>NC_138072.1:25665825-26865825 GCF_964194185.1 Rhinolophus hipposideros | reverse complement strand
AGTCATCAAACACAAACATTTTAAGGAAAAATCACATTCCTTCAAAAGAACACAATTTTCAAATAAGAGCTCTTTGAAAGTATGACAAATTACTTCATTAAATGGAGACCTACAGGGTTACATTCCATACTGACAAAACTAAATTAGCATATTGTTTCCTTAAGCTTTGGAGGCAAACCTTCACAAACATGTTAACAGTCCAGGACACTTAATTAATTTGACCTTGCTCTTTGCTTAAAGGCAGGGAAGAGGCAAAAAATAAAAGGCATAAGCAATGCACAAGCTAAAATATCAAATCATGCCGAGTCGAAGTGTGGGCTTTTGCTGAGTTGGAGTATCTGCTCTGATATATTCTTATTTTTCCTGAAAGCACTATAAATCCTCTACCGCACCTCCAAATCCTCTACTGCTGAGCCCTTGGGGGCTGTGACTTAACACACAGCACTTGGCAGGTTTTCGTGTGGGGAAAGCTCTTCAAGTTCACCCAGCGCTTCAGTTTATACTCCCTGACTTCCAGGAGCTCTCCTCTGAGGCTGGGTGCGATGTGTGACTAACAGCCTGCAGGCATGATCCAGAAGTATGCTAAAGGTGTTAACGTATACTATACACTGTACGTGTTTTTAGAGGGGGAAGAAATGTAACATGTATTGCATATACTTCAAACAGAGACAGCGCGAGACAGAGGTCGGCAGAAGTTTGGGTGTGGAGAGCAGCAGCTGAAGCTCCCAAGGACTCACAGGCAAGATGCCGGAGTTCCAGCTGATGGGGGAGGAAGAGCCTTCTTCCAGAACGAAGCCCTTGACACTTTTCTGTCATTCACAGTAGGAGATACATTCTACGTCATGATGCGTGTGCACACAATGTGAAGAAAACGAGCTACTTACATTCTTATGAGATGCACTCTGATAGTCTGCATTCTATTTGAAGCCATTTTTTAAAAAATGCTGGTTATAAGTCACTAAACTGACTTCAGTCACTACCTGCAGTTTGAAAAACGTTCCAGAAAAATCACAAAGCTCTAGAGTTGAATCCTTCATTAAAATGAGTTAGGCAGGTCACTGAGGATGCTCTGAACTGTGCTCTTCCTGTCACACAGCCCCTCATCCTAATGTCCCCTTTCTGAAACTTATGTTGATGGCATCCTCCAAACTTCCACTCTAACTCTGCCCAGAATCTTCTAAAGGCACACCACATAACTGTGGATTGTGCACACAGCCTCTGGGACCCTGCACAGGACCCAGAAATGGGGCCAAGACCTGATTATACTGTGCTATTAAACCCAATACATGTAAGGCACTAGGGTTTTTTTGAAGCTAAACTTCACATACTTAATTAACTTTTGAAATTGGACAGTGTTGCACATACAGTACTTACAACCATCAAAGATTTAATTTTTGCTAGAATGAACTCATTATGCTTCTCAAATTCATTTTATAAGGTGTGATAAAAATACAGCAAATGTTTAAATTTAAAACAAAACTTACTACAGAATAAGACACATTGCCATTAATCCCCCTCAAAATACTCCCCCTCGCTTCGAACACATTTATTCCATCGTTCTTGCCACTTTCTGAAGCAGTTCTGGAAGTCCTCTTTCGTGTCTTTAGTTGTGCTGTGGTGGCTGCCTCGATGTCCTGAATTGATTCAAAATGTTTACCTTTCATGGTCATTTTGACTTTGGGGAAGAGCCAGAAGTCTCACGGTGACAGATCTGTTCAATAAGGTGGATAAGGACACATCATAATGACTTTATTTGACAGCAACTGCCATACCAGAAGCGATGTGTGACATGGCTTCTTTATGAGGTGTGATCATAAAATACGGTGAATGCTGCTGCCGAGTGCCATCCAACGGAAAGGCAGGGACCTTCAATACAGGAAGCAGTGTGTCGAACTTTAGTAACAGTGTGTGACAAGTTCCAACTTGTTTGGTGCAGTCAGTCGGGTGTGAGCTATGGTTGAGAGAAGGTGTGTTTTAAAGTGTGCCATAAATCATCCTCCATCATGACAATGCTCCGTGTCACACATCGCTTCTGGTATATGGCAATTTCTGTCAAATAAAAACATTACAGTGTCTCCTCATCCATCTTATTTCCCGGATCTGTGCGACTTCTGGCTCTTCCCCAAAGTCAAAATGATTCAGGACATCGAGGCAGCCATGACAGAGCAAATAAAGACTGTCATGAAAGGACTTCCAGAACTGCTTCAGAAAGAGGCAAGAACAATGGACTGAGTGTGTCAAAGCGAGGGGGAATATTTTGAGGGGGATTAATGGCAGTGTTCTTTTATTCCAGTAAGTTCTTTTTAATTTAAACATTCACCGTTTTGTTTAATCATACCTCGTATGTCTCAGAGTGAAAAACCAATTAGGTTATCTCTTTCTTCCCATTTAGGTGAAGGCGTATCAGAGAAAGCACAAATTTCAACCTCCTGCTAGAACTAGGCTCCATATGAACTGCTAATAGAAGCAAATGGAAAAGGATACCCACCTTCAGCCAATGTCAGGACTTCTAAGACTTTAACAGGAAGAGCACAGCCAAAGGTTTTCACATCATAGTTCATAGACTCGGTTACAGAGTGGTGTGGGAATATTCGTGTAGGCGTTCCTCTAAAGAAAAGAGACCACATGAGTTCACCACAACTTAAACTTTCCTTTAGCCTAATTATTATGTACATATTTTCACAGTAAAGAGAAGATCTTTGATGAACAAGAAAGAAGAGGTGTAACAATGAAAAGAACTCTGGCTCGTGTATTTGGTGTAGTTATATGTATTTTTCATTAAAAAAAGACTGACAGGGGGAAACCTTGGCCTCAGACCCTAAAACTTTAGTTTTTAGATGCATGCTGTATACACTTAAAGTCTTTATAACTCTGCTTCCTCAGCTATGAAATAAGAAAGTTGGACTAGCTCAGTGATTTTCAAATGCAGCTAATTTTAAGGGTCTCAATTGATATTTTTGAAAACAAAACAGAATATAAAATAGTTTACCATACACTGTGGTCAAAAGGTTTACAAACATTGGATTAGATTATCTTTAAGCTTTCATCACCACTAGAATTATAAGAATCTACCAGATCTGCATAATCAAGCAAGACATTAAATGGGTCATGAGCATCTGCTATTACCTGGTCTTCAACAGTAGATACGGCAGGAGAAATTATATTTCCTTCTAACCTTCATTTTAACATTCAGAAAAAGAATGTAAAGTTACCAGTATGAAAATTATTCTGTCTTTTACCATCGAGATTAAATTAGGAGATGCACATGCAGAGTGGTCGAGAGCTCCGTTCACCGAGAGAGCATTATAACAAAGGTTTTCTTTAAAGGGTCATCGGAAGGTTAAGAAATTTAAACACACACACACTGTATAAAGTATGACTTTATTTCCTGTCTTTTCTCAAAGGAGTAGAAAACACTAACAAGATCAGCACTTTGAAGAGCACTTTTCAGAACGCAGACGTCAAGGATACATGCATTCTTTAAAAATCATCTCTCCTTTAAAACAGTACAAAATTTTAAAAATTTTACTATAAGTTGAAGACCCAATATCAACATTTTCCTGCAGGGGAAAATTCACTTTTGACAGACGAATTCAGAGGAAACTACCGAGAAACACGTCACCTTCTTCTGCGGTTCTAGAAGCGGAGCTGGGGCGGGCTCTGGACGGCACCGGAGCGCCAGGCTTGCACGGGTCACAGGGCTCCTTCTCATCTCGCCGCTGACGCAGAGCCTTCTTGCTACTACTTCAGCTACAGGTGGGCTTCTGGAGCCTACAGCCTTGTACAATGACCACGCAGCAGGCAGCAGCAGCCCTTGGCACGCGCGGAGCCACACCCTGATTTCCCGGAGCGGAGGTCCCATCCCCCCATCACCGCCCAGCGCGTCGGGCACTGCGCATCGCGCTCTGGCACTAGTGACGCAGACGCAGGTCAGACACTGTCGCCGTGTACAGATGAAGTCACGGGGAACTTACACCAGACCACACAGGCAGCGAGAGGCACGCGGGAAACTCCGGGCTCAAATCCGGTTTGTTCTCCCCGTGGAAACAAACAGCACCCGTGAAAAGTGCAAAGCGACGCCTGACCCGATGGAGCACCGGCAAGGAGGCTGAACTGAGCCGCCAGGGCGTCCCTGCTCGCCGCCTCCGGCTGCAGAGGCTTCTGGAGACCCTGCCCCGTCAGACCCACGAGGCCCGCGACGCGGTGGGTTCCCGACCCAGCTGGGGACCACCACTTACCGAGAGCTCAGCGAGCTCCGCCGGCCGACCGGCGAGAAGAGCATCGGGGAGCCGACTGCAGACCCCAGGGACAGACCCTTCCTGCCTGTCGCCCGGGGCGTGGAGCCCGGCCCGAGTCCGCCCAGCGGGCCCCTTCGAGCTCCGGGTCCCGGAGTCCGCGGAGAGGAGACGGCCGGGAACATGACGGAAGAGACAGGCGACAAAGAGCACGCGAGTTCCGGCCGTGGGACCAGAGCGCGGCCCGCGCGCGGAGCTTGAATGCCCAAAAGGCGTGAGGCGCGCTGTAACGACGTCAAAGCGTAGCGCCGTGGGGCGTGGCCGGGAGGGGGGACCAGGGGCGCGTGGTGATGACGTCACGCGCAGCGCCGAGCCCGCGCAGTGGAGGCGTGGGCCTCAGGTCCCCGCCCAGACCTGCGAGAGTCCTGAGCCCCCGGGGAAGCGGAAGAGGGAAGGCTGGCGGCCTTCTCCGGGCGGGGTGGGGCCTTCTCCGGGCGGGGTGGGGCCTTCTCCGGGCGGGGTGGGGCCTTCTCCGGGCGGGGTGGCCCCCTGCAGCTGGAGCGCAGGGTCTGTGCGCGCGCCGTTTTCCCCGAGCCTCTCGGGGAATGGAAAGTGGTCGTTCCCCGGTCCGGCGTGCGAGGGGGCAGTGTAAAGCTGACGCCGGTCCTACGCTCTGCTCCGTTCGTTCTTGTCTAGGGTGTCCTTTTCCCGCGCAGCCCTGTGCTGGGGCCTCCACACCCGGGACCGCAGAGCACCTCTCCACCAGATCTGCTCGTGTCCGTCCTCACAGCCCCGCTGAGGACGGTCCTGGGCGCGGCCCGAGCGCGGCCTCCGCCGTCCCCGTCCTTACCTTCCGCCGCAGCACGCGTTCGCTCCCGCCGGAGTCCAGGCCGCGGGACAGCGCGGGGCGGCGCTCGCGCGGGGCGTCCGCTGCGGCTGCGGGGCTTGGCGGCCCCCGCTCGGCGGGCGTTTGCAACTCGTTCCCGGGTGTCGTGCCGCTGGCCGGGGACCGCGTGGCACACCCGCTGCCTTTACAAGGGATTTGCTTCAAACTCCACCCCTGCCATTGACCGCGTCGCCTTTACTACTAGTACCCGGTTGTGAGAACCAGCTAACGTTACTACAGAGATCACTCCACTTGTGCACGTCAAAAAACACAAACTTAACAGGAAGGCAAGCAAGCTGACGAAAAAATATTTCCAATAAAATAGTACTCTTTAAAGAGAATCAGTAAGGCAAAGCAAGCCACCCCAATAGAAAAGTGGAAATATCGGAAAGGCGTGAACTGGCTGGAGATCAGACTGGAAATGACCAAAACACAGGAAAGGATCTTCCATTCGCTAGTAATTAATGCCAATTAAATCACCCCTTGGCATTGTTTGCCTATCGAATTAGCAGTAATGTTTTTAAAAATGAGAATAGCTCATGTTGAAAGGCTGTGGGGAAATAGGTTTGTTGTACACACTTCTGGTGGGATTATAAATTAACCATCTTTTCGATGACAATCTATCAAAAAGATTTATAATTTGTATACGTTCTTCAAACATGGCAATTTCACTTTTGGAACTTTATTTGAAAAACATTAAATCATATATATTGCTAGTATTGCTTATAGTAGCAAACAATCTAGAAACTAAGCTAAATGCCCAGCAATGGTTTTACAGCATATTCATATCATAGAGTGTTGTAGATTAACGAGAGTACGTATGTGCGTAATGAGTATTTAAAAGATGTAGGAAAATATTCTCTACATTATCAAATAAAAAGGCAGTTTCAGTATTATTAAAATAAAAATGCCTCACAAGTATACACATGTGGATACGTGTGCGATGCTGAACTCGTAGGTGCGCCTCCCCTCTGGACACCCTAAAACACAGCCCTTTCAGTTAATACCAAACTTTGATTTACATGGGGCTAATCCCGTAATCAACAACAGAAAAATAGCCAAAATTACTCTCTGCAGATGTGGTAGAATTGTTACAATCCCATTCTCAGCAACACAGTAAATATATTATTGAAACAAAAGGCAGGGGACAACGACAAACTCATAGAAATTATCTACTCCCAGTCATTTCCAGGGCATTCATCTCATTGTCATCTAATAGCAATGGAACTTCCTAAGAGAACCCTCCATTTCCGTGTAGTTGAAAAATCCTCCAAACACTGAAGAACGATGATTGTTCATCCCAGCTCTGGGGACAGCAACCTGTCAGGGACCGGAGAGAGTATCCCCGGCTTGAAGGCTGTGCAGCCTCTTGACACCGCCCTCATGAGTGTGTCTGTGTTCCAGTGACTCCATTTCTGGACACTAAAATTCGATTTCATGTAACTTCCATGTGTTATGAAATATTTTGCTTTTGATTTTTAAAACCATTTAAAGCTGTAAAACTAGCCTTGCTTGCAAGTGGCAGTTTGCTGACCCCTGAACTACTAGCTTTGTGAGGGAGGCACAGCCAGCAGCCAGCACAGGACCTAACAAAACACAAGATGCACAATAAATGCTGAATGAGTTGAGTAAATAGATTACCGGGAAAACATCACAATGCTTCAGATGTAAACAACATGCAGAAAAACATCCCGAAAGGAACTTTGACAATGTAGTTTTCACGTATTTCTTTTATTAATACACTTAAAGTTTTGTAATGTTTACATTTGTTTTCATTTATTTTCTAACAGCTTTGGCATTTTATGGAATAAAATGGACTTCCTAAAATGGAGGCCTACTTTATAAGAGTATACTTAGAAGGGTTTGGCCTATAATAGTTTAACTTGGGATTATCTCCTGCAAACCAGTCATGTCCAAGGTCAGAGGAGACCTTGCACATAAAGATGAGCCTGGGAGGGTGGACAACAAAATGCTAAGCTCATAATGTGAAAATTTATCTTCACATGTAGGATTTCAGATGATTTAAATTTTCGTCTTTTTGCTTATTTCCTAAATTGCTTAAGTGATCATATATGAGTTCTGACAAGTTCGTGAACTCATCCTAGAAAAAGTGCTACATACCTCACTGCTGAATATCACTACAGTCACCTTCAAAAGGGACTTGGGAAGCTATGCACCTACACCAGCACCTAGTCCACCCTTCACACCAACTTTGGAACTGGCCATCAGAGCTGTGTCGTATTACCCTTGATGTCCTGAATGTCATCCAAATGTCTTCCTTTCAATATTTCCTTTTAAGTTCAGGTAAAGAAAGAAGTCATTGGGGGCCAGATCAGGTGAGCAGGGAGGGTGTTCCAATACAGGTATTTGTTTCCTGGCTAAAAACTCCCTCACAGACAGTGCCCTGTGAGCTGGTGCATTGTCATGATATAAGAGCCATGAATTGTTGGCAAAAAGTTCAGGTTGTTTTCCTCGAACTTTTTCATGCAGCCCTTTCAGCACTTCCAGATAGTAAACTTGGTGAACTGTTTGTCCAGTTGGTACAAATTCATAATGAATAATCCCTCTGGTATAAAAAAAGGTTAGCAACATCATTGCAACAAGTTTGCAAACTTAATTGTCTGACCTAGTAGGTATTTGTTTAAACTACAGGAGTGTCAAAAGATCAAAAGTGGTAACATGTGCAGACACTCAGAAAAACAAGTAATGTCAACCCGTGTTACACCACCACCTCTGCGATACTTACCGTGTTTCCCCAAAAATAAGACCTAACCGGACAGTCAGGTCTAATGCGGTTTTTGGAGCAAAAATTAATGTAAGTCCTGGTCTTATTTTACTATAAGACTGGATCTATGATATGATATATGATATGATATGATATGATATGATATGATATGATATGATATATGATATGATATGATGTGATATGATATGATTCCAGGTCTTATATTAATTTTTGCTCCAAAAGACACATTAGAGCTCATTGTCCATCTAGGTCTTATTTTCAGTGAAACACGGTAGCTGCTTTGCTGTAATTATTTTCTCGGACGTCCCTACCTCTGTCTAAACTGGCAGCTCCCTCCACGGCAGACACTATGCCCACTGTCTGTCGTCAACTCTACAGCAGCTCCTTGTCCCCAGAGGGTAAGGGGGTACTTATTAAGCAATTACACAGAATGTTTATAAACAGCAGGGAAATGGGAACATTAACAATCAGGAGAAAAGGAATGAAACTTGTCATTACTACTTACTTTTCTCTATCTGTAATGTTAGTTTTTTCATTCCAGAACCTCCATAGCAAAATTCTAGTAAGACACTGAATGTAGTAGAAAGTTTTATAAGAAGTGGCAGACACAGATAAAGTTCACTAAAAATTTTAATCCATGATATAAATGTTACCTAAAGACACAATTGAACATCTTGTATTAGACAATAAAATATAATAATCAAATTCAATTTTGTAACTATTTCTATGGCCCACAGAGATTTCCCTCAGATCCAACCTAGTAATTGTGTTTTGTTTGCTTTCTGAGAACCATAGCATAAGAGCAGAGTGTTTAAAGAATACAAGTAAAGTTTGCTAAAATGATTGTCGCAGATGTACTGTTTACTAAATCAAGTAACATTTCGTTCATTTATGCATTGAATCCATTTTATTCATCAATAAATTCCCTGATGTAGACTTAAATAGAACTCTCCCTGTTTATCGTGAACTGGTGGTCTCTTCTTCCAGTGTAACAGGGATTAATGAGTACTTAGTTTAGGAGAAACCTCCGTTTTAATTATATCCACATAGCCACTTAGGTCTGGCATCACCAATGCAGAAAAAGCACTTTTTCGTGAGGCAACAGGAAATTAACAGCACTGATATGAAATATGCCAAATCCAATGGTTGTCAGCATTGCTTTAGGAATTTTCAGACATTTAGGTGAATAAAACTATCATCATAAATAAAAGAACAAGTGTTATTGTCCTCTTTACAGAAGACTGACAAGTTCTTAAGTTTTCTTGATATGCTACAGAACAGTAAGAACTTCCAAACTTTCTTCAAATGTTTTAAGGTTGAAAATTAATTATATTAGTTGGATTTTAGCCTCAGTGAAAGAAATTTCAAAAGTATTTAAATAACTGATAAAAAGCCATAAAATTTGGATTGGAATTTATAATTTTTATAAATATAATTTTCAAAATACATGCCTTCAGATATAATGTAAAATTCATTTTTACATCTTTCTCGATAAAGCCTAACAGTTCAAGCCTTGCTTCCCATAGTACTTATAGAAAGAAATGTGTGAATAATGAAAATAGAAGTTTTCCTAGTACAAGGATGGGGCTTCTTCCGTTTTTAAAACTCATCAGCCTCTCATGTGCCAAAAATGTTGAAAACCACACACACCCAAGCAGTCTCATCCCAGAGGGACACACACTCCTAAACTGCCACATCTTTGAAGACACAGGAGATGGGAGAATACAAATGTCCCCTTCTCACCATGTGAGACATTAACTATTAATACTTCTGTATGCATAGTAGTCAGGATTGCTTCATGACACCATCAGGATAAAATAAAGGGTTAGATTTTCGTCTTCTACCAGGCTACCACAGAATTACACATTGATTGGCAATCTGGCCTAAAATAATTAGGCTTTTTATTTATAATTCCCTTTTAAAAGTTGTCATTTGACAATAGTTTCAATCTGTAACAGCAGGTTAAAAAAAAAAAAAAAAGAGGTGCCATGCTATATTAATTAAAATGTTCCAAGATAAAAGTACAAAACCTGAAAATAACTTCAGTGCTATAGACATTTAGAAAGTTATAATTCTTAAAACTCTGAATAAAAATGTCTTGAGAACAGGTACATCTCAAAACAATATTTTATACACTTTGGGAAAAACTCATATTTCAAGTAACTTGAAGGATGACTTACAGATTCCACACGGTCTCTAAGTTTCTCTTTGTCCCCACAGTGTGGCTTTGCTTTCCAGCCTCTCATGTTTGGCTTACCAGTGGCGGCTCCTTCATGCTGAAACCAGACTGCTTGCTCATCAGTTTTCTGTACATACCATCTGGTTTTGAAAGCAGTTCTTTGTGCTCCCCACATTCAATAATTCTGCCCTGGTCGACCACAGCCACCAGATTGGCGTTCTTCACGGTGGACAGGCGATGGGCGATGACCAGCACAGTCCTGCCTTCCGCGAGCCTGTCCAGTGCTTCCTGTACGAGGTGCTCGTTCTCGGCATCCAGTGCGCTGAGACCCGAAGCCGCACAAGAAAGCAAAGACGTCAGTGCGCAGCCTGCGTACACCCATGTGCCCCGTTCCCGACAGCGGCCTCTTGTTGTAACCGCGCCCTCTTGGGTCTCCCGTCTATGTTTCGTGTTCTAACGGTAATATAAAAGAGAGCTTGGGACGCCTGGCTGCACAGAACTACTGTCACTTAAGTGGACAGCATTCTGCATGCAGCTTATTAGAGGGACTGGGGCTCATCACAAACGTGTCTGAATTGGAACCAGAACTTTAACTCATGGCTCTGCCTGTCCACTGCTCTCAGCTGCCATTATTAATTCAGATTCAGTCACTTTAAAGTATAAGCAGAAAGGCATTGACAGCTATATCACGGTGAAGTACAGAGTAACAAGTCTTCCGTAAAGGAAGAATTTGGTTTAATACAATAACACATAGTATTAAGATAGTCTCACCTGGTTGCTTCATCTAGAAGAAGAATTTTGGGATTCTGAGGAAGGAAAAACATTTTTTAAAAAATGTATTAGAAAAACACAAGCTCTCAGTAATAAAAAGGAATGGAGTGCTGATACGTGCTACAACATGGATGAACCTTGAAAGCATCCTGCTGCGTGAAGAAGTCAGGCACTAAATGCTACATGCTGTATGACTCCATTTGTAGGAAATGTCCAGAGCAAGCACATCTACAGAGGCAGAAAGTAGACTAGTTGTTACCTGGGGCTGGGGTCCACGGGGAAAGAAGGGAAGGCAGTGTGTGTGTGACAGCGACAGGGTATAGTCTCTTTCTGGGGTGACGAAATGTTCCAAAATTGATTATGGTGATAGATACACACCACTGAATACACCAAAACCCATTGAATTACATAGACACTTTCAATGGGTGAATTGTATAGTATGTGAATTATATCACAATAAAGCTGCTACAAGAAAACCACACACTCCTAATTGTCTGAGACAACTGGAAGAGTTAGAGATGATTTTAAGCCATCATCACAGTAATCACCGGATTGGATATTGTTCATATACAGTTTTATCCTGTTGACCAATCAACTAACAGTATGAAGTGGGGTGTAAAGTGAGTAAGACAGAGCCTAGGTGCTTGACTCTAATTTATGCGGAGTATCACAAAACCGAGACACAGGCTACAACACAGGGCAACCTCAAAAACAACATGCTAATTGAAGACGCCACATGCAAAGGGCCATATCTTGTCTGGTTCCATTTTTCTGAAATGCCCAGAAAGGTGAATGTAGACAGATCGAAAGCAGATTAGCAACGGCCCTGGGATGGGGAATAGGGAATGGCTCTAAGTGGGTACAAGGGATTGTTCTCGTGTGACAGAAATTTTGGGTGGGTTCTAAAATTAAATTAGTGTGATGGTTGAATAACTGTAAATTTACTAAAAGTCCCTGAAATGTACATTTAAAACTGGTGAATTGTATGGTATGTAAGTTACGCTTCAATAAAGCTGTTTTTAAAAAAATCACCTATAAATCTAAGGAGAGTAGTTACATCCCAAAGGGGAAGGCTGTCATTTCCGAAAAGCATGTCTATCACTGTCAGCCAGAGCGGCTTCCCCTCGACTTCCCCTCTCCTCAGGAGTCTCGCAGGAGCATTTCAAGTTCTCACTGCTTGGCATAGCAGCTGACTGGACTGCACAGAAGCATGCTTTATTGTTTTGCTATTTTGACAGAATCAAGGCTCACCAGTTAAGATTGCATGCTTCTTGATGGGAGGTCCATGTGTTAAACTTTTCTCCCTCTTACTAGCCTAGCACAGCACCGGCCACCTACTGCCTAGAAAATGCTTGTGGTTTCTGGTGTTTTTTAAAACTCTTGTTTATTTTAAGTATGATTTTTCAGGACCCATCAGCTCCAAGTCAAATAGTTGTTTCAATCTAGTTATGGAGGGCGCAGCTCACACTGGCCCATGTGGGGATCGAACTGGCAACCTTGCTGTTAAGAGCACTGCGCTCTAACCAACTGAGTCATCTGGCCGCCCTTAGAAATGCTTGGATGAAATACTCTCAGCTGAACCCCTAACTGGTCTTTCACCAGCTGTCAACCATTTATAACCCACCCCCTCCAAAAAAAGAAAAAGAAAGTAGAAAAATAGTCAATTACAAATGACACGGTCTCTAATGAAAACCAGTAATAGCCCCCAGCCATGTGGCTTCAGGCTTACCTTAAGCAGAGCACGGGCAATTGCGATCCGCTGTTTCTGCCCACCTAACAATGACAATGACAATGTTTCGTTAAGAACTGAAAGCGTTAACCAAAATTCCTGGTACCCAGGCTTTGTGGTAAGCCATGTGGCAATCTGGAGATAACTTCTTCCAGTTAGTCACAGCTATGACAGACAGCAGAACAGAAACCTAGTTTTAAATAGATGTCTCCTCATTAACTTCAAAATGAATAATGATATTTATCGCAGCTAATATTTATTGTGGAGGTCTTATGTACCAGGCATTTTCTAAATGCATTACACGTTATTATCTCATTTAATCTTAAAAATTCTATGAAGTAGATCCTATAATTATGCCTTCTTTATAGATGCAAAACTGAGGCATGAAATAACCTGTCCAGTGGGTCGCACCTGGTAAGGGACAAAAGTGAGGTCTGAATGTCCACAGTGAATGGCTACGCTTCTAACCCGCACACCTACCGTCTCCCTCGTACCATCTCCAGTGCAGCACGGAGACCAGAAACTCAAGGAATGCAGAGGTTCTGAGCAGCATGTGAAGTGTGTGTGGCACAGGGCATTGGTGACGTGGGGTGGGGACACTGCCGCCCCGTCAGGGCGCTACTCCTAATGCCTCCCACGCAGCACTGTTCTCGTCTCTTCCCGCTAGGGAAGAACCGGCACGGACAGCTGCCTGTGCGCACATGTGGCATTGGAGGTAACAGAGGAAGCACCCAGAGGCCCCGTTTAAAACTCAAATCCTACTAAAAGCAAGGGAACAAAGCGGGGGGGAGGGGAGGGAGGCGTGGGGAATGCAGACAGGACAGCAGGAGGCCTGCAGGAAAGCTGGGGCTGCCTCACGTCAGCCTCCTTGCAGCCCAGGCACACAACTGCTAAATATCAACTGGTGACCTCTCGGCGCAGTCCTCAGGACTCACGTCCCCAGACTTCATTACAGAAAACTCAGCTTCGTTTTGGGTGTTGAAAACATCCCTTCTGGGTTGATTTCACTGGCTGAAAGTACCTACCACACTACTGGCTGGACGCTACCTTCTTTCACCTAGAAGATACGTGTCATTGCAAGTGGAGTGCCACTGGAAGCTGACCCCAACCTGGCCCTGTGCTCGGAGGGCAGCGGCTGAGGCTCCCTTCCTGAACCTCCCCGACTGCAAGGCTGGCCGGGCAGCTCAGCAGCCAGTGGGACCGGCCCCTCAGCGCCTCTCTCGGTGCCCATCAGTGCACAGGGATTCTACTGCCAGACGTCCCTGCTCACTGTCGCCCAGCAAGTTAGTGTGGGTTGAAATCTTTACTTATTTCACTCTGAAGTGAGGGGGCAGAGAGGCAGACCCTGCTCCCAGGGAGAAGGGGACATGCTCAGGGGACAGGGCGCTGCAAGCCCCCACCCCACGCCTCGAGGCTGTCCCACCCTCAGCAGCCTGAGCTGGTTCTCTGCCACGTTGCCGACAGCAGGAGCAGTTCATGTGACATAGCGACGTGCGACTCTCCTCCCGGGACTGCCCAAATCTAACAAAAGCATGTTTTCATCTACTGCCTATAGTTTTAAGAAATCATGCACAATAAACTTAAAACATTTCACGTTAAGTTTCCTGTGGTCAAACTTCAAGTGCAAAGGTTAGTGCTGGAAAGACCACTGCTCTAGCCCCACCTGGCAGCCCCCACTGTCATCCTCTGCTCAGACACTGCCACTCACAGGGAAGGGAACACGTTTCCCCGTCATGGAAGAAAACCTGTTTTTAACTAGAAAAAAATGTATTTCCCTTTAAGTTCTGCTCATTGGTCCCACTTCCGCACTCTCGAGCAATGGAAAGTCAATTTTCTCTTTCCCCTGAAAGCCTGGCGCCGAGTGTGATACGACACGCTGGGTGTGCTCGTCATCTCAGGAACAGTGAGACCTGGTACTGTGTGTCCTCATTCGTCTGGGACAGGACCTGTCTGTGCGTGGCCCTTGAGGTAAGAACAGCTTTTACATTTTATATGGGACGTTCAAAACACCCACAAAGAAGAATGCTATGTGACTGAGCCCACACGTGCCCAGAAAACCTAAAAGTTTATGCTCCCTCTGGCCCTTTGTAGAACAAGTGGCCGGCCCCGGTCTAACGTGCACATGACAGTGCAGCTCTCAGTGGGCCACTCGGGAACGGGGCAGAAAGCGAGGGCCCCGAGGAGCTGTCACACGCAAAGGAGGCTTCAGCCAGTGTAAGGAAATCTAACTTCATGGCCTCTCAGCACCGCGGCCCAATGAACACGATGCTGCAGCATGAGGCCCCGGGCCCCTGGCAGAGCCAGCCCCGGGCAGCGCGACCAGGTACCTGAGAGGAGGACGCCCTTCTCTCCGACCACGGTGTTGAACCCCTGCGGGAAACTGCGGATGAAGGCGGCTGCGTTGGCCACGTCGGCCACCTGCTCTATCTGCGCGGCAGTCACCGAGGAGGGGTCGTCTGCACCGTAAGCAATGTTCTCCGCGATGGAGCAGGAAAACAAAACTGGTTCCTATACATCGGAAATAAAACATACTTATTGCAAATTTCAAAACAGACTTCCAACACGTGCAGTAAACAGTGGAGCTCAGTACAGTGCTCAGATCTAAGAAAGTACCAGGTTGTTCCCAAAGAATGCAGTTTCCTTGGTTCTACTTCCTCATTCTCCATGAATTCACCCAGCAGATTTAAAAATTCGCCTCTTACCATAAATAGGAGTGCGTTTATCGCCTGTAGTTCCTGTTACACTGCAGGAGATTAGCGCACACAGCACGTGCCCGCATGGGCCTGGTACATAGTAGGCACGTGCCCGCATGGGCCTGGTACATAGTAGGCACTTCGTAAATGCACATTCCCCTTTCTTGGGAATCCTGAGGCACTGGGAGACCACAACCCATCCGAATTTTCCAGCTGCTTGCTTTCTGCCAAGGACAAGGGAGGGACTCCATCTCTGTCTACTACTTTCCTAAATGCACACAAACCAGACGGGAACATGACATTTTTACAGAACTCTGTGGAATATCCTAAACTTCCCGCTTCTTCTCTCCATCCCATAATAACACGCACACTGATATCCTCACAGTGCTGACCAACCCCCCACCACCACCACACTGCCTGCCTGCCCCCGGCACACTGCACAGGGTGAAGACAAGGGCTGAGGGGAAACTCGGTAGAGATGGAGGCCCGGGTTTGTCTGCTGTGCACACAGCCCAGTAACAAAAATATAAACAGCTGTGTGAAAAATTTCCCCACACCACGTGTCCTTAGGAAAACAGCCTCATTAAAGTGACAGTGTCACCTTATGCTCACCTTGCAACCTGCCACCTCTTTGCAAGGACACCCTGGCTCTTCCCACAGCCTTAGCTCATCTCTAAACCCCTTTATGCAAAACAGTAGACTGCGGCTGGTAATAAAAACGGGAATTGGGGAAGAGCGAGTAGAAACTAAAAGGGCATATTCTGTTCTCTGCATTACAAAGCAGTGTCAGTCCCAGTTTTTGGTAAAAAGTCCATGGCCCCACTGGTTACAGAGGTTAAGGTCCTAAAGAAGCCTGAACAACCTGCCACAGGAGACTAGGGTAATACACCTGGATCCCTCTCACCCCTCCTCTTCTGAGAGGTTCTACACCGAGCGAAAAACAAACGATAAAAGCAATTTTAAAAGAAAATGCAGTAAAAATAGACCCCTCTCCTCCTACCTGGCTCACTGTCCCAATCTTGGATCTCAGCCAGACTGGATTTAGCTGGCGGATATCCTGGCCATCGAGACTGATAGTTCCTTGTAGAGAAGAAAGGAAAGGGTCACTGAGCATCATAGAGCCAGTGACTAATGTAAACACAGAAAATTCCAGACTCAGTTTTTTAAAGATTAGAAGCATACTCAAAACCTCTAAACAGAATCTAAACCCAACACATTTCATGGAATTTTAGAGCTACAGGAGCCTCTGTGGGGGGCCCCCATCCACTGTCCCCCTGCGGTGCTGAGCTGACCTGCCCACCCAGGGCCCTGGGAGAAGGTGCCACTGCTGGTTCAGAAGGGTCACATGAGAGAGTGGCAAACTGTGAGTGTCCACTTGCACAAACGCTGGCAGGGGTGACACACTTTTGCAGCTGGCACCCAGGACAGTGGATGCCTAATTCTGCAGCTTCCTGACGTGTCAGCACCAGCAGCTGCCTGAAGGGCCATTTCTGCAATGGAGTTCTGGGAAGCGTCGGGAAGCTCGACCCTCCAGCGATTCTGGAGCTCTCTTCTTACTCCTTGAAATGCCCCTTCCTGCACAGATTGTGTTGGAGGAGAGTGTTACCTGAAGCTAAGAATCTGGTGGAGACTGTGGCAGAGATTTAAACAACCAGATGTTACTCTGGCCTTAGCTAACGGAATTAATTCTACATATTGAGGGCACCCGGTAATGCTTGGTGATGATGACAATGATGAGTGACATAGAAATGCCATTCCTTCTCAGTGAGTGGGGTGTACTTATGCCAGCCAGCTACAGGCTTTCAGGAGCTGGAAAAACCTGAGGTCCCTAAATGCTTCAAAAGTACAAGTGCTCTATGGACTACACAGGACAGGAAATGAAGCTTAGTTCACAATATTTTGACTTGATTGGCACCACCTAACGAGGATTTTTCTAAACTCGGAATTTGATAGCAAGTAGAGAGTAAATCAAGACAAACAGGGTGCCAACACCCACTTTAACAGCTAGGCTTCTGTGGGCCAGGACCGGCCGCTCAAAACATTATCTGGCCCATGACCAGCTTCCACATCGTGATCGTTCTGCCATGTATACAATTATCGAATCACAACATGGCACACCGGAAAAGAACGCGAGGTTATACGCCAATTATATCTCAATAAAAAAGGATATAAAGTAAAATAATGTTGTGTTCTTTGCTTTAAAGATGCTATGGTCTGGTTAAAAATAAAATAGAAACCACGAGAAAAATCCGTTCAGAAAAGCCCTGCTTCCCCCGCAGCGTCAGTGTGGCGGCCACGAGAAGCGGGCAGCAACTGCCCAGCACTGTCTGCTCTCGAACCAGCAGCTTCCCAGGCGCTCCCCAGGGCCGAGGCCCCAGCGTGCTTACAGCTGCTGAGTGGCCTTGCCCACCCGTCTCCCACTGGGGCAGCAATGGCATGGGGGAAGAGGAGATACAATTCAGGAAGCCACTCAGGATTTGAAGAGTTCGGGCCTGAAATATGCCAAACGCCAGCCGGCCGTCTGTGTCAGCAGCCCCAAAAAGTGAGCACTTTGTTGAAGGGATTTCTCTCCTGGGAACAAATGCTGTGGTGTCCAGAAGTCCCACACTGCAAGCTCTGCATGATCGCATCCTCGCCAGGGCACAGCCCAAGGGCTCAGGACAGTCCTGCCCTACAAAGTGGGGACTACTCACCAGAAATGGGGTCATACAGCCTCAGCAGCAGGGACACCACTGTGGACTTGCCAGAGCCACTGGGGCCAACCAGCGCCGTGACCGACCCTGATGGGATGGACAGGCTGAAGTCCCGGAATATGGGTACCTCTGGGCGAGCTGGGTAGGCGAAATGCACATTCTGGAACTGCAAAGTGCCCTGGAAGCTCTTCTCGTTTAAGATAAGCCCCTCTGAAACAGGTGGAGATGGATTGCTTAACACAAGGACCAAACTCACGGCTGAAGTCAGTTCCCACGGGTCTGGCTGGTCCAGGGCTGGGAGCTCGTTCTGGGCAGTCAGGAAGAGGCCTTCACTCGCCACTCACTGCCCAGGCCCTACACATAGGAGGTCTTGCTTGAGACGGAGACATGACTGTGCCAGCTTTACTGACAGCACACCGAGGCTCAGGGCCACCAACCTGCCCAAGCTAATGAGTCTGCAGTTAGCCCCCGCCCTTCCGCTGCCTCTGCACCCTCCTCCAGGTTTTACCTCACCTACTCAAAATCCGTGTTTCAAGAGTGAGGACCAACGGGGGCATTGCACAATAGCCATGGAGCCAGAGGGGGTCAGGAGTCCTGCTGTCTTGCTATTGCCCTGCCACTGACCCGGGGGAAGCTGCCAGTCTCTCAGGCTGGGCTCGCCCGCAGCCTATGATGCTGGAGAGCACTGGCATTCACGTTCTGACCTGGGGGCGGTGAGTGGTTACTGCCCACAGCCTCTTCCGAGCCCAGGCCACACGGCTGCCCCGAGTAGTGCTTCCATGGACGCAGGTGACGGAGGACACGGCACTGGACAAGTAGCAGCAGCATGCGCCCCCCACCCCCAAAGCCAGAGGCTTTTATATGTGTGACGCCTCTTCCTTTCCTCCCAGCCTGCACTCAGACATCATCAAAAGCACTACGAAGACATACCTGGTGGGCTGGCTGGGCGCTCCCCACTGGTGTGCCTGGGCCGCACTCACCACCATCCTGCTGCGGGTCAACCCAGTGGGCGGCACGCCACGTGGTCAGCCCCCGGGCTTGCAGGGCCCTCCTGGGCCCTCGGGTGGCTGTCCTTCCTCTTACTGCTTGCCCCTCTGAGGACTGTGTCCCTGCCCTGCGGCAGGGACATTCTTGTCATGCTCATCCCTCACAGGTAGGACAGGGAACTGGCCTAACTGTCCAAGGCCACGTTTGTTTAATCCCAGTGAAGAAAAGCAAATGCATTTCAGACTCACCATTAAAAGGAAGTTCAGGCTTTCTCTCAAGGAGCTCCCAGAGGCGTCCCCCAGCACCCAGTCCTTTCATCAGCTCCGAGTAGAAAGAGCTCAGACCTGAGGACAAGAAGTGACATCCATCACTGGAACCAGGAAATGCCCATCTGCTACTGCCCTCCGTCTGGGAACAGCGACAACTTGCTTTGATAGAAAGCCTGTTATTTTCACAAAAGGATTTGAGGCAGCTGCCTGGGAGCCCATGTTCAGAATCCCTGCCTCTTGTTCTCCTTTAGCTTCTCCTCCTCCAGACTGACTTCTAATAAAGAGTTACTGTTTCATCAGGGCATTTACAAATACATGTAGCCATACTAACCAACCACTGGTGAAAATCACAGTGTTACAGAGAAAGTCTACCTACTCACAAACATAGCAATGTAAATAAAATACAGTGCTTATCCCCTACTTAAAAGGAATATAAAATATCCCAATATTCATTTTAAATTCATACCATCAAAAATCAAACCTCCCTTTCAGGCACTCAAAAATTCAACTTTTACTAAACTAAAAACTGAAATTTGGGGAAATTAATATTCCAACAATCTCTTCTTAAAGTCACTTTTGTCCCATTCAGTAGGCTGCCTTTTCATTTTGTCGATGGTTTCCTTTGCTGTGCAGAAACTTATTAATTTAATGTAGTCCCATTTGTTTGTTTTTCCCTTTGTTGCCCTTGCTCGGGGAGACATAGCCAAAAAAAAATTTACCAAGACCGATGTCAAGAGAGTTTACTACCTGTTTTCTTCTAGAAGTTTTATTTTCAGGTATTGCATTTAAATCTTTAACATATTTTGAGTTTATTTTTGTATGTGGAGTAAGAGAGTGTTCCAGATTCGGGGTTTTTTTGCATCCAGTTTCCCCAACACCATTTACTGAAGAGACTATCTTTACTCCACTATATATTCTTGCCCCTTTTGTTACAGACTAATTAACCATATAGGCGTGAATTTATTTCTGGGCTTTCTGACCTGAATAGACATTTCTCCAAGGAAGACACACAGATGGCCAAAAGACATACAAAAAGATGCTCAACGTCACTAATCATTAGAGAAATGCAAATCCAAACCACAGTGAGATGTCACCTCACTCCTGTCAGGATGGCGATCATCAAAAAGTCAACAAATAAGTGTTGGAGAGGATATGGAGGAAAGGGAATCCTTGTGCTGTTGGTGGGAATGTAAACTGGTGCAGCTGCTACGGAAAACAATTTGGAGGTTCCTCAAAAAATTTAAAACAGAACTACCTTATGACCCAGCAAATCCACTTCTGGGTACTCATCTGAAGAAAAGGACAATACTAATTTGAAAAGATATGTACACGCCTATGTTCATTGCAGCATTATTTACAATAGCCAAGATATGGAAGCGACCTAAGTGCCCACTGATGGATGAATGGATAAAGAAGAAGTGGTACATGTATACAATGAAATGTCACTCTGCAATAAGAAAGAGTAAAATCTTATCATTTGTGACAACAAGGATGAACCTAGAAGGTACTATGCTAAGTGAAATAAGTCATATAGAGAAGGACAAATACTGTATAACTTCACTTACATGTGGAATCTACAACTAACAAACAACAGAAACAGACTCATAGATACAGAGAACATTTTGATGGTTGCCAGATGGGAGGGCAGTTGGGATGGGTGAAAGGGGGAAGGGCAATAAGAGATGCAAACTTCCAGGTATAAAATAACTAAGTCATGAGGATATAATGTATAGCACAAGGTATATAGTCACTGGCATGGTAATAACTTTGTACGATGACAGATGGTCACCAGACACAGTGTGACCACATTGTAAAATACATAAACGCAGTCACTGTGTTGTACACCTGAAACTAATACAATACTGTATGTCACCTGTACTTTACTAAAACGTCACCTTTGAACTAATTAATTAATCAGAATTACATAATTAATGACTTCATGAATGACTTAAAACTCCAAGTACATGGTCCTTCTCAACTGTTGGACGTAGACTTGTAACACTGCCCCTCAGTAAGGAAGCTGGAGAAATGCAATGCACATGTTCTCTCTAAGGTACATTTGTGCGTGGGTTTGTGCATATTTGTGCAAGATACAGTGGATTAAAACTTTCAGGGTGAATGAAAACTGCATTGGGCAGAAATAGGCCCAATGCAGTCCTCTGATCTTTGACAAAGGAGCAAAGGCAATTCAGCGGAGAAAGGACAGTCTTTCCAACAGATGGTGCCGGAGAACTGTACGTCTCCATGCAAAAGATGGATCTAGACACAGATGTTACACTCTTCACAAAAATGAACTCAAAACGAACTACAGACCCAAATGTAAAATGCAAAAAACTTAAATGACTTTGGGTTCAGCGATGACTTTTTAAATATAATACCAAAAGTACGACCCATGAAAGAAAACATTGGTAAGTTAGACTTTATCAAAATAAAAAACTTCTGCTCGAAGAGAATAAGACAAGCCACAGACTATAAGAAAAGCTTTGCAAAACACTTATCTGATAAAGGGCTGTTAGCCAAAATATACAGAGCTCTTAAAACTCTACAGTAAGAAAACAACTAACCCAATTAAAAAATGGGTAAAAGCCCACACAAACTCCTCACCAAAGAAGATAAACAGATGGTAAATGGGATATGAAAAGATATGTCATTAGAGAATTGCAAATTATAAGAATGAAGTACACCACAACACACCTACTAGAATGGCTGAAGTCCTGAAATCTGGAACACTGACCACACCACGTCCTGGCAAAGACATGGCACAGCAGGAGCCCTCAGTCATCACTGGTGGGGACACATGTGGTGCAGCCACTTCGGAAGACAGTCTGGCAGTTTCTTACAACACTAAACATACTCTTCCCATGCGCTCCAGCACTCATGCTGCTTGATATTTACCCAAAGGCATTCAAAACTCACGTCCACACAGAAGCCTGCACACGGATGTTTACAGCAGCTCTTTGCATAATCGCCAGAAGTTGGGAGCAACAAAGATGCCTCCAGTAGGAGATGGATAAGAAAAAATTTAGAAAAATTTAAAACAGAACTACCTTATGACCCTTAGGATAAATAAACTGTGGTCCATCCTGATAGAAGAAGAATATTCATCACCAAAAAGAACGACCTATGAAGCCATGAAGAGGCGGAGGAGCTGTAAATACACAGTATAGCTGAAAGAAAGGAGCCCGTCTGAGAAGGCTGCACACTGCGTGATTCCCAGTACATGACGTTCTGGAAAAGGCAGAACCATGGCGACAGGAATAAGAGCAGTGGTTGCAGGGGGGACCGAGGTGACCAGGCAAAGCGCAGGGGATTTTTAATGCAGTGAAACTATTGTCTATGAAACTCTAACGGTGGACACGTGTCATTTATTCATTTGTCCCGACCAATAGAATGTACACCACCAAGAGGGACCCCGATGTCAACTGTGGACTCTGGGTAACGATGACGTGTCCATGGGAGTTCGTGGATTGTGACAAATGTACCCTCTGGTAGGGACATTGGTAGTAAGGGAGGCTATGCTTGTAGGGGCAGGATTATGGGGGAAATCTCTCATTTCTGCTCCATTTTGTTGTGAACCTAGAACTCCTTTAAAAAGTCTATTCATTGAAAGAAAGAGGGTGGGTAGGAAGAGAGAGGTGAAAGGAAGGCATGTCCAACACAGTAAAGAGTTTCGATTCTGAAAAACAAAAAACCACATGGCCCTGCACAAACTAAATGCACTGTCTATACAGTGGAGTAGTTATTACTCAGCCATAAAAAGGAATGAAGTACTAATCCACACTGCAATGGGGGCAAAATGTGAAAACATGCTAAGCGAAGAAGCCAAACACACAAAGCCACACAGTACATGATTTCATTTATAGGAGTTATCTGGATAAGTAAATACACAGAGACAGAAGCCAAATTGTGGTGCCGGGTCCTGGGGGAGGGGTACGGAGACGAGTGCTTAGTGAACGTGGGGTTTCCTTCAGGGTGATGAAAACATTTGGGAACTAAATAGAGGTGGTGGTTGCACAGCACTGTGAATGTTAGAAAACCACTGAATTGTTAGCGTTAAAATGGCTAATTTTACATTGTGTGATTTTCACCTCCATAAAAATATAAATACATAAGGAAAATTCGCTGGGGTTCAGTAGAAAGATGTAAGAACGTTCTGTGGTACAAAATACACAGGATGCTTTCCTTCACACAGCACCAGAGCAGACCCTCTCTCAGCAGGAAACATGGAATTTGGTGTGGGTTGTTGTTTTAGTATGCTACTCTAAGTGGAAACCAACATGTAAAATGCATCTTTATTTAACAAATAAAATAGAGCTTCTTGCTTGCAGACCCCGTACAGAACTACTTTAAACAGTCAGCTTCACAAAAAGCATTTAAAATCCAACTCGCCTTGGTGACTTAAATCCCAGAGCCGTAGGGACCGGCCTACGTCATAACTCTGGGGACTCTGGTGGCGACAGGTCCCTGCAGATCTAGCCATACGTTGACCCTCCCATCACCGGATGACGGGTATCACGCACGATCGCTGGCCAGAGCTGGCGAGCCTGCGACTGACAAAGTCAAGGTTCCCAAGTCCTGTGCACAAAGCCTCAACAGCTTCCTGCCTAACTAGGGGAGGCAGCCGGCTCCTGGGACCACAACTATTGCCAGGCCAGTTCGGTGTAGGACTCAGTTGTGAACTTGTCAGGACAAAAGGCTGGACTGTGGGCACCCCAAAACAGGTCAGGTAGGATAGAAGAAAAGAGGGTGGGACCAAGAAAGAGCAAATAACGGGCAGAAAACACAGTCTTAGGGGAGATGGGAGGAAAGCTGACCGTGGTGGTGTGGAACGTGAACAGAAAGGCAAATCCCCTCTGAGGTGGGACAGAAGACTTCAAGGAACATGACCACACTGCGGTGGGACCCTACAGCCCAGCAGGCTCAGCCCAGGGGACGGAGAAGAGCTAGCAACGCCCTTATCCCTGGGTCCTCCAGAGGGATCCTCTCGCTTCCCAAATCACTCAGCAACTGAAATGTCTTAAGCAGGTTTTTCAAGACCAGCCAGCAGAACAAAAATGCTAATTTTAGGGGCTCTGGAAATCTCAGTGCAGAAAATATCCTCGCTTGTCTGCAGTCTAAGGAAAAGGCTTTAACAAAATCTTCAAAATAAAAATCCTGCGCTGAGGATTTTGAGGATTTTTACACAGTGGGGTCTCACGTCCCATTAGTCAGACCTCAAGCTATTTCTCTAACCTTTCCATCTGGGTTTTCAAAGAGGAAGGAACACGGAAAGCAGGACATCATTCACTCGTCGTTGGCTGGGGATGCAGGAAAGGGACAGAAAAGAAGATTGCACAGACCACAGGCTTTGCTGCCTCAGCCCTTCCAGCCCTTCACCCAGGAACGGACAATAAAAGCGAACCCCGATTCTTGACAAAAGCAAGCAACTCTGTTTGATGCACTTTATAACTTACAGTTTTTGATTGGTCATTAGTTTTCAACGTGGCTGACTTTGTACAAAAGAACTTTTCTTTCCCTGTGACTGGCCGATCGTGAAACTCTCACTCCCGTAGGACCTGGGTGTCCACACTGTCCTCCACCACCCACTCCATGAGCTAAGTGAGCAGCCATCGTGACATGCAGGTTAGAGAAAGCTGCTCCTGAGTGACCCTGAGCTCAGTGAGTGACCAAGGCCTGCAAAACCCCAAACTCCCCAACCAAGGAAGTGCTTGCCTTGACAGAATCACCTCACATCTTTATTTTTTCTTTCCAAGTCAAACTGGAATAACATTCTAGGACATGATATTTTGAATTGAAGTGAATTGATGAGCGGTGGAATAAAGTGGACGTTAAGTTTTTATTTCAAACCCTGATTTTTCACGTGTAACTGCCGAGCCTACTTAAGTTATATACCTGCAATGCTCAATCCAACCCAGAAAGCATACATTAGGAAGGAAGAGAGTTCCCCCACTGTCATGTGGGAGCTGCCCATCAGCAACCCGCCTTGGTACAGCACGGAAAGCACAATCAGGTTCCCGGACAGCCCCGTCTGTTGAGGGAGAAAACACAGACGTCAGCTGAGCACTGAAGACCCAAAACACAAAAAGCATTAACACGGCCCCTAATTTCCTTTTGGCATTTAACTATCACAGCAAGATTCTTTCAAAATAGGACATTTTAATCTGAATTTCAAACAAGAAATACTTTAAAAATATTGCAATACTGAAAGAAATGATCTCCTCAACATGGAAACCCAGAGCTAAGTCACCCATCAGATTCCTTTTGGCTCTATCTACTCAGTTTGCAAAGGAAAATCGTATCATGAAGGGTCCCCTCCCCACCCAGAGGAAATGAACACACAGCTAGCACCTCGTGCATGTGTTCTAGCATGACACACTGGCTCAGCACTGCACTGACAAGCTGGGGTCCTGGGCCTCTCCTGCCTGACCTGGGCTAGGCGTGTGCTCCCTGGGCAGTGCCGTCTTCTCTGCGCCCATTTCCTTATATGTCAATCACGGCCATTACTGAATTACCTCTGACATTCTTTCCCATTTGAACCCACTGTGAACTTGCCCTCATGCCGACACTCTCACTCAATATCCTATTTGAGTACATAGTGATTTCCATACTTCCTCCTTGAAGCCGCTGAAGTTGTTCTGGTTAATCCTCAGTGGGGCTCAGACAGCCGGCAGCAGAGGGACCTGGGGCGTCTGTCCCCACGGGTGGCTGGCCTGCCCGCAGAGGTTCCGGCCCAGTGGCCTGGACGGAGCTGGAGGCTGCATGGCTGGCCAGGCCCCGGGCGAGGCAGGTGCAGCAGGGCGGGATCACACTTTGAGGATAAGCGCCTGACTCCACACAGTTTGGTCTCACCACCCACTGCCTCTTCTGTAACTACATTTACTTGCTTTCCTCCTCTTTCACAAAAATATTTTAAGGAAGGCAATTTAGTCTTGAGGGAGAATAAAATTAGTTTCTGTTTATGGCAAGAGACACAGAACAGAAGTCTCTCCCAGTGACAACACTGACCGTTTTCCCTCCTCTCCCAAGCGATGTACTCACAGCTCCAAAGAAGCCGGCCCGAGCGAGCGCCTCCTTCCTCACTAGCCGCATCACACAGTCCACTTTGTTGGTGTATTTCTCCATTTCGCTCGTTTCTTTCCCAAAAGCTCGAACAGTTCTTATATTTCCAATGCGCTCCTCAGCTAGCTGGGAGAATAACAGACACATTTCAGGGGGAGCAGTCTCACATTTCAAGATTCCTAGAGGCACAATTAAATGTAGTGCTCATTTTTAAGGCGCCGCCGAAGGAAGCTGCTCATGGTACACGGCGAAGTCAAAGCAGGTTGCAAAGCAGAGTACACAGAACAATGTTATTTTTGGAAACATCTATGCATATGCACATCATACGTGTAAGTAGATAGGAAGATAACCAGGAGAGTAGGTAGGTAGATATAGAAATATACCTTTATGCAGAGAAAAAGGACAGATTTCCAAATGCTAATAACGTTAATTCTGAGGCAGGATTATGCATGTTTTTTTCTCTTTATACATACATTTTTTTAAAAAGATTTTATTGGGGGAGGGGAACAGTGCGTATTTCCAGGACTTTATTGGGGAACAGTGTGCTTCTCCAGGGCCCATGAGCTCCAACTCAAGTCATCATTTCTCAGTCTAGCTGTGGAGGGCGCAGCTCGGCGCCAGGTCCAGTCTCCCGTTTCGATCTTAGTCGCAGGCGGTGCAGCCCACCCTCCCATGTGGGAATTGCACTCGCAACCTTGTTGTTGAGAGCTCGGGCTCTAACCACCTGAGCCATCTGGCCGCCCCTCTTTATATTTTTTAAACTTTCAATTAGAAACACACATGGTTTTTGTAATATGAAAACGTAACAATTATTTTTAATTTTCTAAAAAGACACTATTGGACAGCATTGAAACACTACCTTTATTAATTAACTAAGGATAGAGTGTCATCCAGAAAGTGTTTTGAAAATATGCTTAGCTTTCTCATCCTATAGGAAATGGTGATGATAAGAAAGGAGAAGTTGGTAGACTGTTCAGTCTACTGAGGGTTGAGTCCGCTGAGGATTGGGTCTACTCTGATGTGTGGGCAGTGATCCAGTCTAGAAGGCGAGGGAGCTCGGGGGCCTGGGATCCAAGGGCCTATGGCAGGGAGAAGGCGCGTGCCTCAGGGCGTCCCAGTACCGGCTCTGAGCTCACTCAGTGGGCAGTGGGTACCACGCCGGGAGACGGCCGTTACCTGAGTGGCTTGTGCCAGCGAGTCCTGGGTGACTTTGGTCAGTTTCCGCAGATATCGTCCATAAATCACAGCAAGGATGGATATCGGAGGCACCACACTCAAAACAAAAGTGGCCAGATGCGGTGAGACAAAGAACTGCCAGAAACAAAAGGCAAAAGGTGTTTGTCACACAGAGTAGCAAGAAGTCCTCACTGCCCCCCTGAGAAGCGTGTGTGTCCACGAACAGACAGGCTGGCCGCTGGCTGTGTCAAAGTTGTGCGTCCTGCACTGGGGCACAGTGAAGACATCTTCAATCAGCATGCCACACAGGGGTAACGTGACAGAGCAGCTTACCCTCTGTGCTGTGCCAGGGCTGGTGCCACGCTGTGTGCACGAGGCCACGCTGCTTGACAGCACAGGAGGGGAGGCAGGACGCGAGGCATGGGCCCGACCGCAGCAGCAGGCTTCTCCTCAGGTCTAGACTGCCTCAGGACACCGAGCAACCAGAAATGCATCCCACCGAAAGGACCAAGATGGCAAAGAGACAGAAAAGCACGCACCGTCCCACGAGCAGTGGGAGGAGGACACCACTGACAAGCCCACTGACCAGCGGCAGGAGCTCAGAGCGGCCTCCACGGTTCAGTGGACTGTGCACGAGGAGGAGACGCCGATAGCGGGAGCTGCCCAAAGAGGAAACAGGCAACTTCTAGAAGTAACACAGAGGGTTTTCCTGTCGACCCTGCGATTTGCTGATTATATTTGAAATGATACTAGCGTCTCTTTAACAACTTACTCACATCTGCCAAATCTCACTTGCACAGAAACTAGCAGAATCTGTACGGGGCTCTCCTAAAATGCTGAGGAAAAGCTGCCGACTAAACAACTACTCACTCGTTCGACAACTCGTTACCGCAGGCCTCCCTGCAGCAAACACTGTGCCAGGCACCTGAGAGAGAATGACGAGTGTGGAGTCTCCTCCACAGGGAGAGGAGAAGTGGGAGTTACAGAGTGAGCAGGGGAGAGAGAGAGAAAACAGGTGTAATACAGACTCAGACCCCGGGGCAGGAATGAGCTGGGTGCCTTCATTATGGAATGAGCCACCCTGAGCAGACACACACAGTCCAGCAGGGCCCTAGAGGTGGCTGCTACGGGGACACGTGCAGGGGCAGTGCTGAGCTCAGGGAAGACCTGACCGTTCTGGAGTCGGAACGCAACTGAGCTCAGGTGAACCAAACGTATTTGGGGCCTTTGGCAGTGGGGAGGGATGTCCACTGGGGCCCTGGGACCAGGGTGCACTGTCTCAGAACCACCTACCTCCCTCGCTCTCGTTCCACACTTGGCACTAACTTCTGCAGACTACCCAGGGTCCTGTCACACGAAGGAGTGCTGGATAGCAGAAACACACATCTCACTGGTAGGAAGGGAGACGCCCAAACGACTAAGCAGGCAGGGTGACACAGCCACCACCAGTGCTTGCGAGCAGGCTTACCATCAACCAGGTAGGATGTGCAAGAGAAACAAAGTCCTACTCGCGTTTCCCCAGGGCTAAAGACCAGGTCCAGGTGATGTCGCCTCATGAGGCCCCATCATGGGCTGATGGTTATGGGCCCCCAAAATTCATATGCGGAAGGCCTAAGCCCATGTGGCTGTATTTGGAGATGGGGCCTCAAAGGAAGAAATTAAGGTGAAAGGGAAGAGCCCTGATCTGAAAGGACTGCAGTCCTTATGAGACCCCGAGTCTGCTTTCCACACAAGCACTGAGAAAGGCCACATGAGCAAGGCGGTAGCCGCCTCAAGCCAAGAAAGGAGGCTCAGGACGAATTGCCCTTGCCGATACCGTGACCTGGGCCTTCCGGCCTCCAGAACGGTGAGAAAGAACCCTCTGCTGTTTAACACCCCCAATCTCTGGCACGTGGTCATAGCAGTCTGAGCTGACAGCAGACTGGCTTTAACTGTTACAGGACGGGGCTCCCCACTCCTCCCGAGCCCAGAACTATAAACATTTACAAGTGACGCTTCAGTGCAGGAGGGGGCTTCTTCCAGGGCTGTGCTTCTCTCCTCCCTGGAAATAGAAGATTTGGAAGCTGGTTTCCACTCTCTAAGTCAGACTTAAGGGCTCCCTCCGACAGCATGTCCTCTGCTCTGGCCTAAATGCCACATGGAACAGGGAAGAAAACCAGGCTTTGCACTTGGGAGGAAGGCCAGTCACAGTCCTCATTGTGGGGTCGGAACCTGCACTGTCGCAGCTGCCAGCCTCACATGGCTGCAGGCACTGGAAATGTGCTTACCGTGACCCACCGACTGAAGTTTTAATTGTATTTCGTTTTAACTAAAATTGAAACACCAATGCTCCATTTCTATTCGGTCACTGGTACAGCTTTAAGCATGTCTGGAAAACTCGGTTTCTCAATCTGCTTTTCAGTTGCAAATTTTATGAAATCTAAACACAGAGCAAGTATTTCCAACAAAAATTCAGCATCCAGATTGAGATGTTTCATGAATTTAAAGTACACACTGGATTTTGAAAGCTTAATATGAAAAAATATAAACTATCTGGTTAATAATTTTATATTAATTACATGTTGAACTGATAGTATTTTGTTCATACTGGGTTAAATGAAATATATCTCATCTCATCTTTCTTTTTGGGCTTTAAAATACGGCTGCTAGGACATTTTAAATCATGAGTGTGGCTCGCATCACATTTGTACTGGGCCGAAGTGCAGGCCTGAGGAGAAGCAGGTTTTGAAGAAGGCAGGCAGCAGGCAGACCTGAGCTCTGGCCTCGGACCAGGGAGGGAAGAGGCTGCCCACGTGCGGCAGGAAGGAAGGATGGAATTAGCCCTCCTCCTCACAGAGGAGGGAAGGAGGTGGCCGCTTGGTCCTCAGACAGCAGTGGCAGCATCACTGCCTTTGGGCGTCTGTCAGTCACTGTCTCCCTTTGACCCACTGCTCACACCCAAAGGGTTCGTTCTGCTTTTGGTCTTTTCTGCCTGCACACATTTTCAGAAAACCCTGGCAACAATGTAATCTTTTCTGAACAGCAGCAGTATGTTAAGAATTCATTCGGGAGGAATGCGAGAGCAGGAGGCCACCGGAGGAAGGAGGAAGCTGTCTCCGTGATTCTGCAGCCCTGTGACAATGTTCTGGGCCAAGAGGCTACAGGGCAATGAGAACGGACCTCATGCTGCAGAGGCCTGGCGTGGGCCGAGCCCAGGCCAGGGGGTATCGACGGGAGCCGGCCAACGTACCATCATGCCAATGCCGACGGAAGCCTGGGCCCCGGCCCTGAGCCCGTCCGAGAGGTTTTCAGTCACGGAGCGCCCCAGGAGGGCCGTGTCCGAGGAAAGGCGGTTAATCAGCTCTCCTGTGCGGGTCTTGTCAAAGAAAGCAACCTCCTGCCTCAGGATGGAGGAGAATAACGAAGCTCTCAGCCCGTTCACAATGCGCTGACCTGCAAAAGCAACCGGGAACGGCTCAATCTCCCACGCAGCAGCTCAGCCCGGGGCCATCACCTCTCCCGAGTGGCGCAGCCCCCACGCACGGCCAGTGCCCTTATTGATCCAGTGGGGTTGGCACACATTCGTAATAGCATTAGTGCTCTCTTAGCAACTACAGACTGGACGCTGGGGAGAGGCGACAGCGATGAAATGAGTAACGTGGCTGCGAGGCGTACTATTGACAAAGACATTTTACTGTGTTACCTGCCCCAAAGCTAATTCTGGTCCTCCTTGGCAACCCTTTCCTGTATTGAACTTTCAAATGACAAGACCTGGTTAATTATCTACTGTGTATTTATTTTATTAGCGAAATGGCAAGCAACCGACTGGGAGTCGGGCGTCCCAGGCTGTGGCATGATTGTGGCAGTCACGGCCTGGACACGGAAATGCCGTGCAGTGATCAGCCAGCTCTGCTTGCAGGGGACACACGGGGGGTCACTCCCTGAAGAGGGCCCAGAACACCAGCCTGACTGGAGGCCTGTCCTCCAATCCCCCGCAGACAGGCAGGCGACAGGCAGGGCGGCCTCCCTCCACCCCAGCTCCTGTGAAAGGAAAGCTGAGAAGACAGTGCCGCTGAGCACTGGCCCCCTTCCACTCACAGCCTGGCATCTGGCCGAATGTGGGGACCTGCAGCACCCTGAGATGAGGTGAGGGCTTTTACCTGAAGTCTGCATGAGGTAGACGCGGACGGCATTGGCCGCTGCTCCGCACAGGAACACGCCGCCGAGAGCCAGGCAGAGGCGCGTCAGGCTGCTGCTGTAATCCCCCGTGGGGTTCGTGTAAATTATGTCGATTATCCTCCCCAGGAAGAAGGGGGCAGACATGGTGATGACACTGGACACGGCCAGGAACCCAACTGCAGCTGCAAGACACAAGCAGCTCTCAGGGCCCCCTCGCCGAGACTTTCCTCCCTCCCTTGAGCCCCAGGCCCAGCCTAGAGGGGAGAATGAAAGGCGTTGCAGGGCCAGCCAGGCGGGGGGAGTGCGGGAGGGGCCGGTCGCGGCCAGATCTGCACCTCGGGGCCTGGCCTCTCCCCGCCAGGGGCACGGGGCACTAATCCACGGCCCCTCCTGCCTCGTGCCACGGAAGCTCATCTCGGGATGCTGTTCCAGTGTCACGTGATACATTGTTTTCCTTGGCACCTGCCTGGACCTCAGCTTAAAGGTCAAGGTACGCAGGTAAGCGTCTTGACTGCTGCCTAGTAAGTGTTTCAGAACACTTTACGTAAACTTAGAGAAGTAGTGACGGGCGTCCCTTACATGTGATGTGCTCTGAGCACTACTGCTTTGGGGAAGAGAGCACCGGGACAGCAGCATGATCTGAAAATAAGAACGCAATTGCTCATACACCTAAACAACAGAGAGAGGGGGGTCTTGTCATAAAAGAAAAACTGAGAAAACTCAATTAGGACAGCACGTATCACAGGTAACTACACTCACAACAAGAGGCATGCAGTCAAACTACCAAGAAACACCGTTTTTCATCGACCACACTGGCAAAGGCCCGCGTCTGGTAACGTCCCGCGCCAGCGAGACTGAGAAAGGACGCCAACCGGGAGCCATCCCGCCTGCTCCAGCCGGGCCACGTCCACGAGCGTAACCCGCAGACACACTCCCACATGTGCATGCAAAGAGGGACTCCAAGGACTCGTCACACTATCGCTTATGCCGGCAAAAGACTCAAAGGATCCCAAACAGCCACCCGTGCGGAGCAAGTTAAATCAGGAAGCAGCACTGATTTTAGAAAGACGATGCAGTCATTAAGAAGAACGAGGCAGTGCACAGGGACTGACGTGAGCGACCCGCCACGCCGCAGCGAGTGAAGAAGGCAAGGACACCAAAGCGGCGGCTGGGGGCTGTCGCCTGGCCGTCACGTCTGTGTACACACAGAACACCTCCGGGCAGAAACAAGAAACGGCAGCACAGGTTCCCCCTCGAAGAGCGGGACTGCCCCGGCCCGCCCCGCCCCGCCCCTAGCCCCGCCCCGGCCCCGCCCCTAGCCCCGCCCCTAGCCCCAGTCCCACTCTTCGAGGGGAACTGGGTACCTTACGAGTTGGGTCCTGGGAGGAACCCCGCCAGCGGCACCACGGAGTCAGTGGTGGGTAAGGCTCCTGGGCACCAGCGGGTGGAGCCGGGTCCCGGGGGAGTGCCACCTCCCGCCGACAGCAGCTGCCTCTCCACTAGTGGGGCCTAATGCTCCCGCTTTAGCTTAAGGTGTTCCTTTGACGTAACCTTAATAAAGCGTGCAGAGCAGAGGCAGCGCCGCCTGGCCACTCCGCTGGCAAACAGAGCTCTAGGTGAAATGGGAGCCTGTCACGGAGGGAACACTCCTTGTGATGTCTGTGTCCTCTTCTCAAGAAACCTGCTCTGACGACCTCACAGAAAACAGACCCCCAGCACTGCCTGCCCCGCTCATTCCTCCCCCACGTACCCCTGTGGACATTCCAAACGGTTCACTTGTTTATTGTCTATCTCTCCATGAGGACAGACAAGATTGGCGTCTGTTCTGTTCGCTGCTGTATCCCTGCAGCCCACGGGGCCAGGCACATAGTCAAGCTCAGTAAATATCTGTTGAATGAATGACTTGAACTTGGCAAAGGAGGCACAAAAGCAGATCAGACCAAAGTCCCCGCAGAAACGACCCCTCTGCACAGACGCTGGTTTAGAACCCCATCATCACAATTTACCTGGATGATGTGAAGCTGGCCAAAGCCACTTTATTTTGACGGAAGACCCGGGGTCTTGTGTCCAAATGCCAAGAGGGACTGAAAAGACCAAAGGGCAGGGAGATGGCTGCCTGGTCCTGCAGGGCACCGCCAAGACGCACTGGCACGCTCCAGAAGCAGGTGTCCCAGAGGGCTGGGCCCAGGCTGAAAGCCTTCGGCCTCGCCTGTCGGTAACTAGTGTCTCTACTCTGTTCTTCTGCCTCGGCAAATACTTCCAGACGTGTAACATACAGGAAGTGCTGTAAAGGTCCATCTCTCCCGCTCCCTCCAGTCCTAAATCAAAGTTACGATGCCAAAAATAAGAATCCGTATTTCATGAATGAAATGTCCCATGACTTTGATTCTGAGCACTAGTTCTCACATGGTAATGATGGTTATAGAGGAAGGAATTGACCTAAATCCAAAATCATTCCAGCATATCCCCTTACCTCTTTCATTGAATTAAAAATAAATTATCAACTTTTTTTATTGCCATTTTCGTCTTTGGCCTACAAGATAAATGGAGACAAAAGTGAAACAAGAGGTTTGTTCCACTTCCTGTTACGTGGATTCTTGTTAATCAGGGTTTTGCTGCACACGATGCCTCTTTGGTATTAATGAATAATTTAGACGCGCACAGAACTATTTCAGCTTTCTTCCTAAACTGCACACACCAAGCACACTGCAGTCCTGAAATTCTTCCCTACCTTTTCTCCATGGTTACGCCTTGCTCCTGTCTTTGCCTGAAGGGACCTCAGACACTTGTTATCTGTCTCTTGACAGGTAGCTTAAAGTAGCTGTTACCCTCATTCTACTGAATCGCAGCATTTGGTGAAAGAAATCCTTCAAAAGGGGAAAGAGAACCTAAGACGTACATTGCTGGTAGGAGGGCTCTTGGAGGCACGGAGCTGGTGGGAGGACCAAGGCTTGGGGTGGGAGGAAGCTGTAAAGCATGAGTACACCTGCCGGACAGACTGATCTTCTAATAATTCACTTGACTCTTAGGCAGGGACCTGTCCCCACTGTCATTCAAGGAGCAAAGATGCAGCACTAAGGAGCCCCAGCACTATCTGAAGCTTCTAGTGTGAGTGATCCTGTTCACTCCTCACAACCACCACCTGCTGTCCTTGTTTTTCCAGAAAGGAAACTCAAGTGCAGAGAAGTGCGGAAGCTTGTCCAAGTCACGCAGCTCACATGACCCGGAACCACATTCTGAGACCAGGCCCGTCTTCCTCATCCTCCCACATTCCAAGCAGGAGGAAATCCCAGGGGCCTAGGCCGGGGGTTGGGACGGGGCCTCGTGGGGAGGCCAGAGTGGCAGCAGGTTCCCGGGTCTGAAGGACAACAGGGACTTGGCAGCCAGGCAGGCTTGCCAGGGCTTCCGCTGGTGGCGTGCGGTGGTCAGATGTGCATCTCACACGATCCATTCTTGCTGCGTGCAGAGTGAAAGGGAGGATGGCCACTAGCAGGAGAGCAGACACAGGGAGTGTTGAATCGCTGTTCCCATGCTCCAGGAGAGAGGGGACCTGGGGAACGGGGGGCGGGGGGAAGCAAAGAGGATAAGGAGGGTGACAGGGCTTGGAGGTGTTTTAAGAACTAGACTCCACAGGACCCGAGGACTGGTTGGTTGGACTTGGGAAGCACATGGAGGGCTGTTTCTGAAGTTGGGACTGACAGGGTCAATACACTAACGCTGCCTTCTAGCTGTCTGCCCTTGAGTCACTCAACCTCTCAGTGCCTCAGCTTCTTCATCATGGAAATGCTGTGAGCAGTAAACACGCATGTAAAGCATGTGGCACAGCGCCCACATGCCCAATAGTAAACAATAAGCGTCCGCTACTGTTTACCACAGTTGTCACTGCCCTGAGTCAGGAACGACCGTGTGTCTGGCTTTGGCCAAGGGGTCACACAGAAGTCTTACCCTGACAGAGGGGACAGAGGGGGAAGGCAGCTTCGGGCAACTTGGGTCTTTAAACGTGCTGAATTTTCAGGCTCCTAGAGGACAGTTTTGCAGGTGCAGGTGGGCAGTATGGGGACCAAGGCAGTCGAGAAGACGTGCAGGGTAGAGGCTGAAGTGAAGCTGGACAGGGAAGGAGCTGCAGACCTGAGGGCTGACGGCTCGCGGGAGGCCGAGTTCAGCAAAGGCCTTGGGTTTGTGGACTGATCTGTGGAGCAAAGGGCTGAGTCCCGGCACGCCTGGGGCAAGGCTGGGCTGGCAGCCTATGCTAGGCGTTAGGCACCTGTGCCATGTCAGCAGGGGGCCTGCCTTGGACTCTGGAACTTGCTGTCCAGTAGACATATGACAGGAGCCACCTACGTGATTTAAAATTTTCTGGTTGTAACATGAAAAAGTAAAGGAAACAGGTAACCTTAATTTTAGTAACACATTTTATTTGATCCAATATATCCAAATTATTGGACATGTAATCAACATAAAAAAAGTTACGATATTTTACTTTTTTTTCATAATAAGTCCCTTCAAACTCTGGTGTGTATTTTATACACAAAATGCTGACTAGCACATTTCACAGCACAGCTACAGAATTTAACGTTGTCTTTGAAACACGGTATTTCTGTAGCAAACAAACATCCCTGCTTTCTGGAGCAGTGTCTCTTCCAAAGGTTCAGTCTCACTGACCCGTCAGAACGTCTGTCCTGACGTGGGCTTCAGGAAAAGTCATTCGAAGCACTACTCGCTCTCTCCTTGCTTACTGCATCCACTGGCTTTATCACTCGATTCATTCTGGTCACAAAATATCACTACAAAGTCAGCTAAGCTCCTGGCAGGCACCAGGTTCTAAGAACACTGCTAATCTCAACCCACACAAGCCCCAATCAGTCCTGTCAGTGGGAAGCGCCCTCCCAACTCACCCACAGAGGCGACTGAACATATTGGGGATGGAGGGATGGGCGTGCCCCTTTGAGTTTGACCAGAACCTGCCTGGGAAGAGTGGGGAAGGCAAGCTGCTTCCACGAGATGCCGGCCCACGAAGAACTAACTTGCGGGCTGGCAGCATCCTTCCAATGTCAGAGGACCGTAGGTGCCCACAGCTCACTCGTGAGACCCAACTCTGTCCACTCCTTTCCCCGCCTGGCTCATGGGAAGCTCAGAGCTGTCAGCAGCCTCTTCTATCTGCCCGGTGCAGCAAGGGGGCTTTCAGCAATTCCTTCTTATCCACCCGCCCACACGGGGCTCCTCAGAGAGCCCCTGCGTCTCTAAGACTCCTTTGGCCAAGGTGATAAGATGAAGAATCATCAGAGTAAAAAGACTGGAGAGCAACTCTGTAGGCAGACCACAACTGTAGCAAGACAGATACAGATTCCTACACAAAGCGAGCTGCGGGCAGGAGAGGCCAAGGGCAGGTTAGAGGACCTCGGTTCCTTTAGAACGAAAATGGAAATGACACTGAAACTTCTCAGCACACTTCTGTAAACATGTCAGAAGGCAGATCCTGGTTTTAAGCTCCTGTACAAACTACTTAAGATTAAAGTTTTCTGATCACACGGTTCAGGTGTATATTTTGCAAATTGCTACACACAGTTGAAAGTATTGCTATTCAAATGTATAAATGAATCTTTGAAAAGGATTTTTGTATTTGCTTTTCTAAAAATTAACAAATTAACATTGGAATTCTTACTCTTCAACTGGGCTTTTTTGGTCTCTTGATTAAAAAATAAACACACACACACAACTGCTCTTTGTCTCTAGCACTTCGGTGACGGGCCAGCATCTGAGGCTATTCTGACAATAAGCTACAAATTCATGATGACCCCTCACTTCCTGTGAGTCCCACAAATGCCAACATCCATATTGGCTTCAGTGTGCCATATATAATGACCTCTCAGGAAACCCTATGCTAAGACATCAGATTTACTCAGAAGACAATATGTATTTAGTATCTGTTTAGAAAGTTAAAAGAAAATTACTGTACCAACCTGACTTATTTCCTCAAATTCTATGTTCACAATTATTTCACATGGCATGCCAAAATAGCTCTCCTTCTTAAAATAAAAGGAGGTACATACAGCTCTTGCCTTGTTTCAGGCTGTCTTCTCAACACAGTGGCAGGGCAGGACATGTGGGAACAGGGAAAGCCTGACATCTACAAAACCTTCTTACACTGAATATTTCAGAAACAAAAGAAAACTGGATTTCCGCACATCTACAGGATGGGTGACACACCTGCGGTGCTCGGGCAGGGTCTCTACTCGGCCTCAGCCTGGGCCTCTCCACCATCCTCCGTCCCTTCCCTGTCACTCTGAGCCCCTACCCCGTGCAGCACACATGAAGAACTAGGGATGAATCAGACAGACTTCTCAGCAGCTCACAGTCCACAAGAGTGCTTAGTTTCAAACATCTTTTAAAAGTGGAAAGATCTTTATTTCCATCAAGGTCTACAGACAATTAACTAAGCGATGAAATGATTATTTGTACACCCCCGCGATACCACAATCCTCCTGAGCTTTAACGTCAGTGAGAGGGAGAATGTCCCCTCCAGGGCCTTCCGCCCAGCACCAGCCTGCCCTAAACCACACACGAGTCTAGGAACCTTTTACAGACAATGGATTTGCAGAGAAGCACATGGGATGTCACCGGTTTCAGTGTTGCCCCTGCAGCCTCACAGGCCCTCTCTCCAAGCCTTCACCACAGTGGCAGTGTCACCGCTAGTCCCAGGCGTGTTGCATAATGTTTCACCCCCTAAGCTGGGAGCCCCAGCAGGAGCAGAAACCGGTTCTCTCCGCTCGCCAATGTGGCCCTAGGCCCTGCCACACGATGAGGGCGCAATACATGTCGATTGATTAATTCGGGGAAACCTGGAAAACGCGCGTTTAATCATTTGTCTAATTATGGCTAAACATGAGGAGCTACAGAAAGTCATGTTTGTCTGGATTCCATTCATTGTAATTTCTGCTAAAAAGCATTCAGCTACGACTTGGTTGGGCTGTGATCTGGTTTCTCCAAACCTGCGGGGCGGGCAGATCGGCGGCCCGGCCTGGGCCGAGCGCTGTAAGCGGAGGGACCGTCCCACGCCCCGCTCGGGCCAAAGCGAGGGCACGGGAAGAAAGGCGCCCTGCTTGGCTTGGCGCAGTGAAGGTGCCGCGGGCGCTCCATCCACCCGCCCGACGCAAACGGAGTTCTACAACTCGGCGTAAGCGTGAGCACACGCACAAGCCTCCGGTTCGAGCTAAGCGTTTGACGGCGGCGCCGGGAGAGCGCCCGCTACGCGGAACGCGGGCGGGGCCGCCGAGGGGCAGACCCACGTTTCCACGAGGGGACGGCCGCTCGGGCCAGCCACGCCACGGGACAGGCGCGAGCAGCCTTCGCGGCGGCCGCCCACCGGGCGGGGCGAGCCCGGGACCGCGGGGCCCTACCTGCCAGCCTCCGGCGCTCGGGGTGCGCCAGCGCCAGGAGCTTCCGGGCCTCCGAGCGCGCGGCCGCCGCGGGGCGCAGCCGAGGGTCGTCTGTCGGGGCCGCCGCGGCCGCAGGCAACGCCGGCCCACGTCGCGAGGCGTCGCCCCCGGCCCGCGCGGCGACGGCGGGGCCGCCGGGGAGCCCCGCGCGCGGGAGCCGGCGGGAGCCGAGCCCGAGGGCCTCGCAGCTGCGGGCGCCGGGCCGCCGCGCCCACGGACCCACGAGCCGCGCGAGGCCCGCCCCGCCGCCGGGACCCCCGCCCAGGCAGCCGCTCGTCCAGCGGCGCGGGCCGCGCGCGGCTCCCGCGCCGCCGAGAAGCCCCAGCCCCGGGGCCCGAGGCCGCGGCGGCCCCAGGCCGGTCGGCGGCGGCCCGACCCAGGAGGCGCGGGCGGCCGCGGGCCACGCGCAGGCGAGCGGGCCCCGCCTCACCAGGAGCCGCAGCGGCCAGGCAGCGGGGCCGCGCATGGCGCCGCGTCCGAGCTCTGTGCCTCCGCCCGGCCGGCCCGCCGCGCACGGAACCCCGGGACCGTCCGCCCGGCCGAGCGCAGGGCGTGCCCGCGGCGCCGCCCGCCGCCCCGCCCCGCCCGCCGCCACCCGCCGTGCCCCGCGGCGGCCTGGGGCCGGCGCCCCTCCGCCCGCACCACGCCCTCGGGGGAGCCCACACCCACCGCGCGCTCTCGGGGGAGCGCCCCCCACTGGGCAGCCGCGAGCCCGGCGCGCCGGCCCGCACGACGCCGAGCGACCGGCGGGCAGAGCTGCGCCTGCGCACTGGCGCGCGGGGAGCTTTTTCGCGCTTCGCAGTCTCGGCGGCTGCGGACCTGGGAGCGGCGCGAGCCGTTTCTCACGCAGGCGGACTCCGCGGAGCGCGCAGACGCGATGACTCGATGCCCGGCGCTAGGATGGGGCTACCTGACCGCAAACTGCGCAGGGCGTGGGGCTTGTCCACCGCCCCGGCGACCCCGCCGAGGCTGCTTCCTGTCACCCCAGGTGCCGGAGCCCAGCACAGGGCCGAGGCGCAGGACCACTGCCGGAGGGAGCATCGCTGCGGGCCAGCGCGGTCCTGAAAGGCGGAGAAGCTTGAGGAATTGTGGCATTTAGGCAACTCCGAGAAGAGGAAGAGAACACGTTAGAACGTGAGCCCAGCGCGAAAGCGCACGTGGTCGAGGCACTGGCTGCTCCGCGTGGAAACCAATCGGAGTGCAACGTACGTTAATGCACGTGCCAGGCAAGCCGGAGGTGAGGGGTTTGAAACGCGCCAGCACAGCAGGAGGCATCACGGTGGGGCGCGCGTGCCCTGAGCGGCGGTGAGGGGACCAGCCTGGTTTTTCCTTAGGAGTCGCGGCTGAGCAAGGTGGACAGCGTTTTGTTGACTCCTGAATATGTTTCAGGGCTGCGCTAGGGTAAGGCTACTGGTAAGCACATGCTTCAGTTGCAGAATTTATGGGTTCAGAGAAAAAACAACCCACCTCAATAATCACGATTTTTTTTAAAAAAGATTTTTTTGTTGAGAGCTCACTGGCCCATGTGGGAATCGAACCGGCAGCCTTCGGAGTTAGGAGCACGGAGCTCCAACCCCCTGAGCCATCGGGCTGGCCCCTAAAGATTTTTATTTAAAAACATAACCAATGTATAACGTTATATCAGCTTCATCATTTATATACCTAAATAAGTGATCAGCGTAAGTCCAACAACCATCTGACACCATATTATGCTATCACAATATTATTCACTATATTCCCCTATGCTGTACATTACAGTTCCATGACTTGTTTCTTATCTGGAAATTTGAACCTCTTATTCCCCTTCACCTTTCCCCCTTTTAAAATTTTTCAACAGTTAACATTCAATATTATTTTATATTAATTTCACATGTACAGTATAGTAGTTAGACATTTGTATAATTTAAGAATTGAGAAAAAGGGATTCTGGAAGAAAGGCTCTTTCCTTTCTGTCTGGCCTCAGCCATCAGGGTAAGCCAAGATGGGCGCTTACAAGTCCATCCAGGAGCTATGGAGGAAGAAGCAGTCCGACGTAATGCGGTTTCTTCTCAGGGTGTGCTGCTGGCAGTACCGCCAGCTCTCTGCGCTCCACAGGGCCCCCGCCCCACCCGGCCGGATAAAGCGCGCAGGCTGGGATACAAAGCTAAGCAAGGATATGTCACATATCAGATTCGTGTGCGCCGTGGTGGCCGCAAACGCCCAGTTCCTAAGGGCGCCACCTATGGCAAGCCTGCCCATCACGGTGTTAACCAGCTAAAGTTTGCTCGAAGCCTTCAGTCTGTTGCCGAGGAGTGAGCTGGTCGCCACTGTGGGGCTCTGAGCGTCCTGAATTCTTACTGGGTTGGTGGAGATTCCACATACAAATTCTTTGACGTTATCCTCATTGATCCATTCCATAAGGCTATCAGACGGAATCCTGACACCCAATGGATCACCAAACCAGTCCACAAGCACAGGGAGATGCGCGGGCTGACATCTGCAGGCCGCAAGAGCCGTGGCCTTGGAAAGGGCCACAGGTTCCACCATACTATTGGTGGTTCTCGCCGTGCAGCTTGGAGAAGGCGCAATACTCTCCAGCTCCACCGTTACCACTAATATGAGTAATGTTTGTAAAATTCTTAACTAATAAACAATTTAGATCAGTCATGTTTGCTTAAAAGTGTTCTTTAATTTGTCTGTTAAAACTAGTTGTCTGCAGATTGTATTCATGAATGCATTGTCAAACTATGAAAGTTAATAATGTTTGGGGGAAAAAAAAGAATTGATTCCCCCTGGGTGGCCGGTTAGCTCAGTTGGGAAGGGCCTGGTGCTAATAACACCAAGATTGCTGGTTTCATCCCTGCATGGGCCACTGTGAGCTGCGCCCTCCTTAAAACAAAAAACAAACATAAAAAAGAAATTGATTCCCCCTGACTAGTACCCATCTGACCTCATACACAGTTATTACAATATTATTGACTGTATTCCTTATGCTATACCTTACATCCCCATGACTATTTTGTAACTACCAATTTGTACTTCTTAATCCCTTCCCATTTTACACCCACCTCCTCAATCCCCCTCCCATCTGGCAACCATCAAAATGTTCTCTGTACCTATAAGTGTGTTTCTGTTTTGTTTGTTAGAGTCCGCATATCAGTGAAATCACATTGCATCTGTCTTTGTCTGACACTCCACTCAGCACAACACCCTCCAGGTCCGTCCCAGCCATCACAGATGGCAAGAATGCATTCCCTTCCATGGCTGTGCAATATTCCTTTGTATAGTTGTATATGCACCACCTGCTCTGTATCCATTCATCCATTGACAAACACCCAGGCTGCCTCCACGTCTTGGCCATTGTAAACAATGCTGCAATGAACATAAGGGTGTACACGTCCCCTCAAAGTAGCATTTTGGGTACCTCAGATAATTACCCTGAAGGTCCTTCTTTGTCTCTTGTTATAGCCTTTGTTTTAGAGCCTGTTTTGTCTGGTATAAGTACTGCTACCCCAGTTTTTTTTGTTTGTTTGTTTCATTTTTTGTTTTCCCATTTTGACTTTCATGAAATAACTTTTACCATCCCTTTCCTTTCAGTCTGTGTGTGTCTTTCAATCTGAAGTGAGTCTCTTGTAGGTAGCATATGTGAGGGTTTTGCTTTCTTATCCATTCAGCCACCCTATGTTTTTGATTGGAGCATTTAATCCATTTACATTGAAAGTAATTGTTGTTAGATATGTATTATCTAAGAACAATTTTATTATCCCCCCCCCTTTTCTTGTCTTAAGTCCCTCTAACATTCCTTGTAATACTGGTTTTGTGTAATGAACTCCTTTAGCTTTTTCTCGTCTGGGAAGCTCTTTATCTGTCCTTTGATTCTAAATGATAGCCTTGCTGGGTGGAGTAATCCTTTTTTTCTTTTCTTTTTTAAAGATTTTATTGAGGAAGGGGAACAGGACTTTGTTGGGGAACAGTGTGTACTTCGGGACTTTTCCAAGTTAAGTTGTTGTCCTTTCAATCTTAGTTGTGGAGGGCGCAGCTCAGCTCCAGGTCCAGTTGCCGTTGTTAGTTGCAGGGGGCGCAGCCCCCATCCCTTGCAGGAGTCGAGGAGTCTAACTGGCAGCCTTGTTGTTGAGAGCCCGCGCTCCAACCAACTGAGCGATCTGGCCACCTGGGAGCTGAGCGGCAGCTCATTGACTTCATTATAGTTGCAGAGGGCGCAGCTCGCTGGCCCATGTGGGAATTGAACCGGCAGCCCCGCTGCCCAGAGCTCGCGATCTAACCAATTGTGCTACCCGTCAGCCCCTGGGTAGAGTAATCTTGGTTGTAGATCCTTGCTTTTCATCACTTTGAATATTTTGTGCCAATCCCTTTTCGCCTGCAAAGTTTCTGTTGAGAAATCAGCTGACAATCTTATGGGAGCTACCTTATAAATTAGTAGTTGCCTTTCTCTTGATGCTTTTAGGATTCTCTCTCTTTGTCTATATCCTTTGCCGTTTTAATTACAATGTGTCTTGGTGTGGGCCTGTTTGGGTTCATCTTGTTTGGGACTCTCTGTGCTTCCCATACTTGTATGTTTATTTTCTTTGCCAGGTTAGGAAAGTTTTCAGTCATTATTTCTTCAAATAGGTTCTCAATCCCTTGATCTGTCTTCTCCTTCTGGTACCTCTATGAATGTTGTTGTTACACTTGATGTCTCAGAGGACTCTTAAATTATCCTCATTTTTTAAAATTCTTTTTTCCTTTTGCTGTTTCAATTGGGTGTTTTCTGCTACCTTGCCTTCCAATTCACTGATTCGATCCTCTGCTTCACCTAGTCTGCTGGCGATACCTCCTAGTGCATTCTTCATGTCAGTTATTTTATTCTTCACTTCTGACTAGTTCTTTTTTATGGTTTCTATGTCTTTTGTTATGCTTACTATCTCTCTGTTGAAGTTCTCACTAAGTTTCTTGAGCAGACTTATAACCAGTGTTTTGAACTCTGTCTCTGGTAGGTTGCTTACCTCCATTTCATTTAGTTTTTTTTTTCTGGAGTTTTCTCCTGTTATTTCACTTGGGAAGTATTTCTTTGTTTCCTCATTTTGCTGCCTCCCTATTTTCGTTTCTATGTATTAGGTAGATCCTCTATGTTTCCCAGTCTTGTCAGGTGGCCTTGGGGCACAGTGGCACAGTCTCCCTGGTCACCTGAGCTGGGTCTTCCAGGAGTGTCCCTTCTGTGCCTTCCTGTTATATTTGAACCTTGAGTGCTATTTGCATGTCAGTAGGTGGGATTGACCCTCAGGCTGACTGGCTGTGGGGTTTGGCCATGTCCACAGCTTATGGGCTGCTGTGCAGGGGACTTACCACATGGAGTGAGATTTGCCTCATTGGGCTCTGGTACCTATTTAGACCACCCTTTGTGTGTGCCACTTGTGGGGCTGATTGGGTGGTGCTCTGCTGTGGTCTGAAGCCAATCTTCAAGTATGTTCTGGGGCCTCTTAGGAGGGGCTCCGGTGCAGGCCCATGTCAGCCACTGACTGTGACTGGTCAGGGATTATGTTTTAGGAGCTACAAAGCAATCCATGGTTGTTTGCTGCCTGTGCTGAACCTGGAGGCATGTGGGAGAGGCCACACTGTGAACCAAGGATGGCTACCACCAGTACCAGGTCTGGAGTAGCTTTGCAAAATGGCAGGACACTCCTCCCCTAAGGTTCAGCCACTGATAAAACCTCATTCAGTAAGGAGTTGGGTGTGGCAGGGTCTCAGTGAGTCACCAGGGTGGAGCAGCAGAGCTCACTGGACCAATCAGATTCACATTTGACCTGTGGTGGTAGGCTCAACACAGGAAAGATAGCACCCACCTGCTGGCTACATGGGAGGAGGCCCTACATATGGAAAATTGAGACTATCTTCTAGCCCATACTCTGAAACCACACACCTCAGTCTGCAATGCCCCCTGAGTCACTGTCCCTTTGCCAGACCCCAGGGTGAGTGTCTGAGAGTGAGTTTTTTTGGGACCTCTAAGAAGATGTTTGTGTTTCCTGAAGACTTCTGTCCCACCCACTTGGAATCCCCACTGTTTTTCACTGCCAGATGTTGTGGGGGCTCTTCTTCCTGGCACCAGTACTCTGGGCTGGGGAGCCTAGTGTGTAGCTGGGGTCCCCTGCTCCTCCATAGAGGGGAGCCTCTATGGCCAAGATACCCCTCCCAATTTTCATCTGCCACAAGTAGGTTTGGGGACAGCCCGTTTCTTGTCTCCATCCCTCCTACCAGTCTTGACGTGGCTTCTTTATATCCTTGGTTATAAAATTTTTGTTCAGCTAAATTTCAGATGGTTCTCCAGGTTGATTGTCCTATAATTTAGTTGTAATTTTGATGTGTTCATGGAAGGAAGCAGGCACACTGTTTATCTACTTTGCCATCTTGGATCCCTCTCTATATAAGTATTTTAATACAATATTTTTAAAAATCAAAATTAATACATAAAAATCCATGATGAGCAATATATCGAAATTTCAAATGCAGGACCCGCCCCTCATTAGGAGGTCCTGCCTCTCTCCCACCCTAATCCCAGTCCTGAAAACTTTATTTACAAAGGTAGGCAGTTAGCTGGCCTAGTTTGCCAATTTGGTTTTTATTTAAGACATTATTTGCTTGATTGCTGAGACTCTTAAATTTCACCCCCAGGAGAATACCTCACTTACCTCACTCTATTTGGGGCCCTGTAGTAATGAGTATAGAATTTTTGAGGGGAATTACCAATAATAGAAACATAGTATGGAATTAAATCATGGTGTAAAAGTCCTGGTAAACGCAGCAGGAAGCATGCCATCCCCTAAAGTCCAGCCTCTTAGACCCTGGGAGCCATGGAGTCCCCCAAGTTAACCACAACTTCGGTTAGTCTTTCATTAGTGTCTGAATTCTAGAATGCAGGGTGTAGGTTAAAATCGACTTCAATGACTTGTGAGTAGGCAAGTCTGTTCTGAGAAAGATTTTGTTCTGAGAAAGATTTTGTTAGGTGGGGTACCTCATACCTCACATCATGTATCCTGTCACTTCCCAGATGAGCCCAGCTGAAGCAATGTTGAAGAAAATTTTTCTGGTTGGAGAGAAAGTGACAATTTCAACTCAAATGTAATCTTACTTTCTCTATGCCACTTTCCAGAAAACTATTTCTGCTGCAACGGCTTGGGAAGGCAGGACTGACCTTTTTTTTCTTCCTTCCCCAGAATGATGTCCACCATCCTTTTTCAGCCAGTGCTCTCTGGGGCACAGAGTCAATGGAAAAATAACTCAAGTGTAGCTAATTAAAAAACAAAACCCTGCATTTGCATTTCTAAAAATCAGCCAGATAATCATCTGAAAAGAATTATCCTCAACAGAATTGTCATGTTAAAAAAAATCCCACCCAGCTATCATACGATATACAAGGCAAGAATTATTTAGTAGCCTAGAATGTAAAGAAAATGTCCATGGCTCTTGAAAAAAATACAGTGGAGGAATGGATTAAGTAATAAACATTGGCAGAAGGATTATCTGCACTTATATGATCATCACATCAAGTGATGAGCTACATTAAATGTTCATATATTCAATATATATTCAAATTAGAAGAAGTAATAGTATTGCAAAACAATTATATATATACATGTATATATATGTATACATATATACATGTACATATATATATATATGTATATGTACATATATATTCCCATTTGAAAATAATGATAACTTCTCACTGTCTTTTTATAAATTAGGATAAAATTTCTTGGCCACTAAAAAGGGCCAGAAATGCTCCAAGATGTGTTTGGGAAAGAAAGAAGCAAAGCACTTAGATGTGAGTGGATTAATAGTAAAATATACCACAGCAAAGCAAGGCAAGGTTGCCTGTTGATTCTGAGACAAGCAAAGGTCGAATCCTGTCCACAGAGAGACAGAACAGGCTCTAGGTTGGACGTGTGTGAACCAAGTGGAAAAATCGGACCTCACTGCATAGATTTTAATAGGTTTAGTGGCCTATTAAATGGTGTGAAATTCAAAAAGGACATCTTTTGACCAAAACTTGAGATCAGTTGGATTTACTTCCAGACCAGTTCCACCTGTGGGTTCTTGTCTCTCTCAAAGGGCGACAAGAGAGCTCACATGGACAGTGGGGGGGAGAATGGGGCCGTGGAGGAGTTGCACAGCAAGAACAAGCAGCACACATCTCCCCCGCCTGCTGCCGGGATCCAATGGGGGTCATTTGACCCTTCCTAGTACTTTCCTTTTTCTCTTACCTCACGGTGCGGTCTCCCATCCAGGGCAGGGGGGTAGGGTGCTGGCTGAAGGTGGGGCCTGCAGGTGGTGATGCATGAACCCAGGAAGGGGTATAGACTCTGCTTGGGGTACAGGTGCTTTGTGAACTCCTGGGTGGGCGTGAAGCTCGAGGTGGCTCACCTGCACTGTGCTCATGGGGAGTGCCGAAGTTGTAACGGTCTCATGGCAATATGACTCGGGCAGGCTGCATGCAGTGCGTGTGGAAGGTTCGGCACCTTTGGCTTTTACATTCTCTCTCTCTCACCTTCTCCCAAAAGATTCTATGGAAAAGTTATTATGGTTTGAATTGTGTTGAAATCCTAATCCCCAGGACCTCAGAATGTGACCTTATTTGAAAATAGACTTGTGGCAGATATAATCACTTAAGACGAGGTCGTGTAGGAGGAGGAGTAGGTGTCCTAGTGAGAAGATGGCCGTGTGAAGACGACACAGGGTTGTGCCATGTGGTGATGAAGACAGAGATGGCTGGGGTGCAGCTAACCAAGGAATATTGCTGCGAGCCAAGGAATGCCAAAGATTGCCAACAACACACCTGAGGCGACCAAGGGGCCCCTGCAGATTTCAGAGGGAGCGTCGTCCTGCTGACGCCTTCATTTCAGACTTCCAGCCTCCAGAACCATGAGACAATAAATGAGCCTATTCTACAAAAAGCAACAGAGGAAACTAGACAGTGAGCCTGCTTTGTGCTTTTCATAATAGTTAGGTACAGTATTTTTTCTTAGGTTAAGAGTCTGAGGGTGGACCCAGACAGAGAAATTACCCATGTCCTATCAGTTCTGACCCGGTTTACTTTCATCTCCTGCTTACAGATGCAAGGTTGCCTGTAAGGTATATGATAACCACATATTTCAGTCCAAAACATGACATTTAAACACATCATTCCCACCCTAATTTGTGAATTTCTAACTATAAATTCTGTGCAGACCTAAAAGAAAAATGTGCAAAGAAAACAGGCAGTTCACCCAAAAGGAAATTCAAATGGCTCAAACAAATATATGAGAGGGAGGGAGGGAGGAAAGGAGGGAGGGAGGGAGGAAGGGGGGAGAGAGAGAGAGAGAGAGAGAGAGAGAGAGAGAGAGAGAGAGAGAGAGAGAGAGAGAGAGAGAGGTTCTGTCTAATTTATAATGGGAGACACGGAAATTAAAACGGCAGGCAGCACCCTTTTCCGTTTTTCAGTTTATGGAAGATCAGAAAGTTTGATGCCATTGCATCCATGAGGATGAGCTCGACCAGGCGATGCTGACAGGAATGGAAATTGCGGCAGTCTTTATGGGAAGCACTTGTTACATCTACTAAAACTGTAAATGCATACATTCCTTGATCCTGCAGTATTACTTGTAGGATTTTTTAAAATAAACTTTATTTTTTAGAGCAATTGCAGGTTCACAAAACTGAGAGGAGGGTAACAGATTTCCCGTAGGCCCCTGCACGACACAGGCACAGCCTCTCCCCGTCAATGTCCCCACCAGAGGGGACATTTGTTACAACCAATGCACCTGTATTGACATGCCATTATTCAAAGCCCTTAGATTGCCTCCGGGTCACCCTGGCTGGTGCACATTCTATGGGTTTGCACAAATGTATAATGACACCATCGTTACGGTGTCATAGACAATAGTTGCACTGCCCCATCTCCCCCGTCCACCGTTTCCCCCCTTCCTCCTCCCATTCAAGCTGTTGTTCTCAGTCTAGTTGTGGAGGACACAGCTCCCTTGCTCGTGCTGGTGTTATGAGCATTGAGTTCTACCTGGCTGAGGCTGTCAGTCGGTCCTGGCCGTCGGTCTGCTGCTCCCAGCAGCTCACTACAGCTCTCATGGCAGCCCAGCTCCAGGGAGAGCGGTTGTTCACCATCTCAGCTGTAGAGGGTGCAGCTCACTGGCCCAAGTGGGAATCAAACCGGCGACCTCGGTGTTAGGAGCATGGAGCTCCAACCACCTGAGCCACCTGTCCGCCCAAAAAAACCCTTATTTTAAAAACCACTTGGAGTCAGATTTCCATCCCAAATCAACACATCAGCCTAGACTTCTCCTGTGAGTTCCAGGCGCCCTTGGGCATTTTCATTTTGTTCTTTCATAAGCACCTCAAGCTTTACAGGTCCAAGACTGAACTCTTGATCTTTCCCCCCAAATCCTCTTCCTCTATTATTTTCATCACAATAAGTATCCACCTATCCACCAAATCATTCATGCCAGAAACACATAGGTCGTCCACGATTCCTGCCTTCTCTTCTCCCGATCCAGCCAAATCCATCTCGACAGTCCTCAGATTTGTCCACTTCTCTCCATTTCCACTGTGGCTAGTCTAGTCCGTGTCACCCTCATCTGTCCCCTGGACAAGTGCCGTGGTATTGACTGGCCTCCTTACTCCCTCTCACACTTAGTCCATGTACCTTACAGCAGCCACTGAGGTTTTTTTAAAAATCAGTAGTATTTCATTTTCTATAGTGTAGCAGTTAAAAGCAGGGGCTGTGGAGTGGGGCACACAGGCTAATTATCTATTGCTATGCACCGAATCTCCCCAAACTTTAATGGCTTAAAACACGATTTGGCATCTCAGTTTGTGAGCTGGGAGCCAGGCCGACTTCGCTGCTGCCTCTGTCTCCAGGTAGACCAGGAGACCGCCGTCAGTCAGCCAGCGCTGCAGTCTCATCTGAAGGCCTGGCCAGGGCAGGACCTGCATCCAAGCTCATTTGTTTGGCTGCTGGCAGGATTCTAGGCCTCGCGGGCTCTTGACTGGAGGCCATTTTTAGTTCATGGCCCCAGGGGCCACTCCACGGGGCAGCTCACCACATGGCAGTGCTTCTCATTTGGCTGTGCCTGGCAGTGCTTGGCACAGATTGGGTTCAGTAAATGTTGCTTAGTGACCCTGATGGTGAAGTGGAATTCCAGTTGTAAATAAGTCTACGTCCTCCTATTGCCAGTGATTTGAAGGTAGAAATTGGCCCATGTTGTGGCTTCCGTTCTACACCCTTCAATGGCTTCCATCCCCCCGAGATAAAAGCCAACCTTCAGACAGTGCCAGAGCCCTGCAGTTACCCAAATGCATGCTGTTCCGTTCCTCACGCTGCTTGCCCACTGTATGCCCTGAGTGTACAGGTTCTTCCCACTTGGGGGTCCGGACCGTTCTTTCCTGACCTCTGCCTGACTAACTCCTGATTACCCTCCAGGTCTCCACTTAATTATTACTTCTTCAGGGAGGACTTTGAATGCCTGCTCTAAGTTGGACCATTGGGTATGTTCTTCCACAGTGCCCAGTACAGCACCCACTACAGTTAGGAATTCCATATTCACGGGATTGTCTGGTTAATGTCTGCCTTCCTCTCTAAACTATAACCTCAATCCAGGGACCCTGTCAGCTTTGCTTATCACTGTATCTCCACCTACCAACACAACGTCTGATGGGCACAATAGACTCACATATTTAATATAAAATACTTTAGAAATTTTAGCCAATCATAGGAAAGTATTGAAGTTGGGCTTTCATGGTCAAATTGACAAGGAACATTTGCATTCCTTGAATTCTTGAATGAAGATTTTCTTTTTACCACACAGTAGTTTCAGAGTCATTTGGCTGCTATGTAGGTGTCAATAATACGAATTTTGAGTCTGAGCTGGGCATAGATTTAATGGACACTTTTCTAAAACATGCGACTGAAAGACAAATTGAAGTACAGACTAAGTTTTTAATCCATATACTTAAATACCAATCTGGGCAGTAGCAAAATTAGAAGCCTACATACCAACTCTTTGTTTATACAACCAAGACATTTCTAACACACGATTAAACAAATGAAAAGCCAGTAATCATGTCCTTAGATGCTGGGTCTTAAATATAAAAACTTTAAACTGTTTTGTCTCTATTCATTATTTTCCTTTATCCTCACTTTCTCTTTCTTTTGTCCAGTCTATTGCTAAATTCAAATTACAGTCAGATCTTCTGAGCCTGTCAGTTTCAGAAATTTCAGCTGTTTTTCCCCCACCTTATAAACACTGCGGACACTTATCACAGTGGTTCAAAACAGCTGAGTATTCCCAAGTTTCTTTATTCCTTGTTGGGTGTGGGTACACAATACAGCTTTTCTGGGCTTTAGGTATTTCAATACAAAATGGTAATGCCTCCAGTCCTGTCCAAGTCATGGGATATCCTGAAGATAAAATGAAACAACGCAGAGAGCAGCCTGAAGAGGGTGACCATGTTCTTTGCGTAACTTGTGGACACACACATACCGTATTTGTAAGATTTGGGGGACGTTGTGAGGTGATTCTAGAAAGTTCAATTATCCCACATTAAAATTAGTTCACAAAAGAAAAAAAGACCCAATATGTAGACCATGAAGACCTTGAACTGAAATCACAGAGCAGATACACAATCGGTAATGTGAAGACTGACCAACCCAGCACATTTCTGTTTAATCAAAGAAATTCTGCATCACAAAACAAACACAAAATTTCCAAACCATCCCAAGTCAGTGATATTTTCACTTCTCAGAATGATTGAGTCCAATTCATGGATTTCATGATTTCTAGCAATGTATCATGCACTCTAACTTAGAATTCTTATTACAGTAAGAACACATTTGGATTCTAGGCTTTACCCCAGGCCAAGTGGAAGGTGATGCCGTCTGGCTAAGTTGCCAAAGGATCCTTCTTACAATGTCTCAAATATGTAGATTTTTGTGAATAAGAAACATTTCCTATTATTTAGCACCTTAGGCTCAAGTGAAAAAAACATTTTGGCATAGAATTCTAGAGTCTTCCTATTTAATTTCCTGATAATTCTGGTGTCCTTGCCAGGAAATTATGTATCAAAGTACGTTTTTAAAATTCTGGCATCATTTAAATCTTTGGATGAGTCCTTTATCTGGAATTGCACAATAAACAGTTTGAGTTAATTAAATAACACAGTTCTTATGCCCCTTTGAGATTTTATAATAGGGTTTTTAAAAATTGAAGTAGGATCTTACCAAATAACTCTAGATGGCAAAATATATATTGTCCCAGGTCAGCAATCGGCAATCTTGGATATCTGAACAGTACTGAATGCTAGCGATAAGCCACGCGAGTGCCAAGAGCATGACTCAACGTAAACAGAACAGAATACAAGAGTGGACAGGAATACCCCTGCTTTGGGGCTGGTCTGGCCTACGTAACTGGCTATTACCCTAAAGAGAAGTGAGCTGCATGTCACTGCAAGGCAGACCACATGCCCACCTGCCCTCAGTTTAAATGAGATGCCAACACTTTTTTTGGAAACTAAATACATTTTAATAGAAAACAAAATACAAAAAACTCTTTTCAGAAAACAGAAATATTTAATCCTTTTTCCACAAATTAGAACTTGCTTTATCCTCAAAACATAGTTTTATACGCGTGCATACGTACTTACAATTTGTTTCACAAAGTGTTTTCTATTAAACTGCTATTGCAATGCAGGAGGTGGGAGTGGATGGTCCTAAGGAAAAAAAGACGTTGAAAAAGCCACACCTCTGAGTAAATACTCATTTGGAAATTCAACACTTAATAATTCTATCTTTTGACTTTTTGCTTCAAATTATTCTCATTGCTTTACCACAATCTGTCCTTTCAGGGGAGAGAATTGCTAATAGAAGTGCAGCCAAGAAAAGAACCTTTCTTTCCCACCATCACTGCAAGAGCCCAAGACTTTCTCAATCAAATCCACCCACTTCTAGAAACACGCCAGCCGGAGTAGCCGATCTGTTACCCAGAACGTTTCCCTTTCTTCCCAAACACTGTGCTACCAAATTCTCTGAATTCCCTGAACCTCAAAATTCCAAGTGTCATGGCCAGTGCCAGGGGTACGACCTGAAGGATGAGCGCAGAGAAGGCCTCTGCCAGTGCTACGGTTCCCCTCTCAATAATAATAATAATAATATTATAATTACAATAACAATAATAAAAAATTCTGTTCTCTGTAATTATGGAAAGTCTTTCTGCGGGGACAACCCTGCCCGTTTGCCAGCCCCCAGCCCTGCATTCCCACACCAGTAAAGACCCCCTTCCCCGGCGCCTGACGCCAGGCGGCCCCGCGGCCCGGCTCCTCTGGACAGCGCTGGGGCCGGCCACGCCAGGCCCCCGGCCACGCCAGGCCCCCCGGCCACGCCAGGCCCCCGGCCACGCCAGGCCCCCGGCCACGCCAGGCCCCCGGCCACGCCAGGCCCCCCGGCCACGCCAGGCCCCCGGCCACGCCAGGCCCCCCGGCCACGCCAGGCCACCCCCGGCCACGCCAGGCCCCCCGGGCCGATGCAGCACCAGCATCGCGGCCCACGCGGGCGCGCTCGGGGGGACTCGCGATCTGACCTCGCGAGCAGCTCAGCTCTTGATCTCAGGTCCGCTGGTCACCCGCCCCGTCGCCCACCCCCGGCCTGCGACGTGGGCAGCGGCGGGAAGGGGTGGCGCTCAGGGCGCCCGCCCGCGCAGGGAGGGGAGGAGCGGGGAGCCGTTCCCACTCAGTCAGCGGTGCCGTCCCTCCGCGCGGGAGCCGCCACGCGGCGCTCAGGGCTCGGGGCTGTCCTGCGACACGCCGGTCACCAGCAGCAGGTTGCAGGCCATGAAGCGCACGCCCAGCACGCTGCGCACCGCGCCGCTGTACACGCCCACCAGCTCGCCCGAGGAGCCGTCGGCCGGGGCGCCCCCGTGCCCGCCGCGCACGTCCCACACGCGCACCGAGTTGTCCATGGAGGCCGAGGCCACCAGGCTGCTGTCCGGGCTGAACGCCAGGCTGGTGATGTTGTCCGAGTGGCCCCGCAGCTCCTTGTACAGCGTCCCGGACGCCAGGTCCCACAGCTTCAGGCGCTGGTCCTCGCCGGCCGACGCCAGGTACTTGCCGTTGGGAGAGAAGGCGAGGGCCAGCACCGGGCCGCGGTGGCCCGTGAACAGCCGCACCGAGCCGCCCTGCTGGGCGCTCCACAGCCGCACCGTCTTGTCGGCGGAGCCCGTGGCCAGGTAGTTGGAGTTGGGGTGGAACTTGACGCAGTCCACGTCCGCCAGGTGTCCCGCGTATATTCTCAGCGGGTACGTCCGATCAAACGACCACAGCCTCGCCGTGCGGTCGTGGGACCCGCTGGCGAAGTACAGGCTGTACGGGCTAATGTCCAGGTCCCACACAGGGTACGCATGTCCCTGGTACAACACAGTGTTGGTGAAGCTGCCCAGGTCCCAGTACCGAATGGACATGTCTTCAGAACAAGACAGCAACCCTGAGCTGTCCGCGAGGAACCGCGTGCTGTACACTGGCCCACAGTGTCCTCGCAGGGTCCTCATCTCTGTGCCCGCAGTTTCCTCGTCGTCCTGGGACGTCCGGTGAGGGTGGCAAAGGAGACACACAAGAAAGAAACGTTTAGTGGTCTGCCATGGAAAACAAAAAGTCCAGGGCAAGAAAAGGCACTGCTTGGGAAACAGCATCTACTCAGGAAACAACAGGCGTCTTGCCGGTAAGGGTGACCCCGGGCAAACGGCCCCTAAGAGCCTAACTGAACAAAACGTCTACAGCCGACACACTGCCTCCCTTAACTTCACCGTGCAGCCAAGACTGTCTCAAATCAAAGATCTGGAAATGCAAGGCTATTATTATCCAGTACTGACTGGGGTCTCACTCTCAGGCTGAGGATAACAGATTTCAAAAGTCGATTAAAAAGCAGCTTATGGAAACTTTCATTGTTAATTCTGATATCTGCTGTTCAAAACTATGTTCAGTTCTTAGATTCTTTTATTCTATAGGTATGTCAGGTTTAGCTGCTTCAAAAGCCACTTTGCTCCCCATTTTCAATCCACTAAAAAAATCCTGGCACATTCATTACTCCCACGACTGGGGCCAATGACAAAGGCAGATGTGGTCTCAGTTCAGGGTGAATACAGAACCATTGTAGGAGTTTAGCCAAAATAAAACCTGTATGTATCAGAATCACGAGTGAGCCAGGAAGTTGCAGTTATCAGTAAATTACACTCATGCCCCGTGACCAGGAATAAACTGCTGGTGTCCAAAAAGAAATGAAGATGAAGTTTTAAAGCTGTGACCTTCTGGAGGGTCTCAAACATTTTCCTAAAGTAACAAAACAAGGCACGGACTCAGAATTGCTTTAAACACGCCAAGTGACTCATGTGATTCTTGGAAATAATTCTTATGTATGAGGACACGAGAGAAGCCAGCCACTCACAGTCCTAGGGAGAAAGTCTCACCAGTACACTATCTGTGTTCAAAATCCCTTTTCCCTTCATTCTCTCACAGGCAACCTCCTTAAAACCACAACTGTCTCCATCATGGAATTCATAAATTAAAATGGTTTTAATGAAACACTAGAAAAAGGAAGAGTAAGATGAAGTCTCTTAAACCAATCGGCTTTGTTGGGATAGAAATGAGAGCCTTAGGTTCTTGTATAGGAAAAGGGCATCCTTTTAACCTCTATTTGAAAACCATTAAATTTAAAATAAAACAAACACTTCCAATGTATATATATTAGAAAGTTAAGGGAAAATAAACATGGATGTCCATGATAATTCAAAAATGGTTATTCCAGAGGTGGCTGGTTAGCTCAGTTGGTTAGAGCGCGGTGCTCTTAACACCAGGGTTGCCAGTTCGATTCCTGCATGGACCACTGTGAGCTGCGCCCTCCACAACTAGATTGAAACAACCACTTGACTTGGAGCTGATGGGTCCTGGAAAAAAACACTTACATAAAAGATTTTTTTTTTTTTTTTTTAAAATGCTGTTCTAGACATTCAACATTAAAGATACATAAGCATTTGGGAGCTTAAGGCTCTACTGAGTGTTACCAAGAATGTTAGCAATTTTCCTTTCCAAAGAGGTCACAATACTTTAAAATTTCAAGAATGACTCGTTACTCTACACCAGAAAGTTGATATGAGAAATGTGGGAGGTAAAAAGGACCCAATGGATTCCACAAAGATCCTTTGCAAGGTAGTGGCGGGTCAGAGGGCACGTTCCTCTGAGCTCTGCGTAGTCTTCACGGAGAGCAGGAAGCGACAGGACAGCGTCTTCGCCTGAATGGGGACCTGACTAGCGTGCTCACAGGTGGAAGAGGAGGGCAAGCTGGCACTTCCCCAGAGTCTTGACAGTTGTCCCGAGCCTGTGGAAAGGCGTCTGGTTGACTCTCCAGACCAAGAAATGGGGGAATCAGATGTTCCTGCTGGCTATCACTATCAGCCCTTTGCCAGGAACACAGCTTCAAATAACGCAGCCCCATCTTCCTCTGTGGCTCGGCTCAGTCCCACAAGGGCCTCAGCACCGTGGAGCTAAGAGCCCGGTACAAGCAGCTGGGCACACATGTCCATCTCCACAGATCTGTCTTTCCTCTCATGCTAATGGGACAAAACTCCCAAACTCGCTACAATGACTGAGCCCTCCACAGTAAGTGGGCATGCACCCCAAACAGGAGTTGTTATATGTATATTCGTGTAATAATAAACTGTATTATGTACATTATAAGGCTTGCATAACATAGAAGTTGAAGAGGAAGAAAAAGTATTAACAGATCAACTATTGTCTGACGCACCCCTGTACCGTAGTTTGCGGACCCTGATTTAGACCATGGAGTCCCTACACACCGCAGGCTGCCCCTGGCCAGGGGCGTCCCAGGGCCTCAGCTCACATGCCCGTCTTCCCCAGATCAGGGGTACCTCGGGCCTGGGATCTGCCATTGGGTACTTCTCTAACTAGTTGCTGGGGGACTGAAAGAAATGAAATGTGGCCGGCTTTGGGAGTGGGTTAAGACTTGCAAGGCAGCGCTGCCATCTACATGAGACAACGGTAGCCTGACCTAGAACAGAAACGCCAGCTGTGGCTAGCATGAATGGACATAAGTGCTCTGAGTGTAAAATTCCCAGTGGATTTCCAAGAAGGAGAATGTAATGGGTCTCAATAATTTTTTAGGTTGCTTACATGTTAAATAATATTTTTGCCATACTGGACTGAAAACATTATTAAAACTTTGACTACTTACTTTTTTAATGTGGCTATTAGAAAAATCTAAATTACATATGACTCACATTATAGTTCTATGGGGCAGCATAGATCTGAACGACAGTTTTATATGCAAATTAGAGAACTGAATATTAATGACAAAACTGAATTCTTTCCTTTTCAAACATAAAGACTACCAGATTGGGGGAAGGATCACAAGACACTAAGTGAAGTGAACCTAGGTATTGTCGCTGGGCTAAGCAGGTGGAAGGCTGAACGGGGTGGGCGTGTACACATAGCAGAAAGAGCAAAGCCCTGCTTTGCTATCTGTGGTTCGGCGAAGTTGTTCACATATTAAAAACACATAGCTGCCAATCAACAAGGGTAAAATCTGGATCTCATTTCTATCTCCGTCTCGTGTGGAATAGTGTGGAGCGAGCAGGTCCCGCTTTCCACGTGCAGTGTCTGAAGAAGGGGCCACTGGCACAGGGTGAGGACACAGGCCCTGCAACGCCAGGTAACAGATTCCAAAGCTTACTGTCAATTATCTTCAAGGTGGACATAACAGAAGCTATGGACCAGTGCTGTCAATCCAGTTTTATTTGGCACACTTAACAGAGAAAATAATACGCTTACATAGGACCTTTTGGTTACTGTGCTTGGTTTTTTAAAAACTGAGATAATTCACATACTATCAAATTCACTCTTTTAAAGTGTACAATTCGATGTTTTTTTTGAACATTCACAGAGTTGTGCCGCCAACTCCACTATCAGGGTGGAGAACATTCCATCACCTGAAAAAGAAACCCTGCGCCCATGAGCAGTCACTCCCCAAACTCCTGGCAAGAACTGACTTACTTTCTGTCTCTTTGGATATGCCTGTTCTGGAAACTTCCTAGAAAATACAATAGTCGGTCCTTTGTGACTGGTTCCTTTTACCCAGCATGATGTTTACAAGGTTCATCCATGATGTAGCACTCTCACTACGTATTTTCATTCCTTTTCGTGGTTGAATAATATTCCATTGTACGGACAGACCACAGTTTGTTTATCTGTTCATCGGCTGATGGACATTTGGGCTGTTTCCATTTTGGGCTCTTATGAACATGCTTCTATGAACATTCTTGGCCAGGCTTTTGCGTGAACATACATTTTCATTTCTCTTGGTTACATAGTTAGAAACGGGATCGCGGGGTCTGATCAGTGCTTTACGTGCTTGTAGTCAAAGTACTTTAGCCAGAAGCTTATGCAACAGTTACTGCCTCACAGAAATTAAAGCCCAGACTGCAAATCAGCTTCTTAATTTGGTTTGGGGGTGCTTTCTTACTTCCTATCACGTCTTTGGTCCAATTTACTTTAACCTGTTTGGCTTTTACAAGCATGTGGGTTTGTGACCTTTGCATTAAGGGTCTTGATTTTAATTGTGAATTCTACAAGGAAGGAAGTGCAAATTTTCATTGAAGAAACATTAAATACCAACTACCAGAACTAATTTATACCTTGCTTTTCCCCAAAATGTTCCTTGTCAGAAATCAAAAAGAAAACTTCCCTGAACTGCTGTGACAAAATGGGTGGGGGATGTAGAAATTCCAAACAGAAAACCCCTCAAAAACAGAGTAGGAGGGCCTCAAGTTCAGTTCTGAAGTTACAAACAACAACCACCACAAAAAACCGTTTGTTCTTAAGGAAAGCAGAGGCTAGAATCACTGGGGGACTTTCCATGTAGATAATGAACAAGCAGAAAGACGCTTCAAACAGCCGCTGCGCTGACACCCTTCGTTCTCTCTGAGGTGCCTGCTCAGCCTGAGACACTGGTGTCTTCCTGGACTCGTTCTTCCTCAGCCCCTCCATCCATCCAGTGACTGAGCCCTCGTCTAACCTGTCCATTGGCGCGTCCCCTGGGCTACCACGGTCTCCCGAACAGTCAGCGGATCCGTACTGCTTCCTGTCTCACCCCTCCCAACTCCAGCCATATTTAATTTCTTTCGGTTCCTGGAATTCATCACATTATTCTTCACTTCTGGGTCTTCAAATACTTGTCTGCTGATGCCTGGAAGCCTTCACAGAACAAGTCATAGAGCTAGTTTTCAGTCATAGCCAGGGAAACATCTTAACACTTTAAATTTTAGTCTAATGTTTTTTCCATTGTTGTGTCTTTCTTCCTTTATATTACATTTTAATGCCTAGAATAATCCCGAAACTCAGTATCATCACAGCTAATAAGGTCACTAGAAATAATTTTTTTTGTATTTACAGACTTGAAAGTACATTAGGGCAGTGTCCCTCAGTTGCATGAAGAGGCTAGAACTATCTCCAAAGAAAAATTTGACAATTCAAATACATGTGCAATGAAAGATATTTTAGAGGGTACTGTAAAATTCTAGAAATCATACTTTGTACATTACAATTTGGACTCTTTACTCCTGTAATCGTATTGTCTCAGTTGCAAGAAGCAAAAATTCAAAGGACATACAAACTAGAAGGTAACCAAGAAAACAGAACAGGAAAAAAAAGAGTTTAATTTGTGCATCCAATAGTCTTGATATCCTATCAGCAACTGGAAATTAACTTGAGTGATTTTTGTTTCATTCCTTAATTTTTCACCCTGGTGCAAAGAATTTTCCACCCAAAGTAGGCTGAGGAACAACTAACTACATTTCAGAGGTGATGCGACAAAATATCCCAGCCCTCAGCTTTTGTGGGGCCACTTCCAGGGACAGGTAACTCCGTGAAGTTCAACTTTTATTTCCCTTCGTGCACATTTTTCCTAAGGCAGTGATTCTCAGTGACCTGACACTGAGGCCACTCGGCCTGACCTTTTCAACGACCATTCCCAATCAAAGCAACAAGATCATTACATCGACTGACGCAGGAAACGTCAACTCTCTGCGTGCTTTTCAGAATGGGGTTTGGAACAGCCTGGGCACATGAAGCCAGAGGACTTGCACGGCCGGGTGATGGTGGGTCCACAGAAAGCAGGGCTCTCGTCTACTGTCGATGACACTGGACAAGGGCACAATATTTGTCACAATTGAAAGTGCAGACCCTCTGATCCAGGAAGCTTACTTGTAAGTGTGTATATTTGCACAACACACACACACACACACACACACACACACACACACACACTGCAAATCTTAATGTTAGCTAAAGGTCTTTAATCAGGCTTAGCAATGCTATGCACGTTTCAGACAGTGGTCAATCCTGAGCGCTCATTAACAGTGCTGAGTTGCTGTTGTTAAAAGCAGTGTTCAACTTTTCCATGGCTAGGACTGAGCGGGAACTCACTGGTAGCGGGCACCTGCCATTATCTGCCCTTAGCCACACGGGGGACACAATGGGGTCCGTTCTCCACAGGTCTGTCCTGTTTGGTAAGGACATTCTAAGCAAATTAGTAAGGCAGATGTAGGCAAGAAAAAATGATACCCATACCTCCTCTTCCAGAACATCACAAGCCAAGTGGACGCGGGACACGTCGACTCGATGAGGCCCCGGCTTCAACTTCTTAGATCGCAGGCTCCACAGCTTGATACAGGAGTTGTCGAAGCCCGCGGCGAGCAGCTTGCTGTCCGGGGAGATCTCTGCTGTGTTCAGCAGCTGCTCGGTGTTGTAGAAGGCGTAGAAGCAGATGGTGGTGAGGGACGGAGGGCCATCCTTGACGCGCCTTATGCTGTCCTGCAGGACAGCCAGAGCGGCCTCGTCATGCAGGACAGGAGCGGGCATGTCGGCGGGCTCCAGGCCGCTGCCCTCGCCTCGTGCGGCGCTGCCACTGGCATAGAGCTGGTAATCTGTCCTCTTGGCAGGCTGCACATCCAGGTGGATATGCAAGGTGAGCACTTTGCAGAGCGCGGCGTTGTTGTCACTCTGGAGGTAGCGGACAAGGAAGTTGTAGCTGTCTTCTTGGAGGCGGACCACGTATTTGTTATCTAGGAAGGCGCGGAGCTTGAAGTTGGACAGCACGTCCTGGATGCTCTGCGTGGTTTGCAGCTGCTCGATGACGTCCTTCTGGCTGGCGTTGTGCAGAAACATCCCGTGGAAGCGGCTGTAAAAACTCTCCACCGTGCTCTTCGGACTGTTCTGGACCAGGGTGAGATGGAGGTAGACGAAGAGAGGGTACAGGAGGGGCATCACTTCGTGGCTATGTTGGGAGTCAGAATCTGAAATGAAAAGCATGAGGGCTTTACAATCAGCAGAACCTCAAAGGACAACATGGCCCTCCTGGGGGGCCCACCGTCACATCACACTTGTCAGGACCCCATGCCCTGAGGCTAGCAGTTGAACTCTAAGCCCAACAAAGAATTCTGGAAACTCAGAGTCCATGCCTTTTGACTGAACAAGGAAGACAATGTGCTCTGAGGTCTAGAAAACTTGGCTATGAACTTGGCCATAAAGAAGGCACTTGATGCCCAGAGAGTTAAGGGACTTGCCTAAGCCCCCACAATTCAGTAGCATGTACCCAGGTCCTCAAGGTTTAGTATTTTCCCCAATATATCAGTGCTTCTCGCATTGGGTACCTTAGACCTCTGAAAGTCTGCAGTTATATTTTCAGGAGACTCTGAGTTCTTCACAGAAATGTTTTAACTTGACGATCATTTAAAAAACAATGAATACAAGTATATTCAGAATTATGTGGAATGCCATTTAGCGAGTAAGTATTGACATGGTTTTACTGCCCTACCTTGTTTTGTGACGACTTTTGGCATTCATCACCTACAGAAATATCAAAGCACTTATTTTATGGGGTCATTAACACGTCTGGCTACCCAGGTTGTCATGTCCTAATGCTAAGATGACAATATTCAGGGGCGGCCAGATGGCTCAGTTGGTTTAGAGTATGAGCTCTCAACAACAAGGTTGCCGGTTTAATTCCCACATGGGATGGTGGGCTGCGCTCCCTGCAACTAAAGATTGAAAACGGTGACTGGACTTGGAGCTGAGCTGCGCCCTCCAAAGCTAGACTGAAGGACTGATGGGCCCGGGAGAAACACACTGTTCCCCAGTATTCCCCAATAAAATTTAAAAAACAAAAAACAAAAAAACCTCACAGAAAACCTTAACTTAAAAAAAAAATGACAACATTCATTTATAATTTGCCCATATCTGTCAGTGCATTCATTTCGATTTTGTTGATTAAAGAGTAAAGCTTCTCTTTTGCAGTGTTAAGTTACAAACAAGACATTTTTATGTTATTAAGCCTAAACCTTTAACTAATTTGAGACTTTAACAACATGAAACTATGTGACAAAGAATGTTCAAAAGTGTACAGCTTTGACATGGGCTAATGAGAAAGGCTCAGGTGTGTGTGACACGTAAATAAGTGAGGGAGGACAGACAGCGAGCTGTGAGGGAGCCAAGGCTTCCCGGTCATTCAGAGCCCAGCGGTGGGAGCAGGACCATTGCAGGCACAGCACCTCTGGGAGATGACTGAAAACGAGCCTGTGCCATGCCATCTGTGCCATCCCTGTGCCCACGCGGGCAGCAGATTGGTCCTGCAAAATCCACCCATCACTCCATTACTCACTCACTGTTAATTTGAACTTTATTGCTTTTGTGGTTTTTGCTTGTACTTTACTTGTAAATGAGTTTAGGTTTTGTATTATTTCTATCTATTATAGTATAATGTTGATACACATTTAAATAAAAAATGCTTTAGGTCAGCATTTGCACTTCCGCTAGCATTTAGTTTTTTCATGAAGAGAAATCCATATGTGGCTCAAGTCCTTGGAACACGTACTAATTTGATGACGATATATCTGCTTAGTACCTTATTTCCTTCATCACAGGTGAATGAATTGTATGTGTGCATTTTAGAATAAAAGTGTCCCTACTTAAATACATATGTAGAAGATGAACTTAAATTACAATGATTCCATTGATCTGGAAGGCACGACTCACCGGCTACTCTGGGCTCCTCACGTGTCTGAGTCAACAGGCAAAGAAAGGAGTTACTGTGCTGGCTGGGGCGACGGGTCCTGACTCCCAAGGGGAAACTGGACTGCTAAGCCCACAACGGGGGCAGGAAGAGTCTGGAATCTAGGAGATCCCGTAGGGTGTCACTTAGTGTCACCATCTCCTGTGGTTAAGGCCAATGGAAACTACAGCAACCCAATCCAGGCAGGACTAGCAGCGGCCCAGACCTCTCAGGAATGAAGGTTTGGGTCACCCACCACGTAAGGAGCCAGGACCAGGTGAGGCGCTTGCTGAAGACAAAAGGAATGCAGACGGGTAGTGGAAGAAGGTAGTTAAATATCAATTACGACCACATGACCAGGGACAGGCCTGAGGACTGGGACTGTCATGTGTCGTCCTCCTTATTTTGCTATGTTTGAGTGTATACATGCTCTGTTTCCTTCCCTCTCCTATCCCCTTATCACGTACCATAAGTTATACTGACTTCATATTACAGTATTTAAGGCAGGGGACATCAGGAGAAGAGTAAACATTACTCAAAGACTTCGCTTCCTCTTCTGGGGCAGGGGTTAGTGGGTTTTAGTTGTGCTCAGGAGAGCTGTATTATGGTAAGTAGAATTACGACCTTATTGTCTTTACATGGCGATTAAGTATGGTTTAAGGAGATGAATATGGGTGCCAAGCTGACGGGGTGGACCTGAGAGGGTTCATTTTATGTTAACTTGGCTGGGCCACGATACCCAGACATTTGGTCAAACACTATTCTGGGTGTTCTGTGAAGGTATCTTTTAGACGAGATTAACATTGAAATTGGTAGACTCTGAGTAAAGCACATCACCCCATAATATGGGTGGGCCTCATCTGATCAGTTGAAGGCCTCAGAGAACAGAGGCTAAGCTCCCTGAAGAACAGGGAATTCTGCCAAGATTGCCCTTGGACTTGAACGCAACTCCTCCCTGGCTCTCCAGCTGATGGCCTGCCCTGCAGATTTACGACCTGCCGGGGTCCACAAGCACGTAAACCAATTCCTTAAAACAAACCTCTCTCTATGTATATCCTGCTGGTTCTAGTGGACAAAAAAAGGATTTGTATGGAAAGGAGCTTCACAGGGTGATCCGATCCTGAACTCCTAGGTGGGCAGGCCACGGTGGGTTGTCACAGGCCAGGCCTATGATGTCCTTCGTGAGCCGTGCGAGCCAGCCCTGCCCACTGCTGTCGTGTATCTCGGCCCACAACCTTTGGAGTGATCAAAGTAACAGCCCTGAACGGAAGGGGCATTCACTCTTAAGAGCGCATGTTTGTTACGCGCCCTGTGAGCCGTCCTGCCTTGCTCGCCCATGTCATCTTCCTCACGTCCCCTCCTTAATTCCAAGTGCACAGAAGTAGCTGAGAACTGTCACTCTCGGGAGCATGTGAGATCCTGCTCCCCGGCACGTCATCAGTTTTGTTCAAATAAACTCCTATAATTCTCCGCGGGTTTAGGTATTTCTCACGTCAACATTCTATTTCTCTGGAGAATGCTGATTAATACAGATTTTGGTATTTCTTTAAATACTGTAATTCTTTAAAAGACCTCTAGAAAATTTCTTTGCCAAAATATCACTACTAATAATAAAAAAGACTCAATCCTTACTCATTAGACTTCCTGTATTCTATGGGGATGAAGGGTTGTTTTCAAGTCCTTAAACATTTTAGTTTCAGGATTATATTCCAAATGAGAAAAATTTTAATTTAGTAAGTTTAGGAAAAATCTAGCCATCGAGAAACAGGGACACACGCTTTAACACTTACTGAAATTCACTATTGTTTCAGCTCATAGTTTCAAAACTGCTTATTTCTTGTCTGAAGAGAACAGTATGTTGGATAAAAAACATAATAAATTTCAATCAACACATTCTGTTCGTGGAACAAGGAGAAACTCACAGATGTCTTAACTCTTTTACTCTTGTTCCCTTACAATCATAACATATAGTTTATGTATTTTACTGAAAGTGGACTTGCTTAAAACATTTCTAATTACAAAGGAAGATATCCTCTGAAAAGTGTGCTTTTCCCTCCTTCCATCCGTCCACCCACCGAATACGGAACAAACGAGACCTGCTGCTCCTCTCTGCCAGTGGTAAACAAAAGAAACGTGGAGTCTCATGGAGTTTGCAGAGATGAGTCGTGAAAAGGACACTAAGTGAAACACACAGCTGCTTTCTCCTCGCTTCTCTGTAAGGCTGGGCCCCACTGACCACGACACCTGTCCTTTGTTTGGAAATGCCCGCCACACCGCCTGGCGTGACTCTTCAACCCCCTCTACCCCCACTTTTGGGCTCCTCGCCTTCTCACTGCTCTAGTGCCCATGTCACTGTAAAGAATGAACAGTGAGCGTGTGCCTCCTATGAGCCAGACGCGCTGCATCCACAACCGCCTCCTCTGCTCACCCCCCAGCAGCACACAGCCCGAGACCGGCTCAGCTCTTCCCCTGGCCTTGCACAGCCCGTCCTGGGAGTCTGACTGTGGAATCGAGACCCTGCGCCCCCTTCCCACCACACTATTGAGTCCTGGTCCACACTCACTTCACTTCTCGGGGTCTGCTGGTCACCCGTCTTAAAAAGCCTTTCCTAACCTGCTTTCAGACTAGCTTCACACCAGTGGTCGTCTCCATCGTATAGGATGAGGTGCACACCTCTAGGCCTGGTGTCACCTCTCTCCTCCATCCGGCCCTACTGCGTCTGGCTTTATCTCCAAGCTCAAAGCCCATTCTCAACAAAGCCAGTCCATTCACTGTTCCTGCACAAAGAGCCACCTCTGGCATCTCGAACTTTTGCTCATGTCTTTCCACGTACTCCATCTCACAGTTTTGCTCATGTCTTTCCTCCTACTCCCTCTCCACAACTGACCGACATCCAGCCCACCTTACAAGCCCTACCTGCAGCAGCCAGGCCTTCTCTGACACCCATCTAAGCTACTACCCCTTTCATTCCAAGTGCAATTCCTGTGTACAGCATTCAGCAGCCGAGTCCACAATGGTCTGGGAAAACACTTCTACTATATTCAAGTTCAACTTTTATTTAAAAACTTTTACTTTTAACCTTTTTATGTTTGGATTAGCTCCCAATTTAGATGACTGACTACATGTTATACTTTATCTTGGTGCTCCGGAAATACGGTTCATTGACTTGGTTGACTGCTCTTCAGAGACTGAGGGTAGAGAAAAATGTTCCAGGAAAAGCAGTCTGCAAGGAAAAACACATACTCACCTATTCCAAATAATCTGTGACCAATGGGTTAAAGAATTAAATTATAGACAATATAACAGACAACTTACTCAGTTTTGAAACAAGAAACAAACTTGCAAAGGAAAAGGTTGATAGATTACAATTTATTGAAATGTAAAATTCTGGACAAAGGACATTAAGAGATAAAGTAAAGAAGGTACTGCATATTAGGGAAAAAGCCTCAGCACCATCAAATACAAGGGGTAGACAGCTATTCTATTGTGAGAGCTCTGGCACATATGTGAGAAAACCATCAGGAGCCCAAAAGAGAGAAATACGGCCAGAAGAGTTGGAATCAGGTAGTGATCAATACACTGGTTGTGTTGCCTAGCCTGGCAGGTACCCGGCTGAATGAATGAAGCACCGGCTTCCCCATCACCACAACGGTGGGAGGTCCATCACGGAGAAATAATAATTGTGTTTAAAAAAACTGAGGAAAATAACTCGCTAAGAACTGATTTAAAAATTTTAAAAACTGCTGAAAGCCTCAAAAACCAAAGTTAACCAACTATTTTTACTTATTAAAAATAACTCATTATCTCCCAGTTTTTGCTTACCTCTGAATGAAATCCTTCTTATAAATTAAACTTTTCTTTTTTTAACCTTAGTGGAGATAGAGAGCAGCTGACCACTGTTCTGAAATATTTAACATTCATATGATATGAGGATCTAAATCGAATTTCTTTCTTTCCAGTTTAAACTTAATAGAATCTTTTTATTAAACACTTAATTTTAATGATTCTTTTTCATTTTTGTAACTATTTAACAGACTAGTCTCTACTTAGCAATTTCATCATCAACAACTGTGACACTGATAAGATAACCACTCTCTAGGGTTTTATTTTTTAAATTTTATTTCCTGTAACACTTTGGCCATTTTTTCCCCAACCACAGAATATAGGAAATATAGATTCTTTGCTTTAAAAATCTAACAATTATAGGATTAAGTGAAATTAGGACAATGTTAAGAGTGTGTAAAACTAGGCATATTATTTTGTTTACATAATGACACCTATATATACCTTTATCATCAAAAATTATTAATCCAAGGATCGTTCAAATAAGGAAAGTAAATAAAACAACTTCAAAGTATTTTAACTATAGTTTCCCACTAACCAATACATGCTAATTACTCTCAGTCCTTTGAGGGCAGAGAAAGTTCCACATTTCCTACACCTTAAGTTGTTTTCTATAAAGAAAATACTTAACAACACTGATTAATAACTAGAATCTATGCAGTCTTTCTTACTGCAATCATCTTTCCAACATTAAAATTACAATCAATCATCTTAGGGCTGGGTGAGTTCACTTGGTTTCCCCTTTGAATTGCCTTCTTCATGTCACATACGAGGATATAAAGACCCCAAGAGGCCAAGGGACTCCATTGTAAAAGTCACACAGTGGATCAGAAGAAGTGATTAGAACTCATGTCAACTGAGCTTGTATTTCAGCGGTCATTTCACCGACCATAAACTGGTCTAAATTACAACTTCTAATTTTTTTGTCTTGCTGGTTCATGAGGACTACTGTGTTGCACTTTTGGAAATAAGGGGGAAAGACCATGTTGAGATGTAGTATATTATTATTAGTGATATCACGGTACATTTCAAACACTCCGCATTAAGGGTATTTCTCTACATGGCTGTTTAGCTTTCCCACGAGTTGCAGTCACAGCGAAGGATGGGTAAAACAGTGACGAAAACTCCCAGAGCCCGAGCCCTTGCAAACAGTAACTTTGTGGCTAAGCTCTCTCAGAAATTCCAGCACACCGTAAGTGTGGCGACAAGAACCCGTCCCTGACACTACCCCGGGACACAGCTGGACCTGAGGAAACGTGCACCACTCCTGCTCAGGAAGAAAAAGTCCCTCGTGCTGAGTACTTACCGGTGAGAAAATTCCGCAGTCGTCCAAACTGCACTTCATATTGCTGGGGCTCTGCCTGGCAGGGAGCTGCGGACACCACGTTGGCACAACCAGACTCTGATTGAACTAAGGAGGAAACGTACACAGACGGGATGACAGAGCATTGTTAGCGCGGTGTGGGGGCAGGATGGAGCGACGTGAGCGAGAGTCCAGAGCGAGGGACAGGGCAGCAGGTCTGCAAAGCGCGTTGGGCTTCCGGTTCAATTTGCCAGGCTGACGACACACACCTATTTCCTCTCCCTCATGATACCCAGTACAATAATAGCAGAGAAAGGAAAAGGTATAAATCACGAAATTCATTAGTTGAAAATCACAAAATACATACTGTATTTTGCCATGTATAACGCGCACTTTTTTGCCCAAATTTGTGAAGGAAAAATAAGGATGCATTTTATACATGGTACTACTAATTCCATACCTATTTAAATGTTTTCAATTCTTTTATTTATGCTTATAAGTTAAAAGTGTAACTCTAGAAATCAGTAATGATATTGATATGCAGAATAATAGCCTGGAATATGATAATCGTTCTGTTGAACTTTGGACAAACTTGCAACGATGAAGAGTTCTTCACCTTCTAAGATGCGTAAATACCATAAATTTGTACATAAAATTTCTTGTACCTTGCATCTGTCCTTGCGTTTTGTAATTATTTGCTACGTAAAGTTTCTTGTACCATAATATGTTAAAAAAAACATTAAAATTCCTTTATAATAAAAAAAAGTACCTAAATATAAACAAGTAAAAATTTGAATTAAAGAAGTAAAACAAAAGATTCTTTTTCCCGAAAGTTTGGACAAAAAACGTGGGTGCATATTATGCACAGGACCACATTATGCACGGCAAAATATGGTAAATTCACGAGACTTATCTGGAAGCGGCTGACCCCATGTTCCACCATTTTCCAAAGATGCGTCTTGCCGTGGGTCTATTTTCTACCACTATGCTGGGCATTCCGAGGGCCCTTTCAATCTGGAAATTCATATCCTTCCGTTCTGAACATTTTCTTGAATCACAGTATTGATTCTGTCCTACTTCCCTTGCTGGCACTCACACTATTTCAAGGTCAGAGCTCCTTAGGAGCTAGGCTCACACCTTAGCTATCTGGAACTTTCCAGCACCTGGTCTACAGCAGACGTGCAGTAACTGTCTGCTGAACGAAGACATTATCAGATCCCTGGGCTAACTACCAGAGGGCCTCGGATGGAGTCTAAGCACATTCACACTTCCTGCTGGGTTTCCAGGAACAGCAGTGGCTCTAAGAAGCCATCTAAGCTAAGACAGCTCAAAAGAGGGGAGCGTGGAAGTCTGTTCAATAGGGTCTGCCTTGTTTTCTGTCAACATCAGCACAGAATTACTGTCCCCAGGTCCTAATGAACGCAGGACAATAGGAGATTATTACACACTAAGGTCATGTTGGCAAGTTTGGAAGGCATTTCCCTGGCCCTGAGGAAGCCTCGCCTACGAGGAACAATAAGGCATTTGTGACTCTAGTCCCAGTTCCTCAGCTGGCCCTATTTTCTGAAGGAAGAATGGAGTGTCTTCAAAGCTGAAGGATAAGAAGGCAGATGTGACCGACTTCTTTTATGGTCTCAGAGGGCTTGGGAACACTCTTTTCAGGCCACACTCAGGTTTTTACTGTCCCATCACTCTTTTCTATAGAGATGGCAATGGCTCCTTTGAGCACAAAGGGCCTGGGCCTTGGCTTTGAAGGTGATAAGACACCAAGGAGCTGCTGCTACCAGAGCGAAAGCTGGAAATACTGACGGCGGAGGACGTGGTGGGAGACACTGAGGAAAGCAGCAGCACTTATGCGAACAGAGAGAAGGGTCCAGAGTGAGCAGACAAGAGGAACCAGGGCTGAGCTGGGGACTGCACACATACCCACCAGAGAGGTTCATAATCACCCCAAAATCATGGCAGTGAAATTTTTTCAAAATCACCAGCATGCAAATTCAATAAAAGAAAACTGTATCACATAAAAACCTGAACCCACAAAATAGCCAAGTAACAATTATTTGTTATTTCAGATGGATTCAAAACAGAGTTTTTAAAAAATTCAATTTCAAAACAAAGAACAAAAACCAAAACTGTAAAAAAATCTCAGGACCGCATCTATGTCACACTATTTGCAGCCACCGATCCCAGCCTGTCAGTCCCCAGCGTGCGAGGCTCTGGGCAGGACTGGGGCGTGTGCCAGAGGGGAACTACAGGGGGTGGTTTACAGAAGAAAAGGCCGCACACTCCCAGGTACAGGTGAAGTCACTCAGCGCTGTGAGGCGGGCGCTCCACAAGTGGCACCTGTGCCTGGAGTCTGCTCTGTACGGGCCACCTCCAGGGACAAGCCCTCTCGCCGGGAACTCGGCACGAGTGCTGCCGCTTGCCCTGGGAGCAGTCCCCACGCTGGTTACCTGTGAGGTTGGTGGCCATCTCCTCAGCAGTCTGTGACAGCCGCAGTCCTTGCTTCAGGGGCCCGTCTGAATCCACGTACTGCCGACGTTTGAGGTAGCAGGACACTGCCATCTGAATGTGCTCGGCGCGTACTCGTTTCATGACCTGGGGGGACCATAGAGCTGTAAGGGCCAGGAGCACATGCGACCAGAGCAGGTCCACAGATGGCAAAATAATAGAGGCCAGCCACGCGGCGAGTTAAGTGGCTTAGTTAAGACGCAGAACTAAGTTCCTTAGCTATTTTCCCAATGACAATACAGCCAACGTCCATTATGGGAATTAGGAATGTCCTAGGTGATAAACCTTACAGATCACCCCCAAACGTCATTTAGGCCAGCGGGCCTTCTCCGTCGAGATGCAAGCAAAGCCAACAAGACCAGCGGAATGTCAGGGCCTTGCGTTTCTCCCCCACACCGGTAGGAGGAGGTGTCAATCAGCAGCGAGCCAGCCGAAAAAGCAAGCAGGAGGCAGTAGCAAATCAAAGACCTGAAAATTCAGAAACTGGACAAATAGATGTTGAGAAAGTGAGAAGTTAATCATGGGGAAAGGAATGCTGTGTTTTTTTTCTTAATAGTTTGGAAAAGGCTGCCAGCACTAAGTCAAGGATTTCAGCAATGTGTTTTCATTTTGCTCATATTATTTACCTCTTTCACTCTTTATTTGTAACCACAAGTACAGAAAAGTATCAACATGGTAAGAGGGTATGTGTATGTGTTAGAACATGTCTCATGACTTTTTGTAAGAAAGGAGAAGAAAATGGTAGGAAGTATTCAACAGGGATAAATTCCTTTTGATAATTCAAGCTAATTTGAGGGTTCCCCCTGCAAATGACTATTTTCCTTGACTCTTAAATTTATTCTCAAAATGACAGGACCCCTGATATTGCCATGGGCCTCAAACACTATTTTGTCAGAAGGAAAGACCAGTGACAGAGGGATGAATTTTCTTGGTTCATTTCTGTCATGTAAAATATATTTTCCCCTTCAAGATCAAAACACGGTGACCATTTGGAAATGCATGCAATGCTACCCATCATGTGATTGTCCCCAGCAAGGGAACATTCTTGAATCAAGGGTTCCCATTTTTTTTTCAGGGGAAGATCTGCTTTTGATAATTTATTTGGGTGTTCTTAAGTTTTTAGTATCAATTACATGCACTGGCCTCCTCTGTGATTTCCTCCACTCTTTTTTAAGATTTTAAATCCCCCCTTTCCATAAATCTGTTATTTTTTTAAACTTTAATGAAATATATTTGTATCTAATTTTCAGTCATCTACAATTTCTTTTAGTGTAGCATATATGGTGAAGAACCTGACGTGTTTTACCCAGAAACCGTAGCAAACAAATTGTTCCAACGTCATTTGCAAATAATCTTTCTGAACTGACTTGTGGTAGCCCCTCTAAAATATCCTCTGAAAATCTACTCTTCAAGTCCCTAAAAGTCACACAACAGAGCAAACAGTGAAGGCTGGAGACACCCACAAATATATGCAAACGTAAAATATTTGTACATCATAAACATGTTATTTTAAGCTATGTATATAAAGACTATATTATCTATGCATTTCATTTCTGGATTACCAGAGAGTATAAATTATTTCTTTAAAAAGAGGGGTACCTGGTCTGATATGTTGAGATTCCATGATACAATGAAACACTCATCAATTTCCCAAAACTTAACCATCTTTTCACTGTGGAATTTGTCCCACTTCGTTATGGTGTATTAGTCTTTCACTGTACTGACAACTTAGATTATTTTTTAATACAGATTTTTAAATTGATAATATAAGGATTCTGATACATTGATTGTGGGGATCCCTGCCCTAAGCATTTCTGTCCATCAATGAAGACAGGTAATTGCTTCTTTGTGGTTACTAATAAGCATTCCTATATCAGTTTGCATCAGTGACCCTCCATGGTTCTAACCTGGCTACACATAAGAATCTTGCGTGTGCATGCGCGCGCAAGTGTGTGTGTAAATAATTGCAGCCCTGGAGATTCTGATTCAATGTTATATTTAGAGAAAAAGAATGAAATGCATACAGAGACTGCGACAGTACTGCCCTTTCCCAGTTTGGCTCAAAGTCAGGACTAGTCAATCCAACCAGCTCTGCTTCCCCCACCCCCCACTCCTTGCTAAAGCTGCTTTTAATCGAACTTCAAGAGCTCTTAGTCTCCAAACTCTTCCAAAGCAGCCTGATTCCTTGTATTTTAGCTGAGACTAAAACTTTTCCAGATTTCCTACTGCCAATCTCTTGTTGCCATGGGAATGCATGCTTGTATCAATGTGTGTCCCTTAGTGTTCCAAATAAGATGGGAGTACGAGATCACCTCTCTAACGGGAAAAACCAGGCAAGTGAAAAACACAGGATAACTGACAAAGAGAGAAGGGGTCCTGCAATCACAGTGTCCTCAAGGTGGGGAGAAGAGGAAAGTCATGAAGGAGCAAACAGAAAGGAGGGCGATGAACAACAGTAAAAACTGGCCATGTTTGGGATTGCTAGAAACTAGTTTGTAAATACTAATTCTAACAAGTTTGCCCCAACTAGTTGCCCCACAGGCGGTCTCTCTGGGTCCAAACCAGCATTTATGACAAAGGAGCTTCCCTGGGGGAGGCAGTGAACCAGCTGTAGGGCCCAGGACCTTCAGGAGAGGAATGCTGGCATTAACTCTCTTTCACAGCCACACGCAGCTGAAATACCAGAGACATGATCCAATCTACTTAACTGGATTTGATTCCAAAGCACACATATTTCAAATGAAATAAATAGTTAATGGAAAGAGTTTTGTAGAGAAGTCAGTCCCCCTCCTGGCTGACTTCCATAGCTCTAACACTTATAAATGGACACATGAAAAACAGAAACTTCCTATAGTAATACACCTGTCGCCTGAGCGACTCAGACACGAGACCGGCCTGCACAAGTTCAGATTACCTGCTGAGCTTTCCCACAATTATAAAAATCTTTTAAATTTAAATTGAGTTTGGATACAATTACATCTTTGTTAAAATTTTAGGATTTCTCTTAATTTTCCATTTATATACACTATCTTAACTTGTAAAGGTAAAAATATATGATCACATACCTTTTTGTTTATGTCACATTAGTAGTATTTCTGGAATTTGAAATGAAGGTTCTGACACTGTATCTCTCATGTCTCAATGGTTGCCTACTGTTTAACTAATACTGCAACAAAGTTGCCATATGATATCAGGACATGAGTATTTTCCTGTTTCAAAGTAACAACCGTGCAGGAAAAACCAGGGCCACACTCTTAGCATTTAACTACAGAAATTGGGGGATGCAAAGACACCGGGTTAAGATGCCTATCACAAGGGGCTGCAGCTGATTACGTCTCTCCCCTCTTGCCAGCATCCTCGGCCCAGGCGGTCACGTTCAAATGTACGCGGGGGTGGAGTGGGGCTTGGAGAGACACTGCAGCCCAACGCTTCATGCTGTACACCAGGCAAGTCCGAGAAACGCCGCAGAGCTCTGTATAGACAGTGCCCACCGGACCGAAGGTGGCCGCTTTGGGGATGGGCGACTTCAAAACAGATCCAGCAAACTCACCACCACCCCCTCCATATCAGCTCCCCAGCTGACTGTACTGACAGGGAGCTAGGCGTTTTTTTTTTTTTTTTAAAGTAAATGCATTTTTCCAATTGTAAGTTTATGCTTTAAAACGTTAAAAATTATTTGATATTTCTGTTAAATGAGATGTCATGTAAAGTGCCTAGTAGGCACTCAAAGATTGCTTCCCTCCCTTTTACTTTCCGTAGTCTGCACGGTTGAAATAGCTATCAAAAGGCCATTCGAAGTAGGACCTAAAAATGTAAGCCTTTTCATGAATCATCCTGATAGCGTGTATTCAATTAGCTTTGAGAAAACATAAACCATAGAAGAAACTAAATGAGCCGCCCTGCTCTCAGCGTCAGTCAGACCTCACGGAATTGGAACACCATGGTGGCATTCCATATTCTGTCTGCTCAAGCACACACTGACCTGAACACATCTGTTCCAGAAGTCCCGCTTTCCCTCACGGTGCCCTGGCACACGAGCATGGCTCATAGCTGGGGCTCAACATACAAAGTAGAACCTGGGGTTTCTTTTGGAAGCAGAAATCATACAACCAGGCAGACAGAGGTCACTAGAAATTGATTTTCTCCGGCATCCCCCAGGACCTCTGTGATAGCCCAGAAGTCTTTTCTTCCCTACAGCTTCCCACCCAGCCATTCCAAACCTGCAGTCACCTCCCCCAGCCCGAGACCTGCTTCCGACTCCATGGGCTGTTAAGGAGGACTTGGGACTCCTCACCACTGGCCTAATGTGGCAGTCACTTTCCCACAGGATCCTCCAGGCCTCCTTCCTTGAAACGCCCTCTCTCGGTGGCTCCCCCTCTTCTGTTCCTGGTCTGCCTCTCATTCTTCATATTCCCTGCCCACCTCATTGCACTGTGACCACAAGGCAGATGCAGTCTCCAGGTCACCTTCCTGAGCTCAAGACTAATAAGACTTTGCTAGCAGGATGTTGCAAATATCGGAAATTCAAAGTGTTCAAGTTTATGTTCCTTCAAAGCCTCTTCCTCGTAGTTGTCCTATGCTGCCATCAGCCACCATGAAAGCAAAAATCCCAGTCACCATCTTTCGATTCTTCATCTTCCTCTCACTTCTAAGTGGCCACCAGTGCCGTCTATTCTACAGAGGACTCTTCTCTGTTGGACCCACTGCTGCTACCCTCCTCACTGCTTCTATCTGACAGCACAGATCACCTCAGAACCGGGCTAGTCCAATATCCTCCCACCTCGAGCCCCACTTCAAACCACACTTTAAATGCAACCAGAGTAAAAGACAAATCTGATCACGCTGCTCCCAGGCTTAGAATCTACCCTCCACCCACGGCGCAGGCCGGTCACTCCTGCCGTCACTGCGCCTCAGTCCCCGGACAGATGGAGAGTCCCCTGGGCCAGGGCCTTTCCCATCTCTGAAACTCACATTAAAAATAAAGTGAGTGTCGTTTATCTTCATTTGGAATTGACAATTTACTTTAAGGTTATATTTCTCTGGATTTTTTATGAACTGAAAAAGCCAGAAATATCTGATTCCTATTTTAATACTGTTTTATGGCACAAATTATTTCTATACAAAACCTCGTTAACCTTGAAGCACGATCTACAGAACGGAAATCTACATGTACTGTGTTTCAACTCCATGAAGAAAACCTCCACATTTGCTCTATTTGCAAACACCAAGGGAGACAGAAGGCACAGGACGTTTTGCTCTCAGAGATTAAGGGAGAATATGTTTTCCTATATTTATCATTCTGAATTCAGAATGCAAATGAGGATTCAGAGATGCTTTAATGACATTAAAGTGAGAGAGGGAGGGAGTGAAGGAGGGAGGGTGAAAAAGAGAGAGAAAGAGAAACAGAGAGAGAGAGAGAGAGAGAGGGAGAGAAGAATGACGTTCAATTTTTCATTCTACAATAGGGCTATCTGACAGGCCTTTCCGCAATGACGGAAATGTTCTAGGTCTACACTGTCCAGTATGGTGGCCACCAAACAGCTACTGTAACCAAGGAACGGAGCTCTTAATTTTAATTAAGTGAAAGAAACTATACGTGGCCGATGGTTACTGTCTGGACAACACAGCTCTACAGCATGGCATGATTTGTGAAATGAAAGCATCAGCACCTTAGCTTAACAATGTTAACTCACAACGTTTCGCAAAACACTTCTGATTACTAAATTACCAAATCTCCAAATGTTAGGACTTCGTTAGTAAAATCAGAGCTACCTTTATTATTAACAAATATTGTAAGGTTACTATAATAACACACAGATACATTTCAATAAATCTTCCCAGAAGGACATCTTATTAGATTCCCAAACAAAGTATTATGAATGGAGGTTCTCTATAGTGTTTTCTAAACCTTGCCAGTACACATTCTTTAAACCGTCTTAAGGTTTAAAAATGACACAGGAAAGGGAATTTGCTTCAGCAGAGCAACAGAGCAGCAGTTAATTTCTGTAAAATGTCCAAGAAAAGGTAAGCTCAAACCTACTTTACCCTTGCAATGAGAAAATTAAAAACAAAATTTGTTTGGGGTGGTCGGATGGCTCAGTTGGTTAGAGTGCGAGCTCTCAACAACAAGGTTGCCAGTTCCATCCATGGGATGGAGGGCTGCGCCCCCTGCAACTGAAGATTGAAAATGGCAACTGGACTTGGAGCTGAACTGTGCCCTCCACAACTAGATTGAAGGACAACAACCTGGAGCTGATGGGCCCTGGAAAAACACACTGTTCCCCAATAAATCTTTTTTTTTTTTTTTTAAAAAGAAAGAAAAAGACAATTTGTCTAACTTAAAAAAAAAAAAACTTTTATGATTGTAGACAAAATAGTCAACTGTCTGTTTATAATCTTTAATTTATTAATTTACACATATGTATTTAAAATAGATTATATAAGGCACTATGTATATCAATTCATGAAACAAATTGACTCCAAATATTTACTTCCAACATCAGTGTCTCTCTGGTACCGAGGCCCTCTGAATCGTCAAATTCCCTTTTCCAGAGCACACCACCCCTGCATCTCTCAAATCAGCTACAACAGAGCATTTCTTGAATCCACATGTGATACTCTCACTGGAAATCTCAACCCAAGCCATCAATATCCACTCAGGCAGGCACAGCTTTTTTCATTCATCACTGACTGTACTGATTGATTGTATAAACATCCCAAAGCAGCATTGACTGAGGTTGTTTTTAGTCCAATATGTATTTACCAAACAGTGTCTTGTTCGAAATAGAGTAACTGAGAGGCTTCATCATGTGGTGACACCTTCTTTTCAGAGGGACACTTGTCTTATAATGAGGCATACCCAGTACATACTTGAAGATAAGTTTTAAGACTTAAGGCTGCTTGGAATTACTAGGGTTTCTTCATGACTTCTCTAAGTGCTCTCTGAGCTTCCAGCTTGGGTTTAAAATGCCTATCATTTTCCTTTTGGAGTCACAGGTAGCCACGAAGCTGCCAGGACAAGGGGATGGGTCTCTCTTACTTTCACTCCAATCTCACACTCCGCAGGCATTATCTTTCCAGAAAGTTAACGTGATGTCACCTGTGCTCAGCTTAAAAACTTCCTATTGCTCCCACCAGCATGGAGGGTAATGTCAAGGTTACTCTGATCTGCCTTTGTTCACCTAACTGCTGGGTGCCGCCCGCCTTCTCACTCCAGGCGCTCGGTAACTGAAGGCATCCCTACACTGGTTCAGCTAAATACTACTCATGCTTCCCAGTTCAGCTCAGCTGAGCCGTCTCTTCCTTCCAGAAGCTTCATTGAATTCGGCCTCTCCACCCACTGAACCCAGGGCCAAACCTCTATCACAGCACTCACCACACTATTTGTTTCCTACGTTACCATGATCGATACCTAACACTTATGAGTGTGTACCACTGTAAGGAACCATCTTAAGTTTGTACCTCAGAACAAGCCTATGAGCTAGGGAACAGTCTTCTGATGGGAGGGGAGGCCCACAGAAGTGGGACAATGTGCGCAGGCGCCAGAGTGCCCCGATGGAAGTCAGGCCACAAGGCCGCAGGGTCTGGGCTCTCCCCTGTGCTGTCCTGCTGCTCTAAGGGCTCTCCATGAGATCAGGGGCTCCCTAGGGCGCACAAGTGAAGGTTTACCAGATGCCTGGGGACAGTGATCAGAACACTCACTACCCGAGAAGCTGTCACACGAAGAGAGGCTGGAAACTTGACTTCCAGTACTGTCCACTGAGTAATGCTGGTTTAACAGAGGATCCCCAGGCCTCCCTTCCACCTAAAGCAAATCGTAAGAACAAAATCCCATCCCTTTCTCCAGAGATATCTGTCATGTGTTTGCAAAACTAAAAACCAAGAACCAGTTACTGAGCAGCTAAGTAAGGCCTTTACCAAGTTTCAGTGAGCCAGAAGCACACAGAAACGTCACGTTTAGAGGCAGGAACAACAAAACTACTCCAACACACACTAATCAGAAAGAAAAATGCTCAGGGCAAGCCCACATTTTGGTTTTCTAGTTGAACACTGATTTTCAGGACGAATTTGTAATTCGTAAAGAAAATCTACTACAAAAAGTTTAGGCCTACAAAGAACCTAGAAAACATCTTAACGAAAAGGAAGCTACAGTATCTAGTAGTTAATATTTACAGAGTGCTTTCTATATGTCAGGTATTTTCACATACGCTTTCAAAGCTCCACTTTAATCGGCCATGACTCCATTTTACAGAAGAGGAAACGAAGGCTCCCAGAGATTACAAATAGTTACAAGGTTTCAACCTGAGGTCTCTGTAGTTACCAAGACCCACGCGCTACACTAACTTTCTCTGGGCTTACCGCAGCGCCACTCGCTCCTGCTCCTGCGCCCATTGTCCAGCAGGGCTGTGACCACGGTGGGGGGTGGCGGCGGCGTCCTCCCGTGACCCCGCCACGCAGGTGCAGACACGCGCGGATCACCCAACAGAAGACAAGCTCTGCCCTCACTGTGCGTCCCAACACAGCGGCAAAGGCTTGCTAGCCAGCGTTGCCACCCAGCGTTTCCAGCCCCACGGCCCGAGTTCCCTGAGTTTAAGACGAGCGCCGCGTGGGATCGCGCTTACCTTTGGATCCTAGAGCCGTGCGCGTGGCGAGCTCCGCGTTATGAGGACACTTTCGCACTGACGGGAGCACGCAGGCAGCTCTCCCGCACTGCGCGTCCGCTAAGCCTCCCGACAGCGGGCTCCAGCCGCCCGGTCACTTCGGAGCGGCGCCTCCCCCGGTCCATCTGCAGCGCCCGGAGCCCGGCGAGCGCCGGCCGAGCGCGCCAGCCGCTGTCGCCGTCACGGGCTGAGCCCCTCGCGGGCCGCCCGGCAGGCCGGCGCCCGCGGCACGGCTGCTGCAGCCGAGACCTCCGGCCCCTGTCACACGCACAGCTCGACTTCCCAGCCAGCCGCCCACAACCACCATGTGCGAAGTTGAATCTAGAGTTCGGCCAGAAGACATTTCCTTTCTCCTTCAATGAAAACGATCTGGAGCCGTGCCCCCGCCCGGCTGCCCCGCGCTCAGGACCCCTCCCGCGCGGGGACGCGGGGCACCTCGGGGTGCACCGCCGACTGCAGGCCACGCCGCCCGCGGCCGCCCGGGACTCGCAGGCCGAGGGGGAGTCGCGCCCGCGCACGGCCGGCCCCGCCCGCCCCGCCCCCACCGCCCGCCGGCGGGAGCCGGGCGCGCGCCCCGCCTAGGCCTCGCCGCGCGCCGCCGCCCGCGCGCCCCCGCCGTCCCGGCCCCGCCGCCCGCGCGCGCTCGCCTCGCGACCCCCTCCCGGCCCTCCGTGCCCGCGCGCCCCGCACTCACTGAACATCCCAGGCGGCTCCGGCGTCCCCCGCCGCCGCCCCCGGGATCGGGTCGCTTCCGCCTCCGTCGTCTCTGCGGCAGGCTCTCGCTCCCACGGCCGGCTCAGCCGGGCCCCCGCGCCCCGCGCCCCGCCGCCCCAGCCGCGGCTCTGGGCGGCCGCTCCATGACTGACTGACACGGAGCGGGCCGCGGGCTGGGCCGGCCCGGCCTCCGACGCGCAACCGTCTCCGCCAATGGGCGAGGCGCCTCGGCGCTCCGCTGGCGATGCCTGGCGTGCGCCCGCCCCGCCCCCGCGTCGCCGCCGTCGGGCGGAAGAGCGGGGGCCGGGCCCACGTGCTGGGGCGGCGGGGAGCCGGGCGGCTGCCGCGCTGCTGCGTCCTCGCCCGCCCGCGGCCCCCGGCCCGGCCGGTCCTGGAGGGGAGCCCTTACCGGGGACCGGCTCCAGCTGAACCCCGACCTGGGGTCGGCCTCGAGGTGAGCTGCTTACGGGGGGCGACGCTCCGCCGGGCCCGCGCTTCCCCGGGTTCCCGAGCGCTGGGCGACAGCCCCCTGCGCTCCCCCTTCGGCGGCGTCTCACATGGCGCCTCGCTGCCCCGCCGATTCTCGTTACTTGGTTTCCTTCCGCTCCGCAGGAGTCGGTGTGGCCGCGCGTGAGCGGCCTTTGCGTGGGCACTGACCGGGTCGGCCGGCCGCACCGCGCTGCCTCACGCCCCTTGCTGAGGCCCCTGGGGGCCCCCGGGGCGCAACGGCGGGAGACTCCGCGAGGGCACCGGGCGTCTTTGTAGCCAATCCTGCTGACACTTTTTAAGTACTTTGTAGCTGCGAAGATGGCTACAAACGTTGAACTTAGAAGTTAAGTAAGCAGTTGTTCGCTAGGCATGGCACAGTTTGACAAAATAGCCAGATGACAGCGCTCGACTGTCCCGTGTAACTGAAGGATGCTGTGCGCACGTGTGTCCTTCGCCCGGTCTCGGCGCTGCCCATTGAGGTTCTGGAGGTTGGGCGGTAGGACGTCAGGCCCCGGAGGTTCTAGTTAAACAGTGCAAGTGATCCTCCCTCAGGACAGCGGATTCTGTTGGTCGCGTAGTTTTGTGTTAGTTTCGTGGTACTGCGACTCTTCGTTGTATTTCCGTTGTCCTGTTCTGTTTTTATTTACAAAAATTTTGAGTATTAAGTATCCTGAAAAATTTTCTCTCTTGAAGAACTGACTTGTGTACTTTCATATAATGAAAATGGCTTGACCAGATATGTTTCCCCTTTTTGCTATGACTTTTAGGAAACTCAAAGCTACACTTACTTAAGTTATATAGAGTTACAGGTGGTTGATATGTCTGCTTTCCTTCTTTATTCATGATTTTATTGTAGTCTATATTTACAGTCTTAATTGTATAACGATATTTTGTAGAGTCTTTGAGGAAGTAGTGTGTCTTTGTAAATTTATACATTAAGGAATAAAGTTACAGTGGGAAGTTACTGTTGCAGCTGAAATTACTTCTGTCGGGACTTGGTTTATGCTGTACTTCATTTTGCATGGAGAAATGTTATTTTCTCCAAATACTACTTATTTAGCTGTTTGAACTACTTAATGGAGCTGTGCCTAATATATAATACATACTATAATTCAGGAGATTTATACAGAAACTTAGCTTTTTCAATCTAAATCCAATGAATCTCCTTTTTCAAGTAATTTGAACACTTTGGGTTTTCCCCAGTAGAATTCCGGCACACTCAACTCTGAGGGTGTGGTGTTCCATCACAGCACAATATTTGTACCTGTGTGTGTAATCCATCTTCTTCCTGCTTCTGTTTCAATTTCCCCCAGAAAATTTCTTGGGCTCAAGCAACTTACATGTAGACTTATGCCGAACAATTCGTTAAAGGAATATATATATATATACGTATATGTATATAGGAATATATATATGTATATATGTATACATATACATATGTATTCAATATAACATATATCATGCAGCAATAAGATACACAATGTTCATTTCGTGGTGTCTGTTGAGCTTAACATTAATATAATTTCTTTCCATTGTTTTAAATTGTAGATAAAGTGTAGCAATGGCTGCTGTTTATTCTGGCATTTCCCTTAAGCTTAAAAGCAAGACAACTTCCTGGGAAGATAAACTAAAGCTAGCTCACTTTGCTTGGATTTCCCACCAGTGCGTTCTTCCAAATAAAGAACAAGTAAGTTTAATGTGAAACTTAACATTTTTATAACCTAAAACAATTTTTTACGTAGATTGCATATTGACATTTAGTTGAACTTTTGAAAGATTAGAGAAAAGGCTGGGGAAGGAAACACGGTTAGAAGTTAAAGTAATATCTATGAAAAAAGGTAGTAAGTCAGATATTTCATTAACAAACTTGCTGTTGCAAAACCTTAGTTAGCATTTCTTACATTCTGAATTAAGTATATCCATCCGTGAACAAATTGGGAATTAGGTTACAGAAGTTAGGTACTGAGTGGTCGGTAGCTCCATTTGCTCGTAAACGCAAAGTTATACTACAGAAGCAACTGCTTGTCGGAGCTTTGTTAAACATCTTTGGAATTTGATGATTTGAAAGTTGGAAAGTAGAGAAGCTTTACTATTTGTGTTAAGCCATTCTAGAAATAGATTAGGGACCAAGAAAGACATTGCTCTTTGTTAACATTTCTCAGTCTCATTTGGCTAAGCATGTTTGGATGAGCTCATGGAATTGGACTCACATACACCCATATGCTGGTATTGAGGAAGACAGCACAAAGTGTGTCAGATGGGTTTCAACTATGAAAATGATGATGCCACAGTGTGAGGAGCACTAGCATATTGAGCAGTTTCCAAACCTGGCTGCACCTGAGAATCATCTTGGCAGCTTGACAGTCTCCTGGTCAGTGCTACACAGGGTGAGATGGAAGGGAAGTCATGGCAGGCAGTTTGATCAGGTCTCTACTCTCCTTATCCTGAGATGTTTTTTCCTTTTAGCATCTGTCACTGTTGTGACAGTTCTGTATTGCGAGCTGAGACCTCAGCACCCTTCCTTGTGTTTCTGCATAAGGAAACATGTCACAATAATGGAAAGTCTGTATGTCCAGCCCTCCTTGTCAGAAAGCACTGTGCATCACTTTACAGAAGACTGTCTGTCTTCTAGATAAGGTAATACATTCGGAGCACATGGGAAGCAGAAGACACCCTGCCTTATAACTCTACATCCCTGCTTCTGTGTGTCATTAGTCCGTGGCCATTCTGAGCAATTGTTGTGCTTCTAACTTTCGAAATTTAGTGTAACCGTATGGAGGAGTTAGTTAGAAGAAACTGTTAAAGAGTTTCACTCGAAACTTTTTATTGGCCTCAGATGAAGACAAAATAAGTTCTGTTCTCTTTTTATTAATTCTTTAATGATATAACATTTTAAGATACTAAAACATTTATGTAATACAACATTACCAGAGGTAAGTTTTAAAGGAGAGGTTGTCCGCCTGGCAATTGGATTTGGTTATACATGGATTGTCCCTGTAAATGTCCAGTGCTTTTATTTCTTGATAAATAAATTCATTTATTTTCAGAGTATATTTCTTTCAAATTTAGGTATTACTTGATTGGGCAGGACAGTCGTTAGTTGCATTTTATAAGAAAAAACTTGAACTGAAGGAAGACGTTGTTGAAAGGCTTTGGATCTATATAGATGGCATTCTACATAGCAAAAAATTACAAAATGTCCTCAAGAATGGAAAAACCGTTAATCTTCAGCTTTCCCTGGTCAAGGTAATTAAGTCTCATGGTGTTGTGTGTGTGTTACATGCATTTTTGTTGATTTCCTATTGTTGCTGGAGGCTTATTTGTTTTAGGATTAATTATACGAAGATGCAGGAAATCCCAAGGTAGGGGAGAAGGAAATAATGTCATTAGAATTATAATAATGACTGGTATTTATTGAACGAGTATTGTATACTCTATACTATGCTAAGTATTTTGTTACTTAATACTCAAGAAAAGCTTAGAACTGTTTCACAGAGTGGTTGTTGATTACCTTTTTAATTGGAAAAGATAGCCAGCAAATTATGGTACTCTCTCATTCCTCCCCTCCCCCTTTCTATTGGCCTGAAGGGAAGTCAAAGGCCAAAATCTGGTAGGAATTTCCTCAAAGATTTTTGACCCAAAGTGATTTTGAATTATGAACTTCATTGTCAAAACAATATTCTGAAATGCTGTGAGAATAGCTGGTGACAATAAAAAGCGCTAATAATGAGCACTTAGTGTGTGCTAGGCTCAAAGAGGTAGAGAAACCTGAGAGGCACACAGCTGGTCGGTGGCACAGCACCTGCCACCTGCCTGATTGGAGAGCCTGTGCTCTTCACCACCACACTGCCTCGCCCATGGGTGTGCAGGCAGAAGGAAGTCAGTAAAGAAGAATTAAGTAGCTGTGCTGCCTGATTGTTCGTAGACTGTAGTGGTTCTCGAAATTATATTCTATTAGGTTGATGCAAAAGTAATTGCGGTTTAAAAGGTTAAAAATAATTGCAAAAACCGCAGTTAGTTTTGCACCAACCTAATAGATTGTATGTCAGTTTTTACTTTTTTTTTTTTAATTTTTTTTAAATATTGTATTGGAGAACAATGTGTTTCTCCAGGGCCCATCAGCTCCAAATCATTGTCCTTCAATCCAGTTGTGGAGGGTGCAGCTCACTGGTCCATGTGGGAATCGAACCAGCAACCCTGTTGTTCAGAGCTGGTGCTCAAACCAACTGAGCCATCTGGCTGCTCTGTATGTCACTTTTTAAAGTAATAGACTGGTGGCCACCAAAGTGGGTTATTCTGAATGGTCCTTTGGGAGAATGGAAAGACAATCTTACAGTGTCTCTATATGTTTTTTTTAAAATCACAGTTTAATATTTATGGATGCTTTTTAATTACATAAAATGTGAGCACTATAGTACATGCACACAGTGGGTACAGATGTGGGGAAAGTTGTACAGATGAGCTGTGCGATCAGAAATATTTGGAGGGCTGGCCCCGTGGCTCAGGCGGTTAGAGCTCCGTGCTCCTAACTCCGAAGGCTGCTGGTTCGATTCCCACATGGGCCAGTGGGCTCTCAACCACAAGGCTGCCGGTTCAACTCCTCGACTCCCGCAGGGGATTGGGCTGCGCCTGCAACTAGCAAGGGCAACACGACCTGGAGCTGAGCTGCGCCCTCCACAACTAAGACTGAAAGGACAACAACTTGACTTGGAAAAAAAAAAAGGCCTGGAAGTACACACTGTTCCCCAATAAAGTCCTGTTCCCCTTCCCCAATAAAATCTTTAAGAAAAAAAAAAAGAAAAGGAAAAAGATATTTGGAGATCACTGTAGTAGTGCATTGGCTTTCAAGTAGTTGGCATATGTGTTTCAGCTTTTCCAGAGCCAGCAGCTACTTGGAGATAATCGCACTTGTGTCACTGGGCTACTGACACAATGCCTTAGCACCCAGGATGAATTTGGTTTCAGATGCCATAAGGCTAGGAGCCAGTCACTTAGCCTATGAGTGAATTTTGGAATCTGCCTGGCTCTCGTGAGTTCTGGTATTTGTGGATTTCAGAATTTTGGAAGTAGTAGACTGTAGGTTTGCTGCATAATATGCAGTAACTGTTAAACATTTGCTTTCCTATTTGAAGAGTGTTTTTGCTTCGGCTTTTAAAATAGAAACAGTGTAATTGACTATAAAATATAATTGGGCCGCAGTATCATCACCGAAGGCCCCTGTCCGTCACCTGTAGTATCTGAGCGGAATTGCAGGTTTAGGCTCTTGGGAGCCTAAGCCTTGTAAAACCCAGCTTCAAAAGGAACGGCAGATTTACAAAGACACTGCTCCCTTTTCATGGTTTATATTGGTAGGAGATGGACATGTGCAGGAGTTAAATCGGGCTCAGGTTCACAGATGTGATCACCTGGCATTTCTTACCAAGATGAGGGTAAGGAGTAAGTTGATTGATTCTGTTGTATTTTGTGTGTGTATGTGTGGGTTGAGGGTCAGTGATGAGTTTTTCTTTCTTTCTTAATGCTCAGATCATAAATGAGAGGATAGCCGAGTTCTCCCTTCTGGGATCCCAAAGAAACATCTGTGCTGTGCTCAGCTGCTGCCAGGGCATCCTCTCGACACCCAGCCTTGCTGTCATCTACACGGCCAGACAGGAGCTGATGGTGGCCTTGCTGAGCCAGCTGTGCTGGGCAGCCTGCAGGCAGCCGGAAGGAGCCATGGCGGCCCCATTATTTGAGGTCATTCACCTGGCCCTTGGCCATTACCTCTTGATCCAGCAGCAGCAGGTCAACCCAAGACGTGCCTTCGGGGAGATGACCGGGCATCTCCTCCAGCCTTGCCTGGTCCTGAGGCACCTGCTCTCAGGGGGTGCCTGGGCGCGAGCCGGCCATGGCCAGCCACGGCAGGCACTGGGCCGGGACCTTAGGGTTCAGGTCGAGGCCTTGCTTCGAGGCGGAGCTTTCCAGCCTGAGCTGCTTTCGTCCTACAAAGAGGAGCTCTTGGAGCAGCAGCAGGCTAACACGAAGATGGGGGCCATCAAGACTGTCCTAGCTCCCCTGGGCACGGTGATTGGCAAGCTGGTGGATCCTGGCTGCTGCCAAGCAGGCCTTCATGCCGCTGTGGTGGCTGGCTCTGTGCCCTTGCTGTACAAGCTCTTTCTGGACTCCTACTGCAGCGAGGGGAGTCAGCTGCTGTGCTTCCATGCGCTGCCCAGACTGTTCGACTGCTTGAGGATGGCACAGCTGCAGGAGGAGCGGCCAGGGGCCCCGCCCATGCCAGACTGGACGGCAGAACTCCTGGCTGTGGAGCAGCTGCTCACCATGGTGGCGAGCACTGGTGTGTACAACGTGGCTGCCGACAGGATCCGGCATGGTGAGGTCCAGTTCCGCTTTTACCGCCGCCTGGCCGAGCTGCTGCTGAAGCACTCACAGGCGCCCGTGCCAGCCTGGTTCCGCTGCCTGCAGGTCCTGGGGTCTCTGAATCATTTGGTCCTGGAGCCGGACCTGGGCGACCTGCTGGCCTCGGCGTGGATTGGTGCGGAAGTAACAGACTCTCGAACCAGAAAGGCCCAGGAAGCCCTTCTTCACACGCTCTTCCAGACGTATGGCAAACTGCGGCAAGTGCCGCGGCTGTTTGAGGAGGTTTTGGGGGTGATCTGCCGTCCAGCTGCCAAGGTGCAGACGCCGCTGGTGCTGGCCTTGGGCCCCTCTGCGGTGCTCCGAGAGTGCCTCCTGGAGCTGCCTCCGAGTCAGGTCTTGGACACGTGGTCCCTCGTGCTGGACAAGTTCCAGTCTTCGGTCCTGCCTGACTTGCGGGGTGACGCCGACATGGCCCTGAGGGCACTGTCCCTGAGCTCACTGCTGCACTGCGTCCTGAGCAACATGAGAACCTTGGACAGCGGCACACCTCTGCCCGTCGTCAGACGGACGCAGTGTGTGATGGAGAGGATGCTGCGAGCGCTGCTGCAGCCCCTGCTGGACCTCCTGCCGGACCCGTCGGGCCCAGAGCCTGAGCTGTGGCTGCGGAAGGCCTGTGACTGTGTGCTGCTGCTCTCCTGCACCTGGGCCCAGGTCGACACCATGCTCAGTTTAAACTGTAGCCGGTACCACGCTGTGTCGGAGGCTCCCACAGGTGTTGCTCTGGAGAGCCCGAACCGCCCTTCATTGCTCCCAGGTATAGAAACACACCAGTGGAAGAAGATAGAAAAGGCTACAGCTCAGGTCGACTTCCTTGGCAGGTACTGCTTAGAACAGCTCTACCTGCAGAAAATGAAAAGGACTTTAATGCAAACCGGTGTCCAGTCTGAAGAAGCCCTGCGCACGCTGAGAAGTGACGCTGCCTACATTCTTGGTTCTGGCAGAGAAAGCTTGACTCAGAGTACAACGGCCTCCTGGGACGGCCAGGTGAGCACAGTGAGCGTGCTCACGTACCCTGTGGCACACTGGCACTTGATTGTGTCAAATCTCACAATCTTACTGTCCTATCTTTGTCCAGATGATGTGAGATACCTGGCTGGTGTCCTGCTGAGAACTTTGCAAATGCACAAAGCCCAGGAAGGCTCAGCAGATGAAGAGCCAAATATCACTCTAGGAAAAGTATCCGAGGCCATGCTCCACAACCCTGTCTTTCCAGAAATGCAGTCACTTCATTCTGCGTTCTTACTGTGCCTGAGCGCGCAGTGTACTAGCATTCTGTGTTCAGGCGCCCAGCGCCACCCAGGGCTTCTCCGGCAGCAGCTGCCCTGGCTTTTTGAAAAGGACTCCATCGATGTGGCTCATTGGGAAAACAGGTTTGTAAAAGTCGGACCCGACGGTGTAGAACCAAGAGGAGAACTCGCCCAGAACTTACTGGCCTTGGTCAGGGGTGACTTCCCCATTCAGCTGGAGGCAGAGCAATCAGAGAGCCTCTTGGGGCTTTTGGAAGTCATTGCTGCTCTGCAGCTGGACAGCCTCTTGCCCCCCTGCCACATGCACTACTTCCTTCTGTTACTGTCCACGGCCATCGCCAAGCTGGGGGACTCTTGCTCCCCCTCGCTGACCCTCCAGTTTTTGGTGACTTGCTACCGGCTTCTTGGTTGCCTGCAAAGAGGGAAGAGTGCTCGCTCCGTGCTCAAGGTCATGTACATCAGTGACATTTTTGAAATCATCCTGACCTCGCTGTTCAAAGCCAGTAGTGGACTTCTGATTGATAGTGATGACCCCTCTTGGCTGGAATTCCTCCAGGTGATAGGGACACTCCTAGAGCAGCTGCTGCAGGTGCTCATCCAGGGAAAGCTCAGCATGGCGCTCAGTTTTGGGAAAATCATTGCCTTCCTCTCGCAGTGCCAGGAGTGCAGTGCATCGACCGCAGGCGGACAGCTGGGAGCCCAGCACCCTCTCGGCCGGCAGGTCCTTCTGGTGTCTTTAACCAAGTTGTGCCGAGTCCTGGGGCCTTTTGTCCAAGGGCGGAAGCGTCACGAGGCCCCAGACGTGCTGCCGGGGCTCCTGCTCCAGGCGGGGGCCACACTCCATCTCTGTGCAGCGGGCGGGCCCTGGGGGCGGCCCCCGCACCCTGCTTTCCTGTCGGCGGTCAGTGTGCTGCTGGAGGCTGACGTGGGCCAGCACTGCGGCCGCAGGGGGACAGAGAGCGTGCAACTCTCCCGCGCTGCCTTCTGCCGCAGCGTTTTCTCTCAGGTCCTCTCGGACTTGCCCGCTCTCGCAGGAAGTCCCCAGGCTTTCCCGGCAGCCGTGCGATTTTTAACGCTGTTCCTTTCGGCCCCAGAACTACATCCCAAGGAGGAGTCTGTTTTTACTTCCACGTTCCATTCTGTGAGGAAAGTTCTTGCAGGTAAGATGTTTTCTTTTGAGCTAATTCTGTGCTCCTGCGCTTCTGGGAGAAGCTGGCTGAAGGGTGAGTTGCTGTCCCTCCCGTTTTGGGAACAGATGTTCATTTTAATGGTACAAGTCGGGCGTCTCCCTCCCAGGGCTGTCCCGGGAGTGCCCAGCCAGGTCCTGGCCTCTGACGGCTGCCACCCTCACGGTGGTCCCTGCGTCTCACACACAGCCTTCTGGTGTGTTGTTTAGCACCTTAGTTGACTCATTTTGGAGATTGTTCTAGTGTGTAGCTTTGAAATCACTGCTCTCTCTTTTCCTGCTTCCACCTGTCCTGCTCTGGACGGTCAGCATAGATAATTCCACCCTTATCAGAAGGCTTCTGTGTAAGATCGTCAGTTCCATCAACTGACTGTAGAAGTACATAAAATCTGCCAACTTTGGAAAAGTGCAAATGACTTAGTTTATAGGGAACCACGTAAAATTCCTTGGGGGCAAGACACCCGCTGCCTAGGTTTTGGTGTGGCACCGCCCGTCGCTGGGGCCATGCATGCTCATTGGCTCAGCCTGTCACTTCATCGTGGTGTACTAGTCGGATGTCACAGGACCGCCGAGCCAGCCAGAGTCTTCATGCACGAGGATTCCATACCTGCTGTCCCCTAGGTCAGAGGTTACCGGGCCACATTTCATCCGTTCCAAGGTCGCACATACCACATACCACAGCTGGGGCGGCTTTGTTTTCTTCTTTTGCTTGTTACTGAGGGGTGGTTGGCGCGTCAGGACAGTCTCTTGAGGTGAGGCTGGGGAGTCGTCAGCACAGCCCCACCTTTGTTTCCCGGTGGAGAAGCTGTGCTGGGTGACGAGGCCCAGGCGTGCTCGGCCACGGAGTATTCAGGGGCCTGCAGGACATGCCACCGGGGCCTACGCCAGAGCCAGGGCGCTGGGGCCTGGGCAGCACTGCAGGGGCCCCTTTCGCGGCCTTTCTACCTCTGCCTTGATTGTGACTGACTGAAAGGCTTTGTGTCACTTGTTCTGTCTTCCGTCAGCCACTTTTTTGGGGAGTGGTGTTCACCTTCTTCGTGAAGGCTAAAATTTGGTCTTCTGTGGACACTAGTTATGGTGTTTTAAGGAACGCCCTGAGCAGTGGCAGCTGGGGCTTGGAAGCCCTGGCCCCTCCCCTTTGCTAAGCAGGATCCGTGTCTCCTTCATCCCTCCAGCCTCAGGAGGTGCAGGGCCTCTGTTCTGACGGTGTGTCCTCAGACCTCAGGGACGGAGCTCAGTCTGGTGAGGTGTGAGACCCGCCACCTCCCAGCCCTCAGACCACAGGCCCGGTGCTACCTTTGATGCGGGCCTCACACCTGAGCTGCTACACTGTGTCTAGAGAAGGGACCAGAGTGCTGAGAGGTCTGGAAGAAATGCCGAGTGAGGAGAGGCCCAAGGCTTTGCGCAGGGAGAGGGAGGATGACGGTGGCTGCAAATAACAGAAGGGTGACCGCCTGCATCCTCGGGTGATTCCACTGTTTCTCATGAAAATGAGCATTTATTAGGAATGCTTTCCGACAGTGAAATAGGTGACCTCCATTCAATTATACAAACCATCACTTTCGAAAAACGGTTCACATACACGTGGAACTTGACCGTACTTGGAGATGAATGAAGCACTGATGTGGACCTTAAGTAAGCAGACGTTTACACAAGTCACAGGTGGTGGGGTGCTGTGATTGAACCAGAGCTGTGGGGTACGGGCTGAGACACTGCCTCAGGCAGCCCACTAGTCAGCAGTGGCCTCTGAAGGCGAGAAGGGCAGGCGGAGATGTGGGCGTGCTGGCGCTCTGGGCAGTGCAGTGCCAGCCACAAGGCATGGTCTGTTAGCCCATTCACTGAGGAGGGAACTGACGCTCAGAATCTCGCGTCCAGGGTCTGACAGCTTGTAGGAGACTTGGGCCCAGGTCCTTCAAAGCCTTTGGTCCCCGTGCCCTCAATGCTGTGCATCGTAGGTAAAGACTGGCACCCAGGAAGGGACCCTGGCAATATGGGCCGGTCTGATGGCTGGAATGTGACTGGAAAAGCTGGTGTCAGATCGCAGGGCCGCGAATGTCCTCTCTGAGATGTGTTATGAAGCCATGGCCGGAGGACCCAGGGGCGGTGGGAGGCTTTCCTGCACTGAGTGACAGCTGGGGGTGACTGCAACAGGCACCCCCGAAGCTGAGGGCTCTTCTGGTTGTGTCAGAGCTCCCATCTGTTTAAAAGCGCCAGCCCACCCCCATGCCCCTGCTGAGGTTATAAAAGAATACCAGGAAAGGAGAGATAGTGTAAAGAGGTGACTGCCACCTGTCTCAGGTGGCTAAGCATTTCTGTCACCCCCCTCAGGCTCTTCTCTGCCCGCAGAGTGCGAGAGGTGTCTCACTGCGAGTGCTTTCCATGCCCCTGGAGTGGTGACTTTCGGTGGCTGTGCACTGTGCCATCACGTGGCTGCTCTGACTCATTCCACTGCTCCTCGTCCAGGACATCGTGACAGTTTGGTTTCTTTCCCACCCAGATACTGCCGTTCCTGTTCACGTAAGTCAGGACGTCGAGTCTCATTTTGGAGCCTTGTTCACCCAGATGTTAGAGCTTGGGACGACAGAGGACGTCAGGACAGTGGTGCAGTGTATCCTGCAGGGACTGGACATCAGGAACGTGTGGACAGCAGACCTGCCGGTGGGTCGCCCGTCGCTGCCTTGCGTGGCGGCACACAAAAGGTGTCGGCTCCCAGGGGAAAACCTACGGTGCGGTGTCCCTCTGAAAACCAAGCACAAAGTCACACCCGTAGAGACTCCAGGCAGAGGAGGTGCTGACGGAGGCAGCCCAGGCCTCACGTTTCAAAGGGGAACCTTCCAGATGACAGCCGTGTTCTCCTTATGTGAACTACTAAATATTACTCGTAGTATTGACACACAAAGAGGTTAAGTTCTACTGGTCCTTTGCTTAGAGCTCTCCTGTTACACTTGTTGGAAACTTGATTTGGTCACACAGCCCGGATCCTATTTGAGAATCCCTTAGTTTAGCAAGCTGCCTGTCTGTCCTTTGTGCCTTCGTTCATTTCCTGTGAAGCGCTCGTTGCGTTCAGTCTCTGCATGCAGCCCACGTGGTCCTCTAAACGGCCCGTGCACTGCTCTGGCCACATGTCCCCCCTTGCACGGGAGGGAGAAGCCACAGAGCAAAGCATCGCGGGACCAGGATTCTGGCCAGGTCTTCTGGCTTTCTCTGCCTCACGACAGCCCTTCTTGACTCTCAATTGCGATCAGCACAGGGCTGGGTGTCGGTTTGGGGGGTGGAGAGCTGGAGAGGGCCCTTCAGGTAAGTGGCGCCCTGGAGAGGACCTACCCCCCCACTGTCTCCGTCGTGAGCCTGAGGCCTGCGCTGGACCAGGGCCAGCTTCTCTGTGTCTTCCGCAGCACCTGCCCAGCTCTCTGGAAGTTTCCAGTGTATGTATCTCAGCATGGTTAGGCCCTGGCTCTGAGAGGCCTCGGCTTCCAGATAAAACAGAACAAACTGTTTCTGTTCAGACCAGTGAGGTAGAGAAGGTTCACGGAGGAGGTGGTTGGGGGGCTTGGGTGCGGGGACGCTGCTATGAAGACAGGGTGGTGTGTGCACAGCGTAGTGACTGTGGGTCTGCCAGGAGCTGAGGTGCGTGTGAGGGCGGGCAGCAGGCCCTTGGTGTGGACGCGTCCCGCCGAGGGGAGGATGTGCACGGGCTCTCTGGGCGGGGAGTGAGAGGGAAGGTGGAAGCCAAGTGGGTTGTTGGGGGAGGAAGAAGAGGCTGGTGTGGGGTTGAAATCGATGGCGGGCACAGGGGCAGACGTGACTAGGCATGCGGTGAGGTCATTTTCCTCCTCGGAGTTCAAAGCTGTCACTGCAGTCAGCACCTAATCCAGCTGCTTTGTTTGCCCACGTTTCCTTCTGGCCCTCCTTTTAGCCACAAGCACTCAGGGTGCAGCCAGCCGCCTCTTGCAACATTGCCCTGACGAGACAGGACCGCTTTCCGTCACTGTGCCTGTTGTGTCATTGCCCTGGCACACCAACATGTTTGGGTAGTGAGATGCTACTGAAAAGGCCCCCACTTTGCCCAGCTCTACTCATCCTGCTCATTCCCCGACCATTTGGTGATACAAAGGCCATCACCCTCAGCACCTCACCAAACCGCGTCGCCTGTGACCGTGACACCTGTGCTCTGACGGGCTCTGCTCTGTGACGTCAGCACTGGTGACTGGCTTCTTTCCAAGATGGACTTCTTAAAAGAGAGTTGGCTATTTCTGCTAAGATTTTCCCTCTTACCTTAGGCCATTTTGTCGGCTCTTTCGCTGACCAAGCTGCTGCTGGCCTGCCCGTTCGGTGGAGAGAAGGCAAGTCTGTTCTGGCGAGCGTGTCCCCAGATAGTGACTGCTCTCACGGTGAGTACTGCTCCCTGTCACTCCTCTTCCTGTGCAGACGGGCCGTGTGCTCACCTCCCTGCAGGGCGTTCCAGGGCTGACGTCCTGTATGTGGCTGTGAGCAGAACACTTTACTGTCAGCATGTCCTGTCTGGTCTGTCTCCATAGCGGTGTCGTCGGTCCAGGGCACAGGGAGGTGGTGGAGGGCCACAGGGAGCATTAGGAAGAGTGAGCTTTCATTTTCTCTGGGCGCCAGTGTTGGTTTCAATGGCGTTCATCTCCAAGAGTCACACATCACTTGCGGTGGGGACTTCTCCCAGGGGAGCGGCTGCTGCCTTGCTGGGCTGGGCTCTGACCCCCCGGACAGGAAACAGCAGAAGGAATGTGGTAACAGATGAGATGAGAAGGATTCTGTGGCTGCCTTTGTCGCCACAGAACTTTGTGCCCAGTTTCGTGTATTCATTCGTTATAGGTGGGGTGTGTTTAAAGTCTGACACAGTGAGGGGGAAATGGCTTTGTAGAATAGGATAGTAAGGTTGCCATAATCCTGCCAAACATGACATTTGGGTACCTGGTGACTATACACTGTGGTCATAAGACTGTGTTTCACTAGGACAAAAGCCTACTTTAGATCGGGTCTGTCTCAGTGTTCTGTTCTGTGAAGAGCCTGGCGTCAGTGTTCTGCCCAAATCGAAACAGCAGCACCTTCGTACGGACGGGGTCAGCCCTGGTCGCCGCTCGTGCTGCCTGAGTGACTTGCTCGGTCGGCAGACGCGCAGGGTCTTCAGAGCGGAGGCGCTGTTCTCCGCTGTTTTCCTGGGTCTGCAGCGACCAGCTCTCCGCCCGGTGTGTACGGTGGCAAGAGGAAGGGACCGGGTAGAGTCGGAGAAGAGGGCCGTGTGGCTGGTGGTCAGTGCTGGCATCGTGCATAGTAGGTCTGCATTGACACAAGCACGGGGCTGGAAATGGCTCAGCTGCATCTCAGGGGCATAGCACAGGGCTAGCACGGCCAGAGCGCCCAGGAAAAGACGAGCGTGTGCGAGGCTGGCGTGGGAGGACGGGCCAGGCTGCTGTTCACAGAAGGCCGTGAGGGGAGGCGCGCGGTTAGGAGGCTGAGCTGCCCCTCCTCTCGCGCGTGTTTCTTTTATGCCCCAGAACAATAAGTGAACGCCTTGAGAGCTGAGGTTTAGTTTAGTTACAGACACCGAGCACTCGGGACCTTCTTGGGGAAATGTAATTGCGTATGTCTGACAGGAAGTCTCTTGTTTAGAGAAATAGGATGAATCAACTCTTTCCTAAGAAATTACTCTCTTCACGGGAAATGAATCCAATGAGTGTGGACCGAGATGGCTGCACCCATCGTGGTTGCCCGTGGAGACTGCACACTGGCCTTCTTGTCACTTCAACCTGCCCACTGACCAGCAGTTCATTTTGGACATGCTTGTGCCTGTCACTTCAGTTGTCCCCTCAGTCTGTTTCAGGTTTTGTGTTACTTTCTTTGAGATTCACCTTCACTTTCTTCCCTTTATCCCTTCTGGTCTTGTAGCTGCAAAACCGAGAGCTTTGTCAGGAGCAGCCGGTGCCCCTAGGGGTGGTCGGGCGTGTGCTGGACGTGCTGGCTGCCCTGCTGCGGCGTGGGGAGGGCGGCATCAGCAACCCGCACCACATCGGCCTGGCCTTCAGCATCCTGCTGACCGTCCCGCTGGACCACCTGCGGCCCCCGGACTACAGCAGCATCTTCCTGCGTGTGCACAGAGTGCTCTTCTCAGTCCTGCAGTGTCACCCGCAGGTGAGGTGGGGCGGCTCAGTCCGTGCCAGCGGGCTGATGGCAGCTGGCCGAGAAGCATAAGGAAAGCCGCTTGGTGCCGGATAATAAAGTAGTGATTTGCTAACAAAAGTGTGGTTCCAGCAGTCCTCGGGGCCGGGGTGGCTTTCCAGCACAGCAGTGCTCGACCTTCACCTTGGGCAGGTTTGAAACTCAGACTTTGTTGGGTCTGACACTCGGAGCCATGTTGTATCCTAGCTATTTCAGGAAGCTCATTGGAAATTATTCTGGTTTTGCAGGCCCCATATTTAAATGTCACTCACTTGATTAGCTCTCTCCTTGGGTGAATTCAAATGGGTATGGAGGTTGAGGCACCCTGAGTCCCAGTGTGTAGGTTGCTGCCTTTCAAATTAAGCCGACACTAGAAACAGATGCCCTCTAGATGAGGTGCCAGCTCAGCCAACATTTAACGAGCACTTACTGCATCTCACTTCACCCCCACAGCAAATTTAAGAAGTAGGTGGTAATCCCATTTTGTTGATAAAGAAACTGAGGCTCAGAGCCACTAAGTGATTTGACTAGTGTCGTCCAGCTGAGTCTTAGAATCAGGGCCAGATTTCTTTGGCCAATGTCCTTTTCACTATGCCACCTCTACATGTGGGATGTATGGGTCCTCATAAATGAGGATAGACCCACATGTCACCCACAGGCACGTGCACAGCTTATTAAGTGTTTTAGTGTTCTAAGGTTAGAAGACCTGCCAGCAGTGCAGTTTTTAGCAAATTTATTCCCTGGCCAGCTAAGTACTCATGACGCTGGGCCTCACTCCGGTGCTTTCCTTGCGAAACAATTGCCTTTGGCCTGCCTGTGTCGTCTGCATCTTTGGTATTAAATCTCTCTGCTGATTGCTAGGTGTTTTCTGTGACCGTACAATATAAACGCAGTGGCAATCGATTACAAACTGAACTTGCCGAGGTTGCAGAAGATACAGGATTTCATACAGGTGATGAAGTGACGTTAGCCGTATAAATCTGCAGAACCGGTAACTAGTGAGCTGTTAGCAGAAGTAGCTGGTTACTGAGAGCACTGATGAGGACAGTGACACAGTGTGTGTGAGAGATGACGTGATGACAGCAGGTCACACTCACACGGCCTGTGGGGCGAAGTGGGGCCAAGGGGCCCTGTGGCACGTGAGCGTTGCTTGCAGTGTGCACAGTGGGTCCAGTTGATGAGAGCAGCAGGCCGAATCTGCTTAGGTAAATAAATCTAAAGGGGCTCCACAGAGTGAGCCCGGCCTGAGCTCCCAGGGGCGTGGTCAGCAGCTCGAGCTCTTCCAAACATCTTAACGTGTTTTAACTCGTGTAATTCTCATGACCCATGATTATCGTCATTTTGCAGATGAGGAAACAGGCACAGAACAATTGGGTGCCCTGCCCAGGGTCACGTACTAGGCCTGGTGTGGACTCAGAGGCTGGCCTGGATTTGTGTGCTTTTAATTACCTTGATAGTAGAGGATTGAGCGAGATCTGGAAGATCTGATGAAGCTCTGGAAAGCTTCTGCAAAAACGACCTCTTTCTGAACACGTTGCAGAAGTTGATGGTTTGAAGGAAAGAATGTGATGTTACGGTATCAAGAGTTTGGTTGGATAATTTCGGCCAAAGCAAAGAATTCCAACACTTGATTTGGTCCTTGTTCTAAGCATTAGAGCAGCTCTGTCCCGCAGGGCTTCCGACCACGATGGGCACGTCCTGTGTGCGCTGTCCTGACCAACTGAAATGTGCTCTAGGAGCCGTATGATTAGGAACTGAATTTTAATTTTCATTAATTTACATTTAAGTAGCCACAAGTGGCCTGCAGCTGGTTTATTGGACAGTATGTGTTTTGATCAGCAGCTAAGGATGGTTGAGTATAAAAGAAGCATGCTTTATAATTTTCATATCATTTTTCAAGATAAAGTCCCAGCCAGCCCTTGACATTCATCACTGAAAAATGAGAATTTTTGATCCTTATTTTAAATAGATTTGCTTTACGTAACCTTATTTTTAGTGCTGGTTATGTTTAAATACCTTGGCTGTTGTTCCTTTTATTATTTTTTTCAACCCATTTCCAGAACACTAGTAACAACTTACAATAAAAGACACAGGTTCGTCAAATTCTAAGGTCGGATGGCCCCCTACATTCCTGACGTTCCCCAGCGTGGAAGCCCTACCTCAGACCATTAGGACAAGTGTTAAAGAGTCAAGTGAGGTGCCTGAGCAGTTCCCTAAAAGGTCTGAGCAAAAAGAAGTCGGCATGACTATAGAACGTCCTGATAGATGCAGTTAAGAAGGACATAAAGATGATGAGCTCCTTCGAAGAGAAGAAGTTGAGAGAAAAACAATTACGTGCATGTTTCATATTCTTTTGTCTATTTTTATTACAGGTAATGTTGAAAGCCATCCCATCTTTCTTGAACTGTTTCAATAGGTTGTTGTTTTCAGTTCTGCATGAAGGGCGGCAGAAAGACAAAGGTAATTCCCAGTCATGATATCAGCTGCACAGTTTCAATTGTGTTTATATCGCGGTGTCTTTGGCCACATATGTTACTGAAAATAAAAACACCCAGTTGAGTTTAAGTAAGAGGAATGTTCAGATCATCGAGTGAGTATGCAAAACAATTTTTTTAAAAATTTCAAGCTGTCATAATTTTTTACTATACCTAGAACAGTAAATGCATTTAATATCTCCTAATTGAAGTAGTTCTTTTTCTAGGAAAAAAACAGTATTTAGATTCAGGAAACATTTATACTTCAGTAAAGGGGATATAAAAGCAACTACAATCCCATTGTTGGCCTCAGGGACTCCCCAGTTTAATGGGGAGATGGAGAAGAGACAGCAGTTGGAGCTGTCCTGTTCTATAAAAGGGGTGGCAACTCACAATTGCAACTCACAATTCCAGCCCCATCTCGGCGAAGTCATGAAGCAAAGTGCCATATGGCAATAGCAGAAATTATGTGTACAGGTTATTTACTAGCCTTGAAGTTTGTTCATTCCTGCCAAATATTTAAGTTTGGGGAGATTCTCATTAAAAATTTGCTTGTAAAGTGAGACTGTATTTCAGACTTGCATGGATGGGCCTCATACCCATTGGTGTGCTAAGCACGACAATAGGATGTCTGGAGGGAGTTCTGGGACCACAGGCGGGGAACTTGGAGGGCGCCAGGGACGACCCTGGGCAATGGTTCTGGACTAGAAACGCCTGAGTGCTGCTCAGCTGCCTGCCCCGGCCAGTGGGAGTCAGTGAATACGTTTGCACTTACAGACGTAATGATAACTAGTTACACCAGGTAACTTGTGAGAAAGGACAAAAGTGTTCACACTGCACTGTAATTCCTCCCCACGTGTTCTGCCTGGTTTGGCACAATTAGGTATTTGGCTTGCTCCGGTGTCCCAGGCAGAGGACGCCTCAGTGTGACATTGAGTATACTCAGGAGCAGATCCAGGTCCCGTGCTAGCCTTGGTCAGTTGGTTGCTGACTAGTTCCGTGTCAAGGCCAAGGTCATGTCTGAGCTCAGCAAGAAAGAATCCCTGTTGGTCTCGTGCGGTCAGCCTGGACAAGACGTGTGAAGTGGCTGCTTAGGGGCCCTGTTCCCAGCCTTGCCGAGCAGTGGAGCAGACATGGTCACATGCTGCCACAGGCGTGTCCCATGTGTAGTTGTCACCATGTCCTTTGTTCTGGCAGGATGTGGGGCTGTGGGCGCATGCATGGCTCTGAGCTACGTCCCTGCTGGTGCAGCTGAGTCACCTCCAGTCTGCCACCGGTTCTCTGATGTGTTCACGGCTTAACCGACTGGAGCTTTGACTGTTTGCTCTCTGTTTGTTGACATCTAACACACTCTAATGATCACATGTTGGATCTCTGGCAAATGCCAGGCGTTCGTGCTGTGAGCTGGTGTGTGTGTTGAGCAGGATGAAAAGAAAAGATGTGGCGTGTGTTAGAAATTCAAGTGCTCCACTAAACTATGTGGCCTGTCGAACTGCCCAGTGAATATTCATTTACATAATTCATAAAATTAACGTCTAGAAAAACTACATAGATGTAGGATGGTTGTATGTATATTCAGGGTCTTAAAAAAGACATACATTCTAAAAATCAAGTTTGTTGAGGCATAATATACGCATAACAAACTGCATCCATTTAAAGGACACAATTTAATGAGTTTTGATAGGTAAGCACATTCGGGAAACCACTAGCACATTTAAAATACAGAACGCGTGCCTTGTCCCAAACAGTCTTCTTGCGGTCCGCTCCTCCTCTGGCACCAGCCCCCGGCGGCTGCAGATTTGCTGTTTGTCACTGTAGATCTTTTTGTATTTTCTAGAATTTATAGTAGTGGGTATATCACTGGAGAATGGAAGTGGGGACGGGCACTGGCATGTGCTGGGCTCCCCACCTGGGCTCTGCTGTGAAGGCCTGGCGGGGGCGTACGGCCTGGGCGAGCATTCTTTAGATCTTTGAGCTGCTTGACTTCTTGAGAGGAGTTTGTTAAGATGGGCCTGGGTGGCCCTGGCACCTTAAAGTGGAAAGAATTAAGAGTCAGAAATAATCTGGGAAGACAGTGATGGTAATTAAGTTGTATATATCTGGCTGTAAAAGAAAAATCCTACACAAATAGTTTTGGAAACTTAAGGAGGCAAAGACACAATTAGGCCATCTTATCTTTAAAATCACGATGTAAAAAACTTTTTTAAAGAGAATTTTCCATTTTTCTCATTTTAAACCTTCCTTGTAGAGATCCATCTCCTTTTAAATACAATAGCAATTCTAGATTTCATTCTGGAAATCTTGATTATTCTCATTAGACTAAAAACAAACCCCAAAACCAAAAGACAATAACAAAAAACCCCATGTACTTGTATTTTAAGTGTCCTTCCATGTAGTATAGGTAAATATTTGGACATGCTGTCTCTCCCTCATTCTGTCGGCAAAATAAACCAGTTAAAGAATGGGGAAAAAAGGAAGGTTTGAATAATTTGGGACCACAGAGTATAAAATAGAAGAGTTAACACACATGGTTCTTGAGCTGATCGGTTTGGCAATACTTGGCTTCCGTAGGAAGCACAGACGACCTGCCGGTGGTCATCGAGTGCGCCCGCCTGGTGGAAAGGATGTACAGCCACATCGCTGCGCGGGCCGAAGACGTCACGGTCTTCTCCCCCTTCATGGTGGCCCAGTATGTGACGGAGGCACAGAAGGTAAGCCCAGCTGCTGCACGTCCCGTCCTGCACTGTGACGGACTGCCCTGCACGTCCCCGTCCTGCACTGTGACAGGCTGCCCTGCACGTCCCCGTCCTCCGCTGTGACAGGCTGCCCTGTCAGACATCTGTAAGACAAGATGATTTAACAGATCATCTGAACTATCATGTGAAAATGATCATGACTTTGAAGAATAGCATCATCTTAGTGACAGAACCAATTGCCTCTGGGAATTTGGCCCCCATTGGTTGCTGTGGTGCCTCAAACTTCTGTGTCCTCACTGGTAGGTCATCATGACGTTAGTGAGGAATCCGCCGCACGCAGGCACGTGGCTGGGACCTTGCTTTTCGGTTTCAGCTTCTGCGGTGCTCAGACTGAAAATGCCAGTAGAGCCTGCTCTCGTCCCTTTGTTTAGATACAGGCAACACCCGTATAACACGGTTGTTAGGTTCCTAAAAATGCCGTGTTATATGAATCTGTGTTATACGAAACAAAGAACTAGTACAAAAAAGGGGGTTAGATTGCAAAAATTAAAAAAAACGTACTATTGTATTTTTATAATTAAGAGAAATATCTTTATTAAAGCAATTTTCACCAAAAGTATAACATATTAATATGTATTAATGTTTTCTTCATCATCACTACCAGGCACCATTAACTGAGGGTGATTTCTTTTTGACAAAATATCTTTATCCTCTAAACTTAATACTCCACGAACAAAATGGATTTAAAATTCTAATAAATTTTAAAATTCTGCACTCAAATCTGATACAACATCCATGCTCGAATGAAAAATTTCAAATGAGGTATCTTTTGCTCTTAAAAGCTCTTGTTACTGTTTCGTGTTGTTCAGGGATTTCCCTAATTTCGAATGAGATATTTTTTTGCTCTTGAAAGCTCTTACTACATTCCGTGTTGTTTGGGGATTTCTCTAATTCTCAAACCGTGTTAGAGTGAAACCATGTTCTAGGATGCTGTGTTGTATGAGGGTTCCCCCCAATTCTTGAACCGTGTTATAGAAGTGCCGTGTTATGCAGGGGTTACCTGTATTTGTCCCAATCTCTGATCTGAAAGTCTGTGTGTGATACTCACATAGCCAATTGGAGCCAGGCTGCCCACGCCCCTGCTGCACTCCCGATTTTAGTTAAGCCAGAATTTCCGGAAAGAAGCACATCTTTAGGCTCAGGGACCAATGCAGCTATTCTGAGGCAGTTAGAAACTTAGGGCCCATTGTGCTATTGTTGATGGAAATCAGAGTATCCACTAAGTGGTAATCCTAAATCACACCTGATGTTGGGGGGTGAGGTGGTGTCCTTCCCAGTACAGGCCTGCCAGGGATCTGTTTGGAGAGCATCAGAGTCCGCCGGCCCCTTGCTCTGGGGAGGCGGGGTAGCCCCGCAGTGAGAGCTGCTGCCATTACCCCAAGGGCGTGTGGTTTCCAAAGCCATCCATGGGCTGAGGAACTAGATGCCACGTGCAGGTGACAGCTACACGATTTTTAAATTTAACAGATTCCAGTTTTTAAATGCTGCTGGTAAACACATAGGCATCATTTATGGAACAGCAAAGTACCCCTGTGACTTTGTGATGTTTTATTCCAGGTTTTTGTTCAGTTAAATTGGCTTCTATATTCCCAAAATATAAACTTTTAACATACGAATGTTTGATTATTTAAATTATGTGTGAAATGATATTTTAAAAGAAACGTCTTTTCTCGGGTTGGAGGCAGAAGTCGAAGCTCCTTGTCAGGTCTCTGCTTGCTCTTAGGCAGGTGTGCCCTCCTTCCCCCCAGGTCACCTTGTACCCGGCAGTGAAGCGCCTCCTGCAGGAAGGCATCTACCTCATCATGGACCTGTGCATCGAACCGGACGTGCAGTTCCTCCGGGCCTCGCTGCCCCCAGGGGCCAGGGACGCGTTCAAGGAGCTGCACAGTGACTACGTGCAGTACCACAAGGGCAGCCGCGAGGGCGAGCGCAGGTACGCCGTCTGAGCTGCGGCCTGCAGAGCGCCGCCCCCGGAGGCCGCCAGGCTGGAGGGCCGCGCACGGACGTGGGGTGCACGGACGTGGGGTGCTCGGGGGCGCGGGGCGGGGGGTGGCGGCCTCTGCGTTCCCCGGTGTTTGCCTGGCAGCCCTGTTTTCCACACCGAGTACTTTTTATCACGTCTTTCACGGGGCAGTAGCACCCTGAAACGCGCCCTGGGCTGGGCGAGGTCAGAAAGAGCTACAGGGGCTCGGTGCTGGCCCAGGTGTGGTCCTTGTCTCGGTGCCATGCTTTGCTGCCCCTCGCCGCTGGGCTGTGCGGAACTTGTCTGTTACTGCAGCTACGTGGGGATGTAACTAAGTCCTGTTTAAATGCCTTTGCCTTTGCCATTCTTCAAGCAATACGGGCAGACATCTTGAAAGGCTGCTCTTCTGCGCTCCCACCACCCCACCTTCCTCAGAGTAGACCCCCGACGGAGCTGGGGAGCCAGGGGCCCGCCCCCTCCCCCCATGGAGCTGGGGAGCCTCCCCGTACCCCCTCTCCCGTGGAGTGGACCCCCGTTTTCCTAGTTGCTGGGGACCCGGGGTCTCCTGGTGCGCACCACGGAAGGCGCTGCACCCACCTGCTCTGGGTGGTGCGCCCCACGGCGGAGGTGGGGTCGTCCTCCCTCCCGCCCACTTCCTGCTCCAGTCTGCTTTTCCTCTAAAAAGGTTTTTTTTCTATTCAGTCTGAGAAATGCTCAGAATCACTTTTTCTTTTTACCTAAGCAATATATTTCATTGTAGTAACCCCAGGAAATGACAATGGAAGGGAAAAAATTACAACCATTTAGTTTCCGTTCCCCATACGGCCTCCATGTTGTCCTTGGTTTCCTCCCTTTGCGCTTTGTACATCATATATATATGATGTAAATATATATATATATATATATATATATTCATATATATAAATCATATATATATAAATTATATATATAAATCATATATATGATTTACTTACATATATGTGTGTGGCCAACTGGCATCATAAGTGCAGGGTTTTTTAGTTACCTAACTTTTATTCCTGTGTAATATTTCAGTAATATCTCTTTGGGTCTATAAAGACATTTCACATACTTTTTAGTGGCTGCATAGCCATCCATTGAGTAATATAGCTGTTTTATTTAATAAACCCCCACGGTTACATATCAGGATCTTTCCAGGTATCCTTTTACAGGTGGTGCGTGCAGCTGATTCTTTCCTTCTGCCTTTCTTTCCATCAGCTGGATTCCTATAAGTTGTATTGCCTGTCAGAAAATCCTGTCAGTTTTTAAAGATTTACATAAATATTGCCAAATTGCCCTCCAGAAAGTATACTAGTGTATTGTCCCAGTAGTGAATCAACTTTAATATTGTTGATTTTCTTTGTCTTATGCTGCCTTGATGCAAAATGTTATTTTGTTTTGAATGTCTTTAATTACTAAGCAATTATACGTTTTTCATATTTAGCCATTTTTGTATCTTATATAAATTATGTTTCTGTAGTTATGTTTCTTATGTAATGCTAGCCTGTTTCTCAGTTGGGATATTTATTTATTTATTTGTCTTACTAACTGTAGAGTTCATGTTGGAATTCCCTTCATATCCCTTTTTCAGTGAATATGTAGACTTAGTTATTTGAAGGATCATTTCTAAACAACAGGTTTTTTTAAATACTACTTTTTCAAGCATGTGTAATTGGAGCAGATAATATAAAATGGATTTTTTTGGCTACCTGAGAGAAATAGCCTATTTTTCGTGCCCCAAATTTGATTGCATTTCTCGCACTGGCTGACTGAGCAGGGAGGTGGTTCGTGCTTGCTGCCTGTCCTACGTCTCCTCCTCCATCTACACAGCGTGTGGAGCGGCTTTCTAAGGTCTGGTAACCAGAGGTCTGACATCTTTTCGCTCAGTTCTCTGTAGCCATGGACTTCCGCTTCTGTGCTGAATTCTCCTTGGCACTGCCTGAGAGAGGCTGTGACGGAATTTCTTGTTCACACTTGGAGATGGTGGCCTTTCAAGGCCACAGGCTGTAAACAGCTGGAATCAAACCCGCATTCTTGGTTTTACCCTTTTGATCCAGTGCCCAGGCAGGAGTGTGATGGGTCTCTGAGACCCTCGTGGAAGTGGGCCGCTTTTTCTCTCTGCTCCCAGTGCATAAAGGTGAGGGTAGCAAAGGTGAGGGTGGAGGTTTACCCTGCTTTTGGACTGGTCCTGGCGTGCAGACAAACATGGGGTAGTTCCCCAGGCGTCCTGATGGTGGCACTGCAGAGCCACAGCTGGAGGCTCTGCGGCTGGGACGGGAAGCTCAGAGGTGTCTTCAAGGAAGAGCTGGCAGCCTCGGGTGGACCCAGGACGCGAAGGCCTGCTGCACAGCCCAGCCTGCTGTCTCTACAATGTCACAGTCCTGTTGGAACTCTAAACCTGCCTCAGGAAAGAACAGTTTGCAACTCTATTTTGCTGATTAATGAAAAAGAGGAACCATTTTTCTTAGTGTTACAATGGAAGCTGTGCTGTGTTCATTTTTATTAAAGTGGACCTCACGGGCAAAGAGTTGGCCCAGGCCACCGTGCTCATGGTAGAGTGGGGGACAAGCGGGGTGACAGTGGAAGACGTGGTCCGAGCGAGACCCCACCTCCCTGCGTGGCAGCACACCCTGTACACTGGAGGGCCGTGTTGGTCATTCGTTTGACACGAGGCACCACTTTCCTGTGCACTGTGCCAGGCTTCAGGCTGCGCTCCCAGGCCTCATGGAGCCTCTTTCTTGCAGGAGGCACACCAAACAAGCATGGTCATTCCAGAAGGAGGTGACAAGGGATGGGAAGCAATGAGAACAAGTGTGCGGTTGGGGGTGGGGGCTGTTGTGGGAGGTGACATTTGAGCTGAGAGCTGCCTGAATGCTAAGGAGCCAGCCATTGGATGGGCAGGGCCTTTCAGGAGGCTGGCACTGAGTCACTTGCCACACTGCTTGTGGCCCAGAGCAGGTACCTGAAGGGGAGCGACACATGCAACAGAAGTTGGGAGGAGAGAAGGCTTACTGTGGGGGGGCTGTGCCTGGGTTGTGACTTTGCAGGGGGCTGCGGTGGGAGGGACTGGGTAGCACTATATCAGGTGGCCCGAAGAGGACACAGCAGACTGCCCCATTCCTGGCCCTGACCTTGATGGTGACCCATGGACTATAGTGGGTGGGTCTCCACACCGTCTTCTCTACAGCGTCCCGGATCATGGACTCATCTCACCTCCTTCATCACACCCTCCCTGCTTCTTCCTTGTGGAAACTGCCTGGTGCTAAGGAATGGTGTGAAGGCTTAAGAAGAAAACATGTTGAGGGTGGGCTTGGAAGGGATTCGGGTAAAAAGTTTTTGCCTGTTTTCTTGTTTTGATCTTCAGAGGAATTTGTAGAAATTGCTTTGATTTATTGCCAGGCTACCGCTCCGCCGCTCTTGTCTAACAGCTCACGTCTTTCTGCTTTGAGTCTCAGCAAATCCCTCGTGCGGCAGCCCCTGGGCCGCCTTTGAGTCTTCATCCCATGTGTGTCTGACGCTCTTCTGTTCTGTTCCGTTTCACTCTTCTAAGGCTCTCAGTTGCTCTCCAGTTTCTCTTCCTCTCTCAGTTCTGCCTCTCCTCCTCGCTGTGTGTGTCACAGTCGTCTCTCCAGTGGGTTCCTTCTGTTGCCCTGGGCCTCTTGTGTCCTGTTGCTCCAGACACTCCTGCCATCAGTCTTCACGCAGCAGCGTCTGCTCCCAAGCTCTCCCTCCGGCTGCATCTGTGTCTGCAGGTCCAGCCCGCTCCTGTGTGCTGGCGACTCCCGCTCTGCACCCAGCTGGCCCTCTTGTTTCCTGCTGGCCTCCTGGGCAGCCTCAGCGTCCATGTTTCCAGGGATCGCCCCCTCTGCCCTCTTTCAGCGGGGCCTCCTGCTGGCCTCTGCCTGTCTTGTTACCCCTGTCCCCGGCCTGTCCCCTGTTTGCCATCACGCCCACCATGCCCTCACTGGGGATGTTAGACCATCTCTGAGTCTAACAGCTCCCGCCTTTGCCTGTCGGTTCCCCTGGTTGTGCCCCTCCCCACCCGGGGGGAGCTCTGTTGCTGGAGAAGGAGTCATGGTGATGACTGCATACCACCCTGTTCCTGTCCTCGGCTGGGCCCCGCCATTGGGAGGAAAAGGCATTTTCATGGGCGGAAGAGGCATTCATGAGGCAGTGTCGCTTTGAGATGTCGAGCTGATGGGTTATAATGTGTAGTATGAAGTTCAGGGTGACGAGAACATGAATGTTGTGGGTGAAAGGAAGGTTTGTGAAATGCTGCATAATGAGCACAGCTGCTACAAGGGGGAAAGGGTTTTCATTACAAAGGGACGGAGGAATGTGACTCAGCAGAGGTGGGTACCAAACATGCTACCGGCAGCAGGAGCAGGTGTCTGGGATGAGAAACATTCAGGAAAACAGGACCATGGAAGATCCTAGCAGTGAATGCCTACCCGGGGGCCACACTGGGGTCGAGCCCCCAGAGACAGGGCACTGAGGGAGACCACACACATGTGCAGGCACACGCCTCGTCTCGTCCTGAGGGACATGCCACTCCGTTTTACCAACGGGCCACTTGAAAGACCGAGACGATTGCCAGTGTCCGAGCGTGGCTGCCACCGCCTCGGCGCCCGTGTGCTGATGGCCGCCGTGTGCGCTGGGGTGTTCTCGAGCCCCGTGAGAGCTTGTCACAGACAAGTCCATCTTCCAGCTTTCTGACCACACTGCTTCTGTCTCCATTACTTTGCTGCTGGCAGACACACACAGAGGACCCTTAACTTAGAAACTCTGTTAGTCCTGTTATCCTCCCAAATTTCCAGCAGCCCCTTATCTTGACAAGGCGGGGGCTCGCTTGTGCTCACATTTCGCGCCCCCCCCCTTATCTTGGGGACCCTCCCCTGGAAGCTGCACTCTGAGAGATAACGGCATCAGTGTTTCCGGCCAGCTTCACTGCTGTGTGGTTGGCTTGGCCCTTGATCTTCACCTCTAGACCCTTTGGCTTGTTGGCTCACCCCCGGCTTTTCCTATGTCTCTAGGGCCCTGGGGATCTCCCATGCTCCTTCTTGCCTTCACCGGCTCCCCTTTCTCTCCCTTCCCGAAAGCGCTGCTGTCCCCAGGGTCAGTCCCTGTTGTTCTCTTGACCTCTCCTCTCCACCCCTCCACTCCTCTGACGTCACCTCCGCACGTCCCCTCAGACTTCCCAGTTCTACTCATGGACTCGCTCCTCTCAGCTGACAACCTGAGAGGACAGTTTCTCACCGTGAGGCTTCCAGCGTCTCACCCTCTCCTTCGGTTTGACCTCTCACAGTGTCCACATTGCTGGCCCAGCCCGCCTTCCCTCCTTTTTCTTGTACCTCTGGTCATCCATCCCACATGTTATTTATAAGTAGTCCTAATCATTGTCCCCCACCTTGCTTCACCTTCAACCAAAGCCCTCATCCCAGAGCTGGAGGCTTTCTGTGCTGACTACTGTTTCCAGCGGTCAAGGATGGACCTCCCTGCCGTCCTCCAAACTCACCTGCTTGTGAAACCTGCAGCTCGTCCACGTCTCCCTCACTGCACTGCTCTCTCGAATCCACCTCCTGTGTTAAAACACTCCTTGGCCTCATGCCAGGGTCCCTGGAGCTGAAAACAGTAGGTTCTCTCTCACCTGGCATGTGACTGTGTGTCCCACGTCTGCGTTTCTCTCAAGCACAGCTACACGCACAGGGCCACGTGCACTGAGCTCGGGTAGGTTTCAAACTCAAGGCCAAGTGTTCTAAGGCTCCCCATGCGCCATGGACAGTGAGTGTGCGACAGTGTTTTAGACACATGGAAATGGGGTTGCCATAGCTGAAGTGCCTGGTCAACCTGGCACAGCCGATTACACCCCTACCCCACCCCAACCAGGCTCTGTTCCCTCCATCTGCCTTTTTTCCTTCCCCTCCCCCTTTGGCTCTGCACCCCCACTTCCTGGGCTCTGCCCTGTGTATCCAGCTCTGCTCTCCCCTTCCAGCTCTGCCCCTCCCTACAGGCTCTACCCCCTCCCCCCAGGCTCTGCCCTCCTTCCCCCTCCCAGCTCTGCCTCTCCTCCTCTGCCCCCTGCCCCCAGGCTCTGCCCCTTCCCTCCAGCTCTGCCCCTCCACCCAGGCTCTGCACTTCCCCTCTCCTGTCCCAGGCTCAGGGTCTCCTTTTCCTTCAGAGCTTTACTTGACTGCCTCTCCCAGAAGCCGGCCTTCCCTAGAAACCACAGCCTCCGGTGCTGACTATCGTGTCCCCGTCCCATCCCCTGCTTTGTTACTTTTTCCTCAGCATTTATCACTCAATTTGCTATGGATTTTACTTATTAATTTTGTCCCCTCTCCCAGTAGAAGTTAAACTCCACAGAGACCACCTGGATCTCAGCACCCAGGACAGTGCCTGACACATAGTAGGTCTCGACTGCTATTTGTTGAATGACACCCCCTGGGACTCTGGGCTGTCAGCAGAGCAGTTTGAACACCTGTGCCTCACCCTCCCACTGCCATAAATGGTCAATGAGTGCAGAGCGTGTGTGGGATAAGTACAGGAGCGAGCGCGTGAGTGGGTGAGTGGGCTAGTGTGCTTCCCCGTGTGCGGCCTGGGTCTGCCAGGTGTCCGCCCCTCACCCCCTCGGGAGTGTTGCTGCAGGAGCTGACCGTGTCTCCCACTTAACGCCCACATCTGACATTTTAATAACATCTGGAAAGGGGATGCTAGCATTTTTATTAGCTTCCTGATTGTCACAGCACATGTGGGAGGGCTGCTCTGAGCCCCAGAGGCTGCACTCTGCAGAAACCGTCTGCTAGGCACCTACGTTGGGTCCTCATTTGGATTTGAGATTGGACATTCTGATGAAGCCTGGCCACGCCTCGTGCTGCTCATGCTGGCTGCAGGGACTGGTGGCCCCCGTCCCCGGGGGGCCGAGAGGAGAGGGAAAGGGCTCGGAAGAGCTGTCTGTTCATGGATTAGGGGTACCAGACAGACCTCATGCCTCCTTGCCTCTCCGCTTCTCTGGGTTGCACTTGGATGCCGCTGTTGGTTTCCAGTTGACAGGCTGTCACAATGATTACCACACATGCCCAAGGCTGGTGCGCTCAGTCAGCAGTTGCTAAGAGTTTCCTCCAGCCCCTCAAATGCGTGCTTGTCCCAGATGCAGGCGTGGGGCCAGGGCCCTTCCTCCTCACAGCAGAGCAGGGGGGCTGAAAGGTCTCCAAAAAGTCAACCGTTTTCCCCTTCGGTTAGCCAGGTTGGAGGTGCTGGTAGGACCCACCAAGATCCCGCAGTATTTCCCTGCCCTGGGTGGGGAGGGGAGCAGGTGTGGTGACTCAGATGGCTCTTGCAGCAGGGGAGGAGCTGCAGTCCTGGGAAAAGCCCTTCCTGCTGTGGGCTCCCCAAGTACAGAAGAGTTTACAATGAACCTCTGACTTTTGGGGACAGTTTTGATGCTTCCTGCCAAGATGCAAAGGGTGTTTTGGGAACAGATGATACAAGTCCAGGTGGGACACGCCGGTCAGGGCTGAGCTGTGGGGAAGACACCCCTCCCGGCTCGACATTCGTGCAAAGTGTTCACCCAGCTCTTGAGCCGCCTGAAACTGCCTCAGGGCGTTCAGTTTAGCTCCCGGGAGGCTTTGAGGCTTCTCTGTGCTGTATTGAGTCAGCCATCCTGGGGTGTGTCCAAGGATTAGAAAAAGAAAGTGTGCTTCTACTTAGAAACCATAGTTTCTACCTTTCTTATCAAGGCTGAGGTCTTCAAACCAGCCTTCAGGAGAGCCCCAAACCTGCTGAGACCGTGCCTCTGCTGCTTCGTATGCTCAGTTTTCCGAGGTGTGAGTCTGTGGACTCCATTGTTCTGTCTTAGCCTGGGCTCCCCAGAAAGCAGTGTGACACAGGACATGGGTGTCTTGTATCATGGGGTCCAATCCCAGGGAGCGGGAGTGAGGGAGGTGGGCGGTGAAGGTGTGCCCCTCCCTGGGACTGCATGTGCATTGTGGGCATTGGGCAGGGGCTGCAGGCCCCGCGAGACCTGCAGGTCGGGTCTCTGGCTGTCAAAACCCACACAGCTGGAGGCGAAGTCCAGAGGCCCTGCAGTGGGCAGCAGGGTCTGAGGCAGGTTCTCCAGCAACCCCACAGCTGCAGGGTTGCACACTGCCCATAAGTTCCTGGCTGAGGGCACGTGGTTGCCTGGGCTTTTTGCAGGGCCTGGTGACCAGGGGCCTGTGCCTATCCAGGGCGGGCACTTTTTTCTGCTAGCTCTCGGGGGTTCTGTTCACCTGCTTTTCCAATGTGACCAGTGGGGTCACTCATGCCACTTATGCTGCTGTGTCATGTGACCCAGTTGGAGCACCTGGAAGAATAGCTCAGACAAGTCCTCCTGGGGTCCCTGCCCTCCCCACCTGCCCTGAGTTTCTTTCCAGACCCTGTTTCTCGGAAGCAGGTGGTGTTGCCTTGGGTTTCTTGTGCGCAAACATAAGGATGCAGCCCCAAGTCCCTTTGTCCCCCAGGCATCCCCGCCAACCCCAGGGTCAGGGCTGCTTTGTTGGGACAGGACCCTTGGGCATCGGGCCATGGTTCTTTTTGGGAAACAATACGTCTAGCTTATGGAATATATGATAGCTCTGTGTTCTTACTTCTTAACTTAGGAAACTATGTATTTGTGCTTTCACTTAGCAAACATTTATTAACTTTTACTATATAGCAGGAACCGCTCCCTAATTGTGAGACTCAGGAAAGTGACTTAATTTCCCAAGTTTCATTTTCTCATCTGGGAAATGCAGATAATTATGTACCGCGGAGTGGTCCTGCACCTTAAACAAGATACTGGGTTTTAAAGGCTCCACCCAATATCAGCACAGAGAAGGTGTTCCTCAAATGTGTGTTCTCCCCTTCCCCAAACTCTGGGATGGTACCTCCCGTCTTGCCACGTGATGGTGGAGGGGCTCGCTCTGGAATTATGCTGCCCAGGTTTTACTTACCACCCATGCGTGTGTGCCTCATTTTCCTTCTAGAGCCCGCCTCACAGATTTGTTGGGAGAATTATTAGGTAGTATATGAAGAACACTCAGAAAGGCATCTCGCACGTAGCAAGCATTCAATAAAGAGCTGCTGTCATCATCATCACCATTATTCTTCTAGAACCAATGAGAGAGAAGTGAGTTGAAATTGAACCTTGCTTGAGCGCCAGTGGTATCTGAGATGACTGAGCTGCCCTTAGCCTGTGGGTGGTTGGAGAAAAGCCTCCTAGTTACTGATGACCTCACACAGCACGAGGGAGGTCCTGGGGTGTGAAGTAGGGACTCACAGGTCTGGGCCTGCGAGGAGCGCCCCTGGCTGCCGTCCCGGTGGGTGGGCTCACCTTCAGGGTCCTGAATTAAGGCTTTTGTTTTCCTAAATTCACATTCCACTGCTGCTGGGTCTTTAGAATAAAGACTGAGCTAGTAAAGATCTGGAAAAAATGGCCTTTCTGAACTGTAATTCTTTTGAGTGCTGAGGAAGCAACATGCTTTTGTGATTCAGAACCTGGCTTCGAATCTTACTCATCTTTCATGAGCTATCTGTGTGGCTCTGTGCAAATCACCTAACCTCTCTTCCTTGGTTTCCCTGTTGTGTGGTCACTTGGGGATTAAGTATGATAACACATGAGAGACTTTTAGTATAGTTGCTGCAAGTACTCTTATTTTTAAAAAAACCTGTCCTCAACTTTTTATTATAAAAAATTTCAAAATTATACAAAGGTTGAAAATATAGCACAATAAACAACCATATACTTGGCACCTAGATTCAAAAATTACAAATATTTGACATATTTGCTCAGCCTCTCTATCACTCTATTAGTATACCTATATCTGTGTGAAACTTTTGCTAATAGAGTGTGAAAGGAAGTTGCTGACATCATGATATTTCACTCCTGAAAATGTCATTCTGCTGCTAGTAATAAGGACATTCTCCTAGGCACCTACAGAGCTCTTATCTCACCTAAGAAAAATAAAAATAATTCCATAAAACCATCTAATGTCCTGTCTCTTTCAAATTTTTTCAATTGTCCCAACAAGACTATTTGTATGGTGCCAAAGTGTCATCCTGAGGATTCCTTACTGAGTCCCAAGAAGGAGGGAGGTGCTCGCCTTAACATAAACGTAACACCTCTGAGTGTGGTTTGCTCACATGCCATCACCTAGAGACACTGCCTCCAAAACTGTTACCTGTAATCCAGTCAGGCCTCTAGATTTGTGATACTCGGTATCATAGCCATTAGCCAGCCGTAGGTGGCTACTGAGTCCTTGAGATGCAGCTAGTCCCAATGAGATATGCTCTAGGCATGAAATAGGTCCTGCATTTTGAAGACTTAGTGTTGAGGAAATAATGTAAAATTGTTCGTTAATAATTTTAAAAAATCAATTGTGTTAAATCATAAGATTTTAGATATGGTGAGTGAAACAAAGTATGTTATTACAATTAACCTCACCTGTTTTTAAACTTTTAAAAATGTGGCTACTGAAAAATTTCAAATGACGTGTGTGGCATACATCGCAATTCTGTGGGGTGGCACCGCCCGAGGCCTAACTTTCAGAAAGCAAAGAATGCAGGCACAAGATAAACGACATTACAGAGAAGCAACCCGATAAAACCAGAGTTTGGAACATTCTATCAATCCAAACCGTCAATGTCATGAAAGAAAGAAAAAGACAAAGGGCTCCTTCTGCATTACGTGATTACAGAGTAGTTGACCAATGTCCCTGATCCATCACCACACGGCAGTCATGAGAGACGTGCGTAGGAGCTGGTTCCTGACAGGTGCGAGAAGCAGACAGCGAGGGGCAGCTGGACATTCGGTGAGGCCATCGGTCAGCCTAAGAGGGCTTTGTTGTTACCTGTGGCCCTTGTGGAGGGGCCCATGGGATGCTGGTGTTTGAACATGTCAAGGTTTGAGAGTGTCTGGGCGATCAGAGGACATCCTTTTCATCCCCTTGGGACAGTGGCACGAGAAGGATATGGCATGGAGCGAGACTGGAGGTGACGGCCCTGGCTCTAGGCAGCGAAGGGTGTTTTATCACAGAACAAAAAAGACCTTTGGGTCCTGAGGTGCACACGGCCCTGCTGGAATCCGAATGTGCTGGGAGGTACTGCAGACTGACGAACCTACAGAAGCCTGTGTGTGGGTTCTGCAAGTTTCATTTTTATTTGTTGCCTCTTTGAGCTCACTTTCGCAGAGCTTTGAAATAGTTTCTGCTCTGTTTCATTTTAGAAACATCTAAAAACTAACGAGTAGAGACGTAGTTTATGCCAGCTCTGGGCTTTTCTCCATCCAAATTACACATTTACTGAGAATAGCTGTGTCTATACTTTCCCACAGAACATGAAAGGATCGCTTAAGAAAATTGACAGGTGGGCACTGGGTACCTTTGATTATATTCATATTTTAATGTATTTCTGATTTGGGCGTTTTGTAAACTTTCATTATTTTATTTCCATTGTAGCATATTGGCAAGAGAGCTGTCCCTTTTTTCTCCCTAATATATGAGTCTCAAATCAGAGATATTAACTCCAATACTGGAATAGTATTATTTTTTAGTGCTAGAGAAAGGCTTTGGGGATTTCTGGGCTGTGTGCTCTAAGAGTTTCTGTGGTTCTTAGTGACGTCACTGGCACCTCCTATGGCAAACGGATGGCGGTCTGGACGCGTTCTGCCATCGTATGGCGCCTTCTAGCCGGCAGGCAGTCTTTGTGGTGTACATGCATATTTCCGCACAGTGCCGGGCTAACCTCCCGTTGCCATGCCTGAGAGAAATGCAGAGGACACACCAGTTGGCTACCCCCAGGGGCTGGGCTCACAGTGGGACAGGCCCCTGACACAGGGTCCCTATGCTCTGGTGACGGGCACTCACTCGGCAGTTTCAGAAACTTCACTGTATCAGTGAGCCCAGCATCGGAGCTAACTCACAATGTCATGGTCCCCAGACTTGCAAGAAGTTTTCAGTGGCCAAGACCCACGGACAGTGACTACTGCATTTCATTTACGTATTAACGGGCACCACCCTCTGCCCAGTTTGAGTCCTTGGGAAGCTGGTTCATCATCTGGGGTTTGCTTGGTGGGAATGATGTCTGTAAAGGCAACTGCATGGCCCTAAAGGGCGTCTCACAACGGTCTTTCCTCACCGCCCCTCTTGCTCTAAGTGCTGGCAATGCGGCCTGCTTGGGCTCACCATATGCTTCCCAATCCACGTCTCTGCCTGTGCCCAGACACAGGTGCACCATCTGTGTCCCTATTCCAGAGTGTTCTGTGCTTTCCTCCCTCTTCCTCCCGCTGCTGTGACAAGTCTATGGGTCCACTCAAGCCATGCTCCTTTGCCCAGATGTGCTGGCTGCAGCTCTCCACTCAGAATCGTGTCAAAATGAAAGAAAATGAGAGATATCATTTGCAAATTGCAAAAAAGCATTCACAAACTTTAATATTTTAACTTTGATTGGGACCAGATTACCCAGAAAACACCTTACAAATGGTCCCAACACACCTGGGTGGATTCTGCCCTCTGCTTGTGGTATCTGTCCTTGCCTTCCATAGTAACAGTTTAGCAGGTATATGGTCACTGAAATGAAGGCTGCCTTCCTAGTTTCCTCGTGTGGCCGTGCGGCTAGTGGGATGTGAGCCAAAGTAGTGTGGGCATCTCAGGGTCATGCCCTTAAAGGAAAGGGGAAAGGGTTCTTTTTCCTGCTGCCTGGGGAGCTGCCCTCTTGGGACATGTGGACTAAGCAAGTACCCTGGGGACAGTGGATGACCAGGGGAAAGAGCCTGGGTCCTACGCTTGAGCGCTGTACCTGCTAAGGCAGGGAGGTTCACCAGCACCTCGTGCTCCCCACTTTCCCTGGCAGTACAGCCATGTTCAGCTGTGACATGTGATGACTTCTGCCTCCCAGTCTCTGTCCCTCCCTTCCAGTGCATGGAGATGGTGGCAATGCAGGTGCAGGGAATAGCTCCCCGTAAGGCTGACATGCAGTGACTCTGAGTCTTGCCAGCACGCCTTGGATCCTTCTGGAATAAGAGAGAACGGGAGGTTTGAGTGGAGCACGCGGAGGCCCTTGCCCGAGACACTGCCAGGTTGTGAGTGGCTTCCCACTGCTCTGGGTTCCGAGAGCTGCGGCTTTTTGCCACAGGCCCTCAGGATAAAGCTGGGGAGCAAAGCCACTGGGTGTCCCCAGCGTGTGCTGCAGGCACCTGCCTCTTTGGTTGCTGGGTCATCCTTTCTGTGTGTGGGGCAAGGAGCTCGGGGAGGCCCAGTGTGCGTGGTAAACTGTCTAAATCCACACAGGCCTCCGTCTGGCTCTCTCGGTGGGAATGCCAGGCCCAGGGCTGGCCTCTGTCTGGGTCCCGGGACCTGACCACTGCTGGGAGGAAGCTTTCCCCGAGGGCAGAGAGATGCACGGCAGGGTCCCGTGAGCGGGCGATGAATCCAAACACCCTGGGCGGTTTCCCCGCAGTGCAGCGTAACCTCAGGTGACACGGATGCCTCGGGGGCCCCTGCCGTCCACATGTCTGTGTGAGACCCAAAGGTAAGCCAGGCCTCTACAGGCGTCTGTCACTGCTTTCTGTCACAGCCAACACGTCCTGCACCCCAGTGGGCACCCACGAGTCCTGACATCCCATTTAAGATGGATTCAGTAGTTAGTGGTCATCTATGTTCATTAACTGAGCGGATTGTGGACAAATTTTGGTCCTGGATTGTGGACAAATTCTTCAATACATGAATAAAGGAATGAATGAATGGTCTGTCCACCCTCCCTTCACTCACCCACCCACCTGTCCATCTGTTCGTCTGTCTATCCGTCCATCCATCCTTCCGTCCATCCGTCTGTGTGGCCATCCATCCATCCATCCATCCATCCAAACAGAAAAGAAATCTGTGCCCTCATGCAGCTTATTTTTTTACTAGTAGGAGAGTCAGAGGAAATTTTTAAAATCTTAATCTCTGATCTCTTATTTCCTAAATCCCATCCTATTATATAGTTTTTCCAGCAACATATAAAAAATTAATCTTCCATTTTCTTGGTTGTAATTACATTTATACCGCAACTCTCTGAAACCACAAGGTCTGACAGTGAAGTTCACAAACTTGCCACCGTGCTCTCACATTGGCAGCCCTGTACAAACAGCTTGAGAAGGTTTCATAACCTTGGTGCATCAGTGTCTCACTGTGTTCATGTTGACATGTGGCCATGTCTTGCTGAGTGGTGTTCATTATTGTTGCGTGTTTTTGTGTGCTATTGTGAGAATGTCTGAATTTGAATTAGAGCAACAAACAAACATTAAATTTTTTGTTAAACTTGGCAAGAGTGGAAGTGAAATCAGGGACATGTTAGTCCCAGTTTACGGGGATGATGCCATGAAGAAAATGGCAGTGTACAAAGAGATAAAACGTTTTTTCTGAGAGGAGAGAACACGTCACTGATGAAGAGAGGTCAGGGTGGCCAGTAATGAGCAGAACTAACGAAAACACTGCAAAAATTCGAATTGTGCGTCAAAATCGTCAGCTGACTATGAGAAGCATAGCAGACCAGATAAACATCGATAGAGAAACAGTTAGGAAAATCTTAGCTGAAAATCTTGGCATGAGAAAGTTGTGTGCAAAAATGGTCCCAAAGGAGCTCCCCGATGAACAAAAGCAAGGAAGAGTCGAAGTTTGCCAAGACCTTTTGGAGGCAAGATGATGTTTTGGGCCATGCTATCACTGGTGATGAAACATGGGTGTACCAATTGGACCCTGAAACAAAGTGTCAAAGTGCACAATGGAAGTCAGTCAATTCTCCACGACCATAAAAGTTCCGTCAGTCCAAATCAAGAGTCAAAACAATGTTGCCAACCGTTTTTGATATCAGGATTATTCATTATGGATTTGTACCAACTGAACAAACAGTTAACCAAGTTTACTGTTTGGAAGTGCTGAAAAGGCTGTGTGAAAAAATTAGATGAAAACAATCTGAACTTTTCGCCAACAATTCCTGGCTCTTGCATCACGACAATGCACCAGCTCACATGGCACTGTCTGTGAGGGCGTTTTTAGCCAGTAAACAAATAACTGTATTGGAACACCCTCCCTACTCACCTGATCCGGCCCCCAGTGACTTCTTTCTTTACCTGAAGATAAAGGAAATATTGAGAGGGAGACATTTTGACGACATTCAGGACATCAGGGGTAATACGATGACAGCTCTGATGGGCATTCCAGAAAAAGAGTTCCAACAGTGCTTTGAAGGGTGGACTAGGCACTGGCGTCGGTGCATAGCTTCCCAAGGGGAGTACTTCGAAGGTAATGGTAGTGATATTCAGCAGTGAGGTGTGTAGCACTTTCTCTAGGATGAGTTCATGAACTTAATTGTCAGCCTCATATACTCCACATCTTGATTATATTTGAGTCCAAAATATCCTCATTCTCACATTTATAAGTAAATTTTTTGGGTTATTTTTACAGATAGTTATGGTCTTTTAACATATCTTATTAGTTTTATTCTCAGAGAATAACCTTATTTCCAAGTTTTGGGAGGTATTTACTTTTGCATTTAAATGACATTCATGCATTCACAAGAATTCATTCATTTATTCAAGAAACACTTCTTGAGTAGCAGTTGTGTGCCATTGTTCTTCCGGGTGCTGGGGGTACAGCAGTGAAGTCTGCCCTCTGACTTTCCGTGCAGTGACGCAACGGGCAGCCATGTACCATTCAGCTGTGATTGCAAAGGTGTATATGAATGAGGCTATAAGAAAAGGTATTTAAACCAAATTATTTTAATTCTAGTTAATGCTGACATTGAAGAGTTTGTCTAAAATAAGCATCATAACTTAAACATTAATGTAAAATTTCTTTATTTCTTAGTAGTAGAAGTGTTTTCAAAAAGTTAATACAGGTTCACATTTTTCTTGAGTGACTTCCTCTCGTTTCTGTAATTAGTTTTATAAACACATCAGCTCATTTTTTTTTTTCATGAAAATTTGCACTCAGTCCTTCCACGTTTGCACAGCCCTTGGACCTCAGCCACCATGAATTTCAATATGTATTCTGAAACCAATTCATGAGCAGAAACTATCACAGATAATTCTCAAATGACTTTAATAGTTTTACTTTTATGTTAAAATGCAGGTGTACTTTTTGATGAGCCCAAGTGTAAATTCTTCACTTCCCGGCAGTAGGCGTATTAGTTTTTCATTTTATTCCTGACTTCAGTGGAAACATCCGAATGTTTTGTTCTGGTTTTAAGCTGTGTGCTGACTACTACCTGGCTGACATTCCAAGTAATATTTTATTTGACATCTTCATATATTTTGATGTACCTTTTACTAATACTTCTGCCTCACCAATTCCACCTCATTCCAAGTTCTTTTTATTCTCGTTGCTTTCTTTCAATACCTAATAAAACCTTCATTTATGAGGTACTTTATTTTCATTATAAAGAAGAAGGGGAAATCTTTCAGCAGTTCTGTCTTGCATGATCAAAGCTAGGTTTTAAAGGGCACTGCCTCATTTGTGTCTAAGCTGACTGCAGACACTGGTCCTTGTCTTCAGATCATTCAGATGTTTTCCTGTTTACAACTAAGCAGTAAGAATCACTGTCGGCAGTCCAATAATGCATACAAACATAAGCAGTTACATAAAACTTATGTTCTCAACATGTTCTAGATTTAATAATTCCTTTAACAGTACGTTGTGAGGCTGGCCTTAGCAGTTTTAATATCATAACTTGCATTTTACAAATGGGGGACTGAGGCATGGCGTGGGTAACTGATGTAAAATCATGCAGTGGGACCAGGACTTCAGCCTTGGCTGTGAACATGCCCCTAAGCGCTATGTGGCAGAGCACTTGCTGCACTCGAGCCCAAGTCCCCTCCGCGTGAAAGAAGGCCACTCTTACTCGGACCTCTGGAGAGCACAGGTGGGCAGGCAGGAATACCCCTTCGGAGAAGGCAGCACAGCTTTCGGACAGCGCTCCCCGACAGGTGAGGCTCTTCCAAATGGGAAGCTTGGGAAGATCACAGAGGCAGGGCACAGGTGTGTGGGGGCTGGGCTCCGGAGAACAGAGCTTCAGAAGGTCGACAGAGTGGCCTGGTTCTCACGATAAGGAGTGAGAAGCTCTGTATGGGGGCCGTGCTTCGCCTCAGTCACCAGCCCTTGGAGAGCTCAGCCTTGCCTCTTGGAATTGCCACCCCTGCCATCCCCTGTCTGCCCATCTGGGGTCCTGAGAAACCAAGCATACCCTCTCAGAATGTTGGAGTGGCTTTAAAACATTGACTGACTTACTTACTTGTTGTGCACAGTTTTGTTTGTTTTTTTTCACCTTTTTAAAAATTCTTTTTCTTTTTTTCTTTTTTATTAGTAGCACGTGCACAAAACAGTGTAATAGTTAGACATTTATCATTTACATCCCTCACACTGTGACAACCCTCCGCCCCATCCACTACCCTTCTGACATCGCACACAGCCATTACATTTCCACTATCTCTATTCCTAATGCTGTACTCTGCTTCTTGTAACTATGTGTGTGTGTGTGTGTGTGTGTGTGTGTGTGTGTATAAAAAAATTGTAGTTGACATTCATTATTGTTCAACTTCAGCTTAAGGTGAAGGGCAGTTTTTATTGACATGTAACATGCATGCAAGAAGGTGCCCAGATTATATGTTGCAATAATCATGCCTTTTTATTGTTTGTATTTCCGTCACTTTGACATTTTGGGTCCTGCTGACCACCCCTCCCAGGGTTAGCCAATTCCTAGAGATAGGAAACAACCCACCTGCTGGCCCACCTTCATATACAAACCAATCAATCCAAAGCCCACACCCCACCACCTCCACTATGGTCCTCACGCTTGGAGCCATTCTCCCTCCACCCCAGTCACTCAGGGCAGGTCCCAGACAACCAGGGGCAGCCCTGTGGCCCAGAGCCCCGAAGTAATTCACACCAGCTGGTCCTCAGCCTGCTTGTTGTGCCTTGTTCTTTCCCGTGAACATGACGATAAAGCCTTGTGTCATTCCTCCCTCTCCCACTGCCCTGTGCTACCCCATGTCCCCCACACCCTGTGACGTGGCATGCGCCCTCCTCTTGGGAACCATGAGTAACAAACTTTATTTTTAAAGATTTTATTGGGGAAGGGGAACAGGACTTTATTGGGGAACAGTGTGTACTTCCAGGACTTTTCCAAGTCAAGTTGTTGTCCTTTCAGTCTTAGTTGTGGAGGGCGCAAGCTCAGCTCCATGTCCAGTTGCCGTTTCTAGTTGAAGGGAGCATAGCCCACCATCCCTTGCGGGAGTCGAACCGGCAGCTTTGTGGTTGAGAGGACGCGCTCCCACCAACTGAGCCGTCCGGGAGCTCAGCGACAGCTCAGCTCAAGGTGCCGTGTTCAATCTTAGTTGCAGGGGGCGCAGCCCATCATCCCTTGTGGGAGTCAAGGAATTGAACTGGCAACCTTGTGGTTGAGAGCCCACTGGCCCATGTGGGAATTGAACCGGCAGCCTTCGGAGTTAGGAGCCTGGAGCTCCAACCACCTGAGCCACCGGGCTGGCCCCACCAAACTCTGTTCAATGGCACTTGTTTCCTGACCTGCTGCACTTGCCACACCTGAGTAATAAAAACACCTACTATGTCTAGAACGTGTATATTGTCCTGCCATGTAACCTGCACCGGGGTAAAATAGCACAAGGAGATCTGCAGACCTTGTCCTTTATCAACCAACCAAATTTAGAAAGCGCCTTCTGCTCACTCGTGCATTCACACACCCACTAACTAGTTATCAGTTACGGTGTGCGGATGGCGTGCGGGAGCCACAAAGATGAAGAGACCAGACAGAGCTGCTGTTTCCACCAAGCATGTCTGCTAGTAGAGGAGATGGTCAGTAGTTAAATAACCTCACAGCTGAATGAGCAATAGCGAACAGTGCTAAATGCGGGGGAGAAGAACCAAACAGCTGACGTTTACCGGGCACTGCTCTGCAGGCCGCGTCCCTGCGGCATCGCCCTGGCCATCCCGAAAGGTGTAGGTGGGAACTGTTCGTATGGACACCCTACACACAAGGGGACGAAAGTGAGGCCTTGTCCAGAGCTGTGCAGCCGGACTGGCAGAGCCAGAGTGACTCTGGAGCAGCTGACGAGTGTCCTCCCGTACTCTTCACCATGCTGCACCTGCTAAGACCTTGCCAAGCCACCAGCCTTGAGGATCATTTACATCCTCAATGCCATGGATGGTGGGAGCCGTGCCAAAGCCTTACTGAGCTATTGGCCTCTTCTTACACCTGCCACTTGGGAGACTGAATTGGAATAGTTGCCCATTAGAATGGTGACGCTCTAATAAGCAAGCTTCCACCTTGGGGGCTGTGTGCAAGGGACCACGCAAACCAAACGTGTAAAACGTGCCCCTCACTCAGAACATTATGTGTGTGACCAAATAATAGCTCCAGGCAACAAGAAAAGAGCTATCACGACAGTGGCAGGGCCAAGGAGGTGAGAGCTGCAATGAGGGTGTGTCATTTCAGAGGACAGAATCACTGGAAAAGCCCAGCTGGTCAGGGAAGATGTCAGGGCTGGGAAGAACTTGATGTAAGTCCTGAAGAGTGGGTGGCATTCAGACAGGCAGAGAAGCTGGGAGGCTCATTCCTCAAGTCACCACCTGGGTTCTGGGCAGTGCCAGGAAGGTGGGTGCCTGCTAACACACCTTCCTCGTCCCAAGGGAGGAAGGCGGAATTCTGATTATCAGGCTGGGTCCCCTCAGGGTTCTCAGGCTGTTCTACTACCAAGTTCTACTATAGCCAAGAACTGCAAATCTGGGACCAGCAACGTCTGCAGTCTGAAGGAAGTTTTTCTAACTCCGTCTGGTGTAGACATCTGATGTCGTGCAGGAGTCAGTCCAAAGCTTGAGCTCCCCAGCTGTGTTCTCAGACCAGGTTGCACATGCAGGAGAGCCCGGGAGCTGTGGGTGCTCTCCCTAAATCATGGCGACCTCGGACAAAGTGTTCCAAGTTCTCTTCTTAGTTGAGGGTTGGACAAAGCTAGCATTTCACATCTTCTGAAGAAACATCAACATTTGACGACAGAGTGTCCTGGGCACACAGATGAAGCCTGTGTAATTGGAGACCCTAAACACCCCAGGCACAGTCCGCCCCGCCCAATGAGGCTGGCCCAGGATTACATGCTGCTTTCCTCCCTGTCAGACAGAGCTGCTGCCTGGGGTGAGGGTGAGATGCACTTCCTCAGGACAGAGGCGGGTGGTGTCCTGAGAGGAGGTCAGGCTTTAATGCAGTTGAATCCTGGGTTTGCTGCTCTCGAGCTGTGTGACCTGTGCAGGTACTTAACCTCTGCGAGCAGCTTTCTGCATCGGTGCAGTGGGACATAGGGAAGCTGCTGCATTGTGTCAGAGGTGTTCATACACTTCTGGACTTGGCACAGTGCCTGACGCACAGCAGGCAGCCCAGCACTCCACTTTCCGCATCAACACAAGATACGTCCTTTCTGTGGCATTGGCCACACAATCTGTCACAGACACTTGAATAGCTGAACTGACATGCTCAGGGCAGTAGCTGGCAAACCCTTCATGGTGGACAGAGATCTGATGTTATTTGTTTGCTTTTTCTTCTTCCTACTTTTTTTTTAAGCAGCTCTGGGATTCCATGCAAGACCTTAAACTGGCATAACCATGGAACCAGAGACAAATCCTCCAAATTATTGCCGTTCACAGACCCGAGTGAGCTCACGTCCCCACACCCTTGGCTGAGCCCCATTGTGCGTCCCTGGGGACCCTGCGAGCTAGACTTCCTGGAAGCATCAGCGCTGAGAGAGCCACGCATTGGCTTCAGGCCACAGGGGCTAGCGTAGGACGCAGTGGGCTTGGCAGAGAGCAAATCCCCGCTTCAGTTTTTTTTTTTTTTTAAGATTTTATTGGGGAAGGGGAACAGGACTTTATTGGGGAACAATGTGCACTTCCAGGCTTTTTTTCCAAGTCAATTTGTTGTCCTTTCAGTCTTAGTTGTGGAGGGCGCAGCTCAGCTCCAGGTCCACTTGCAGTTGCTAGTTGCAGGGGGCACAGCCCACCATTCCTTGCAGGAGTCAAACCGGCAACCTTGTGGTTGAGAGGACGTGCTCCAACCACCTGAGCCATCCGGGAGGCAGCTCAGCTCAAGGTGCCGTGTTCAATCTTAGTTGCAGGGGGCGCTGCCCACCATCCCTTGCGGGACTTGAGGAATTGAACCGGCAACCTTGTGGTTGAGAGCCCACTGGCCATGTGGGAATCGAACCAGCAGCCTTTGGAGTTAGGCTCACGGAGCTCCAACAACCTGAGCCACCGGGCCGGCCCTCCCACTTCAGTTTTGATGCTGATTATTTGTTCCTTGACTTGACCCAACAGTATCTGGGATGTTCTGAAAGAAAAATGTCCCCGCCTTGTAGAAATAGTTTGAGGTCAAAGTATAACAGCTATAATTCTTTACACAAGTTTTAGTTGTTTCCATTAAATATGTGGGAAAAAATTAACAGAAAAAGCTGCCATAAAAATGAATAGTTCTCACACGTTGGCTCAGCCCAGACTCGAAAGGAGGACAAATGAGGCACTTACACCTGTGTATACAGCACTGTCCCGGGTCTCTTGATAGACACCCTATAAGCCAGTTCACGTTGGCTCCCAAATGGAGCTCCTCACCTCAAGCCAAGCTCCTTTGACTATTTCTGTGACAGAAGCCCTTGAGACCCTGTGACCTGCCCTTGAGAGTACTGGGCTAGGAAGTTATGTTTCATCTCCTTTTAGGGGCAAGACTCAGGGTTTAATGAAGATATCTTCTTTGGTATCTTAGGACAGATTTTTGCTAACTGCCAACACACGTTGTCCTTTATTGTAAATGCTGGAGCTACGTTGCCCCCAACCTAGGGACAGGGAACGTGTCCATGATGAGGGAGGGAGAAGGATGTCCTATGTGTTAATGGATGATTATATTGTGCCAGTTATGGTAACACAGGTCCATGGAGCTAGAATAGTCCAGACACCATTTACCTTGCTTGTCAGCTGGTATCGAATACACCAGTCCTTGTGAGGGCATAGGGATTGTTTAACTAGGAATCGTATCTCTGTATATTAGCTTTAAAAAAAAAATCAAAAGTAAAACAGCCTACCACAGTTCTTTTCTTTTTTCGTTACGTATTTAGATGTTTTGTAAACAACTTTTCAGTCATGTGATTAACACTTACCCTGGATTAGCTCACAATCAATAATCTCATTTCCTTTCTTGTTTCTTGTTTGTTTGTTTTTTAATTTATTGGGGTGACAATTGTTAATGAAATTACATAATTTCAGGTGTACAATTCTGTATTACATCATCTATAAATCCCATTGTGTGTTCACCACCCAGCTTTCTTGTTTTTTTTTTTTTAAGTAGATTTCTTGGGTTGACATTGCTTAATAACATTATATCGGTTCCGAGTGCACAATTCTATATTGTGTATTGCTTTGTGTGCTCACCACCTCTTGCTTCTTTAAAAAAATGGTTTATTAAATATTAAGTAGCGTTTCCACTGCTGCTTAGGATTCGGAAAGCTGCAAGAGCACATTGCTCCTGCCCTGATGAGAAAAACCAGACAGTCTGCAAAAGTTAACTTTTTTAAGGCCCTCCTAGAGCTGAGGTTGTTGAATTCTGAATGCGGGTAAACTGAGGGTGTCCTGTACAACCGTTTGCTAATACCTCAGAGAGATAAAAACTGAGTGTGTCTGTCACACAAAAATCTCTTGGAACAAATGCAGGTTTTCAGAATTAAGGGTCTCAAGATGGGAAGATTTATTCTGGATTGTGTAGGTGGGCCTGACACAACCACAGGAGCCTTAAAGGTAGACAATCTTTTCTGGCTATAGAGAACTGGAAAGATGGCAGCACAAGGAAGACTGCCCACTGTCATTAGCTTTGAAAATGGAGAAGGGGATCACAAGCCAAGGAATGTGGGTGACCCTACTTTAAATATCAAGACATATATAGAGTAAAAGTAAATGGATAAGACAAGTAAAAGAAAGCAGAAATGGTTGTATTAATATCAAAGTCAGTTTATAAGCCAGGAGTTTCATAGGGATAAGGAAGGACTTTCCATAATGATAAGGGGTCACTACCTTCAGAAGTTGTAACTGTCCTAAATGTGTATGCATCTAAAAAAACACAGCTCCAAAATACATACAGCAAAAAATGGCAGAGCTGAGAGGAGAAATAGACATATTCTCAGTTACAGTGGGAAATGTCAACATTTCCTCTCAGTAATTGATAGAACAAGCAGACCAAACAAAACCTGTAAGTATCTAAAAAGTTGGACAACATGATTGTGGGATCTGGTCCCCACTGCCTGGTATTCGTGCCTACGTGCAGTAAAAGTAAATGGATAAGGGTTGTACAGGGTTCATCTGACAGACCTATGTGTGGCAGACAGTGTGGCCCTTCACAGATTAGGTTATTGGAGGCTGTGGCTTCTGTCTTGCATGGTTTCGTTACCTCTCTCAGATTACTCAGTCTGGAATGCCAGCACACGAACAGCCCTCTAGAGAGGCCTGCTTGGCAACAAATGGATGGAGGCTGCTGCCAACAGCCATGTGACAGACTTTAGAGACAGATCCTAAATCTCCTGTCACGTCTTCATAGAATGCAGCTCTAGGCAACAGCTTAACTGGAGCTTGGTGACAGACACCAGACTACCTAGATAAGCCACACCCACATTCCCCATACTCAGAAACGGTGACATCATAAGTGTTTGTTGTTTTGGGGCAATTAGTCACGAAGCAAATTTTCTGTCTGGATGATCCATCCATTGTTGAAAGTAGGGTGTTGAAGTCCTCTGCTGTTCTATTATTGCTGCCCATTTGTCCCTTTAGGTTGGTTAATATTTCCTTTATATATTCAGGTGTTTCTATGTTGGGTGCATAAATGTTTACAAATGTTATATTCTCTTTTTGGATTGAACCAAGATCTGTTTTTTTTTTTAAAAACTCAGTTTGATGTTTTTCAAACTGTGCAGATGGTATGAATTTGGGCTGCAAACCTGTGAAAAGCACTTGGTGGCTGAGTCTTAGGACAGCTTTTTCCTCCCTGTACCTCTGGGACCAGTGTGAGTCAGCGATTTTCCTCGTCCTCTGTGGCTGAGGACGGGTTTACTGCTGGTTAGCCCTTGCACTGAGGTTCTGGCCCTTTGGGATGTGAGCACAGTGGGGGGGATCTCCTGTACATTCCCCACCCCGGGCAGTTCCTGGTCTTTGTCTCCTGTGTCTTGTGGTTTCCTGAGTGTGTTAAAACTGAGACTAATGTTTGCTGCTTTAGCAAATGATTTCAAGGTGAAAACTGGCTTCAGTTTGTCACCTATCTCTTTAGTTCTCATTTTCTTGAGTGTTGCCCTTTAGGTATTTGTCGTGCAGGGTCTCCTGCGGGGTCTCAGCTCCCACTCCCCTCATAAGGGCGTGGTGGCAGGACGTGGTGAGGCCAAAAAGGAACACCCACGGAGCCATAGGTAGGGGAGTCATATCACTATATTTTCACCGGCGGCATCCGCCTCTCTGCAATCCGCTCTTGCTAGCCCCCATTTTCCTGCTAGCGTAGCCACGGCAGTTATATTAGTGGCCAATGGCTTACGGGTTACAGCTGACGGCCAACTAGCCACAGCTGATGGCCATCTGATCACAGTTGATGGCCATTTACTACCCTAGCCAGCACTTTTCTATGTGAGGCCGAGAGCCTGGAAACTGCTTTCTGGGGCTTTGTCCCCACAGTATTCCTTAATGTCTCCCTGTATTTATTGTGTTTCAAGTTGTCTTATGTATTCTGGAAAACTGAAGCTATTCTATAATGTAACAGGAAAGTAATCTTATAGGGTTTAAGTCACCGTGGATAACATGCTGTGTTTTCAGAACAAAAGCTTTCTCTGTCTAGAGATCTGTGGATCAAGATAATGTGCTTCAAAATGTGGATCTTTACTATCCTCCTCAGGACTGCTTATTTAAAGTACCGAGTACTAAGGCTCAATCAGACCTAGTGAATCAAACTTTTCTGGGCGAAGGAGCCCAAGAATCTTCACATTGGACAAGTAAACTTGATGATCCTGATGCACTCTCCTATGTGAGAATCACTCCCCTAAGTCTATAAAAATGGAATAATTCTCATACAACCTCATTGGAGTATTGTGGAGATTAACTAATTAAAGATTATAAAGTTGTTTAAATAATGCTAAATAGTACTATTCTAGGAGGGCACAGCAAAAAGTCATTAAACTACACTAGAAACTTATTAAAGCCCTTAAATAGACTTGATTGGAGGAATTAGTCATTAAATTACTAGGTAACAGAAGTTCAGCCTTAATGCATGCAGCTCCCCAGTGGAGTGTTGAACTTATCAATCCATCATTGCTCGCTCAGTTAAGTAGTAAAATATTTGTAATCTTTGAGGGGAGAGAAAGCAACAGATTTTTTTCAGGTGTTTCAGGCATCATTGCTCGCTCAGTTAAGTAGTAAAATATTTGTAATCTTTGAGGGGAGAGAAAGCAACAGATTTTTTTCAGGTGTTTATGGATAGAAAAAATCTAGGCCTCTTCAAATGAGACAAAAATTCTTTCATTTTTATTAATTAATAAAATTATTATTTTTTAAATTAATTCTTTAATCTCTAAATAACAGGTAGTTAACCTTGTTTAGAAAGATGAGGACAGGACACTCTGTAATTTATAAGGGAAGCTCCAGGACCCCACTCCCACCCCACCCTACTCATGATATAGATTAAGGACCAGCAAATGGATCAATTGCCCGGTGTGAGCAGACATCTCCTGAAGAAACAAAGAGGTTAAAAGCTTTTGTTCCTTCAGAGGAAGGCACTCTTTTTGGAACACCCTTCTCTTGGTGTTCCTGAATCCCTTTTCTGCTTTGGAATACTTCCTTCTCTTCCCTCTGATGGGACATAGGTGATAAGATATGCCCAGGATGTCTTCTAACCAGGGAAGAAATATCTCTTCTCATCCTCTTTATTTCTTTGTTGGTCTCCCGCCAAGTTGTTCCATCCGTTATTGCATGTAGGTACTATTATTGTTTTTTAATTTTTTTTTTTCAGTTAGAGTTGACATTCAGTATTATTTTATATTAGTTGCAGTTATACAGCATAGTGATTAGACATTTATAGAATTTATGCAGTGATCGTCTCTGCTTAGTCTGGTCCCCACCTGGCACCATACATAGTTATCACAACAAAATTGACTATATTCTCTATGCTGTACTTTACATCCCCATAACTGCTTTGTAATTACTAATTTGTATTTCTTCTATTATTGTTGAATTGTCTATTTCTCCTTTAAATTCTGTCAGTTCTGCTTTGTGTATTTTGGGCCTCTCTTCTTAAGTGCTTACAGGTTTATAACTGTTATAAATTCCTGATTGTTCGTCTTATCATTATAAAATGTTTTTCTTTGCTTCTAGTAACAATTTTTGCCTTACACTCTTTTGTCTGTATAGCTACCCCGGTTCTCTTTTGGGTACCATCTGTGTAGTATATCTCCATCCTTTCGTTTGCAACCTTTTGTATCTTGAATCTAAAATGTGTCTCTTGTAGATAGCATATAGTTGGACTGTAGTTGTTTTCTTTTAAACCATATTGCCAATCATTTCTGCTTTTAATTGTAGTATTTAGCTCATTTACATTTAAAGTATTACTGATGAAGTAGGATTTATATTTGTAATTTTGCTATTTTTTTTGGTATGACATGTATTTTTTGTTCTTATGTTCATTTATTATTGCCTTCTTTTTAGTTAGATATTTTCTAATATAGCATTTTTATTCTCTTGTTGTTTCTTTTACTATATTTTCAGTTATTTTCCTAGTGGTTTCCCTGGGGATTACAATTAACATCTTAACATAAAACAATATGGTTCAGATTAAAATTGACTTATTGTAATACAAAATACAACCTTATACATTATAAACCTATCAACACAGTTTTATAACTATTGCTTTATGCAGTTGTCTTTTAAATCAGATAGAAAACAGTTACAAATAGATACATTCATATTGTCAGATTTACCTGTGTGGTTACTATTATTAGTGCTCTTTATTTCCTCATGTAAATTCAAGTTACTGTCTAGTGTCCTTTCATTTCTACCGGAAGGACTCCCTTTTGTATTTCTTGTAAGACCAGTCTGCTAGTGATAGTGATTTGTTTTTCTGGAAATATCTTAATTTCGTCTTTGTTTTTTTAAGGATTAGTTTTACTGGATATAGTATCCTTGATTGATAGCCTTTTTCTTTCAGCCCTTTGAATATGCCATCCTACAATCTTCTGACCTCCATGTTTTCTGAGGAGAGTTCAACTGTTAACCTTTGCTGATACCTTGAATGTGATGAGTTACTTCTCTCTTGCTGCTTTTGAGCTTCTCTCTTTATCTTGTTTTTTGACAGTTTGACTAAGGTGTGTCTAGGTGTGGATCTCTTTGACGTACACTGTTTGGAGCTTATTGAGCTTCTTAGGTATGCATCTGAGTTATGCTTTTTAATTAATGCTTTCATCAAATCTGAGAAGTATTTGGCCATTATCTCTCCCGATAGTCTTTCTCTTCTCTCATGTGTATGTTAGTATGTTTGATGATGTCTCATAGGCGCTATTCATTTTTCTTCATTCTTTTTTCTTTCAGTTCCTCAGACTAGACATTCTCAATTGGCCTGTATTAAAGTCTGCTGATTCTATCTTCTGCCAGTTCAAATCTTCTGTTGAGCCCCTCTACTAAATTTTTCATTTCAACATTTGTACTTTTCAGCTCAAGAATTTCTGTTTTATAAAATAATAATTTGTATCTATTTATAGATATTCTCTATTTGGTGAGACATCATTTTTATTATTTTCTTTCATTCTTAGACATATTTTCCTTTAGTTCTTTGAATATATTTATAATAGTTTACCTAAAATCTTTTCCTAATAAGTTTAATATTTGAGCTTTCTTAGAGACAGTTTATAGTGACTGATTATTTTAACTATATTGGGTTCTACTTTCCTGTTTTTCTGCATGTCTTGTAATTTTTCTTAAAACTGGATATTAAATAATATAATGTGGTAACTCTGGAAATAAGATTCCCCTATTCCCCAGGGTTTGGTGTTTCTGTTGCTGCTGTTTGTTTAGTGATTTCCCTGAACTAAATCTGAAAAATCTGTATTCTTCGTTATATGCACCCATTGAAGTCTGTGGTGCTTGGTTAACTTAGTGGTCAGATAGTGACTGGACAGAAATTTCTTTAAATGCTTTGAACCTGTGTGACTCCCACCCTTTGCCAAATGGGTGTGTGTGTGTGTGTGTGTGTGTGTGTGTGTGTGTGTGTGTGTTATGCCATTGCTGGTACTAGCAGTTTACAACTCTTCCTTAGTCTTCATATTTTGCTGTGCAAGCATGAAGGTCAGCCAGCGGGGAGAATCTAGGGCCTCCTCAGGTACTTCCTGTGCAATTACAGTGCTCTGCACATGTGTGGGCTTCTAGATTCCCAGGATTATATTGGAAATTTTCAATGCCTCCTGTAGATGTTTCATTCTCCAGTTTTTCTTTGTAAATTTTCTGGTCAGCCTATTGTCAGCCCCAACTGTAATGCTTCCTCAGGCAGCTGAGATGTTAAACAATTGCTGATAATTATTTTTGACAAATGCCTGGGGGATGGGAATGCTTGCAGTGAGTGATCTCTGAATCAGGTCAAATGAAGACAAGTCTGGAGAGTGGAGCTTTTACTGAGTTGTCAGATTATTTAAATAGTGGTAATTCTCTGGGGATAGTGGTTTGGGGGCGGTTCAAGCCCATTCTGCTCCTTCCAGTGGCTGTTAGGTTGCTGATTTTCACAGCTACTGTATTGTAAAGCTATTGATTTTCAAAGTTATTATGGAGCTGGAAAGCTATTGTGGAGGGGAGTGGAATTAGGATACTTAAATGTTAGTGTTCATTGTTCTTACTGATATTTAGCTGTTTTTCTTGAACAGGTAGTCATTGGATTGTTGCAATCCATCAGTTAATTTCCAGAGTTCTGAAACATTGATCTCAGTTATTTTTGTCAGTGTCCTAGTTGCTTTTATGGAGGATCAGAATTTGGAGGTCCTTACCCTGCCATTCCAGGAGTGTTTCCTCTCTTCCATCATCTTCAGAAAGCCATGTGCAAATAAAGGCTCTTCCCTGGGAAAGGAGATATGGAAGCAAAATTAGTTATTAATCTAGAGGGACCAAAGGAGTTTTTATAATCTCATTCTCTAGGATAAGAAACAAGATAGGAATTAGTGGCCGAAGTGTACATGGGTCTGAACTGCCTTCTAAAGGAACCTCTGGGAATCTATCAAGACAGTAGGTGGCATTCTGTGTTCAGAGACTCTGGGCTTACTAATTACAGCTAGCATCTGGCCACCTTTGTCCCAAACCAAGGTTTTCTTCACTTTTCACTCTTTATTATGTCTTCTAAATTCCTTTAACATGTGACTGTGAATCCTGGTTTATTTTCTCAACAATGTATCTCTTCATGCATCCTTCCTCCACCATCCTTTCTTATTGTTAACTATGCTGTTTCTTTCTGTGTCTTAGCTCCTCAATTTGAGTTCTAATATTACTTTCTAATTCTAAAGACCAACATGTGGGCCCAAATGTTATAGTTTAGAACAAGGACAGGTAATGTCACCATTCAAAGTGAATTTATTAGTTATTATATGAAAAACAGTAATGTTGGTAATTGTAACATTTTTATGGTAAATGTCAACTGTAAGGTGCCAGTTTACATGGAGTCTAGAAAAAGAAGCGTTCAGAAGCAAAGAGTGTGTGTTTATCTAGTATTGTCTGATGGAGAGAGGAAGGGATGCTGAATTTAAAAGAGGTAAACATTATAGTTACTGTAACAGTAAACTCTAGGAAAGCACTGAGATCTTGCTCCCTGGTCTTCCCTTGACTGGATACTGTAACCTGTAAAATGCCCGCGCTGAGTCCCTGCCCAATCTTCTAATTACTATTTCAGATAACTTGCTGATGAGGAAATGTCCTGCACAGTGGATGTCAGTGTTTCTGTCTGTACACATGCCTAGCTGCCTCCTCCCTCCCTTTCTCCCTAGCTGTACATTACTGCCCCCTCTCAGTCTCCTGCGTCCTTGGTTGGTGTGGCTTAGTCACCCTAGAGACTGGTCTGAGCTCTGCAGAATCCCTAGAAACGTCCAGCTGAACTAGCCTTGCCACTTCTCTCTGCATTCCCTTTCAACACTGGAGAAATCCAAGACCACAACCACAGGCATAAAGAGAGAAGGCACTATGAGAAAGCAGTACCTCTTGCACTTGGCAATAGTGCAAGTCAATAACCTTGTTTGCAAATCACCAGGTCAGAGGAGCTGTTGATGTGGGTAATTACGAGCCTCTAGCATCCAGCAGCAGGATCTGAGCGGTACCTACACATACCTGTGAAGGGAGCCCTCTCATTTTACCCACAATACTTCAGATCATCTCATGTAAAAATAAGCTGTTCCCCTCACCCTGCCACACATTTGTATTAGTGAGGATTTTCAGTGCCTTGGGTTCCCTGCTGGGGTCTCTCAAGCCTGTTGCTCCTTGTGGTAGTTAGGCTGTGATATGCTTCCAAGCGAAAGGAGCATCTCCACCAAAACAGATGTTAACATCCCGGGCATGGTGTGCCCTCTCCCTGTGATTCTCTCCAAATTTGCATTTGTGCTGTCAGCTGGGGAACTGCACAGAATGACAATTGAAAGAAGTTACAATGGTAGTGAGGGATGGGGGAAGAAACAGACTTACTAATTAATGAAGGGAAAATGGGGTCTCTCAGCTCACATGCGCTGTTTGAACTCAAGTAGGGTTAATTGTTTTCTGTGCCAGCCCCACAGCAGCTTCCGTCTGAGGGGATGGCAGTGGATGGGTCTCAATTAGCCAGCCTGACCTAACGTCGTAGTCAGCTACATGTAGGACATCATCTGGTTTGTTTTCAGTTCCTCTGCAAGGGATTAAAACACATGCACGTGCACGCACTGCCCCCCACCCCCCGCTCAACCTGAGCATGGAAAATGACTAGTTACCCTTTCTTTGAAAGGTGTGGAAGGGAAGAACCGTTCTTGCTGTGGCTCTGAAACAAGCTAGGCTGGTGGCCTGCGTGTGGGTGTGGGTGTGGGTGTGGGTGAGCAGCTGTCTAGGTTCTCAGAGATGGACACTGTGAGCAGGAGGGGAACTGGGGTACAGTTCTAACAAAGGCCTCAGCTCATCTCACAGCCCCTGAGTTTTCTTAAAAGAAGGCCAGGATCTGTGCCTTTGGACCCCATAGGATCATGCTGTCCCCAGGGAGGAGGTGTCCTCACCAGATGCCTTGGCAATTTCCAGGTGGGCTTCTCAGCAGCCAACCTCATGCAGCCTTGGCCCCAAAGGTGGGCCCAGGGATGCCATGGCCTCTAGCTCAGACTTGCTCCCTTTAAATAAATGGGATAGAAGTGAATGTGGGCACTTTGCCACCTTATCAGCCACTTTCTGTCTAGAGCAGAATTTAGAAAATGGCTCTGGCAACATAATGAAGCAAATGCAGCGATTCCGAGGTCACACTTTCACAGAGGTGGGGTTGGAACTGCTCCCAGGGCTTCTGAGAAGCTGCAACCCAAAAACAATTGGCTCGACGCACCCTCTGAAACACACACCCTCTGTTATGAGCATGAAATGAATAAACGGGTGCAGCTGAGTGTCCTGAAGCAACTGGCCCAGAACTAATTTGTAACAGCTACAATTCCTACGAACACAGTATTTCTTCAACTTCACAAAGCTGCCTTCAAAATATGTGATTTTTTAAAGAGTAAAGGAGGAGACATTTATAAATGTTAGCTTTCCCATGATATGGTTTAGTCTGCTTTCCCCAGCTTTATTGAGATATAATTGGCTTATAACATTGTATAAGTTTAAGGGGTACAATGTGATAATTTGATACATGTATATATTGTGAAATTATTTCCATTATGTTAGTTAACAACTTCACGTAATTGATGTGTGTGTGTGTGTTGAGAATATTTAAGTTCTACTCTTAGCGACTTTCAGGTGTATGACACAGTGTTAACTGTAGTCGCCATGCTGTACCTCAGATCCCAGGACTCATTCATCTAATATCTGGAAATTTGTACCCTTTGACCAACGTCTCCCCATTCCCCTCACCCCCAAGCCCCTGGCAACCACTAATCCACTCTGTTTTTGAATTTGGCTTCTTTAGATTCCACATGTAAGTGAGGTCATAAAGTATTTGTCTTTCTCTGTCTGACTTATTTCATTTCCCACAATGTCTGCAAGGTCCATTCATGTGGTTGCAGATGGCAGGATTTTTTTATGGCTGAACAATGTGTGTGTGTGTGTGTGTGTGTGTGTGTGTGTGTGTGTGAGAGAGAGAGAGAGAGAGAGAGAGAGAGAGAGAGAGAGAGAGAGAGAGAAAGAGAGAGAGAGGCATTTTCTTTATCCACCTGGGTTGCTTCCATGTCTTGGCTGTTGTTAATAACGCTACAGTGAATATTGGGGTGCGGACATCTCTTTGAGTCTTCATTTCCTTTGGATAAATGCCCAGAAGTGGAATGGTAGTCCTATGTTTAATTTTTGTGGGCCCGCCATACCCTTTTCCATTGCAGCTGCACTAAGTTACATCCCCATCAACAGTGTGCAGGGGTCCCTTTTGCCCACATCCTCACAGCATTTGTATCTCTTGTCTTTTTGATGAGAATGGTATGGCTAACTTGAAATCCATCTTGAGCTACAAGTAGAGAATGACCACTTGAGGGGCTTCTAGGTCCACCTGTGGCCTAGAAAATCAGAGACAATCGAGAAACAAAGTAGTTGAGGTTTATTCCCAACTTCCTGCTCCCAAAACCAGAAAGAGGGGCTTCATATGTTGCTGCTGGTTCTGTGTGACAGACTTCTGCCTTCCTTGTAGGGCGAGATGGTCACCCCTTGGCGGCCTCTATAGTCCGGAGAGGGAAGCAGGAAGTGCAGGGCAGGAGGGGTGGCACTGGACCGTGGGTGGAATCCTGGCACAGCAGCAGCCAACACGAGGCAGCCGCAGAAACTGTCCCAAGCCTGTGTGTCACCTTCAGCCACCGCCAGTGTGTTCCCACCCTTCTCCGTGCTTCCTCGGGTTACTGGGGTCTCTCCCTGAGTGCTGGAACTCAGAGACTCCATCAGGAATAGGTGCACAGTGGTTGCTTAGTAGACATTTGTGCCTGAGAGAATGTCGGTCCCAGAGGCTCTCGGGGTTGGCTCTGGACATGACGACAGTGGCTTATCAATCCTCCCAGGTATATCCTGTTTGTGGCCATCCTGAATTTGCTCCTCGGACTGAGCTGATGTTTGCGTAAGTTTTCCTCCAAAAAACAACTCATGCCATGTCTCTGTCACAATTTACGACCAACCTCTCTGAGCATTCTAACTGTGGCAAGGGGGAGGGTGGGCACCCAGGGGTCCATTCACACGGCAGGATGTCCAGCCACTGCTGAGGGCAAGAGTGGCCTGGTCTCCTGGCAAGCGTCTATCTGAGCTGTTGCCCTTCACCCAGACCAGGCTGTCTCTCCAGGCTTTTCCCATCGCTGTGGGTCACCTGGGAAGGTGTTTGCAGGGCCCTGGCTCCTGTTGCTTCTTTGCAAGATGAGTTATCAGTGACCGCAGAAAGACTGGGGAGGACAGAGTGGCGTCGGGAAGTCCGCCTCAGTCTTCAAAGTCTCATCATCGTTCGAGCGCCATGGAAAGGCGAGGCGGGCTAGGCAGGCTTATTTTTATCAAAGGCTGGATGATTATTCATGAGGGCTCTCGGCACAGCCACCTTCCCCAGGCCACCCTGGATTCTGCAGAGTTATGGGGTCAGGCTTCTGGGATGTGTAAAATGGAAATGTCCCGGGCCTCAAATGTTCTCTGCAAATAGCACTGGTTTGGTGGCACGTGCAGACACTTCAGCAGCACATGTCTATTGGTGAAATGTTAAAGAACAGGGATGGCATTTGGGAGTGGGGCCATGTGGAGCCTGCAAGATGGTGGCGGTGGCGGTGCTGGTGGGGGAAGGAAGTAACATTTAGCGAGTCCAAGTGCTGTGAGCTGTTCTCAGCCAGTGTGAGCAGGACCGGGATTCTGGTCTGTTAAAAAGTCACTTGAAGTGGAGAATCATGCAAAGTGATATATACTCAGACCTTAAGCATTTTACTTTAACTTCAAACACTAATCTGAACATTCACATTTCCTTGCTGATCTCTTGATTTAAGGCCAAGACCTCTTTTTTGAAGATGGTGCCTGACCGACGCTCCAAATTATTATTCTTGCGTAAACCACATCTGTGATCCATCATGTAAGATTTCCAGTTTAGGATCCTTTAACGTGGAACAAGGACTTAAAGGTAAGGGGAGCAATCATGTGAAGAGCTTCGAGATTTTTAGTCCCCCAACTCTTTTATAGGTGGCTCAATGAGTCTGATAGTAATTAATTTTAACAGCTTGCCTCTGTGGAGACTTTCCAAAGAATTCATGTTATTTTTCACAGAAACACTAATGTTTTTTCCTTTTGCACTCATATTTAAGTACTGTTTAGTTAAATCACAAAATTACAATATAAAGCACAACTGAATAACAGGGTTGATAATAGAGGCACCTGATTTTGGACTGTGTGTCTCCGCGGGTGTGAGCAGGCGTGGAGGGAAGGGCCTGTGGCTGAGAATCTGCAGCTGGCTGTGGCCGTGGGCTTAGGTCAGGAAGAGAGAGACGTGGTTAAACTGCCAAGTTGGCCATAGAAAGTACTTACTCTCATCTAACCCTGATGAAACCCAGTGAGTCTCCTATTGGCATCTCTATCCAACAGGTACAGTATTCGAAGGCCAGAGACTCAGTGGTTCACTGGAGGGCACACAGCCAGTGAGAGGGACACCCGGAGTTTTAACACACCTGGTTTTGTCTATATGGGTCTCACTGAGGACCGAGTTTCTTCACCTGTTTTAACAACTACATACAAGAAAATCCATGTTGCTTTCTTATTTTAAATCTCATTAAACCTGGTTTTCAGCGTCCCCCACTCAGCGTGGCAAGAAATTTGATCAGTCATGTTTTGGGCTCCTCAGCCCAGGACTCTAAAGAATCTAGGGGTTTACATATTTGCATAGAAATGTGAGCAGGGCCTGGTGCTTCAGTGTGGTGACTGCTCTTTCTAGATCAGGGGCTCTCAATGAGTGGCCCGGCCAGCACCATCAGCATCACCTGGGAACTTCCCAGAAATGGAAATTCTTAGCATCTGAGGGAGAAGTGCAGTGGAGGTTTGACTTTGGGATTATCAGGCTCTCAGCTTCCACCCATTTTCAAGGCCCAGCTCCTGTGGTGTTGGAAGAGGGAGAGCGGCACAGATCTGTGCTCCTGACTGGGAGTGGCCTCGCGTGGCAGGTGGCTGGCTGCTGGCTTCGTCTTGTCTCCTTGCCTCCTCACACCTCTGGGCTCCTGCATGTGGTGCCACAGGGACTGGGTCCCTCCCTCCCTCCCGACGCCCAGTTGCCTCAGGAGCTGGGAGAGGATGCTAAGACTTCCCCTGCGTCCCCCCACCCCCAGCTACGATCACAGTCCTTTCCCTGTGCCTTTAGCTGCTCCTGTAAGCTTTGTGCCTCTACAGATTTCCAGAGGAGAAGAAAGTGCCACGCAGCTCCAGAGCAACAGGCCCAGCTCTCCCAAGAATGCTCTGGTTGTTCTCTCCATCCTGGTGACCCACCATCCTGGTGGGCCTGCTGGTTCACAGCTCAGCAAGGCTACAGCCAGGGACATGGTGGCTCTGCAAGGTCCCCCTCCCCAAATTGGGCTTTGTGCCAGGAGCTGCTTCTTGATGACTGTGGCTCCTCTATTCTCACTCCATTCTACCCCTTGACAATTGTTTCCTCATGTGGCAGGTGATGGGACAGGCGGTGTCAGCGGGAGTGGTGGGGGGCACGGTGAACTTGGCTGTCTCTTATTAAGGGGGTGCTGGCTCCAATTTTTGGCAGCTTTCTTTAGAATATGGAATGCGTAGAGCCTGTTGTTTACAGCTGTGGGTTTCAGCGCAATTCTGGGACAATACTTTCACTGACCATCTTGTTTCATATGTTGTTCAGCTCTCATATGTTTCTGCTGAGGTTCTGTATCCTTGTTCTAGCAATTACTGAGGGAAGGGACCTCTAACTATAACTGTGGGTTTTCTGTCTCTCCTTTTAGTTATATCAGTTTTATTCTATGTTGTTTGAAGCTTTGTTTTTAAGTGCTTCTATATTTAGAAGTGTTATGTCTTCCTGAAGAATTGACTCTGCTATCAATATGCGTCCTTTTTTCTTTTTGGTTGTTCTGAGATCTACTTTTTTTTTTTTTTTTAATTATTGAGGAATATTGGAGAACAGTGTGTTTTTCCAGGATGTCAAGTTGTTTTTTTCAATCTAGTTGGGGTGGGGAGTACAGCTCAGCTCCAAGTCAAGTTGTTGTTGTTGTTGTTTTTCAATCTAGTTGTGGAGGGCGCAGCTCACTGGCCCATGAGGGACTCGAACCGGTGACCTTGGTGTTATAAGCACTGAGCTCTAACCACTGAGAAACCCACTGGTCACCCACTGGTTGCTCCAAGCTCAAGCCATTGTTTTCAGTCTAGTTGGGAAGGGCACAGTTCACTGGCCCATGTGGGAATCTAACTGGCAACCTTGTTGTTAAAAGTTCATGCTCTAACTAACTGAGCCATGCGGCCATCCCTCTGAGATCTACTTTTCTGATATTAATATAGCCACTCTAGCTTTTTGGGGGCAGTATTTATGTGTATATTCTTTTACTTCTAACCTACTTGTGAATATCTTGCAGACTGCATATAACTCAGTTTTGATTTTTAAAGCTAGTCTGACAATATCTGCCTTTTGATAGCAGTATTTAGGTTCTGTGATATAATTTTTGATATGGTTGGGAGTAAGTCTACCATGTTGCTATTTGTTTTCTTTTTATCCCATATCATTCTTTTTCTGCTTTTCCTGCTTTCTTTGGATTAACCGGTTAAAATTTTTAGGATTCCATTTTATCTCTTATTAGTTTTTCCTGTTTTATTTTCAATTGTTGCTTCAAGGATTAAAATATGCATTTTTAACTTTTGAAAGTTTACGTTCAAAGAATATTATACTACTTCAAGTAGTGTAAGAGACCTAGAACAGTTCATTTTCATTTCCCCTTTCCTATCCTTTATGCTATTGTTTTAATAAATTTTACTTTTACATATGTTGAACTTTCATAATTCATTGTTATTTTGCTTTAAATAGCCATTATCTTTTAAGGAAATTAAAAACAAGAAACACTTCTTATACTTACCAACATATCACTATTTGTTTGTTTGTTTGTTTGTTTGTTTGATTATTGGCATTTTTCATTTCTTCGTGTACACCCAAGTTCCATCTGGTATCCTTTTGCCTGAAGAAGTTCATGAAGAATTACATTTCTTGTATTTTACCTGCTGTTGAGAAATTCTTTTTTTTCTTTTTTAATTTTATTGGGGAACATTGGGAAACAGTGTGTTTCTCCAGGGCCCATCAACTCCAGGTCCTTGTCCTTTAATCTAGTTGTGGAGGGCGCACAGCTCAGCTCCAAATCCAGTCTCCGTTTTCAATCTTTAGTTGCAGGGGGCGCAGCCCACCATCCCGTGTGAGAATTGAACCGGCAACCTTGTTGCTGAGAACTCGCGCTCTAACCAACTGAGCCATCTGACTGCCCTGTTGAGAAATTCTTTTAGCTTTTGCTTTTCTGGAAGTTCTTCACCTTTAATTCTGCACTGGGCATAGAATTCTAGGTTCAGCACTTAAAAGGTATCATTCCGTTGTCTCCAGGCTTACATCATTTCTGCCAAGAAGTTTGTAGTAGTTCATAGCCTTATTCTTTTATCAGTTATGTGATTCGTTTCTTGGGCTAGTTTCAAGATTTTTCTCTGCTACCACATATTTCCATTAATTTGATTTTAATGTGCCTTGGTATAGTTTTCATCGTGTTTATTGCACTAATTGGGGTTTGTTAAAGCTTCTTGGATCTGTGGGTTTATAGTTTTCATCAGTTTTGGAAAAGCTCATGCATTATTTCTTCAGGTATTTTTTTTTACCCTCTTCTTTCTTCTTTCTTCTTGAATTCTGTTTATGCTTTACTACTTGCTAATGTCCCACAGATCACTGAGGTTCTTTTCATTTTTTTTCCCAGTCAGTGTTTTCTCCTTGTACTTCATTTTGAATTCAAGTTCAGTGATCGTTTCTTCTGGGATGTCTAACCCGTAAACTCTACTCAGTAAAAATTTCATTTTAGATGTTGTATTTCTCATTTGCTTCATTTTTATACCTTTCACTGCTTTCCTTATGCTCTTGTTCTTTGAGTGTCTTTGAGTTACTGCACATTGATAATATCTGTTTGATATTTTTGTTGATAATTCCATTTCCCTACTATTTCTGGGTCTTTTTCTATTGATGGAGTTTTCTACTGGTTATATGTCACATTTTTCTGTTTTGTGGAAGTCTAATAATTTTTTTATGGTATGTAGGGCATTACAATTTTTTTCATTATTGAGTGCTAGATATTTTATTTTTTTAAATGTGTTACAGTTTATTCTAACAGGGAACTAAATTACTTGTGGATCAATTTGGCCCTTTCAAAGCTTGTTTTTAAGCTCTTACAAAGTAGCCTTTAATCTAGGGCTAATTTAGTGCCATTTCTAAGGTGTGACCCTTTCTGGGGTCTATGCTGAAATGCCCCCCATACCTGAGGAGGCCTCTCCACTCTGGCTGGTGGGTGCCCAAATGATTTCCAGCACGTGTGAGCTCTGGGAATTGTTTGGTTTAAAGCTCCTGGTAATTGTTCTTTTCTTGGAAGTCGTAATTGTTTCTTGCCTTGCCTTGTGGAGTTTTATCCTCAGCATGTGCACGTTGGATTTTCAGCCAAAAACTGAAAGGACTACATTCAGATTTCTGGAACTCTTTCTCTGTGTGGCTTGCCCTATCTGTACTCTGCACTAAATTCTAGCTTCCTTGGTCCCCTGAACTCTGACCTCTGTCACCTCAGTTTGCTGAGACTGCCCAGATCTTTTTGAGTTCTCGCTCTCCCTGAGCTGCAGTTCAGAAATTGCCTCTAGGCAGGGAGCCCAGAGAGTTTATGACTCACTTCAAGTGTTTTCCTTCTCTCGGGAATCACGGTGATTCTGTTGTTCATTGTCTGCAGCCAGTTTGTTCAGTTTCCTTCCTTCCTTCTTTCTTTCTTTCTTTCTTTCTTTCTTTCTTTCTTTCTTTCTTTCTTTCTTTCTTTCTTTCTTTCTTTCTTTCTTTCTCTCTCTCTCTCTCTCTCTCTCTCTCTCTCTCTCTCTCTCTCTCTCTTCTCTTCTCTTCTCTTCTCTTCTCTTCTCTTCTCTTCTCTTCTCTTCTTTCTTCTCCTCCTCCCTCCCTCCCTGCCTTCCTTCCTTCCTTTTGATGGTAGAAGGTAGTTTTGGACTCTTTTATTTTCTCATGCCTCTAAGTGGAAGCCTCTTTTGATGAGAACTAAAAAAAACTATAAAGATGTAATGTGTTAGGTTTCTGGGACTTTGTGAGTGTGGGATAAAGCAAATTACAACAATGTATTTAACAGTACGAGCTTATAGATATCAGGCAGTTTCCCACTCTGCAATATATAAAGGGCTTTCTAGAGAAACAGGTTGGCTGAGGTGATGCCCAGCGGCCAGATCTACAAGTAAGAAGGGCTGGTCGGTGGTCCTTAGACTCTAATGCAAAGAGAAAGCATTTGGGTATTTGTTCAAAGGGCTGAGTCTAGGCCTCTTACAAGAAATACTGATTAGAAAGTCTAAGGTGGGACCTTTTTTGTATTTTTAACAGGTACTGTATGGTGATTTGGAGGCAGGTAGTCTGTGGACCATTCTTGGAGAAACAGCAGCTAAGGATCCCAGTTGGGTACCCTAATGTAAACCTATTTAATTCCATCTGTACATAGATAAAAGAAGGGGAGAAAGAATGAGGTGACAAGGGACCAGATGGAAGATCAAGGCATAAGGATAGTGTGAGCAGGAGGTGATGGGCATTTGGTACAAGCATTGCTCCCCTTGGCTGTGGACACAAGGGGAACCTCGGATTCAATGGCTGAAGGCTTCCTTCAGGTCAGGGAGAGGTTCAGACATATAAGTAAGAGCAGTCCTGAAGGAAAACAGCAAGCGTCAACGCAGAATGAAAGCTTGCTCTGCTGGCGCACACACTGGCAACGACAAACACTGATTTAGACAAACCCTTTCCCTCTGCAGGGACCTGGCCTTTTTCATGAAATACTCATCTCTCTCTCAGTGAGCTCTCTACGGACACAATTTTAGCTTTGAGGAAATTCATGCTGGGTTGTTACACTGGCCCAATTGCCTGGCTGCTGTATTAAAGAGCTCAGTAGGAACAGAGAGAGTGGGGTTGATCTCTTCATCAGGGTGCCTAAAAGCCCCATTGCAGCAAGAATTCAAGAGTTCAGGCTGACTGAGAGCTGCTGAGAATCCTTTACTTATTTTCTCTTGATGTATTGGCAGTGAGGACTCAAATCTTCCTACCTCTGCCCAGACCTGCTCACCCCACTAGTGCTTAGAGCAGAGAGAGAAGCCTTTCAGCTACAGACAAAGGGACTACACCAGAGGAGTCCTGGGGGATAAAGAATGCAAACTGACAAACAGGCATGGATTCCTCAGAGCAGGATATGCACTTGGACCCGTGAGCAAGGTGAGAACATGGGACGGTCATGTTAAGTAATGACACTAAGGAAGATGAGAACAGAGGTAAACGATGGGGAAATGTCTTTCTGGCTTATTTTCTGATCTTTGGTGATTCACACATCTCACAATGCCAGGAAGTTACCCTGTTCAGAGGGGACTGGCATTGAAGGAAGAAAATATCATATCAGGGCGAAGAGTCAAGAAATTGTAATGGCATCATACTTTGCAATCATAGTTACAACTATCAACCGCAGTTCCATGGTGGGCTTTTCTCACAAGAAGAGTCACAGAAATTTTATTCTTGGAGAGGGCTGATGAATAAAGAGGAGACCTTACTGAATGAAAAACAAGGAGATGCTTTCACTTTGTAGATAAGAAAACCTGTTTTCAGCTAATGTATGCTTATTGAGCACCCATAGCTTACTTTTCTCCTCTCTATGGATTGCATTAGTTGGTGCAGACATAACTGCGGTTTTTGCATTGTTGAAATTTGCCATTTAATACTGGAATACATTCTTAAATACATGTGGTTACGTTGTACATCACTTTAAAGCACATTTCTTGCTTTATGCTTTTTTGCTAATGACTTACTACTTGCTGCTTATTTTATATTTATTTTAGATTATGGAAACGATGTTAGACAGAAAGCAAATTTGAGCTATTTTCTTATTCGAGTTCAAAATGGGTCATAAAGCAGCGGAGACAACTCACAACATCAACGCATTTGGCCCAGGAACTGCTAACGAACGTACGGTGCACTAGTGGTTCAAGAAGTTTTGCAAAGGAGATGAGAGCCTTGAAGGTGAGGAGTGTAGTGGCCGGCCATTGGAAGTTGACAATGACCAATTGAGAGCAGTTATCAAAGCTGATCCTCTTACAACTACATGAGAAGTTGCTGAAAAAGTCAACATCGACCATTCTACGGTCATTCGGCATTTGAAGCAAATTGAAAAGGTGAAAAAGCTCAATAAGTGGGTGCCTCCTGAGCTGACCGCAAAGTTAAAAAATCATCGTTTTGAAGTGTTGTCTTCTCTTATTCTACGCAACAACAATGAACCATTTCTCCATCGGATTGTGACGTGCAGTGAAAAGTGGATTTTAAACGACAACCAGCGACGACCAGCTCAGGGGTTGGACCGAGAAGAAGCTCCAAAGCCAAACCTGCACCAGATAAGGGTCACGGCCACTGTGTGGTGGTCTGTTGCCAGTCTGATGCACCACAGCTTTCTGAATCCCGGGGAAACCATTACATCTGAGAAGCATGCTCAGCAAATCGATGAGATGCACCGAAAACTGCAATGCCTGCAGCTGGTGTTGGTCCACAGAAAGGGCCCAATTCCTCTCCACGACAACGCCCAACTGCACGTCACACAACCAATGCTTCAAAGTTGAATGAATTGGGCTCCGAAGTTTTGCCTCCTTCGCCATATTCACCTGACCTCTCACCAACTGACTACCACTTCTTCAAGCATCTCAACAACTTTTTGCAGGGAAAACACTTCCACAACCAGCAGGATGCAGAAAATGCTTTCCAAGAGTTTGTTGAATCCCAACACATGGATTTTTACGCTATAGAAATAAACAAACTTATTTCTCATTGGCAAAAATGTGTTGATTGTAATGGTTCCTTAATAAAGATATGTTTGGGCCTAGTTATAATGATTTAAAATTCATGGTCCAAAACCACAATTAGTTTTGTACCAACCTAATAGCAGCATTTCCCAAATGAGTTTTGCGCAATATTCAACCTTGGGATGCCCCACAGGAAAAGTTTCATGGTCAAACTTTGGGGGACCATTGTCTACTACATCTTCCCTGTGGACATATGCAGAAGGCTATTCAACCAAGAAAAGGAGAAATACATCATATTTACATGTTGGCTTATATTAAAAACGAGGAGGGATAAAACATTATAAATGGTTATCTATAGGGAAGGGAGGCAATAGGGTGAAGAGAACATAGATAGAAACTAGGCTTCTTTGAACGTACCTTATTTTGTACATTTAACTTTGGAATCATGTAAATATTATGGAGAATTCTAAAACAAAGCTAAATAAATTTAAAAAGCAATTGATAAAAATTGAAAGTAAAATGAAATAAATGAACATGTTCCCAGTTGGCACATAGTTCTAAAAAGGCAATATTCCTACTGACTTTAGAACTGAATAACTTGACTGTACATCCTTGTCCTAAGGACGTAAACCAAACCAAACCATCCAACCAAACAAGAAACCCCCCCAAGATATGAAACTGTTTCCAGCAATCATATTGTTATTGGGAATGTTGATATTACGAGTATTATTTTGAGACTTTGTGTATGTTATTGTAGGAAAAGTAATTATGTGGGTGGTGTTGAGAATTGAGATTTTGGGCATGGTTGAAAGGAAATGTGAATGTAAAATTGATGAGATTATATAAACACCTGTAGTTTGAATTTGAATTGGAAATACCAGTATGAACCATGATGTATCTTATCCTCAAAAAAACATACTTCTTAGCTTCACTCACCAAAAATGGCCTAGAAACAAATGACCAACCCAGTAGCAGTAAGCACCCCTGCAATCTAGATTATGTTTCTAAATGTCACTTACCACTAAAAGGACACAGGACTCCTTGGAGAAATGGTTGCTTCCAGGTGTGGGGCACAAATTAGCCTGGAAATTTTGTCATGCAGGAAAGAAAAGGAGTCACCAAATACTACTAGAATGATGTCAAAAGGACTGAAGAACTAACATGAGTAAGTTCTCATCGAGTGAGGATGGGACAATTTCACCATTAATAAGGATAGTAGCTGAGATGTTTAATTCTATAGGTTCATAATAATAGCAAAAAGATGAAACCTCCATTGGATATCTTTGCAGGGTTTCACGGAACCATCTCATGATTAACAAGTAAATTAAAAGAAAAAATCATAAGTCTATTTTGGCTTTCTTGTTAGATCTGCATCTCGGAGTAACCAAACAGTAGACGAAGAAAAAATTATCTTTACAGAAACAGCAAACTTAAGATGTCATCAGGCAATGACTGTCACTGGGTGATGACGTCACACAGAGAAACCATCAGGCATCAGACACCTCCCGAGGAAGCGGTCCTGCCCAAAAGGAAAACAATTCACCTTCATCTTCTCAAGACTCGAGATCTTATTTCTGGTTCACAGGAAGCCCAAGTGACGAAGGAGCAAGCTAAACGATACCACACAGATAATAATCAACAAAACCCAGCCTGTGGAAAACTTTCCAGCACAAATGAAACCCTGTTTCTTCAACATACATTTTAAGAGGGGAGCAAAGATGGAGAATAAACTATCAGTTGAAAGAGACTTGAGGACATAAGGAGCTGCTGGAATATTTTGATTCTGATTTAAATAGACTATGAACAAGATGATAACACGATCATGGAAAAGTGGACACTGACTAGATTTCATAATATTAAGGAATTATTAACATTTTAAGGTTTGGTGATATTAAAGAATTCTTTATTAACTGATATTTTGGTGCTTATCTTCTGGAGCAGAAGTTGTCAAACTGTGGCTTGTGGGCCAAATGTGGCCCAGAGCTGCAGTGTAAATAAAGTTTCTAGGAGCACAGCCACCCGTGTTTGTATGGTGTGCGTGGCTGCCTCCACGCTGCACAGGTGGTTATAAGGAGAGATGATGGACAGCTCCCCGTGCTCGGCCCACCCCCGCCTGCTCTGGACTTACTTACTGAGACAGTTACAGATGGATGATGTGATGCCTCGTGTTTTCTTCAAAATATTCCAGGGACGGGAGACTAGCTGGTGGAATAGACGAATCAGAATTGACCGTGTTGAATCTGAGGTTACAATTTTGGTTCATTATACTATTCTCTCTACTTATGTAGTTTTGAAAATTTTCACAATAAAATATTTCAATAATAAGGTAAACTGTATGAGAACTTACTGGCATAAAAGTATTTTCATATGTCATTATATGAATAAAGTAAGTTGTAAAATAGTATGGCATGAATCTATTTGAGTAAAAAAAGTGTATTTATATTATATATATGTATATGCATAAAAATGCAAAATTGAGAAGAGGGGGATTGGCAATGTTTGGAATGGAAAATAGTTTTTTTTTTTTTTTACTTCATATAATTCTGTTCTGCTTATTATTTTTCTCAACAACAAATATTTTTAATAGTAATTTGAAAAAGTAATAGACTGTGTCACAAGTTCCCTATATTCCTAATTGAATTCCAAATAAAAGTGGTGACCAGCTCTTGGTAATGGATTTTTCCAAAGACATTTTCATGCACATTTGTCTTATTTACTGTCTTATTATTGGCCAGCATTTCTAGAAGATTCTTTTCTATTTTTTGTTTCATCATTGCTGGGAATTTGGGACCTCATGCCAGACTTTTGAGTTATAAATTCCTAGGTATGTTGTTGTTGAATCAAAGATGTGAATGTCCGGGGCTGTTAATTCATGACTTAAATTGCCTCCACTTCCTTTCTTGCCACCCATCCTCCCTCCCCTCGGCTTGTTATCTGTATCCGTGGGTCTGCATCTTTTCTATTTTAAGAAAAACCCCATATTAGGGGACCTGCTGTTCCCAAGTCAAAGCTGGCTCCCAGCACCCCAGCCTCCTTTGCAGCTGGTAAGCTGGCCTGTGCCCCGGGCTGTGCCATCCAGCAGGCCTGTGGAGGGTGGGCGACAGGCGGGTCAGGGTCCTCAGGAGACAGGGCGCAGGGGTGCACCACCATAGGGCCAGGCGGCAGTGGCAGGTCTGCCCGTTCCCAGGCAGTGCCTCGTGCCCGTCAGCATGAGCTGTGGCCTGGGGTCACCACTGGGTGGGTGTTTCGGGGGTGGCAGGGCCTTGCCGGGTGGGTGGGCCTGCTCCTGGCTACAGATGGTCTGTCTGCAAGCCTGTCACATCCTATAAAAAAAACCCTTTCTTTTTAAACAAGAGTCAGTGGATACTTTTCTTTGCAACTATGAATTCTGACTGATACTGCTGTTATCTTTACATGATTATAATAGCTGTGGCCTTTTGTTCCCTTATTTTTTTTTCCATTTAAAAAATTATAATAGGTCCTTAATAATTATTTGTTGAATGAATGAATGAATGAAGGGTTAAGTCTGTTACTCCTTTTGTTACATAGGACACAACACGAAGGTGGGTCTGACATTTATGTACAGGAAACATTCAAGCCTCAGCAAACTTATCCCAGAATTGCAGGATGGGCCACTTCTGCACCAGGCCCACGGACGTCGCCAGGGCCAGGGAGCCTGAATGGCGCAGTGGGAAGCAGTTCCCAGGCCTCCTGTCCCCTAAGTCCAGTTGTTTGCTCGGTTACTCTGTCTCATGCCATCAAATAACTCTTCCAGGCTTTAACGACAGGGCCAGGAACGGGTTAGGAAGGAGTGAGAAGTGAGGAGGGTATAGGGAGAATGGCAAGATGGGTTTTTTTGGTGCTCATTTCCCATTTTATTAAACCCTGTTATTTTATCTAAAAATTTCCCCTGTACGGAAGACCTTTTATAAGGCAGTGACAATATTATCATTTTTGTCCCCATAACACCAAGAACAATGAATGCCCTGTAAAACGAAAAGCGGTCTATGAAAATCAGGGTGTTAGGTCATTTGAGAACATCCTTTCCTGGAAGCTCAGTAATTCCGACACGTTTCATAAGAGGAAAAAGTGCTGCCATGCTCTGATGACTCATTTCCCATCTTTAGCCTTCCGCTCTCAGTCTCTCCCACTCAGGAATGACAGATCTTCTGAAAGAAGGGTGACGAAGCCATTCTGAGTATGGGACACCCAGTCCAGGAGGGGGCTTCTTACTGAGAATAGCAACGGTGGCCCCGTCCCCCAAGGCAGCACAAACTGTCTCAGAGACAGGAACACATGAGATGAACCTGGCCAAGGCCAGAGAGTGAAAGCCCCCCAGTCCCTTCCTTCTCCAGGCTTCTTGGCACAAGGCTAGAGCTGCCCAGGGGAGCAGGGTTCTCTCAGAGATACTTATTTGGCTTGGCAGAATTTTTTCAGATCCTGGCTTACCACTTTGTGGTGTTTAAATTTGAAATTACCTGGAATAATCTTAAAAAACTAATCTAGAGAAACGTGCCTGGAATAACCTGGAAGTCTGAAGTATCTGGAACACCTTGGGTGAAAAGTTCTAAGAAAAGTTATAGTGTTGACAGTCTTGCTGTCTCAGTATGTTTCCCAATATCCTCTTGGCTCATTGGCAGGTTCATTAAAATGCCTTTGCAACCAGCTCCTGGGAGGCAAGTGCTATCTTTGTTTCTTAAAACATTCCTCTACAGATCTTGCATGGTTTCAGGCCAGGTGTGCATGGGGGACCTCGTGTCGTCCCCCCAGAGAAGACCCTGGCCACCTATGACAGATGGAGGCACATTGATTGAATCTAAAGCTACTGCATAATAAATACTTGTGAAAAATAAATGGGCTCAGAGAAAGAAGCCTTTCCATAGGACCCCGTTCTGCCGTGTTTTCTTGACAGCCTTTCTAATTTATGATGGCAATTCCTCTTCATTTCCTACCAGGGGTAATTTGTCTTTTACCCTTTGAACACGCAGTACTGAAGTTTTTATTGCACACACAGGGGAAAGAAGACAGTCTCAGACACTCAGCTGCTGCCAACACACATCTTGAATTGCCCCTTGGATGTAAGTTTTGTAAAAGTTAATCAGCTGAAAGGCTGACTGTGCAGAGAGAACAGTTTTGATTAGAGTCCCTGTGTTAACCCTGAATGCAAGGAAGGATTTTAGCTGTCACACGAGGGATAGTATTAGGGGAAAAAATAGGGCACCCCCAAACATAGATTTTGGAAACAGAATAACACCGTTTTCAATCAGACCCAGCCGGCATCTTCCCATATTCCCATTCACTGCTGAGTGCATGCTTGCTGTTGCTCATCCAACAGCCTTTGGAGGATGGGGGAACAGCCATCAGAACAGAGGAAGAGGTCTGAAATACGGTGCCGGCTAGCTGCGACACACAGGACGGACCCCAGACTGCTCACCCCAAGCCATGCAGCATTGCTTTGGGGTGAGGAACTTTGAAGAGAAGGGCTAGCGTGCAAAGGGGCTGCTTCCGCAGGACACCGAGGGTGAAGGGGGTGACCAAGACATTGGCTCACCTAAGCTGGCACACCAGCTTTGTCCTCTTTTGGTCAATAAATGAGGGTTCCATAAATCTAACCACACTGTCAAAGAAGGCTGAAACTCGTTTTTTTATTTTTCCATGAAGAAACCAGCATGAAGAGCAACTAGTATTTAAATTTCTAACTTGCCTGTGAAGTATGGTGTAGTGGAAGGACCTTAGTGGAAGCCCTGGACCTCAGTGACCTTCGTTTCATATTGAACTTGTATTTCCCTCTTGCCAAGTAGGTATGAGTCGGAATAATACCTCTGCCACTAAGAATGGTGTGATGTGGACAAACACTCCCCTGTCACATCTCTTCACGAAGCATTGTTTTCAGCGCTTGCTGTATTTATTGTCATTACCATGTCATTCCCAGTACCTGACTTACATCACTGGGTTACAGGAAGAGAAAAGAGAGCCCTTGGCTTCACGTAGGAAAGAATTCAAACGTGAGCAGAGACAATTTAAAGTAAAGGTAAGTTCATTTAGCAGAGAGTAAGTAAGGAAATGAAGTCCACCCCATAGGCAGAGTGGCCGCCTCTAATGGCTAGTGGAAGACAGATCTCCTCCATCCCTGGCTGGGGTTCATATGTGTTTTCTGCTTCCATGGAAAATTCATTGGTGTGGGGGCAAGCAGGATAGAACAGTGGTAAGTTTGTCTCTACCTTCAGTAAGACGCAAGAACAATAGGGGCAGGTTGGTTTTTAACTCTTGTAAAGCACATCCTGTGCTTTCTTTCGGTGGTGCCTTAACTCCAGGGAGTTCCCAATGGAACCTCTAGTCTCCTGAGAGAGAGCTCTGTTGTCACTGGTCAACGTCTGCTTGGGCTCTGTTTGAGTTCATAGGCAGCAGGCTTGGAATCCAACCCCTTAGCTTCAGCAGAAATCATCTCCTGCCCCTTCCCTATACTAACTGTACCTGTGTTTGCTTTGTCTTCCGTTTGTCTAGAAGCCCCTTCAGAGAAAGGCCCACATCTCAGTATGCTATGCTTGGTGACGACAGACGAGGCGAGGGGTTGCTCGGTGATTAGGAAAAGACCTTTGTCTTCCTCACATTAACTACCCATCAGTGACCTGAGATGATTCCTAACTACGCCTCTGGACTCTGGGAGAGCACAGACTCACAGGCCTCACCGAGAAGGCCTAAATTGGGGGTCACTACACAAATGTGAGCCATGTGACAAGACTTTCTCCCTCAGCTCACCGGATTGCTTTTTTAATTAGTTGAAGTTGGGAGATTTTAAGTCCTCGCAAGATGATGCAAGTTGCTTATAATGCAGTAATTTAAATGCAGGCACAACTGTGATGTCTGAATGACGGGAAGTGTGACTGCCTCCCAGCTTCAGTTCTCCTGCCTGAGAAGCAGCCCCGGACTGCCTGGCTGCTGCTGATAAGCTCCGGCGGGCACAGGAGGGTCCTCAGGCTTCGTCCAGGCAGCCTGACCCTCCCTGTGGTGGGCAGGCCCTGCAAGCCGCCAGGACCCGGCCACCCCACCCCCACCAGCAAGGGAGGGGAGTAGATGTGGCCTTTGGCACAATAGGTCGCCACCCTGGGGCTCAATGTTTATGCAGTAGCAACATGGTGGAAGCACTGTGCTCAGTGTGGGAATTCAGAACCGAAGGAGACAGCTCCTTGAAGATTCTGAATCATCCATGTTACACACGTTCTCACTTATCACAGCAGATGGTGCTTAGTAGCACTGACCCTACAGCTGGAAAGGGGAGATGCCAAGAGTTCCAGAAATTGGATGGGTGATATGGGCTGTCCTGGATGATGACTGCCGTGGGCTCAGAAACACAGGTCAACCTTGAGTGTGGGCAGTTAACTGGTGACCTATGTGGGGAGGGATCAGCACAGTTTGTAGTTTCCCAAAGTGAAGCATCATTGACCCTGTAGCTTCTATCACTTGTACTTTCCAGATTGGCTCTGTGGGATCTGTCCCTCCCCCCACCTGCTGTCCGAAGTCCCAAGGTCAGAATCTCAGGGTTAAGGGGCCGTGAAGTTCTTCCATGTCGACTTCCATTCTGACACTGGCCTCATCGTCATCACTTCTCGGCTCAAATGTCAGTATGGTTTTGGTCACTCAGGGCACGATGTCACCCACTGCAGTTGTCACCCACCGGTTCCAGCTTTGCTTGGCCCTGACAGTTCCAAAGCCCTTTTCTGCCTAGTAGGCCTGCTTCCTCATGGTTTCCTCCAGCCCAGTGGCTATGGGGCCTGCAATGGACACAAGCTCGGGTGTGTGGACACCGCAGGCGTGTGCCCGTTGGAAAGGAGGAGAATAAGGAAAAGGAAACAGTGGTACGTCCATCCGACAGGGTGCAGACAGGTCTCGGACCATGTCAATTTCTCCTTTTCAGAAGAAGAGGCATTTCTCACTGAGCAGGCTTCAAGGGGAAGGAGAAGCACACGGGACTGTGACAGGCCAGCTCCCTCACACCAGGCCATGGGAGCACCTTGGAGGAGGCGTCCATATTTCCATTCAGGCAAAGAAAGTGACATTAAAGATGGCCGTAGGAGCCAGGTGGCTGTTACTGGTCAGCATCTGATGGGCACGCAGGGCCATGGGGATGGGATAAACTTTATGTAACCTGGAGGTCCTGACTTTCTTAACCGCAGGACTGTGACACATTGTCCAGGAATGTCACTGACCTGCCACGACAGCAGTGGTGGCCTTTCTAGTGCTCCCACTCGAATGCAAGTTCTGGGAGGGGAACCCTGCCATCTTCTTCGGCATTGTATCCCCAGAGACCTGCTCAGGGCCTGGCACCTAATGGGTCATTCACAGAGAGCTGTTGAATAAGTTTCTAAGCCTGAAGACTCTTTTCTGCTTTGTTTTGCCCTCCGCCTTACTGCCTCAGGTTTGAGGCTGTTGGAACAGTGGGCCTTGGAGTGCAGGTCACCGTCCCTGGCAGTGGGCTCGTCCCTTTATGTGGACCTCACCGTCTCATGTCCTCTGAATGGCAGTTTTCTGGTTGCCACATGTCGTGCTTCTCTCAGGGCTGCAGGCAGATGGCACCGCCCTCCGCTTTGCTGTCCTCGTTCCTTCTGTGCCCCAGGCTGGATCACTCTGCTGAGCCCCGCCCCACTACCTGCCCTCTCGGTCTCTAAGCAGGTCGAGCAAACGCAGAGCTCCTTGTTGGAAATGAAACATGTCCAGGTGGTGGCAGCAGAGCGTTCATCATGAGCGGGCTCCTGGGTGCGGTCCTGTGTGGATAGCTGCCTGTGAAGCCACATACTCACTTCCGAAGGAGGGCCCAGGGGGCCTGTGGCAGTGCCGGACCCTGCTGTGTCACACTGAGGACGTGGTGACGTGTAAGCCACAACACGCTGCCCCTGCTTCCCTCCCAGTCCCCCGGGAACTTTCCTGCTGGCCATCGGAGTAGAAACCTGCAGGGAAGGGCATTCTGGAAAAACGCAGTGGGGCCTGGGCTGCTTGACCCATCACAAAGCCCTCTCAGTCACCACCGGCGTACATTCTGAATTCTCCCCACCAGTCCTTCTAGGCCCGGATCTCAGTCTGCAGTCGCTTGTCCAAGGGACCATAGGTGACAGTTTTACCAAATGTTTGCCACTGCATAAGAAGACTCACCCACTTTTATATTCAGTGTCCTTCTCTCCTGCCATCTGAACTCCGCCAATAATTGTTACATTTTACGCTCTGTTCCTTGTGCCACTTCAGGGTATTAATTATTTTCTAGGTTGAGTCCAACTGAATGGAACCCCAAACTCAGAAGGACAGTGGTTTAAACAAGAGTAAAGTTTGTTTCTTTCACACAGAGAATCTCGACATGCAGCCCAGGCTGATAGCATGGTTCCAGGGGCACGAGAGACCCAGGCTCCCGCTCTCTTGTTCTCACACTAGCCTGGGTCTTCCTGCTAGAAGAGGCACTGAGCACCTGACACTGTCTCCTTGTTGAGACGCCTTCCCCAGAAGTCCCAGACAACACTCCTGCGTACGTCTCATTGTCTGGAACTTAGTCACTAGGCCACATGTGGCTGCAAGGGGGCTGGGAAATGTTTTTTGTTCTGGGTGGCGTGTGCTGAGCTGCATAATAGGATTCTGTTATTGGAGAAGAAGAGAATAAATATTGAGAAGCAACTCCGTCTCAGTCTAGGGCAGAAGGCCAGCCCCCAGCCAGCCTACGCCCTCCCCATCACAGGCTGGGCCAGCTTTTAGCAGAAGGACCCCTGGGGCCCAGGCTGCAGTGACCTGATGCACATTGTCACAGCGTGCGATCCTTTCCACTGCCCCCCACGCCCAGGATCGGACCCCCTGGATGTAAATTTCAGCTTGAAGTCTAAGGGGCCCCGCAGAGTGTCGCAGGAACAGCTGCTTCTAGAATGACAAGTGCTTGGCTGTGGACAAAGAGAAGCTGCTGAAGGGGTGTAGCGAACAGCTCGGCCAATGGTTTTCAGGCATTTTCAGCAATGGGAGCATTTCCTTTATTTGCATTCTGAACACGAAGCCCAGTCTGAGGACCGGGTCAAAGTGGAGCGGCTTCCGTGAAAGACAGGGCCCCTGGGGGGTGGAGGGCCGGCAGCCCAGTCCTGCTCCCTCCCTCCCCAGAGCTGCGGGGCTCCCTGGTGCCTTATTTGGATCAGCCATTCTGGTCCAACCCCTGGTGTGCACAGGAGAACCCCGAGGCCCAGGGCCGGTGTGACCTGGACAGAGCGGCGCAGGCTTGTCTGGTCCTTGCTGGGGTGTGTGGTGTTGAAGTTAATGAGGGTCCCAGGGGGCAGAGATCTGAGCCGAGCGAAACAAGACAGTTCAGGAAGACGTGATGTGACCCCGTGAAGAGCCGTGAGACCGATGAGCGGCAGCGAGAGGCGGAGGGTCCCGAGGCTGTGGGTTTGGGTCAGGCTCTCCTAGGCTGCTCTGGGTTTCCTTTGGGGACCCAAGTGCGTCTCTCGACACCTCTGCCTCTCTCTGCCTCTCCCTCTTTCTCCCTCCGCTCAGCCTGAGTTGTATTCTTCGACAAACTCAGCTAGCTTGTGGCCCACTGTGTCTGCCCGGCCTCTGTTGTCATCGTGACACCTTGGCTTCCTCCTGCTAATTGCTTCTTTTCCTAAAAGCATTTCTTCATTCAGACTCTGGACAAGTGTGGTTAGATGGAACCACCTTATCTTTTAATTAGGTCATGGGTCAAAGGCCAGCCAAAGAATGGCTGTCATTCAGTGGGTGCCCATTGGACCTCCCAGCAATGGCTAACAGGGTGACGGGGCTCCTGGGGGTGCTCCTTTAGCAGTGGTTGCAGCAGGGTTGGTGCCCTGCGAGGGCATGAGCAATCCCCATGACTGCTATTTGCAGCATCTGACTGTGCTGAAACTAGCATTCTGTTGTCCCAATTCCATTGTTTGGGAACTAGCTAGTCCTTTTGTGTGCAGTCAAACAGTCAGACCCTCAGGCACAACTTCCTGACCATTGGCTTCATCTGACAGTGCTTTTTAAGCATCTCATTGCATGTGGAGCCACGAGAGTAAAGGCCTTTGTGTGAGTGCAGACTGTCCTGAGGACAGGGAAAAGATGCTTTCCCTTTGCTGGGCCCTAATTGGTTTATTGGTTGCTTATAAAGCAGGAGCCAAAAGCTCAGAGTATAGGAGGAGCATTAAGTGAAAGCATTCTCCCAGCTCCCTTTTAATTCCTACTCAAGATGAGTTCGAGTAATAACCAGATATTAGGCCATCAGTTTCTTCAGCCCTTTGCGGGCAGTGTTCTTCCTCCTCCTCCTCCTCCTCCTTCTCCACCAGCTCCCCTCCTTCAGAGCTGCAACAACTGTGCCTGACCACACGGTGGGGACCTGAATTCTGATCCCAGACTCTCTGTGCCCCTCCCCACAACGTGCACCTTACCTGCCTGGCCAGTGAAATGTCAGGAGGAGCCACGTGCCCACCTTGGGGCAGAAACTTCAGGAGCTGATACAGTTTGCAAGAGTGCTCTTTGTCCTGCCTTCGTGACTGAGAAAGCACATGGTGACACAGAACCTCTGTCAGACTCCGTCCCTAAATTGCTCCCATGAAGGAAAGATATTTTGTTGATTAAGCCACTGACATTTTTGTGTGGTTTGTTACTGCAGCATAACCTCGCCTATCCACTAGCAGAATATCTAGTTGCGACTTAAGTTCTCTGGCTGGGATGCTGGGAGGTGTCGAGGCTGTCTTCCAGACAGAGATGCCATTTTACATTCCCACCAGCAGTGCATGAGTGACTCAGCTTCTCCTTGGTGCTACCACTAGTTTTTTAGGCATGGAGTGATATCACACTGTAGTTTTAGTTTGCACCTCCCTAATTGCTAATGGTGTTGAATATCTTTTCATGTGCTTATTTGCCATCTACTATATATATCCTCTTCGGTGAAATGTGTCTTCATATTTTTTGGCCAATTTTTAATTGATTTGTTTATTTTTGACTGTTGAGTTTCAGAATTCTTTATGTATTCTAGATACTAGTTGTTTGTCAGATGAGTGGTTTGTAAATATTTTCGCCCAGGCTGTAGCTTGTAGTTTCATCCTCTTAACAGGGTCTTGCACAGACCAAGTTTTTAATTTTGATGAAAAATTTATCAATTTTTTTTCCTTTTATGAGTCACACTTTTACAATCAAGAACTCTTTGCCTAACCCTAGATTCTGAAGATTTTCTTCTATTCTTTTCTAAAAGTTTTGTAGTTTTACCTTTCAGTCTGTGATCCATTTGAGTTCATTTCTGTGTAAGGTTCATTGTTTTGCTTACAGCCCAAATGCTTATTTGTCCACAGGCCCCAGCAGCCTTTGTTGAAAGCCTATGGTTCCTCACTGAATTGCTTTTGCTGCTTTGTCACACAGTTGGGCATATTTGTGTGGGTCAATTTCTGGACCCTGTTCTGTTCCAATGACCCGGAAGTCTGTCTTTCTGGCAACACCAAGTCTCCATTACTGCAGCTGTGTATTATAATTCTTGAAATTGGGCAGACTCATTCCTGCAGCTTTGTTTTTCCTTTTCAAACCTGTGTTAGTTATTCAAGTTTGTTTGCCTTTTCATATAAAGTTTAGAACAACTTTGTCTTTACCTTCAAGAAATCTTGCTGGGATTTTGATAGGAATTATGATAAATCTGCATATCAATGTGGGGAGCACTGACAACTTTGCTACGATGCTGCTTCCAATCCAGACATACAGCATTTATCTCCATTTATTTAGATCTTTCTCAAAAATTTCTTTCATCAGCATTGTGTAGTTTTCAGCATACAACGTACATGTTTTGTTAGATTCACACCTAAATGTTCATTAATTTTTTAAAAATGGGGGTAAAATACATGTAACATAAAATTTACCATTTTTAAGTGTACAATTCATTGGCACTAAGGGTGCTCACAAGGCTGTGTAACTATTACCACTATCTATTTTGAGAACGTTATCATCTCAAACTGAAACTCTAACCATTAGACAATAGCTCCCCATTTCCCCATCCCCCAACCACCATTCTATTTTCTCTCTCCATGAATGTGACAATGCTAAACACATCATGTAGGTGGAATTATACAGTGCTTGTCCTTTTATGACTGGCTTATTTTACTCAGCATAATGTAAAGTTTTATCCATGTTGCAGTGTGTGTCAGAGTTTCCTTCTTTTTTAAGACTGAGTAGTATTCCGTTGTGTGCACATACCGCATTTTGTGTATCCACTGATGGATACTAGCTTTGCTTCCACATTGTGGCTGTTGTGAATAATGCTGCTGTGAATATGTGTGTACAAACATCTGTTTGAGGTATTGCTTTCATTTTTTTTTGGTTATATACCCAGATGTGGAATTGCTGGATCATATGTTAATTCTATTTAACTTTCTGAGGAGCCACCAAACTGTTTTCTGCAATGGCTGCATCATTTTACATTCTTATCCGCAGGGTATAAGTGTTCCAATTTCTCCACATCTTTACCAACACATGTTGTTTTCTGGATTTTTAAATTTTTTTTATTTTTTATAGTAGTCATCCTAATGGGTGTGAAGTGATAATCTCATCATGGTTTTGACTCATATTTCCCTACTGATTAGTGACATGGGGCACTTCTTCATGTGCTTATTGACCATTTGCATATCTTCTTTGGAGAAATGTTGATTGATTCAAGTTCTTTGCCCGTTTTAAAATCAGGTTATTTATTGTTGAGTTATAGGAGTTCTTTATATATTCTGGATTTTAACCCCTTATAAAATATATGATTTGCAAATATTTTCTCCCATTCAGCGGGTTGTCTTTTCGCTTTTTTGATTTGATGCACTGAAGTTTTAAAATTTAATGTAGTTCAATTTAACGACTTTTTCTTTTGTGGCATACGCTGCTTTTTTCTTTTTTCCTTCCTTCCTTCCTTCCTTCCTTCCTTCCTTCCTTCCTTCCTTCCTTCCTTCCTTCCTTCCTTCCTTCTTTCCTTTCTTCCCTTCCTTCCTTCCTTCCTTCCTTCCTTCCTTCCTTCCTTCCTTCCTTCCTTCCTTTCTTCCTAGTTATTGGGGTGACATTGGTTAGTAGAATTACCTGGGTTTCAAATGATGTCCAATTCTGTATTACATCATCTAGTATCCCACTGTGTGCTCACCACCCAGAGCCAGTTCTCCTTCCATCACCATATAGTTGACTGTGGCATGTGCTTCTGATGTCATGTCCAAGAAGTCATTGCCAAATCCAATGTCATGAAGATTCCCCCTATGTTTTCTTTTAAGGGTTTTATATGGCTTTAGCTCATACATTACATTTATGATCCATTATGAGTAAATGTTTGACATGTTGTAAGGTTTGGGTCCAACTTTGTGCATTTGCAGGTAGATATCTAGTTTTCCCAGCACCATTTGTTGAAAAAAACTGTTCTTTCCTCATTTAATGGTCTTGGCACCCTTATTGAAAATCATTTGGCCATATATATAAGGGTTTATTTCTGGGCTTTCTGTTCCATTCCGTTACTTTATAAGCTTGTCAGTGTGCCAGTATTACACTGTTTGGATTACTGCAGCTTTATAATAAGTTTTGAAGTTTGAGACCTCCAATTTTGCTCTTCTTTTTTAAGATTGTTATGCCCCTTGAGATTTCATATGAATTCTAGGATGGGTTTATTTCTGTAAAAGTTGTCATTGGGATATTGATATTGATTGCATTGATCTGCAGATGACTTTGGTTAGTATTGTCATATTAACACTACTAAGTCTTCCAATCCACAAACACCATATATATATATATATATATATATATATATATATCTCCATTTATTTGTAGCTTTTAAAATTTCTGTCAACAACATTTTGAAGTTTTCAGTGTGCAAGTCTTTTGCGTACTTGGTTAAGTTTATTACTAAGTGTTTATTCCTTTTAATGCTATTGTAAATGAAATTAGTTTCTGAATTTCCTTTCCTGATTGTTCATTGTTTCTGTATAGAAATGCAACTAATTTTTATGTGGAGATTTTGTGTCCTGAAACTTTGCTGACTTTATTTATTAGCTCTAACAACTGTGTGTATGTCATCTTTAGGGTTTTCTGCAATAAGATCAGGTCAACCGCACAGAGATCATTTCACTTCTTGCTTTCTAATTTGGGTGCTTTTTATTTCTTTTCTTGCTAATTGCTCTGGAAGACAACAATTTCCAGCTTAAACTACATGTGGAAAGCCTTCCACGCGCTGAGGAGGTCCCTGGGCCATGACGCACGCAGTCTCCGGGTCTTCCCTGCCTCCCTCCTGCGTGCCCACGGTGTGCGGGCTCCATGGGCACCCACCAAATGATGTCATCACTTCCAAAGTGATTCCCCCCTCCTGGTCTGATTTTCAGAAACTTCCATTCTCGGCTAGACATTAGGACAAGAGCGTGGGATTGAACCGTTTGACCGTGAACAGTGAACCACCACGCATCCACTCCCGCTCACCAGGGGCCTTCGTGTGGTAAAGAGTCCCTGTGTCTGCCTGAAAGGAGCTCCCCTACCAAATGCAGTTTCAGACTGTGAGCCACACCTCAGGCAGCGTGCAAGTTTTCTGGTTTTCTGCTTGGGAAGCTTTGGCATTGGCGTTCTCAGAAAAGCATTTCTGCGTCAGCTTCTTGCTGTCTCAGTAGTTACTTCCCAGGACTACCCCCAGGGTGGCCCCCACAGACCTGTGAGCTCAGCGCTTGCCTCGTTCTTGCTTTGCTCTTTGACCTATTCTGCAGGTTGGTCTGAGAAGTTCTTTAAGGTGCCGTCTCTCTCCACATCTCCTCTGTGTCCCTGAGGTCGAAGTGGAGGAAAACCCTCTTCAGCTTTGGCCCCAGCTCCACTTTGTCTGAGTCCCATAGCAGCTGAAGTGAGGAAGTAGGGGGCCCTTCAAAGAAAACTTGGAACCCCAGTGGAAGGGAGGACCTTACCAGTCAGTCTCACCTATCCCTGTTCACTCTTAACCAAACTCCATGCGTATGTTCAACCTTCAGAATTCCTTGCCTCATTAACTTGGCTATTTGTTTACAACTTAAAAGAATTGAAGGAACTGTTTATTAATACTAATAGATATAAATATTACTATCAACCACCATTAAACAGCTGTTGGGTCCAGACATCATTCTGGCTACCTGTTTCCTTTTGAATATTTACATGTATAGTCATGCATAGTTGAATTATTATCCATATTCTTCTCTATCCATAAAGAGAAAACGGGCTTATTCAAGGTTAAGTTTCTCGCCTAAGGTCACAGTGCTAACCATAGATAAACTGTGTTTGACTAACTCCAAATTCACACTCATTCCTTTAAATGCCTACCCTGTGTCTTTTGCTCTGGTTTTAACTCAGGGAGCAGGAAGCAATAGCTACTAGGAGAATCCTGACCTAAGTAATTCTCTTCCCCGGAACTCTAGGTCCCCCTTATCCCTTATCTGTGTGTGTTGCAAAACATGGCTTTTTCATCCACTCTTCCTGGGTGGTTATGAAGTCAGTTGTACAACTTATTTTTAAATGTTTCCCCCTTATGGAAATCAATCCTTTTTGTTTAACTTCACAGCATTGAATTAAATTGTGCAGTGCTAAGAGGTTTGGATTTTCCTGGAGGGAAAGTATTTCACAAGTGCAAATTATTATGATTATAATTCAGTCCTCTGCTCCTGACTCTCTGACCTTGGGCAAATTGTGCCCTGTCTGCTTCCAGTTCTGAGTCTGTGAAGTGGAGATAACAGTGGCTGCTCTTCCAGGCTGGGACTTTAAAATGAGCCTTAATGAATGAGTGTGTGCACCTCAGAAGACCCAGATGCACTTATTAGATTCCATCAGGATTAATGTGTGCAGTTATAAGTCCCCTGGACACGGATCGTGACCGTTATGCTTTGGACAATTCTGAGAGTGCTGTTGGTTCTTAGAGATATTGATAAAGCTGAAAAATACAGTTAAAACAGTGAATGCAGAAATTAAGAACAATGGATTTAAAAGGTTCATTGTATGAACCTTTGTGCAGGCAGATATTAACAACAGTCCTCACTTCTTCTATACTCACAGTCTCCTGGGAAGCATGGTCACCATGCCCACTTTACAGAAGGAAAAGCTGAGCCCCGGGGACCCCAGCTCCATGCATCTTCCCCAGGTCATGCAACCCCTTTGGGAGTACCTGTCATTAATACTGCATGATGGTCATTGTGCCAAATGCCAGGAACACAATGCAGAGCACAGAAAGACAACACAGTCTCTGTCCTCGGGGAGTTCAGTCTACTGAGGAGATGGACGTTTACTGAAAACACTCAGATAAAATGGAGAATTACAACTGTGACTGGTTACCACAGAAAGTACGAGGAGCTGAGAGGGCATCAGTGGGATGACTGACCCAGCCCAGGAGATGGGGGGGATGGGGCTGAAGTCAGAGGGAAGTGTGACCTCGGCCAAGTGGTGTGAGGAGAGCACTGTCCCAGGCAGTGGAAGAGCAGGTCCTAAAACCCTGAGGTGGGACGGGACAGTTTGCTTAGAGAGGCTAACGGAGCCCGGTGTGCTCGGGTGCAAAAGTGAGGGTCTTGGAGTGACATGAGACCAGGAGAAAGGGTCTGCTCCCCATGGGGACTGGACGTCCCAGGTCCTGCTGGGGATTTTGGTCTTTATCCTGCAAATAATAGGAAGCTATTGTTATTAGAATAAAGTAGGCTCTTGTGTGTGTGAAATGTGAGCTGATTTAGGTTCTAGAAGGATGACCATGGTGGCATCACCCCACTGTGGGTGTGTTTCTGGGAAGCATGGGACAATGGGTTGAGAGTGGACACACAGAACGAGGATTGCATTGGGGAGAAAGAACAAAGTATAACTTAGAACCTGTCACTTTACAATCTTTCAGGTGTCAAGTGGCATCCGGTGGGGTGGACAATGTGAGCTCAGAACTGAAGGGGCTGAAGAGGAGACCTGAATCCCCCCCTGCACCTTGGTGGTAACTGAAGCCCAGGCCGCGGAAACGGCTCTTACCTAATCCAGTCCTATTTCCTGGAGTCAGTGGATACACTCTAAAAGCCCGGGGTTTCTTTGCCGTACCTTTTCTGTTTTTTTCCTTTTTTTCTTTGTGTGTGTGTGTGAGAGAGAGAGAGAGAAAAAGAGAGAGAGAGAGAGAGAGAGAGAGAGAGAGAGAGAGAGAGAGAGAGGACTTGTGTCCAGAACTTCCATTCAGATTTGCAGATGGCATCCAGTGAACCTAATTAATCCTGCCATTGCCTAACCTTTGGAAGGGAAAAGAGAAAAAGGGAGGATGGGTCAAAGAGACGGAGGGAAAGGGGGAGGAGGCGAGAGAGACCAGGGAGGACCGAGGATAGGCCGTCCGATGCTTTGTATCAGGACCTTCTTGCCTCTGAGCCGAGGTCTCCTTGCTGGCTGTTGCGCTCTCGTCACACGTGGAGTTGCTTCTCTGTCTGGCATCTTCCTTCCAAGCTAGAGGCCCCACATCCCTGGATGTGGCTTCCTGATAATCCTAGGAACGTCCCGCCCCCAATCACACTGCAGGTGCTCCGAGTGCTTGGCCCCTGTTGGGGTCAGGTTGTGCCCAGTAGGTCAGGACCCAAATTGAATCAGACAGGCAGGCATCTGGATGGACCAGGTGACACCATAGGCCAACCTGATGGCTTGGCTCAGAAAGCGGGAGGGGGATGGAAGGAGCCGGTCAGATGGGGTAAAAGGACAGATGAGAAGCAAGTGCCCCACAGAGTGGGAGGGCGGGGCAGGCAAGACATGGTCGTCAGAAGGGACAGGCAGGGCTCAAATATCAAGGCTATGAGTGTCACTAGGACTCGCTGGATAGAGCAGGTCTACAAGAACACTTACTGTTGAGTGTCCCCATAACATGAAATTTCTGATTTTAGAGGCACAGGGTTGTTCCTAGGACCAGAGAAGGGATGGAGCTTGGTTCTATGGGGACAGTGGTGGCATCTCTTTTGGGTCCTGATTAAAGGGAAATGCATCAAAATGTTAACCTTAGTTGTCCTTGAAAATGTATAGTGCCCCCCCACCCCCGTTTTTCCACCTCCCCCAGTTCAAGCCGTTGTTTCCAGTCTAGTTGTGTAGGACACAGCTCCCTGGCCCAGGCTGGTATTAGGAGTACGGCGCTCCCCCCCGCCCCGGCTGAGGCAATTGGTGGCCAACTGTTGTTCAGTTGCTCACAGCAATTCATGGCAGCCCAGATCCAGGGAGAGCTGTTTGTTCACAATCTTAGCTGTAGGGGGCACAGCTCAATGGCCCGTGTGTGAATCCAACCAGCGACCTCAGCGTTAGGAGCACAGTGCCCCAACCACCTGAGCCACCAGGCAGGCCCCATGTTTTGTTATTTTAATAAGCTTGTCCCTCAGCAGACCTAAAGTCAGAAGCCCTTTTGCTAGGAAAAATTAGGAAGCTGGTGGTACCATCACCACATTTCAATGTTTTAACACAATTCGTGCATTGTCACCTCTTTTTAAAAAACTGGCTGCTGTGATGTTCCGGCTCTAAATATTTATGTTTAAAATCAGAAATAGCACCGAGATGATGACAGACTTGAGCCGCTGGATGGAGTTGCCTAAGCAGTTTGGGATTATGTGAACTCCACCTCCTGGAAGGCCACAGTGTTGTAAATCTCATCATAGGTTTTTCACCTCGGTTTGGCGAAGGACAACCAGTACGTGAGGGGACCAGAGTTCTCTGACTCCACTTGCAGCCACAGGGACATAGGAAGTTTGTGCACATGCGATGGTAACTGCTTTTTACAACACTGTGTGAGATGTGCCATTGCCCTCACTTCACAGGTGGGGAAACTGAGGCTCTGAGAAGCCCAGCAATCCAAGGTCTGTACTGACGAAGCTGCCTGTACTTGGGTTTGAACCCAAGTCCCCTGACTTTGAATCCTGCAGTCATTCACTCTATCTTCTCTTGTTCTTCATGGTTATTAATTATTTATGCCTAACCTTTTTATTTTAAAGGACTTGAAATGGTCCAGACATAAATGTGGCTATCTTAAATTGAATGAAATAGATCTTTTTGTTTTCTTTTTTTCCCCAAAAATGAGGAAAAAGGAAAAGAGGCCTCCTGAGGGCAGCCCCCATCAGCGTCACCCTCGTCTCTCCCTATGCGTCCTCCATGTGCTTTCCTGGAGCCCCTGTGGCCCTGCTTTTCCCCACCCCAGATTTACGTGTACCTGTTAGCCCCCTACTGCCAGGCCCTGTGTCAGGGTGCTCTTAAAATATCCTTCATCCAATTAGACAGGATGAAATCATATGGGGGACTGTTACAGAGATAACAAGAGCAGCATCTGATACTACCTTCAGCTCTTTTTTTAAAAAAGGCATTAAAACCGTACATACGTGATTTTTTTGTTGTAAGGAAGCGGGCAGGCAATCCAGTGGCCACACTGCTGTCACGGGTTTATTTTTCTCTGAGACCAGAGCCTTAGAGAAACACTGGCCTAGCTCTTTCTTCCATCCTCTGCTTGATAACTTCTTTTTTTCCTTTTGTTCCATTCATGTTCCTTTTTCTTCTCCCCCCCCCCACTTTTCCTTGTAATCACAAGTTTAATTGTCATATTTATATAATTCACATAATTAAAAAGCAAATCTTTATAGATTTTAACGTTCTACATTTTGGTCCAAATCCAAAGGCAGAACACAGTTAAGTGACATGGGACATGTCCTCACCATGATGCTACACGTCCTTTCGATTAGAGATGGACATTGTCTTCCCAAAACACTTTGCAAGTAACTTCCACGAAGCTCTTGTAGGGTGAGTATTGCCATCCTCTCATTACAGCCAGGGAAATGAGAGCTAATGTCCCCAAGGCAACACGAAGCAGGACATCAGCTGAGAAGGAGACACAGGAACCCCTGGCTTCTCCTCTCGTACCTTGGAAAGCAGAGAAAGCTTTGTTGGGGCATGTGCGACGTGTGTGACAGTGGACCCATGTCCACTACAGTCCAGCCTGTCTGAGCTGCACCTCCTAAGGCTGTGTTCCCTAAAATACATTGCTCTGTGGTCAACAGGTGAGTGAGAGGAAACATGTCTGCATTCATGTGTGCAAAGGGGATTCTGGGCTTGATGAAGTTAGATGTAATAGATCTTCTTTCTACAGGACTTCTCAGAGCCTTTCCATGAAGCTATGCATTGAGAATCTGCCTGAGTAGTTCCACAGAAAGCTGTGTGTGTCCACAGGGTCCTCCCATCCCACCCCACTGTCCTCTCAGCATCTTCAGAATGTTCTGTGTAGCATAGCTTAGAAGAATGTTTATCTATGGACACTTCCCTTCTCCAAATCAATTACCTTATCATCACTAGTACATACAGTGAGTGTTTAAAAAACTCTTCACCTTGGGGAAAGATGAGAAGTTTTGATGTGGCCACAGCCGGGGAGCTCTCCTTGCTTCCATCAGGTTTGAGGACTGCAGGTGGAGAAGGTCTCACTGACTCTGGCCTGAGGTAGCCCTCTATCTCTTCTTCCTGGAAATGTGGATAAAAAGGAAGGAACTGGAAGAGTGAGCCTCAGTGGAAGCCACTGCTTCAGGTTTGCTTGTTTGACAATGAGTTCAAGGACACCTGAGGAGGTCTCTGTGGAGCTTGGGGAAGAAGCCGCAGGCCCGTGAGCCCATGGCTCTTGGATATCATCCGGGAAACAGAGACATCGCTATTTGCAGTGTTAAATTGAGAAGTCCCAAGCAATGAGTCTTAGCCAGAGTGGTGAGTGTGTATGAGGCAGAGACGCAAGTTCCAGGCGCATAGACAAATGGTCTTTGTTTTCAAAGGAGCTGAGACCTTAGCGAGACCCATCTCGCACTGGTCTCCTTCCATGGTAGAAAGTGGAAAGTCCGTCATGCCTTAGAATTGAATTTAAAAGAGTTTCTTAAACTGGGATTCACGTGCCCCAAGGAGAGGGTGTGTACAAAGTCATAACTGTAATTCAGTGTTGTTTCCAAGGGAACTATTAACACGGTATAGAGCATTCGTTTTGACTGGTTTGTGGTGTGTAAGTGGCTTCCTGCACCGCATACATTCTACCACTGAGACTGAGATACAAGGAATTCCCGCGAGAATGAGGGCGTTGGTACCATTCCCAGGTCCCTAGGGAGGGAAGAAGGCCACTGTGCTGGAGAGACTGGAAGGGGCACGGAAGTCCTCTGGTGTGGAGTGAAAGGGTTGGGATGTCCAGCATGAGGATCTGACTGTTCCCATTGAGGAAAATAGTCAGGGGATGGTGGTGGGAGGCAAACACCCCAGAGGGGCCCAGGGGAGAGCAAACAGAAAAGGGCCTTCCCTCTGTCCTTTCGATAGGACTCTGCTTTGTCCCCGTGCACTGCCACAGCCCACTGGGAGGTGGTGGGGAAGGAGACGCAGTGGTGTGGTGGGTAAGGCAGAGAGCTGTACACGCTCGCTGGTGGCTGTGTCACCTGAGGGTGGGCCCTTCTCAGCACGATGTCTAAGTTCTTGGCATCTTGAGCAAAGAATTGAACGAGATACAGAAACAAAATGGTGAAAGAGTAGTTTATTAAAAGAGATAGTGCACTCCAAAGAGTTTGGAGTGGGCCTCAAGCAAACGCAAGGCTCAAGAGGCACTGACTGGTGGGGACTTGGAGTTTCATCCCTTTTTTTCTCTAAATGGGCTGTTCCTTTCTGGGCCTGGGACCACTTGATTGACACCTGTGATTGACAAGAGGCTATTACCTCATCGTTTTAGACTGCGCATGTTCCTTCTCAGAATTCAGTCTGTTATAATGGTTTTAATGAACTTCTGGGCATGATATTATAATGATGGTATAATGGGGCCCCGGTGAAATGAAGGTCGTGGCCTTTACTGTGAAGGTGTGAGTGACCGGCATAATCTAGTCGGGTATTTTGTACCCATTTGTTTCCTCATAGGGGTAGGTAGAGGGGAGGTCTTTTTGGTAGTCGCATTCTGTGAGTTGTGTAGGAATGCACAGAACCGATGCCTGTCTCTAACTGCCTGCCTTGTTTTCCCCTTGAGTGACATAATCCCCATAAAATCTCTACGGGAAGTTGAGGGACAGAAGGTCTTTTCTTCTGTACCTGCTTCCTGCTGGGCAGCGGCGTAGAGCTGTCCCTACCTAGTGAGGGATCCATGGAACTCTCGTCCTATCTGATCTCAGAGAAGAAAGAGTCTCGTGATCCGCCTGGAAGCCCGTGTTGGCGTCTTTGGTTGTGACTGGCAACCTTGCTGGGATATCCTGTGCATCCCCAAGGCCCCTGAATGAGGAAAACTGGATTTTGGTTAAACAGAGTTAAAAAGTGTTGGCCAAGAAGCAGGACCCAAAGCCATCAACGCGAGGTGGCTGTGTGATAGAAATTCTGCTTAGCTTCATGGAGCCTGTGGTCTTCTCCAGTCAATCCGGTTATTCAGGTGGCAGTGGTCACCCAGGAGCTGGGCCTGGAATGGCCTGGAACAGGGGGCAGGGGACTTCCTATGACTTAGGCTAGGAACAATCTTCTGTTTAAGATTGAAAGGCTGATTTGAAAGGTGATTAAGATCAGGAACTAGGGAGCTAAGAGACAAGTTTGGCCTGTATCAGTTGGAGGGAAGCTGAGGTGACAGCTGGGCGAGGGGCATGCTGGAGAGCCACAGTGGCAGCGTGTGAGGTAACCCCATCACAGAGATTGTGGGGCGGTGGCGTAAGAGGGGCTGTCTAGAGCCTGTGGTTGATATTCTAGGTGGCAGAATGAGCCTGGGGCAGTGAGAGGGGCCCACCGAGCACAGGCTCTGTGAGGGGCTGACGCAGTGTTCCCACAGCAGACCTGGGCAACAAGCGCCCAAGGAATGTTCCTCAGGAGGCCTGAAGGGTCCAGGGAACAGACACGCCATTGCTGTGGTCCCAGGACATCCTCACCACCCTGCAGTGTCCACTTCTCTTCACACACTCCAAGATGGGCTACAGAGAGGGCAGTGGAGAAACCCTGAAGATGGGTGTTTACCCCACAGAAACACAGTTACCCTGCGAAGGACAGTTTGAAACTGACCGACTGAGCTTCCTCTGGGGGAGAATTGAGGTCCTCATTCGTCCAGCCCTGTCCCCATGGCCCCCAACAGGAATGGGGCATCAGGACACATTCAAGGCAGTTCTAGGAAGCTGACAGTGCTGTATTTCTTCTGTACACTGGGGGTTGGGTGGAAAGTTTTTACCCGTCACACAATCTATGATTCAGGGCTCTGGCACAGATAAAAGAGAAGGGTAAGAACACACTGCTTCCCCCACAGAGGGGAGCCCTCTTCCAAACGTGGCCCAGAGGCAGCTGGAGGTGGGAGAATGTGGCTGATTTCTCCCACGAGCCTCTTTTCCAAACAAAGGAAGACAATGCTGGCCTAGCTGAAGGGGCTGGAGGCCAGAGGCAGGACTATCCTGGGCCCTGCCTGCCTTTGAAAGCCCTATTCTCTCCGGAGGCCACAGGAGCCCAAGCCGGTGGTGGGAGAAGGGGGCCGCAGTTCCCACGGTCCTGGGCGCCTGGGGCGGCACTGCAGCTTCTGCTGTCCCAGCCCCAAGCCCTCGTTGCCATGGTGACACTCTTCACCTCCTGGCATCTGCAGTGTGTTTTCTTGAAAGGGCCTCTGTTCTGTCCTTATCCCCTTCATCTATTGTGCAGATCACTGTGTGCTCCAGCTCATGCCTCTGTTACGTAGGATCCAAGCTATGACTCTGCGTCTTCCTGTCACCTGTACGATGGGCTACAGAGCTTCCCCCATCTCTCCTGGTAAAAACAAAACAAAAACAAAATGCAAAAGCCAGGCTCCATCTAGCTCAGTGTCTGCTGGCCTGTGGGGGACAGATGGTAACAATGATATTGGGGCCTAAACTTCTGGCCTGACTGGGTCCTTAGGTCACCAGTGACACTCGCTCCAGCACTCAGAAGAGCAGGGCCAGCTCACATCCCCCAAAGTGTGACTGCTGCATGGGGCAGCTCAGCAGTTAGGACACAAGCCAATATTTAAGACTTCAGTGTATCAGGAACCTTCTCCAATAGAAGTTTATTCTCCTCTCATAGACGTCCAGGCGTCGAGAGAGCAAGGCTGGCACCCACACCAGGGGCCCAGCAGCTCATGGGGGGCTCCCATTCTCAAGATTACAGGCCACTAGGTGGCTGCACACTGAGGAAGTTTACCCCACGAGGACCTGATGGGGCTGCCAGTGGGAGCAATTAGCTGCCGCTTGTCCTGGATTTTTTTCCCCCCTTGTCACGTAGATTTTTACACATTACTGGAAAAAACACTCCTAGTTTACCCAGGTGTGTAAAGCCCAGTGCTAAAGTAAAAGATGGCAGAAGCTGCTGGATCCTTTGTTCACTTTTATGACCGAATCACTGTGTGAGCATGGGCCTGTCCCACTCTAAATTCCCTTTACAAAGTGGAGATTTATGTTTAGTTCATGTGTGCTCTGAGAAGGCACAGTTTGGAGTGGCTCTTGCTGGGCATAGTCTCTGAGTGTCTTTATGGATGTACTGGGTGCCTAATTCTAGGCTGGGAATCTCTGCTCTTGGGGGGCTGATGCCCCAGTGATGTGTGGTGAGCAGACACAGGTTGCTGCAGGACAGACAGAGCACGATTGCTGCTCGGAGAGAGGACGGGGCTGACTGCACAGGAGCTGGCAAGAACGTGTCTGAGCTGGCCCTTGAAGCACAGATTGGATTATGACCAACAGGAATGATGGGAGAGGGCATTGGAGAAAAAAGGAACAGGGAGAGTGTATTAGTCAGGCTAACAGGACTAACAGGATGTGTGTATGAATATGGGGAGGGAGGGAGGGAAAGAGGGAGAGAGAGAGAGAGAGAGAAAGAGAGAGAGAGAGAGAGAGAGAGAGAGAGGGAGAATGAGAGAGAGAAAAAGAGAGAGACTCATTGATTTTGTGGGGACTGGCAAGCCCAAAATCTGCTGGTAGGCCAATCGTCTACAGACCCAAGGAAAAGTTGCAGTTCAAGTTCAAAGGCGGTCTACTGGCAGAATTCCCTCTTCAGTGGGGGACCTCAGTCTTTTTCTTAGGATCTTCTTTGACTGATTAGATGAGACCCACCCACATTATGAAGGGCAATCTGTTTTATTCAGAGTGTACTGATTTAAATGTAAATCTTATCCCAAAAATATTCCAACAGAAACACCCAGAATAATGTTTGACCATAAAATCAATCATCACAAAATCATTTGTGAAGTCATGAAAGTAGGGGAATGTTTTAGGAATATAAGTGATTGTTGCAGCAGGAGTGGGGATAGAGCAGGTGGTGGGGAATGAGGCCCACGCCATTTTGGGAAGAAGGGTGACAGGCAACGTGCTGTGGATTGGGGTGGAATGGTCCTGGCACGCATACACTCAGGGGAGGCTGGGGGTGGTTAAAGGAAGAAAGTCAGGGAAAGTGGTGGGGGAGGTAAGTGACAATTTAAAGACTCAACAAGAGAACTAACCTTCACCCAACAGTACTCTGGCCTCATGCCATGTACCTGCCCTCAGGGATGCGCGAAGCAGCCTATGGTCCTTCAGCTTCCCTATATCATCAGAGCTCTCGGACCAAAATGCAACATGCATGAGTTTCTTAGGTCTTGGTACAAGAAAGAGCAACCCTTTGAACGTGCGGCATCACGGCACACATGTTTTGTACAATGTCCCTAGCTTTATCTTATGTTTCCTCTCCTCATTTTCTCTCCCCTTTTCCCCCACTTAGTTGTTTTTAAGTCTTGTTATAGTGCATAACCTTCGTACGTTACTTTAAATTCTCTGTGGAAGGAAGGGGAGGTCACGTACATTCACAACAACCTGGATTTGACAGCTGGTGGAATGAAGGGTATGACTTTGGAGTCAAAGATGATCCCGGGCCTTCGTTAGAGAAAGACAAATCTGCGGGCAGGCTGTTTGGGGGATGACTCTGAACATGAGTCCCATTTTAGAAGGGGGCGGTCCACCAAATCTTGCCAATACCAGCTGCCCAAATGATGTCTGCTCCCTGCAACCTTAGCCCCTCCTGGGCTTGGGGCCAGCGAGCGTCAGCAATGGGTTGGTGTCCACTGGAAGCTGCTCCTTTCCAGTGAGTGGTGTCCAGAATCGATCTGCTGCCTCCCCAGGTCTGAGTGCCGGGTCCTTACATGAACACAGCCCTTCATCTCTTGGAACATTCCCCACCCATGAATTAATAGCATGGCCCATTCTGCCCTGGCTCTGTACAGTCCTCTAGAGGAATTTCTGTCAGTCCCTTTATGCCTGACCTGGACTTTGTCTCTGGGGTCCTGCACTTCATCACAAATGAGTCTCCCGGTGTAGGACCCGGATAGACTAACTGCTGACGGGCTGCATCAGAGCCTGTGGGCTGTGGGTCCAAGTATGGGCCGGATGTCAGTTCTCTGTGCTGGCCTTGACTTAAAGGAGGGCCACCTCACTTGCTGAGGTCAGTTTTTCTAGCCTTCACTCTATGCTTGCTGCAAAATTGTCCCCTCTTGCTGCCTTCTTACAAAAGGGAGCTCCCAGTATCTCTTGTAACAAGAACCAAGCTGAATGTCATGAGTTTGAGGTTCCGCAGGCATTCTTGGTTGAGACATGTGCCAGGTGTTAGGAAATAGGAAGCTATGGAGAATGGAGAGAGAAAATGCTATTGATTTAGGAAGGACTTAACTATAGGCATGGGCAAGAATTAAACCACTCAAAGACTGATACTGCGGTAAGAAGAGAAGGACAAGGAGGTATCCTTGGGGACAATTGTGGGGACAGAGTCCCAGAGAGCAGTTTCCAGGCTCTCGGCCTCACATGGAAAGGTGCTGGCTCACCTTTCCAGCCGTCAGCTATGACTAGTTGGACATCAGCTGTTACTGGTTAGCCATTGGCCACTGATATAACTGCTGTGGCTACACTGGGGGTTGGTGGGTTGACAGAGAAGAAGACGGCAGATTGCAGATCATGTGGCTCCTGCTTCCTGTGTCTCCAACCCAACCTCCAGCGAGAATATAGTGGTATGACTCCCCTACCTGTGGCACCGTGGGTGTTCCTTTTTGGCCTCACCATGTCCTGCGTTCTTATGTGGGGAACGGGAGCTGAGATCTTGCATGACAACAATATATCTATTATGGGGACAGGAGAAGGAGGGAAGTCAGTAAAGTAGCCCTAGATGGTGGGATTGAGAAGACCCAAGGAGAAACGAGGGGAAGAAAGGGTACAGGAAGGTAAGAGGAAGGAGAGTTTCAGGAAGGACAAGGCAGTGAGCAGTGACAAACACTGCGGAGAGATCAGGGAGGAAGAAGAGGAGGAAGGAGGCAGCAAGTTGGCTTGGGGACCACAGGTCACTGGGAGTTCTGTGGGAGTACATTCAGTTGAGTCATAGCCAAAAGTCTGACTGAATAGAATTAAGACATGAGGAAGTGGTGAGAAAATAGGGGATTTATGGGAAGGCTGCATTTTAAGAATTGCTTTAAGGGGAAGAAGAAAGAGAATTTTGTGTAGGGGGAAGGCACCGTAGAAGCAGTGTCATGAGCCTTTTGTTTAATGGTGAGCTGGACCTGCACTGGTCATGAAGCCTAAAATTTCACTTTCCTCTTTCTGGGAAAATGAATCAAAACGTGTTTGTCCCTTCAGAAAGGCCACATAGACCTCTCTCACAAGATTGAATGTCCTCCCCAAATCTCCTGATCAAATGTACAAATCTCAATATCCTTGAATAATCTACAAGGGGACCCAGGACAGATTTTTTATTCATTGTAAAAAATTATGTCTTTGAGCTCTTAGCAGTGCCAGCTAGTTGGGCAACACACATGGTTGTGCTTTCTAAGAATTTGTCATCAGGACCTGGCTAGAATATCATTTATTTTCTACATTCTCACACTGAGTTCGTTTATATGGACAATGGGACAGGATGTTGGGGAAATCTGTGGCATATGGTCATTAGAGAAGACACCGCATCATGGAATTAGAAACAGGCAGCTTTTGAGTGACCACATAGGAAGAGAATTTGACAATTTAAATTTTATCCAAAAACATAAGAAGATTTCATCCACTCGAGAGTAATTTACTTCTAGAGTGACAGAAGATTAGCTGTGGAAGTCTCATCTGAATATAAAGTCTCGTATAGCCATAATACTTGGAGATGTAAGTCATAGGGAAATTGGGTTTTGATGCTTATAAATGGTCTCTCATGTTCGCTGATCAAACTGCAAAACAAATTTAATTATGAAAGTATTAGCAACTCTTTCACTTTTGCTGTAACTTTGTCAAAAATATAGGTCAGGATGAATTTTTTAAACTTGAGAAACAAAACCACTTCCCTTCCTCTGGCCAGTGTGCTTTGAATCCGAATGCTTGGAATTCAAGGCTCCTTCTAACCCCGCTTTGCCTTCACCTTGACGTCCCCAGGCCTTGTGGACACACATTGCTGCAGGCCATTCTGTCTACTGCCAGGCCCAGTCTCTCTTCCATGTCTTTGTCCTTAGCCTTAAAATGAGCGTAAGGATAGTTATTCCCAAATACTGTGGTGAGGATTTAAATGACAAAGCGTTACGTTGCAGCTGGCAGAGTCCAGGCACAGATAGAGTTCTCAATAACAGGATGGCCATCTCAAGTCTTAGCACTGTTATGATGTCAGACCTTTCCAGCGAGATTTCCGGTGCACTCTTCCTTCTCTAATATTCGTAGCACTTAAACCTGAGCCCCAGAATTGATTATTCAATCACAAATTAATGCATGTTATTTTCTTGATTCCCAAAGTAGATTGTAAGGAGGTCAGAACAAGAATGATATGTTATGTTTTTCTGGTATCTCCTACAAAGCTAAGCACACAGTAAATATTTTTTGACAGTGGAGAAAGAGTGATGTAAGAAGATAAGAAAGCCCAGAGAAGTCTGGAGAACACATTTTTGAAGGGTGCCTATAAAAAGGACCTTCCATCAGGACGGGAAGCTCTGAGCTCACCAGATGAGTTTCCGAGAGGAATTCCACCAAGCAACAAATCTCGTTCAAAGACACGGTGCTGATCCTTCCACACCAAACATCAGTTCTTCACGTCTCTGGCCGCCCTCCCCCGCAACAGGCACTGCATCTCAGGGAGTCATAACAGAAAGCAGTACTTTCTCACAAATAATGGGGCCCCACATATTGCTAATCGTAGTCAGAGGGCTGAGGGGATGGGGACACCTATCTAGTCTCCATGTAACAGGGCTCCAGGGAGCTCTCCATCTTCTGAAGAACGCCCCAGGTCCTTTACTTAAAGTACTCAAGGCGTTCTGCTGACCGCCTGGAACTCCTGGGGGTGAGTCGGGGAGCCGGAGGGTCTCTCTTGGGTGTCGAAAAGCTCAGGATGGTGCTGAGGCTCTCGCAACATACGTCCATTTGAAGATGGTCATTTTCCCCCTTTTCACCTTATTTGTCACCGTAAATAATATTTTGCAAGAAATTACCCAGGGAAATGACATTACCCAGGAAGCCCCTGTTAGTGGATTTTTTTGGCTGGGGACTCATTTTGTCCCAGAAGGGGCTTCACATTAGTGGGGTTTTATGACATTTGAAAGGCATGAGCATGGGCTCTTGATTAGCTTTGAAAAGAAACCAGGTGAATGCTGACCACCAACTGGTCTACTCATGTGTTTAAGTTTTATTTTTTTCAGTCAATCTGATAACCAGCAGTACCAGGTTGATTGATATAGCTATTGTGAATGTTTCCAGGATGGCTGCCTTTTTCTTTTTCTTCATGAAGAGCCAGAGCAATTGGACTGAAGTCATATTCTTGCAAGAGAAACACAGCATTTGCTCCCATCTCTTCTCTGCTGGAGTAGTGATTATTTGTGCCATTAAATTCTAAGCCTCTCTTTCAGCAATTACAGCACCTTCCATTGTGATCTTGTTGAGAGGTGGTTTGGGTACAATTTTGCTTGTTGTCTTGCTCCACAGGAAAATCCAATTCTGTTTCTTTGCCCAAAGCCACTGCGACTCTGAATCTGTTCAGGGCATCGGGCTATTGAGATCAATGCAACACAAATGCAATTGGACCAGCTTTCGCTCATGAGCCAATCACTGCCCTTCACAAGTCTCAGCAGTGTCAGGTTAAGTGAGCAACAAGCGGGCAGGGCCATCCAGGACAACAAATCGGGCAACCCGTAAAGAAACTGCTGGACTTCCCCAAGGGAGCTCCAGGACCTTGTCCGTTCTCCTTATTCTTCTCTGTACGTAATTCCTGCAACGGGTATAGTGGTGTCCACCGCCATGGTGATTTGCAGAGGGGCACGACACTTGGGTAGACAGCTTAGGAAGATTTGCTATTTCACAGAGAAGCCATCTCTCAGTGATTTCTGTGTACAGTAGAAATAGGAACCAGATTTTCTGTTCTAATGATAAGGCAATACTATCTTACAAAATTCAAGAGCACTTATGGGGACCTTACCTGGACACGTGGTTGCTGTAGACACAGCATGTGCACAGCGTTTGTCCCAGACCCCAGCTGCATTCCACGTCGTCTCTGTGTGCTTTGTGAGTTGGTAGAAATTCTTTTGTGAAGATGTCATATCTTCCTGATTTTTTTTGTTTATTCATGTGAACTCTTAAAGAAAGGGAAAGAATTGTCCTCATGTTTCTATATTGTATTTATTCATCGATATTTGTCTTCCTCACCTAGAGTATGTCTTTTACAGGCCCAGTTCCTGACATTAAAACCCCCATGGGATGTCTGAAGAAAATAACATAAGGGACTCAATAGAGGTTAAAGGCTTCATTCGGCTTACATGTTAGGGAGCACCTGAAGACCAGGTAAATCCTCTGTCAAAGCAGGGCTGGAAATCTGTAGGGCACAGGGAAGGCATGTCCCAGCGATTTGCCTCAGGTAAAAGTTTTTGTCTTTAACTGCTGGGAAACTTGCGGTCGGAGGCTGTCCCAGTTTTCCTGCGTCTTTGCTCAGGACGCATCCTGGTAATTTCATCCTGGTACCTGGCAAAACAGTACTTCTGAGAACTGTGTCTGCAAACTTTACAGCTTGTTCAACTTACTGCAATGACAAGTGCAAACTTACGTGGTCAGATTGCTCAAAAGTCTCCCAGTGATCTGGGCTGAGGAGGAAGAGTGAGCAGAAACTTACAGGAGTCGGACACACACCTCTAGCTTGGTGAAGTGAGCATTTCCTGAGGTTTCAGGAGAGAGAGAAAGGAGTCCTGGAATCCCAATAGCAACCGCCCGTCTCCCCTCCTGTGCCCTCAGGCTTCAAGAAAGTGGGTAGAAAGCAATACTCAATGCAGAAATTGTGACTCTGGGGGCAGGGGAGAAAGAACAAATTTGTTCCAGATAAGGTGAGATGTGTATCCAAAAATATTCACTTTTTTTTTTTTTTAAGGAGGGTGCAGCTCCCAGTGGCCCATGTGGGGATCGAATCAGCAACCTTGTTGTTAAGAGCACTGCGCTCTAACCAACTGAGCTAACCAGCTGCCCCCAAAATTCACTTTTAATGTATCAAAAATTAGAAAGTTTGGATAGATCTGTCCATGTTAAGTATGAGCAAGATGAAAAGAAATAGCCTGACCACTATGCAAACTTGCCACTCTCCCCACCCCACCCTTCCCGAGTCAAAAAAAAAAAAAAAAAAAAAAAGGACCATTACATTGCATTCAAAAAACAGAAGAATCCAGTCTGGAAGAAAATAGAATCCTTAAGCCAGAAGCTTATTCCCAGTGAGAGTTTCAAACTACAGGTGATCTTAATAAGAATATATACTCATTCTTAAGAGCATAGAAAAGAAACAGCAATATCCATAGAATTCTAAAGGAAAGAGATACTCAAGCTTATTGTCCCCTGTTGTTATTTAAATATGAAACATGCACATTTGCAAACATAAAAAAGTCAGAGACTCTCATAAGCTTCTTGATAACAACTTCCCAGTGATAAAATTCAACTACTTGAGAGGTGAAGCAAAATTAAGAATTTAGAAATGGAAAAGCTGTGGTCAGGAAACAGTCCCTAATGCTGAATATTGAACGCATTCAACTGTAGGACTAAGATGCAGCGGGGGTCAGAGTTGATTACAGAACAGAGCACGAATGTTACGAGCCCTCTGAGAGTAGGGCTACCACGCAGAACAAACACTGGGAGCGTGCCAAAGGGGTACTGGGGGAAGACCTAAGGAGACTGGGGGCGCCTCTCTCATGACAGGTGATTGCTATTGTCTGAAATTGAAACATGTAGTTAAAAAATGACCCCAACTTTTTAACAGGTTTTGGGCAGTAGTCCCCCTTATCTGCAGGGTATATGTCCAAGCCCTGCAGTGGATTCCTGAAATCTTGGCTAATGCTGAATCCTATATAGACTATGTTTTCTCATATACATACAAACCTGTGATAAAGTCTAATTTATAAATTAGGCACAGTAAGAGATTAACAATAACAGCTAATGATAAAATAAAATAATTGTAACAATATACTGCAATAAAAGTTATGTAAATATAGCAGTATTAAATAAAATAAAGGTTATTTGAATATAAGCACTGCAATACTGAGACATGGATCTGCTCACTGAGACGGCTACTAAGTGACTAACATGGGAGAGTGTACAGCATGGAGACACTGGACCACGGGGTGACTCATTTCCAGGGTGGGACAAAGCAGGAGATTCCATCACATACTCAGAACAACATGCAATCTAAAACTTATGAGTTGTTTATTTCTGGAATTTTCTGTTTAATATTTTCAGACCGCTGTTGACTGCAGGTAACTAAAACTGTCAAAGTGAAACCTTGAATAAGGGGGGATTATTGTAGTCTTTTTTCCTTCTATGTGATGGGATGTTTAAAGAACTAACATCTTGGGAGTAGTAGCATTTTCGAACCACCTATCCATCTATCTGTTTATCTACTCATCAAACTATCTTTTTATATATTGGCAAAGAGAGGTGTTTGTGGTGATATCACCCAAAGTTAACACTGACTATACTGGGTATTACAATTTTGAATAATTCATTATTTTCTTCTTCCTACTTTTCTTTATTGCTTGAATTTTTAATAATGATCCAATGTTTATTTTATAAAACCAATAAAAAATTATTTTGACCCAAAATTAGATGGTCACATCCTTTTAAGATTCCTGCCACTTCCACTTCATCGACCCATTTTTTTCTTGTTGGTCAGATTCAGGCCTCAGGAAGAATTTCTTCTAAATACATCCTCAATTTCTGGAAACACAAAATCATAAGCAAGACTAGCCGAGGGATTTCGAGTGTCCTTCTTTAAAACTTATGAAGTTTAGAGATGTTACCATTCAAGACAGAATTTAAGGAGAGAGATGAATGGAAAAAAGGAGATAAGGAAACTCCATTTGGCCATGAAAACCCTGATCTGATTCTAAGAGTGCAGAGATGCTAAAGATGTCAGACTCAGAGTGAGGCACAGAGAACAAGAGCGAACACGTCTTGGAGTCATGGAACAGGGAGACTTTCAACACGTGACCTCATAGGAATACGAAGAAGAATCCAGAGAATGTAAGGGGTAGGATGGAATAGTACCATGTTTCCCCGAAAATAAGACCTAGCCAGACCATCAGCTTTAATGTCTTTTGGAGCAAATTAATGTAAGACCCGGTATTATATTGACCTGGTTGATATGATATATGATATGATATTGTATTATATTATGTAAGACCGGGTCTTACATAATATATTAATTTTATATTTTAATTTTTGCTCCAAAAGACACATTAGAGCTGATGGTCTGGCTAGGTCTTAGTTTCGGGGAAACACGGTAATGAAGGCGACAAGGACAGAAATGGAGATGTGTTAGGAAGACCGCCTCCCGTCCTGCCCCGCATATCGCCAGAGTGGAGTGAGGAGGGGGAAGCAGGATGCATGACAGTGAAATATAACGCACCCCCCAAGCCAATGCATACCTCCATCTTAAATACAAAGAACGGCAACAGAGACACAACTAAAACCTGGGGGAGTCTGGGAAATAAGACCCTTACATCTAGTCCAAATGGGATCACTGGAAACCTAACTGAAACCTTTCATAACCCAAAATGAAAGGCCACATGAGTGCGTGAGAGTTGTATTTTATTCACCTTAGCTGGCATTCCAAGTAATGTATGTTAAATCCAGTTCTGGTGCATTCCCTGGGGGAAATACCAGTGCCCGCAAGAACGGCAACTTCTACAACAAAAATGGCCCAGGCTCTTAGGTTCACTGCAATAGAGGATCCAGAGCAGGAAAAAGCCCGAGAAAAAACTTAATCAATTGGAGTTTAACCTTTGGTTCAATACATTTTTGTCTTGTGGTTAGACCTGAAAGGGCTGAGGCTGCTTTATTGGAAAAGTTGTGTTGATGACTTATCAAAAGCAGTTGTATCTGGGAGATCATTCAGCTGAGAGAATGCTCGAGAGTTATTCTGTTCTACTTAGCATTTATATAGCACCAGACAGCTGTGCAGGATTATTAATGTACACCTTGTACTTTCAAAGCAATTCACCGTCTTGCTGGACAGTACCCTTTTCCTTAGGGCCGGAGGCGGTGGTCAAGCAGTCAGGTGGCTTGAAACTCCTCCTCTGGAACCATCTATTTGTTCTTCCTGAGGAGGTGGGCCTTGGGCTCAGAAGTCGGCTTCCTCAGCAGCACTGTCCTCGTCTGTGAGGGGCCGCCCTCCCATTGTCTGTGAATCCTCAGTGAGACAGGCCACTTCCTCTACAGGAGGCACAGAAAGTGGAAGGGGACAACCAAAGATGGCCATTGTGTGGCCCCTAGACAAAATAGGGGATTATGTTTTACCCCCCTGGCACTGACCTTCTTCCTGTTGAGACCACGCCTTGCCCTTGCTCTGACCAGGACACTCAGGGACCCCGTGCTCCCCCATGTATTCTCAGAAACCCTCACTGAATTTCTCTGCCAGAGAGCAGCAGCTCGTTCTCCAGGTATGGCTGACTGGGCCCTTTACTCTTGTCCTGGAATGGGGGCATAATCTCTAGAGCTGAAGACAAGCAGTGCTCGGTTCCCCATACTCTCGAGAGCTGCCAGGGACTGCCAACAACCTGGGTCTCCAGGAGGACTGACTGGCCCTCATCCCAAACCTCTCCCTGCAGGTTGTAGGAGAAGAAGGAAGGAGCAGACAGGGAGAGGGTCCCTGCATTGTGTCCCTGTGGAAACTGTAGTGTTCAGTTTAAAAGGTGATACCCTTCTTTCCACTGAGCCATATGAGGGCGTCTAAGTGAATGACTTCTTAAGATCGGATCTTCCTGCTAGAAGGGGGGACAGCTGGATTATCGCTAAAGAGTGTGCAAGCCCAGGGCAACTTAGGGTAGGGGGCACCCTAATAAAGAAAATATAACACGTCCTAAGGTGCAGCGTCCCCTGCCCCCAAGCATAAGGCTGCAGGCCATGTCCCCAGGAACAGGGTCCTAGTTGCCTGCTGGATTCTGTGGGCAACAAATTTGTTGATCTTCTCCAGGCAGGGGAGAAGAGAGTAGGAGAGAAAGATGGCAGAGGGCCCGGTGAGGTCACGGGGCAGCCCACTGGTTCAGAGCTGGTGTATCCAGGATAGGTCTCCCCTGGGTTGGGTGGACACCACATAGCATAGTAGGGCTTGAGCTATCTTGCAATACTCTATAGTAGAGGGCTGTTGGCTGGGTCAGGGGTCCTCACCATCCAGGGGAGACCTAACAGCCGCGGACACTGTCACTCAGAGGCTCCCAGGGCTGGTTGGTGTAAAGCCCAGAAGCAGACTAGCCCAGACAGGGGCTGTGACTGGTCAGATAAGACATTTATTTACCTTCCTCATCCTCCCCCACTGTACAATCAGTAAAATGTCAGGAAATGGATAAAAAAACAAAATCAAAATAACACCCATGTGAATCACACAACTTTTAACCTCTCTACTGCCAGGTCTGCAGCCCAGTCCTAGGAATATAAACTTTGGACAGCTTGTTTGTTCTAATGTGACATTAAGTCTCATTCAACATCTGTAAGGTTTAATATCTGTAAAAGGTACACATTAAAATAATCTTTGGGGATTTAAAAAGTAACTTTATATTGTTTTATATCTCATTGCAAAATAACACATATCTGCCACAGAAAATTTAAAAAGCACAGATAAGGTGTTTTTTTAAATGTTATTGTGATAAGAACTCTTAACAGATCGGACCCCTTAAACAGCTTAGCTTTTAAAAAGCTGAGCGTGAGCTGAACTCCCGCGGCCGAGACGGGAGCACGACTGAGCAGCGGCTCCCCAGGCCCGGCCTGTGTGCGGACACACGCGCAGTTGCCTTGCCACCCCTCTTCTGTGCTACTTACACGATGAGCGCTTCCAGTGGCGCTCACCTGCAGCGCTGTCTGTGGGAGGACATCTCCCCGGTGGGGACAGCCCCTGGGAGGGCGGCACTGTTTCTCTAACAGGTGGCTGCTGTTTGGAATTAGTGAAAGCAGATTTCCTTTGGAGGCCTCACGTCACGGCATCTGTAAACTGAGCTCATGGCTCCTCAGGGCCGCTCGGCACGGCCAGGAATGCTGCTAGGTGTTGGGTGAGGGCAGCAGGAGCAGTGTTGGCCCAGGAAGGGGGCACTGGGAAGCCAAGGCAGCTGGGGTGGAAGCAAGAGGGTGGGTCTGGGGCTATGGGCCTGGGTCACTCTTTTGCCACCAGCATGGTGCCTGTGAAAGCTGAGTTGGGAAGAGTGTGCAGGGGCCTGGGTGAGGCCTGAGCGTGGAACATTACTACCTGCACATTGACTTTTAGGGCTAGGCCCTCCGTGCAAAGCTGCCCCTCACTGTCCTGTGAGATCAGGGCACCAGTGCGGGTCTCCAGGCCTGTGGTGGGAAACCGGGCACAAAAGGGTTAACTAACAGGCAAGCTCCAGCCCTTAACATCCCCCACAGTAGTAACCATACAACTGGGGCCCTCATCAGCCACTAATAGAGTCCACTGTCACAGTGTTATGGCTGAAGGATGTCCCCACAAATTCATGTGGTTCTAAACCCCAGGGCCTCAGAATGTGACTGTTTTGGAGACAGGCTCTTTAAAGAGGTAATAAAGTTAAAATGAGGCCATTAGGTCTAATCCAATGTGACTGGTGTCCTATAAGAAGAAGAGATTAGGACACAGACACACAAAGGGACGACCATCTGAGGACACAGGGAAGAGACGGCCATCTGCCAAGAGAGCAGAGGGGTTCAGAAGGAACTAGCCCTGCTGACACCTTGACCACAGACTTCCACAAGCCTCCAGAACTCTGCGACAGTAACTGTTGAGCCGCCCAGTCTGTGGTATTTTGTTACAGCAGCCCCAGGGAACAAATACGAGTCTTTGCCCCTTTATTTCCAGGAGGAGTGGGGGCCCTCACATCCGTGGTGTGTCTGTGGCTCCTGTACCTGCCAGCTGAGGGGGTGCAGTGTTCTTATGAGGGAAAGAAGGTTCTTTCCTGCTAGTTCCAACCACCTCCAACAACTACTTCAACTCTGCAGCTCTCCCTTCTTTCCACCTGTTATTTGTGGGCTTCCATGTTTTCTCATTGCTTCCTGTATGTTTAGCTTGTGGCCTCAGGGTAGAAACTCAGCTGCTGGAGGAGGCGGCAGCATGGTAAGGCTTTGGCATCACAGCAACCTGGTTCGAATGTCAGCTCCAGCTTCCTGGCTGTGTCACTGTCACGCAGGGGACCCTGCTCACTGCGCCATGTGTCGTGCAGGGTGTCAGGCGGGGTCTCTGCTCCTACTCCCCACATAAGAACACAGGACATGGTGAGGCCAATTAGGAACACCCACGGAGCCATAGGTAGGGGAGTCAAACCAATATATTCTCGCTGGCGGCTGGGCTGGAGACACAGGAAGCAGGATCTACATAATCTGCAACCCGCCGTCCTAACTGCAATCCGCACTTGCCAGCCACCATCTTCTTGCTAGCCCCCATTTTCTGCTAGCGTAGCCACGGCAGTTATATTAGTGGCCAATGGCTTACGGGTTACAGCTGACGGCCAACTAGCCACAGCTGCTGGCCATCTGATTACAGTTGATGGCCATTTACTACCCGAGCCAGCACCTTTCTATGTGAGGCCGAGAGCCTGGAAACTGCTTTTTGGGGCTCTGTCCCCACGGTCACCTTGAGCTTAGGGTCCCTCACGTGCAGCAGTACACTGACGGCATTCTTAGCTGGCCCCACGGAATGGGCCAGCCACACCAGTATGACTGTGGCCCCTGTCTCCTCTCTTGGCCCATGGTGGTAGGTTCCATGCTTCCACACTACACCTCATAGTGTCACCGTCGGAACCACGCACGGGCTGCCTGGCCCTGTGGTCCGGCCTCTGCCAGCCTGGACTCACTTCTGGCCTGTGTAGCAGGAGCCCAGCCCAAGCCTTCTGTGGCCCAGTGTGGGCCCCAGCCCACCAGGCCGTGCAATTGTCTGGCTTATATGCAGCCACCAGGTCCCACGAGAGGACAACGAGACGAGGCCTTTACCTTACCTGCAGCTACCTGAAGGCGGTAGGTAACAGCCTCCCTACACTGATAGCTGAGTGCCGTCTTCCCACAGTCCCTTTTGTGGGGTTCAGCAGAGCCGGCCTGCCTCTGGACTCTCAGGAAGCACTGACAGCCAGGAGCTGCCTACAAACTGCAGAGAAAAGGGAGGAGCGTTGCCTGTAGAGGGCTGCTGAACACTAAACGCCATGGCTTTGCCAAACAGGACTGGGGGCCGAAATAGGGCAGGGAGCTGTCATTACTGCAAAAGTAGGTGTAAATTTAGATACGAAGCAAACACACTTAAAATACGGGGGAAGCATATTGGTTAAAAAATAAAATCTCTAAGTTTTCAAAGGGTCGATTGCAATTACTTTTACTTGAATTCAGAAATCATTCCCATCCACAGCTAAATCTTTTCTTGAACAATCTAGGATAGTTTCCTGCTACAGGAAGCTAAAAGGGCACCATTTTCATGGCCAATTAGGGAGCATCATTGAGCTGTCTGGTTATCTCAAGGGAATAGGCCTCTGGGGCCAGATACCTGGATTGACTTTGCCTGTGAGTATCGACCAACCGGGAGCCACAAGTTTTGGTCACGGGACATTTACATTTTTTTTTAACCTTTTTCTCTGCCATAATTTACTGCTGAATTCAGGAGCAGTAGCCTAATGCCCTTTGGGAAATGTGATGAGGTGGCAGCTAGGCTCTTTTCAAAGGCATGTGCAGACTGCCCTTATGTCCAGGTGTGAACTGCAGTGAGAATCTATAAAAAGCCAGAACCTAAGTCTTGGCAATGCCCCTTTGTGAGGTGTACAGAGTGATAATCTCAGACTGTGATGTGGACAGGCAGGCTTTGAACGCAGTGGGGCCCCTTGTAGCCCAGCCTGCTCTCAAGGGCCGCATGGTCCCACTCGCTGTTGGGTAAAAAAGGTCAACTTCTGCACCTCTGTGAAGTATGTGGGGCTTGAAGCAGAAAACTATTATGGGGACCCTCCTTAAGGAAAGAGCAAAAATCATCTTAATTTGGCAAATTTTACCAAAACATATGAGCATGTCAACACTTTGAAGGGGTCCATCCTGGGGCCTTCGAAAGGGTTGAGGCTCTCAGGAGTTCTGGTGACCCCGGGTTCCCAGGCTAACCACACGGCATTTCGGGGTCCCAGTGCCTTTAGCCCTCCCTCAGGTCTTCTCCCTTCCCCACATGCCTGAGGCTCTTACAGCTTAGTTCTTTCTCCAGGCTTTAGTGTCACATAAAAAGATAAGCGCGGCTATACTCAGCCTAAGTTTCCTCTATAAAGTGAGGGGTTGGGACGTTATCTTTTAGGAAATGCTGGAAACATACTTGGCTCTCAGTGAATGTGCCTATTGCTCAGACCTCTTGCCCCAATTCCTGACCAACCAGTATCCCAGGTTTCCATGTCGGATTCCAGCAGAAGATAGGATTACAGCTAAGAATGATAAGCATACCCTCCTCCTTATGGCGTAGAAACAGCTACCAGAAGGGGCCAGATTCCATCAGGAGCGTAGATATTGGGGTGCTCCCAGAGGACAGTCACTGCAGAATTGTTTAGCACAGTCATTAACCAAACCCAACTTAGATCTTAAACATCTGACCACAGGAGACTGGAAAACAAGGTGTCATTGCACAGTGGAATCCGGTGCAAGGACCAAACGCATTTTAAATGATGTCAGTGGATTTTCATGACATTGCTAAGTGAATAATGCAGGTTATGAAGTTGTATTTACAGTATTGTAAAATAATACACTTTTCTCACACACATATGTACATGTAACTGGAACATGTATGCCAGGAATCCTGTGCTTATCTCAGAATGCTGAAGAAAGGGGCCTTCTGGATTTGCCTGCCTGAATTCCCTACAGGACGCAGCACAACCACCCCCTGGCCCACCCCTTCGCTCTGCCCAGCTCGCTTCTGCTTCCGGCTGATAGTCCCATTTTAATCAAGTACGGACGCCACTGCAAGCCGCCTTTGGGCTCACACAGTGAATTTATAAACAGCAGGTGCCGCCAGCCAGTCATTGCAGCGACTCTAGAAGAATGATTACTTTTCCATTTTGTGGTTCTGATGATGCTTCAGGAAATTGAGCTGAAAGTTGAATGTGAAGTGGCTTCGTGAACAGCATTTTTATTGGAACTTGAACCTTTGATTTCTGAGATGTGAAGCAACACTGCTCCCCTCCGTAGAGAGTTAGTTCTCTCTGACCATAAAAGACGTCGGATTAGGTTCAAACCTAAGAGCTTGAGCGGGACCACAGAGCAGGTGACCCCCAGCTGCAGCGTTCAGGCAGCTCCATGCTGTTTGAAGCGCTTCCTCAGGAGTGGGTTTCGTTTTTGAAATTGTATTTCTCAACAGAAACCTATAGAGCAGCTGAAAAAGAATTGTCAAATAATAATTAAGAATAGTGACTAAAAGGATTTCTAATGTTTATATTCTGTTTTACTACCAATAACAAGTACAAGATAGACTTTTGTATTTAATTTTATAGTTTGCAAACTACTTTTTAAAAAGTTTTGTTGACACATAATTCACATAACCATACACCTCACCCATTTAAAGTTTTAAAACAATCCAATTTTTTTCATAAATTCTCACAGTTTTGTAATTATCACCACAATCTAATTTTAGAACATTTTTTCACCCTCAAAAGAAACTCCATAAGTAGTCACTTCTCATTACTCATCTCAACCCTCAGCCCAGACTTACGTAACCACTAGTCTACGTTCTGTCTCTAGATTTGCCTGTTATGGGCATTCATTCCATCATGGAACCACACAACATGTGGTCTTTTGTGACTGCTTTTTTTCACTTACATGTATGATGTTTTTGAGGTTGTCCATATTATAACATGTATTGGTTTTTTATTCCTTTTTATTGCTGAATAATATTCTATTTATGAATAGATACCACATTTTATTTGTCTGTTCATCAGCTGATGGACATGGGTTGTTTCTACTTTTTGGCTATTATGAATAACGTTGCTGTAAACATTCATGTACAGGTTTTCTGTGGATATATGTTTTTATTTTTCTTCGGTATTAGAGTGGAATTGCTGGATCATGTGGAAACTGTATGTTTAATATTTTGAGAAATTGCCAGACTGTTTTTCAAGGTGGCTACACCATTTACCTTCTCATTAGCAATGTACAAGTGTTCCAATCTCCACATCCTCACCAACAGTCATACTATGTCTCTTTTTATTGTAGCTATCATATGGTTTTCCAGACAACAACCAATTCTCCAATTTTCTGACTCCAACGGGGTATCTTACAGTTCAGCTCAGTTCTGACACTAACCACATGGAGTCAGCACAGACTCCACAGGTTTAAGTCTGCTCCGCCCCCTTGTTTCAGACACCAGTTGCAAATAGGGTGCCCAGGCTAGCGCACTTCTGCCAGCTGACTGCAAATTTGGGATTTCCCAGGACCTCCTCACAGGTTCAGTAACTGGCTAGAAAGACTCACGGAACTCAGGAAAGCTGTACACCTAGGATAACAGTCTTAGTTTCCAGGATACAATGTAGGAGCAGCCAAATGGAAGAGATGCGTGCGCTTTGGGGCACAGTGCTTCCTCTCCAGGGACTCCACACCCCCAGCACCGATGTTCCCACCAACACAGAAGCTCTCTTAGCTTTTTGGTGCAGTGTTTTCATCAAAGTCCCATCGAATGGGCACGATTGATGAAATCATTGGCTGTATGTGATTGAACTCAGTCTCCTTCTTCCCTCTCTAGAGGACTGGGGCTGGGCAGAAATCACCCGGTGGTTCCTCTGGCAACCAGTCCCCACCCCAAGTCTCTTGGGGCCCCACAAAGAATCATCACATTAGCAAAAACTCAGGTGTGATCAAAAGGAGCTCACTGTGAATAACAAAAGACACTCCTACCACTCAGGAAATCCTAAGTGTTCTAGGAGCCCAGTGCCTGGAACCTGCACAAAGACCAAATACAGGTTTATTTTGCAGCCGCCATCCTCTGGGTCTGACGCTGTATCTCCTTGTGTTTTTGATTTGCATTTTCCTGATGACTAATGATGTTGAGTATCTTTTTATATGTTTATTGGCCACTTGCATATCTTTTTCGAAGAACTATTCCTATTTACAAACTTTGCCCATTTTTTTAATCGAGTTATAAGAATTCTTTATATGTTTTGGATACATGTCCCTTATAGACTTGCAAATGCTGCCTTTCATTTTGTGCATTGTCTTTACATTTTCTTGATAGTGTTCTTTGCAGCACTGAGTTTTTCATCTTCATGAAGTCCAGTTTATCTATTGTTTTCTTTTGTTGCTTGTGGGTCTGGTGTCATATCTAAGAAATTATTGCCTAACTCAAAGTCACAAGGATTTACTCCTATCCTTTCATCTAAGAGATTTATGGTTTTAGCTCTTACCTTTAGGTCTATAATCCATTTTCAGTTAGTTTATGTGTATTGTGTGGAAAAGAGGTACCACTTTATTCTTTTTCATGTGGACATACCCTGTACTATTTGTTGAAAAGTTTATCTTTTCCCCATTGAATGGTCTTGAACTTTGTCAAAAATCAATTGACCATAAATGTCCATTTAGTTCTAGACTCTCAATTCTATTCTATTGATGTATATTGATGTATACATTATTGATGTATACTATTAGTATGTCAGTACCAGGTTTTTTTTTTTTTTTGATTATTAGTTTCAGGTGCACAAGACAAGGTAATACTTCGACGTTCATCATTTATATCCCTCACACTGTGAACCCCCCCACGTCCCATCCACTATCCCTCCGACATCGCACCGAGCCATCACATTATATATATAAAATTATAGTTGGCATTCATTATTGTTCAGCTTCAGGTGTACAGTGCAGTGATCAGGCATCCACATCATCCCTGAGGTGGTCTCCCAAATGGGACCTGTGTCCATCAGATACCCTACAAAATCTTTACAACATTATTGATTACGTTCCCAAAATTATTTTTCAAAAACCCTGAGGCCATTTTGTGGTTACCGACTGTTTTCTAATCCCCTCACCTTTCCCCTTATCTCCACCCCCCCACCCATCTAACAAACCTCAGTTTTTCCTCTTTGTCCCCAGAACTGTTTTTGATTAGTTCATTCACTTATTCTTTTCTTTAGATTCCGCATGTAAGTGAGATCATATGGTACTTGTCTTTCTCTTTCTGGCTTATTTCGCTTAACAGAATGTTCTCTAGATCCATCCATGTTGTTGCAAATGGTAAGATTTCTTTTTTCTTTATGGCTGCGTAATACTCCATTGTATAAATGTACCACACCTTCTTAATCCAGTAATCTACCGATGGGCATTTTGGTTGTTTCCATGTCTTGGCTATTGTGTATAGTGCTGCAAACATAGGAGTGCATACAGATTTTTGAATTGGAGTTTTGGATTTCTCTGGATATATGCCTAGGAGTGGAATTACTGGATCATAGGGTAGTTCCATTTTCAGATTTCTGAGATACCTTCATACTGTTTTCCATAGAGGCTGCACCAATCTGCAATCCCACCAACAGTACACAAGTGTTCCCTTTTCTCCACATCCGCGCCAGCACTTGTTGTTTGTTGATTTATTGATGATAGCCATTTGACTGGGGTGAGGTGGTATCTCATTGTGGTTTTTATTTGCATTTCTCTGATGGTTAGTGAGGTTGAGCATTTCTTCATATGTCTGTTTCCTATCTGTATGTCCTTTTTAGAAAAATGTCTCTTCACGTCCTCTGCCCATTTTTTAATTGGATTGTTTGTTTTTTTGGAGTTGAGTGAGTTTTTTTTTATAAATTTGTGATATTAACCCGTTATCAGATATATCATTGGCAAATATCTTTTCCCATTCAGTAGGATCCCTTTTTGTTCTATTGATGGTTTCCTTTGCTGAAAAAACTTTTTAGTTTGATGTAATTCCACGTGTTTATTTTTTCTCTTACTTCCCTCGCACGAGGGGATATATTAGTAAAAATCTTACTCCAGGTAATGTCTGTGAAGTTTCTTCCTATATTTTCTTCTAGATACTTTATGGTTTCAGATCTTACATTTAAGTCTTTAAGCCATTTTGAATTTATTTTTGTATATGGTGTAAGGAGGTGGTCCAGCTTCATTTTCTTGCATGTGTCTGTCCAGGTTTCCCAGCATCATTTATTGAACAGACTGTCTTTACCCCATTGTACATTCTTGCTTCCATTGTCGTAGATTAAATGGCCATATAGGCATGGATTTATTTCTGGACTCTCTATTCTGTTCCATTGATCTATGTGTCTGTTTTTATGCCAGTACCATGCTGTTTTGATTACTGTAGCCTTGTAGTATAATTTAAAGTCACGTATCCTTATACCTCCGACTTTGTTCTTATTTCTCAAGATTGCTGAGGATATCCGGGGTCTTCTATGGTCCAATATAAATTTTAGGATTATATGTTCTATTTCTGTGAAAAATGCTGTAGGTAGTTTGATAGGAATTGCGTTGAATATGTATATTGCCTTAGGCAGTATGGACATTTTAACTATATTAATTCTTCCTATCCATAAACATGGAATGTGTTTCCATCTATTTATGTCTTCTTTCATTTCTTTCTTCAGTGTCTTATAATTTTCTGAGTACAGGTCTTTTACTTCTTTGGTTAAATTTATTCCCAGGTATTTTATAGTCTTTGGAGCAATTGTAAATGGAATTGTTTTCTTAATTTCTCCTTCTGATGTTTTATTATTGGTATATACAAATGCAACTGATTTCTGAATACTAATTTTGTATCCTGCTACTTTACTAAATTCATCTATCAGTTCTAATAGTTTCTTGGTGGAGTCTTTCGGGTTCTCTCTATATAGTATCATGCCATCTGCATATCATGACAATTTTACTTCCTCCTTACCAATTTGGATGCCTTTTATTTCTTTTTCTTGTCTGATTGCTGTGGCTAGAACTTCCAGCACTATGTTGAAATAGAAGTGGAGATAGTGGGCAACCTTGCCTTGTTCCTGATCTTACGGGGAATGGTTTTAGCTTTTCCCCATTGAGTATGATGTTAGCTGTGGGTTTGTCATATATGGCCTTTATTATGTTGAGATATGATCCCTCTATTCCCACTTTCTTAAGGGTTTTTATCATAAATGATTGCTGGATTTTATCAAATGCTTTTTCTGCATCTATTGATATGATCATGTGATTTTTATTTTTCATTTTGTTAATGTGGTGTATCACATTAATTGATTTGCGGATGTTGAACCACTCTTGCATACCAGGGATGAATCCCACTTCATGGTGAATGATCTTTTTAATGTATTGCTGAATTCTGTTCGCTAGTATTTTGTTGAGGATTTTTGCATCTATGTTCATTAGAGATATCGGCCTGTAGTTTTCTTTTTTTGTGGTGTCTTTGTCTGATTTCGGGATCAGGGTGACAGTGGCTTCGCAAAAAGTGTTTGGGAGTCTTCCCTCCTTCTGGATTTTTTGGAAGAGCTTGAGGAGAATAGGTGATAATTCTTTTTGAACGTTTTGAAAAATTCACCTGTAAAGCCATCTGGTCCAGGGCTTTTGTTTGTTGGGAGATTGTTGATTACTGATTCAATTTCCCTGATGGTAATCAGTCTATTCAGGTTCTCTGTTTCTTCTTGAGTTAGCCTTGGAAGGTTGTACGCCTCTAGAAAATTGTCCATTTTCTCCAGATTTTCAAATTTGTTGGTATATAGTTGCTTATAGTAGTGTCTTAAAATTTTTTGTATTTCTGTGGTGTCTGTTGTCACTTCTCCTCTTTCATTTCTGATTTTATTAATTTGGGTCCTCTCTCTCCTTTTTTTAATGAGTCTGGCTAAAGGTTTGTCAATTTTGTTAATCGTCTCTCAGAACCAACTCTTGGATTCATTCATCTTCTGTATTGTTTTCCTGGTTTCTATTTCATTTATTTCGGCTCTGATCTTTATTATCTCCTTCCTTGTACTCCCTTTGGGCTTATTTTGCTGTTCTTTTTCCAGATCCCTTAAGTGTGAAGATAAACTGTCAGTTAGTGATGTTTCTTGTTTCTTTAGGTAGGCCTGCAGTGCTATGAATTTCCCTCTTTGGACTGCTTTTGCGGCATCCCATAGATTTTGGGTCGTCGTGTTCTCATTCTCATTTGTCACGAGATATCTTTTGATTTTTTCCTTGATCTCCTGCTTGACCCATTCATTATTTAGTAATAAGTTATTCAGCCTCCATGAATTGGTGTGTCTTCCAGTTTTTTCCTGTAGTTCATTTCTATTTCATAGCACTGTGGTCAGAGAAGACAATTGGTATGATTTCAATTTTCTTAAATTTATCAAGACTTGTTTTGTGGCCTAACATATGATCTATCTTGGAAAATGTTCCATGTGCTCTTGAGAAGAACGTGTATTCAGCAGCATTTTGATGAAACGCTCTGAAAATATCAATTAAATCCAAGTGGTCCAATGTATCATTTAAGGCTGTTGTTTCCATATTGATTTTATGTCTGGAGGACCTGTCCCTTGTTGTCAGAGGTGTGTTGAAATCCCCTACTATGATATTGTTACTGTTGATCTCTGTCTTTATGTCAGTCAGTACCTGTTTTATATATTTAGTTGCTCCTATGTTAGGTGCATAGATGTTGACTAGGGTTATGTCCTCTTGTCGGATTGATCCCTTTATTATTATATAGTGCTCATCTTTGTCTTTTAATATGTTCTTCATTTTAAAGTCTATTTTGTCAGATATAAGTATTGCAACTCCAGCTTTTCTTTTGCTTCCATTTGCATGAAATATCTTACTCCAACCCTTCACTTTCAGCCTGTGTGTGTCTTTTGATGTGAGGTGAGTCTCTTGTATACAGCATTTACAAGGGTCTTGCTTCCTTATCCATGTCAGTACCAGTTTTGATTATGGTAGCTTTGTGGTAAAATTTGAAATCAGAAAGTGTGAGTCCTCCTACTTTGTTCTTTTTCACTATTATTTGGTTATTCTGACCTTGCATTTCCATACCCATTTTAGGATCAGTTTGTCAATTTCCACAAAAAAACCCAGTTGGGATTTTTGATAGGAATTGTGTTGAGCCTGCAGAATATTGCCGTCTTAATATTCTGTCGGTCCATCCATATCATTGCAAATGATAATATTTCATTCTTCTTTATGGCTAATACTCCATTGTATAAATGTACTACAGTTTCTTAATCTAGTCGTCTACTGATGGGCATTTTGGTTGTTTCTGTGTCTTGGCTATTGTGAATAGCAGTGCAATAAACACAGGGGTGCATATATTTTTTTGAATTAGTGTTTTGGATTTCTCTGGATAGGAGAGGAATTGCTGGGTCATAAGGTAGTTTCATTTTCAAGTTTTTGAGACACCTCCATACTGTTTTCCATAGTGGCTGCTCGAATCTGCAATCCCACCAAGAGTGCCTGAGGGTTCCCTTTTCTCCACATCCGCGCCAGCACTTGTTTGTTGATTTATTGATGATAGCCATTTTGACCAGAGTGAGGTGGTATCTCATTGTGGTGGTTATTTGCCTTTCTCTAATGATTAGCGATATTGAGCATTTTTTCATATTTCTGTTGGCCATCTGTGTGTCCTCTTTAGAGAAATGTCTCTTCATGTCCTCTGCCCATTTTTCAGTTGGGTTGTTTGGTTTTTTGCTGTTGAGTTGTATGAGTTTTTTAAAAAAAATAAATTTTGGATATTAACCTCTTGTCAGATGTATTATTGGCTAATATCTTTTCCCATTCAGAAGGATGCCATTTTGTTTTATTGAAGGTTTCCTTTGCTGTGAAAAAACTTTTTAGTTTGATGTGATCCCATATGTTTATTTTTTTTTCTTTTGCTTCCCTTGCCTAAGGGGATAGATCAGTAAAAATATTACTATGGGTAATGTCTGCAAATTTACTTCCTATATTTTCTTCTAGGAGTTTTATGGTTTTGGGTCTTACATTTAAGTCTTTAATCCATTTTGAATTTACTCTCATATATGGCATAAGGAGGTGGTCCAGCTTTATTTTTTTTGCATGTGTCTGTCCAGTTTTCCCAGGACCATTTGTTGAATAGACTGTCTTTATCTCAGTGTAAATTCTTGCTTCCATTGTCATAGATTAAATGAACATATATGTATGGATTTATTTCTGAGTTGTCTACTCTTTTCCATTGATCTATGTGTCTGTTTTTATGCCAATACCATGCTGTTTTGATTATTATAGCCTTGTAGTATAATTTGATGTCAGATAGCATGATACATTCTGCTTTATTCTTATTTCTCAAGATTGCTATGGCTATTTCGGGTCTTTTATGGTTCCATATAAATTTTAGAATTATATGTTCTAGTTCTGTGAAAAAATGTCGTTGGTAATTTGATAAGGATTGCATAGAATCTTTATATTGCCTTAGGTAGTATGGACATTTTAACTGTATTAATTCTTCCTATCCATGAGCATGGTATGTGTTTCCATTTATTTGTATCTTCTTTAATTTCTCGCTTTAGTGTCTTATAATTTTCTGGGTACAGGTGTTTTACTTGTTTGGTTAAGTTTATTCCTAAGTATTTTATTGTTTTTGAGGCAATTATAAGTGGGATTGTTTTCTTAATGTCTCCTTCTGATAGTTTGTTATTGGTGTATACAAGTGCAACTGATTTCTGAGTATTAATTTTGTATCCTGCTATTTTACCAAATTAATTTATCAGTTCTAATAGTTTTTTTGGTGGAGTCTTTGGGGTTCTCTATATATCTATCATGTCATCTGCATATATGGTCTGACAATTAAGTTCACGAACTTGTTGCAACGATGTTGCTAACCTTTTTTTGATATCAGAGAGATTATTCATTATAAATTTGTACCAACTGGACAAACAGTTAACCATTTGAAAGTGCTGAAAAGGCTTCATGAAAAAGTTAGATGACCCGAACTTTTCGCCAACAATTCATGGCTCTTGCATCACGACAATGCACCAGCTCACATGGCACTGTCTGTTAGGGAGTTTTTAGCCAGTAAACAAATTACTGTATTGAAACACACTCCCTACTCACCTGATCTGCCCCCCCCCAATGATTCTTTCTTTACCTGAAGATAAAGGAAATATTGAAAGGAAGACATTTTGATGACATTCAGGACATCAAGGGCAACACAATGACAGCTCTGATTCCAGAAAAAGAGTTCCAAAATTGCTTTGAAGGGTGCACTAGGCACTGGCATTGGTGCATAGCTTCCCAAGAGAAGTACTTCAAAGGTGACTGCAGTGATATTCAGCAGTGAGGTATATAGCACTTTTTCCAAGGATGAGTTCATGAACTTAATTGTCTGACCTCGTAATGGCAATTTTACTTCCTTTTTTTTAAATTTAGATGCCTTTTATTTCTTTTTCTTGTCTGATTGCTGTGACTAGAACTTCCAGAACAATATTGAATAAAAGTGGTGAAAGTGGGCAACCTTGTCATGTTCCTGATCTTGAGTGGAATGGTTTTGGCTTTTCCCCACTGAGTATGATGTTAGCTGTGGGTTTATCATATATGGCCTATATTATGTTGAGATATAATCCCTCTATTCCCACTTTGCTAAGAGTTTTTATCATAAATTGCTGCTGGATTTTGTCAAATGTTTTTTCTGCATCCTTTCATATGATCATATGATTTTTATTTTTCATTTTGCTTATGTGGTGTATCACATGAATTGATTTGCAGATGTTGAATGACCCTTGCATACCTTGGATGAATCTCACTTCATCATAGTGTATGATCTTTTTAATGTATTGCTGAATTTGGTTTGCTAATATTTTGTTGAGGATTTTTGCATCAGCGTGTAGTTTTCTTTTCTTTTGTAAAGTCTTTGTCTGGTTTTGGGATCAGGGTGCTAGTGGCCTTGTAAAAAGAGTTTGGGAGACTTCCTTCCTGGATTTTTTGGAATAGTTTGAGGAGAATAGGTGATAATTCTTTTTTGAATGTTCGGTAAAATTCACCTGTGAAGCCCTCTGGTCCAGGTCTTTTGAATGTTGGGAGCTTGTTGATTACTGATTGAACTTAATATGAACCAATATTAGAGGGAAGTATTCAATATCAGAGATATAAAATTAAGTAAATAGAAAAAAGAGTCCAGAGGAAACACAGATAATGCAGTAAGTAGAAAACAACAGCAACAACAATGGAAAAAATAAAACCTCTTAATATGTTTAGGGAATGTGGAAGACCTTTTCAAAGTTAAAACTAGGATACAAAAAAATAGAATATGAATGTAAAAAACTTCATTAGCAGGATTAAATGATAAAGTTAAGGAAAGATTCCAACTGAACAACAAAAATGAAGCCATGGCCATGAGAGAGATTAGAGATGCAATCCAGGAGTTTCAAGCTTTAATTTCCGATAAAGAGAAATTACAGAGAGTCCATAGAAGTTGGTGGAGAAGAAATTATCAAAGCAATGATATTAAACAAACAAACAAACAAACAAACAAAAATTTGAAAAAAATATCTTCCACAACTACAGGTCAGAAGACTAAGTTGAAAGAGGACACAGGGTGCCCATAATAATGAATTTCTGAAAAGAGTGTCACATGATCATTTAGGATTACAAGGACTAAAGAAAAACTCCTGAAACCTTTCAGGTGTGGCAGGTGTGTGTATGTGTGTGTGTGTGTGTGTGTGTATGTATAAAGGACTTGAAATCAGAATATTGAACTTAATAACAAAACTGAAAGAGGATAATGATGTGCTGCCTTAAGTATTCTGAGGAACAATGACTTTCAACCACAGTTCTACCCTCAGGGAAACTATTAATCAAGGGCAAAGGTAGGAGAAAAGCATTTTCAGAAAACCAAAGACTCAAATATTTTACTTTATGTGTACTTTGCTTAGGAAGATATGTTTAGGCAAAAGAAGGAAATTAATCAAGAGGAGGAAAATGGCCTGGCATGTAGATAACAGATGATTCAACACAACAAATGGCCAAGGGACGTCCCACGTGATAGTCAGCCTCCAGACTGGTGCAAGGCTTAGAGCTCTCTAGGATAAATTCACCAGCAGAAGGAAAAAAAAAATGGACCTCTGTATTTAAGTACATATCATATTACTGATATGGGATTATTTTGGGAGAACAAGTAACTATTGGAATTAGAGAATCTAACAGATGGAAAAACGAGCAATGATTGCAGGAGAAAGGAGATGTGGTCATGATGCACTTTGGCTCAAGAGGGAATAATATTTCATAGTCTTGGTAATGTAAAGCTTTTCAGTCCCTTTTGTCTTCCCACAGGCATTGACGGCAGCCCTCTGTGCAGGAGGAGAGGGAGGAAAAGAGGGGCTTGTGGGAGAGGAAGATGATCTGAAGTTGCAGGTGTCACTGAGACATCGCACAAGCTTTGGTGGGAGATGAACAGAGACCTTACTTTAAGGTCACATTGTAAAGCACGGAGGACGCACATGGCCCCACAGAGAGCGCTCCCTCAGACACCTGCTGAGTCCACAGTGTCTACGCCCCACTGCATAACGAGGACAGCTTTGCATATTTACTGTGGTCCTCTCATCGTTCCGGGGTTCCCGAGCATGGTTCACATCGCAGGCATGGCAGCTATGTGATTCAGACCCATCCCTGTTCCATGCTAGGGCTCGGATTAATGCTTGAAGTCAGCCAGCTGCCTCGGTTTCCTAATCTAGGAAGTTGGGGTCTCAGGTTGCCTTTGAGCTCTCCTTGCCCCCTGTTGACTTTACCCAAAGCCCACCATTTCCCGCGGAAGTCCTGAAGGCTGGCCTCCACCCGCCCAGCAGTAGCTGTGGGGCAGGTCCGTGTTGCAGCCAGTAGTCGAGGGACCCACATAGCATTACTTCTCCTGGGCTCAGCTGCAGAGAGCTGGTCCCAAGCCTGGAACTTTCCTCGCTGGTCCAGCTCCAATGTTATTGACTTCATGGACAAATGGTTATTGCCGTCTATTACTCGGCGTGAGTAATAACAAAGGTGGTATGAGGGCATCCATTCTCCAGGCAGCTGCCTTTGGCAGCCAGAGGGGAGACTGGGAAAACAGAATGAAATAATGGGTGAGAAGTACTTTGTCAGCTGTAAATCAGTATATACATCAGAGGTTACAGAGCGAAGGGTACTGTATCTTGTTCACCTCTTCTCTCTTGTCTTGGGAAAAATGAATGTCTGTTCAGTGGTGGTGTGAATGATTGAAAAGCTCTCCAGATGGAACAACCCTCACCGAGCAGCAGGTACGGCAGGAAGTGAAGGCAAGGGGCAGTGCATAGTAGGGCCTCAGTAAGGCTGTGTTGAATGAACAAATGGAGAAAAACAGGAGGGTGCTTCCTGAGAGGCACAGATGGGGCCTTGAGAGCCTGGCAGCCCAGCGCTCCTGGCAGCTGCCTCCCAGACAAACCCTGGCCGAGCTGTGGATGGTGGGCCCCGCTGACTCGGCACAGTACAGAACTTTGTTTGAATTTCTAATTTAAATTTAAAAATAGAAGGAAAAAGAACATTCTGGGTTACTGTCGCTCATTTGTTTCAACTAGTACCCACATTGGGTGGGGCTGGTGCCTCTTCCTCTCCCCCCACCCCGGCTGACGGGCTCTCAGATGAAAGATTTCAACTTAGTGCCCCCAAATCTCATGAGATATTTGTTTGAAATAAGCAGCCCTCACCTTTAGGTAGACGGCAGCACTGCCGTTGCCAGCGAGCCTTTCTGAGCCCAGCAGTGTGGCAGCACTTGCCTGAAGTATGTCACATGCGTTGTTGCACGCATGTTCCCAACATAAAAAGTACGTGCTGTCTCATACTTTCATCACGGCTTCTCACTACTTGCAGTACTTCACAGACAAGAAAACTGAAGTTTACAGGGCTGATCACCTCGCCCAAGGTCCCACAGTTTGTGAGACACAGAGCCCAAGGATAGACCTGCTGTGCTCAGCGCTCACAACACTCCCTGGGACATGGCACTCAGCTCTGGGCTCCAGATTTTCAGGGACTTGTAGATAATAGAGTGAATTCACAGGAAATGGTGAGGAGAACCCAAAGCGGTCAGCCGACTGACTGTGGCGGCCTCTCCAGCATTTCACCAGATGGTTTCTCCCAGTGGTATCTTGGACATTCTGGACCTCGTTCGTTTCTGTTGTGGGTCTGTCCTGGGCACTGGAGAGTGTCCTGTGGAACCCTTGGCCTCTACCCACTACATTCCAGCAGCATGCTCTTCCCAACTTGTGTGACAAAAAATATCTGCAGACATTGCTAAGCGTCCTCTGAGGGACACCCGCACCCCCACCCGCATCTGAGAACCACTGACTTAGCAATATGAAGGCTCAAGAGAACATATTGCTATTAAGCATTAAAAAGCTCTCGAGGCACGTGACCTTGACAAAGACCCTGAGAAGTCACTTCGGCTCAGAATGGCTGGGTCTTTGAACACAGGTGGATGGTGTTGGCCGGTAGAAAGAGGAAGTCTGGCTGGGAGGCCACACAGTTACGCAGGTCATGGCAGGACCTGTGACATTCAACATGTGGTTACATTTGGAGGAAGTAACGAGATCCACGCTTTAGTTTTTCCTTTGTCTCTAAGTATTTGGGTGGGCTCAGGTAAGTCTATTTTCTTGTTGACTGTTTTTGTTCAACACACATTTACTTAGTGCACAGTGTGTCTGCCATTATAGTGAATGGGATCATTTCTTCTCACCCCCACGTGCTGGCACACGGCAGATGCTCAATACGTGCTTGTTGAACATGATCTTGAATTGATTAAGGTGGAAAATTGCCCGTGAAAATAACAGGTTTGTTATGGGTTGTAGGCCTGCTGAGGTTCATTGATCAGTGGGTGAGTGGCTTTCTGATGACATTAGATGGCTCAGTCATGTAGGTGTTTGTGGATTTACAATGAAAATGAAGCGGTGTTTTGCTGACTAACTTATTTACCTCCTGAAACATCTGTTTTCCTCCTGAATGTGCTCCTGGCTGGGGCGGAATTTAGTGGAAACCGTGTCTGAGGACAGTTCGCCAAATTGGTCATGAGGTTGGGGTGGGGATGGCAGCAAGTGCAGCCCAATGTCAGGCTTCCTCTGAGGTCAGGGGGCAGTGTTGTGGGACGATGTGATCTCAGTAATGGGCACTCACATGGTCGTGCCTGAAAGAGGCTCCAGAAGGAAGCCAAAAGCCCAGAGACCAGAGATCAAACGTTAACGGGACTAGGCAAGGGACACACCGGAACACTTCTATTTGTATTGCCTTTTTGTAAGGAAATAATGTATTAATAGATATGTTTTTGGTTATAAAAATTTGGCATAATCATTGTAGGGAAAAAGAAAGACCAGCACAGGGAGAAAATAAGCCCCGCCCCTGTGATAACTGAACATACCGGTGCTTTCCTTCTCAGGTTGCTCTGTGCACATCTGACTTCACATTATACAGTGAACACTTTCCTGTGTCGTTAGACTTGAGCATCACTTCAAGTGGCTGAAAATATGACACTTGATATTTCATTACAGCTCATTTAACTGCGAGCTTGTTTTCCGATTTTTCTCAGAAGTAATTCTACAATTTGAAAAACTGCTGTCTTGAGAAAGGTCAACAGGAGGTCTGGGGGCTTGCTCTAAATTGGGTGCTCCTCTAGGATGAGAGGGCAGTGAGTGACATTATCCAGCTGCAGAAAATCTCCCTGTCCTCAGACCTGCCGCAACTTCCTGCTAAGGCTGAGCTCTCTGCTACCTGGGTGGTGCTCACAGGGCACTGTTCCAGGCTGCCTGGCGCACAGGGCTCCAGGGAGGTGGCAGCATGAGGCCTGGGGGCCACGCTGCCATGCTGGGGATCTGTTAAGTCTCGTCAGCGTTAGGATGTGCAGTATGGTAACCAAGTCAGGGAAGAGTCCAAGTGCAGTAAATGTGGCGTGTTCTCCCAGCTCCTAAAACCCTTGGTTCCATCACACCTGAGTTGATGCTAACGAGGTGACTCCACCCAGGTATTGGGGGGGAGACCCTAGAGAGTTCTGGATGGGGGCTTGTCACCAGAAGACCCAACCACCTGGTTAGAACTGCCGGCTCCACCCTCTGACTCCTGGGGGAGGGGCTGGAGGTTGAGTTCAGTCACTTGGCCAATGTTTTAATCAATTATGCCTATGTAATGAAATGTTAATAAAAACTCTGAAACAGTGAGGTTGGTGAACACATCAGTGTGCTGGGAGGGTGGCACCCCAGGCCCCACAGGAGAGGGCATGGAAACTGCGCCTGCCATCCCACACCTCGCCCTGTGCATCTCTTCTATTTGGCTGTTTGCGTATTGCATCCTTTATAAGAAAGCTGTAATTGTAGAGCTTCCCTGAGTTCTAGGAGTCACTCTAGTGAATTATCAAAACTGAGGGGGGTATGGGAATTTCCCAATTTAGAGAGCATTGGTCAGATGTGTGGGTGGCCCCTGAGACTTCGCACGAATGTCTGACAGTGTTGTTAGCCCTGGCCACTGCTGAGGCTGTCAGAGGAAACCCCCAGAGCAGCGGTTGTCAGGTTGAGCAGAACAGGATGGGCAGCGGTTAAAATGCAGATTCCTGGGCCTCGTTCCCTGCATCCTGATTTAGAACTTCCAGGGTAAAGTCGAGGATTCTGCATTTTTCATAAGACTCACTGCCAATCGATCGAACCTACACCCACCAGCATCACTAGTGGCCTGTGGACCAGTTTGAGAACCTTGACCTTAACCGAATGAGGAAATATGTAGTAACCATGTATACAAGATATCCTGTAATCGAATCTAATTTATTTAAACACAGTTGTAGCTATTAAACATTTGAGTGTACCTTAATGATTGTGCCTTTGCAATTTTTTTCATATAAAGACATTTATAAACCAGGTAACATTCTTTATCAGACTGTTTGTTCCTTTTTTTTTTTTAATTAGAGAAAATGAGCTCGTAAAAATAGGAGAAGGCTGTGTTGCAAGCAGTATTTCCTGCCAAATGTCCCAAATATCAAGGACTAGAACGTCATCTTATTGGGAGCAACTTTAGGGCCTGTCCCTCTTTTTTGAGGCACGTGATGGGTCAGGAGAGAAGCCAGTGAGCAAAGCGTAAGAGTGCTCAGGGCTGTGTCTGTTGTGCACGGCACACAACCTCCCGCCTGCAGGCTCTGCTCTTTGGATGGCTGTACATGGCATCACTGTCTCCGGTTTCTTTTCCCCTGGGAACGAGACTGCCAGAAGCAGGTGAAGGCAGAATTATAACGAGACTGCATCAGATGGCTGCTGCGATTTCATGCGTGAGGAATTTTTGTTTTCCTCTTCAAATCTCCTTGAATTCCTCCCAGATACTCAGGCCTCTGCTCCACCAGCTCCCAGCAGCAGGCGCACCAAACGCTGGGATGGGGGTGACTATTACCAGAGCAAAACAAACACCTTCTGTCTGTAGCCCAGAGGCTCACGCGTGGGAAGTTCGTGAGATTGATGGGGCTTCAGAGAGACCCATCCGCTGCCGCTCCTCACCCACTCAGCCCGTACTCCATAAATCAAATGACTCATTTTCTCTCAGAGCCCTGAACATTGCTTAGCAGCTACCCTTCTGGGGGGCCAGTGGTGTAACTGTCTTCATTGTATAAAAGATGACATTGCCCCTGTCCTGAAAAATGAGAATAAGCCAGGCTTCCGTCTCACATTGGGGTCAAGCCAGGCGTCCTTTCTTTGTGGAGCACACGCTGGAGAAGTGTCCACCCCACGGAAGGACTAGCTGCTCTGGTCCTTCAGAACCAGAAGGAGCTTACATCACAGCCTCCTGCACTCGCCTGCTTCCTTCGCCCCCCTCAGAGGAAGTAAGAGTTCGTGTTTGCTGTCCCCATCCCCCACCACGTGGTGCCATTTCCTCAAGATCTCTCAGGCCCTCTGTCCTGTCCTATGGTGCCATCTTCATACTCACTTCCTGGCAGAGTGACAAGTGGCACCTTTCAGTGTATTCTTTTACTAATAGAAACATAGCAAGTGTACCTGGAAAGAGTCCATCGATTCTCCTTGGTGCCTAGTGGGTGGATGCCGGAGGGGACAGTGGTTTACGCCTTTAATTTAGGGAGTAGGCCCCCTAGTTTCATCACTCAGGGGACAAGTCCAGTGTGCTGAGCCTGCTGGTGTGCTGAGGCTCCATGTGACGGTCACACCACTCCCAGGCATGGGACTGCTCAGGTGCCCCAAAGAAAGTCAAGAAGACAAGAAACTTCAGGAAGTGGGATCAGGGTGGAGAGTCCAGATGACCCAAAATGAAAAAGAAAATGCCACAGTTGGGGAGAAAAAAGTAGAAACCAACTAGATATAAGAGGAGAGATGCAAATGAGAACTTGAAGAAAGAATTCCAAATGAAATTTTATTTCCTATACCAGACAGCCCTTGCTGAGCATGGCTTTAATATGCTTGAATTTCAGTTCAGGCAGTTAAGCCAAACACAGTTTGACTTTCAGTTGGCACAGCATTTTAAATATGAGCAATTGTCACCACTACCCTCTAAGTGAGGCGCAACCGTGTGGGGACAGAGGCCGCCATGCCACATCTCCAGCCTGTGGCTGACTCATCACAGCACAGCTGTCAATCAGCTCCTCAGTTTACAGACAGCGAGGGGTGGTCCTGCTGCCTCCTTGTCTCCCAGTGATAAACCCAGGCACCAACTTATAAAAATGGGTGACTGAAAGGGGGAACTGGCTGGTGAAGATGAAACTGCAGCAAAGAGACAAAAAGCGACAATGCTGGGAGTGAAATTGTTGTGATTAGAAGATTTGGAAATGACAAGAGCCAAGTGTCGTTAGAGAGACCTAGGCCTGCATGGTCTATGGTGTCAGCTCCATGACCAAAGTCCCCTCAATGTAAAGAGTCAGGAGGTGACACCTGCCAACAGCTTCACATGAAAGGAACCCTCAGAGACAGTTCATGACACTGGAAGTACAAAGGACCAGCTATTGGAAGCTGATTCAAACTTAGAAAGGAACAGGCCGCTTTGCCAAGGTGTAGACAAGGTACTCACTTGGTGTTACAAGTATGTGACTTGTTGCGTCACCTAAGTGGCACGATACACGGCTGTTCAAACTCCTCTTGATAAATTTTTATACAAAGAAATGTTTCTAGTGGTTTACATTACAATGTGCTAAATAAATATTGGTTTTATTAGTTTTTATTTCCCTACATATTTATAACCAAAACATTTAAAGCAAAAGAGCTTTTAACATTTTAACAAAAATTTAAAAAAGTTACTAAGCAATCCTAGCTCTCATTGATTATTAAGATCCTTTGCATGTTTTTGGCTGACATGGTCATTTTCCAGTCCAGCGTTACTGTGGAAGGGGGACTGCCTGTGTATGCCAGGCTCACAGGTTACGTGTGCATAAGAGAAGCAAGGATAATCATCAAAACTGTAACTGCTTGTAAATTTTAAATAACATGATACTGATTTTTGCAGAAAAAAGAAAATGTGTGTGTGATTAAGAAGTTGGCAAGTGGCCTCCCCATCTGGGGACTGCTGGATGAAATGACCATGAGGCCCTAATCCTCTCGCCAAGGTTTCTGCTCATTCCTGGGGTGCAGACTGGGTCAGAGTCTCATGTCCTTCAGCTCTTCTTTGCTTCTGAGCTCCATCTTCCTCAATGGCTGCCTTGGCCCCTGGGACTGATGTGACGTGGCCCCTTCCTTCAGTGCCATGACATAGAAGTCACTCACACCAGGCTTTTATTTGAATTCATCAAACTTTATTGAGGATTTGGGGTGGGTCATGAAGAAGTCACTCAGTGGAGTGTGCAGCCATGTACCCTCTTGCTCTTCTTCCCTCTGTCCTGGCTTCCCTCTCCTGGTCTTCTGGGAGCAGGGCATTCCCAGCCCTGGGTGTTCACAGCAGCTCCCCCAGCGTCTCTTGGATGGGGGGGATTCTCCCAGCTGTCAACCTCGAGTTCCTATCCAGGTATCTTTCCTAGCAAAGCCAGTTATCTTCTTAAGAGCAGTATTGGTACCAGCTGGTTAACAAAGTTTTATACCTACACTCATATACAGTACACATAAGAATGAATTATGTACATGATGAGTTAAGCTTCAGTGGGTCACTCTGGGTGGTAACAATTACAGACAATGGTTCTTTTCTTCCTTTGGCTTTTCCACAATGACTGTATTTTACAAAATGTGTACAATGTACATGTATTAAATTTTAATAAGAAAAAAGTGATTGAAACAGGCTGTGAGAAGCCCCGACAAAGGCAAGGCCACAGGAGGAAGGTGTGTGCTTGGCAGGGGAGGGGACAGAGACCCATGGGCCAGCTCAGGGAGACAGAACGGGGAGGGGCCAAGTGAATGAAGAAGGGAAGGAATCGGACTCGCACTTTCAGGTGACATAATTCGGCTCTGTTGTGCTCCTGGTTAGGAGGCTGGCTGAGAATCAAATGGCAATTGTACCCATTATAGGTTCTTGTGCACAAAGCTCGGCGCTTGTCCTTAGCATCCCGGCACCAGACCGGCTGTTTTCAAATTACCTGCACATGTTAAAACAAAAATTTTACTGCCCCCTCACCCCGTCGCCCCTCCTACAACCCATTCGCTATTGTAGTAGTTTTATAAAGGACCAATCGGTTGGGACCAAAAGAGCAGCGTGTTTCCAGGACACAATGGCCCACCGTCCTGCTCCGTGTCCTACCTCACTCCACCTCTCTCTCGGGCTTTTCTTCTTGCAGCTCAGCCCAGCTGTACCTGAACCTGGGGCTGTGCCCCTAGTGCCAGGCATGGCTCCAGCAGCTGGCACTTAGACATAGCACAGTTTTGTTGAAGGGGAGGCCCGGCAATGGGATATGGTGATGGTGGAGGGCAGGTGAGTGGGTTCAACTGCATCCCTCCAGCCCCACAGCCACTCAAGGGTTAATAGGCAGAGTGACAGTGAGCAGCCAGTAGTGACATAGGAAGGACTTGGAGCTGGTTCCCTGGAATCCCTGCGGCCACACTCACAGCCTTTCTGCCTTTGTCTCACTCAAGTCCTCCCCATTGAAAACAATAGACAAAAGCAGACAGTAGACCTTCCGCCTTTGGTGTCCTCTTTCTTTCCCTGTTAATTTCCTAGAAGAGAGACCCACGCTTGCTGACTGGCCCCTCCCTCCCGTTCGTTCCTCACTCCTTCCACTCCCAGGCAGCCCGCCCCCCACACTGGTGCGCCTGCGGCACTGAAGTTGTGCCCATCTCCTGTTTCCCAGTCTTCACCCTCGGCTGTTGCTCTGGCTGACATCACTTTCTCCTCTCCCTCAAATCTTCTCCTCCCTGTCTCTTATTAATGGTGCTGCAAACCCCTGGCCCCCTGAGTCTCCAACTTTGCTGATATCCTCAAGTCCTTCTTTGCCAACATTAGAAATAGCTATGGAATGCACCCTCTTCCCCATCCTGATGCTGCTTCCTTGGTCACCTCACACATCCTTCATCTGAATTGCACATCCTCTGACTCACTCATTATTTGTAGCTGTGCACTATTATTGATTTCTAAGGTAACCGCGTTGTGGTCAGAACTGTGGTTTACATGACGATTCTCTGAAGTTTGTTTGTACTGCGCTATGGTCTACTATGTGATTAGCTTTATGAATGTTCCGTATGTGCGTGGAAAAGCGTGGGTATTCTTGAGCTATTGGGTCCTGGGTTCCATATGTCTCCAGCAGATCAAGGTTGTTCAGATATTCCATATCCTTACTGATTTCCTGTCTAATGGGAGAGGCATGCTAACGTGTCCCCCAGTAAGGCTGTATCGTCAGCCTTTCTTGGTAGTTCTGTCATTTTTACTTTGGGTATTTTAAAGCTATGTCATGAATGGCAAGCAAGTCTGGAATTATTAAATCTTCTAGTGAACTGTACTTTCTGCCCCTTTATCGTTGATGTTACTTTTTGCCTCATGTTTGATATAAATGTCATAATGCCAGCTTCCTGTTGGTTAATATTTACCTGGTATATCTTTTTCTGTCATTTCACTTTCATCCTTTCTGGGACCTTCTGTAAGAGGTAGTATAATACAGAAGTTAAAAGTATGGACTCTAACAGGAATTGACCTGCGTGCAAAGCACCACTCTGCTTCACGCAAGTTATTTAACTTCATCATCAAGTTTTCTTATCAAAATAGTGCCTGTTTCACTGGGCTGCTGGGAGGCATAAATGTACTACTAGCTTAGTGCAGTCGTAACTGTACGTGGCACATGTTCACTGTTATGGTCAGAGGCGGCTCTTACAGATAGGACATTGCTGGGTTTAATGGTCTGATAATCTCCATCTCTTACTCTAAGGGTTTGGTCCCTTTACATTTGTTTTCATTCCTGATCATTTTACTTCATTCGTATTATTTTATTTTGTGCTATTCGTCTTATCTTTTCTGCCCACCCATCTTCCCCTTTCCCATCATTTGTTGCCTACTATTGGGTTGATGGCATTTTTCCCTCTCATTTCATTTTTCCCTATAACAGTTTAGATGTTATGCATTTTAATTTTATGATTTTAGTGGTTACCCTAGATATTTTTTAGTTTTACTTTTTTGTTTTTACTTTTTTTTTTTTAAGGAGGGCGCAGCTCACAGTGGCCCACGTGGGGATCGAACTGGCAACCTTGGTGCTACCAGCACCATGCTCTAACCAACTGAGCCAACCAGCCATCCCTGCCCTAGATATTTTTAACTTAAGAGTCACTTAGAACACTAAAGAAAGGAAACTGTAAAACACATAAAACACTGTAACATCAATCATACCCATTCTGGACTATGCTGCGTTTGTCCAGGATTTTGGGTCCAGCTTGAAACTTTTCTAACCCCACAGATTAAGCACTGTATTGTTTAATACAGTGAATAATTTTTATTTAGAGTTTTTACTACATCTGCCATTCCTTTGAGTACCACTTCTTTTTTCACCTCAGACCTTTGGGGGGATTAGTTCCTTATTTCTAAACTATATCCTTTCTAGGAAATTCTTTTAATGAGAATCTGTTGGTAATAGACTCTATCAGTTTTAGTTTGTCTGAAGATATTTTTACTTTGCCCTGTTCTTAAAAGACTAGCAGGAGTTTTAATGCTTCCTAAATACTTATGTGTCCCTCCCACCCTGCCCCTATAGCCTCCTTTGCAATTTGGTGGGGTCATGTGACTAGTTTATACCAATGGACTGAGAGCAGTACATACATGTGTCATTTCTGGGTGGAGGCAGTGAGAATATATAGCATGACTCTGGTTCTCCACCCACCCCATTTATTGCTAATTCTGGAGGCCGTGTGCTAAGATGGTAGACCCACAAGGTGTAGGAAGCCTGGATTCATGAGTCCCTGAATGGCAGACAGCTGCCTTGATTTGTAGGAGGTTTGGGGTAAGCATGAAATAAGACACTGATATTTGGCTTCCTTTGTTACTAGCCTATTCAGTCTCCTATAACATATTTTCTCTTAGAGCATCGAAATATTGTTCTATTTTTTTTTTGGATACCATTATTTTTGTTGATTCCATTGATTTTTTGTTATTCCTTTGTCAGTAATCTTTCTGTCCAGCAACTTTTCATATCTTTGGAGACAGGGAGACTGTTATTTAGAATTTATCAGTTTGTCCCAGTGTGCATTTCTTTTATTTTATTCTGCTGAAGATTCCTTGGTATTGCAGAATCTGAGGATTGGTGTCTTTCATCAGTTCTGGGAATTTTTTTGTCATTATTTCCATTGTTTCTCCATTTTTTCTATGTTGTCCTTCTGATGTGTTTTGGGTCTTCTCTCTTTATCCTTTATTTCTCTTGATACTTCCTTTCCATATTTTTCATCATTATCTCTCTGTTGTTTAGTGTCCAATTTCTTTCTTTGTTTTTTAAAAAAGTATTATTTATTTATTTGTTTGTTTGTTTGTTTGTTTCAATTTCTTAATATTTATCTTCCCATTCACTAATTCTCTCTTTGGCTGCATCTGATATGCTATTTAATGCATCTACTGAATTTATAATATTAATTATGTTTTTCCTTAATAAAAGTTCTATTTGGTCTTTTTTAGGATTTGCTCAGTAGTCTTGTTCTGTGGTTATGTGTTTTCCTGATACTCCCTTTTATTTCTTTAGATATGCACTTATTTTATTTTCTGTATCTGATAACTGTGCTACCTGTTGTTTTGCAGTTTGTTGCTTCTGCTGACTCTCTCATGGTGGCTTGTTTCCTCATTTATTTAGTGACTTTTGACTATGAGTGTAAGTGCCTTCAACTTCTTAGTGGTGTTCTTCAGGGAAAATTTACACTTTCTTCTGCCAGGATTGGGGAAGTACTGACCTGGGATCCCTTTAAGTAGATATCTGTCTTGGAAGTTTTAAGGCCATCCGTACAGTGGGAACTCTGACTCCGAATCTTTGTGAGTGTGGCTAGTAGCTAGGAATTTTCAAGAGGTATATGTTTTATTTTTTTCTGCTTATCTCAGAGCCAAGACAGGTCAGACAGTTACCTCCTCTGCAGTATGAGCTTTCCCCCCAGTTCACCCTCAGAAACACTGGCTTCTCATAAGGGTCTGTGACCTGACCTCCCAGCCTAACCAGACATCTAGCTGTGTCTACTTTCCTTCCACATATGATCAGTGTGCTGAACCTGTTTTTAGCTTCCAAGGATGGAAAAGCCTAGATTCCAATGCTTCTGGATTTATGCTGCAATCTCAGCCATGAATTCAGAAGGAGGTCTTAAATATTTCCTCTGTCTTCTTTAGGTGTTCTTCAATGGCGGAATGCTTTAGAAAACAGAAGTTTCCAAATATAGCCTGTGAGGTAGGTTCAATCTGGGCCATGGGGACCCAGTAAACATTAGACACAGCAATCCCTGTTCTCATGGAGATTGCATGCTAATGGGGAAAGGTAAAAATTAAACCTGTAAATGAGGAAGTATATAGTAATAAACTGATTAATGCTCAGGAGAAAAATCAAGCAGAAACGGGGTAGAGTGATCAGCAGTGGGGATCAGTTTTCAAGAGGCTGGTTACAGGAGGACTTACTGACAATGTCACATGAGCAAACACCTGAGGCAGCGAGGCCAGTTGTGTGGATGGTGGTGAGAGCTGCTGCAGGCAGGGGGAAGACAATAATCTAGTGCTTGAAAATGTCCCGGTTCCCTTGTCTCCAAAGTGATGTTCAATCCCTTTTCATGCCTTCCCCTGGGGTTAGAAGAGCACTTTCCTAGGAAAAGCTGTCCTGGATGTTGTGAAAACACGGAATCCCTCATTCTCAGTATCCTGGGCTGCCTCTGTCCCAGAGGCCCCCACGGTGGGGCTCTTGGCTTCCTGTGGCACACAGTTTCTCTGGTCCAGGCGTCTAATGACAACAAATACTTTGCCCCCCAGGTGCACCTCTTTCTTGTTCTGCCCTTTCATTTTCCTCCTCTTCACATATAGATTTCTTTAACTTTCCTTCCACTGTGGTAGTCAGAGCCTTGCGGTGTTTGTTTAAATAAACAAATCCATCATGAAGATGATATGAAAGAAGACTTGGATCTTCACGTGGATTGATGACAAACAACATGTAGTTTCTTAAGGTACGAACTTAACAACATAGCCTTCCTCCCTTGCATGGAGCATGCTAGTTTCCTTACACATTTCTTCAAATGAGGGGTAAGATTCTTTGGCCTTGTCTTGTTTCACCCCCAGCCTCCTCAGAAGATCTCTGTGGGGAGGGAGAGAGTTTCTGTTCTAGGCCCCGGGGTGCAGGAGCAGCGCACTGACCGGTCAAGTTGCAGAGAACATCGTTGGCCCCCAAGGGGGTGACACCAGGTCGTGTGGGCTGGCGTCAGGTTCACTCAGCTGTGGCCACTTCTCCGTTCCTTCAGGAGCCCCTTGGCAGGGTTCTCCTTTGAGCACCCCTTTGGGTGCTGCTTTGCCAGAACAGGAAGCAGCAACTTTGCCGCAGGGACACTGTAGGGGGGGCGATGATGAAGACTCTGTTCACCTACCTTTCTAAGGTCCATTGGAACCAAAAGGAAGAACCGGGGCAACGATGCCTGTCCTTCTACGCCAAGCATTCTGTTTTGATATGGATGGTAGAATGCAGCTCTTCTCTCCCATTGTCACCCATGTCACCCCAACTGAGTGTCTCCACCCCAACCCTGGGCCCGTGGGTCCAGCCTACACCGACCTACTCCATGGTCAAAGTTGATTTGTACAGCTTTGTGTTAACTTTAAAATTCATTCTACTTGATAGATCCCTGTGTGTTTTGCTTTAGTAGCTGTTTTCCCTAAAACACTGTGGGTAGAATTGACATCAAGGTGTGGTATGTGTGGCCTGTGGCTCCACTACATGGCCCTGGGTTTACCATCTCCTGCGTCCTGGGGAACATGTGTCCCCTCTGGGAAGCACAGGTGGTGAGCAGAGCCCAGGTCTGGGGGTCGGGGGCCCTGGAGAATAGCCCTGGCTCTGCGACACTTGCCAGAGGACGCTGCCTCGAGCAGCCATCACGTCTCAGCTTCAGTTTGCTCATCTCTGAGATGGGACCATGGGGCAAGGTGACTCCAGCCTGAGCGTCCTGGCCCCCACCACTCCGTGTGCAGCTCTGGGCAGCATTCTATTAATTTGGGAAGAGTTTTCATCAGAATCAAATATATTTTGTTTGTTTTTAGTCCAGTAATGGAATTTTTAGTGAAGTCAGTGGAAAATAGCTGTATTTACTTCTAAGTGGTGACTGGGAAAAATAATATTCTCTTCCTGTTTTCAAAAAGTCTCAGATTCTGGCAGCCCTGGAGTTCAGTGTGGGAGGGGCACCACTCCAGGTGTCAGATGTGCTGGAGCACCGGCCTGTTCGGACACAAAGGAAGGAGGCTGACACCGGGGTCCTAAGTCCCTCCTTCCAGGACCCTGGAGTCACTCACTCCTGCCTCAGCAGCTCTTGCCCCTTGGGAAGCAGGAGCCACAGATGGAAGACTTGCCAAGACTCTGCTGGGCTTGTGTCAGAGCCAGGGGTGGGCTGAGCAGATCTCCCAAGCCCCCTCTAAAACTTTTTCTTTGAGCATGGGAATGCGCGTCATGGAAGGACGCTGGATGTAATGGGATCCTGCACGTGGGAGCCTGTGCACATCGTCACGTGGGCATAAACACTGAGTTCCAATCCCAGCAGACGCTACTGGAAAATGCATTGCTATCTCGATAAACCCCCAAATCCTTCCTCCTTCCAGCATCTACAGGTCTAGTCTGTCTGCATTTGTATGCAGATTAATCTTTTCCTCTTCAAAGGAGTCAGTTTAACTAGAAGCACTAAATATAATTAAGCAGACGTGCATTAATATCATGCTGGCAGGAACACAGAAAATCAGGGCACCTGGTGCTGTCACCCGAGGATGACACACAGGCCCTGAGACTGGAGCGGGAGCGGGACCTGGTGTGGCACAGCTGGAAGGGGTCTGACAGCCACCAATGAAAACTGGCTTCCGTGGCCCGAGGCTTTGGCCTGTATGAGACAGTTGGTTAAAGTCAATGTTTTGCATCTTTGATCAGAAGATGTGAACAAATGGGACAACTTGACCTCACGTAGCCACCACCAGCTTCCTGCATGTGACTCTTGCCAGGTGTCAGCCAGCAGGATTGAGCCATTAATAATTATGGCAAATGAAGCTACAGGCAATTAAGTATAAATTTTGAGCTGTTCAAGTGAAATTCCATAGAAAAGACACCATGGAGCCGAGTATTATGTGGAATTACTGGCAAGAGGAGACTGCGTGGGAACAGTCTCCCTGACATTTGGTTCACATCCCGTCCTCCAGGCCAGTCTCTGAGAGCTCAGCTTCTGTGGGAGGCTGCAGTCGTGTCTCAGCGGCCTTCACAGGCATGGTTTCTGAGTGCGTAAGCCAGCGTACGTGCCCTGATCTAGGCATGCCTCTTGGTTATAATGGGAGACTGAGAGCCCCAGGGAAGGGGAGTAGTAGGTCTCCGGAGAGGGGCAGGAGGCAAGGGCCAAAGGGCTGGGACAGGGCAGTGCTGGGTATCAGTCCAGCAATAGTGGTCGAGACCAGTGTGGTGCCGGAGTGCTCTGCAGTGGGTGGTATGTGGCAGTGGGAGGCCACTGTCCTCCCTGCCTCCAGGCTGTCTTGGCTGCAGTGGTCTGGGGCTCAGGGAAGGGCCAGCAGTGGACAAGACTGGCCCTGGGGGTACTGGGCGTGGATGTCATAAGGGTGGTGCCAAATGGCAACACTGGAGGATGGGTCAGCAGAGGGATGTGTCTGGGCTTAGTGACAAAGGCTGGGGCTTAAACAACAGACCGGAAGTGAGGGATCCCGGGGGTTTGGAACAAATGTTCGGGCCATGGAGAGACCCCCTGTGCCCTGAAGCCACTGAAATGAAGCTCCCAGGACCCCAGCAGCCTGGGGGCTGGGTGGAGAGGAAGTCATCAGGGACACTTCTGGGGGGGGGCAGGTCATGATTCTTTGCAGAGTGACTCCAGGGCCCTCAGGGTTCCAGAGAGCTTCATGCCCGAGTCCAAGAACCTGCGATGCAGGAACTGGCCTCCTGTGGAAGGGGCCCGAGAGCTCAGCTGGGCCTCCAGTCCTGGCCCTGGCCATGAACGGTGATTGGGGTGAGAGTGGGACCACAGATACAGGGAGCTCGGGCTTCCAGAAGGAGCAACTGGTAAGTCCAGGAGTATTAGAGGCTGAATGTGTGTGTCCCCCAAATTATCTGGTGAAGCCCGAATCCCGGTATGATGGTCTTAGGAGGCGGGGCCTTTGGGAGGTGATAGGTCATGAGGGTGGAGCCTCTATCATGGCACTGGAGTCCTTTCTCTCTCTGCTGTCTGCTGTGTGAGGACACGTGGAGAAGGTGGTCTACAAATGGGGAAGTGGGCCTCATCAGACGTCAGCTCTACCAGCACCTTGATCTTGGGCTTCCAGCCTCCAGAACTGAGAAAGATAAATGTTTGTTATTTTAGCCCCAGTCTGTGGTATTTACTATGGCCCCAACAGCGGCCAAGACACGGAGGAAGCCCAGAGCCTAGGTTATGGGATTTCAGGGAATGCTGCTGCCAGGCTGCCTCCAGGCGGCAGGACGCCTGACAGCTGGCTATGTGATTCTAGACAAGTGCATTCTATGTCCTAATGGGCTCTAAAATTGCCTGTCTTCACATCCCGACTCTGATTCACCACAGTAGCCCTTCATGGGCTCCCACACCCACGATTGCCCCTCAGGTCCATTCTTCAGACAAAGGTCTCGTCTGCTAATCAGCAGATCTAACCACACCACTCCTCTGCTTAAAACCCATCTGTCACTTGAATAGTTCCAAACACTACAAGCCAGGTACAACTCAGCCTCACCAGCCTACCATCCTGGCCGGCCTCCTCACCCCAGGTGCTTCTCTGACATCTGTATCTAGGAAATGCCTCCTTCATATCTTGGCTCAAACTTTGCCCCCACACGTCTGACCTCTCTGGCCCTCAGAAGGCCCCTATCTCAGGGCCTTGCCCTTCTGCCTGCTGCCTTGTGATGGCAGACATTGAATAGCAAGCCTCCCTCCCTACCTCCCTTGTAGGTAACTAACTGCCGAGCTGTTGGACGTCTGACTTCCTATGAGTGTGTTGGTCAGCCCAACAAAGGCAGGCTGTCCCTGCCATTCTCCACTCGGCCCACGGCCGACCCGCTGCACTTACATGGTGAGTATTTACTGGGCCAAATCAATACAGTGGAATATCACACAGCAATCAAGAGGAGCAAACTTCTGAAACAGGCAACAACACAGATGCATCTCGAAATGATGAGCCAGACGTCAGCGTACACATGATGTGATAGCATTTATAAAAACTTCTAGAAACTTCAAATAAAGCTCTAGACGCAGAGCAGATTGCGGGATTGCCTGAGGTGGAAGGTGAAGGGTGGGGGTAAGCATGGGCCATCAGGGAGTGTTTGGAAGTGACACCACCACTCAGTGGTGTCAAAGCTCATCAAATTATGCATTTCATTTTTTATTTTTTAAAGATTTTTATAAAAAATATCACTAACATACAATATTAGTTTTGGGTGTGCACCATAGTTTAACATTTACATACCTAAAGAAGTGACCACCATGAACAAGTCCAGCAAGCAGCTGAGAGTGTATCACGCGTTCACAGTATTATTGACTGCAAGGAGGTTCCCCGTGCTGCACGTTACATCCCTGTGACTTGTTTTATGCCTGGAATTTGAACCTCTGATTCCTCTTTATCTTTTCCCCCACTTTTTAAATTGTTCAATTACAGTTGACATTCAACATTATTTTATATTAACTTCAAGTGTGCAACATAGTGGTTAGACATTTACATAATTTAAGAAGTGATCCCCCAATAAGTCTGGTACCCACCTGACATTATACATAGTCATTACCATATTATTGACTATATTCCCTATGCTTTACATCCCCATGCCTGTTTTGTAACTACCAATTTATACTTCTTAATCTCTTCACCTTTTTCATCCTGCCCCCAACCCCCTCTCCCATCTATCACCCGAACACATCTTGTATCCATCTGATACCATACATAGTTATTTCAATATTATTGACTATATTCCTTATACTATACCCTACATCCCCATGATTACTGTGTAACAACAAATTTGTACTTCTTAATCTCTTTCCATTTTTCATTCATCCCCAATCCCCCTTCCATCTGGCAACTATCAAAATGTTTTCTGTATCTCTGAGTTTGTTTCTGTTTTGTTTGTTAATTTTGTTCTTAGATTCCATATATAAGTGAAACCCCATTGCATTTGTCTTTCTCTGTCTGACATTCTCCAGTCAGCACAATACCCTCTAGGTCCATCCGTGCTGCCACAGGTGGCAGGAATCCATTCCCTTTTATGGCCAAACAATATTCCTTTATGTATATGTACCACTCCCTCTTTATCCATTCATCCATCAACAAACACCCAGGCTGCCTCTACATGTTGGCTATTGTAAACAATGCTGCAATGAACATAAGGGTGCACACATCCCCTCAAAGTAGTGTTTTGGGTTTCTTTGGATAAATACCCAGAAGTGGAATTTCTAGGTTCTTCTTTGTCTCTTGTTATAGCCTTTGTTTTAAATTGTCTGGTGTAAGTATTTCTACCCCAGCGTTTGTTTTTTTTTCCATTTCCATTTTCATGAAATGTCTTTTTCCATCACTTTACTTTCCATTTGTGTGTGTCTTTGCTCTGAAGTGAGTCTCTTGCAGGCAGCATATGTAAGAGTCTTGTTTTCTTATCCATTCGGCCATCCTATGTCTTTTAATTGGAGCATTTAATCCATTTACATTGAAAGAAATTGTCAATAGATATGTAGTTATTGCGATTTTATTATTCATATCAATTTTGCTTCCCCCCCCCCCATCTTAAGTCCCTCTAACACTCCTTGTAATACTAGTTTGGTGGTGATGAACTCCTTTAGCTTTTTCTTGTCTGGGAAGCTCTTTATCTGTCCTTAGATTCTAAATGACAGCCTTGCTGGGTAATCTTGGCTGTAGGTCCTTGGTTTTCACCACTTTGACTATTTTGTGCCAATTCCTTCTGGCCTGCAAAGTTCCTGTTGAGAAATCAATGACAGTCTTATGGGGGCTCCCTTGTAGGTAACTAACTGCCTGTCTCTTGCTGCCTTTAAGATTTTTTATTTTTAAACTTTGGCATTTTAATTATGATGTGTCTTGGTGTGGGCTTCTTTGGGTTCATCTTGTTTGGGACTCTCTGTGCTTCCTGGGCTTCTATATCTATTTCCTTCACCAGGTTAGGGAAGTTTTCTGTCGTTAATTCTTCAAATAGGTTTTCAATTCCTTGCTCTTTCTCTTCTTCTCCTGGTATCCCGATACAAATATTGTTACATTTGATGATTTCTCAGAGGTCCTTAACTTAGCCTCATTAAACATTTTTTTTTGTTGCTTTTGCTGTTCCAATTGCATGTTTTCTGCTACCTGTCTTCCAAATTGCTGATTTGATCCTCTGCTCCATCTAGTCTTCTGGTGATTCCTTCTAGTGCACTCTTCATTTCAATTATTGTATTCTGCACTCTGACTGATTCTTTTTTATGGTTTCTATGTCCTTTTTTATACTTGTTATCTTTTTGTTGAAGTTCTCGCTAAGTTCCTTGAACATCCTTAAACCCATTGTTTTGAACTCTATATCTGGTAGGTTGCTTGCCTCCATTTTGTTTAATTGTTTTTCTTTAGTTTTCTCCTGTTCTTTCATTTGGGACATATTTCTTTTTTTCCTCATTTTGCTGCCTCTCTGTATTTGTTTCTATGTGTTAATTAGATCTGCTATGTCTTCTAGTCTTGGCAGGGTGGTCTTATGTAGTAGATGCCCTGTGACACAAAGTCTCCCATGTCACCAGCTTAGGGTGGTCCAGGAGTGTCCCTTTTGTGGGTTGTGTGTGCTCTCCTATTGTATTTGAGCCTTTATTGCTGTTGCTATGTCAGTGGGTGGGATGGACCCTTAGACTGATTTGCTATGGGGTTTGGCCATGTCCACAGTTTACAGGCTGCTATGCAGGGGGCTTACTCCACAGAGTGGGATTTACCCCATTGGGCTCTGGTGCCTGCTGAGACCGCTCTTTGGGTGTGCCTCCTCTGGGGCTAATTGGGTGGTGCTATGCTGTGGCCTGAAGCCAACCTCCAAGTATGTTGGTTCTGGGGCCTCTTGGGAGGGGCTTTGGTGCAGGCCCAGGTCACCCACTGTCTGTGACTGGCCGGGGACTACCTGGTAAGAGCTACAAAGTGGTGTGCAGTTTTTCACTGCCTGTGCTAAACCTGGAGGCACATGGGAGAGACCACACTGAAAACCAAAGACGTCTGACCAGTATTGGGCCTGGTATAACTCTGTAAAAAGCCAGGACACCCTGAGGCCTGTTGCCACATGCGAGCTCCCATAAGGTTCAGCCACTGATAAAACCTCATGAGGTATGAAAGTTGAGTGAGGCAGGGTCTCAGGGAGTGAGTCACCAAAACAAGACAAGCTGTGTTCACTAGGTTAATGTAGACTCTAATTTGGTGCCAGTGCTGAGCCTGGAGCTGCTCAGTAAAAGTCTCAGAGCACACCAAGGTCAGCCACTGCCTGCCTGGGGCCCACGGACTCCGATAGTTTTCCAAAAAAGAGTGCAATGTGGGCAGGGCTGCTGCTCACCAAGAAAGTGCCTTCGGTAATGCAAGAGTTATGTGGGGTGGGGTCCCAGGGAGACAACAGGGTGGAGCTAGTGAAGCTCACCAGGCCAATCAGATTCAGATTTGGCCTTTGGGAGAGGATGCAACACAGGAAAGATGGTGTCTGCCTGCTGCTGCGCTGGAGAATCCCGCACAGGGAAAGTGGTGGCTGTCTTCCAGCTTTTGCCCCAAAGCCACACAACTTGGTCTGCCCCCCCCCCCGGTATCCCTCCAATGCCCTCCACCGGAGCCCAGGGTGTCTACGAGCAAGTAAGTCTGTGCATGGGCCATTTAAGAGGACGCTGGGTATCCCCCCACTTTCTATTCCATCTGGATGCTGGGAATTTCCACTGTTTTTCACAACCAAAGGTTGTGGAGGCTCCTCTTCCCAGCTCCAGCTGTGAAGCCTGGTCTGGGGTTGGGGTCCCTCGCTTCTCCAGAGGGAACATCCATGGCCGAGATATCCTTCCTGAATGTCAACCACCACTCAGAAGTTTGAGGCCAGCCCGTTTCGTAGGTCCACCCTCCTACAAGTCTTATTGTGGCTTCTGCATATGCTCAGTTATAAAACTTCTGTTTAGCTAGACTTGAGATCGCTGTCCAGGTTGATTGTTCTATAATTTAGTTGTAATTTTAATGTGTTCATGGAAGAAAACAGACACAGTGTTTATCTGTTCTTCCCTTTTGGATCTATACCTCCAAATTATGCACGTTAAATGCAGCTTATTATACATTAATGATACCTAAGTAAAGTTGATTACTTTTTTCATTTAAAAATGTTACCAAATGTCCTAATCAATGCCAGTGATACACTCACTGCCTCTGTCACATCTAGACCCAGAACTACACCCAGACCAACTACATGGTCCAAGGAGACACTGAGCACCCATTCTATAGCCCTCATCTACCCTCTGCCCTGGCACACCGATTTCAGGTCATGCCCCGCCTTGTGGCTAGAGCCCATGGGACCAGGGTAGACCCAGGCAGGCTAGCCCGGTCCTCTTCCTCACAGATTTGCCCCAGGAGATGTAGGGCCCAGCTGTGTGCCTTGGGGCAGACTGCAGAGCCAGGTTCCTGCAGGAGAGCCTGAGGCTGTGGAAGCTGCAACGCAGAGCAAGGCAGGGAGCTGTGGGGAGGAGTAGGGACGGGTTGGGAGCTCTCTGCCTCCCCAGGCTTCCGTGAGGAGTGGCAGTGGTTCCGAGGCTTCCTTCTCTGGGCCAGCAGCTTCCTCAATAAGAGTGGGGTGGGGGCTATAAAAACGGATGAGGCGCCGGCCATGCAGGTGTATATCCCCCTGAGAATCCTCATTTTATAGGATGCTCTCTGGCCCAGTTTCAATGAAATAATATATGGAAAGTACTCAGCATCCCACAGACACCCATTAAATACTTGTGTAGAAAAAAAATAAAAAGACAGAGATTAAGAACCACACAGCCGAGGTTTAGATGCAGAGCATAGCAGTGCTAAAAATTATTCTCCCGGAGGCTGGGTAGCAAGAATGGATGGACATAATTTGGTAGTAAAAGTGTCTGTTTGTCTTGATGTAAAAGCAAAAATGGTTCTACCGGTCCAATTAAAGGATTGTTCCATTTGTTCAAAGAAAGAAACATTTTCCTATCATTATCTCTAATAGGGAAGTGTTGTCAAGGCTCCTTTCAAGTGACTGAATAGCATAATGGACAGTATCTTTAAGGCGATGTCACAGAGGATTTAGACATGACCATACGTCTATGTCTTATAGCAAATCTTGATAAAAGGTTAAGCTCCATGGGAATCTCTTCTTTTCTTAGGATATGAGTACAAATTAACAGATAACCTCACAGAAACATTCTATGTAGGCTGTGTGCTCTGTCCCCCTCCGACTCTGAGGTTGTCTACCAGCTCCAGTGGGGCCCAATTTTCTTAGGCGGGAATGCCGACTCCCATCTCCTGGGAGGCTGACTCCCACGAAGCGCAGTTAGATAGCCGGCTGCTCCCCCTACCCGCTTCAGCCTGAGCAAGCTGGCTGTCTCAGCTCATCTGTGCTGGCCTGGAGAAGGACACTTTCATTGGGCTGGCTAGTTCTGAGTCCAGGGAGAAAGAACACAGCTGTCAAGTCACAGTGACCCCTGGCACAATGGGCAGGGGCAGGGGCAGGCCTAGCTGGTCCTTGGCCCCCAGACTTACTAGTCATCCTGTCTCTGCAATCGTCAGTGATTATTGCATCCTGTCTCTGCAATCGTCAGCTCCCCAAGGAGCTGTAATACAAATGTGATGCCGGGGCCCCGTTCCTAGGGGTTCTGATTAATTGGCCTGAGGAAGAGACCCAGTACCAGGAAATTTCAAAGTGCTTCCAGGGTTGAAAACCATGCAAACTGATAAATTTGTAACCGCCTCCTCCATTCTCATGAAGCTCAGTGTCCTTAACACAATAAATGCAAGAGGAGGACATTGGGCAAGAAATTTTATAAATTTAGCATCATTTTTTCTTCTCTCAGAAAAAGAAAAACAATTATATTTATAGCATCAATCTATCCATCCATTTATCCACCCATTCACTCATCTACCCACCCATTCATCCATTTATCCACCAACTCACCCATCTACCCATCCATCCATCCATTCATCCATCCATCCATCTACTCATCCATCCCTCCATCCCTCCATTCATCTATCTATCTATCTATCTATCTATCTATCTATCTATCTATCTATCTATCTATCCATCCATCCATCCATCCATCCATCCATCCATCCATCCATCCATCCACCCACCCACCCACCCATCCATCTACCCATCCACTCACTTACCCGTACACCTATCCATCCATCTGTCCATCCTTCCATTTCACCGATATACACTGTGCATCCAAAGCTGAACTGGGGGTGGAAGAAGACTTGGAAGAACCTGGAGCAGGGTCTAGGAGTCTTGTGTTTCTCTTGGTTCTGCACCTCCTAGCCAAATGGCTTTAGGCAAGTCCCTTAATAAAGTGAGGGCACAGGCTATCATATAAATGAGAGCACTAGACTAAACATTTTCAAAGTATCTTTCTAGAGGTCTATAGATTTATAAGTCATGGAGTCTGCTATCAAAACTTGCAATGTGGTTTCAGATAGAAGGCACATAAATACTTCAAAAATAGGAAGTTACGGACCACATGCATCTCACTTAAGACAGAGTCAGGGCACAGTCCCTACTGGCACGGTAACAGCTTTTCTAGATGCTCGAAGGGCGCTTTCACACAGGAGATACCTGACTGCAGAGCTGGTACAGAATGCAGGATTTGGGTTGTTTTTGCAGGTCTTCAGTTTGTGCTGTTACAGAAAGTATCCGACATCTGGAAATAAGGCAAAGAGGATGACTGTGTGTGCTGCCAATGTAACCTGGAAACCTCATTATACGTAATCCACAGGGATTACGTATGGACATTTCTAGGAGGATGGACCATTGTTTGACTTTGCCATTTAGTGTTAATGGAGGGCTCGGATTCTGTGAAGGTACACTGTAGATGTTTGTCCAGTAGAGATGCAAATGATTCCTGTCCAGTGAAAGAGGCAACCAGTGATTATTGCCCTGTCGGACATTAATCAGATTTGTCTTAAACGTTAAAAATCTATCACAATGGACTATATACTTCTCAGAGCTTCAAATGCCATTTGAACCAGCATTACCGACTTCTTGGCTGCCTCCCTAATTGATGAGCTGAATAAAATCTTGGGTGCAATTCTTTGTTTTGTCTGAGAGCCATGGTTTTAGCTTCTTTGAAAATTTCTCTTGCGTAGCACTGATCCAGCTGTACTTCTCCACACCTGTTCCCGCCTGAGCTGAGTGAGCCAGAGAAGGTACCAGCTGAGGGGAGGGGAAAGCCCGGTAAGGTGCTCTGGCCCCCCGGGGTGGGGCCCACAGCAGACTCGGCAGAGAACAATCTCACAGCTGAGACACCAGCAGCCTTTGTGATCCCAGCTCCAGGGCTCGAAAAAGCCTGGTTTGTGCATGAAACCCAGAGGGAAGGTGACTCAGATTCAGCATACCTAGCCTTTCTCTCGATCCTGGTTGGTTGAAAGGTACAAACCTAGAGTGGCCAGGGTGAGCATTTTGAGTTCATTTAGCTTGGGTCTTAATGAGTCTCACCCAGGAAGTCCAAAGCCCAGAACATTGCAATAAAAGCACCCCACCAGCTGACTTGCACTGATTCTACCACAAGGTAGCAAAAACAATAGAAGCGATGGTGGGAATAGAACTCCATGAAGGCAATGTAGTAGCAATGGGCAAGAGGCTTTTCTGTGTTCAGGTAATTGTCCCAGTAATTCTACTCCTAAGAAACTACGCTTAAGGAAACTGCCAGCAATGAAAGCAAAGAATTTTGTGGAAAGACAGCCACTGGGGTGTTAATTATTACAAAAATTGGGACAAGCTTAAATGGACAAGCTTACTAGGGAAGTAGTTAAACAAAAGATACAGAGCCATAAAGTTGAGTGACATGTAGCCATAACAATTTTTAAAAAGAATTTTAATAAAAAAGATACTCTCATAAAACAAGCACATCAGAAAAATCTATGTATAAGATGGTCCCAATTTCCTGCAGAGTTTAAATGTGCGTGTAAAAATGAATGGAAAAGAGCTGTAAGAATCTGCATCAGGTGATCTTTGATATCTCATGTACTTTTTCGTCGCCAACAGGAGAATATACTCAGTTTATAAGAAAACAAACCCTCTTGGTGAATGGTCTTTGTTTTAAAGTCTTGAGTATCGAAGGATACTGGTTTTTGTCATTTCCCCAGCAGCCCCCTGCACCCCCTTTGGTGTCTGGTGACTGTTCATCTGTGGGCAGCTCTCAGCTGAGATGCAGGATGGTTTGCAGCATTCTGACGGAGCCCTTTTCCTTCGTCTGGCTGCACTGACAGTGAAGTAAGTCCTCAGACCGTAGCCATCGCCAGTGGCAAACAATGATGTCTGGCCATGGAGCCCAACTTTCAGACAGATAATGAGGACTTCAGTGGCCTTTACGCTTCCTTCTACCCCTAGTGTCTCATCCGTGTCCCCAGGCAGTGGTACTTTCCCCGAGCTCGTGGGCAGTTCTGGCGGCCGGCTCTGCCCATGCTAAGGCATGACTGTGCTTCCAGATATTTCCATCGGCACTTCCTGGTCCACTGGTCTCCCTGGGCTGCCTCCTCTCACCACTCAAGCCCACGGCAGAGAAAGCACTGACTTGCCCATGAAACAGCTCCCCTGATTTCTGAGCACCTATATTTAGGTTGCTGCTTTCTTTATGGCTTTCTCCAGGGACAACGGTTGGAGCCTTGTGCAGTCAGCTTGTTTCCTAGAACAAAGGACAGGTTGGCATCTAAAACTCATTCGATTCTGTGTAACAGAGGAGCCAAAACCAAAGAGAAGATGGCAATAATATGGACCCCTTCGGCAGTCATTTGGTACTAGGCTAAATCCTTCACAAAACTCCTTGAGGTATCAGGGACGCAGCAGTAGTACCTCTGTCACGCGGGGTGGCATGCCGGGTCTCAGCTCCCGCTCCCCACACAAGGACGCAGGACATGGTGAGGCCGAAAAGGGACACCCACGGGGCCATAGGTAGGGGAGTCACACCACCACACTCTCGCTGGCGGCTGGGCTGGAGACACAGGGAGCAGGAGCCACACTATCTGCAACCTGCCGTCCACTTCTCTGCCAACCAACCAAGCTCACTTGCTAGCTGCAATCCGCCGTGCTAGCTGCAATCCCCCCTTGCTAGCTCAGCCGCCATCTTCTTGCTAGCCCCCATTTACTGCTAGTGTAGCCACGGCAGTTATATTAGTGGCCAGTGGCTCACTGGTTACAGCTGATGGCCAACTAGCCACAGCTGATGGCCATCCAATCACAGTTGATGGCCATTTACTACCTGAGCCAGCACCTTTCCACGTGAGGCCGAGAGCCTGCAAACTGCTCTCCTGGCTCTGTCCCCACAGCCTCCATTTCCATGTCAGTCCAGACTTGGGGATTTGCTCAAGGTTACAAAGCAGCCCGAGGCAGAGCAGGATTTTACCCCCAGCTGTCTGCTCTCTCCAGCCCTCATGCCAATACCTACTTGTGACACTGAACCAGGAGACTGGGGGAGCCTGAAGCTCCCAAGTGCTGCTGGGTGTGGCCACCCCAAAGACCTTCGCATTGCCCCCCGCTTCCAAGTGTCAGGGGCAGCTCACCTTCATCCCCAGGAGCGCCGGATGCCTTGGAGCACTTCTAAGTCTACAGCCATGATGCCCCAAAGTGCAGAAGCCCTCACCCCACTCTCCCCTGATCCCAGGGAGTGGAGCAAGGAGGGGTGTGCGTGGGTATGACTGCTGACGCTGTGGTCGCTAGGGACCCCCTGTGGATGCTCAGGAAACACCTCTCAGAACTGCTTACCCAGGGCGTGTGTTGAGGGGTTCCCTGGGCCATTTTACTGCTCAGCCTGAAGAAGCTGTGGGCAGGCTGCTGCCATGGGCCATGCCCGCCTGAGGCAGGGGGCAGGAGAAAGGTGGGGCCCAGCCTCAGCCCAGGTGCCAGGTCCTTCTGCATCATCCCCTGCTTTCTCCAGGGGTGCACTTCCTCCAGAGGAGGCTGCCCTCCCACTCCTGGAGGGGACTCACCTCTGCCTCTGGCAGGCTGGTCCTGTCCTCCATCACCAAAGCCATGTTGGTCTCAGGTGACTCCACATGTGGGACATCAGGGGGGTTTCGGATGAACACTGCTCAGCGGGGTCACTCCAGGCCCCAGGCCTTGGTTACTGACGTACGAGCAGCCATTCACATTCATGTCCACCCAAACACAGTGTGGGGACAGAGCCAGGAGTGCCGTTTCCAGGCTCTCGGCCTCATGTGAAAAGGTGCTCACTCGGGTAGTAAATGGCCATCAACTGTGATTGGATGGCCATCAGCTGTGGCTAGTTGGCCGTCAGCTGTAACCAGTGAGCCATTGCCCACTAATATAACTGCCGTGGCTACGCTAGCAGAAGATGGGGGCTAGCAAGAAGATGGTGGCTGAGCTGGCAAGGGGGGATTGCAGCTAGCAAGTGAGACTGGTGCAGGAAGACACCTTGTTAGGGTGCTGGTGGATGTTTGCTTCCTGTGTCTCCAACCCAGCCGCCAGCGAGACCATAGTGGTATGACTGCCCTATCTATGGCTCCGTGGGTGTTCCTTTTTGGCCTCACCATGTCCTGCATTCTTGTGCGGGGAGAGAAACCAGAGACTCCGCCTGCCACCCTGCATGACTCAGTTTCATTCCTTCTCACCCAAAGCAGCAGATGCTGGAGACAGCCCTGCCCCCAGCGCCCCTCTCACCTGCTTCAGTAGAAGCCACCTGCTCACTTGGTGGGTTTTCCAGATTGGAGGCACCCTTAGCTCCTGAACAGCACTCAGTCCCTGCCTCTCAACCACTCGCAGCTTTGAGAAGCTTCTGTCAACCTTGGCCGTCATTTAGACCAGTGCCATTTAGCCTGAACTTCCGGTTCTCTACAGCTAGAACTCATTCTCCTGGGTTTGGAGACACAGCACAGCTGGGAGGTAAAGCTTTGTGTATGGCTCCATTTCTCATCCTTGTGTGATTGGACCTGAGGCTCTTGTTATGTCATTCGTAGGGCCCCAGGAGTACTTGAGGCTTTGCGCTAGGTCACTTTCAGTCTAATCGCTAATGGGCAGTATGGGTGCTGACGGAGCCATGATGCTCCTGGAGATTAATGGGATGGGGAGAGGAGACGGTCCCCTGCCTTGCCTCCCACATGAGGTCTCCCTCGAGAGAGGCCACCCTCCCTCTGCAGATAAGGACGCTGCCCAAGGGGGTTGCTGGGCTGACCGGGAAAAGGTGAGCAAGCCTTTCTTATGTGCGACATAGTGCCCCATGCAGGACGCACTTCACTCCACAGAAGCTGGAATAAAAACGCGGTCCCTTTCCCTTCTTTTCAAATGTAGTCATGGCTACCACTGACTGAGTACCTAAGTGTGCTGGGGCTATTCCGAGACTTATCACCTCCAGCTGAGACTGGAGAGAGCTGGAACCATGACAGGCGAGGCGCCTTGGGGGCAGAGCTGGGATGGGAATCCACACCTCCGGCCAGAGGGAAACAGTCACCATCGTGAACTGTCCTTAGAAAGCATTCGTATTGCCTGAATCCCTTTAGAAAATTCAATTCATTGGGATAACACTATTCCGGATCATCATGATTTCAGGTCACATGACCCTAACTCCACACCTGGCGCTCCATTGCGCCTCACCACCAGAAGATTAGTTTTCTACCTAAATCTTTGTGTCTGAAGCAGGATATTTGGTGTGGAGGGATCAGTCTCTCTCGGCTAAGCTGGACCTGGCCGAGAGCAGCCGGCCACGGTACAGCTGGAGGGCCACGAACAGGTGACTGAGACCCTGAGAAGGGGACAGAGAAGGATGCTAGCACCATGAGAACAGGGGCCATGTCTCATCAGTTTCTTTTAAAACTTATTTTAAATTGTGATACAACCTACATAACACAAATTTACTATTTTTAGGTATAATTCATCGGCAGTAAGTGTACTCACAATGCTATATAATCATTATCACCATCTATTTCGATAACTTTTCATCTTCTCAAACTGAAACTCTGTCCCCAAGAAACAATAGCTCCCCATTTCCCCACCCCCAGCCCCTGGCAGCCACCATTCTACTCTCTGTCTCTGCATGTGATCTCTGCATGTTTGTCTTTCTGCAACAGGGTTCAGCCCTGGGCATGGGTGAGTAGTGTGCTCACTTCACAGAACGACAGGTGGGGAGGGGTCCACAGCACCCACTAGGCCACATAGCTGGGAGGGGAGCCGCCTGCTCCCCTCTGGCCCTGGCCCCTGGAGCACGTTCCCAAACTCAGATTGTCCCTGGTTGACCACTGAAAGTGAAGTGGGATAGAGATAATAGAGTGGCACTGCCGGGACAGCAGTGAGAAGTGCTGGGGGAAGGCAGGGCCACTGAGTCGGGCTTATCAGCTTCTGTCAGCAGGTGCCCGTTTTCGGTCTTGAAGAGAAGAAATCTAGCCTCGGTGTTTCATTTCCCTCGCGTTCAAGGTAGGGGGCAATTGCCAACCTCACGGAATGTTCCGAGTTCACGCTTCCAGCACAGGGCTGGCTCGTGGCCAGGGCCCAGCAGACATGGTTTCCACCTCCTGCTCCTGACTGGCTGCGCTGCCCTGACCATACCTGCCCCAAACCAAAGAGCCGTCCTGTTTCCTGTGGTCCAGACCAGGGAGGGCGGGAAAGGGACGTGGAAGCATGCAGTGAGAGGAGTGCTTTGGGAGACCAGCCACAGTGCTCTCGAGTGTCCCTGGGCACGCCACCATTAGTCAGCTTCAACCAAGTGCGCGAGCCCTACAAACAGCTGCAGGGCGACACTGCAGAGGGCTCTGCCGTGGATACTGTCTGCAGAGGACGCTGGATTGCACAGGAAAATGTATTTACATTCTAGGCAGGAATAGAATTTATGTTATGGAAAATAAAGGTTTTATGTATTTGTACGTATCTATCTGTATGTGCCTATAAATAAAATTTATAGTCACCTTCTCGGGGGCAATGCCCCTGGCTCAGTCTGCATCCATTCTGTATGGTGGTTATTAACCACGGCTGGGAACCCACCATGGGCTCCTCGGAAGTATCAGTCTTGTCAGCCCCCGCTTCTAGAGCAGGGCACGATCTCTTTACTGTGGAATTATGGCGTCCACAGTAGCATGGCTGCTAAGAAATTCTGCGGGCAATATGCACTCCCTGAAATGTTTCACGGAGATTAGATTTCAGGAGAACAAAATAACAGAGGGCTCAGAGGCTGCAGGAGGCGGGGTCCCTCTTTGTTACTCATTTGCCCAGTAATTAATTTTTCCCCCAGAGCAATTTGAAGGAAAAGACTGTGTTCATTAATTTATCGTCCACCTGTTCCAGACAATTATTTTGATCACTTTTTAACAGGAGACTTTGTATCCAGAAGGGAGATTTAATATCATCCCAAGAGCTGGCATCTCAGTGCAACCAACCGTGCTACCCTCAATGATTTCCACAAAACAAAAACAAGTGGGCTCAATGACTGGCACTGCAAGTTCTGGGTGGTGACAGCCTTTCTGGGCAGAATCCTAAAGGGCACCTGCCCTGCCTCCCTCCCCACCGCGGATTTCAGGAAGACGTTTTGCCCCACACCTCTCTTTCCTCTTCTCTGCCCAAGGCATAGGAGTTGCAGATGTCTAGGATGTATCTGTAAAAAAAACCAGGTCAAACTTAAGCACAAGCACAGAAAGCACACAACTACCTTCTATGGCAGGTGTGACTGTCTGTAACAAATGGGAGGCTTTGAAAATAGCAAATGAAGTCTCGCCCAGAGCCTCATTGTCAACTGTTGGTTAGTTTTTATTTAGACACAGGAATTATGGCTCAGCGACATTCAGAAAATTATATTTAACCCTCATTTAGATTCAATCTGAATTAATTTAATGAAATGTGAATACTTTTCTAGATTTAAAGAGAGAATACAACAAAATTTACACCATAAAAGCATTGGATTTTTTTTATACCCAGTAGATGTAATACTAGTTTCTTTTGCCATTACCAGGACTATTTAACTGAGCTGTCATGGAGGAAAAAAGCCCAGAATCCCAGCAAAGCGTAGTTTGGGATTCAGCAGCTCTGCCCATCCTGCCATTCAGTCTTTCATTCAGACCCCTGTGGAGCCAGGCACCATGCTAGCCCCTGGAGCCTCGGCCGTAAGCAGACCGTACTCCCTCTTCCTGCAGCTCAGAGTCCAGCGGGAGAAGCTGATGTGAACTGAGTTCTCACAACAGATAAGAGACTGTAACTGCTATGGGCTGTGAGGGGGTTTGCCGTAGCCTGGGAGGGGAAGGAAGGCTTTCCTGTGGACAAGATACTCAGCAGGAACCAGAAGAGCGAAGACGTTACTGCAGGAGAGAGGGTGGGGAAGAGCACTCCAAGCAGACAGCACCTTGAGCAAAGTCCCTGTGGCCTGAGGGAACATGGACACATGAAAAACTTACTGAAGGCAAGTGTCACTGAGGTGAAGAGACTAAACGAATGTATCTTGTCAGGGCCTGGAGAGGTGGGTGGGGCTGGACCAGGCAGGTACTGGTAAGCAGAGGCCCTGAGTTTTGAATTGGGGGGGTGGGGGAGTTAATTAGATGCTGATCTCAGACCTCTTGGAAGCTGAAGCAAGGCTACCTGAGCTAGAACCCCAGCTCTGCTACGCAGTATTCCAGAGAAACTGGGCATGTCCTTTTAACTTCTCTGGGCTTCCGTGTCCTCATCTGTAAAATGGAGTGATTCAGAGGGCTGGTGTGAGGAGTCAATGAGATTACGTCTCATCTAAGGGGCTTAGAACTGGGCTTGGAACATATTGTCTACTAATATCGTTATTGTTTTCTTTTCTTACCATCTTTAGTAAGAGTGGTTCTCATCAGATAAGCTCTGATTTCCAGGTTTCTAAAAACCGACTGTGAGATTTTCATAGAAATCTCATCTTTGAGAAACGCAATGAGCAGCAGCTTACTGAGAAATAGGGCTGCGCTTCCTGTATGTGGAGCTGCGGGAAACCTTGCGATGGGATGAAATGACTCTGAGCAAGTGTGTACAGTGAGAGGAGAGGGAGGCCAGGATGGGCCCTGAGATCACCGGCACAAAGCAGGAAACCAGTAAGAGGAAGAAGCAGTGTGCTTTGGATAAAGTGATGCTGGGAGAAGTGGCATGCACTGGTGGCCTCTCCTACAGGGTGAGGACAGACAGTGGGGACCGGGATCTTACAGCTCCCTGGTGCCAGCTAGAAAACCTCTCCCCAGGAGCTTGACTTCACTTGCAGGAAATTGTCCTAATCCAGTGATGTGGTTGGGACAGGTCCACGCACAGGCCGGGTCGCCGCGTGCCGGCAGCCTTGGCCTCGGGACTCCTGTACTGTGTCCAGCGCACACCTGCCCAGGGAGGGCGACCCCCGCAGGCAACCTCTGACAAAGCAGCTTGCGGGCTGAGGGCTCAGCGAGGTGACCTCGGGATCACGCCTAGTGCAGCCAGCTGGAGGTTTAGGGAGGAGGCTGGGAGGACGGAGGCTGTCCGTGTGGGCTGAGCGCCCGGGACCTGTGCGGAGCCTGAGAAGGAGGACGCAGAGCCCAGGAGACCCGCGGTGACCGGTGAGGACGGAGCCGGGGCGGGGAGGCAGCCTCGGCCGCCAGCGCTCTGCGGCGCGCCTTCCTTCTGGCCTTTCCCTGCATCTGCGTGGAAACAACCCTCCGCAATTGACCGGAAACCCGCGAGGGGCTCGTGGAGCCGAGGGTGTGGTCCGGTGCGTCGTCGGCGGGCTTATTGAACACCTGGGACGCTCGCTGGCCTGCACATCTCCTGGAGAGCCCGAGGGCATTCAGATTCCTAGGCCACTGCCTGGACTTGCCGAGTAGAATCTGCTTCCCCCACCCCCCCACCCCCGTACTCTGGCTGATTCTTAAGCAACCTGAAACTTGGGACCCACTGATCAGGTTATGAAGGACTCTGGTGGCTGCAGGGGCAGACACAGGGCCTGGTCCCCAACTGGGAAACGGTGCTGGGCATAGAAAAGGAATGAATGACCAACACAGTGTGTGGGACAATCCTGGAGGGAACCTCGGAGAAGGTGCTATTTACACCAAGTACCATGACTGGAGGAGGCAGGCACCCTGTGGGCAGCGGCCCCAGGGTCCCTGTGCAAGACGGGCACAGCAGCATGGCTTTGAAACCTGGGAGGAACTCAGGGAGCAGTAAGGGGGAGTGAATATGGCAGAAGAGGGAATTCAGACAGGCTGTAGAGGGTATGAAATAGCTCAGCGTGACAGGTCGGAGGGTTTGTGGGGGATGTGAAAGTGGGAGACAAGGTGGAAAGTGAGTTCATCTAAATCGTGATGGGCTTCGAAGGCCGCACGAAGGAGTGACTCCATTCAGCGGAGCAGCCCTTGTCCAGCGCCCGCTCTGGCTGGTGGGGGGCCGGGTGCTGGGGACGTAAACACATAAGACATAGTGTCTTCCTTCTGAGCTCGCAGTCTTGCCTGGGGACAGACATGCACAGGTAGCATGGCTCCCAGCAGGGGCAGAAGAGCACAGGGCTGACAGGCCCAGGGTAGAAGGGGGCTCACTGACCCGCAGCAGGCGAGGACGGCTTCCCAGCAGATTTCCTAGTCCCCGAGTATTCAGCTGGAACGCACCATGTGGTTGCGACTTGTAGGTGATGGGGAGGGCCCACAGAGGGTTCTGAGCAAAGGACCAACATGATGAAAAGTAGCGTTTAAAAAAGAGTCAAGCCTGATCACAAGATATTAAAAGTGAACCCAGCCCTAACCCTCCCTTAGTAACCCACAGTTCCCCAGCCCCCATTATCTGAGGTCTCTTCCCTCAGAGGGGTACATGTCTCATGCTCCACCTTTTCCTTTATCTTCTTGCAGTTTAAAGTGCTTCAAAACAGGGCACCAGGCCATTGTAAATCTGCTTTCCAAAGGCAGCGTTCTTGGTGATATTTTCTCAGAGGCGGTCCCTCCCTCCTGGCTGGGTCTGCACAGGTGAACTGACAAGGAAAGCTGAGGAATCCGGCATGAGGCTGCTTCCCTTGAGTGCAGGTGAGGAGTCTGCAAAGACAGGCTGACTTGCCTCTGACTCCTTCTTTCTTACTCATGTATCCAGTTAATCACTTTTCCAGACATTTAGGAAAACAGAAAAATGGCTCATAGTTTACTGGCCTCAGAGTCTAGGCTGATGAGGAGGAGATGTAACTTGGGTGGAGAATTTTTTCACTGTTACATGACCTTGAATGTGTTACTCAGACTTTCAGGGAATAACATCATGCACAAGAAGATGTCTCTAGATGCGAACTCCTGCGAGAAGGGCCTACGAAGGCACTGTCACTTTATCCTCCAAGTGCCCCCTTACTACCCGGCATCAAGGCTTGGTGGGGTCCCAGACTGAGAGCCAGATGTAGGAATAGAGGGCCAGGGAGGGAGGATGACAATGTGCCTGGACGTGGGCTTTGATGTCTGCTAAGTCTAGTGGGAATGATGCTTCGATTATGTGCTACTTGGGAGGCTGCAATCATTTTACACAAGGGGAACCCGAGGGGATTGCAGAAGCCATTAATGAGGCACCACTACTCCACCGCAGGACTGCAGGGGACTTATGGCCACCAGGACATGGTTCTGACCGAGAGCCCCCCAAAAGCCCGGTTTTATGCCTGGTTTTGCACGCAGGAATCATGGGTTTGTGATGCCCTCGTCAGGTGTGTTGGGATCTTCTGCTCAGACTTAGGAAAGCAGTGTGAGGCCAGTGAAGGGTGCGAAACGCCCTGTGCCTACACTGAAACCCTCGCTGTGTGGCCCCCACTACCCAGTGAGCTGCTGTCCACTGCTGAGGCCACCTGGGACCTCCTCCCGGCAGGGCTCCTGGGAAGCACAAGTGGCCTGGAGCCCTGGGTTGTGGTGTCAGCTCTGGCACTTGTCACCTGACATGCCGATTGGGGCTTTCGTCTCAGTCCAGGAGGTTAAGTTCCATGACCTCTTGGATCTGGTACTTCCGGCTTGCCAAGCTTCTAAGCCCCCAGAAAACCATAGCTTTGGTTCAAGGCTGCTCCTTTTCACTCCTGACCCATGAGCTGCCACAGCACCTACCCGGTGCGTGGACACCCAGTGGGCTGGGCCTGTCACCCTGCTGGCCCCTGTGGAGCTCCCTGGGGGCAAGGCTCATGACCTCCACATCTCTGTTGGTGGATGAGCTGACCGTTCCTGTACTCCAAACAGCAACCGCTGAGCAATGTAAGGAAGCTGGTGGGAGCCATGACAATAAGGCAGGGACAAGCGATGAGGTGGCTCGGGGTCAAGGGTGACTTTGTATGCATACAGCAAGGGGCACAAGGACCACGGGGGAGACCAGTGACCCACAGAGCAGTTGCCACACCCACTATGACCTGAGGAGCCCAGGGAGGCTGCTCGTTGGTGGTGGCACCGTGGTGGGTCCCTCAGACTCAGAGTGAATGTGCCCTGTGAGTCACTGGAGGGCACAGAGCCCACTATGTACAGGGAAACGCGATTTAGTCCCTTATTGCTTCATTCCGCAAGCACTTCCTGAACAGCTGCACAGCGCCATTTTTCTGTGCTGGTCCTGGGGACGTGCTAGGGCTGCGGGAATAAAGTACCATGTCCAGGCGGGTCGGCAGCAGAGCTTTGCTGTCTGTTCTGAAGGCTGAAAGTGCGAAACCCAGGTGTCAGAGGGTTGGCTTCTCTGAGGGCTGTGAGGCTCCAGGCCTCTGACCTTGGCCTGTACACAGCCAACTCCTCCTTCATGTGGCCTCCCCAGATGACTGTCTGTCTCCAAATGTCCTCTTATAAGGATACTGGACCCATCCTAATGACCTCATTTTACCTTGATTACTTCTGGAAAGACAGTGTCTCCAAATGTTATAGTTTGAAGGTTTACGTCTCCCCAAAACTCATATGTTGGAATCCTAACCCCCAAAGGTAATGGTATTAGGAGGTGGGGCCTTTGGGAGGTGCTGAGGTCATGAGGGTGGTGTCCTCGTGACGGCATTGGAGCCCTTAGAAAACAGAACTCACAGAGCCGCCTCCCTCCACCACTTGAGGCCGGGGAGAAGGCGCCGGCAGTGACCCAGGAGGGGACCACATGGGCATGCTGATTGTGGCCTCCCAGCCTCCAGAACTGTGAGAAATAAACTTCCGTTGTTTATAAGCTGCCCAGCCTGTGGTATTTTGTTATAGCAGCACGAACAGACTAAGACACCAAATAAGATCGCACTCGGAGGTACTGGGGGCTTCAGCACAGGTATTTTTGGGGGGATGCAATTCCAACCATAGTAGAGGGTGTTATGAGGAGGGTTACATATGAAACTAACTCAGCCCTTAGCATCACTCAAGCATGTTAACCCACATCACTCAGCAGGATGGGGCTGGAAATCGGGGTGAATCCTTGCTGGGAGCGAGAGGGAAAGGCCTGCACTTCCAAAAGCCTGGGCGGTGGAAAGCCGTGATGGTCCAGGTGGCTCTAAGGAGCCAGGGAACAGCACAAGATGTTTGCAGAAAGAGGAACTGGATGAGAAGAGGAAGAAGAGGGGGAGATGCTGAACCCGGACTGTGAGACCTGCCCTCCCCAGCCAACCCCCAAGACAGGCCAGACGGTGTGTCTCTCCATAGGCTCACACACCCCTGCAAGGCTCAGGTGGGTGGAAGCTCAGTGGCCAGTTAGTCACTGGAGCTCTTAGTCCAAGCTATGCATTAGAATCACCTCAGGAAATTTTAAAAATCCATTTCAAGCCAATTAAAGTACAATGTCTGAGGGAGGGGCTGGCGTCTGCAAATTTCTCAAGTTCCCTGCTCTGTCCCCATTCCTCAGCTGAAAGCAGACTCAGCACAGGCAGGTGTTGGGTACATAACTTCTGCTTGCTGCCTGCCACCTGAGCTGTCATTTACGGGATACAGGGAGCCCCAGCAAAAGCCTGACCAATGTCAAGGAGCTCCCTGGGCCAACAGAGGACAGCGGGTGCCCTTCACGGCCCCGTGACCCCGTGTGGTAGGAGCCTACATTTCAGAACATGTCATGGAGGGAGACTGGAGTCTGCAAGAGCTGTGCAGGCTAGAAGGAGGACCAGCTTCTGGAAAGCCGGTTAGCCGCTTGGGGCAGATACACAAGGACTCACTCGCTTTTTAGATTGAATTGTAAGCTGGGGCATCACATCATGACAAACAGTAGAAACAAACACCACTTATTTTTTGCCCTTGGTGAAATATTCCATTTCCATTTTTTAAATTCAAAATGAATTAATACAAGCTTTTACTCTGGTGATGTGCTTTTGTCATCTTTAACACCCCACAGCCCAGCCTTTCCAAAGCCTTCTAACCAGCCACTCCTTAGCCTGCCCGCTGGGGGGAGGGTCTTCTTATCTTTGGGGCCAGAGTCTGTGGAGGCTCCTTGGAAAGAAGGTATGTCTGTGCCATCTTCTCAATTCTTAGCACTAAAGCCAATGAAAAACAGCAATCGAATAAAGGGGAAACTGAGGCATGTGAAGGCTGACTTTAGGAGACACACCTCACTTCCATTTTACTGGGCAGTGGCGTGAAGGGGCTGCCCCTGAGAGAGCCGGTGGGTCCTGGCTCGGCGGATGGCAGTGGTTTCTCTTGTAAGGAACACCATATTCCTCAGGGGATTCTTTGCCTTTATTATTCCTCCCAGTACTCACATGGGTATGCATGTGTGCACACGACACAAGGCACACACGCACGCACACATGCTCTGGGGTGTACATGGGTTGTGTGGAGCAACAGGGAGCCTCTAGTCTCAGTTTTTCCGCTGCTGTGTCCCTCATGGCGCCCTGGCCTCCCTTTGTTCCTGGGGGAAGAGGTGAGAGATGTGTGTGCGTGCAGAGTGGCAGGTACTGCAGGGTCCCTCATAGCTGCCTCCAGGGTTCATGCCTCCACAGAACAGATTCCCAGAGCTCGCCGGGCAGGAGGCAGTCTGCCGGCACAAATACAGGAGATGCGAGCTTTCTTTGAAGGGCTGGTTGTCCCTGAAGCTTATTTCTTTACTTGGACCTGAGATTCAGCTGAAAGCCACAGGCACCTTCTCGACAGCAAGTAATAGTAACCGAGTGGGAAGGCTTCCCAGGGTTGAGTGGGGGCCCCGTCCCTGGGTACCAGGAAATGAGAGGAGGTGGTGCTCCTGTTGGCACCACTAGGGCTCTAGACCCCTGGGGAGTGGGCAGACCAGCTCCGCCGACACCTCTCAGCGCCACGCTGTCCCATGTTAGCCGGGTGCGTCCCTGTCACCCTGAGTATAGAATGCCTTGGGGGCATCTTCTTGTGGGATAGATGCGCCCATGCCAAGTGGCTTCAGTGAGGACTTCACGGGGAAACACGGGCGGCCAGCTGCTGCCCCAGCGAATGCGTTTGTCACATCACCTGAAGGACAGAGCTGTTTTCTTTCAGGAGCCTGTCAGGGGCCTCTGCATTTCTTCAAATTTGCCCCTCATGACCTTGTCGGATACATAACTGATTCTCTCACTGCTCTGAAAGAAACAGTTTCATTTACTCCTTTCTCTCGTTCTTTGAGCAAACCATGCAAAATGTGGGAGCATGGCTCAGCCCGGTGTCCGGGGAGCTCAACCTGGCGGGGGAAGCATGTGGGGGGTTGTGCGTTGTTGGGCAAGCCCCTGGAGGACGTGGGCCTCGCACGGGTGGCAGGCATAGAAGGAGAAACGTTCCACATGAGGGTCCCGGGGAAGGAAGAACACAGCATCCCTGTGGCCTGGTGGAGAAATGCCACAGCTCAGCTTTGGGGAATGTCAACTGTGCCGCCTGGGAGAGTAGAGCCGGCCAAGCCCCGGCAGGAAGTCACCTGTGCAAAGGGTCTCCTAGGACCCCCTTCGTAGCCTGGTTTCCCCCACGCAGGGTCTAGAGAAACTGGGTGTCTCAGGCTCAGCTCTCCTCACCATGAAACCTCTTCAGACAACGGCGTGAGGAACACATGCCTGCTAAGGAGGGTGGGCAGCTGTCCTTTCAATGGTCACTTCCAGGGCATTTGCTCTAGAGAGACCTAGACAGTCAGACAGACAGTGGCAAGCAGGCCACTCAGTGTTACACACGTGCCAGGGCTTAGATGGCCCTGGGAACTGCCCTGGCGACAGACAGTTCTCATCACTTGGGCACAGAAAATACAAGATTCCTTCCAAGTGCCCAAGGGGAATACTGAGAGACGAACATTGTTCTGAGCCCCCTTGATGGGCTGGACTCTTCATAAACATTATCTCCTCATAGCCTCTAATTATTGATTTATTCTTTTGCTTGTTAATTTATTTATTCATTTGTTCACTTAATACATTTTTTTTTGGTTTTAAAGATGATGTATTCTCAACCTTTTTTGAAATTTACCTTTTAATTACAGTTGACATACAACATTACATTAGTTTTAGATGCACAGCGTAGTGGGTAGACATCTATATAATTTACAACGTGACCCCCCAATGGGTCTGGCACCCACCGGTACCATACAGTTGTTACAACATTGCTGACTACACCCCTGTCTGTACTTTACATCCCTTGCCTGTTGCTGTAACTGGCAGTTTGTACTTCTCAGTCCCTCCCCTTCCACTGAGCCGTTACGGCGTGTGAGACACTGGCTCTCCACGTGCCCCGCGACACGCCTGGAGGTCCAGTCAGCATCTGAAGGCCACTTCCTCCTATCTGCTCACCACCGGCAGGTCGTGCTGCGTGAACAGACACAACTCCCTGCTCCCCGCTTCCGCCAAGCTTCTATTCTATAGGAGAGCGACAGACAACACATAATAAATGAGGGACGTTTTCTAGTGTATCCATAGTCGTGTCAGGAGAGAAAGACAGCAAGGAAAGCCAGTGTGATATGTGTGTGTGTGAAATTCAGATGCAGTGACCAGGTGGTGAATTTTGAGAAAAGATGGTGTTGTGCAGGGGACCCTGCTCGCTGCGCCATTTGTCGTGCGGGGCGTCCGGCGGGGTCTCAGCTCCCGCTCCCCACACAAGAACGCAGGACACAGTGAGGCCAACAAGGAACACCCACGGAGCCATAGGTAGGGGAGTCATATCACTATATTCTCGCTGGCGGCTGGGTTGGAGACACAGGAAGCAGGAGCCACACTGTTCTCAACCCTCACTGCACCGCTTGCAGGCTCAGCCCCCATATTCTTGCTAGCCCCCATTTTCTGCTAGCGTAGCCACGGCAGTTATATTAGTGGCCAATGGCTTACGGGTTACAGCTGACGGCCAGCTAGCCACAGCTGCTGGCCATCCAATCACAGGTGATGGCCATTTACTACCCGAGCCAGCACCTTTCTATGTGAGGCCGAGAGCCTGGAAACTGCTTTTTGGGGCTTTGTCCCCACAGATGGGAAACCATGAGGGAGAAAGCCATGGGCTCTCTGGTGGGAGAGCAATCCAGGCAGAGGTAGCAGGACGTGCAAGGACCTGAGGCAGCAGAGCCTGGTCTGTTCTTTCAGGAAGTCAGTGTGCTTGGAGTGGAGGGAAAGAGGTAATGGGTGAGCGGGGATGTGGGGTGTGGGGGGAATTTAACGGAGGGGTGCAGAGGCGTTTAGGTCACCGGACGTGTACTCTGAGTGAGATGGGGACCCCTGGAATGCATCACATCTTAACAGGATCTTTCTCCTGTGCGGAGACTAAACTGGGTGTTGAGGGGAAGGCTGGGGGCAAGGCCAGATGCTGGGAGACCACTTAGCAGGCCCACAGCAATGACCCAGGAGAGATGGTGGTGGTTTGCTTCAAGATGATGGTCGTCGTGCTGGTAGAAGGTGGTCCAATTCTGGATCTATTTTGAGGGTGGAGCCGACAACATTTGCAGAGGGGACTAAATGTGAAAAGGGACAGAAACACAGAGATATCCAGAGTGATTCCATAATTTAGGCCTGAGCAACTGGAGGAGTTCAGGTGTCCTTAAGTGACAGGCACAGGCTGCCCGAGCTGCTAATTTGGGGAGGGAAGGACAGTTCGGATGGTGTGATGGTTGAGATGGCCGGAAGCCAGCCACATGGCTAGGAGGAGCAGGCAGTTTGGGCGGCGGGTGTGCAGGTCGGGAAAGAGGTCTGGGCGGGAGATAAATGTTTGGCAGTCAGCAGCACAGAGACAGTAGTGGAGACCACAGTCCCACAGGAGGTTGGCTAGTGAGGGCACTGGGACAGACAATAGAAAGGCTGTGTGACCCCGAGGCTTTGGAAAGAGGGGATTGAACCAGCAAAGCAGTCTGAGAAAGAATGGGCAGAGAAATAAGAGGACAGCCAGGCTGTGATGTCACTGCAGGCCAGGGTGGGGCACGCTGAGGAGCAGAGTGCCCAGGAGAAGGTAGGCCCAGGACTGAGCGTGAGGTTTGCCATGTGTTTCTGTGACCTTGGAGTGGGGAAGGACCAAGGCCTGCTTAGGGCACGTTCAAGAGGGAGTGGGAGGAGAAAAGTGGGAGGTGGTGTGCTGACACCTCTTTTAAGTGTTTCTGCCATAAAGAGAAGGAGCAAAATGGAGCAGGAGCTGGAAGAGGACATGGGTCAAGCACGGGTTCCCTGTGATGGAAGAGATCGCAGCAATGTTGCAGGGCATGGCTGGCAGAGCTGTTGTTTGCGAGGAAGGGCTCCCGAACGGGCTCAGGGATGAAGATCTCAGGGCAGCGAGAGTCCAGGTCTGTGTGACTTGACGTTGTTCTGGGTTTCTTTAGAAATCATCCTATAATAACCCAGAAATTCCACTCCCAGGTACATGATCAAAGAAATGTATACTTATGTGCAGCAAGAAATAGCTAAGACAATGTTTGCTGTAACAATATTCATAGAACCACTAAGCTGGAAATAACCCAAATTTCAATTAGTAATAAAATGGGTAAAGAAATTGTGATACATTCATACATTAAGAATGAACTGACTATTGCTACCTGCAACAGTGTGGAGTGGAGCCTACAAATGATAAAGTTGAGTGAAAGAAGCCAGACGTAAAACAGTATGCACCATATTATTCAATTTTTACGTAAGTTGAAAACCAGCTCATATACCCCATGGTGATGGAAGCCAGAGGGTGGCTCCTTTGGGTGGTGGTGGTGACTAGGAGAGTGAGGGGTGGGGCTGGGGTGCTCGCAGTGCCCTAGTTCTTCATCTCGGTAACAGTCACATGGGTGGTTCACTTTATAAAAATGCATGGAGATGTACACCAATAATCTGTATACTTTCTGTAATATTTTTTAATGTAATAATTGCTTTTTATTAAAAAAAATCTTCCTACAGCTGGAACCCAAGAGCTTCGTTGAGAGTTTGATCCTGTGCTCTAAACGGCCCCTCTCTCTAAATCTGTTGACGTTCTCATTCCTTACAGGTCCCTCCAGGCTGGCGTGGCTTGCTGGCAGGGCTCATACACACCAAGCCCCACAGAGCTGCGCGGTGCCAGGCACTCACGTCATTGGCACAGCTCAGCCTGCGCGGAGCAGAGGTCTCCTGGAAGGCAGAGAGGATGCTGGCTGCTTTGCTATTTTCTTTATATCCCTGGAGATACACACGTCAGTCCCCTTCCTTTCCCTCCTACACACACACACACCCACACACACACACACACACACACACACACACACCTTCTTCCCACACTGTACGCACACTTTTGAAATGTGTCTTGGGCTTTAAAATAGAAATCATCAGTCAGAACTTCTGTTTCCACAAGGAAAGGCATTGAGGGCAGGCAAGAAATGGCTTGAGGCCCACCCTTGGGATGGGGGTGCAGCGGGATGGGGGTGCCTATCATCTCGCTCTTCTCCATGTCCCATCCCTGCAACACAAAGTTGGGGGTGTACGAGGAAGCCCACATGCGTTGTGTCCTTCTAGTTCAACCTCAGATGAGTTATTGATCTTGCCTTTTGCTTCTTTCTCCATTATTTTTCTTCTTCATTAATAAATAATGAACTGTTTGCCTTGAAAGTGATTTCTCATGGTTTGATTTGTCCAAAGTCTTCCAAGATCAGGACAACATAAACCATGAACTCTAGTCTGCAAAAGGGGGTGGATTCCCACTTCACAGGTGGCAAGTCTGAGGACCGTGAACGGTGACTTGCTCTTGTTGCGCGGTGCTGGGTGCTGTACCTCGTCAAACAATGAAAGTCAAGAGGACGGAAGAGTCTCGGATGCACTCGGAAGCTTCAGGCTTGTAAGTGCGGACAGGAGAGGCCAGTGGAGATGCGTCGATTCCTGATCTGGCCCCGCAGGCTCACCTCTTCCCTGGGACTCCTGTTTTGCTCTTGCACTTCTTCCTACGTTCCTGCGATTAATCTGCTACCTCATTTAATATTTCAGCTGACATCATCTGAAATGTAACTTAGTTCCAATTTTAAAATGCTACAGGTAGATGTGCTCCTCTCTAGACGGTATGTGTCACGTGGAATTAAGGACAAGACTCCAGCTTTATGGCAACTGTTAAAGGGATAAGTAACGGAAAGTTGCCTTCACATTTCACTCGTTTTAGATGTTTTCTGATTAACTCTGCTGGGAAAGTAATTGGCTTGGGCAGGTCGATCTGACTGAAAATGTGAACAGCCTCGCTTGAGAAGTATTTGTATTTCAGCTTCTGGTCTTGGATGAAGTTAATGTGTGGCTTGAATGCTAATTATATGCACCATGGGGGCAGAACTAACACCAAGGTCCATCAAATGATACCCACTTACTTCTAACCTCCTTGTAAATAGGTACATAGAGTTTTTCAAAAGTTCACTTTAAATGGTTGTTTGAAACTTGCATTATTTCCCTACAGAAATAATATTGTGCTTAGTGATTAACTTCACTGGTCATGTTAATAATAACAGCAAAATTCATCTAAGCAGTAATGCAGCTAAGATAAAGCATTTATAGAACCAGCCAGACTCATTGGTTCTGGGTGACAGATGCTGTGGGGACAGAGCCAGGAGAGCAGTTTCCAGGCTCTCGACCTCCTGTGGAAAGCTGCTGGCTCGGGTAGTAGATGGCCGTCAGCTGTTACCAGTTAGCCATGGCCACTGATATAACTACCGTAGCTGAGTTAGCGAGCGCAAATTGCAGTTAGTAAGGGGTTGGCTGGTTGCCAAAAAAGCGGACAGCGGATTGCGGCTAGCAAGTGGGGTTAGCAAGAGTAGATGGCAGATTGCGGGTCGTGTGGTTCCTACTTTCTGTGTCTTGCCTGGCCGCCAGTGAGACTGGGGTGCAGGAAGACCCCTTGTTGGGGTATTGGCAGAGGTTTGCTTTTGTGTCTCAACCAGCTGCCAGGGAGAATATAGTGGTATGACTCCCCCATCTATGGCTCCGTGGGTGTTCCTTTTTGGCCTCACCATGTCCTGCGTTCCTATGTGGGGAGCGGGAGCAGAGACCCCGCAGGACAGATGTCATGTAGCTTAGGAGAAAGGAAGACAAGAAGAGGATGGCCCACAATTCCTGGGGCAAGGACCACCCTATCAGTGTCCAGACCGAGGACAGAGGCTCACCTGGACAGGCAGGTGAGAGGTGGGTGACCCAGCCTGGCTGACTCCCATGGCTGCCTGTGGTGGAGAAAGGCTAATATGAGGAGAGGTAACAAAATAACCAGGGTGAAATTCAGGTATGAAGACCACTAGCTGAGAACTGGTCTGAGAACTGACTCACAGACCAGGGCAAATTCTGAAGCTAAGTCTAGTAACTGTTAGAGAGTCAAAATCCCACGGTGAACAGGCTCACGAGGCCCAGACAGGGAGAGGATGGGGGCAGGCAGGGGATACAGGGACTCCAGGCAGGAGCCAAGATGCTTTCCTTCTTTCCTTCCACGTGACGTCTTCCTTCCGACTTGAAATCAAAGACCCTCCTCTGCCACACCCTGGCCGCCTCTCCACAGGCTCTGGGTGATGTGCCCTCTGGTCTGTGCTGCCCTCAGTCCCTCACCAGCACGCCTGACTCAGGTCTGCCTCCACTCCTGATGAATCTCCCCTCCCTCCCCTCCTCCTGCCCTGCTGGTCAGAACTCCAGGCTCTCAGTGCAAATGAGTTGTACATGCTTGAGGAGGAAAGAGCTTACACTGGGGAAGAAGCAGTCAATCATTCCTGGAGACCCTTCCAGAAGGCTTTGCATTCTGAGAGGATGCTTGTTAGCCCAGAGAAACCTATAAACCAGTGAACGTCAGGCCCTACAAAGTGACGGCAGTGAAGTGGAATGGAGGGTGCAGAGGGGCGAGGGGGGTCTGCCCTTAGCTGCACCCCTGGAGTGGGTGCGGCTTGCCAAGCGTCCCTTCCCCAGGTGTGAGCCACAGGTTTCCTGACAGGTCTGGATACTCACTGTGTGTCCCACTGCTGTAGTCAGGGCTGGGTCACACTGGTTCGGAGAGGGGGTGACAGTGCTTCCCTGAAATGTGCTGGCACTTCTGGGCACTCCTAGATGCAGAGACGGCTCTAAGGATGTTACAACAGTGACTCTAAACCTCATAGCAACGGTATGAAGGCACTGCTGTCTTCCCTCATTACAGCGAGGAAAGCAAGGCGCAGAGGTCAGGGAGCTGGCACAGGACCATGTCACTGAAACGCGGCCCAGCCAGGGTTTGAACCCAGTCTAGCTGACTCGGAGCCTCTACCTCCGGCCCTGGCTGCCTGTACAGTTTGGTCAAGGGCAGCTCCCAGCACTTTTCCAGCCAACATCATCTAGAAGCTGAGTTAAGGAAATGAGGGTGAGAAGAAGGGCATATCGGAGATGGGAACAGCAGCTGCCGAGGGGAATGGGCCCAGATGTTAAGTTAATTAAATTCCAGTGGGCAGAAGGGCAAAGAGGGTGGGTTGGGGAGTGGCTGAGCAGCTGTTTCTACAGGAGAAACATGGAGGGTTCCACCTGGACAGAGACTGGAAGAAGATTGAGGGGAAGGGCTTTGGCACTCGGACACGGTGGAGGTCAGACCTTTGTCTAAGCAGGACCAATGTGGCAGACAAGGTGTGAGGCCATGGGACCCGAGGAAAGAGGGAGAATGGGGAGGAGAGCCGGGACTGCCTGCCACCTGCCTCACTGAAAAGGCAAGTTTTCAGCAAAGAGCCAGATGTTCATCAAAGCTGCGCATGCAGAAGACGGTTTGGTTGTTATCACAGAGCAATGGTTCTCATGATATAATTGTGCCACAGACCCTGCCACATGCCTGGCATTGTGTAGGTGTTTTCTGCGCGTTATTCTAATTCTCAGAATCATTTACAATGAATAGATGCTGATATTTCTGTTTTACCAATGGGAGAATCAAGGCCCAGAATGCCTAAGTAACCTGCCCGAGGACATAGTAAGGGCACTGCGGACTGGGTGTCTGAAGTCAGGACTAGCCTGCGGCAGCCGTGGAAACACAGGCTACTGGTGACAAAGACATCCAGAGGGCGGTGACTTAACTAAGACAGAAGGAAGAGGTCCGGTGAAGTGGGTGGCTCAGCTCACAGCGGCACTTCAGAGACCCAGGTTTCTTTCGTCACAGAGCTCTGGGATATCTTATGGTGCTGTCCTCGTGTGCATGAGTGAAACTGGATCCTCACCATAGCTATGTCCTTGCAGGAAGGGACCTCTCAGACAAAGGCCTTATTATAAATAAGGGGACCTTAAGTAAGGTCGTGGCTGCCCGCTTTCATTTGTCCGGATGTGGGCATAGTCACATCAGTCAGACAGGCCGACTGGGGACTCGTCAGGTGGCCATGTGCCAGATAAAACTGGGTGCTCTAGAACTAAAGGCCAAAGACTTTGAGGGCCTTTGCAGTTTTGGTTGCATGACATTGCTTCTGCTTTTACGGGTGAGAACCACAGGTCCCTGAGAGGTGTTGTGATGGACAGTGGGGTGTTTGGGCTTGTGGTTATGAGGACCCTGGTGAGGCAGAGCTGTGGTTTTGTTTGAGTTAAATGACAACCAGGTTTCTGTTATTTCTGGAAGGTATTTTTCCATGAGTCAAAGAGGTGTGGGAAGGGGAGAAGTGCCTTGCTGTTCATGAGATTTTTGACGCATAGGGAAAGTTCAAGACATTACCTTGGTAGAAGATGGCAGAAGGAGACTCACATTCTCCAAATGTTCATGTAACTCTGAATTACTATGGAAAAATGTAAGTACACAAGTAAAAGGAAGAAAATATTTTTTAAAAAGATTTTTATTGGGGAAGGGGAACAGAACTTTATTCTGGGGAACAGTGTGTACTTCCAGGACTTTTTCCTAAGTCAAGTTGTTGTCCTTCCAATCTTAGTTGTGGAGGGCCCAGCTCAGCTCCAGGTCCAGTTGCCGTGTCTAGTTGCAGGGGGCGCAGCCCATCATCCCTTGCGGGAGTCGAACCGGCAGCCTTTTGGTTGAGAGGACACGCTCCAACCAACTGAGCCGTCTGGGAGGCAGCTCAGCTCAAGGTGCCGTGTTCAATCTTAGTTGCAGGGGGCACTGCCCACCATCCCTTGCGGGACTCGAGGAATTGAACTGGCAACCTTGTGGTTGAGAGCCCACTGGCCCATGTGGGAATCGAACCAGCAGCCTTCGGAGTTAGGAGCACGGAGCTCTAACTGCTTGAGCCACCGGGCAGGCCAGGAAATTTTAATTACCTATGATTTTACCACCCAGAGCTAACCCTGGACAGATGGCATATAGAGACATGACGTAGACATGGATATGATATGGACATGGATTAGCTGTAGAAGTAGATACATGTGTAGATACGGACGTAAGCGTAGACATGGAGATGCAGGTCCAGGGACAGATGCAGAGGTAGAGGTGTAGAGACACAGACATAGTCATGCTGTGGGTAGAGACATATGCAGCACAATTTGAAGTGAACCAAAATAGACTTTGTGCGCTGCTTTCCTCCTGTGTGAGGCCAGAGGTATGGCCACAAGCACTTGCTTCTGGCTGGAGGCAAAGACAAGCTCACTTTCATCTCGTGCTCTGCGCTGCACTCTCTAGTTGACTATCCGGGTTGTTGTACAAACGTGAACAGACATTCCTCTTTTGGAAGCTGGACACAGGGCCTGGGCTCGGAGTGGTGGGGAGCAGGGTGAACTGCGGGTGCTTTGGAGGTCCAGCATCTTCGACTGCTCCTCTGGAGTCTTGGAGTTCTTGGGCTGCCATTTCTCAGACGTCCTCTTGTGTCTTTAGGACCTGAGAAACATTGCCTGTTTAAACCAGCGAAAGAGATGCACCCAACCAGCCGAGCATGCGAGCTGGGGGACGGGCCTGACGATCGCCTGGTCCGACTCCTAGTCCCCAATTGGCTTTCCAGGCGCGAATTCCTGCCTGTTCTCAGGAATTTTTTTCACTTTCCCGTTCCCGAATCCCGAGAAAAGTTGGTCGGGAAATCAGGAAAATCAGCTCCTTGAACCCAGGTGATTGGTAGTATAGGCCGTCATTTTGTGGAAACGATTCATCGTGGAGAACAGAAAACAGTTTATATTTCGGGATTCGGGAATGGGAAAGGGAAAAAAATTCCTGAGAATGAGTGGGAATTCCCTCCTGGAAACCCTAGTCCATAACCACAGGAAGCACAAGGGGGTCTGCCTGGGGTTACACAGAGGATGATGAGCAGGTGGGCTGTACACCCACAACCCACCGCACCAGGAGCAGGAGGAACACCCCACGCTGTGTGAGCAGAGGGAGGCCTCAATCTGTTAGACCAGCCCTGATCTCCACCGTCCCCCTGCACCCAAGGGGGACAAAGCTGGGGCCCAGGGCTTCAGTCCAGAGTGCAGCAGGCCCTGCCCTCCTTTTTAGGTGGACAGGTAGCTCATTTCTTCCTCTCCAGTGCCTTGGAGCACCCCACGGGGACGTGGAATCACCTATCATAACTCTCCTGGACAATGGGATCAGCTCTCTTCCAGGGGGAGGCCAGGTGGTCCCAGATGTGAAGTGGCCTTGGCCTGGGGTGGTTGACTGCAGAGCATGAGGGTGTGTCTGTCCTCAGCCTCCCCACCATTGACAGGCCCCTCTGGACTCTTAGGATGGAACTTGTTTCTTCTTCTCTTGACCAAGAACAAAGTCCTGGGGGCCACTCCTTTGCAGTCCAATCCATTTCCCAACTTCAGGATCAGGGAGGTGCTCAGGCTTCTCTTCATTCTTTGTGCAGCTTCTCTGTGAACCTCAGTCTCCCCGAGAAGATGGGGGAGAGCTGGGGAGGAAGGAACTACATCTCCTCAGCCCTTGGTCATTGCCAGCCCTTGGCTGGTGCAAGCATTCCCGTCTGTGTCTGGTGTGGCTGCAATGCTCATCACTTCCTCTGAGTGGGTCAACAGGTAATGTTAGCATTGTGCTTACCTTATAATATATGACTATAGTGCTTACAGTACTGTTATTATAGTGCTATTATCTACCTATCTGTCATCTATCTGTCATTTATCTACCATCTATCTGTCATCTATCTCTCTATTATCTATCTATCTATCTATCTATCTATCTATCTATCTATCTATCACCTATCTATCATTATCTTTCTAGAAAAGAGAACTATTCTAGGCACTTTGCAGCTATTCAGGTATCAGTCTTCACAACAGACTACGAGTTTGTTTCATTACGATTCTCATGCTACGGATGAGAAACTGAGGCACTGTGTCAGATAGCTCCTGTTTGTTCACACAGGTGCCTTTCCCTCTCCCTCTGCCTGCTCTCCAGCCCGGCAGTCAGGTCTATGTGGACGACACCGACAGGCTTCCATGTTCTATGGCTTTTGCTTGAGTGAAGCCATGAGGAATCTCACCAGGAGAAGGGGCAGTGAAGGCAGTGAGGTCTCATTCCCTTTCTCCTGGCACCCTCCCAGCAAGATGGCCATGGCTGCCTGTCACCCAGCCCAAGGACTGCTGCTTTCAGGGCTCTCTCTCCTTCTGGGCTCCTGTAACCTCGCCCTCCCCTTGTTCCTTTTGGCTGAGAGTGGTGGCAGCTCCAGTCTGGCCTGTGCTGGGCTCCTGCCCTGGCCCCTGGGTTTCCCTACACCCTGCCCACACGAATGAACCTCTTTGTGAGTCACCCCTCCAATGATCGCATGTTGGGTCCCCATGTGTTTCCTCCTGGAACCTGACAAATACGGTCTCCGTGAGACATACTAATTGCCCAAGATTAGACAGCCAGAAAAGGGCCAAGCTGGGGTTCGCCCAGCAGCCTGTCTCTGATATTCATGCTTTCAACAACCCATTAAAATCTCTGGATGGAAAATGCACTGGTCAGGAACCCAGATGCAGCTTTGTGTTCTACCAACAAATTCTGTCGCTTTGAGCAAATGGTGTCTCTTTGGTTTCCATTTTTTCAGGCATGAAATGAAGCTGTTAAAGTTCCTTTAGTTCTAACTTGCTGTAGTTTCCAAATCCCCACCGAAGGGGAAGTCTCTCCAGACCTGTGCTTCCCAGGGTCCCTCCCAACATTATCTGTCACTGTGAACGCATGGCCATCCAAACACGACGCTGGACACAGTCCTGCAGAGGCAATGTCACACTACGTGAAGTGGTGCCCTGCTATAAAGGTGTCTGCCTCAGGAAATGGCTCCTTCCTCATTTCAGTTCAAATGTGGGTCCCAAATGTGCTTGTCTTGTTACTTTTCTTCCTTCTGAAGTCCACTTAGTTAAATAAAACGAAACAGAGAGCTTTATTCATTGTAAGTAGCTGCAGTCTTTATTCGCACCAAAAGCCAGCAAAGCTCCTGTTTTTGTGAAGCCGGCTTTCTTTTGCATAGACATCAAGTGACTAAATGCCAGCCCTGAAAATTTAAGGATTTCGTTTTGATTGGAAAAAGTGGTCAGCGACCTGGACCAAATGAGTTTTTTACTGCAAGTCCAACAATTTTGTGACTGAAGACCACCATTCAGAGGCAGGTTGGGCCCCTCAGTTTCTCAGGTTGCTGGGAAGGAAGGGTTGGAGCAAACAGAGTGAAGCAGGCTCCAATGGGACCGAAGGGGACCTAGGGGTGGGGTGGGGAGGGGACAAGGCATGGGGGCAGGGAAATAAAAGTTGGGGAGGTTTTGTAGACACACCACCATACAGTAGGTGAGTCCACTAGTAAACCTGACCCCCAGACAAAGGAGAGCTAAAGGACACTTAATCTGACAGCATTTCTTTAATGTGAAAAATGTCAGAGGGTCTTAGTGGACCAAAAACTCACATGAGTGGTGATTCTTCAAGACAAAGAGTCTAGGGTAATAAAATTTAAAGTTTTCACCCAGGTACATAGCTTGGTCAAAGCCAATTGTCAAGCTAGGACTTATAACACTCTCCAATTACTATCATAATTATTATATTAATTATATAATAATATTTACTATATTTACTAATACAATATTTAATGATATATTAGTATTTAATTATATAAGTAATATAATTATATTATTAGGGTAAATCAAAATTGCAGGTTATAATTTCTAAGGTAAAAGAAAAATATTTTAAAAGAAGCTAATAGAGACAGAAATTTTGAGGTTCCTCAAAAAATTAAAAATGGAACTACCATATGGCCAGCAGTCCCACTTCTGGGTATTTGTCTGAAGAAATCCCAAACACTAATTGGAAAAGACGTCTGCACCCCCATGTTCACTGCAGCATTATTTACAACAGCCAAGATATGGACGCAGCCTGAGTGTCCATTGATGGACGAATGAGTAAGGAAGATGTGGTACATGTATACAATACAATGGAATATTACTCAGCCATAAGAAAGTGAAATCTTGCCATTTGCCACAACATGGATGGACCTACAGGGTATCGTGCTGAGTGAAATAAGTCTGACTGAGAAAGACGAATACCACATTGTCACTAGTATGTGGAATCTAAAGAACAAAATAAAGGAACAAACAAAACAGACTCATAGATACAGAGAACAAACTGATGGTTGCCAGATGGGAGGGGAGCTGGAGGGATGGGTGAAGGTGAAGGGATAAAGAAGTACAAATTGGCAGTTATAAAAGCAGTCATAGGGGTGTAAAGTACAGCACAGGGAATATAGTCAATAATATTATAATAACTATGTATGGTGTCAGATGGACACTAGACTTGTAAAGTATATAACGGGGTGATTACTTGTAAGGTATACAATTGACTAATTCCTATGTTGTACACGTGAATTAATATAATATTGTATGTCAACTGTAATTGGAAAATGAATGTTTTTAAAAATTAGTAAACATACAGAAGAATTGGCCAAAACAAGAAATAAACAGGACCTATTATTATGTGTATATGTATACATATATAAAACAGTGCACTGAATAATAACTGTATATTGTAATATTTTTCAAAATACAAAAATTTACCTTGTGCTACATTATAAACCAAGTGTCAACAAATTTAAAGGATTGAAATCATATAAGGTATATTCTCTGATTACAAATTAAGTATACTAGAAATAAATAACAAAAAGATAAATTGAAATTTCCCATTAGTTTGGAAAGATGTAAATACACTTCTAACTAATCCATGTGTCAAAGAAGAAATCACAATAGAAGTATGTGAATTGAATAATGTTGAGGATATTACATATAAAAACTCTTGGGATGTACTTAAACCATGCATGGGAGCGAATTATAACTATAAATACATATATTGTAGAAGAAATAGTTGAAAATTAATAAGCATATATCAAAGAAATTAGAAAATAAACAGCAAATTAAATCCAAGAAAACCGAACAAAATAAAATAATTAGATGAGAACAGAAATTAATAAAATAGAAAAAATATATAAAATAGAACTGATTAAAGCCAAGAGTTGGTTCTTTGAAAAGTCTACTAAAATTGAACTAATTAAAAACAGAAAACTTAAATAAACAATATGAAGAATGAAAAAGGGAATAAATAGTACTACTGAACCTAAGTTATTAAAAGTCAAAAAGAGGGGCCAGCCCCCGGTGGCTCAGGCAATTGGAGCTCCATGCTCCTAACTCTGAAGGCTGCCGGTTCGATTCCCACATGGGCCAGTGGGCTCTCAACCACAAGGTTGCCGTTTCAACTTTCGCAAGCGATGGTGGGCTGCACCCCCTGCAACTAGGAATGGCAACTGGACCTGGAGCTGAGCTGCGCCCTCCACAACTAAGACTGAAAGGACAACCACTTGACTTGGAAAAAGTCCTGGAAGTACACACTGTTCCCCAATAAAGTCCTGTTTCCCTTCCCCAATAAAATCTTTTTTAAAAAAGTCAAAAAGATAAAAACAGACTATTATTATCAGCTTTATGCCAAATTTTGCACATTTAGAGAAAACAAGCAAATTAATAAGAAAACAAAACTTACCAAAGATGAAGTAGAAAATCTGAATGGTGTGAATATCTACTTAAAAATTAAGTTTTTGAAATGAGAAGCCTTCCCCTAGGAGATCTGTTTCTGTTCAGTATGTATAATAGAAGGTCACGAGAGAATGAGACTCCTACAGTAACAGTGAGAAAAAGCAAGATTATCTGCAAACTACAACTTTTCTGAGCAGATCAGAGAGCTGAATTTTCCAGGCAACCAGGTAGAATGAATCTGAAATAGCAATAAACTCCTTTAAGGAGAGAAGATTCAAACAATTTTACCATAAAAGTGGGTAAGGAGAAAGCAGATATAATTTTAACATGTTTCTAAAGGTCAACTGTGGACTATGACGATGCCTGGAAATCACTTGGAGCTCCCTGTACAAGAGGAGTCTGTCTCACTCTCAGCCTCTTATCCATGGGCCTCCACTGGGTAAGCACAAGAAATCCTGGGGCAGGGGAGCAGACCAGGGCCAGTCACGCTCGGTGGCACGTGCATGCCAGAAGAGATCACCTGCCACTGGGAGACTCACACAAACTCCTGCTCATCCTCCCATAAGAAGCAAAAGCCTTCAGTCACTGGGGAGGAGACCCTCCCATCCTGACTGCAGCCAGAGACCCACTGCTTGTGAGGGAGGAATAGAAGCAGAATCTAACTATGTTTGGAGGAAGGGCCGAAACCTGACATCACTGGGTCCCAAAGACCCACCACAGATGCAGGCGCAGGTAGGCTGCTTCAGCATGGGTTGAAAAGAACAGTAAGGTGAGAAATCTGCCCTCCCCAGACCCAGGTGCAGAGAGTCTGCTGAGACAGAGGCTGCATGTGGAGAACTGAGAATCCCTCTTGTCCGTCGTGAGCCTCACACCACATAACAGGAAATGGTGGTCCACTACTAGGAAAGAAGCCAGAGAAAGACTGGGACCACTGAAAGCTAAGGAGTAGCAGGAACATTGAGAAAAATCCACCAGATTCAGAGACATTACAAAAAGAAAAAAGAAATACCAACGACTAGTGGAGGAAATTGTCATCCAGGGCAACCCTAAGATGACAAAAACAATTGAGCAAAAGAAAGCTTTGAGGCAGCAGAATGATACCAGATGGAAATGAAGAGCTCCATAAACAGTAAAAACAAACATAAATGTAAAATAATTCTTATTTTGTATTGTTTTATAAGAAAATTGACTAAAGCAAAATATAGCACTAGATTTTAGAGTTTCTAACATGTATGCAAAATGTATCACCAAAAATAGCTCAAAGAATGGGAGGGAGAAAATTGAAATACAGTGTTACAAGGTTCTTACACTACATCTAAAAAGACCTAATTATTTGAAAGTAGACTGATAAATTAATGATGTATGTGGTAATCCCTAGAGTAAGAATGAATGGCCAATAGTGGACATAAAGTTGGACATAAAGTGAAATCATACAATATAATTTTAATATTTAAAAAAACAGGAAAAAGACAGATGAATAATATAGTTGATTTAAATCCAATGATATCAATGATTGCATTAAATATAAATAGTCTAAATACCATAAATTAAAAGGCAGAGAAAGGAATGGCGGCCGCGGGGTGCACTTTTTGAGTTCTTCTCCGGATCTTATCACAAACGGGACATGTATAACCTATCAAAGGACTCTCTGCTCATCACGCAGAACAGCTAAGAGAATCGTGCAAGGATTACTTGAAGGTGGGTAAATTGGGCGAGCAGGGTAAGAGGGAAGGGAGCAGAATGGAGACACGGCCCACATCTGTGGCAGTGGAAACACGGTCTGCACCTTCGGCTGTGGAGAAGCGGCCCGCATCTGCCACTGTGGAAACACGCCTGCATCTGCGGTGGTGGAAATGCGGCCGGCATCCGCAGCTGCAGAGACGCCGGAGATCCCAGGATGGAACAGAGAACACAAAAGCCAGGAGGTGGGCTCTTTCCCTGCGTCCCACAGCTGATCTCTCCCACTGAGGGGGCAGCATATCCAGCATTTGGGGCAATAACCTCAGTGAGACCTCCAGTTGGGCCCTAGGCCTGACAAAGGACATAAACTCCATACCTGGGGCCCTCCCCCCACTCTTCCAATCCTACCCCCGCCTTTCCAGAGACTTAAACTGGCCCCTGAAGTGAGGAGTAGTGTAAGATTACAGAGGAGCCATAGTGCTCATGCTCTGGGAAGACTGGCAGGCAGCTCTGATCCAGGGAAGAGGCTGGGAAAAGTGTGATTTTTGCTGGGCTAGGAGAGAAGAGACTCCTCCCCCCCATCCCCCAGCCATCACCTTTTCTGGTCTGCGGGAAGAGTGTGACACGGCTAGGCTGGGAGAGAGAAGACTGTTCCATCCCCAGCCCCCACCCTTTCTGCCCTGCCTAGGGCGGGGCAAGTACAACTGCGGAGGCACTCCCAGGGATCAGCAGTAAGCGGCAGACGCAGCTCTGGGCTTTCAGCAGCTCAGAAATCTCCTGCTCGCCACAAACACACACACACACACACACACACACACACACACACACACACACGGAAGAAGTGCCCTAAGACTCAGGAGAACTGGACACAGGGCTGGTGGTGCTACTCTCAGTGCGCATATGTGCAGGCAAGGGCAGAAACTGCACTGACTTTGTAAAAACTACCATCCAGACCCCTCAGCCCCACGCGTCTAAATCTGCAGTCCCAACATCACTCTGGGCACCAAGTGACTGGCTCTGCCTGCACAATACGCAGAGGACTCTTTGGTACAGCAGAGGACAACCTGGAGATTACTTGGTGGGCTTAAGCCAAGACTGGCACTGCATTTTGTTTTGTTTTGTTTTGTTTTGTCTTTATATCTTTGATATCTTTGCCTGTGTTGAGTGCGGGTTGTTGGTTGTTTATACAGGTGAAGGTATTTTACTTTTTCTTTGTTGTTGTTGTTGTTGTTGTTGTTGTTGTTGTGCTTGGTGATTTGCTTTGTTCTGAAATTGCCCTACCAGGGCCCAGCTTAAGAGGCACAAGATTCAACATACTCAGAGGCCAACTCCAGACCAAACCAGAGTACTACCGGGTTTGACCTACAAGTGACAAACCCAGGGGGAATTCTCTACAGGCACAAGAGCCCATAGAGGCCAAACCACATTTAAGTGGTCAACCCTCACCCAGCAGAACACCCTGTGGTGGGCAGAGCCAAGTCTCACAACTAGTCAGCCTAGGAGTTAACCCCACCTACTCACAAGCGAAAAGCAATTAAAGATCTTCTTTAACAGGAAAATATACACAACACAAGAGTCACCTTTGGAGCACACACAGAGGAGAAGAACGAAGTAGTGCAAGTCAAATATAAAGGACACATACTACATAAGATAACCCAGCAAGAACTAACAACTCTAGGGGATCTACCTAATACATCAAAGCAAACACAGAGAGTCAGCCAGAATAGGGAAACAAAGAAACATGTCCCAAATAAAAGAACAGAACAAACCTCCAGAAGTGGAACCAAATGAAGCAGAGGTAACCAACCTATCAGAGACAGAGTTAAGAACACTGGTGATAAGAATGTTTAAGGAGCTTAGAGATGACATAAAGAATGATATAGAAATCATAATGAACAACCAGATAGAACTAAAGAACACAATTACTGAAATAAAGAACTCACTTGAAGGAATTAACAGCAGGTTAGACGAAACAGAGGATCAAATCAGCGACTTAGAAGACAAGTCAGCAGAGATCACCCAAACAGAACAACAGAAAGAAAAAAGAATAAAAAACAATGAAGATGGTTTAAGAGCCTCTGGGATAACATCAAGCACAACAACATGCGCATCATAGGAATACCAGAAAGTGAAGAGAGGACGCAAGGGATTGAGAACATATTTGAAGTAATAATGTCCAAAAACTTCCCTAACCTGATGAAGGAAATCAACATACAAGCCCAGGAAGTGCAGAGAGTTCCAACCAGGATAAACCCAAACAGGCCCACACCAAGACACATTATAGTTAAAATGGCAAAGCTTAAAGACAAAGAGAGAATCCTAAAAGCAGCAAGAGAAAGACAGAGGGTTACATACAAGGGAACTCCCATAAGACTATCAAATGACTTTTCTACAGAAACATTGAAGGCCAGGGGGGAGTGGCAGGAGATACTCAAAGTGATGGAATCTAGGCCTACAACCTAGATTGCTTTATCCAGCAAAACTATCATTTAAAGTTGATGGAGTGATAAAGAGCTTCCCAGAAAAGAATAAGCTAAAGGAATTTATTACCACCAAGCCAGCGTTGCAAGAAATACTAAAAGGACTTCTGTAAATAGAAGAAAGATGAAAACAATCTAACTACAAATTTTAAAATGGCAATAACTATGTACCTATCAATGATCACTTTAAATGTAAATGGATTAAATGCTCCAATCTAAAGACATAGAGTGGCTGAGCGGATAAGAAAGCAAGACCCTTGTATATGCTGTATACAAGAGACTCACCTCAGATCAAAAGACACACACAGGCTGAAAGTGAAGGGTTGAAGTAAGATATTTCATGCAAATGGAAATGAGAAAAAAGCTGGAGTTGCAATACTTATATCTCACAAAATAGACTTTAAAATGCAGAACATATTAAAAGACAAAGAGGGGCACTATATAATAATAAAGGGATCAATCCAACAAGAGGACATAACCCTAGTAAACATCTATGCACCCAACATAGGAGCACCTAAATATATAAAACTGGTACTGACTGACATAAAGACAGAGATCAACAGTAACACTACCATAGTAGGAGACTTCAACACACCTCTGACAACAAGGGACAAGTCTTCCAGGCAGAAAATCAATATGGAAACAACAGCCTTCAATGACACATTGGACCACTTGGATTTAATCAATATTTTCAGAGCATTTCACCCCAATGCTGCAGAATACACATTCTTCTCAAGAGCACATGGAACATTTTCCAAGATAGACCACATGTTAGGCCACAAAACAAGTCTTGATAAATTTAAGAAAATTGAAATCATACCAATTGTCTTCTCTGACCACAGTGCTATGAAATTAGAAATGAACTACAGGAAAAAACTGGAAGACACACCAATTCATGGAGGCTGAATAACATGTTACTAAATAATGAATGGGTCAAGCAGGAGATCAAGGAAGAAATCAAAAGATATCTCTAGACAAATGAAAACGAAAACACGATGACCCAAAATCTATGGGATGCCGCAAAAGCAGTCCAAAGAGGGAAATTCATAGCATTGCAGGCCTACCTAAAGAAACAAGAAACATCACTAACTGACAGTTTATCTTCACACTTAAGGGATCTGGAAAAAGAACAGCAAAATAAGCCCAAAGGGAGTACAAGGAAGGAGATAATAAAGATCAGAGTAGAAACAAATGAAATAGAAACCAGAAAAATAATACAAAAGATCAATGAATCCAAGAGTTGGTTCCTAGAGAAGATAAACAAAATTGACAAACCTTTAGCCAGACTCATTAAAAAAAGGAGAGAGAGGACCCAAATTAATAAAATCAGAAATGAAAGAGGAGAAGTGACAACAGACACCGCAGAAATACAAAAAATTTTAAGAAATTACTATGAGCAACTATATGCCAACAAATTTGACAATCTGGAAGAAATGGACAATTTTCTAGAGGCGTACAACCTTCCAAGGCTAACTCAAGAAGAAAGAGAAAACCTGAATAGACTGATTACCACCAGGGAAATTGAATCAATAATCAACAATCTCCCAACAAACAAAAGCCCTGGACTAGATGGCTTTACAGGTGAATTATACAAAACGTTCAAAAAAGAATTAGCACCTATTCTCCTCAAGGTCTTCCAAAAATTCCAGAGGGAGGAAAGACTCCCAAACACTTTTTACAAAGCCACTATCACCCTGATCCCCAAATCAGACAGACATCACAAAAAAAAGAAAACTACAAGCCAATATCTCTTTCTAACGAACATAGATGCAAAAATCGTCAACAAAATATTAGTGAACGGAATTCAGCAATACATTAAAATGATCATACAGCATGATCAAGTTGGATTCATCCCTAGTATGCAAGGGTGGTTCAAGATCAGCGAATCAATTAATGTGATACATCACATGAACAAAATAAAAAATAAAAATCACATGATCATATCAATAGATGCAGAAAAAGCATTTGATAAAATCAAGCAGCGATTTATAATAAAAACCCTTAAGAAAGTGGGAATAGAGGGATCATATCTCAACATAATAAAGGTATGATATATGATAAACCCACAACTAACATCATACTCAATGGGGAAAAGTTAAAACCATTCCCCTTAAGATAGGAACAAGGCAAGGTTGCCCACTTTCTCCACTTCTATTCAACATAGTGCTGGAAGTTCTAGCCACAGCAATCAGACAAGAAAAAGAAATAAAAGGCATCCAAATTGGTAAGGAGGAAGTAAAATTGTCATTATATGCAGATGACATGATACTACATATAGAGAACCCTAAAGACTCCACCAAGAAACTATTAGAGCTGATAGATGAATTTAGTAAAGTAGCAGGATACAAAATTAATATTCAGAAGTCAGTTGCATTTGTATATACCAATAATAAAACATCAGAAGGAGAAATTAAAAAAGCAATCCCATTTATAATTGCTCCAAAGACTATAAAACACCTGGGAATAAATTTAACTAAAGAAGTAAAAGATCTGTACTCAGAAAATTATAAGACACTGAAGAAAGAAATGAAAGAAGATACAAATAGATGGAAACACATACTATGTTCATGGATAGGAAGAATTAATATAGTTAAAATGTCCATACTGCCTAAGGCAATATACATATTCAATGAAATTCCTATCAAACTACCAACGACGTTTTTCACAGAAATAGAACATATAATCCTAAAATTTATATGGGACCATAAAAGACCCCGGATAGCCTCAGCAATCTTGAGAAATAAGAACAAAGGGGAGGTATAACAATACCTGACATCAAATTATACTACAAGGCTACAGTAATCAAAACAGCATGGTACTGGCATAAAAACAGACACATAGATCAATGGAACAGAATAGAGAGTCCAGAAATAAATCCATGCCTATATGGCCATTTAATCTATGACAATGGAAGCAAGAATGTATGGTGGGGTAAAGACAGTCTATTCAATAAATGGTGCTGGGAAACCTGGACAGACACATGCAAAAAAATGAAGCTGGACCACCTCCTTACACCATATACAAAAATAAATTCAAAATGTCTTAAAGACTTAAATGTAAGATCTTAAACCATAAAGTATCTAGAAGAAAATATAGGAAGAAACTTCACAGACATTACCTGGAGTAAGATTTTTACTGATATATCCCCTCTCGCAAGGGAAGTAAGAGAAAAAATAAACATGTGGGATTACATCAAACTAAAAAGTTTTTTCACAGCAAAGGAAACCATCAATAGAACAAAAAGGGATCCTACTGAATGGGAAAAGATATTTGCCAATGATATATCTGATAAGGGGTTAATATCACAAATTTATAAAAAAAGCTCACTCAACTCAACTCCAAAAAAACAAACAATCTAATTAAAAAATGGGCAGAGGACGTGAAGAGACATTTTTCTAAAAAGGACATACAGATGGCAAACAGACATATGAAGAAATGCTCAACCTCACTAACCATCGGAGAAATGCAAATAAAAACCACAATGAGATACCACCTCACCCCAGTCAAAATGGCTATCGTCAATAAATCAACAAACAACAAGTGCTGGCGCGGATGTGGAGAAAAAGGAACACTTGTGCACTGTTGGTGAGATTTCAGAATGGGGCAGCCACTATGGAAAACAGTATGGAGGTATCTCAAAAATCTGAAAATGGAACTACATTATGATCCAGCAATTCCACTCCTAGGTATCTCTCCGTAGAAATCCAAAACTCCAATTCAAAAATCTTTATGCACCCCTATGTTTATTGTAGCTCTATACACAATAGCCAAGGCATGGAAACAATGAAATGTCCATCGGTAGATGACTGGATTAAGAAGCTGTGGTACATTTATACAATGGAGTATTACGCAGCCATAAAGAAGAAAGAAATCTTACCATTTGCAACAACATGGATGGACCTAAAGAACATTATGTTAAGTGAAATAAGTCAGACAGATAAAGACAAATACCATATGATCTCACCTATATGTGGAATCTAAAGAAAAGAATAAGTGAATGAACTAATCAGAAACAGTTTTGGAGACAAAGAGGAAAAACTGAGGGTTGCTAGATGGGCAGAGGGGTGAGGATAAGGGGGAAGGTGAGGGGATTAGAAAGCAGTCAGTAACCACAAGATGGCCATGGGGTTTTGAAAATTAATTTGGGGAACGTAATCAATAATGTTGTAAAGATTTTGTAGGGTATCCGATGGACACTTGTCCCATTTGGGAGACCACCTCAGGAACGATGTAGATGCCTGATCACAGCACTGTACACCTGAAGCTGAACAATAATGAATGCCAACTATAATTTTATATATATTTGTATGTATATATATGTATGTGTATACTTACAAGAAGAGGAGTGCAGCATTAGGAATGGAGACAGTGGAAATGTAATGGCTCTGTGTGATGTCAGAAGAATAGTGGATGGGGGAGGGGAGTTCACACAGTGTGAGGGATATAAATGACAAACATCTAAGTAAAATAAATAAATAAATGAATACATAAATAAATAAATAAATAAATAAATAAATAAAATTACACATGTAAAAAAAAGGCAGAGATTGTCAGATTGGATAAAAAAGCAAGACCCAATGATACACTATTTACGAGAAACCAATATAAATATAAGTAAAAATGTTAGTTAAAAGTAAAAGGATGGAAAAAGTTATTCTATGAAAACACTAATAAAAGAAGTGGAAGTGGCTATATGAATATCAGAAAAATTAGATTTCAGAACAGTGACTATTACTGTGGATAAAGACATACATATTGCCTTTTTTTTTTTGGTGTCTATAAGTTAAAGCCCACAAGAAAACTCAAAGTTAAGTAGGAAAAATGTCCCAGACTTTTTTGTCCCAGACAAACAAAGCAATGACAGGAGGTAAGGGTTTTGAGACACTTATGTCATGTGGATAACTGTACTTTCCATGATCTTCTGGGTCCAAATTGAGCTGCTGGCCTTTACAGAGATCTCTCCTCATCAAACTTGCTTACGTCCTCTGTCCCATGTTAGTGGGCCATGGATCTGCTGAGATAGCAAACATTTCCTGTAGCAGTCTGGAAAAGTCTGAGACACAGAGGGTAAAAGTCATTGGTTACAACTGAAGAAAACAGAGCAAGTGCTCAGTGTCACACCAGTAACGCTCCACAAAGGTCAAGTGCCAAGTTATTGAACTTGTGTAGTACAAATGGCAGGTCAAATTGAACCAAGATTTATCAATGAAGTTATTATCTGAGCAACATTTTGAACATAAGAGAGGACATAGAGACTCAGCATTGAGTTCTGGAATTTCCTCTAAGGACTAACACCAAAGCGAGTAAATGGAATATTGATGCTACGTTGACAAATACAATTTCCAGGTAATTTTATTCCCCTCCACAAACATACTTTTCTTCTTTTTCTTCTTCTCTCTGACAATCTCTACCTTTCTTTTCTCTCTATTTTACATTCTAGCTCTCATTTCTCCCTATTTTTCTTTCTACAGCTTGATTCCTAATTGTATCTCTATATTTCTAGCTCCTTCTCTTTAATCGTTTTCTATTTCTTTTTTATAGGCTTTCTCCTTCATTTGTCTAGATATCTTTCTCCTTCTTTTATTTATTTCCACTCTTTTACTAGCATTTTCTTTGTGGCTCTGCTTTTCTCTCTCTCATCTTCCTTCTCCCCCACTTCCTGTTTTTTTAGCTCCTGGGTGATGGGAAGGTCACATCAGAGCTGCTGTCCATCTTGTTCTCCCTTTGCTCACCTCTGCAGACCCATGAGGCTGTAAAGTCTCTCACCACTCCCTCAGGAGCCTTTCTGAAAGACACATGGCGATAGGCATTAGGGAGGGGTGTAGACATATGTGGGTGAGTGATGTCTATGTCTGGGAGAAGTGGCACCACCCATCAACAAGAGAGAATTATTGTCAGGCTGCAAACCACCCCCTGCTGTTTTGTGACAGGTAGATTTTGTGCATAAGAGTGATACAATCACACAGTTTCATGGACTTCTGGACTGCTACATGCTATGACACATGCTCCAAGCAGAATGCTGAAAGAAGACGAGCAGAAACACAGGAGGGGGAGAAGCCAAGCTTTTGACGTAGCTTTAAAACCATGGGCTAGGGTAAAGCCAGCTGCTGGGTGGACCTATGTGTCCATCTCACAAATTCCAGATCATAACCTAAGCTGCTTCACTCTATTTTTTTCACATATTCATGAACCTTTCTCTTGTTGGTAGAAAAAAAACAGCACTGAATCCAACTCTAGCACAGTTTGTTAAAACAATTTTAAAAATCACTTAAGCAAATTAGCCAACAAGAGGTCTTTTGAGTTAATGGCATGCCTGAACGATTTATGAGTTGGCAACGTCTTGATTAAATTAACCAATCAGGAGCTAGCTGTTTTAGCTGCCAGCCCTGGCTTGGGTGATTGCTGCTGTCATAAAATTGCTGAAGGGTTGTTCTGAGAGGAAGATATAATGTGTCATCTTGGTCAGAGAACTGTGCTGGTAGAAATGGGCACAAAATTCCGCCTGTGTCAGAGCAGAGTGATCCGGGAGGACAGCAAGGCAGGACAGACTCAGGGCAAACAAGCAGGGTCCACTGAGGTGGGAGTGGTGGGAGGGAGAAGAGGCAGCGTGCAAGGGAAGAGGGAAAGACGAACAGCAATGAGGCTGCCATTTTTATGAATTCTGCACCTGGCCTTTTCCACTCGCCCTCTCAATCACAGATCTCAAAAGTCCTTGAGAGTAACTATTAATATTCCCATTCTACAGGTGGGCAGGCTCATTTTCCTAGAAGTAAGAGATCGTGTCTTTGTGCCAGGTATTTCTGTGTTTTATGTCTTGCAATCACCACAATTGTCCTCAAAGGGTGTTCAAAATGGGAAAACCTGGGAGCTTTTGAAGTACTTGCCTAGGATCGAAGACCTGGACATGGCAGATCCTGGCTAGAACCACCTGTAGGCCACCACACTGCCCTCCTTGCATTCCTGGGACACAGAATGGAGGCCAGTGGATGGAGAATCTCACCCATCTCTTGGTATACCAAGTACCAGCCCTGATTTATACTCACAGAATTACTGCTCAAGGCTAGGCTTCTGCCACTGGCTTCCCAGAGGCTTAGCTGTGGTAAGAAATTCTGATGTAGGTAAAGCTTAGTTTAAATTCCGCTTCTATGATTTTCTGTCTCTCTAGCTTTGGGCAGGTCACTTAATTTCCCCGAGCTTCAGTTACCTCAAGAGGGTAGCTTCCAGACAGCGGCGGGAGGTAAGAGGTGGGACAGGTAAAGTGTCTAGCTTTAGTAGGCTGTCAACCAAGGATTAATTTTATTATTATAACTAGTGTTATGGATTTAACTGTGTCCCTCCATGTCTGTATGTTGAACCGCTGACCCCCAGTACCTCGGGATGTGACTGAGTTTACAGATATAGGATCATTAAAGAAGTAGTTTAGTTAAAACAAGGCCATTAGGATGGGCCCTTGGATGACTGGGAACCTTATAAGAAGATGAGATTAGGACACAGACACACAGAGGGACGACCATGTGAGGACGTGGGGAGAGGATGGCCACCTGTGAACTAAGGAGAGACACTCAGAAGGCACCAGCCCTGCCGACACCTTGACCTTGGACTTCCAGCTTCCATTCCTATGAGAAGATACGTGTCTATTGTTATAGCTGCCCCTTCTGTGATACTTTGCCGTGGCAGCCCAGTAGACTGACACAACCAACAAAACAGAGCTAGAGAAGGTCTCCCCAATACCTTCTCCCAATACCTTCTCGTTTTGCATCTCCGTCGGGAGGTCCCTCCTGAGAGGCCTCGCCTCACACCATGTCTAGAGCAGCCCCCAGCCCCTTGTTGACTGACTGTCCCCTGCTCTAGCACATAAGTTCCATGAAGGAGGACCTGCTGGTATTCCCAGAGCTGCTCCAGGGCCTGGCCCAAGTGGGCGTTCACCAAGTGGATTGCCTAATCAATCAGCCTCGTCCACATATTCAGAGAAATAAATGCAAAACACGATCCCACCTCTCAGCGATGGTTTTGAGGATGTGGTTTATACTAGTAAGTTGCTTTCTGGTTCTTAGGAGTGAAGTACCCATCACCTGTATTTTGAGAAATCTGCCTGAGTAAAAGAGCTGTCATCTCTGCAAAACACATCTTGTCTTCAGACACAGCAGTGCACTCCAAACTTATTGCTTCAAGTTGTCTCCTTCTAATAGTTACCCACACGAGTCCACACGAGTCACAGTGAATGTCGTTTCCACATCACACCCCCGTGGGGGAGTCTGAGGGCCACCATCTTTGTCTCATGAGGACAGGTGAGCAGCGTCCCTTTCAAGTGAACTCTGAGGAAAAAGGACCCCCATGCAATCCTTTTACTTTGAATTCCTCCTTCTTTGAGCAAAAATACAGGAGATTGTGTGTAAGGATGCAAGAAGTAGTGTTTAAACTGTATTATGAGGTTACGTAACATAACTGGGAATTTCCCCTGGTTTTAAGAGAAATGCAGGAAGTTGCCCACAAGAACACAGGACGCATTTTGAGTCGTGTTACAAGGTCACATAAGAGTGGCAGACTCGAGGCTGCTTCTCACCCTGTTCTAGGATAACACAGATTTCTTCCTGAGCCACTGGGGGCCTCTGTTCAGGGCTCCACAGTCCCCAGAATACTAGTCAACCAGAGAGAACGGGCCAGCTGGAGTTCTCGCCCTAACTTTGTACAGTGGTGCCATTTTGCTTCCTTCTCCCGTGGCGGACACCAGTTCTCCACCACGGTTAAGACTTGCCTCGGTCCTGGCCACCCTGCCCCTGCCTGTCTCCTGCTAGACTCGGACACCCTTAGAGGCAGGTGCCATGCTTCATTTACCTTCCTGTCCTCACCACCACCTCAGCACTTGCACACTGTGTCCTGCATGGGCTGCTGAACCGAAATAGAGCAAATGTGGAAGCTGCCCAGACAGAAGAAGGTTCTGGATGGAACCTTTTCAAGTTGAAGAAGCAAAGGGGAGACTTCAAGGCAAAATACCAGCAAATGGAAAGGAGACTGAAAGGGGGTGAGCAGCAGACTGCAGTCTGGGCCCCATGTGGTGTGATCTGAGGTCTTCAGGCCTCCGTCTTATACTTTATTTTTGCTTTTGTGGAATTTCACAGATCGCACTTTAAAGAATACGTATGCGAAGTTTCATAGACAAGACTTCATTTGCTGTGTGCGAAAGCTCTGATAAGAAGAAAAATATGGGGAGACGAGAACGCAAACTCTGTCAGCCCAGCAACAGATGAGTATTTCATCTATAGGGCCATGCCTCCCTAGGTGTTACGGGTGTAGTATAATAGAAACACGTGGCACGGATACCGAGATACCATTCTGATAAACAGCACCTTCATACATGTGCGAAGCTAGATGGAATGCTGCAGGAGTGGATGAGACATTCACAAATGAGAGTTAAAATGGTTGTCCCTAAGAGACTGTTTCCCCATGTGTGTGTGTGTGTATGCATTCCTGAACATGCGTGAGTGTGGATGTGTGCGTGATGGGGGAGGCCAGGCTGGGGGGGTCTTGTGAGCGCTCAGATTGTAGGTCTTACAAACGTGGTGATTACAGAACTGTAGGGAAATGTGCCACAAGGCCACAGCAAAAGGCTGTCTTTCCCCTGTCAGTTTGGTCGCCCGAGGAGACAGCCCGTGAAAGGCTCTCTCTTTCCTTTCCTGACAAGAGCCATTTCTGATTTCTTCGTCTGTTCAACACTAAGGCTTCTGGTAGAAATGGTAGTAGGTCAATGGGATTATAAATTGGTGTTACAGCTTTTCAGAAAAGCAATGTGAAAATATTTATCAATGGCATTAAATATATTTATGTTTCTTCTAGTCATTTCCCTCCTAGGTAATCTAGCCTAGAAAAACAATAAAAAATACAAACCAATATTTCTATACAAGATTTTGACCAAAAATCATTTATGAAATAGAAAAATTATGAGCCACCTAAATTTCCAATAAGAGAATAATAATTAAGAGTACAGCCACTTTATGAAACTGGGTCCTCAGAAAAGATACTTACAAAGGACTTTTTTTTTTTTTTTAATTTAATTTTATTTTTTTTGTGTGTGTTTTTTTTTTTTAATTAATTTTATTGGGGTGACAATTGTTAGTAAATTTACATAGATTTCAGGTGTACAATTCTGTATTACATCGTCTATAAATCCCATTGTGTGTTCACCACCCAGAGTCAGTTCTCCTTCCATCACCATATATTTGATCCCCTTTACCCTCACCACCCACCCCCCACCCCCTTACCCTCTGGTAACCACTAAATTATTGTCTGTGTCTATGAGTTTTTGTTTCTCATTTGTTTGTCTTGTTCTTTTTGGTTTATATACCACATATCAGTGAAAGCATAGGGTTCTCTGCTTTTTCTGTCTGACTTGTTTCACTTAGCATTATTCTCTCGAGATCCATCCATGTTGTCACAAATGTTCCTATATCATCTTTCCTTAACGCCGAATAGTATTCCATTGTGTATATGTACCACAACTTCTTTATCCATTCATCTATCGAAGGACATTTTGGTTGTTTCCATGTCTTGGCCACCGTAAACAAAGCTGCAATGAACATTGGCGTACACGTGTCTCTATAGAGAAATGCTTTTATATTTTTGGGGTAGATACCCAGGAGAGCGATTGCTGGGTCATATGGTAATTCTATTCGTAATTTCTTGAGGAACCTCCACACTGCCTTCCATAGCGGCTGCACCAGTCTGCATTCCCACCAACAGTGTATGAGAGTTCCTTTTTCTCCACAGCCTCTCCAACACTTGTTACTATTTGTTTTGTTGATGAAAGCCATTCTGACTGGGGTGAGGTGATATCTCATTGTGGTTTTCATTTGCATTTCTCTGATGATTAGCGATGTTGAGCATTTTTTCATATGTCTATTTGCCATTTGTATATCCTCTTTGGAGAAATGTCTCTTCAGGTCCTCTGTCCATTTTTCAATTGGGTTGTTTGTTTTTTTGTTGTTGAGTTTCATGAGTTCCTTGTATATTTTGGATATTAGCCCCTTATCAGAGGAACTGTTTGCGAAAATCTTCTCCCATTCAGTTGGTTGCCTCATTATTTTGTCAATAGTTTCTTTTGCTGTGCAGAAGCTTTTCAGTTTCATATAATCCCATTTGTTTATTTTAGTTTTTACTTCCATTGCCTTTGGAGTCAAATTCATAAAATGCTCTTTGAACCCAAGGTCCATAAGTTTAGTACCTATGTTTTCTTCAATGCAGTTTATTGTGTCAGGTCTTATGCTTAAGTCTTTGATCCATTTTGAATTAATTTTGGTACATGGTGACAGATAGCAGTCCAGTTTCATTCTTTTGCACGTAGCTATCCAATTCTGCCAGCACCATTTATTGAAGAGGCTGTCTTTCCTCCATTGTATGTTTTTAGCTTCTTTGTCAAAAATTATCTGTCCATATTTATGTGGTTTTATTTCTGGGTTCTCAATTCTATTCCATTGGTCTATGTGTCTGTTTTTCCGCCAATACCAAGCTGTTTTGATTATTGTAGCCCTGTAGTACAAGGAAAAATCAGGGAGTGTGATACCTCCAGTATTGTTCTTTTTTTTTAATATTGCTTTGGCTATTCGGGGTCTTTTGTGGTTCCAAACAAATCTGATGATTTTTTGTTCTATTTCTTTAAAAAATGCCATTGGGATTTTAATGGGGATTGCATTAAATCTGTATATGGCTTTGGGTAATATGGCCATTTTAACTATGTTGATTCTTCCAATCCATGAGCACGGAATGTCTTTCCATTTCTTTGTGTCTTCTTCAATTTCTTTCAAAAATGTCTTATAGTTTTCAGCATATAAATCCTTCACATCCTTGGTTAAGTTTATTCCTAGGTATTTTATTCTTTTTGCTGCAATTGCAAAAGGAATTGTTTTTTCTATCTCTTTTTCTGAGATTTCATTGTTGGTATATAGGAAAGCAATGGACTTTTGTACGTTGATTTTGTAGCCAGCAACTTTACTATATTCATTGATTGTTTCTAATAGCTTTTTGGTGGAGTCTTTAGGGTTTTCTATGTATAGCATCATGTCATCTGCAAAGAGTGACAATTTAACTTCTTCATTCCCAATTTGGATGCCTTTTATTTCTTTCTCTTGCCTGATAGCTCTGGCGAGGACTTCCAACACTATGTTGAAAAGCAGAGGTGATAGGGGACAACCTTGTCGTGTTCCTGAACGTAGAGCAAAGGGCTTCAGCTTTTCACCGTTAATTATGAGGTTAGCTGAGGGCTTGTCGTATATGGCCTTTATTATGTTGAGGTATTTTCCTTCTATACCAATTTTAGTAAGTGTTTTAATCATAAATGGATGTTGTATCTTATCAAATGCTTTTTCTGCATCAATTGATAGAATCATATGATTTTTGTCCTTTATTTTGTTTATGTGATGTATCACATTGATGGATTTGCGAATGTTGAACCATCCTTGTGCCCCGGGGATGAACCCCACTTGGTCGTGATGAATAATCTTTTTAATGCATTGTTGTATTCGATTTGCTAGAATTTTGTTTAGGATTTTAGCATCTGTATTCATCAGAGATATAGGTCTGTAGTTTTCTTTTTTTGTGTTGTCCTTACCAGGTTTTGGTATCAGGGTAATGTTGGCCTCATAAAATGAGTTAGGGAGTACTGACTCTTCTTCAATTTTTTGGAAGAGTTTGAGCAGGATTGGTATTAGATCCTCTTTGAAGGTTTGGTAGAATTCACTGGTGAAGCCATCTGGTCCAGGACTTTTGATTTTGGGAAGGTTTTTGATGACTGATTCAATTTCCTTACTGGTGATCGGCCTGTTAAGATTTTCCAGTTCTTCATGATTCAGCTTTGGAAGGCTATATGTTTCTAAGAACTTGTCCATTTCTTCTAAGTTATTAAATTTGGTGGCATATAGTCCTTCATAGTATTCTTGGATAATCCTTTGTATTTCTGTGGTGTCCGTGATAACTTCCCCTTTTTCATTTCTGATTTTGTTAATTAGTGTCTTCTCTCTTTTTATCTTAGTGAGTCTAGCCAAGGGTTTGTCGATTTTGTTAATCTTTTCAAAGAACCAGCTTTTTGTCACATTAATTTTTTCTATTGTCTTTTTGTTCTCTATTTCATTTAGTTCTGCTCTGATTTTTGTTATTTCCTTTCTTCTGCTGACCTTGGGTTTCGCTTGTTCTTCTTTTTCTAGTTTTTTAAGGTGTAACATGAGGTTATTTATTTGGGATTTTTCTTGTTTCTTGAGATAGGCCTGTAATGATATAAATTTCCCTCTTAAAACTGCTTTCGCGGCATCCCAAAAATTTTGGTAGGATGTATTTTCATTGTCATTTGTTTCTATGTATCTTTTGAGCTCTCCTCTAATTTCTTCTTTGACCCAGTCGTTCTTTAAAAGTATGTTGTTTAATCTCCATGTATTTGTGTTTTTTCCTGCTTTCTTTTTGCAGTTGATATCCAATTTCAAAGCTTTGTGATCAGAGAACATGCTTGGTATGATTTCAATCTTCTTAAATTTGCTGAGGCTGATTTTGTGTCCCAATATATGGTCTATCCTTGAGAATGTTCCATGTACACTAGAAAAGAATGTATAGTCTGATGTTTTAGGATGAAGTGCTCTATATATGTCAATTATGTCCAATTCATCTAATGTGTCATTTAGGGCTACGATTTCATTATTTATCTTCTGTTTGGATGATCTATCCATAGCTGTCAATGATGTATTTAAGTCCCCTAGTATAATTGTGTTTTGGTCAATTTCTCCCTTTAGTTCTGTTAGTAGTTGCTTGGTATATTTCGGTGCTCCCTGATTGGGGGCATAAATATTGATGACTGTTATGTCTTCTTGTTGTATAGTCCCCTTTACCATTATGAAATGTCCATCTTTGTCTCTTGTTATCTTTTTCACCCTGAAGTCTGTTTCATCGGAAATCATTATGGCTACACCTGATTTTTTCTGGGTACCATTTGCTTGAAGTGTCAATTTCCACCCTTTCACTTTGAGTCTATGCTTGTCCTTGTAGCTGAGATGTGTCTCTTGTAGGCAGCATATGGTTGGGTTTAGTTTTTTGATCCAATCTGCTACTCTGTGTCTCTTTATTGGTGAGTTCAGTCCATTTACATTTAGGGTGATTATTGATATGTGAGGATTTCCTGTCATTCTGTCTTTAGTTTTCTGGTAAGGCTGTGTCTCCATTGTTTCTTTGCCTTTTTGTTGTTGTCTGTTATTTCTGTGTGGTAGTATTCTATGATGTTTCCCTCTGTTTCTTCTTTTATTACAGTATATATTTCAGATTTGGATGTTTTTTGAGTGGTTACCCTTGAGTTTATGTAAAAGAAAGTTTGATATTTAGAGTATTCCAGTTTCTTCAGTACGCTTACTTTCTCTATTCCCATATTCCAGTTCAGGCCTTTACGCTCCCCCTTTTTATGTTTCGATTGCCACAAGTTGTCCCTGTTGATGGTGGTCTAATAGCCTCCTTTAGTATTTCTTGTAGTGCAGGTCGTGTATTAGAAAATTCCCTCAGCTTCTGGATGTCTGGAAAGGTCTTTATTCCTCCTTCATATCTAAAGGAGATCTTTGCTGGATATATTATTCTTGGCTCATGATTTCTCTCTTTCAATAGTTTGAATATTTGGTTCCATTCCCTCCTAGCTTGTAGAGTTTCTGCTGAAAAATCTGATGATAATCTAATGGGCTTTCCTTTGTAAGTTACCGTCTTCTTTTCCCTGGCTGCCTTGAGGATTCTTTCTTTATCATTGATTTTAGACAGCTTCAATACAATGTGCCTTGGTGAAGGCCTGTTGGGATTGAGGTAATTAGGTGTTCTATTTGCTTCTTGGATTCGAGGATCCAGTTCTGTCCACAAGTTTGGGAAGTTCTCATCGACGATTTGTTTGAATATATTCTCTGTTCCCTTCCTCTTTCTTCTCCTTCTGGTATACCCATTATTCTTATATTGCTCTTTCTGATGGAGTCAGAAAGTTCTTGTAGAGTTCTTTCATTTCTTTTAAGTCTCATGTCTCTGTCTTCTTCCCTCTGTGTAAATTCCAGGTTCCTATCTTCAATGTCACTGATTCTTTCCTCCATCTGGTCAACTCTACTACCTAAGCTGGATATTTTATTGTTAATTTCTTCTATTGAGTTCTTAATCTCCAGAAATTCTATTTGGTTCTTTTTCAAGATTTCAATCTCTTTTGTAAAATGCTCATGGTGTTCTTTGATTGTGTTTCTGAGTTCATTAAACTGCCTTTCTGTGTTTTCTTGCATCTCGTTCAGTTTTTTCAGAATTGCGATCTTGAATTCCCTGTCATTTAAATCACAAAGGTCCATATCTCTAAGTTCCTTTTCTGGAGACTTTTCACTTTCTTTCTGAGCTATCTTGTTGCCTTGGTTATTCATGGCAATCACTGATTTACTATTTCTCTTCCTAGACATCTACAGGAGTGTCTTCTGCAACAGGTTGATAGGTATGCGAAGAGCTTTTGGAGTTCCAAAGCTCTTTCTGCACCAGATTCAGAGCCCGTTTGTTTCAGCAGTTCTGTTTACTCCTGCAGGGATCCGCCCAGATAGGTGGGGCCAGGGGCGGGGTGAGTTGTGAGAGGTGGCCCAGAGCAATGGCTGCGACCACCACCACAGCCAGTCCTGCTTCCACAGCTCCCTCCCCTTTGCCGGAACTAGTTGAGCTGCGAATCTGTGTCTGCGGTCCACAGTTCTCAGAGCAGCAAATATTCTGTCCTTTGATCCGACACTGCTACTTTATCGCTTCTAGCACCGGGCAGGTGGGGGCGGGGCGAGCTCTGGGAGGGTAGGGAGGGGGCGGCTAGTCTCCGTGCCTAGGGCTTCCGTTCTCAGCTCGGCAGTGAGGGCTTAAACCACCGATTTCAGCCCTCTTCCCTCAGTCTTTGCTGCGAGCGTTGGGTTCAGCGGTTTTGTATGCTGCCCCCTCAGCCCTGTGGGCCGTAAGCGGAGCCCTAGCAGTCCGAGTCCTTCCCTCTCCCGCAGCGGGGGTAGTTCCGGGAGCAGCGGGCTCCGAGCACTGAGCTAGGTCTGTGTCCTGCGCCCGCGCGGCTCCGTCTCCACACTTCTCCTCTCCCTCCTCCCCCGCTCGCGCGATTCGCCCACCCGGAGGTGAATTCAGTAGTCGGCCTCTTCGTCTTGCCTGTCTGCTGTGCAAGGAGTCCTTTGTGGAGTTATTGTTGTCCGATTCGTTGTAAATTCCAGGGGAGCGTTACAGAGGCTCACCTCACGCCGCCATTTTTTTTTTTTTTTTTACAAAGGATTTTTAAACATGTGACATTCTTAATAGATAGTTTGATTTAAGAAGTATGATGTTTAAAACTATTATAGGATGACAAGTACAGAAAACTGCAAAGAAAAAAATCTAAAAGGAAATAACCAAAATGTGAGCCTTGACGATGGTCTCTGGTTAATGATACTAAAATTTCTTTTCTGCTTTTTAAATTTTACTATACATTCCTAATGTTCTATCATAAACTTGTGTTATTTTGTAATCCAACAAGAAAATAAGGTAGGTCTTCATGGAGAACTTGTTCTCAAGGTGACCTCCTGTTGCCTTCATTCCTTCACGTGGAGCGTGGCTGTGGTTTGTTCAGTTTCATCTGAATACACTGTGTGGCAGGAGGACCCATGCCATTGTCTGTCTATCTGCTCTGTAATGTCGCTTGGGGCTGTTATAAACATAACACTTATGTTTTAACAGCAAATAGTTTGGCTTTATTTTTGTATAAAGTAAGACAATTTACTGTATTTACACTAAATGCAATTTCTGGTATTTTGGGATCCAAATCTACCCCTTTACTCTTTGTTTTTTATTACTTCCTACTCTTTTATGTTCCTTTCTCTCTTTTATGCTATGTTTCCCACTCCTTTCTGTTTGTCTTCTTGACTTTAATGAAATGTTATTGAAACACAACATGTACAGAAAAGTTCGCAAATAAATCTCAATGAATTTTCACAAATTGAACACCCAATCACCTCCACTTCAGGAAACGGAAAATCGGCAGGGCCCCCAGAGGCCCCCCGTGCACACCATGTGAATCACTTGTCTCTTCCTGAGGGTGACCACGTCCTGACTTCTCACACTGCACTTGAGTTTGGGCTTTTGGATCTTCACATAAATGGACTCATGCAGTGATTTGTGTGTGTGTGTGTGTGTATCTGGATACTTTTGCTCAATATTTCTTTTGCAAGAGTCAATCATATGGTTGCGTTTAGTTGTAGTTTTTACATTGTCTTTGTTGTTTAGGACTCCATGGGGTGAACATATTATGCTTTGCCTAGTTCCTCTACCGTTGGTGACCGTTTGTGTGGTTTCCAGTTTGAGGCTGTAATGAACAGGGCCGCTGTGAACATGCAGCGTACCTCGTAATCCAGACAGGCAGTGAGCTGGGGTGTGGGCTAGTTGTGGAAGGTTCCATTTCTCTGTGTTTCTCCTTTGTTGTAAAGTGTGAGCCTCCAACTCACTCAAGTGAGAGTGGGATGTTGTCGTCTACTCAACAACAGAAGATGTTTCAGAATTTTCTCTCTGCTTCTTACAAGTATTTGCTTTAGCTCTTTTAGCTGCTTGCCTTTGATAGGTTGAGCATTTTGCAAATTTCTGGACAGGGGAACTAGCAATGTTTATTTCTTTTCCTTTTTATTTCCTTTTTATTTTTATTTCCTTTTTATTTCCTGTTTATTTCTTCTCCTGTATTTATACTGTATTTCCCTCAAAACAAGACCTAAGCGGAAAATAAGCCCTCGCATGATTTTTCAGGATGCTCGTAATATAAGCCTTACCCCCAAAATAAGCCCCAGTTAAGATCGTCAGCCAGATGGACACATTTAGTACGTCTGTTGCGACACACGACGGATGTATTGAATTATAAAATAATAATATTAATATATAATTAAATATAAATAAATAATATTGTTGACATTAATACTTATAATAAATGATAATATAAATTATAATGAACTATTTGTAAATGCCCAAGCAGGCACCTTTGGATGAGAGGTAAATGGCTACGTAAACTCGAGACTTACTGCCGAATGAGCAATCGGAGTACAGACACAACGCACAAATAACATGCACACTTGACAACGAACAGACGTGGTTGTGTCTAATATGAATCTTCATAATTCAACACATTGTGTGTAGTAACGGATGTACTTAATGTACTTGTGTGAAATAAATAAATGTTTTCTGAATTTTGGTGCCTGCAATTTTTCGTCACTTTTCTGTGGACCATCATTCTTAACTGTCATCATTTTTATTGCCACTCCTGTCTCATAAGTCTTCAATTAACATTTGATTTAATGGTAGATTTAAAGGGAATAATATTTTGACCCCCAGGCAAGATGAGTGCAAAAAGAAAGAGCTATTCTGTCGAGTACAAGAAAGGAATCATGGAGGACTCCCAGGGCAAGAATCTTATGGCTTTCTGCAAAAAGAAGTTGGATCTCCAAATGGTTCAAAAATGGCGAGCAGAGTACGATAACCTCAGTCAACAGGTGGACAAAGGAAATGCTAAGAAGCACAAGTGTGGATCAGGTTGGCAACCATTATTTCCTGAGCTGGAAGACATCATCTGTGAATTGCTGACAGGAGAGCAAAGACTTTAGTTGTGTGCAGGGCTGATATTCAAGCATTTGCCCTTGCAATGGCACCACAGTTAGAAACATCCCCAGAAGAATTCAAAGCATCACAACACTGGCTGGATGGTTTCCTTCAGAGATGTGAACTGTCTCTAAGATCGACAACTCAGTTCAAGCTGGAAGATGCTTAAGTTATTAAACGTGCACTTGCATTCAAGTCCTATGTTGATGGCATCGACTTTTCTAAATACCAACTCTCCAACATGATTGCTGTGGCTGAAACTGCAGTGTTTATGGGCCAAGGATCTCAAATGACAATTGGTCAGAGGGGTGCCTCATCAATCTACATTCCTTCCACTGGTTACAAAAGTGCATGTGTCACCTGTATTTTGGCAATCCATCTGGATAGAAAGAAAGCCCCACCTCTAAAAGCAAGAAAGATAAGGTTGAATGTGTTTCCGGCATTTATGCTCTTGAAAGCAAAAAGGCCTGGTGCACACAAGCAGTTATGAGGAAGTGGGTCAATTTAATGCCGCCACTTGTTTTGCGAGGTGGCCAAAGAGGTCTGCTAGTCTGGGACTCAGCCAGCACTCTCCATGCTAAAGACATGAAGAACTTCCTTGCAGAGAGAAGAATAGATCAAATAATGATTCCCGCAAGAATGACTGCCTATCTCCAGACTCTTGATATTGCAATAAACAAGCCATTCAAGGCCCATTTGAGCATGGAACTCAATGACTACATTGAAAATAGAATGGAGAGAAATCAGCGTGGAAACTTTGTGAAGCCTGGCCCGCAAGAGGTCGTGACTTGGGTGAAGAATTCCTGGGATAAAATCACTGAGAGCTGTGTTGTCAGTGCACTATGAGCAGGCTACATGGACAAGAAGTGCTCATTTAGGGAGAGCTCTATTGCTGGACATGAGAGATTGGGGTCAATGGTTTTACAGGAAATGGAGTCGCAAGAAATTTAAGCTGGAATTTGGGGTTTGGAGCGTTATGACGATGTTCCAGAAGATGACATGACTGTATCTGAATAAATGTAGATTGTTGTGCATGAAATAATAAGACATCCCCTGAAAATAAGCCCTAATGTGTCTTTTTTTTAAATTTTTTTTTAAAATGAACTTCAGATGCACAATATTGTATTAGGTTGGTGTGAAATTAGGTTTGCGGTTTTTGCAACTATTTTTAACCTTTTAAACCACAATTACTTTTTTTTTTGGATATCGAGGTGATTATTAAAACAAATTTTAGTAAGAATTCTTTGATTACATTATTTGATAGGTGATATAAGAATTTTTTTTAAATTAAATTTATTGGGGTGACAATTGTTAGTAAATTTACATAGATTTCAGGTGTACAATTCTGTATTACATCATCTATAAATCCCATTGTGTGTTCACCACCCAGAGTCAGTTCTCCTTCCATCACCATATATTTGATCCCCCTTACCCTCATCTCCCTCCCCCCACCCTCTCTTACCCTCTGGTAACCACTAAATTATTGTCTGTGTCTATGAGTTTTTCTTTCTCATTTGTCTTGTTCTTTTGTTGTTTTTGGTTTATATACCACGTATCAGTGAAATCATAGGGTTCTCTGCTTTTTCTGTCTGACTTATTTCACTTACCATTATACTCTCAAGATCCATCCATGTTGTCACAAATGCTCCTATATCATCTTTCCTTAACGCCGAATAGTATTCCATTGTGTATATATACCACAACTTTTTTATCCATTCATCTATCGAAGGACATTTTCCTAATGTGTCTTTTGCAGCAAAAATTAATATAAGACCCGGTCTTATTTTTGGGGAAATACGGTATGCTACTATTTCCATGTATTTTATTTTCCTATATATCTGAAACCCAAAAGATGTTATCATTACTATTTCATACAATTAATATTTATTTAGATTTAGCTACATAAATAGCTACATAAATGAAAATGCCTACAATTTTCATTGTTCTCCAACCTTCTTTTCTTATCTCTTGCCTCTGTTGGGGATCGTTTTCTTCTATCTTAGAGAATACCACTTAGTATTTTCTTTAGTGCAGGACTGCTGGTGATGAATTCAGTGGGTTTCTTTGTTTGTTTTTGTCTAAAAATGCTTTTAAGTTGCTTTTTTTGATATTTTGTCTGAGTATAGACTCTAAGTGGTCAGTTTCCTTCTGTCTGAATTTTTAAAGACATTCCATTATCTTATGGACCTAACGGTTTTCATTGCGAAAGTCAAATGTCAGCATTATTGGTGCAACCCTGAAAGCAACCTGAACTTTCCTCCCTCTTTTAGATGATTTGAACATGTATTTTTTCTTTTCTGGTTTCTTATTCTTTATTTTATATTTCAATTTATGGAATTTTTCTTTTCTTATCCTGTTTGGTATTCAGTAGGCTTCTGTTCTTTCAGATTTTGAGCTATAATTGATATATAACATTGTGTGAGTTTTAGCATATCTATCACCTCCCATAATTATTTGTGTGTGTGTGTGTGTGTGTGCGTGTGTGTGTGTTGAGAATATTTAAGTTCTACTCTTAGCGACTTTCAGGTGTATGATACAGTGTTAACTGTAATCGCCATGCTGTACCTCAGATCCCAGGACTCACTCGTCTTATATCTGAAATATTGGATCCTTTGACCAACATCTCCCCATTCCCCTCACACCCAATTCCCCTGGCAACCACCAATCTACTCTCAGTTTCTGAGTTTGGCCTTTTTTAGATTCCAAATATAAGTGAGATGATACAGTATTTGTCTTTCTCTGTCTCACTTATTTCACTTAGCATAATGCCCTCAGGGTCCATCCATGTTTTCAAAAATGGCAAGATTTGCTTTTTTATATAGCTGAATAATATTTGTGTATTATTTTCTTTATCCATTCATCCATCAATGGACACTTCCATACCTTGGCTATTGTGAATAATGCTGCAAAGAATATGATGGTGCAGATAACACTTTGAGACAGTGATTTCATTGCTCAGATAAATACCCAGAAGTGGAATTGCTGGATCACAGGATAGTTCTATGTTTAATATTTTAAATACCATTTTTCATAGTAACTGTATGAATTTCTACCAACAGTGCATAAGGATTCCCCTTTTTACCACATCCTTGCCAACTGTATCTCTTATCTTTTTGATGACAACCATTCTGACAGGTGTGAGGCATTATTTCATTCAGGTTTTGACTTGCATTTCCCTCATGATTAGTGATGCTGAGCACCTTTTCATGTACCTGTTGGCCATTTGTATGTCTTCTCTGGAAAAATGTATATTCAGAACCTCTGTCCATTTAATTGAATTATCATTTTTTCTGCTATAGAGTTGTATGAGTTCCTTATATATTTTGAATATTAACTTCTTGTCAGATAAATGGTTTGCAAATACTTTCTCTCATTCCATACGTGTCTTTTCATATTGTTGATTGTTGTTGTTGTTTACTGTGCAGAAGATGTTTAGTTTGATGTAGTTCCACTTATTAAGTTTTGCTTTTGTTGCTTTTGCTTTTGGTGTCATATCCAAAAAAATCATTGCCGAGACCAATGTTAAGGAGGCTTTTCCCTGTTTTATTCTATGAGTTTTGTTTCAGGTGTTACATTTAGGTCTTTATTTTTAGTTAATTTTTATGTAAGGATCTAATTTCCTTCTTTTGCATGTGGATATCTAGTTTTCCCAACACCATTTATTGAGGAGACTATATTTCCACACTGAATGTTCACATGTTCTATTTCATCATGTGGTAGGTTGTATGTTTCCAGGGATACATATCCATTTCTTCTAGGTTATCCAATTTGTTGACATAATTTTTCATAGTGGTTTCATGACTTTGTATTTCTGTGGTATCAATTATAAGGTGTCCTCTTTCATTTCTCATTTTGTTTATTAGAGTCTTTTCTCTTTCTTCTTAGTCTAACTTAAGGTTTGTCAATTTTGTTTATCTCTTTAAAAACCCAGCTGTAGTTTCATTGATCTTTTCTATTATTTTTCTGGTATATATTTTATTTATTTATGTTCTAATCTTTATTATTTCCTTCCCTTTGCTAACTTTGGACTTAGTTTGTTTTTGTAGTTCTTTGAGGTGAAGAGTTAGATTATGTATTGGAGATCTATTTTCTTAATGTAGGCTTTATTGCAATAACTTTCCTATTAGCACTGCTTTTGCTGTATCCCATAAATTTTGGTATGTTGTGTTTGCATTTTCATTTGTTTCAAGATATTTTTTTTATTTCCCTTTTGATTTCTTCTTTGAGCAATTGGTTGTTCAGGAGTTCATTGTTTAATTTCCATTATTAGTGAATTTTCCAGTTTTCCTTCTATTATTGATTTCTAGATTCATACCATTGTGATCAGAAAAGATATTTGGTATGATTTCAATCTTCTTAAATTTCCTCAGACTTGTTTTGTGACCTAACATATGATCAATCTTGCAGCATGTTTCATGTGTGCTTGAGAAGACGGTGTATTCTGCTTCCGTTAGATAGAATGTTCTAAATATGCCTGTTAGGCTCATTTGATCTAAAGTATAGTTCAAGCCCAATGTTTCTTACTGATTTTCTGTCTGGATGATCTATCCATTGTTAAAAGTGAGATATAGAAGTCCCCTACTATTACTATATTGTTGTTTTTTTCTCCCTTCAAACCTGTTAGTATTTGCTAAATATATTTAGGTTCTCCAATGTTGAGTGCATATGTGTTTACAATCGTTATATAATCTGTTTTGTGTGCCACTTATATCATGGTTTCCTACGACAGTCACAGTTTATGTCTACTGACATTATATATCCGTCGTATTTAGTATTTTTCATATTTAATAAGGTATTTTTTATAAATAGTTACATTAGAACAAGACAGGATGTGTTTGGCAAGTCTCCATAGTTCAGTTGCTCTCATGGACTTTAATAACATGAGAGGTTCATGTGAAATTAAAAGAATTCTCACTTTACTAGGTGGTTAAATCTGAAATAGAAACAACAACAATCTATCTATTTTCTTGACCCTTTACAAATGTGATTCAATAAACCCTTTCCTTTTAAGAACATATAGAGGGCTTTTGGTGGGAAAAAAAGTGTGCTCAACACCAAGAAACTGGGACACATAACACTTCTCAGGCTCCAGAGGCAAAGTAGTTGACGTCTATACTAACTGGTTAACTGGTGCATAAAGCAGGGCTTAACGCTGCCAGGCCACAGACAGTGGGGTCAGTGGGAAGTGGGAAATTATAACTACACGTTAGACACATGTGACAAATGTGTGGTAAACAGAGACTAAACAGGACTCATTCAAGCAAATGAGCATAATCTGAATGCAGCACTTCCACTCTTAGGGACACAGACCATCGCAGGTGACACGGGACTCCGTCTCCAGCAGGGAAAGGAGAGGGGAGCTCCCCCACTCCACGCAGTTGTCACCCTATGTCTCTGTCACACACCTTTCTGTAGGACTTTCCCAATGTCAGGGTTGGGCCTGTCTGGCCTTTCTTCTCTATTCTTCCATTTCTGTTTCTTTTTCTCCTTTTTCTAAAACTCCTAACACAGATTTTCATGCATTTAATGCACGTTTTTTTAGTAGCTAACACTGTGGGTTTTTTTTAATATGCTTCTCATTATGATATCGACCAGCATCCCTATTAAGCAAAGCAGAACTCCAGCCTTTAAATAAAACAGGGGCACAAAAGACCTTGTGAAACGACCTCCCAGACTGTTGCTGAGGGAAAGAAGAGACCTCAGTTTTGGGGTCCTGGGAAGGAGCTGAGTCCACTGCAGCCAGGGAGTAGGAGGGGTGTCACCTGGTGGGGCTGTCTGGTGAACGTGGGGAAGGGAGAGGCGGGTGTTGTCTGGGGTACAGTTAAAGCACCTGGGGTTAGAGCACCTGGAAGGAAAGTGGGGTGTATATTCCTGCGTCCGCAGCACAACCCCGGACCATGACAGTTGTAAGGCCAGCCTTTCGAAAAATAACGCCAGCCCAGGGCAGAGATGGATGGACTGGTCTAGTGGTCAGGGCTTTGGCTTCTTAGCATCCAGAGGTGACACTGCTCTCACCTGGAAGAGTGAGTACAGAGTCCAGGCAGTGAGGGACACCTCGGGGCGGTGGGGAGGTGACAGTAGCAGGTGGCAGAGGAAGAGACTGACAGAGCAGGATTGTGGGCCCTTGGCCAGGGGGATTTTGCAAGTCACCACTTCAGTGACATTGGGGACTAACATGTTGGTGAGGTCTGTCTGTAATTATGCTCTTTCTTTCCTTTTTTTTTATAGGTAAGTGGTCTGGGGATGTGTGCTGTACTCAGTGAGCAATGTGTCTGAAGACAGAGAGCGGCATGTTTCAAGGCAATGGGAAAAGCCCTCATGTCCTCCAAACATGCCCAATCAATAGTTTCTCGAGAGTGAGGGCCATGTCTCATTTCTCGAAGTGCCATCAGCACCAGGAACAGGGCAAAGTGATTTCTTGAATGAGTAAATGAATGAATGAGTAAATGATGAATCTATTGAATTCTTGCACCTCAGAAAGTAAGAAAAAAGGCACAAAGCTGCATATTACATGGTACAAGTGTGTGAATGAACTTCTCCCTGAAATGTCTGTAAGGCACATTGTTGATGAGGCAGGAGGGGAAACAGAGTAGGGAGCACAGAATATTAGCCTGAGGAGAGAAAGTGCAGAAAGAAGCATGAGACATGTAGACACAGAACATATACTTTATCTGCTAACTCAATACAAATGTGATGGGAAATTATAATGATTAAAATTATTGGCTGAAAATTACTAACTTATATTTATGGATCTACAAGATATGTTCTAGTTTAAAAAAACTCTTTTAGAAGAAAATTCTTCCTAAAATATAAAAATAACATATATCCATATTCATTGAAGCAAATTTAAAAAGAACTTTTACTGACTTAAACATTAAAAATAACTATAAGCGGAATAATTATTCTTGGTACATATTCACATACATTAATCAGTAACCATATCTATCTAAATTACAGTGGCCCTTTTGCTTTTCTGAAGAATTTTTTTTTCTTTTCAGTGTAGTCTTATAATTTCATATTTTTTTCACAGCATTGTGTACCATCTTCAAATTTGTATTTGAATGTCAATTAATTTGAAATCATTGTCATCTTTAATTGACACTTTTCTATAGACTGTAAAATTTTTAGTTAAAAAAATAGTCTCTACAGATGCTGAAGTGCTTGTATGCTCAGATCACACTCTGTAAATGGAGGATATTTTCAACTCCAGTCAGTTGTGCTTTGAATATGTATGTCAGCCAAATATTCACACAGGTCTCTGTCCACCTCTTTCCAGATGGCCTTTCTTTCAAAAAAATTTGCACCTCAAAGTTAGAGGATGGATGACATCATAAAAATGGTGGCATGAGGTGAGCCTCTTGAAATCTCCCCTGGAATTTACAACAAATTGAACAACTATAACTCCACAAAGGACTCCCTGTGCAGCAGACAAGCAAGACTAAGGGGCGCACTACTGAAATCACCTAAAGGTGGGCAAATTTTGCCAGTGGGGGAGGAGGGAAGGGAGAACGAGGGACACGAGGACACGAGGACGCAGGACGTAGACCTAGCTCAGTGCTCCAAATTCATTGCATTCCGGAACTACCGCAGCTTTGGGAAAGGGAAGAACACGGACTGCTAGGGCTCCTCTAAGGGCCCATAGGGCTGAGGGGACAGCATATAACATGACTGAACCCAAAGTTCATGGCAGAGACCTTGGAGCAAAGACTGAGGGAAGTAGGCTGAAAATGGTGGTTTAAGCCCTCACTGCTGCAGAGAATGGAAGCCGCAGGCACTGAGACTATCTGCCCCTTCCCTACCCTCCCAGAGCTCGCCCCGGCCCAACCAGCCCGGTGCTAGAAGCAGAACAGTAGCAGTGTCAGATCAAAAAAACAGAATATTTGCAGTTCTGAGAACTGTGGTCTGCAGACACAGACTTGCAACACAACTAGTTCCGGAAAAGGGGAGGGAACTGTGGAAGCAGGATTGGCTGTGGTGGTGGTCTCCACCATTGCTCTGGGCCACCTCTCACAACACATCCTGCCACTGTCCCCACCTATGTGGGTGGATCCCTGCAGGAGTAAACAGAATTGCTGAAACACACAGGCTCTGAATCTGGTGCAGAAAGAGCTTTGGAATTTCAGAACCTCTCCACATCACCCCATGGAGGCAGCGCCCTATGACTCAGGCAAACTGTTCACAGAGGAAGAGCCTGCCTTCCAGGGAATCCCCCCATTGTGTGAGAAGGCAGAATACTGCAGTTTGAGAGAATAAAAGGCTGCAGTCAGAGAGAAAATAAAACATTCTACTGACACATACTGGAAAACTAAAGAAAGATCTCTTTCTATCAACCTGTTGCAGAACCCACTCCTGAAAATGTGTAGGAAGAGAAATGATAAAACATTAATTACCATGAATAACCAAGGTAACAAGATAGCTCAGAAAGAAATGAGAAGTCTCCAGAAAATGAACTTAAAGACATGGAAATATGTGACTTAAACGGCAAAGAATTCAAGATTGTAGTTCTTAAAAAACTCAACAAGATGCAAGAAAATATAGACAGGCAGTTTAATGAACTCAGAAACACAATCAAAGAACAAAATGAACATTTTACCAAACAGATTGAAATTTTAAAAAAGAACCAAATAGAATTTCTGGAGATTAAGAACTCAATAAAAGAAATGAAGAATGAAATGGCCAGCTTAGATAGTAGAGTTGACCAGATGGAGGAAAGGATCAGTGACATTGAAGATAGAAATCTGGAAATGACACAGATGAAAGAAGAAAGAGACTTAAAAGAAATGGAAGAACTCTACAAGAACTTTCTGACTCCATCAGAAAGATCAATATAAGAATAATGGGCATACCAGAAGGACAAGAAAGAGAGAAGGGAACAGAAAGTATATTCAAACAAATAGTCAATGAGAACTCCCCAAACTTGTGGGAAGAACTGGATCCTCGAATCCAAGAATAAAATAGAACATCTAATTACCTCAACCCCAACACGCCTTCTCCAAGGTACATTATATTGAAGCTATCAAAAATTAATGACAAAGAAAGAATCCTCAAGGCAGGCAGGGAAAAGAAGACGGTAACCTACAAAGAAAATCCCATTAGATTATCATCAGATTTATCAGCAGAAACTTTACGAGTCAGGAGGCAGTGGAATCAAATATTCAAACTATTGAAAGAGAAACTATGAGCCAAGAATAACATATCCAGCAAAGATATTCTTTAGATATGAAGGAGGAATAAAGACGTTTCTAGACATGCAGAAATAGAAGGAATTTTCTAACACACAACCTTCACTACAAGAAATACTGACGGAGGCTATTCGACCAACATAAATAGGGATAATTTGTGACAAACAAAACATGAAAGGGGGGAGAGTAAAGGCCTGAACTGGAATATGGGAATGGAGAAAATAGCCATGCTGAAGAAAATGGAATACTCTAAATATGAAACTTTATTTTACATAAAATTAACGGTAATAACTAAAAAAAATATCCAGACTCAAATATATAATGTAATAAAAAAAGAAACAGAGGGAAAAGTTATAGAATACCACCACACAGAAATAATAGACAACAACAAAAAGGCAAAGAAACAATGGAGACACAGTCTTACCAGAAAACCAAAGATAAAATGATAGAAAATCCTTAAATATCAATAATCACCCTAAATGTAAATGGACTGAACTTGCCAATAAAAAGACACAGAGTAGCAGATTGGATCAAAAAACTGAACCCAACCATATTCTGCCTCCAAGAGACACATCTCAGCTACAAGGACAAACATAGACTCAAAGTGAAAGGGTGGAAATTGACACTCCAAGCAAATGGTATCCCCAGAAAATCAGGTGTAGCCATACTGATATCAGATGAAACAGACTTCAGGATAAAAAAGGTAACAAGAGACAAAGATGAACATTTCATAATGATAAAGGGGCCTATACAACAAGAAGACATAACACTCATCAATATGTATGCCCCCAAACAGGGAGCACTGAAATATACCAAGCAACTACTAACAGAACTAAAGGGAGAAATTGACCAAAACACAATTATAGTAGGGGACCTAAATACATCATTGACAGCTATACATAGATCATCCAAACAGAAAATAAATAAAGAAATAGCTGCCCTAACTGACACATTAGATAAAATGGACATAATTGATATTTATAGACCACTTCATCCTAGAACATCAGACTATACATTTTTTTCTAGTGTACATGGGACATTCTCAAGGATAGACCATATATTGGGACATAAAACTAGCCTCAGCAAATTTAAGAAGATTAAAATCATACTAATCATATTCTCTGATCACAAGGCTTTGAAATTGGATATCAACTGCAAAAACGAAGCAGGAAAAAACACAAATATGTGGTAATTAAACAACATACTTTTTTAAAATTATTTAATTTTTTATTTTTTTTTAGCGTAGTGGTTAGATATTTATTTATTTATTTATTTAATTGGGGAAGGGGAACAGGACTTTGGGGGTACAGTGTGTACTTCCAGGACTTTTTTCCAAGTCAAGTTGTTGTCCTTTCAGTCTTAGTTGTGGAGGGTGCACCTCAGCTCCAGGTCCAGTTGCCATTGCTAGTTTCAGGGGGCGCAGCCCACCATCCCTTGCAAGAGTCAAACTGGCAACCTTGTGGTTGAGATGATGCGCTCCAACCAATTAAGCCATCCCGGAGGCAGCTCAGCTCAAGGTGCTGTGTTCTATTTTAGTTGCAGGGGGCGAAGTCCACCATCCCTTGCGGGACTCGAGGAGTTGAACCAGCAACCTTGTGTTTGAGAGCCCACTGGCCCATGTAGGAATCGAACCGGCAGCCTTTGAAGTTAGGAGCATGAAGCTCTAACTGCCTAAGTTACTGGGCTGGCCCTAAACAACATCCTTTTAAAGAACGACTGGGTCAAAGAAGAAATAAGAATTGAGATTAAAAGATAAATAGAAACAAATGAGAATGAAAATACATTCTACCAAAATATTTTGGATGCAGTGAAAGCAGTTTTAAGAGGGAAATTTATATCACAACAGGCCTATCTCTAGAAACAAGAAAAATCCCAGATAAATAACCTAATGTTACACCTTCAAGAACTAGAAAAAGAAGAAAAAATGAAATCCAACATCTGCAGAAGAAAGGACATAATAAAAATCAGAGCAGAACTAAATGAAATAGAGAACAAAAAGACAATAGAAAAAATTAATGTGACAAAGAACCATTAATGTGGTTCTTTGAAAAAATTAATAAAATTGACAAACCCTTTGCTAGACTCACTAAGATAAAAAGATAGCAGACACTAATAAACAAAATCAGAAATTAAAGAGGGGAAGTTATCACGGAGGCCATAGAAATACAAAGGATCATCCAAGAATACTATGAAGGACTATATCCACCAAATTCAATAACCTAGAAGAAATGGACAAGTCTTAAAAACAAATAGCCTTCCAAGGCTAAACCATGAAGAACTGGAAAATCTACACAGACCAATCACCAGTAATCCAAAACTTTTCCAAAAGCAAAAGTCTGGGTCCAGATGGCTTCACCAACGAATTCTACCAAACCTTCAAAGAGAATCTAATAGCTTTCTAACTCAAACTCTTCCAAAAACTGGAAGAAGAGACAACACTTCCTAACTCATTTTATGAGTCCAACATTACCCTGATACCAAAACCTGGTAACATAAAAAGAGAAAAGTACAGACCAATAACTCTGATGAATACAGATGCAAAAATCCTGAACAAAATTCTAGCAAATCCAATACAACAATGCATTAATAAGATTATTCATCACAACCAACTGGGGTTCATCCCAGGGGCACAAGGATGGTTCAACATACACAAATCCATCAATGTGATACATCACATAAACAAAATAAAGGACAAAAATCATATGATTATATCAATTGATGCAGAAAAAGCGTTTGACAAGAAACAACATCCATTTATGATGAAAACACTTAATAAAATAGGTATAGAAAAAAATACCTTAACACACTAAAGGCCATATATGAGAAATCCTCAGCTAATATCACAATTAACTGTGAAAAACTGAAGCCCTTTGATCTACTTTCAGGAACACAACTGTCCCCATCACCTCTGCTTTTCAACATAGTGTTGTAAGTCCTAGGCCAAGCAATCAGTCAAGAGAAAGAAATAAAAGGCATCCAAATTGGGAATGAAGTAGTTAAATTGTCACTCTTTGCAGATGACATGATGCTATATATAGAAAACCCTAAAGACGCCACCAAAAAGCTGTTAGAAACAATAAACGAATACAATAAAGTAGTTGGCTACAAAATCAACATACAAAAGTCCATTGCATTCCTGTATACTAACAATGAAATCTCAGAAAAAGAACTTTAAAACATCAATTCCTTTTGCAATTGCAACAAAAAGAATAAAATACCTAGGAATAAACTCAACCAAGATGTGTAAGACCCATATGCTGAAAACTATAAGACATTTTTAAAAGAAATTGAAGAAGACACAAAGAAATGGAAAGACATTCCATGCTGCTGGATTGGAAGAATCAACATAGTTAAAATGGCTGTATTATCCAAAGGAATATACAGATTTAATACAATCCCCATCAAAATTCCAATGGCACTTTTTAAAGAAATAGAACAACACATCATCAGATTTGTATGGAACCACAAAAGACCCCAAATAGCCAAAGCAATCCTAAGAAAAAAGAACAATGCTGGAGGTATCACACTCCCTGACTTTAGCTTGTACTACAGGGCAACAAATATCAAAAAAGCATGGTATTGGCAGAAAAAGAGACACACAGGCCAATGGAATAGAAGTGAGAACCCAGAAATAAACCCACATAAATATGGACAGATAATTTTTGACAAAAAAGCCAAAAACATGCAATGGAGAAAAGACAGCCTCTTCAATAAATGGTGCTGGCAGAATTGGATAGCCACGTGCAAAAGAATGAAACTGGACTGCTGTCATCATGTACCAAAATTAATTCAAAATGGATCAAAGAACTAAGCATAAGACCTGACACAATAAACTGCACAGAAGAAAACATAGGTACTAAACTTATGGATCTTGGGTTCAAAGAGCATTTTATGAATTTGACTCCAAAGGCATGGAAGTAAAAGCTAAAATAAATGAACAGGACTATACCAAACTTAAAAGCTTCTGCACAGCAAAAGAAACCATCGACAAAATAAAGAGGAAACCAATGGAATGGAAGAAGAGTTTTGCAAACAGTGCCTCCGATAAGGGTCTAATATTCAAAATATAGAAGGAACTCATGAAACTCAACAACAAAAAAACAAACAACCCAATTGAAAAATGGAGAGACATTTCTCCAAAGAGGACATACAAATGGCAAATAGACGTGAAAAAATGCTCAACATCACTAATCATCAGAGAAATGCAAATAAAAACCACAATGAGATATCACCTCACCCCAGTCAGAATGGCTATCACCAACAAGACAAATAGTAACAAGTGTTGGAGAGGCTGTGGAGAAAAAGGAACCCTCATACACTGTTGGTGGGAATGCAGACTGGTGCAGCCGCTATGGAAGGCAGTGTGGAGGTTCCTCAAAAAATTATGAATAGAATTACCATATGACCCAGCAATCACTCTCCTGGGTATATACCCAAAAAATCTGAAAACATATTTCCATAAAGACACGTGTGCTCCAATGTTCATTGCAGCTTTGTTTACGGTGGCCAAGACATGGAAACAACCTAAATGTCCTTCGATAGATGAATGGATAAAGAAGTTGTGGTATATATACACAATGGAATACTGTTCGGCGTTAAGGAAAGATGATATAGGAGCATTTGTGACAACATGGATGGAGCTTGAGAATATAATGCTAAGCGAAATAAGTCAGACAGAAAAAGCAGAGAACCCTATGATTTCACTGATATGTGGTATATAAACCAAAAACAACAAAAGAACAAGACAAACAACTGAGAAACAAAAACTCATAGACATAGATAACAGTTTAGGGGTTACCAGAGGGTAAGGGGGGTGGGGGGTGGAAGATGAGGGTAAGGGGGATCAAATATATGGTGATGGAAGGAGAACTGACTCTGGGTGGCGAACACACAATGGGATTTATAGATGATGTAATACAGAATTGTACACCTGAAATCTATGTAACTTTACTAACAATTGTCACCCCAATAAACTTTAATTTAAAAAAAAGTAGAGGACAAACAAAAGACTTCAATTGATTCAAATACTAGATTAATTTACAGTTTAATTCTTCAAATGTGGAATATTTCTAATATCTGCTTAATGATGGCCAGTAAGCAGAAGATGTTCATACTGCCCTGATGAAGGCATTTTTTAATCCCTAGCAGCGCTGTACAGTTGAATTGTGTACTTTAGTTACTCCATATGATTCTAGTTTTAAAAATTTGATGACTATCACTTGTCTTTGGTAGAATATCACAACTCTTACAGATATAATTATTATATATGTGAAAAACCACAACTATATGCCAAATATGGTTTCTAATTAGTAGGAAGATAGTTTCTAAGAGAATACTGTCCTTCATCAAAATTTGTGTCACTATATGAGCTCTCAAACAAATGATTTTCTTTTTAACGTTGAACTTTTTAACTGAATTTACAATAGCATTTACAATAATGTCTGATGTTTTATCATTAAGAGGGTGAACTTCCAAAAGCTTTATTTTGATGTTCTAAAAAGTATGAAAAATTACATCACTGTTGATATTTGCTTGTTATTTTCTGTTTGAAGAATCTGATGACACCATTATAATACTCGTATCATTTTTCTGTTTTCGAATCTCTCTTCTGCCAAAGCAGCAGAAACCATATCATTTTACTTTTTAAACATGAACAAGAAATTTAGAATTGTAAATAAGTAAAATTAGTTTAGAAGACCAGTAATGTGATCTAAATGAAAGTCTTGCTTCATAGAATGCTATGTAAACAAAACTCTGCTCCTGTAGATATTAAATTGTCATTTTTGAGCAGTCTGTTGAAAGTACCGGTTAACTTTCAGAGTAGATGCCGCTGTGTTTTCAGCTGTCTGGTTGAATTCCGTGGTGTCAGTGACACATGATGAATGTCACATACTGACAACCAGTTTGTAAAAGTTACATGTTTACCATCAATGGTCTTGTGAAATGGAAATTTCCAACTTAATTATTTTATTAACTATATACTTTTTATTATTTTGGCTCATCCTGACAAAAGGGTTAATTAAGAAGTAAAAAATCACTGCCAAACAATAAAACAAACAGTTCTAAACTGACACCACGAAATGAGACAAAACCGCAGTGGCTGTGGGAAGCAGAGACTATGAAGGACCATCATCAAGCCAACGAGCAAAATCCCCCTGGCCTAGGGCCCACAATCCTGCTCTGTCAGTCTCTTCCTCTGCCACCTGCTACTGTCACCTCCCCACCGCCCCGAGGTGTCCCTCACTGCCTGGACTCTGTACTCACTCTTCCAGGTGAGAGCAGTGTCACCTCTGGATGCTAAGAAGCCAAAGCCCTGACCACTAGACCAGTCCATCCATCTCTGCCCTGGGCTGGCGTTATTTTTCGAAAGGCTGGCCTTACAACTGTCATGGTCCGGGGTTGTGCTGCGGACGCAGGAATATACACCCCACTTTCCTTCCAGGTGCTCTAACCCCAGGTGCTTTAACTGTACCCCAGACAACACCCGCCTCTCCCTTCCCCACGTTCACCAGACAGCCCCACCAGGTGACACCCCTCCTACTCCCTGGCTGCAGTGGACTCAGCTCCTTCCCAGGACCCCAAAACTGAGGTATCTTCTTTCCCTCAGCAACAGTCTGGGAGGTCGTTTCACAAGGTCTTTTGTGCCCCTGTTTTATTTAAAGGCTGGAGTTCTGCTTTGCTTAATAGGGATGCTGGTCGATATCATAATGAGAAGCATATTAAAAAAAACCCACAGTGTTAGCTACTAAAAAAAAAAAGTGCATTACATGCATGAAAATCTGTGTTAGGAGTTTTAGAAAAAGGAGAAAAAGAAACAGAAATGGTAGAATAGAGAAGAAAGGCCAGACAGGCCCAACCCTGACATTGGGAAAGTCCTACAGAAAGGTGTGTGACAGAGACATAGGGTGACAACTGCGTGGAGTGGGGGAGCTCCCCTCTCCTTTCCCTGCTGGAGACGGAGTCCCGTGGCACCTGCGATGGTCTGTGTCCCTAAGAGTGGAAGTAGTGGATGAGACCATGTTTGGGATACACGTTGGCCGGTTCACAGTGAGGCCTGTGTGCTCGTCTGCAGCCTTCTGTGGAACTGCCTGGGCGCCAAAGAAGCCTCAGCCTCAGGGCGGCACCCCTGTTCTGAGGACCAGGCGCCCCAAGTGTTGCCATTCACAGGGTGTGTGCGAGGGGCGCTGACTCAGCAGCATGGAGATCAAGGCCCACGGGACCCCGAGGGTCAGGAGCTGGGAGCCTGACCCACGGGCTTGGGGCCTTGGAAACGGGGGCTTGTTTTTATTCCTTTTTTCCTCTTGTACGTGCTTCTGACTTCTGTACAGTGAACATATCTCACCTAAACATTTTAAAGTTATTTGTGAAGGTTACCCTTGTTTTTAAATTTTATTTATCACACACTTAAACACAACTAACTATATTCCTGGCCCTATTGAAAGCACATTTCACATCCAGCCTGCACAGCAGCACTGTTATTATAACTCCCATTTTACAGATGAGGAAAATGAGGAACAGACAGCTTAAGGGGTTTGCCCAAAGTCACACAGTAAGTAGAGAGCCAGAATGAGACTCAGGTGGTCTGGCTCTAGACGCCTCGTCTCTAAAACCTAAGGCATGCTGCCTTACATGTGGAAAGATTGATGTCGCTGGGGAATGGATAAACGGGTCAGAAAGATTTTCACGGGACTGTAGTGACTGAGCAGAAGCAGTATGTGAGACACGTGCCGTCACAGGGTGCTGCTGAAGAGGACACAGATGCCACAGGGTGCCGGCACTCCAGCTGCTGTGCCCGAGGCAAGACGCAGGCACCCAGGCGCCCGGGCACCGAGCGAGGAGACCCTTGGAGCAAGTTGGCAAACAGGGTGGAAAGCAGCAGAGAAGGGGGCAAAGTGACCGGCTGTTTCCCAGGAAAGGGACAAGGATGAAAGGACCCCCATCAGGGTGTGAGCCTCGAAACGGGGGAGGGCTGATTCTGACAGAATCACTACAGTTTCCCCACAATGGGAAAAACGAGATAGAAAAAGAGAAAACAATGATTCCATTTTAGTGTTGACGAGAAGTTGATGCACCCGCCTGTGAACACGTTTTCCTTTGCCTGGGAGTTGTCTGCAGTCACATTCACCTTCTGTGTCCCTTCAGCATCAGACTCTGCAGAGTTTCTGACTTCGCAGTGGCACAGTCCCTCTGGCTGCCTAGACAATGCTTCTGTGTCCCGTCAGTCCTCCCATGGAAGTGCTGCAGCCAGACACGTGCCCTTCATTAACTCCTCCGAGGAGAAGAACAGGGGTGCATTAACGTCACTCCGGCGGCGACTCGGCATCTGCGCCTTTCGCCTTTGCCTCCACACAGCATTTTCCATGGCCGCAGTCTTCCTCCGTTCTCCCCTAGGTCGGCTCACTACAGCACATGAACAGCTCTTTCCCAGAAGGAAATTAATCATTGTTTCTTCTTTCTCATGCACCAAAGGAGCACTGTTTTATTGCAAAGCTGAAGCCGTTTACAGTGCTTTTCCAGCCTAAGGCTCACTTTTGTGTTGTAAACAGGTCAGCAGGTTTTCCCTGGAGCTTTTCTTCCTTTGGCCCTGTCGACTTCCATTTATTCCTTGTCTCCCATAGCTGAGTTTGAGAACTTAGGTTATGCATATATGTTTTTAAATCAATATGTAGTTTTCTGCTCTAAACAATATCAAAGATGGATTTTTCTTTTGGCAAGAGAGAAAAATGTGAATTATCATTAGAGCTTGATAAGCTACATATATTCGACCAGGAAGGAAAACATCCATGGTGTTCTTGAATAATATAATAAGTTGTCTCAAGTGGAATTCATGCTCTTGATAAAATAATGATCTTGTTTGACAGGTCAATTAAGTTACCCTCATGAACTCACAAGGAAAGCAGGTTCATCCAAACGCCTCTAGGATTGTTGGTAGTTCTTAGAAACCAACAATTCCTTTTCCTTTTGCCAGAAGAACAAGTGGGTTCTTGGAGCAGGCAGTAGACGGTTCTGACCCTCTGAGCCCTAAGAGCCCTTACACTTGGGAAGAGCAGAGGGGTGATGTGGCGAGGGGCGCAGGCTTGGTTAGCATGGTTGGCATCCTGGATTAGTGGGGACAGCTCCATGATTCAATGAGCAGGTTGGGTCGGGAGGCCACTGCTGCTCACGTGCCAGATCCCCAGGAGAAGAGGCCAAAAAGAAGACTTGGAAAACAGACAAGATCACCACAGCCGTACTAGGACAAGCGCTCTGCCACCTCTGACCTCAATGTTAGGTCAGCATTGAAAGGTGGTGCTGGGGGTTGGGGTGCCGAAACCTTTGTCATATTGGGAAGCTAGAGAGCAAACACATGCCCAAGCAGTTGGTCCCGAAGTCCCCACCAGACACCTCTATTGTAACAGAATTACTGTGACTACTACCACCCTCCCCAAACTTCTCACCCCCAAATATCACGGCAACCTAGAAACCCAAAAGAATAAGAACTCAGAAAGAGAGCCACTGGCCTCTCTGGAAGACATGCATGTGCTGGTTTTAATTAACACTTCCTTTTAATTCAATGAGAAAACATCTTCTGGGTCCTATTATGTGCCGGGCTCTGGTGGAGGTCCGGGAAACTGGATGAGCCCACGGTCACAGTAACGAGGACATTACTGGGACACTGTTTGTCTGCCCCTCCCTTCCTCACTCGGGGGTTTAATCAAATTACCTTTTGATTGTATGGCAAAGTTAACTATTGTTACAAGCAATTATACAGTTGACACAGCCTCTAATGAACTCTATTGATTGCGGTAGGTAGAAGTTCAAATAAGTCACTTTTCTCAGCTCCATTTTCCCACCTAGATCTTAAGGAGCAAATGGAAACTATGTGGCACAATCAGAAAAGTGCACAAGCATGTCTCTTGTAGCACTGTGGATTATAGCAAAATGTAGTTACTAACATGCATCCAAAGGATCAAATACAGTAGAGCACAGTCAGCATAGACGCAGCATTGAAAACATACAGTCTATGCATTGGCATGGAAAGCTGTCCATGACATATTTGTGAAATGGAAATAAAACGAGGTTACCGGGCAACATATGCACCGTGAGTCCATTTATATGTGTATTTATACATGTATGTTTATAAGTGAGTGTATTTATGCATGCATGTTTACAAATGCATAGATGAACTCGTCCACTTGCTGATAAGAGTTACCTCTGATGGAATGTGGATGAGGGTTGGAAAGAGATTAACTACAAGGAAGCCTTCACCTTGTATTTACACATGTTTCTGTACTGCTTTATTTTTGTGTTACAACTAGTATGTATTGTTTTTTATAATTAAAAAACCCAATAAACATATTTAAATACAGTGGTACCTCGGTTTTCGAACATAATCTGTTCCGGAAGATGGAGTTCTGAAACGTTCGAAAACCGAGGCACAGTTTCCCCATAGAAAGTAATGCAAAATGGATTAATCCGTTCCAGGCCTTTAAAATCAACCCCTAACACTGAAAATTTAGCATGAATTTTACCATCTAATAATACCATAGATACACAAAATTTGCGGCGTTTGTAAACTGAAATGTTTGTCAATGGAGACATTCGAAAACCGAGGTACCACTGTATTAGAAAAAAGCGACATCTTCATTTTCTGTGTGTGCGGGTAATGCACATAAAGCTTTTATCACAGTCCTCGGCCTTAGACAGTGTTTCGTTTATAGTACCTATCCTTGTTTTTGCCATAAAATGCCAGACACCGTCTTGCTTCATATTTCACTTCCTAAACTTCTTTATGTAGATGTCACATAAAGCTTTCCCTGAACTCTGCCTGAACTGCCTTTCTTTCACACACACACACACACTCACACGCACACTCACACACATACAATACACACTCACATGCACACACACGTACACACTCACACGCACGTACACACTCACACACTCACACACGTACACACTCACACACGCGTACACACTCACATGCACACTCATGCACACATACACACTCACACGCACACTCACACACACATACACACTCACACACACATACACACTCACACACACTCGCATGCACACTCACACACACATACACACACGCACACTCACACACACTCACACGCACACCCACATTCACACGTGCACACACACACAATCACACTGTCCATCTCTTCCCTGTTTGACTTTGTCCTTAAAACATTGCTGTCTCACGTGCCATCTCATTTACTTTTTGCCTTGTGTGCTGCCGCTTTGCCCTGCTCGAATGGCAGCTCTAACAGGGCAGCCGCATCCCTAGCTCCTAGAATAAGCCTGGCACATAGGAGGCCTTCACCAAATACTTGTTAAATGAACAAATGAATAACACTGTCATTGCACATGTGGAATGAGGTCATCCACATGGAGCATGTGGGCCACAGAAGCACTAGGGCAGAGTGGCTCTTAAAAGCCTGGCTCTGGCACTGGGCTGCCCAGACATACATATGGGCTTCCTGGTTAGAAGCTGACTTATCCTGGGCAAATTCCTTAAACCCTCTCAGTCTCAGATTCCTCATCTATAAAATGGGAATAAAAAGTCAAAGCCAAGAAAAAATCATAAGGCAAACTAGAAAGTATTTTGAACTAAATAAAAATGAAAACGTATTATAACATATCAAAATGTGTGTGATGCTGCTAAATAGTATTGAGAAGTATTATTGTGCGAATCTAAAACATTAGAACAAAAGAAAGGTCTCAAATCAATGACTTCTGATTTTATATTAAGAAATTAGAGAAAAAGAGTAAATTAAACACATACTAGTAGAATAATGGAAATAATACACATTAGAGTGGAAATCAATGAAATAGAAAACGGATAAGCAATAGAGAAATATCAACAAAATCAAAAGCTAGTTCTTTGAGATCAATAAAATTGATAAATCTCCACTCAGATTGATCAGGAAAAATGAAAGAGAAAACATAAATTACCAAAGAATGAGAGAGGTGACACCATACAGATCCCTTAAAAGGATAATAAGGGAATATTGCTACACTCATTTCCTACAGCTACTTTAACAAAGTACCACAAATTGGGAGGCTTAAACCACAGAAATGTATTCTCTCGTGGTTCTGGAGGCGAGAAGGTGTCGTTGGGGCCATTGTTCCCTGACTCTGCCTTTTTTTAGCTTCTTGTGCTCAGCAATCCTTTGCATTCCTTGGCTTGCAGTTTTACCACTTCAATCTCTACCTCTGTCATCACGTGGCATTTCCTCTGTGCACGTGTCCCCGGGTCCAAATTCTCCTCTTCTTCTAAGGACACCAGTCATATTAGATTTAGGGCTCACTCTAATCCAGTACAACCTCATCTTCATTAATTACATCTACAAAGCCCAGTTTCTAAAGAAGGTCACACGCTGAAGTTCCAGTGCACGTGAATTTGGGGGGAACATTATTCAACCCAGCACAAGGATGAACAACCTCAGCCAATAAATTCAACAACTTAGATGGGATGACAAAATTCCTCAAAAGACACAAACTACCAAGTCTCACTGAAGAAGAAATAGGTAACCTAAGTAGCCTTATATCTATTAAAGAAATTAAAGTCATATTTTAAAATTTTCCCTAAACAAACATCCCTTCAGGACCAGATGGCTTCAAGAGTGAATTCTACCAAACATTTAAGGAAGAAATAACACCAATTCTACAAACTCTTTCAGAACACCAATTGTATACATTGAAGAGGAGGAAATTCTTTCTCCATTCATTCTGTGAAACCCATCCTGATACAAAGTACCAGTACCAAAACCAGGAAAACACAAACAAATATTTCATGAATATAGATGCAAATTTCTCATGAAAACTTTGGTTAATTGAATCCAAAATATCTAGAAAGGATAATTAATTCATCATGACCAAGTGGGAATTATCCCAAGAATGTAAAGTTGCTTTAACACTTGAAAACCAACTGATGTAATTCACCATACTAACAAACTAAAGAAGAAAAACCATATGATTTTTCAATAGACATATAAAAATCCTTTCCCAAAATCCAACACTCTTTCCCAATAAAAACTCTTGCAAATTAAGAACAGAAGGTACTTTCTCAACCTGATAAAGGATGTCAGTAAAAAACTCTATAGTTAACCTCATGTAATGGTGAAAGGCTGAGTGCTTTCCCACTAAGACCAGGAACAAGACAAGAATTTTTGCTGTCACCACTTTCCAGCATGGTGCTGGAGGTTCTCACCAATGGAATCAATCAAGAAAAATAAACAAAAGGCATCCAATCAGAAAGGAAGATGTAAATTTGCTGTTATTCACAGACGGCGTTATCATCTATAGAACTCTCATGCAATCTAGCAAACAAACAAAAAAACAAAGTCAAAAAACTACTAGAACTAATACATGAGTTTAACAGGGACACAGACACAAGGGCAGCTTACAAAATCAATTGTATTTCTAAATGCTAGCAACAATCAGAAGTAACATTTAAAATAACATTTACAATAGCATAAAAATATGAACTGCTTGTAAGTAAATCTGACTAAAGAAGTGCAAAACACACACTGAAAACTACAAAATATTGCTGAGAGAAATTAAAGAAAAAATAGAGATATACCTGTATTGATAGGTTGAAAGAATTAATATTAGATGTCAATTTTCCCCAAATAGGTGTAGAGATTTAATACAATCTCTATCAAAATCCCAACAGATTTTGAACAGACTTTTAGAAATTGACAAGCTAATTCTAAATTTCATACGGAAATGCGGAGGATCTGAAACAGCCAAAACAATGTTGACGAAAAGAAGAAAAGCAGTATTAGTGAAAAGATAGACAAATAGGTCAATAGAACAAAATCCAGAATCCAGACATAGAACCACACATGTGGTAAACTCATTCTTGATCAACATACAATGGCAATTCAGTCCTTTCAACAAATAGTGCCAGAATAGTACATATTCATATGCAAATAAGGAACCTCAACTGATACTTCATACTATATAGGAAAATTAACTCAAAATGCTAAAATGCTTCCTAAACATAAATGTGAAACCCTTAAGTATAAAAGTTTCAGAAGACAATAGAGGAGAAAACCTTTCATACCTTGGGTTAGATGAAGATATTTTAGATGTGACACCAAATACACAATACATAAGAGAACAAAGTAGACTTCGTCAAAATTAAAAACTTCTTTTCTTCAATAAACATTGTTAAGATAAGTCATAGACTAGAAGAAAATATTTGCAAATCATATATATGATAAAGTACTAGTACCCAAAATATATTAAGAATTCCCCAAACTCAATAATCAGAAAACAAACCACCTAAGTCTTAAAAATGGGCAAAAGATTCTAACAGACACTTCACCAAAGACATACATGTGGCAAAGTGAGAAGTTGTTCAACATCATTAGTCATTAGGAAAATGCAAATTAGAACCACAGTCAGATTAGAGAACCATCACTACGAGTCCATTAGAATGTTTAAAGATGGACTGTTCCAAGTGTTGGTGAAGATATTCAGTAAACGACATGCTCATTCCCCCTTGGAAACGTAAAATGGTATGTGCAATTTGGAAAGGAATTTTGCAATTTCTTAAAAGGTTTAGCACATCCCTATCATACAATCCAGTCACTCTCCTAAGTATTCATTCAAGAGAAATGCATATTTTTGTACAGAGATATGTATTTAAAATGTTCTTCACAGTTTTATTTATAACAACCGCAAACTAGAAACAACTAAATGCCTATTAACAGCTGAAAGGCAAATTAAATAATTGAATACTCTTCATCAATGAAAAGGAATGAAGTATGAGTCCGATTATGTAAAATTTTGGAAAATGCAAATTAACGTGTAGTGACAGAAAGCAGACCACTGGGTGCCTGGGGATGGAGGAGGGGTGGGGAGTGGGTGGGTGGGGGGACTGGGAAATGGATTGCCAAGGGGCATGAGGACATATTCGGGGTGACAGGTGTGTTCATGATGTTTATATAGGTGTTTACACAGATCAAAACTTATTGAGTTACATTAGTTAAATATATGCACTTTATTTTGTCAATTATACATCAATTAAGCTACTTTTAAAGTCTCAGAGCTTTAACACAGGGTTATTATGAGAAATAAATGAGATTTCATACATATATTAAAACATATTATATATTTCACACATACATATATAAAAGGCTGAGAGCATAAATATTTTTAAGTGCTAGTTATTGTGTCAGTTGACAGTGATGTTGGGTTTTCCCCACCCTTCTATTAATTTACCTATATTTTGGAGGAGATGTAACTTACGTAACAGTAAGTTACATAGATAGGAAGTGTGTAGCTTGATACACTTTTACACGTGTCCAGAGCCCCATGAAGTTCCCTCATTTCCCCTCCCAGTTAATACTCCCTCAGAGCAACCTTTATCCAGATGAACTCTGCCTGTTTTGAGCTTCAGATAAGAGCGACCCAGGGTGCACTTGTGCTAACCATCTTCCTCCAAGGGTTTGGCTGTGCAGTGCGCCCACATCCTTGCACAGTCACTGTTAAATCGTTGCCCTCATTTTGTTGTCTCCACTGTGTGAGCACTGCATTCATCGTCTTTTCTGCCACTGGTGGACGTGGGCTGTTTCCAGGCGTGGCTATCAGGCTGAGGCGAGCAATCTGCTGTGTCTTCTGGGGGACATGAGCACCTCCAGCTGTTGACAGGGCTGGCCCCACTCCCGCCAGCTGCAGAGGCAGCTGAAGACGCAAGGAGATCACGTTTTCAGTTTCTTTAGTGGGGAGGTGGGCTCTGCTTCCCACCAAGACTCATTTAGTGGGCAGCCAAAAGGAGAGGCGAATGTTCCCTGTCTGTTCCTTGGTGGTTTGTTACAGCAGGGGTTATAAGGTGCAATCGTGGCAGAAGCCACACCCTCCTAGCAATCTGCCTACTCTCATCCCCCAAAACACAAGTCAACACAATCCAATTCTGGACTGTTCCAAATTCACTTGTTGAAGCATTGCCTAAATCTGCGTTCCATGGGGCTTCGTGTCAACAAGCACTCCCTGAAAAAGGAAGCGTGCCAGGGTCAGTAAGTTGGGGACTGACGCATCCTCCACCCCTCCGGAGATGCTAATACTGCCGGGATTAGCACATTAGGGGTTCTGAGAAGTCCCACCATAGCATAACCTGCTTGCTGTAGCATTTCCAGAACTCATTTCTAGGCAAGAGCCACCACTTTCTGTGGATCCCGTGTTTCTTGGAACAGGCTTAGGAAATGGTTCTTCTGTGACCTTGGAGAGCCTTCCTGATGCTGGTCTTCAGATTTCCTCCCACACAAGCCCCGCAGTGCAGACGTGCAGATGGCAGCAGCCCTGAGTGGGAGTTAGGAACTGAGGGTTGCCGCAAATGCCTGCTCAGTGGCATCTGAAAGTCTCGCTTCAAGGGTGGCTCTGCTTTAGAAAGCACAGCTGTCACTCTGGGGTCTCTGTGTGTTTTGATCACAGATGGATGATATCTCAGCTCTCTGGGTTTGAGACACTGTAGCAGGCAGACAGAGAGGAAAGAAGTGAGAGCGAAGATTCTCGGAAAAGTGCACAGGGAGCCGGGCACTGAAGGAAAGTGCCGCCCCAGACAGACACACGGCCAGCTGTGACAGAGAAGAGTCGAGCCCTGGTGTCCCTTGAGGAAGGTGCGGAACATGAGGTCATCTCAGAGGACTACTAAGAGCTGAGGTGGCCCACAGGGAAGGGAGGGGGAATCACACCTGTGTGGGAACGTGTTGAAGAGGGATTCTGGGTCAAGGTGCATTTACTGTCAACCCAGTGACATGGAGGTCTCAGGCTTCTCCGTTGCCCAGGCCACTTCCAAGACTGGATGTCGCTTTGTCATCCTCTGTAGTGCATTCTTTTTCTTACAAAGCCTATAAACTGGGTCCACCCTCTCTGGCTGCTTATACTGAAGACATTTCTTGGAAGTGCCTTTCTGTATACCTTTGTCTCCTTTTTTCCTTTCTCTCTCTGCCCTCTGTGTTCACATCTATTTAGGCAAAGGATTGTGTGTTGGAGCATGTGTGTGTGCGTGTGTGTTTCTGTGTGCATGTGTGTGTGTGCGTCCGTGCTCACGTACATATGTTGTGTGTGCACACACGTGTGTGTGTGAGGAATGCTAGAGGGCTTGTGTTTTCATTGAAACTGCACACATTCTTTGCACACAAAGAATGCATTTTCTTCCAACCCAAGGAAGGTCAACCACATGGCACAAAGCTCTCAGCCCATTTTTCCAGAACAGTCCAAACTTATTTCAGTCACGCTGAAAATGGCTCAAAACATAATTAAGTCACTTCTTTTTCAGCTCCTAGAACATTTTTCTCTCTCCAGATAATGTCTTGGAAATGGCCCAGGAGCCAGTGGAGTCATAAGGGGACCTGGATCACTGGCATGGCCACATCCCACAGATGCCCCATAGGTTTATCCCGAGCCCTGGCCCAGTCGCAGCCCCTCAGAGGAAGGGGTCCTGCCAAGCTGGAATGAGCCAAAACTAACTGCCGTGGCTCAGGTGCCTTTTCTCCTGGGAAGCCCGGGGTCCACCCACATTTGGGGGCAGCATTTTAAATAACTTCTCCCCCCAACAAAAGTCACAGGGCATTCGTGCTCCACTGACATGTGCTTCCCAGGATATCTTCTAGCAAGTGAACTGTGTTCTGAGAACTGAATTGGGTGTTTCAAATGGTCACTGACAGCGTGTTTCTGGATGAAGGCCCCTTTGCATCTCGTGTCGTTGGGAAAGGCAGGAGAGGCCTCACAGCTGACCTCGGCAGGGTCTTCATCGTCTCTGCTGGACCAGGACTGAGGAGAGGAAATAGCTCCACTCACGTGTTCGGTTCCTGACTCTGAGGGATTGGAAAACATGACATGTGTGACAGGAAGAGTGTCCCCAAAATGTCTCCAGTGTGGGGCACTGCCTCTGGGTGGGGTTCATGGACAAAGGCTGAAAGGGCAGGTGTGGCCCTGGCAGGGGGTTGGGGGGGAGCAGGAGAAGAGCTGGGGGCTTGGTCATTTTCTCATTTTCTCTGACTACCACCCAAAAGGATTTGAAGTGGCTTCCAGTAAACTGTGGCACATTCTGTAAAACCAAGAGAGTAAAATCTTAGCTTGTATAAGAAAGCAGGAGGCAGGGTAGCGGGAGAGAATAATTATATCCAAAAGTCTACGATAAGGAAAGCTACCAAAAATAAGGACAGACTTCAGCTCTGAGTGTCAGAAATTCCAGGGGGAAAGGAAAGCATCTTGTGTCACCTAATTTTCTTTGTTTCGTGGAATGCCATGGGAGCAAGGAGCATACCTGACCCCAGGGGCTAGCACGGTACCCAGCACATAGTAGGCCCCTGGTATGTGTATGTTGATTGAATAAATGGGCCAAGAAGCCTATAGGTTTTGCCTATGGAGAGCCTGCCAAAATTGTCATTTAGGGCTGGCAAACAAAGCAATGTCTGGAATCCTTTTTTACGAGAACAGCTTGCAGAGTTTTAATTTGTACAATTTCTTTTTTTCACTTTAAAGAAAGTTACCAAATAGAACATAGAAAAGAAAAGTGCACAAAATATATGGGACAATTTACTTAATAAACATGAAACACACACTCTGGTAACACCAGCCAGGTGGAGAAATAGAGTATCACCACCGCCACAGTCGTCCTATGGTAGCCCCCTCTCCACAGGTAATTCACTACTTCATTTAACCTAATAATCACCTAGCTTTTCTTCATTGTTTTACCACCTACCGTGTTTCCTTGAAAATAAGCCCCAGTTAAGATCCTCAGCCAGAGGGACGCATTTATTGCATTATGACGATGTTCCAGAAGAAGACGATGACATGACTGTATTTGAATAAATGTAGATTGTTGTACATGGAAAAATAACACATCCTCTGAAAATACTCCCTAATGCATCTTTTGGAGCAAAAATTAATATAAGACCCGGTCTTATTTTCGGGGAAATACAGTATAAGACCCAGTCCTATTTTGGGGGAAACACGGTATGTATTTAAAACCTAAAACTATGATTCTGTTTTGCCTGTCTTTGAATGAATGGAATTACATCGATGTATTCTGTGTCCTCAGTCTTCCACTCAGTCTAACATTTGGGAGAAACTGCTATGTTTTTACAGCTGTGGTTTGATCGTTTTGTTGCTGCATTGTTTGAACCACACTTTACCCATACTTCCTCCTGTCAGTGGACATCTGGGTTTTGTGCCAGTCTTTGGCAGCCTGCCTGGGTTTTCAAGCCAACTCGGAGCTCTCACTTCTGGTTGACACTTGCTCAAGCTCTCTTGGCCACCAGGTCAGAACTGCTCAATGGGAAACATCCTTGGTTTCTGCCCAGCATCCTGGACACTCCTGAGGTTGTTTTCCAGCCCATCCCCTCAATGTTTGTGTTCTGGGTACCAATGACTGCCCGGTGACCTCATGCCTGAGGCTGTCTTGCTGGCTCAGACACTTCACTAGCTTTCACTAAAGTTTAACTCTATTTTCTTATTTCTGGATTTCACCTCTGCTCTGTTTTCTAGCTTCTGGGCTACTGCCATCCAGCCCACACTCTGACTGTGGCCAGGCCTGGCTTCCCGTAATTGACACAGAGAATTTGAACCCTGTGTCTGCCGTTGTCCCTTCCCTGACCCCCATTTCTGCCTGGGCTCTTTGAACTGGATCAAACAGGTTTACTGGTTTTGACCACATGAACGGCATTTTCATAGCCAATTGAAAAACGATCCATTGGCCAGCTTCAATGAAGTCCACGGTCAGAAGATATAAATGTAAAACTTTCCCGCTATTTCGGGCAGTCACCATCTCTTAATTATTCCAATATGTAAGTTACAAATATTGTTTGATCTCCCACCAAAATTGAATAACAAAGGAAATTAGGTCCATCAATTCAATTAATCAATATCAATGTGCACTTAGGTTGTCCCAGACACCCTTGTTAAGTGCTCTGAGTTTAATAAGAAGATAAAGAAAAAACAAAAGAGAGGGAAGTTTAGTTCATAGACGGCAGTCAGGCTCTGTACTCTCAGGACGGCCTAGAATTCATAACTGGAATATCTATGCAGACTTGTTGCTTCTGCAAAGGCACGACCAGGGGACGGCCGAGAGGGGTCCCAAATTGCTCCCATATTCTACCAAGAGCTTATTGTCCTTGGGGAAGGGTATCATGGTAAGGGGAAGAGATTACAGTGTCTGGAGCATCTGGGAGGAGGGGGTTGGAGCACATCCGGGAAGCACAGCTGCCAACCAGAATCAGGGAGATTGGTGGCCAGATGAACACTCCCCGAGACAAAGCAAAGTCTCTCGGTGACAAAGTGCGGTGGGGGGACGTCAGGAGCACCGCTGCTGGATCTTGTTTTCTGCAGCTTTCTGTTCCTAGGTTGTTATTAACCCAATGTTACCCTGGACCTTTAATAAAATGTCGTTAGACACCGTGGCTTATTGTTAGCTGGGCTGTATGGAATCACAGGCTGGGGGGAGGGGGCGGGGGACGAGGGACAGGCGACATGCGCCCTAGCACAGACTCAGACTCACCCAAAGCAGCAGGTGGAGCTGGAGGAGGGGGCACTTGTGGAAAGTGCAGAGCACTTGGGGGCCCTGCCTTCCTCCACACCCATGCAGAGGGGGCTTGGGTTAAGGTGTTTGACACACAAATGTGAAGAACTGGGGTCCTGTGGGTTAAGCAGCAGCGAATATGGTGGAGCTCCTCCCTGGGGAGTAGAGCGTCCAGACAGAGAAGCCAGTCTGCAGGTAGAGGAGCAGAGCACAGAGAGCAGGGTGGACTGCCAGCTCCTGGCTCAAGGTGCACCGCTCACTTGGGAAGGCCTCCTGGCGGAGGCAAGGCCAGCGCAGGTCACACGCAGGTGGCCCTCACTGTGTGTGGGTGACAGTGTGTGTGGGGACAGCAGCAGCAGCAGGAGACGGAGGAAAGTCAGCACCTAAGTGTCTAGTCACCAGTTCCTTCCTCCCCAGCTTCTGTGCTCAGCCTTCTCTTCCTGTCAGTGGCTCTATGGTGCCCAGTGGTGCTTCCCAGAGGATGGGCACCAGAAATGTGACTGAATGCCTCAGAGCAGCACCAAATGGGCAGCTCCAGCAAGAAGTCGAAGGGGCAATAGACCAACATCTTAGCCAGTGAGGAGCTTCTGCAGCAAGAGTGGAGCCATGTGTCCGTCTGCCCTGAGCCGGTTGACTGCGTGCCCCCTGTGCGCGCTGGGCTGCACTGCGCCACGGTGCCAGTGATGCAGTTCACCACTCCGCGGTTCCTTTCCTGGCTGGAGCTTATGGTCTTCTCCCTTCCTCCCCTTGCCTTCCAGGGGCTTCCTGGAGGACGCCCCCAAGGTACCTGACCCACTCTGGTGGCATCAGGTGACTTGGCCTCAAAACCACCCATCTGCCAGCCGATTACTTATTGCTCCATGGCTGCCACTGGAAGCTGCCCCTTCTCTAACTGGTAAATGAGCCCCAGAGGACATGAGAACTCATTTTTATTGCTTTCTTGAAAGACCAAGTTTCCCCTTCCCAGTGGGCAAAGCTATAGTAAAAGGGCACTTTGAAAGGACAGTCAAATCCATTTTCAGTGTCCTCATATGTGGAAGAAAACCAATGGAAGTCCTTTAAGTGGGCAATCCATTTGGCACTGCGATGGAGTCCGTAATTCTTGTATAAGCTGTTGGAAATGAGTGTTTTCATGTTGGACAAGTCGACTCATCTTGTTTGACTCCATTTTCCCATTTATAAGCTAGTGAGAATGGTGGAGTTCCCAACCTCTCTTTTCCTAAGAGGGCATTAACATACAAACTTTGGGCCAACCTCACCCCCAAGCTCCGCATTTGTCGATGTCGATGTGCACAGTTCTGACAATGATGTATGACGTCCTAGACACTGAATGGTGTCCACCTCGGACTCCTGTTGTCCAAGTTGTGTGCCTGCCTCTGGGCTTGCGCCTCCGCCGTGCCACCTCCCACTGCCCTGCCGGCCTTTCTCTCCAGGGCGCCAGCCACGCTCACTCCTGCACTCCTGCGTTTGCTGCTCACCAGTCACCTCCTTCAGTGGTTTTCTCTTCCAGCCACCTGACAGACTGCTGCTAGCGTCATCTCCCAAAACGTCCCTCTTCACACATGGTCCTCCGCGTCAGTGATTCTGCGCCCAGGGGACATGTGGCTGTGTCTGGAGACATTTGTGGCTGTCACAACTGGCATGAGGGGTGCGATAGGCCAGGAATGCTGCTACACTTCCCACAACGCTCCCTCCACAAAGAGTGATATGGCTCAAAATGTCAGGAGCCCCAACGCTGAGGAACACGGCTCGCCACAAAAAGCCTCCAATGGCTTCCTAGAACCTATGAAAAAAGTGCACACTTAACCTGGATTCAAGGCCCAGCGCAATCAGACTTTGACCATCTCTCCAACTTCTTCTTCCTGTAGCTCCCCACATCCATCTCTTGCATGACACTCAGCTTGAGACCCACCAGTGTATGAGTCTTCCCAAGCTCTCACCCCTCAGTCCACACGACTTGTAGCACATGCAGCACTGTGTCTGTCACCCTTCCCCCTGTGACATCTTATTTTCTGGGGGTCGGGGACACTACTGCTGCCCCACAGGTGTAGCACATGGGGCCAACTTCATGAACATCAGTGACTGTGAAAGAAGAAATTCCTGATGAGAGGAATACGTCCTCTGGAAGCACATACCATTCAAGTCCAAGAGCCCGAGAGCTCCGGCAGAGCTTGGCAGCTCCAGCAGGGGGCCACACAGCCCCTCAGGCCTGGACATGCCCCCACAGTGCTGCATTTCTCCCCGGAAACCACCCTGGGGCCTGGAGGCTGTGGGCACTCTGGGTCCCACACTCTGAGCAGATGGAGACGGTGGTGAATTCCGGTTGGGATGGCAGCGTTCACCCTTTCCTTTGCGCGCTTCCTTGCTGCATTTCATAGAAGAGATAACTGTCGCCAGACCTCCTCTGGTACGCACCTACCAGGAAGCCCTCTGAACCAGAGGGAAGCAGGGTCGTCTAACCCAGTGTCCTACCCAGGACATCTCACCAGCGTTGTCATCATCACTGTCTTTACAACGATTGCTAATATAATCTCTCAAGATGCAGAGCACAACGAGGAGCTACATAAGCAAACCCTTGAGTTCAGGTTTACGATCCAGGGCCAGTGTGGGTGCTTAGCACGTGCAGAGGCAGAAAGAGCTCAGAACAGGACAAAAGCAAGCCTGAGACCAGGCCTGTGTGTCAAGCAAGCATTTACTGAGTGCGACACAAGAATTCAGGGTCTTGTAGGAGCACAAAAAGAGAAGTGAAATATGATAATAAAGAAATACCACTGACCTTTTAAACATGTATATCAAAATGTATCATCAAATTGACTGTTACTTTTCAAAATAGACACCTTAAAATGAATTCCAATATCACCGATACTTGTTGGTTGTGTCCTTTAGGACTTCTCTAAAGCCAATTTTTATAAACTATATGATTCTAAAACCTTAGCATCATCTAGTTTGATCACTTATATTAGGCACCTTAGATGTCCAGGTAACTCAGCATTTTCCAAAACTCAAAGGCATAGTTAAAGTATGTATTATTTTGGAATATTTTGGGATGTAAATGACAGAAAACCCCACTTAAAGTGGCCTAAGTAAATGCAGGTTTCTTGTTCTAAATAACTAGTCTGGAGGTAGGTAGTCACTGATACACACAGATTTTTCTTACTCCGGCCCTTTTCCATGAAATGCAGTCTCGGGTAATGGAGAGAGTCTGGGAAAGGGAGCCACTGAAGCAAAACACCTGGAGCAGAGGCGGGAGACTAGAGAAGCTGTCTGACAGGAGTCCAGACGGTACAGACAGTTTCACACTGGCAGCAGGTTTCTGACTTTGCCTGGAGACTAGAATATGGTCATTTAACACCTATTGACTATGAAGAGAAAAAACTTGCAACCCAAGAATCATCTTCACAGCCAAGATATTATTCGCTGGTCAATGTGCAAAAAACACATCAGAAAATTTGCAAGAATTTGAAGCATGTATCACCACACACACCCAGGGCTGCCACGTGGGCAAACCCATGTGTACACCATCCAGCAACAAGCACCTGAGAAGCCACTAACCAAGTAAAAACCAAGTCAAAACGAAGGCCTCACTTTCGGAAATATGAAGGCAAAAGTAAACAAAATCTGCCAAGATGTGTTTTTTCCCACTTGGCCACAATAGATTCCTTAAATTAAAATAGAAAAAGTACAAATTTTACAAGCCCTTGTATCTAGTTACAAGTTAATAAGGCTAGAAAAAATAAGAATGATAAGGCGCAAAAAGAAAAAAATCTTAAGGATTATAAAATTAAATGCACACCCATGGATCAAAGAGGAAATCAACAGTGAAATTCTAAATAGTCTAGAAAGTAGTGTACAGGAGTATACTTTCTGTCAAATCTATGTGCATAGCAAAAGCTAATTATGACTTTAAATGCCTTTTTTAAAAAAATTTTATTGGGTAACTGTGTTTTTTCCAGGACCCATCAGCTCCAAATCAAGTCTTGTCCTTCAATCTAGTTGTGGAGGGTGCAGCTCAGCTCCAAGTACAGTCATTGTTTTCAATCTAGTTACGGGGGTGCAGCCCACCATCATGTGGGAATCGAACTAGCAAACTTGTTGTTGAGAGCTCATGCTCTAACCAACCGAGCCATCCAGCCGCCCACTGGCAGCTCAGTGGCAGCTCAGCTCAAGTCATTGTCTTCAATCTAGTTGTGGAGGGCACAGCTCACTGGCCCATGTGGGAATCGAGCCGGCAACCCTGTTGTTAAGCGCTCACGCTCTAACCAACTGAGCCATCCGGCCACCTAAATGCCTTCTTTAAAAAAAAAAAAAAAAAAGGAAATCTAAAAATGGATGCTGTATTTACAAAAGGAGAGAAAAGCATAGCAAAATAATCCAAAACAGTAGAAAGGAATGAAATAGAAAACAAAACAAACCAAAAAAATAAAATAAAATTGAAAGAGTGGAGAATTCCCAAAGCTGCCTTTGAAAAGACCAACAAATAATTCTCATGAACATGGTTTAGGAGAAAAGGAGGAACAGAGAGAGGGAGGAAGGAAGAAAGTGAGAAGGCAAATAAAGAATAATAAGATAATACTTTGACAACAAATTTAAATCTCTAGGGGAAATGGATGCTTTTCAATGAAGTATGTATTAACAAAGTTAATTAAGAAGAAATGGAAAGCTTGGATAGACCAATTATCGTAGTGGACATATGAAGGTAAATGAAGACTTACCACTAAAAAGGTACTGGGAACAAATGGTCATAGAGCTTGGTTCTAAACAACCTTTAAAGAACAGGTAATACCAGTAATAGTTACATTATCCCAAGCTATAGGAAAAGGGTAAAGATTCTCTAGTTTATACAATTAATACAAAAACCTAATACAGTACAGAAGGGAAAGTAGCCTAATCTGATTCTGGTACAAAACTAAATAAAATACAGCAACACATCAAAAGTAAGGTTTATTCTAGAAATGCAGGGATGGTCCAGATATCAGGGAATCTATACATAAAACTGACTGCAACAACAGATTAAGAAGAGAAAATCCATGTGGTTATATCAGTAGATGTTTACGAGGTCTTAAGTTCAGCAGCCATTTTTCAAGAGTTCTAAACAAGGTAAGAACAAGAATCAATTTAAACATGCTTTCAGGCTGTTTATAATCTCACTAGCCAATAACGTCCTCAATGGCAAATCTCTAAAACCATTTCTATTACTGTCAGAACTCTGCCAGCTCTGCCAGTTTTCTCGGGCACTGTCCTGGGGGTTTTAGTAAATGCAATGAGGCAAGAAAATAAGATAATTGGCATAAACATTAAGAAAAAAATAAAACTTTCTCGACATTTTTTTTTCAATCTAGGAAAGGAACTTAGCAAAGTAACTAAATGATACACAAAAGTTAACAGTTTTTTTCTATGATGCTTTTCATACAGAGAAAGAAATGATAAAAAAATATTCTGTTCATAATCGTGACAAAAGCTATCAGCGTAAAATTCATGCAAATAAATATAATGGTGAAAGCATGGTATCTATATAAAGAAAACCTTAAAATGCATTAGAAAGATAAAAAAATGAGTTCTAAAGAAAAGATATGTCTTTTACAGATGGGAAGACTTAATATTATAAAAATTAATTCCCCCAAAATTGTCATACAAAGTTAACATAACTTCAGTTGAAATGTTAACAGAATGTTCTTCAACCTGAAATTGGATAAAATTATGTTAAAGTTCATTTGGAAGAATAAATAGCTGAGAGTAATCAAGAGAAATTTGGAAGAAAACCATGAGGACTTGATTTTCCAACTCTCCATAGTTAAAATTTACTGTACTCAAGTCAATATTATATTGGCATAGGAATAAGCAAATAGATCTGTTAGACAGAAAAAAATGGTCCAGAAATAGTTTTTCACTTCAAATGAGAATTTAATATATGACAAAGTTGGTATGTCAACAAGCATGGAAATTTTTTTGAAAAATATTCTTAAGTTGTTAATAGGAGTTATCACCTGAGGGTTGGGGAGCGGAACGTAGACCTAGGGACGTACATGATACTGACAAGAGAAAAGGGCAAGTTACGGTATAATGATTTGATTTCCCTGAAAACAAATACATGTAACAAAAAATGTTAAATGGGGATCTGTGTCACATGCTTTCAAATGATAGATATTAGAGGTTAAAAATCAGTTAAATGACAACCCCACCAGGGAGATATAAAAAAGTTACAAAACTAGAGAGGATTTTCGAAGAAGGAGAGAATTTGTCTAGTAATTTCTTTGGAGAGAGCTGCTGCCTTTCTGTGAGCCCACCTCCCATTTCAGGGGGAAGGCATTGAGAGTCCCCTTATACCTAGGGAGAGCCAGCTTCAACAGACCTGTGGGGGCCCGAATATCTGCTCCCCGCAAAATGGAGAAGCACGCGAACTTCTCCCCTCCTATACACACACACACGCAAACAGCAGGGAACAGCATTCCCAGTGTGCCTTCTACCTGGGGTCCCCCCTCCTCTTCGGGCCATGGCCATCAGCCTGAAGGGGACATGGCAGAGAGAGAGCGAGAAGAAAGAGAGAGCAGTTGGCAGTACCGAGGCTCCCCTAAGACAGGAGCAAGGGTGCAGGAGGCCCAGGGACCAGATGGGGGGCCTGCAAAGGAGGATCACACAGAATTTGTGAAAAGGAATCCTGTCCAAGAACGCAGTTCCAGTGTGAGTGGCCTTGTTGCAGACAGGCTGTGTGGGTGCATGGCCAGCACAGCTGCGCTCAGGGGAGCAGGAGAGGCCCGGTCCATGCCCGGGTCACAGTCAGAGGAGTAAGCAGGGAGCCGGGAGCCCAGAGAAATGCTCTAGAGAGCAAGCTGCCACTTTAGACCTCGGCCAGAACAAGAGAGCATGCGGCCATCTCACAGCAGCACCAGTGGAGGAAGCACTACCCCCCCATTGCCCTCCTCCCCCTAGACTGGAGGGGAAGGTTAACAGAGTGAGATGTCTGGACTTTGGATTAATAAGAGGATATTCTCATTTTTGAATAGAGACTGAGTTTTGCTATGCAAAGTGGAGACTTTTTATTTCTACGTGAAAGGAGCACTCACAGGGCCTCCTGGACTCTCCGCCCGGCCACAGGGGACAAACTCCCTCCACCAGATACAGTTTCAAGGGACAGTGAGACATAAAAACTGGTACGCTGGGGCCAATCCCACAGATCACACTTGTACAGCCAAACAATTGCACAAAGAAAACCTCGCCTCATATGGCTTCCTAAAGATATGGGTACGTGCATGTGAACAAGGAGGGCCTGAGAAGACGGGTGGGTGGGAAGGAAGCAAGACAGCTAAGAGAGCGGGGTGCTGAGGTGTGGGCCAAGAGCAAAGCGGGCTGAGCTGCCAGCAGCAAGTTGGAACTGCTTCACAGTCTTGCCCAGGGCCAGGCCTGCCCATAGATAGTTCCGGAACCGCTGACAGCCCTGAGCCTGGTGGAGAAACAGAAGGCCTGACATTGTCCTAAAGCTGCCCCGTCTCCACCAGCAGCCTCAGCCCTGCACTCCGACTCCTGGGCGCTCAAGGCTTGGCCCCTGATGGGTAGGTTGAGCTGTGGGGGATGTGGCCACGCTGGGCATGCAGAGCTGACCAATGTCCTGACAAGGGTGGGCAGAGAAAGTCCTCTACACCCCCCGGTGTCCTGATTTCTATCTCAGACAGCACTTCCCATATTTTATTAAACGTTATGTTTTATGTCTGTTCCTTACAAACAGAAAATACATCCCTTAAAGTAAGGGACAATCCATATGCATCTTTGCATATTTAGTGTCTGGCTGACGAGCACTAATGAATGTTGTTTGCACTGAAATACACCTGTGCAGGTTCCCCTCACTAACTCAGTGACCGGCTCCCGTTTATGGCTGATCTTTCTGGAGTGAATCACAAGAACACAGATGCTGCCCCACTGTGGGGCCAGAATACCCAGGCATGTGGGCATCTGCCCAGGGCCTGGACCATCTCTTGTCCACTGGAATGTAAGTCCAAGAACACCGTCCAGTGTGCCTGCTGTGCTCCCAGTGCCCAGAATGGTACACAGTAGGGCTGAACAATGATCAAACCAGTGGATGGGTTTTTTTAGACAAAGGGTCATTCATCAACAGCCCTGACTACCAGGCTCTGTGTCAGGCAGTGGGGATTCAGAGAATGAGGTGCAATGCTTCCCCTCCAGAATGCCACCTTCTGGGGGCAGGGGTTGGGGGATGAGACAGGATGGAGACGTGCAGAAACACAAGTCATTATGGAGTAGAGCGGCCCCTCACTACAGTAGAGGTTTTGACAGAGGGGGAGATGAAGTCCTTTGTCCACAGGGTGACGGGGTGGTTGGGTTAGGAGAGGTTTCAGGTGGGGGGCAGCCATGGCGGTACCTTCTAGTTCTATGCCCATAGTCATGCAGACTTGAGTGCCTGCCCCAGACAGAGAGGGGCAGCTCTGTGCTGTGATTTGAGGGAGCTACAAAATCTAAAGCTTCTCACCGCTGGGTTGCCATGTGGCCGCAGATTCCTGTCCTTCTCGCTCATTTTTGTGGTCAAGACAGGGGGAGCCCCACTGGAACAGTAACTCTTCCTGACTAGGCATCCAGAACATAGGCCAATTCTGCAGGACTGAAGCCCAACCCAATGAAAATGCTGGTAGTTTCTAAGAAAAGTGCTAAGGAGCAATGTTAGACGCTCCAACCCATAATTGTCTTATTCTTCTCTTTATATAATATATAAAATACATTTCTTTTAATCTTCATGCTTGATTGATTGTTTGGCTAATATAGAATTCAAGGTTGAAATGATTTTCCTCCAAAGTTTGAAAGCATTATTTTACTGTCTTGTAGCTTCTGGGGTTGCTGTTGGAATATCTAAGTCATTCTGATTCCCAGTCTTTTGAATGTGCCCAGGATGTCCCCCACACACACACTCAGAAGGATATGGGATCTTCTATGTGTCTCCAGTATTCTGAAAGTTCCCATTAATACCCTGGGATGCGTTTCCTTTCATTCATTGTGATGGGTACTTGATGGACCCTTTTAACACAGAATTTGTTTTCCATTACTCTTTTTCTGTACCTTCTGTGGTATTTCCACAAGTCTTCTTCAGATCTTTCTACTGAGTTTTAAATTTCTGCTGCCATTTGTTTTTGTTTGTTTTCAACTTACATTTCCTGATTGTTTGTTGTTTGGTGTGGCAGGGGCATGTTGTTTTGCTTCACTGTTTCAATATCTTTTCTAATATCTCAGAATATTAAAGATATTTTTCTTGAATATTTTCTTTTCTTGAAGTCTGTCTCCTTTAATGTGTGTTGTATTCATTTGTTTACTTGGTGCTCACTTGTCTTTTGTGACACAAGTTTTCCCCAGGTGTCTGGTACTCATTGGCTCCTTGCTGGAAGTCTAAAGAGAAACTCTCAGAATACAGGGTATTTTCCATGGTGGCTTTACTCTGCCTGAGTCGTTTCATTAGGGAAGGTACTTCATTTGGGAACAAAACTCCTCACTTTGTGCTAGTGTTGAAGAGGGCAGTTAGCTCACTGAGCAGAGTGGGAAAGGGTTTTAGAACTCTAACTGCTTCTTAAATACGTGCTCAGCCGCTGAACCTCATTTTTAGCATCGTGTGTTAGCCATGCGCCCAGGGGTTCCTAGTCCTCTAGTTCCCGAGCCTTTTGACGATTCTGCCATCTAAACCAGGTACTTTCTCAGCCTCCCTCATCATTGGTTTAAGAATTACCTTTTCGAGACCTTGAAACCTTTTATTCCTTCCAGCTTCCAGAATTTTGTTGCCATTGCCTTCTCTATAGTACTCCCTCTCCTTCTGGGGGATTATATTTTTATAGTTCAAGATTTTTTACTTTCCAGCTATGGTTACCAAGAGAATGGTCTCCCAAAGATGTCCAATCCTCATCCCCAAAACCTGTGACTATGTAGGTTGTGTGGCAAAGGGACATTACAGTTGCAGATAGAATTAAATTTGCTAATCAGCTGACCTTAACATGGGGAGATTATCCTGGATTATCTAGGTGGGCCCAATGTAATCACAAGGGTCCTAAAAAAGTAGAAAAGGAAGACAGAAAAGGAGGTCAGAATGATGTGATATGACAAGGCTTCAATCCGCCATCGCTAGCTTGGAGGGTGGAGGGAGGGGCCCACGAGGAATACAGGTGGCCTCTAGAAGGAGACAAAAGTGTGAATTCTTCCCAGAGCTTCCAGAAAGGAGTGCAGCCCAGCGAACAGTGTGATTTGAGACCAGTGACACCTGTTAGACTTCTAACTCACAGAACTTTCAGATCATTTGTGTTTGAGCCACTAAATTTATGATAATTTGTTACAACAGCAATAAGAAATTAATACACAAAACATAAAAAATTAACTGTTATGTGTCTTATCCTCTGTTCACAAATAACTAGAAAACTGAACAAAATATACAAAACAGGCTTTCTGCCTGGAGACAGAGCATTTACAGATGACAATGCACAGAAGGAAATGCAACACAGCCCAGCAGTCTCACAATGCTGAAGGGTCAGAGGTCAGAGTTTAAAGAGGCTGAGGGATCTAGAATTTGTGGGACAGAGTCCTGGGGAGTTTGGAAGCCACATGGAGAAAGAGTCCAGGAATCTGCAACCCCTTGGAGTGTCTGTAAGAAACCAATTTGCTCATAAAGCAGGTTAAAATTCCATTAGGCTACGCAAAACCAATGTTTGAGGAAAGAAAATTTTCTGGGAAGCTGTAAATTGAACAATTCCCAGAGTTCATAAAGGAATCACACAGACAGGAAATCAATTCCCACAAGTGGAGAAACCAAAAAAAAAAAATACACCAGGCCCTGAAAATAAAATGCTTTAGGAGTGAGACTAAACTAGCTCTGGAATAAAAGATACTCTAGACTCACTCAATAATAAAAACTAGAAACAAGACTCAGAAGGATCAAGGACCTTACTACCAATGGGGCAGCTCAAAGTTCAAAGCATAAAATTCACAAGGCACAGCATCCAATAACAAATTATTGCACATGTGCAGAAACAGGAATACAGGACCCCGATCCAGGAAAAAAATGAGTCAATAGAAACAGTCAACAGTAATGACAGAGAGGACAAAAATAGCAAAGATTTTAATAACTTATTTACATATTATAAATACATACAAGGATTTTTTTTGAAATAAACACAATGAATGGAGAATCTGAAAGCATAAAAAAAGCAAATTGAATAATTAAAGCTGAAAAAGAGTGTCTGAAATGAAATATTCGTTGATGAAATTAATGGCAGATTAGGCACTGTAAAAAAAAAGATCAGGGAACTTAAAGTCATAGCAATAGAAGACAACCCAATGAAATACAGGAAGAGAAAAAAACTGAAAACAAAGAACAGAGCATCAGCGAACTGTTGGAAGGCTAGTATAACATACAAGCCATTGGGGTCTCATTCAGAGAGGAGGGAGAAGGGACAGAGAAAAAATGCCAATTTTTCCAAATCTAATGAAAGTTATAAATCCACAGACCCAAGAAGAGTAAGAAAATCCAAGCAAGATAAACACAAGGAAAACCACACTAAGGAATATCATGATCAAATGGCTGAAAACAAGTGACAAAGAGAAAATGTTAAAAGCATTCAGAGAAAAATGATACCGTACATATTGAGAAAGAAAGATGAGAATTACTGAAGATTTCTTATCAGAAATTATGCAAATCGGAAGAAAATGAAATATACATATAGAGCACTCAAAGAAAAAAAATTGTCAAACAGAATTTTCTACCCAGAAAAAAAAATCTTTAAAAATAGCAGATGAAATAAGGACTTTTTCAGATAAACAAAACCTGCAAGAATTCTGTCCCAGTAGACCTGCAGGAGGGATGAATTAAAGGTGGTTCAGGAAATTTTAGAGGGTGATGGATATATTCATTTCTCTGACTGAGGTGCTGGTTTCATGAGTATATACATATGTCAAAACTCACCCAATTAAAATTTTAAATATGTAAGGTTTGGTGCATATCAGTTATGCCTCAATACAGCTGAAAAAAGTCAAGCTATAGACTTGGGGAAAATATCTGCAACACATATTTGTAAAAAAATATATATATATATACACACATATGTGTGTGTGTGTGTGTGTGTGTATATATATATATATATATATATATATATATATATTGAATAATTAGAAGACAAAGCAACAAATTTAAAAGTGGGCAAAGATCAAACTGACGTTTCACAAAAGAAGGTATGCAGGTGGCAGAGAAGCACGGTGATGTTCAATGTCCATTAAGCATCAGGGAAATGCCCTTAAAACCACAACGCGCTGTCATCACACACCATTAAATGGCTGAAATTTAAGATACCAAGTGTTAGTTATGACGTAGAAGGACTAGAATTCCTGTACAATGTTGGTACAACCACTTTAGGAAACCATTTTGCTGTTTCTTTAAGAGTTAAACATACTCTTGCCATATGACCTAGCATTTCTATTATGTTGCTACAAAAGTAATTGTGGTTTTTGCAATTATTTTTAAACTTTTAAACTGCAATTACTTTTGGACCAACCTAAGACTTAAGAAAATGAAAACATATATCCAAACAAATACTTGTCCATAAAGATCTTACTCATAAGAGCCAAAGACTCCAACAACAGGTGAGTGAATAAACAAATCATAGTCTATTCATACACTGATAAACAACTCAGCAATCAAAAAGAAGGAACTGTTGAAGTATGCAACAACTTGTATAAACCTCAAACACATTATGCTGAGCAGAAGCAGCCAAACCTCAAAGTCTTCATACTGTGTGATTCCCTACAGGAAGTTCTCAAAAAGGCAAAACTAGCCGATAGCCACAGAAGGCAGATGTGGCTTCCTGGGGACAGAGTTATTAGTGGACTGTCTGTCAAGAGGCATAAGGGAACTTTCTGGGTGACAGAAATGCTCAATATTTTGATTGTATTGATGGTTACGGCAATGTACAAACTTACGAAAACTTATCCAACTTTATCTATAAAGTGAGTATACTTGATTATATTTAAATTATAACTCAATGAGGTCTTTTTTTCATCCTTCTGTTGTCTGTTTAGTAAGGTTTAGGGAAGAAAATAAATTACATGTGTTTTTAATCTATTACTTTGACTAACAATCTTTTGGTAACTTTTGAAGCGTCCGTACAGGGCTTGGTTGCATGTTGGGTTCTTGAGTACTTACATAACTGCTAATATTTTTATACTACCTCATAATTTACACGGACTTTCGCACTTTTCTCATTTTATATTCAAAAATACTTCAAGAGATTTGGCATGGATTTCTTGGCTATGACACCAAAAACACAAGAAGCGAAAGTAAAAATAGTAAATTGGAGTACATAGAAGTTAAAAGCTTCTGTACATCAAAGGATACAATCAAGAGGGTGAATAGGAAACGTACAAATGGGGAAAAATACTTACATATCATAATCTGATAAAGAGTTAAAATCCAGAATACATAGGAACTCCTACAACTCAAAAAACAAAAAGACAAATAATCTAATTTAAAAATGGTCAAGGACTTGAATAGACATTTCTCCAAGAAAGATATACAAATAGCCAACAAGCATATGGAAAGAGGCTTAAATGAATAATCATTAAAGAAATACAAATCAAAACCACAATGAGATACCACCTCACATTCACTGGAATGGCAGCTATCAAAAACCCAGAAAATAAGAGTTGGCCAAGATGTGGATAAATCGGAACATTTATGCATTATTGGTGGAAATGTGAAATGGTGCAGCTTCTGTGGAAAACAATATAGTGGTTCCTCAAAAAATTAAAGGTACAATTGCCATCTGATTCAGCAATTCCACTTCCAGATATATCCCCAAAAGAATTGAAAGCAAGGACTCGAACAGATATTCATACACCCACATTCACAGCAGCATTCTCACAAAAGCCTAGAGGTGGACACAACCCACGTGTCCATTGATGGGTGATGGACAAATAAACTGTGGTCCATCCATACAACGGAATATCACTCAGCCTTCAAAAGGACATTCCGACATAGGGTACAACATGGACGAACCTTAAGGACATTATGCTGAGTGAAATACTCCACTCACAGAAGGACAGTACAAATACTGTGATTCCACATATAAGAGGCCTCTAGAGGAGTGAAATTCATAGGACAGAAAGGAAGGGGGGTGCCAGGAGATAGGGACAGAAAGGAAGGGGTGTGCCAGGAGATAGGGACAGAAAGGAAGGGGGGTGCCAGGAGATAGGGACAGAAAGGAAGGGGGGTGCCAGGGGCTGGGGAGGGAAATGGGGAGTTAGTGTTCAACGGGGACAGGGTGTCAGTTTGGGAAGATGAGAAAGTCCCGGAGATGGTGGTGGGGACGGCTGCACAACAATGTGAATGCACTTACTGCCACAGAGCTGTACACTTAAAAGTGGTTGAGATTGTTAATTTTATGTTATGTATATTTTCCCACAACTTCTAAAGAAATGCCTTGGGAAGTAGAATTTTCACTCCCATCTACAAATGAGAAACTGTGGCTCAGAAAAGATAAACAACTTGCGAAAGGTCACACACCAAACTGATTGTCTTTCCCCCACTTACTGTTAAAGCTGGCTTTTAAAACCATGGCGGACTAATGGCAGAGCGGGGACGTGTCCTCCACCTTTCTCAGGCAGCGATCGCTGAGCTTTTCCTCTCACTCTTCCTTCTGCGCTTCCCGCGGCCCTGAGCCAGTCCCCCCTGCTCTCTGGAAGAGCACCATATGCAGAGTCACTCTTCCTCACCTGCAAAACACTCTTGCAGGGACAACAGACCATGTGGCCTAAGGTCGGGGATTGGGTCCCCAATCCCAGGGGACAGGAAGCACTGGCCCTGCCCATGTTGAGCAAAGGAGTGTCTCAGGACCTGTGTGGTTGCCCAGTTCTCTGTCACTTGCTGCTTTGAGCCAATGATCCCCTCTCTGCAGGGACCTTATTAAAAAGCCCTAGGGACACACTTTTTGCCACAGGGACTCTCTGGGTTGCAGTTCAGAGCCCCTTACTCTGTATCTTAGTGTCAAAGTCTGCACCACGCCCCTGCCTCTCACCCCTCTGGTCTCCCACCCCCTGAGAGCCCCAGTGGCTGTTCCAGCATCTGCTGGGGGGGAGAGTGGCACTCCGCTTTCCCCGGGGCCTCTACTAGGCAGCTGCCACACTGTGTGAACCCAGGACACTGCTCGGTGTGGGTGTGCCTCCCACGCTGCTGAGCAAGTCCTGCAGGCGACAGGGCTCCTGGCTGACATTCCCAGAGACCAGTCCTGGCTCCTCGTCTGCAGTGCTGTCCACCTCTCTTAGGTTTTCCTGCCACATTCCCCAGCTCAAGGTCTCGGGAAATGGCCAACTCCTCCCTCTCATACGATGTTGATGCACTTTCCCTAGAACTCAGCAACTGCATTCCTGTGTCTTCGGTGACAGCCCCAGATGCCAGCCCCTGCTGCGTTAGTCCAGGACACACCGGCTGATTGTGGGAACTTGTCACAACCTGGGAGCACTGGCAGGCACTTGTATATCAGACTTCTGTCCCCTCCTCTGTGTTCCTACAGTGCCCACCTGGCGTCAGAGCAAAGGCCTGAGTAATTAACTCATATTTCAGAACCACAACCAGTCTCTGTCAGCAGAAAGATTAACGGGACATTTTTATTACCATAGTACATATTTGATGGAGCTTTAAATAACTTACGGCAGATACCCAGTCAGACAATTGTCACACAGACCTGCCATGAGGACTTGCTTAAGTAGCACTTTTTCTGGGACCCACCCTCCGCTCAAAATTTGAGGACTGAGTGATAATTTGAAGCTCCTTGAAACAAATCGGTTCCCCACCTAGAGGTCGTGGTCCTGCAAAGCTATCATGTCTTCTAAAGGGAAACTGTTATCCTTCGTCCCCAGTGAATAACTAATAAACTCTGCTCTCCCTTGGGAAATCAAAATTGGTAAACTTTGGAATTGCAAAGGGGGCTGGACCCAAGTGTGAAATCTCCCAGACACCCCCTCCTCCAACTCCACGGGCAGTACCAGTTACCAGAAGCTTCCAATGATGGCTGCCTCAGAGAGGCCCAGGCAGCTGCAGACCTTCACTGATAACGATGGGAGCTACTGTCCTGGCCTTCCTGTCACCCCAACCTACAGTCTCCCTCACCTGTGCTCTAAGTCGTCTTTGCCGCATCCCTACCAAGCAGGACCCCTTCTCAACAGTTTCAGTAAGGAAGGAATCCGATGTCCCACCACAGAGACCGAGCTGCCTGCCTCCTCAGCACCCCCTCCTTCTGCAGCACGATGGGCACCTGCCGCCTCCCGGCTCCCAGGATGACTGCACAGACTCCTCTTCACTACCTACCTCTGTCTCCTGCCCCCCACCAAGGACTTAGGATGCCCATGCAATAGGGGCTGGCAGCACTGGCTTTTCCAGAGTCCCCAGGCTAAACTCTGCTAGTGCCCAGAGAATGCCATGCAGGCTTGCGGGACCTTCGCCACATGACTCTGGAGAGACGCCAGCCAGGGGGCTGCGAGCAGACCACAATCCTCCCTGAGGCTCAGAGCTGTTCTATGTTTCCTCTTTTTCTTCTTTTCAAGAAGCAACATAAGGTCATTTAAAACACATTTTTAATACCCACCTTTTTAATATTCCAGTGCCTTGCAACAACACACAGAACAACAGCTCTGAAATAACTCAGCATCCGTAATCCATAATTTATCATCCAAATTTGTTGTGTTCAATTATTCATATCCTGCAACCATGTGTCCCCAAAGAGGCAAACATACTCAAAAGAAATCTCATAAAATGTAGAAGATGAAAAAAATAACTAACAGAAGCACGCAATGATGATCTCAGCACGCAATGATGGGGTGGGGAAGTCCAGGTTGTGATAGAAAGAACTTCATAGAAGACTCTTCTCCAAGACCTGATGATATTGTCACTTGCTGCCACATTGTCATTTGTGGGCGGTGATGGGATGGTGGTGGTGGTGAGGTGGGATGGTCCTTCACCATTTTTTATTCCTAGCACAGGTATCACCAATGCTTCTTTAGCCATTTCTACAGATATTTATTAATCACCTATGATTGCCAGACACTTGGCATAAAAAGATGAATAACCTACAGCTGTTGAGCTGAGGGACCTGCATGGCCGGCAGGTACCAGAGGACCGTCAGAGGAATTTGACTCATCTGAGTGCCTAAGAAACTAAAAGGTTTTGAGCAGAACATAACACGTTCTTACATTTTTAAAAGCTTCTTCTAAATGCTGTTAGATTTGATTGTTGGGGACGAAAGTACAAAAATGAAGAAGAGTTCAGAGGCTGCTTCTGTAGTCTGTGTGAGAGCTGATGGTGACTCGGGCCAGGAGGGGTCCTGGAAGTGGTGAGACTTGACTAGACTGCAGATCTACAGCCTGAAACATGAGCTCTGGTGTGCACGTGGGTGTGGGGGCAAGGGAAGGGTCAGCGTTACTCCCAGGTGTGGGCCTGAGCACGTGGACAAATGGTGGTGCCATTTACTGAAAGGGAAACTGGGAGGGTCGGTTGCAGGCATGAATTAAGAGCTGTGTTTTAGAGCAGGAAAGTTTGAGCTGCCTATTAGTCACCCACATGGACATGGAGAGTGCACACATCCCAGGCTTTGGCGAGAACTCAGGGTCAGAGATAGACATTTCAAGGCAGCCAATTTATAGATGAAATTCAAAGTCCTGTGATTGGATGAGGTGACCTAGCACCTGGAAGTTCCAGAGAAGAGGTAAGTTCCAAGGACTGAACCTTAGACATGCCCGATATGCACAGGAAATAATGAACAGTGAAATCCAGCAAGTCGTCAGTTCCCCTTTAAGATTTCCTGCACGTGCCTTCCAGCAACTCAGCACCTTACACTTTCCTCTTGTGGGGCCACACGTAGCTGAGCACGTTGCTTCTCCAAATAATCAGGGAGGGAGGAGAAGATGTTCTCCTTTATGCGCACCTCTCTCTTAGCACAGGACTCCCTACAACCCAGTTCTGACACATGCTCCCGCCTGTCCCTCCGCCAAACAGGGCTGCCATGCAGGGGGAGAGCTTGGTGTCCAAAAGACGTGAAAGAAAGTGCTTCAGGAAGACTCCAAATGTTCCCAAAGACAAAGCACTATGACAGAGTGTAGCCAGTGCCAGTCCCATTGTGGGACCTCCATGAACAGCTGAGGAGGCAAGGAAAGGAGAAAGAATGGGAAGAGAATGAGAAGAGAGAGCAAGGAAAGAGGATGCAGGCAAGGACGTAGTATTCATACATTTTCTTGGCAAAAGAACACAGGACCTAGAGTCAGGAGCCTAGAAAGCACCTGCCGGCCATACGCCATTCATTAATCACCCTGGGCCTCTGTTTCCCAGCCCACAAAGTGGGATATTTCTAATACAGATCTGCAGTAACATGGGTACTCTGGCATATTACTAGTGGCATTGTGAATATGTGCCGCCAACCGGAAAAGCAATTCATCAGGATGATCAGGAGTCCACAAAAGTACACATACTTTAACCCATTTCTGAGTTTCCATTCTAACGAAATCATTCCAAATATTTTCAAAACTATTTGTACAAAAATTGAAATAGCCTGGGTCCCTGATGGCATTGTGGGTGAGTAAAGCATTAATTGTTCAAGCCCTGTAGTCCAGTCTTTAATACTACCAGCTGGATACAGTTCCTAACCAAAACCCAGGCAGGGCAGTCTGGCTACTTTGAGCTAATCTGGAAGCCAGGAATGTACCAGTGGTGACAGAGAAAAATAGGAAAATAGCATGCAATAAATAATGAAATTAGTCCTGCTGATCTTTTAGAGGAAAGTGAATAATCAGTTGTTAATAGAGGTGCTTAAAAAATTTTTTTCAGTTACAGTTGACATTCACTATTATATTACTTTCAGGGGTAAAACATAGTGGTTAGACATTTATATAACTTATGAAGTGATCCCTCCAATAAGTCTCATACCCACCTGACACCATACACAGTTAGCACAATATTACTTACTATATTCCTCGTGCTGTACTTTACATCCCTGTGACTATTTTGTAACTACCAAACTGACCTTCTTAATCCCTTCACCTTTTTCACCCTACTCCCAAGCCCCTTTCCATCTAGCAACCATCAGTTTGTTCTCTGTATCTATGAGTGTGTTTTTGTTTGTTTGCTCATTTTTGTATTCCACATATAAATGAAATCATATGGTATTTGTTTTTCTCTGACTTATTTCACTTAGAATAATACCCTCTAGGTCTAGCCATGTTGCCACAAGTGATAAGATTTCATTCTTTTTTATGGCTGAGTAATATTCCATTGTATATATGTACCACATCTTTTTATGGTTATCATCAGTAAATCAATGCACAGCAAGTGTTGGTGAGGATGTGGAGAAAGCAAACTCTCATGCACTGTTGGTGGGATTGCAAATTTGTACAGTCACTATGAAAAATAGTATGGAGGTTCCTCAAAAAACTAAAAATAGAACTACCTTAAGACCCAGCATTTCCACTTCTGGGTATGTATCTGAAGAAATCTAAAACACTAATGGAAAATATGTATGCACCCCTATGTTCATTGCAGCATTATTTACAATAGCCAAGATATGAAAGCAACCTAAGTGCCCACCAGCAGGGGAGCTTTCACATGGGGCACTGGTACAGATTCTGTGAGGGCAGCACCGTGAATGGAAAAGGCAGGCCAGTGTGTATAATGTTCATTCTGATTATAACTATGCAGAGATATGTGGTTTTTAATATTAGAGACTTTTACGATGTTTTTCACTAAGCTATAATTTACATAGAAAAAGATTCCCTTGTTTTAGTGTACAGTCCTATAAGTTTTGTGACAAATGCATACAGTCTTGTAACCACTGCTACAATTAAGATATAGCATTGTTTCTGCACCCCGAAAAGTTCCTTCATACATTGTTGTAGTCAATCTTCTCCTACCCAAATCCCAAGCAAGGACTAATCTGTTCTCTGTTCCTGTAGTTTTGCCTTTTCCAGAACATCATATAAATGGAATCACATAGTATATATCCTTTAAAGCCTGGCTTTTCTCACTTAGCATAAGGCACTGAGATTCACCTATGTTATTATGTTTGCTTATGCATTTACTAGTAACAACATTTGAGTTTTTTCCAGTTTTGGCAATGAATAAACAATAAACATTTATGTACAAATTTTGTTTTTGGTTTGTATATGTTTAACTATAAAATAAAAACAAAACTTCCAAACTGTTTTTCAAAGTGGCTGTACCATTTTGCATTCTCACTAGCCATGAATAAGAATTTCAGTTGCTCCAAATGCTACTACTACGCTTTCTTATATACCAGTTATGAACAATTAAAGTTTTAAATTAAAAATACAATATCACTTATATTAGCACCCAAAAATGAAATGCTTAGGTATAAATCTAATAAAATATTATAATATCTACATGAAGAAAACTACAATACTCTGAAAAATGAAATTAAAGAATTAAAATGGAGAGGTATTCCATCTTCAAGTATAAAAAGACTCAATGTTGTCACTATGTCATTACTTTCCAACTTTATTTATACATTCATTGCAGCCCCAACCAAAATCCAAGCAACTGATATTTGACAAAGGAGCACAGACATTTCAATGGAGAAATGACAGTTTTTTCATCTAATGGTGCTAAAATAACTGGACATTAACATGGAATAAAATAAACACACACACAGACCTCATGCCCTTCACAAAACTTGACTTAAAATGAATCATAAACCTAAGTGCAACATGAAAAACTAAAAAATCCTAGAAGACAACATACGAGAAAATCTAGGTGACCCTAAGCGTAGTGATGCCACTTCACATACAACACCAAAAACAGGGTCCATGAAAGGAAGAACTGATAAGCTAGACTTCATTAAAATTAAAAACTACTGCTCTGCAAATGACACTATTAAGAGAATGAGTAGAAAAATTATAATGTAAGAAATTCTTTGTAAAACACTTCTCTGATAAAGAATGGTCTCCAAAAAATATATAGAATTCTTAACGTTTAGTAATAAGAAAACAATTCAATTTAAAAAATGGGCAAAGTCTTCCAATCAAAACAGCAGAGTAGGTAAACACTGTGCTCACATCCTCCCACCACCACATCTAAATTACAACTAAACTACAGAGCAACAATCTTCGAGAATCACCTGAAGTCTAGCTGAACAGAAGCTCCACAATTAAGGACACATGGAGACTGGTAGGAGGGGAAGAGATGTGGAACATGTTTGTCCCACACCTGCATGTGGAAGTTAAAACTTGGGAGGGATATCTCAGCTGCAGAGGTCCCTGTGAGGAGCGAAAGGTCCCAGCCCCACACTGAGCTCCCCAGCTCAGGGTTTCAATGCTGGGGAGAGACGTTCCCATAACTCCAGCTGTGAAAACCAGTGGAGATTATGGCTCAGTGAGCCAGAGGGGAGCTACAGTCCCAGATGCTCCTCTTAAAGGGCCCGCACATGGACTTACTTGCTGACAGACTCCTTTGCTCTGAGCTCCAGCACTGGGGCAGCAGCTGGAAAGGTGCAAAGGACATATAGGGAGGAACTGAGTTTTCTGGCCTCAGGGAAAGGGCTGGAGAAGCAGCTTCCTCACAGACAAATGTGCTGGCAGAATTCATTGTTCCTTTGTTGAGCCCTCCCTCCTCCCAGTGTGCAGACACAGGTGGCCACCATATCTGAGTCTCCATTGTGGGGACAAAAAACAGTTTCCAGGCTCTCAGCCTCACATAGAAAGGTCCCATAGGTGTCCTAAGGGACCCAGTGGTGCAGTCTCCCTGGTCATTAGAGCCAGTGTCCCTTATGTGGTGTGTGTGTGTGTGTGTCCTCCTATTATAGTTGAGCCTTGGTTGCTGTTTGCATGTCACTAGGAGGGATTGACCCTCAGGCTGATTGGTTGTGAGAACTGGCCATGACTACAGTGGAGGAGCTGTATGCAGGGGCTGACCCTGCAAAGCAGTGCTCTGGTGCCTGTCCACTTTGGTGCACTTTGGGTATGTCATTTGTGGAGGTGGTTGGGTGGTGGTGTGGTCTGGTCTGAACCTGGTTACTCAGTGTGTTGTTCTGGGACCTCGTGGGAGGGACTCTTATGCAGGCCAAAGTCAGTCACTGCCTATGCCTTGCCTGGGACCACTTGGTATGAGCTACAAAGTGATTTGCAGATAGTTGACACTTGTGCTGGGCTTGGAGGTGCCTGGGAGAGCTTAAGCTGCAAACTGAGGCCAGCTGCCACCAATGCTGAGTTGGGGCTGTTCAGCAGGGCATGACAAGGCCAGATGTTGCTTGTTTGGGGCTTGTAAACCTTTGAGAGATTTTAGGAAAGTCTGCAGCTGAGCCACAATAAGCCGTTTGTATGGAAAAGCCACTGGAAGCAGTGGGTTGGGCCCACTGGAAGCAGTGGGTTGGGCCCACAATTTGGGTAAGCCAGGGTCTGAGAGAATCACCAGGGAGGGGTGAACGGTGTAAACCAGTTTAATGGTGTCATGTGGGGTCTCAGGTAAGGTCTCTGGTCCTGCTCCCCACATAAGAATGCAGGACACAGTAAGGCCAAAAGGGAACACCCACGGAGCCCTTGATAGGGAAGTCAAACCAATATATTCTCGCTGGCGGCTGGGCTGGAGACACAGGAAACAGGATCTACATAATCTGCCTAACAGCAGTTCGCACTTGCCAGCCACCATCTTCTTGCTAGCCCCCATTCCTTTTTTGCTAGCGTAGCCACGGCAGTTATATTAGTGGCCAATGGCTTACGGGTTACAACTGACGGCCAACTAGCCACAGCTGCTGGCCATCTGATCACAGTTGATGGCCATTTACTACCCGAGCCACACCTATCACTCTACTAAGACCTATCACTCTACTAAGTTTACTTAGGTATTTACTACACCTATCACTCTACTAAGACCAGGAGACACAGCAGCTCTACATAGAAACAAACACAGAGAGGCAGAAAAATGAAGAAACAAAGAAACTTGTCCCAAATGAAAGAACAGAACAAACTCCAGAAAAAGAACTGAACAAAATGTAGGCAAGCAATCTACCAGATACAGAGTTCCAAAAACTGGTTATAAGGATGTCCAATGATCTCAGGGAAAACTTCAACAAAGAGATAGGAAACATAAAAATGGAGATAGAAAATATAAAAAAGAACCAGTCAGTAATGAAACATACAACAAATGAAATAAAAAATACCTTAGAGAGTCAACATAGATTAGAGGAAGCAGAGGATCAAATCAGCAATTTAGAAGGTAAGTTAGCAGAAAACACCCAAACAGAACAGCAAAAAGAATTTTTAAAAAATGAGGATAGTTTAAGGGGCTTCTGGGACAAAATCAAGCACACCAACATTCGCATCATAGGAGCACCAGCAGGAGAAGAGAGAGCAAGAAATTGACAACCTGTTTGAAAAAAATAATGATGGAAAACTTTCCTAACCTGGTGAAGGAAATAGACATACAAGCCCAACAACCACAGAGAGTCCCAAACAATATGAACCCAAAGAGACTAACACCGAGACATGTCATAATTCAAATGCCAAAGGTTAAAGATAAAGAAAGAATGCGAAAAGCAGTGAGAGAAAAGCAGTTAGCTACTTATGAGGGAGCTCCCACAAGACTGTCAGCTGATTTCTGAACAGAAGCTTTGCAGCAAAAAGGGAGTGGCAGGAAATATTCCAAGTGATGAAAACCAAAGACCTACAACCAAGATTACACTACCCAGCAAGGCTATCATTTAGAATCAAAGGACAGATAAAGAGCTTCCCAGACTAGAAAAAGCTAAAGGAATTCATCACCACCAAACTAGCGTTACAAGGAATCTTAGAGGGACTTCTTGAAGGAGAAGGAGGAGGAGAAAAAAATTAAAATATAAATAACAAAATGGCAATAACTACATATCTATCAACAATTACTTTCAATGCTAATGGATTAGTGCTCCAATCAAAAGACAGGAGGGCTGAATGGATAAGAATACAAGACCCTTACATATGCTGCTTACAAGAGACTCACTTCAGAAGGAAAGACACACACAGACTGAAAGTAAAGGGATGAAAAAAGATACTTCATGAAAATGGAAACAAACAAAAAGCCTGGGAAGCAGTATTTATACCACAGAAATACAGACTTAAAACAAAGGCTATCACAGGAGACAAAGAAGGACCCAGTGATCCCACTTCAGGGTATTTGTCTGAAGAAACCCAAATGCTACTTCAAGGGCACATGTACACCCATATATTCATTGCAGCATTTTTTACAATAGCCAAGATGTGGAGGCAACCTGGGTGTCCATCGATGGATGAATGGATAAAGAAGAGGGGTACCTATATGCAATGGAATATTACTCAGCCATAAAAAATTAATGAAATCTTGCCATCTGCAACAACATGGATGGACCCAGAAGGTATTGTGCTGAGTGGAGTCAGACAGAGAGAGAGAGACAGAGAGAGAGAGAGAGAGAGAGAGAGAGAGAGAGAGAGAGAGAGAGAGAGACAGCATGATTCCACTTATAGATGAAATCTAGAGAACCGGATAAACTAACCAGACAGAAACAAGCTCATAGATACAGAGAGCATTTTAATAACTGCTGGTTTGGGAAGAGGGTCTGGGAGGATGGGTGAGGGGGGAGGGTGTAAGAAGCACAAGTTGGTAGTTATAGGGATGTAAATGACAGCATGGGGAATATAATCAGTAGTACTGTAATAACTATGTATAGTGTCAGATGGGTACTAGATTTATTGGGGTGATCACCTCGTAAGTTATACATAAATGATTAATCACTTTGCTGTACACCTGATACTAATAAGATTGTACGTCAACTGTAATTGAAAAAATAAATAATTAATTAATTATAAAAATCCAAATTTTAACAAAGGAAGATTAACAGTGACACAGGGGAACCAGAAGGAACAAGAAAATTTTGTTGCTGATATGTCCCCTGAGAAAGCCAATTGAAATGGGCTCACTGGGGGGAAATGACAATCTTCCCTTTCAAGAGTAGGCAGAGGAAAGAACAAATAAAACCCCACGCCCCCCAAAGACATAGTATGTGTTTTGGGGAAGAGACGAGTGAAAGATTACTCTGTTGAGAAGTAACGTGGTGTACAGAAAAATAAAGAACGTGAGACTGTCATGTAGGGTGGCCTGCAGGGTCTCTGGGGACCACATAAGAACACAGGACATGGTGAGGCCAAAAAGGAACACCCGCGGAGCCACAGCTAGGGGAGTCACACCACTACAGTCTCGCTGGCGGCTGGGCTGGAGACACAGGAAGCAGGAGCCACACGATCCGCTACCCACCCTCCGCTTCTCTGCCAACCAACCTCACTTGCTAGCTGCACTCCGCTGTGCTAACTGCAATCCGCTCTTGCTGGCTAAGTCACCATCTTCTTGCTAGCCCCCATTTTCTGCTAGCTTAGCCACGGCAGTTATATTAGTGGCCAATGGCTCACTGGTTACAACTGATGGCCAACTAGCCACAGCTGATGGCCATCCAATCACAGTTGATGGCCATTTACCACCCGAGCCAGCACCTTTCCACGTGAGGCTGAGAGCCTGGAAACTGCACTCCTGGCTCTGTTCCCCCAGAGACTCTGAAAAAAAAAAGCCAAGTTTTAAAACAGAAGCATATCAGTACGTTCCTTGTGGCTGTAGTCCCTCTTATGTGTGGAGATGACGTCTTCCTGAAGTGTTAGGGCTGGTGTCTAGTGTGGCGCCACCAGCCTTGTGTGGCTGTTTAAACCTAAAGTCAAAGTAATTCATATTAAAATAAATGAAAAATTCCGCCCCTCGGTGGCACCAGCCACAGGTCAAGTGCTCAGCAGCCACGTGTGGAGGATGGCTGCTCTATTCAAGATTGCAGATTACAGAGCAGTTCTACAATTGGGAAAGTTCTATGGCTCAGCTCTGAGTTAGGGGCTTGACTGATCCTCTCAGTGTGAAAACAAAATAGAGCAAAACATTTCACCCCAGAAGGAGCAAGACTATTAGAGTCAGAATTTTCTGGCACAGACTTAGCTAAATTTTCCTAATAGACAAAGTGGTTAAAAATAATCAAAATTTTTATATTGCATATATGCAAAGCCAAGAAGTAACTCTCTCTCTTCCCTGTTAAAAACAAAGAACAATGGCAACAACAAAAACTATGAAAAATGAGGTTCACTTAGTGGGTATTTGTGATAGTTTGACGAGTGGAAGAGAGGTAATGCTTTTGTACTTACGAAAGCAATGCTTAGAAGAGCGAGGTAATGCTTGCAAATCCTTCTGAAGATGGAAAGCACAGTTACGTAAGTGCCGAGGGCTATTTCATTATTTATTAACATCCATATTAATAACAGGAAAGCAAATGTTTTGTTATGATGGGTTTTCTTCAGATATGTGAGCTCCAAAATAGATTTTGTGCATCCAGCTCTTCTAGAATTTAAAAGGGGAAATAAAACAAACTCATAAAAAGAACACATGGAAAGTCTGCCAAAAAAGTAGATGCCATTTATTTATAAGGTACAAGTTGCTCTGTGTTTCATACACGTCTCACACAATCGTAAGTTATAGTCAAGAATATTCTCCAGGGACCACCAAACACCTTAGGAACCTCTGTTGGCTTCTCCTTGCCCAATAGAAACAAACGTGTATGGGTGGCATGTCCCCAAGCCAACACCAGTCGTGAGCAAGTGGCAGTGATGAAAGGAATAGTGGACACTAATTGAGAACTTACGTCAGGCTCTGGTAAGAGGTTCATGGGCACTATCCCATTTACTCCTCACAAAATGCGCAGTTAGGAGCCATGGCATTTCCCCGCCACATACACGTGCCAACTGAGGCCACAGAGGTACCGGAAGAGGAAGAGGTGGCCGGGGACAGTAAAGTCTGCTGGGTCAAGCTCTGCACTTGGAGCTGGTGTTTCTGGGGGAAGCCTGAGCAGAGGAGGGTTGCCATGTTTTGTTGTTCAGAAGTGAAGGCCATTCACCTGAGGCCCCAAAACTCATTGCCAGTTGAGACAGGAATGGGTGATCCAGACAAGAATGAGAAAATGGTTTACAAATGAAAAGATACCTCATGGGGTCCTGGGCCTGAGGGGTTTCAATGAGGGGGACACAGGAAAACTGCTATAGCTACCAAAAGAGTCTAATGTCTTCAGCAGCAGTTGCTAAAGTTTACAGGGAACAGAAGACAGCATTAAGAAAGGCAGAAGGTTAAGTAACTCTTAGTTACCATCCCCCAGGTGGTCACAAGGTGAAACATTTATGAAACCCTTTTCTGCGGTGGAATCCTTAAAGAGGCAGAGCAGCTCACCCAACACTGGCTTGATGCTCAGAGAGGCTAAACTTTGCACTCAGATCCCACAAAACAAGAAGCCCCTGCCCGTTGCATATGTTGGTGACTATTGGAGAAGGAAGGTCTGCCGAGCTCACCACCAGCAGTCTGCTGTAAAAGCTGCTCTGGGAGCCTTTTGGACAACGTGTGCCAGGGAGGTCTGGAAGGGTCTGCGGTGGTGGCCAGGCCTCTGTGACTGCTGCAGGCAGGAGGGGCTGCAGAGCCCAGAGAGGGTGGACCAGGACTTCTTGGAAGAGGGGACACAGAGAGCTCGGGAGTGCCACAAGGGGCCCTAGTGCTCCGCCAGGGGAATCTCCCAGAGTCCTCCTCCTTCCTTGTTCTCTGGACATGAGGGGTCAGGGCTGAAATGCCCCTAGAAAGCATAAGGGGCCATTTAGGAAGCAAAGCCCTGTCCTGTCCTCGCATTGGTTCCCCTCTGATCAGAGGGCTATGAGCTGCCAACCATCTTGGGGTCACTTCCCTAGATGTGCACAGAGCTGGCTGGGCCAGCATGTTACTGATGAATGAATAAGGAATACCTTCATGAGCAGAGTGAACAGATGGGGGGGAGGGAAGGAAAAGAGGGTCTGCCTCATTCTTGGTGCCTAAGAGAGGAGGTAACAACCCTTTTGAGGACATTCAAGCTCATTGATATTCACCCCAAGCCTTAATCATTTTCATGTAAATCACAGAAGATTTTAGATATGAATAGGTCAGTGAAACAAAGCTCTCCTTTCTCTCTGCCCTGTATTAATTCAGCCTTCAACGGTCCCCTCTTAAAGAAAGCCAGCAGCACAGTGCTGGGAAGGCTCCGGCTGCTGGTGCCTGTGATGTGTGAGTCCTGGGGTGACTGACGCAGCTGTGGGCACAAGGTCCCCTCAGCTGCGAGAACTGGCAAATTCCACCAGGTGAGTGGTCCACATAACAGGGGCTAACCTTTCAAACACTCCTCTATAATGGGTTCTTTTTAGCTTCTTCAGACGTGGTTCCCGCCCTCAATGACCTTGAAGTTCCCTGCGGCAGAGACAGACTTCTGCATCTATCTCCTGTGCGTTCATTGTGATGGGAGTTGAAGGGGGCAGGAATCGCCAACGTGTTCCTAGACGTGGGACCAGCACCCAGAACAGTGGCAAGCAATGAAGGGTGTTTGCCTTGTGTTTGTTGGATGAATCTAAGGGGAAGGACAGGGAGACATAAGAAAGATACCTAATGTGATGGAGCTTAGCAGGAAGTGATCTTACTGCCATTGGGAGGACAAAGGGAAGACTGACAAAAAAGGTATAAACATTCAGAATCTTCCAGAGAGTTCTCCTGACTCTCTACAGTCTTCAACTGACAACCAGGAGTAAAATGGAGGTGTAGGGACCTGGGACAAACACGTTCCTAACTACAGCGCAGGGTTCATGCTTCCTTCTCTTTTGGCGTCTCCAGGGACCCTAGGGAATAAACTTGATGGTAGTTTTGGCAAGAGGTGAAGCAGGTAAGGCCTTGAGATCAACAAACTGTTGCCAACTGATCATGGGGAGACAGCATCCTTGGTGAATGAGTCAAAACCTGAGGGCGTGCTTGACTTTTGGACCAGGCTGTGCAACAAATGTGATGTGATGGGTTGGCTGCTTGTCTTCCAGGCAAAAACCACACAAAGATAGAATGGCGATTTTACCTGGGAGACTTTATAAGCCCCTGACGGCCCCAGTAAGGAAAGCTCAAGACAGCTTTTGGGGTGAGAAAAGGACTTCTGTTTTAGACTGCACGTGGTGGGCATAGTGACGAAATTCTGTGAATTACTCTGAATAATGGGAGTTTTGGTTAAAATAATAGGATTTCCAAAGTATTCATCATTCCTTTAACATATCCCTATGGGGTTCCTTTGTGCCAGCGATGTGTGCCCAGACCCACTCCATGGAGGGTGTGGGGCCCGGGTGCTGGGGTGCTGTCAGCACATGCTGTCACCGGTCAGCCCTGTCAGGGTGGCCTTAGCTGCAGAGAGCCACCTGGCCCAAAAGTGTGCTCCTTCCCAGGCAGCCCACGGACAGTGACTCATCAATCCGGGCCACCTTGGCCCAATGTGGGACAAGTCTGAGGGCCAGGGCAGCTCCAGCGGTCCCTGCAGGGTTGGCTGAGTATGCTGGGCCCGAATCACAGTTTGGTTCTCCCTGTGCCCGAGCCTGCAGCCCTCTCACCCTCAGTGCCCATGTCAAAGTCGCTCCAAATGGCCTACTTGCCAGGTGCCCACTCAGCATTTGCTTCCTGGGGCGTCCAACCACTCACAACCTGCTTTTTCACTAGCCCCGTGGATGACTACGAAGGGTTTTTAATCTAGCTCGCACATGTTTAAAATCTATTTAGAATGTCCCACAGAGTTGGATATTGTGTATTTTCAGAACTCTATACTATTTAGTAAACAAAACAATGGGTAACTGAGTGACTTGTGAGACTTTTGGAAGGCAGCATGCCTGAGCCTAAGTTTCCCCCGATACCCTCTCTGCTTCCAGTCCACGTGCATCCATTGAGAAACCCACATACAAATCCTTCAACCAGATTGTGATGTCTGAGCCCAAAGCATAAGCTGGACAGGGGCTGAGCCAAGAGAAGAAGCAGAGTGACCTCTGGCTCAGTGCAGGCCCGTCTCCAGGACTTCTCTGAATGCATCTTGGGGGCTCTTTGAAAATGTCAGGAGTTATTTCTGTTTTTAGTTTGTCAAGTCTTGTTGCATGTAGCCTTACAAATCAGCAGGACCTGACTTTGGCCTGCAGGGTAAACACAGGTGTGGGTGTATTTGGCAAATGTTGACATACCTGGTACAGGGAGGGCTTCTGGCTGAGTAGTGCAGCCCCACCCCCAGCAGCCAAATGGCCTGTGAGCCGTTGGAGATGACAGGTGGGCTGAACCAATGAGTCAAGCACTGTTCCTCGCAACTTAAAATCCCAAGTACAGGTGTAGGTTTAGAAAACTTTGCAAACATTAAACATGCAGTTTGAAACGTTTTATGGAAAAAGAACTGGTCTAAGAGCCAGAATATTCAGGTTCTGGGTCCTAGCTCTGCCTCTGACCAATTATGTAATCCAGGACAAAACAACCACTCATTCATAAAAACATCCATTTTTCACAGATAAAACAAAGGTGGTGAATTAGAAGCTATATGAGGTCTTTATGGCTAAACAAACTAGGGAGGGGTTTCTCTTTTAAGGGGATTTGTTTAAATACGTCATTCCATCTTTTAAAAAATTACTAAACTTTATTTTTTAGAGCAGTTTTAGTTTTAGGTTTACATGTATCTATTATTATAGTATCAGACATAGTCTCACTGCCCTAAAAACCCTCTGTGCCATCTATTCATCCCTCCCTCTGAGAACTCCGGGAAACCACCGATCCTTTCACTGTCCCTATGGTTTTCCAGAATGTCATCTCACTGGACTCACACAGTATGTAGCCTTTTCAGAATGGCTTCTTTCACTTAGCAATATGAACTTAAGTTTTCTCCCTCTCTTTTGAGAGCAGAATAGCTCATTTCTTCTTATTGCTGAATAATAGTCCATTGTCTGGACGGACCATGTTTCTATTCTCCCACTGAATAACATGTTGGCTGTTTTCAAGCTTTGCAGTTATGAATAAAGCTGGCAGAAACATTCACGTGCAGGTTTTCAACTCCTTTGGGTAAATACTAAGGAGCGTGATTCCTGGATCGTGTGGTAAGAGAGTGTTTAGTTTTGTAAGAAACCACCAAACTGTCTCCAAAGTGGCTGCCCCTTGTGTGTCCCCACCAGCAATGACTGAGAATTCCTGTGGCTCCGTGTCCTCAAAGCATTTGGTGCTGTCAGAATTCTGGATTTTAACCACTCTAATAGGTGTGTAGTGGTACTTGTGGTTGTTTTAATCTGCATTCCTGCAACACATGACATCTGATGTTGCAAATCTTGTCATATGCTTATTTTCCATCTGTATGTCTTATTCAGTGAGGTGTCTGCTCAAATATTTTGCCCATTTTTAAAAATAATTTTTATTTTTCAATTACATTTGACATACAATATTATATTACTTTCACATGTACAACATGCTGATTAGACATTTATATAACTTATGAGGTGATCACCCCAATAAATCTAATACCTACCTGGCATCATGCATAGTTGTCACAATATTACTGACTACGTTCCCTATGCTTTATTTTATGTCCCTGTGACTATTTTGTAACTACCAATTTGTACTTCTTAATCCCTTCATCTTTTTCACCCGGCCTCCTAATCCCTATCCCATCTGGCAACCATCAGTTTGTTCTCCGAATCTATGAGTTTGTTTGTTTTGTTTGTTCATTTATCCTGTTCTCTAGATTCCACATATAAGTGAAATCACATGACATTTGTAGTTCTCTGTCTGACTTACTCCACTCAACACAATATCCTCTAAGTCCATCCATGTTGTTGCAGATGGCAAGATTTCATTCATTTTTATGGCTGAGCAGTATTCCATTGTACATATACATATATACAATCTCCTCTTTACCCATTCGTCCATCCCTGGACACCCAGGCTGCCTCCACATCTTGGCCACTGTAAACAATGCTGCAATGAGCATATGGGTGCACATGGCCTTTCGAAGTAGCATTTTGGGTTTCATCAGATAACTACCCAGAAGTGGAATTTCTGGGTCCTTCTTTGTCTCTTGTTGTAGCTTTTGTTTTAAAGTCTGTTTTGTCTGGTACAAATACTGCTATCCAGTCTTTTGTTTGTTTACATTTTCATGAAATATCTTTTTCCATCTCTTTACTTTCAGTCTTTGTGTGTCTTTCCATCTGAAATGGGTCTCTAGTAGCAGCATATGTAAGAGTCTTGTTTTCTTATACATTCAGCCCTCCTATGTGTCCTTTTTTTTAAAAAAAGATTTTATTGGGAAAGGACTTTGTTGGGGAACAGTGTGTACTTCCAGGACTTTTTTTTTTTCCAAGTCAAGTTGTTGTCCTTTCAGTCTTAGTTGTGGAGGGCGCAGCTCAGCTTCAGGTCCAGTTGCCGTTTCTAGTTGCAGGGGGTGCAACCCACCATCCCTTGAGGGAGTCGAACCTGCAGCCTTTTGGTTGAGAGGACGCGCTCCAGCCAAATGAGCCACCCGGGAGCTCAGCGGCAGCTCAGCTCAAGGTGCCATGTTCAATCTTAGTTGCAGGGGGCAGAGCCCACCATCCCTTGCGGGACTCAAGGAATTGAACCGGCAGCCTTGTGGTTGAGAGCCCACTGGCCCATGTGGGAATCGAACACGGCAGCCTTCGGAGTTAGGAGCACGGAGCTTCAACTGCCTGAGCCACTGGGCCGGCCCCCTCCTATGTCTTTTGATTGGAGCATTTAATACATTTACATTGAAAGTAATTGTTGATAGATATGTAGTTATTGTCATTTTATTATTCATATATTTTCCTTTTCTTCTCCTTCTTCTTCTTCTTCTTCTTCTTCTTCTTCTTCTTCTTCTTCTTCTTCTTCTTCTTCTTCTCCTCCTCCTCCTCCTCCTCCTCCTCCTCCTCCTCCTCCTCCTCCTCCTCCTCCTCCTCCTCCTTCTTCTTCAAAAAGTCCCTCTAAGATTTCTTGTAATACTGGTTTGGTGGTGATGAACTCTTTTAGCTTTTTCTAGTCTGGGAAGCTCTTTATCCTTCCTTCGATTCTAAATGACAGCTTTGCTGGGTAGAGTCATCTTGCTTGTAGGTCCTGGCTTTTAATCACGTTGAATTCTTTGTTACAATGCCTTCTGGCCTGCAAAGTTTCTGTTGAGAAATCAGCTGACAGTCTTATGGGGGCTCTCTTGTAGGTAACTAACTGCTTTTCTCTTGCTGCTTTTAAGATTCTCTCTTTGTCTTTAACCTTTGGCATTTGAATTATGATGTGTCTTGGGCCTGTTTGGATTCATATTGTTTGGAACTCTCTGTGCTTGCTGGGCTTGAAAGTCTAATTCTTTCACCAAGTTAGGAAAGTTTTCCATCATTATTTTTTTCAAATAGGTTTTCAATTCCTTGCTCTCTTCTCCTTCTGGTGCCCCTACAATGCAAATGTTGGTGTGCTTGATGTTGTCCCAGAAGCCCCTTAAACTATCCTCATTTTTTTGGATTCTTTTTGCTGTTCTGTTTGGGTGTTTCTGCTAACTTATCTTCTAAATCGTTGATTTGATCCTCTGCTTCATCTAGTCTACTGTTGATTCCCTTTAATGTATTCTTTATTTCTTCATTTCTGACTGGTCCTTTTTTTATATTTTCTGTTCCATTTTTATGTTTCCTAGCTTTTTGTTGAGTTCTCCCTGAGATCACTGAACATCCTTATAACAAGTTTTTGAACTCTGCATCTGGTAGATTGCTTGCCTCCAATTTGTTTAGTTCTTTTTCTGGAGCTTTGTTCTGTTCTTTTATTTGGGACATGTTTCTTTGTCTCCCCATTTTGGCTGCCTCCCTGTGTTTGTTTCTATGTATTAGGTAGATCTTTTATGTCTCCTAGTCTTAGTAGAGTGGCCTTATGTAGTACATGTGCTGTGGGGCCCAATGGCTGTCTCCTTGGTCACCAGAGCCAGGTGCTGCAGGTGTGTCCCTTGTGTGGGCGGTGTGTGCCCTTTTGTTGTAGTTGAGCCTTGATTGGTGTTTGCACATCAATGGGAGGGTTTGCCCCTTCAACTGATTTGTTGTGAGGACTGGCCATTACTAAAGTGGAGAAGCTGTTGTGCAGGGGCTGACCCTATGGAGCAGGATTCACTTTAGCAGGGCTCTGGTGCCTGCCAAGTCTGCACTTTGGGTGTGTCATTTTGGAGGTGGTTGGGTCGTCCTCTGGTGTGATCTAAAGCTGGTCACTGGGTGTGTTGGTTCTGGGGTCTTTTGAGAAGTGTTCTGGTGCAGGCCAAGGTCAGTTGCTGCTTGTACCCTGCCTGGGACCACTTGGTATGAGCTACATGCAGATGGTTGCCACTTGTACTGGGTTTGGAGGTGGCTGGGAGAGGCTAAGCTGCTGCTAGTGCCGAGGACAGCTGCCTCTAGTGCTCAGCTTGAGGATACTCAGCAAGAGGTATGGAGTACACTGAGGCCAGATGCTCCTTGTTTGGGGTTTGTGAACCTTTGAGAGATTTTAGGAAAGCCTCCAGTGATATCCAAGACAGATCACTTGTATGGAAAAGCCACTGGAAGAGGCTTGGGAGGGACTGCAAGTTAGGTGGGGTGGGGACTCAGGGACTCACCAGGGAAGGGCAAACGGTGTTTGCCAGTCTGATAGAGACTCAGATATGGAGGCTGCCCATGTCTGTACATCAGGAGGTGTTAGGGCTCAACAAAGGAACAATAGCTTCCTCCAGCTTCTCCAGGAGAAAAGTGCCCCTCCATCCCTCGCCCTGCAGCCATACAATTCAACTCTTTTCTGTATGTCCCTGGCTCCTTTTCAGCTGCTGCCCCAGCGCTGGAGTTCAGAGAGAGTGAGTCTGTTAGCAAATAAGTCTGTGTGTGCGCTCTTTAAGAGGAGCATCTGGGAGTGCAGCCACCCTCCAGCTCACTCAGCCACAATGTCCACTGGTTTTCATAGCCAGAGTTATGTGGACTTGTCTTCCTGGCACTGAAACCCTGGCTGGGGAGGCTGGTGTGGCACTGGGACCCCTTGCTCCTCTAGGGGGACCTCCACAGCAGAGATATCCCGCCCACTTTTAATGGTCACACTCAGGTGTGGGACCACCCCATTCCGTGTCGTTGACCCTTTTATCAGTATCAAGGTGGCTTCTTATGCATGTCTTTAGTTGTAGGGCTCCTGTTCATCTAGACTTCAAACAATTCTCAATGATGGTTGTTCTGTACTTCAGTTGTAATTTGGATGTTGTCGTGGGAGGAGGGAAGAACAGTGTTTACCTATTCCACCATCTTGACCAGAACTCCAAAATCTGGCTTTTAAAATAAGTTTTCAGATCTTTAAAATAGACATACTTGGCCACTCTGAAGTCTCTAGAAAAGTCAGGCTTGAAAACTACTGAAACTCTGCCAGGGTGTTTCATGCCTCATCAATCTTTAATGCTCTGTATCAGAGTTGCTCCCAAGTGAAGGCAGTGTGCTTATTGAGAAGCAGGCAGCCACAGGTCCATGAGGAAGCCCTCCGGGAATACACCCTTTCTTCACCAACCTCTTCCACAGCTGTGTTGCTTTTTAACTGTAGAAATTAACAGTGAGTTAATAGCTTTCCTGACAAAAGAACTTTCCCATGCCAACTACTAATCTACTGTTTGCCATCAATTTGTTGTTATCTATATGTGTGAGGACAAAATAGAGATGATGGCTCAGTGAAGAAGAGTCCAGAAGGGGCAGACCTTGGGCTGGAGACATGGGCCAGGTCAAAACAGAACAAAACAAAATCTTTGTACTGTTTGGACAGGAAATAATCAGTTTGTGCCACTGCTGCAACCATCCAAGGGCAGGGCACTGCACAACTGGCCCTAGAAATCAGTGTTGCTCCTGCCTATTCTGGCAGACGTACGGCCAGCCCAGACTCACTGGGGAAGGGGGACATGCAAGGGACATGAGGGTCATTGGAGCCAACTTGGAGGCTGGCTATCACAGTGGAAAACGTATTTTAGAATAAAAGTATGATTGATGACAAATTGAAACTACAATGAGGTGCCATTTTTATTCTTCAGATAAGTAGAAATGGAAAGGAATAGTATATCCTACACTGGCCTATGGGGGTGGGGGTGGGGATCAGTCAGAAAGGGTCCTCTCCTTCCCATCATGGTTGGTGGTAAATTAGTTCTATCAACTTGGAGAACAAAGTTTCAAACGTGCACACCTTCAGCCCTGCTGCTTTCTCCTAGCGACATACCCATAGATGTGTACAAAGAAGCATAAACTAGAATGTTCCCTGAAGTGTTTTTGTTGTTATAGTAACAGATTAGAAATAACCCGAGTTGTTTCTTCATAGGCGACTGGTTAAAAGGCTATGATATTTTATGTACATATCTGAATATACTAAACACCTCCGGATTATATAATTTAAATGAATTTTATGGTATGTGAAATATATCTCAATAAAACTGCTTTTTTTTTCAACTATGATACATCAATAGAAAGAACTACACACAGTGAACCATAAAAAAGAAAATGATGATGAAGAAGAAGGTCTCCAGGATTTCATAAGTGAAAAACCAAAATAGAATAATGTGTTCAACATGCTACTTTGGGGGCAAAAAAGGGAAAACAATAAAAATACGTATTCATATTTGCTTATATTTGCCTGAAGAAATACTGGAAAGACACATAAGGAACCAAAATGAAGATGGCGCAGGTGAGAGAGGAAGGAAGACAGAAGTGTGGTCATAAGACGGCATCTCAATGTATATCTTTGTTATATAATTTCGATTTTTGAACCAAGAGTATATGTGTTACCTAATGAAAAGTACAACAAAATAATAAAATACCATAAAATTTCTACAACTTCTAGTTCTGATTTAGTTGCTAAGTCTGCAGTCTTAGAAATGCCACTTTACTTTTCTGAGTTTCTGGATTCTTTGGTCTTTGATCACTTGGCTGTCACTGAGTGTGTCCTTAGCTACATATGCCTGGCAAAACATTTGCTTGCTGTTCTCCACGGCCATATATGTTACCTGAGCTATAGGTCTATATCTCAGCATAGAAGCCCCTGGAGCACTTGATCCATAACCCACATCTCCACCGATTGTTCCCACCATGTCACTGTCATTGCAGAAGGACATCCATCACTAAGATCAGGAACCACATCTGCTCCTACAGATAAAGTAAGTAAAAAGGAAATGGGGGAGGGGATGAACACAATTTTGCAATGGCAAGAAGTGGCTAGAACAGGGCGGGAACCAAGCTAACTGTAATGTTAGAATGACAAGACCATGTTATGCAGGTGTCTTATGCCATCATCTCAGACTTAAGGTTGACTGTAGACATAGACAACAAAATAGAGCTGCAGACACCACCCCTAGCCTCTCCCTGCAGCCCAGTGCCCCACCACCACCAGCTGCATGTCACCCACATAGCACTGACATTCCCACACCACAACCCCATTGCATTACAACCTCAACTCAAGAAGACTCCTGTACACAACATACGTAAAACTGGAGTGGCACATGGATCTGCTAGCACTCTTGAGCACATCAGCTTCGATAGAGACAGAAACGGGGCCCTGAATGAGAGGAGCCAAGAGCTGTGGCAGGAGGCCTGGACAGCACCCCTGTGAGGGCAGCTTGGGGGCAGGAAGAGGCCCTGTACCCAAGAGGAGTCTGCATTTGCCTGCTTGCTGCTGAGTGCTTAGCTCCTGTCACACTGATAAGCGATCAAGTTTTACTTTTTCAGAAGGCACACTGACGTGGTGGCAGCTAGAGGGAGCAGAAAAGTGGCTCCACAGAGAGTCTTCTACCCGGGCTGTGTGACACCAGAGCAGGCTGGCTCCCCGTGCAAGGGGCTTCCTGTCACTCGGCTCAGTGGCCTTCGAAGACTGCCTTCCATGAAGGATGCCAACAGGAGTGTCCCCCATCCCCAGACACCATCAGAATCACCAGAGGAGCTTGGTACCAGTCCGTGTCCCAATCCTCACCCCTGAGACTCAGATGTAGCCAGAGAAAGACGAGCCCAGAATTCGTATTCTCAGCAAGCACCCAGGTGTCTCTTACAGCAGTGTGTGGACTGACATTTGGCAGACACTTAGATAAGTAACCTAAAAATGGTTCATTTCAAGGTTTTGTTTCCTTTGGAGTTTGTCCTGTCCCAAGGAGAGGTCAAGTATAATAATCCTTCCTGTTTCTTTCCAAGAAAGAAAGGGACTCAGTTCTGCACGCTTTATTTGTCCAGGTAACATTTGTCTTTGAGTTCTGTATTTCTTCACTCAAATTTTGGCATCACAAGAGAACACAGAGTCCCCTGAGAACCCTGCAGGGGCCCGAGGAGCATTCGAGTCACCTGGCGATGGGCTCTGACCCTATGCGTGGGCTCAGTGGATAGTGCTCTGCCCAGAAAGGACTCCTGTCCTCTTCACAGGGGCTTGTCGCTGTCCCAGGGCATCTGGTGACGGCGTCGGCAGGGAGAAAATGCACCATGCTGGGGCCAAGGGGATCAGAGTTCGCATCTTTGGTGGCCTGACCCTGGGCATGTCACCAGACTTTCCTGAGCCCCGTTTTTTCATCTGTAAACTAAAGTGGTGGCACTACATAATTTTTCAGATACATTTTAATTAATTCAGAAACTATCATGACTATCATTCATCAAGTACCGAACATGTGCAGGGAACTCAAATGCTCTCTGTCTCTAATGTGTGTGTGCACACACATATGCATGTGTGTATAGAAACACACTCTATGCAGATAGGCATGTGTGTACACATGTATATATTGTGCACGTGCCACATGTATGTGTGCACATGTGTACACATGTGTGTGCAAACACGTGTGTGCGCGTGTGTACTGTGTGTACACATACAGTGGTGTGTATTTACACATATGTGCACACACGTGCATATAAGTATGCACACAAGAATATAAATATGCACACACGTGTACATGTATACATGCATATTTGCTCTACATCCTCACAGTAGCCCTACAGCTGTTATTCCCATTGCCTGGTACCGAGAGTGAAGGTTCGAGACCGTAGGCACCTTCAGGTAGGTCTCATGGCTGGTAAGTGACTGAGTCAGGATGTGAGTTCAGTTCTTCCTGGCTTCCAAGTTCAGACTTTCTCCTACACATTCGAACCTCCATGATGGGGTCTCAGAAAAAGAGTGTGGCTGGAGCACGGTGTTACGGACGGTCAGCACCCCTGGTGATTTCCTCATGGGCTCGCTAGTGTGGTGCCTGCAGGGGGCTCCATTCATTGCAGCTGCGGATCAGAGGCTGCCTAGCTGGGTGGACCCCTAGCTGCCCCTTCCCAGTTTCAGTCTCTGTTGCTTTGCCATCCCCCGCTTTGGACCCTCACTTGGTCTCTCACCCTCCCTTCTGCTTCTCACTCCCGGACTAGGAGGGCCCCTCCCTGAACCCACCTATCTGCTCTCGAGCTGTGCTCTTGTTTCTGAGTCAGCCTGCCCCAGACTGCCTTCCATTCGAGTCCCTTGTACTGGCCACAGGCCCCATTTCACAGCGGGTCCAACCTGGCCTGGACATGGGGCTCTTTAGAAAGCTCCCTGCTCTGCATGACACTGTCTCCAGGACTCTCAGACACGTGCCCTGTACCCCGTCCTTTGCAGCTGGTCTCAGACTGCCTTTGTCCTCCCCCTGTCTCCAAGGAGACCTCACCTGGACTCCTCCTTTGTGCCCAGCTGCACCTGGGTCACTGGCATTAGTCTTGGCTTGACACATCTGGCCCCAAGCTCCTGCAGTGCAGCTGGGCTGATCCTAGGACCTTTCTTGCTTACAGTCCAGTGCACAAAGGGAAGTTGAACTGTCTCTCTAAGCCTGTTGGACAGTAGCATCCCCCCCAAAAAAACAGCCTTTTCATCAGGAGCCTACTCCCACCCCAAACAGCTCCAAGTAAACAATCCAAATGGAGGTCATGCTCTTGCTGTATGAGTGAGGGTTTGAGACAATCTGTATCTAACTGGCCAAGATCAAAAAGCGTGCTTACACACTGGATGGGTGAGGAGGTAGGGAAACAGCCCCTCACATACAACTAGTGAGATTGTCAGTTGCTTAGATTTCCAAGGAGCGCAATTTGACAGCATCTGTCAAAATGTTAAGTGCCTGTGCCCTTGGCCCAGCCATTCTACCTCGTGGTTCCGCAGGGTATTCACTTTCTCTTGCTTCTGTAGCAGATTGCCACAAAGTAGTGTTTAAAATAACCCAGATGCATTACCTCACAGTTCTGTAGCTCAGAAAGTCTCAGCTGGTTTGTCTGCCCCAGGGCCCCCAAGGCTGAAATGAAGGGATTGGCTGCCTGGGCTCTTACGCAGAGACTCCGGGAGGACCTGGCTCCAGGCTCAAACCGGTTGTTGGCAGAATTCAGTTCCACTCGATTGCAGCCCTGAGGCCCCATTTCCTCGCTGGCTGTCTCATTCTCAGCTTCCAGAGGCTGTCCACGTTCCCTGGCTCACAGTTCCCTCCATATTCAAAGCCAGCAATGATGGGTTGAGTTCTTGTCATGAGTCCAGTTCTCTCTGACATCCCTTCATCTCTCCTGCCTCCAGCTGGAAAAGCTCTGTGCTTTTAAAGGCTCTTGTCCTTGGACTGTGCACCCAGAGAATCCAGGATAATCTCCTTCTCTGATGGTCCATAGCCTTAATCTGTCTGCAAAGTCCCCTTTCCCACACAGCAAGGCATATTCACAAAACCCAGGGGCAAGGGCATGAATATCTTGGGGGCGGGAGGGGTCTACTTACCATAGCTTCATTTGTGCAAAATGGTGTGCCCACAAAAATGCATTACGTGTAATAAATAGTAAGACAATGGAAACTGCCCAGGTGTGAACCAGGAGGCAGTGGCTCACAAATGACCGTTTATACAACGGAAGGGGCTTTGCAGTCGTTAAAGAGAACGAGCAGCTCTAATTGAAGTGATATGGGAAGACTACAAGTTCTTGTATTTGGTGCAGAAGGAAGAGAATAAACACTACTGTCCCTAAAGAACCACTACGCATCCATGTTATGTATACAATATGCTCTGTATCTATGTTATATGTACAATGTGCTCTATATGTGCATGTATGTATGTAAATGCATAGATACCATGTAACATTTTTTAAAAGGTGCACGAAAGAGCTGTTGACAGAGGGGAGTTGGAAGTCTGGAGCACAGAGCTGTCAGGACTGCCGGTGAAGGGTGCGGCCCCGCGGTGAGGCTGCCCTTTCCCAGCTCTGTGCCTTGCTATCCAGGTGAGTTCAGAAGCTAATCTCTGTGCCTGAGTCACTTCATTTGTTCATTGTTTAACTTTAATCTGGCTGCGCCTCACCTCCTCCTCTGTAAATGGGAATGATAACTCTTTCTGGAGTTGTTGTAAAAATTAGGTGAATTAATATGTGCACAGAGTAAATGCTACATACGTGTTTGCTATCATAACGTGTTCAAAAATAAATGAATGAAATGTGGAGGGTGGGAGGACATGCCCCATTGCTACACCCAGCAACTCCTGTGGGGGTCTTCTGGGCCCTCCCTGCTGATGCACTCGGACAGGGCCAGAGGGGCAGTGACTCACCTGAGTCACTCTGGGACACAGGTTTCAGGTCCTGGTGGACCAGGCCAGGCAGTCTCCTGGCTTTGCTTCTGGGGGCCTATCTCTACCCCATCAGAGGCAGGGCGGGCACACAGTCAAAGACCTCTGCTCCGTGGCTTCTCACTGATGAGGGCTCACTTGGGGGTTTTAGTAGCTAGCTGTAATAACAATTTTCAGGAGAGTGCATGTCAACCCAGGGTCCCTTTTCTGCCTTTCCCTGGTGCACTCCCCGTGAATGACTCCAGATGTCAGAATGTGTGGCCCTACGGACAAGACATGGACCTCTCACTTCGCACTGTCTCTTGTTCTGATGAAATGGGAGAAATAGCGCCTAGCGGCTTCAGTGAGGAAGCCTGACTCACGTGGGTTACACACAGGTTTCTGAAGCTCCGAGAAGCACAAGAACCTTTTTAGAAGCAGTCATAACTGAATGCCAAGAGAAGTTCTGGGTGATGATTCTCTACAGGGGAAAATTCAGACATTCCCATGATTAGTCAGAAGGGAAATAAGGGAAAAGGAAATAGGGAATTTGTACTAAATCGTACACTTGAAGCAGATGCTTCAACCTTGGCCATTCTTTCTCAGCACTAGTTCTGCCGAAAGGAAAAAAAAAGGGTAAAATGCATTGAAAATTTTCTTTTCCCTACCTCTCTTTCTCCTGATTTCTTACTTTTTTCTTCTAAAGGTCAAGCATACTGGCCGAGCCCCCTCAAGAATTACCTGCCTTCTGCTCAGAAGCTGAAATGTCATGGCTGGAAATGAGGCAATCGCGTGAGGATAGAAAGACGTCGGGGGGGTGGGAAGCCTAGTGACCCACCTGGTGACCCACCTGCTGACCCTCCCGGCCAGGACGCCCACCTCATGGAGACTCTAGTACAGTATTCGCAGAAGCAAACTCTGCCATCAAGTGAGTGTGATTTCTGGCCCCTCGCTTTCTCTGTCTTCTGACTACACAGTTTATTTCTCCTTGTGGTAAATTATTCATTTGCAGGGGAAGTGGGAGAAAGGAAGTGAGGAGAATTCAGCCTACTGGGAACAATGAGGCCGGAAGAGGATTGTGAGCTGTGGGACTCGGCAAACATGGGTCTCTTAGTGAAACCTTACTGAGGTACAGGTAATGTCAACAGATAAGTGTAGATATGGGGCTTTTGTAAGGCCACCAACGTGGTGCAGCACTCTGCCAGTATGTACCAGAGCTCAACCCCTGGGGAGCCACGTGCCAGTCAAGCAGAAAAGGAGCCCCGTCCCCACCCCTGGACACTGGTCCCTCCGTGGTGAGACCTGCCTGCGAGAGTGAAGAGAAGCTGGAGAGGGCCACTTCCTCGTGTGCTGACAGATGGGATGGAATCTCTGCAGAAGGGCTTTCCCCGGTGTCACAGGAGCTCAGTGGGGAGCCCAGGACTCTGCACTGACAGAGCCCAGCAGTTCTCTCGTTAAGTCAACTTAACTTGTCCTGGCACCTGCACAAATGAGGGGACCCACCACCGCAAAACTCCATTGGGACGAGAGTTAACAGGGCTCCCAGAACATATGTAACCACGAGCCAGAGGTGAAATGAGCGGCGGCCCGTGCCCACCTTGGTCCCACCTCCAGGATTTGCCTGATATACAGTGAGTCACTGCTCTTCACACCCAGCTCCTCGCTTGTTTGTTCTGGAAGCTCTGTGCTGTGTGCTGGATGGAGGCACCAATGGACCGGGTCTGGGGCCCCTTCGGAATGCTGAAGCCAGTGTGTAGATGGCCACAGAGACCCTCAGAGACAGGCTCGTTGGCCAGAGTCAAGTCCTGGCTGAGGGTTCTGTCCAGAGAGCAATTGTACTTTGTTCATACATCTCACATGTTCATTTCTGATTGACTAGGGACATACTCTGGTTACATGTGTTTGGGAGTGAGAGTGCCTGTGTTCAGATCCCTGCTCACACACTGGCTGGCTCTGGTCCTCAGCACTTAATGTCCACACTTAATGTCCTGTGATGTCACAGCAACCCTACAAGGCAGGGCAGTGAGCATCCCCATTGCACAGACTGAACGACTGAGGCTTGGAAAGGTCAGGTGTGTTGCTTAGGATCACGGGTTAGTAAATGCATGAGCAGGGGTTTGCTCCCAGGCAGTCTGATTCCAAAATGAATGTAACCAGAATGGATCCTGAACAGTTACAAACAAAGGCACCTCCTGTCTTAGCCCTCTTAGGGCAGCCATAATATGGTACCACAGACGGGGGACTTAGACAGCAAACATTCATTTTCTCAGAGTTCTGGAGGCTGGAAGTCCAAGGTCAAGGTGTCAGCAGGGTTGGCTTGTCCTGAGGCCTCTCTCCTTGTTATGCGGACAGCTGCCCACTTGACGTATCGTCACACAACCTGTCCTGTGTGTATGTACTTCCTTGGTGTCTCTCTGTGTGTCCCCGTTCCCTCTTCTTGTAAGGACCCAGTCAGATGGGATCAGGGCCCAATCTAAGGCCTCATTTTATCTTACTCACCTCTTTAAAGATCTGTCTCCAAATACAGTCACATTCTGAGGTCCAGGAGGTTAGGAATTCAAAATCTGAATTTTGGGGGGACACAACTCAGTCTGTAACACCCCATTTTCACATGAGGAAACTGAGGCACAGGCGCGTTAAGTCACATGGAAAGTCAGTGGTAGGCCCTGCATTTAGACCTGGTGGACCAGTCCCAGGCCGCCACTGTCAACCTCTACCCCAGCCCCTCATGCTGCGTCACACCGTTCCCTGTGTCTTGAGGCCAGGACACCAGACGTTAGGAAATGAGGACGCTGGAACTTAGGAGAGCTGGGAGGGGCTGGCCTCAGCACCCTGCATCCAAGGCAAGAGGTGAAGTATCTGGTCTAAGTTCTACAGTGAGGGCTGCAGGGAGAAAGGGGCCCGGAAATCCAGTCCCCTGCGTGAGATCTCCCCGGGGCCTGTGTGTTCCCTCCCGGGAAGAGCTCAGGCCTGGATGCAGACAGAGTGGGCTTATGGGCTTCGGACAAACGCTTTGAACACTTCACGGCTCCATTCCTCAGGGAGAAAGGTGCGAGAGGCTGGCTGGGCCCCGGTGTCTTCAGTGCAATGGCCAGGAGCCACTGACGGGATCTGGACGGGGCAGCTGCACTTTCTGAAGGTGACTCTGGGGCCCAGGGCACATGGGTTGGGTGGGTGAGGGAGGGGCAGGCAGAGGCGAAGTCTGGGGGCCACTGTGTTGTCTCAGGCGGACACAGTGGAGACCTGAACTGTGGAAAAGCCAAATGGAATGGAAGGAAATGAAGACAGACGAGCGAGGGAGCCAGAGAGACCCGCCTGGAGCTGCCGTGGCTGCCGTTGGTAAGGCGGGGGAAGCAGGAGTCACAGATCCTGCTGAGGTGCTGAGGTGGGGACAGAGAGGGGGTTTGTGCCATTGACTGAGTAAGAAGTGAAGACAAGGGGGGATTCTTGAGTGTGTGTTAGGGGTGGTTGGGGGCACGTTTGTTGGGGACCTGTTGAGCTAGCGCTGTTTGCCACTGCTGTAGAAGACCGTGACAGGTCGGACGGCTACCACGGCCATCAGGTCACAGCACAGCATGAGGCCCAGCCACAGGCTGGACAGTCTTGGGATGTCCTTCAAGGAGGCGGCCACTCCTGAGGGAGACGCCCCAGTGCTGGCGCCAGTAAAGGTCCTTCGGGTGCTGTGACCAGACTGGCGCCGTCGTTTCCGCAGTCAGTGATGTTTGCCCTACTTAGCATTCTGGCGCTTCCCTATGTGCTCCCACAAAGCAGCAATTTTAGATGTGAAACCTCTTTCAGGAGAGTCTCTGGGAAAATAATGAATTGTTATATGGGTTTTTCCACATGGCATGAGGCCTAAATTTCATCAGCAAGTCCCGCAGAAGTCAGAGCAGAGGCAGATAAAACACAGAGTTTTGCGAAATGGGTCAGCCGGATGGGAGCCGCTTTCTCTTTGCAGGGGCCAGTTGTCACGCCGTTTGTCCACCCGGCCTCGGTCTTCTCGTCTGCTTCCCAGTGTGGACAGGTTGCTGAAGGAGACGAGGAGCTCCCTTTCCTTCCTTGACCAAGAGCAAGTGCAGGGATGTGAAGGTTCCGGCAGGGCTGCTGTTAGAGGGGCGCGCCCTTCCCTGCTGGAGAGGCGGCCTGGCTTTCTTGGTGTGGCCTTTGTCCTCCCGTGTGTCCCCACCATGGTCCACGCCCCTTGCATTTGTCAGCTAGCGCAGGTGGAGGAAAGGACCACATACAGGGTGACTTAAGCTATAGAAATTGGTTGTTTCTCCAGGTTCTGGAGGCCAGAGGTGTGGGCCCAGCTGGTGCTGAGGCCGTGAGGAAACGTCCACTCCAGGCCGCTCCCAGCTTCAGAGCTTTGCCGGAGAGCTCTGCTCTTCCCGGGATTGTGAAGCTTCACCCCAACCTCTGCCCCACATTCACGTGACCTTCTCCCTGTGTGCACATCTGTGTCCGAGCTCCCCCTTTTTATAAGGACATCCACCATACTGCATTAGGGCCCATTCTCCTTCAGTATCTTAAGGAATTACAACAGTAATGCTCCTATTTCCAATTAAGGTCCCATTCTAAGGTCCTGGGAGTTAGGACTTCAACATATGAATTGGAGGTTGACACGATTCAGACCCTAATACCTCTCCCCTCCCTCTTTGAAAACCTTTCACAAAGCCCTCCTCCCGCCACAGTGCCCCTCAGGCTGAGCACCATGACAGGGGTAGGACTTCTAGCCTCCAGACAAAGCTCCTAGGAGGAAACTCAGGCACCTGCCAGGGCTCGTCTGGAGCCCAGAAACCTCAGCCCCGGGCGTCTGTCCTGGCTGCCTGCTGTGTCCAGAGCACAATCCCTCCCCTCTCGGGAGACTGGACGGGCAGGACCCACTGAATGAGTGGTTTTCATGTCAGGACGCTTTTCCCTGAGAGAGTTCCAGCCAACCCTGACTTCAGATGTCTGTCTATCCACTTAAAACACACTTTGAATGACTAGTACCCCAAGGACATGGGAGCCCCGGTCACTGGAAGAGAACGACAATTCTGCTCCTGGATGCTCTGCTAACAAAACTGTGTTCCCCCGTGCTTCCAAAATGCCACCTTCTGTGACCAGTTACCCATGGGACTTAGACAAGGAGCTTGGGCCAGCCGCTGCGGTCTCAGGTTCCTTAAGGGCTGCCTGTGGAGACATGGCACATGTCACGCCTGCAGCCACCAGGACACCGCCACGGGCCACTCCCAGGTTGGCCCCAGACTGGAGGGCTTGCCACCTGGGCCTTGCTGGAAGTTTCTGGCAAGATCAGTTTGCTGAACCCGCCCCCTCTCCAAAGGGAGCTCCAGGTTATTTGTGGGGGAAGGGGGAATTGGGTGGCATCAGAGAGTTAGGGACTCTTCTTGAAGCCACATTTACATAGCAAACACAATGGTTCTGCTTAGGAATATTCTCATTCGGGTGACAGTGATTAGGGAAAGAGTTAAGCCCACAAGAGCTTGGGAAGCTGCAGACCCTTCCTCAAGTTAGGGGCCTGTTCCCAGGCTCCAGTGCTTCCCTGGAAGGCCCAGCCCAGAGGCCCAGAGTCGCACCTGCCTTCAAGGGGCAGGCCCATCCACTATCTCCCTACCTCCCTCCCCAGGGGAGATGTGGTGTCACGGAGAAGGGGGAGGAGGGGTGTGCCTGCTACGGGCAGTGAGACCAGAAAATGAGGTAACCAGACCCCTAGCAGCTGTATATATGTGTGTCAGTTTTCACTTCTATAGTTTATTTGCCTTATTTTGTTCTACAAAAGTAATACATGCTCATGATAAACTCAAATAATTTACAAGATCATCAAATGAAAAGGAAACAAGACACCTCTCTTCCCAGACCCTTGTTCCGTCTCTGTGGAAGTGACTTCACTTTACATTTTGCATGTTTCTTTCTCAGTGTCCTTTGCCCTGAGAAAGGGCAAACACAAACACCTACCTTTGCCCCTTCATGCTTTACCCAAAATGAATTCCAACCCTACACACTGCTTTTGTTTCTTTACAAAATAGCACCTCCTAGAGATTGTTCCTCGTCAGCATGAGTAGGTCAGCTCATCCTCCTCAACCCACTGTGTGGCTATGATGTATGTGACTGTCTATGAGGGGACACTGGGTGTTTCCTGATCCTGCCACTGTAAACAAAACTAAAGGACCATTCTCATGTCTATAGGTGCTGTTTGCTCCTTCAAGCAAAATCCTTGAAATTGTTTTATGAAACCTATGTTTATTTCAAATTTTAAGGGAGCCTGCAAAACTGCTCCAGACACATTCCGTCCATTCGGGCACACGCATGTTCCCCCACGCTGGCTGTGCTAAGCATTCGCTGACGTTCTCATCTGTGCCAGTTTGTTGTGTGAAAACAATTACACTTGGTTGTTTCAACTCTACAGTAGTGAGGATGAACGTCTTTCCACGTGACTACTGACCATTTATATTTTGGGGTTGTTCGTGTTTTTTCTTATTGACTTAGAAGAGTTCTCTCTGTGCCCGTCAGGTTATAATGAACCAACCACCAGTGTGAGGTTCCTCCTGGATTCCTTCCGTCAGGTCTCCCCTGACCCTGCCTGTCATCTGAATTCCCTGGAAAGTGCCGGTCCTGCCTCCGTGTGTCTGGTGGGCCCAAGCGTCTGCATGTTTCCTGCAAGTGCCTCGGGTAATGCTGGTAGTCACGTGATCCGCATCTGGCTTAAAGACACGGGATTGGCTACATCCGGGTTTCCCCTTTTGCAAAGCAGGTTCTCATCTCCTTCAGACGAGTGGTAAGAGCCTTGGAGTTTCTAGTTCCTAGTCCCACCAATGGGGGCCCTTCCCCTCACAGAGGCTCAGAGGACAGAGAGAACAGAGGCTGAAATCAGGGCCAGGTTGGGCACAGCTGACCCGACTCACACTCGACGGCCAGGGGACACAGCAGGCACCCAGCCCCCACTGCTGGCATCTTCTGGCCAGGATACTCAGGAGGGCGCTGACCCCTACCCCTGCCACTTGCTTCCAAAGGGAGCGTTGCTTGCTTCGGGTGCAGTTGGGGTGTGGCCCACTTTTCTCTGGTTAGCTGGCATCCTTAAGGCACGGGTTGCTTGCCTGGTCCTGGCAGGGAGGCTGCCTTAGTCTCCTTACCTTCACTGGCATGAGCTTCGTCCCATCCTCGACCTACAGCCAAGTTCAGGTCAAGTATTCGAGGGGTTAAGAACAAAGCATGTTTCCCTCAATGAAGCAGGGATTCTTTCCTCTTGATCTTATGTCACTGTCATCTCACTTTATATCCCTCTAGTGTGGGTGTGTGTTGTAAACATTGATTAAATTCAGCTGTTTGTAACTCAGAATTTATTTTCCCAAAGAGACCCTTTGGATGGAAGTTGACTGCCAGCATAGTCTTTTACAGAGTGCACGTCACCCACGGGAGGCGGGTGTCAGTCCCAAAGTGTCACATGAGCAGGGCAGCAGTGCCCCCCTCGTCCCCCTGGCTCTTGCATCAGCCAAGCATGGGAGGGGGGACTCCCCATTTGGCTCAACATAGCCGGACCTGGGCAGGGAGGGCTGTTCCCAGACATGGCCAGGAAATCGGAGGAGAAAAGCTCCCACTGTTTACCAAAGTCATTTATAAAATACAAATTTCAGCTTTTACAGGTTGGGGACGTCAGACACTGCACAATCGTCTGTGTCACAGTCTGAGTAGTACCAGGCAAACACAGCCTATTTTGTGCCAAAAAAAAACAACAAGAAAAGTTCCTGTTTTCCTTTAAGTTCATAGTAAACTTAAGTTTACAAGTAAAACTGATTTATAGATTGCAAAATCCACTGTTTAAAAATGCTAGCATTAAAAAATATTTACAATTGGCCACAACCCACAAATTCTGTTTCTTACTTAAAAAGGGTTTGATGTAAACCCTTGGGGTGCGCCTCTTTGAATTCATCTCGTTTGGGACTCTCTGCGCTTCCTGGGCTTGTGTGTCTATTTCCTTCAGCAGGTTAGAGAAGTTTTCCATCATTATTTCTTCAAATAGGTTATCAGTTCCTTGCTCTCTCTTCTCCTGTTGCCCCTATGATACAAATGTTGGTGTGCTTGATGTTGTCCCAGAAGCCCCTTAAACTATCCTCATTTTTTTGGATTCTTTTTGCTGTTCTGTTTGGATGTTTTCTGCTAACTTACCTTCTAAATCACTGATTTGATCCCCTGCTTCATGTAATCTACTGTCAATTCCCTCTAATGTGTTCTTTATTTCATTTATTATATTCTTCATTTCTGACTGGTTCTTTTTTTTGTTTTTTTATCTCCATTTTTATGTTTCCTGTCTCTTTGTTGAAGTTCTCCCTAAGATCATTGAGCATCCTCATAACCAGTGTTTTGAACTCTGCCCCTGGTAGATTGCTTGTCTCCATTTTGTTTAGTTCTTTTCTGGAGTTTGCTCTGTTCTTTCATTTGGGACATGTTTCTTTGTTTCCCCATTTTGTCTGCCTTCCTGTGTTTGTTCCTATGTATTAGGTAGGGCTGCTATGCCTCCTGGGCTTAGTAAAGTGGCCTTATGTAGTAGGTGTGCTGCGGGGTCCAGTGGTGCCATCTCTCTGGTCACCTAAGCTGGGTATTGCAGGTATGTCCCTTGTGTGGGTTGTATGTGCCCTCTTGTTGTAGTTGGGCCTTGGTTGCTGTCTGCATGTCAATGGGAGGGATTGACCCTCAGGCTGATTGGTTGTGAGGACTGGCCGTGACTACAGTGGAGGAGCTGTTGTGCAGGGGCTGACCTTGCAGAGCAGGGCTCTGGTGCCTGCCCAGTCTGCCCTTTGAGTGTGATGTTTGTGGAGGTAGTTGGGTGGTGTTCTGGTGTGGTCTGAAGCTGGCCACTAGGTGTGTTGATTCTGGGGCCTTTTGGGAGGGGGCTCTGGTGCAGACCAAGGTCAGCCGCTGCCTGTACCCTGCCTGGGACCACTGGGTATGAGCTACAAAGTGATCTTCAGATGGTTGCCACATGTGCTGGGCTTGGAGGTGCTGGGGAGAGGCTAAGCTGCAAAGCAATGCCAGTTGCCGCCAATGCCAGACTTGGAGCTACTCAGCAAGAAGGACAGGCATGATGAGGCCAGATGCTACTTGTTTGGGGTTTGTGAACCTTTGAGAGCTTTTAGGTAAGTCCACAGTATAAGCCAAGACAACCTGTTGGTATGGAAAAGCCATTGGAAATGACTTGGTTGGGCCTGTACTTTGGGAGGTGTGGGGTCTCAGGGAATCTTGGTGTCTCAGGGCGGGGTGAAGTGTTAGCCAAGTTGATGGAGACTCAGATATGGTGGCCACCTGAGTCTACACACTGGGAGAGGGGAGGACTCAACAAAGGAACAATGGTGCCTGCGCCTTCAGCCCTCACCCTGCAGCCAGACAACTCATTTCCTCCCCATGTGTTCCTGGCACCTTTAGAGCTACTGCCACAATGCTGGAGCTCAGGACAAGTGAGTCTGTCAGGTCTGTGTGTGGTTCCCTTTAAGAGAAGGGACACCTTGGACTCCAGGTGTCCCCCATCTCACTCAGCCACAGTCTCCACTGGTTTTCACAGCCAGAAGTTGTGGAGACTTCTCTCCCCAACACTGGAATCCTGGGATGGGGACCCCGTGTGGAGCTGGGACCCCTCACTCGTCAGGGAGGACCTCCACAGATGAGATATCCCCCCTGATTTTTAATGGTCACACACAGGCATGGGACCAGCCTGTTCTCCATCTCCGCCCCTCCTACCAATCTCGACATGGCTTCATCTGTGTGTCCTCAGAGGTAAGATTTTGGTTCAGCTAGACTTCAGGAGAGTCTCAATGATGGTTGTTGAGTAGTTTAGTTGTGATTTTGATGTGGTCATGGGAGGATGCAAGCACAGCATTTACTACTCTGCCATCTTAACTGGATTCTCTTAGTACTTTGAAGTGAAATTTAACGTACTGTGTCGTCTATTGTTGCTATTGACTGTCAATCTAATAGTATTTACTTTTTATACTGTTTTTTTTTTCCTGGGTTGTTCTTAAGATCTTTATGTTGGCTGTTCTGTAGGTTCACTATGAGACAACATGTGGATTTGCTTCTCTTGATCTTGCTTGGGACTCATTGCACTTCATGAATCTAAGAGGTGTGTGTTAAATCAATTCTGGAAAATTCTTAGCCATTTTCTTTCAAATATTAATCTTCCCCTATTCTCTCTCGGAACTTCTGTCAGATGTAGTTGGTTTTCATTATTTGGAGCATTTCTGTTCTATAATGTGACTGCAAACACTAAATTAGCAAATACTGAACCATCGCTCCTACCGGAAATACAGGGTTAGGTTCTTGCAAGCCTCTGGTCACAACATTTTTATTAACTTATTATTACATAACTCTGTTTTATACATATGTATGTAATACTTATTAAATAATATTGTTGATTCATTAACATTGAAATCACAGGCAACAGTCCTATAACCCATGCCTCAATGAATCTTATCTAACTCATATATATTCTTTGTAGGGCACATCACAGCTTTCTCAAGTTTAGGAACATAAGTCAGCACTTCAGCACTGTCTGAATTGGGGGTCATTTTAAAAGTGAAATCAACAACACAAAGAATGTAAATGTGAAATATGTAACAATAAATAGACTGTGAAAGTGATACTTGTCTACAGTGTGAGAGCTGAAAGTAGGAAGCAGAAGGATGCCTTGTTCACCCTTGGCTGGAAAGGTACATATAGGGCAACTCAAATTTGTCCTCTACTCTGTACATATCTACAAATGACTGTGAAAGTGTCCCAAGTATTAATTTTGGGTTAGAAATAAAATTTGCAAGTAGGCAAATTAGAAATATGGGTCCACAAACAACGAGGATCAAATGTACCTATTTGATTTTGCCTTTGGGGGGTATCCTTACTATCTTGAAAGCTTAATTATACATTTCAAAAAACAATTGTAATATTTTGAACATTATTTCTAAGTATTCTATAAGCAGGAAAGTTTGCAGGTTATCTAATCCAGCATATTGCCGGAAAATAACCTTGCTATTATAGGGGAGCAAAATTTGCCACCTTACAACATGTCTTCTGGCATAAGGATTATTTAAAGCTGTTTATTTGCAGGAAACAAAAGACTCAGGAAGTACCTTTGACCTTCTCCCTAACTGCCTAAAATAATTTAGATAGAGGATCTGCTCCAAGAAGGAAGAGATCATCATAGATAACTGTAGTTTAATACGAACTAGGTGTGATGGACAGGGAGGAAGTCCCTTTTTATCACGGTCCTCTGTGTAACCCATCGCTTCTGAGTGGCCCAGCAAACATTTGTTTCCAAACATTAACGCTTTTCATCTTCCTGTGAATTGCCTGTTTCCCTTTGACTTCCAAGCCTCAACCTCCTCCTCCTTAGTCCTGAGTGACATGTCACCTAATTTTGCCTATCTTTGAAATCTCTCATCTTTGTGTGGATTCTCTTACATATGTATTAGATTTTGTTTTCTTCTGTTAATTTGTCTTCTATCATTTTAATTGTTCAACCAGCAGAAAGAGCCTGTACTTTGGGAGGCGTGGGGTCTCAGGGAATCTTGGTGTCTCAGGGCACCTCCCCCACACTAGCACAACTGACTAATGAAGGAATGAATGAAACCAAAGCTTCTGGGTTGGGGAAGCTTGGTTTCACTTGGTACATGTTTCTGAACAAACAGACACGCAGCACAGGAAAGTGTCTTGCAAGTCAAGTGGGCCCACCAGTCAAGTAACAGCAGAGTCTAGTCATCCGCCTCTGCAGATTGCATCCATTCATTCAATCGTGAATGGATTTCTACATGTACCCAGAACCTACTTCATGTCAGGCCCTGAACTAACAACTAGGATGAAAAGGATGAAAGTAAATGCTCTGTGCCCTCAGGTCCCTACCGCCTGGCTGGGAGTATACTGGGGAAACAAGGGTGAGCAAAGTCATTTGGGAAGCACACAGTATGACCAACTCACTCTGGGAAGTTGGGGAAAGCTTCCTAGCATTGAGCATGCCAGGTGTTCAGCCCTACTTTGTTCCAGACACCACACTGCGCCTGGAAAATGCTCTGGTCTACCAGGGCATCAACAGGCACGACACACTTACGGACTGCGAGGTCAGACACATCTTCAGGTCTCTCAGCTCCAATACCTCCTGGGCCTCCTGGGGCTGACCAGTCCCCTGCCCTGTGAATGCCAGCTCTGTCCTGTGGCTGCCAACCAGCCATGTGCTCTCAGTTGACACCTTTTCTTGTAACTTCCAGACTTGACTTAAAATGCCACCACAGTGTTCTTCACATCTGGCTTCCCAGTGGTCAGATGGTGCAGCCCCGAGTGTGATGGGGCTCTGACCAGGGCAGGGTCAACAGGACATGAGACACATGCCCTCTCCTCCCCAGGACTGCTCTCAGGCGGCTGTGCTCTGGGCTGAACGCGGCTCCTGCTGAGCAAGTTGCTGCATCTCCTTGAAATTTCCCTGAAGTTGTAGCCATCACCAGGCACCGCAACAACTCCCTGTCCACCTCGCCTCCCTTCTCTCTCACTCCCACTGCCTCCAATTCGTACCTCTCAAGCAAAACTTTGGCACTAGATCTTTGTCTCATTCTGTCCTCTAGGGAACCGCAACTGAGATAGTAATTACAACTCGTGCTGAGTTCTTGGAAAGAGATCAGAGGAAAAACCTTCCCTGACCACTGCTTTCTCCAAGGAGGTGATATCTGGCCGAGCCTCAAAGGAGGAGAAGGGTATAGATAAGAGTAGCAAGTGTGTATTAATCAGGTTTTTTCTTTTCTGCATTTTCTGATGCTTTGATACCTGGGGACTTGTGATCCTGGACAGACCACCCCTCCCAGGGTTAAACAATTCCTACAGAGAGTAAATAATTCACCTGAGACCACGCCTTTGATATGCCAACCAACCAATCCAGAACCACACCCCACCACCTCCACCATAGTCCCCACGCTCTAGGCCACTCTCCTCCTACCCAAGTCACCCAGGACCAGACAACCAGGGGCAGCCCTGTGGCCCAGAGCCCTGAAGTCCTTCAAAGGTGGTTCTGAGAAGAAGGCACGAGTAGAAAAGTTGTGAGCACTGGACACACTGATAGGAAGGTGTGAGAAAGATGACAGGGCGAGAAGAGCCGGGCCCTCGGAACATGGCAGCTACCATTTATCCAGTCTCAGGAGACATGCGAAGGCAGACGGGACAGGGTGAGAGGGGCAGTCCAAGGATGAAACACACGTCGCTGAGAGTGTGAAGGGGGACAGCTGGAATCAAAGCCGGAAGAAGGTCAGAGCTGGAAACTCCCTCCGACTCTCGTTTCTAGGAAGTGCTTGTACGATGTCGTCCCCTGGGGTGGAGGTGGGGGACTCGGTTCGCTGACAGTGGACGCACTCGCTTCACGTACGACTTGGTGTCCTTCTGAGACGTGGGGACCAATGCAGGCTGAAGATTCAGCTCCTTCCTATACAACGTCACTCCTTTCTAGATTTCCTCTTTGGAGACAGGATGCTCAATTGTGCTTTACTTGCCGCAGGGGTGATAACGATCAGATGTGACACGGTCCTGGAGCTTCAAAGTCAACATGGGTCTGGGGCATCAGGGTGAGGTGACATCAGAGGCATCAGGGTGAGGTGACAGGCTCCCTGGAGCTCTGACCTCTTCATCACCACCCAGCCAACAAGCATCTCCAGCCATGTCCACAGACAACCTTGGCGGGCAGGGTTAGAGACTGTGGGTGGGGGCTGTCTGGAAAGGGGTGAGCCGGTGCTACCAGATTACTGTGGGGTATTGATCTGCATAGGCCTGCCCTCCTCGAAGAGCCTGGTGGTGCCCCTCTACCACCCACCTACAAGGTGAGGGCAACAGCTCTCTTCCCAGTACCTTCAGTTCACAAGTGAGTAAACTGAGACCCAGGAAGATAAGGGGACTTTCCAAAGTCATAAGACCAGCCAGTAAGGAGCAGCCATGGAGCCCAGGCTTCCCCATGCCCACCAGCCCCTGGCTGTCTCTACAACCAGACCAATTCGACCCACAGTGACGATGCTTCCATTCCACTCAGCAGTCCACATGGGGTAGAAGCAGTAAGGATTGCTGTGCCCACCCGTTTCCATGCGGACGCCCTGGAAGCTGGCACGTCTAGGCCTCTGCCCACACCACTGACTCCCCGGTAGCCCTCACTAACCCTACCTGGCTGAGGGGGCCTGTCCATCCGGCCTGCAGATTTGCCTTGAGAACAAAGTGGACGGCACATGGCCCTCTCCCCAGAAAGACGTGTTTTGTTCCCTGGAATCCTCTCCATCCTGAGAAGCTTTGAATAGCCAGAGGCGTCGGGGAGCTGGCCAGGACCTCCACCATGTAAAGGACCTGGGGTCACAGTAGAACCAGGGCCCAGACTTGAGCCAGCCATGTGCTTTCGTAGGTTGGCTCCTGGAGCTCTAAGAAGGGCCTCCAATCTGGCATCTGAGCGCACTGCTGCCCAGACTCCCAATCTGCTCTCCAAGCAAAGCTGTGTCCACCAGGTGAGTTCCCGCTGCCAGAGGGGCAGATCTGCTCGTCCTTCCTGGTCTATCCTCAGGGCAGTGGCTCTGCACCTACAGAATCAAAGCCACACACTCCTTCAGACTGCTCCGTCTGCCAGAGCCCCTGTTCATTCATGGGCACGCACGCTCTCTCTGTGTGCCTCTCTGCGTTTCTCTCTGACTCCCTCCCTCTCTCTCTCTGTCCCCCGTCTGTCTCTCTCCCTCTCTCTGTCTCTCTCTGTCTCCCTCCCTCTCTCTGTGTCTCTCTCAGTTCCCGTCTCGCTCCCTCTCTCTGTCTCTCTCTCTCTCTCTCTGTCTCTGTCTCTCTCTCTCTGTCTCGCCCCCTCTCTCTGTGTGTCCCCCTCTCTCCCTCCCCCTCTCTCTTAGCTTTCAGAGGCTTCACGTTTGCGCTGCACATTCTTATCTCAAGGCTTCTGCTCCTCTGCCTGATATAGATTAAACACACAATAGACATTTGTGGGGCAAATAGTTTTTTTAATGAATGAATGAATCCTGTGACTCTGATGCCTAGGAGAGCTCCTTCCTCATCCTCACAGATTAAAACTCTGACTCTCCTCACAGGTTACCTAACTTGTCCTTTGACCTCTTTCCAACGCAGGTCTGCACACGACTGAGCAGGTCCGTGGGTACCCTCGTGTGCCCAGGGCTAGTTGTTGACTAGTTAGTACAACTGCTTTCTATGACTGTTTACTACACAACTAGTCTCACTTAATACAAATATTGCGTACTGCTTTAGAGTTGGCAGGCTTCTCAGGTGTCTGTTACCCCAGGTGGTGCCTAGAACGACCGTGATGGGGAGGGACTGGGTCCCCACTGGCCAGATAAGAAAACTGAGGCTCCCACAGGGAGTCACAGATGGTGAGACAGATTTTCCAGAGGCCAAGTCCACTGCCCCTCCCAGGGGACCAGGACTGCCAGTCGGGTTCAGCCTGCCAGGAACAGATGGTTACATGGAGAACATGTCCTTCAATGGTCTCACTGGCTTCCTGGTCTGCCGGTGCAGGGGTGCTGGCCTGTGGGGACACTCACCTCTATCATCTTCAGCACATCCCAAATCATCTTCAGCACAACCTGATCTGACCGCGTCCCTTCTCTCCAAGCGTTTGCTCCCCGCAGGGAGTAATCATTTAACACTTTGACACTGCTAATCATTCTGGTAAATATATTCTTTTCTCGTTTGTACATTATGTGGAGGATGGAAACCCTGGATTTGCATATTGTATTAATTGCTTCACCTGATAAAGTTTTAAATTAGATTAATTTTGCTCTAGTCAGATGGAAGGCAGAAATAAATTGACCGGCTGATGAATGAATGTGCTTAGGAGTTCAGACTTGATGACAGCAGGGTGGAGGGAAGGAGGAGAGAAAGGACATAAACATGGTGTGTGGTTAGATTGGCTTTAGTTGAGCCACTCAGAAAAGGGGGCTCCAAATCATGTTTACCTAGACTCGACCTGGCCCCGGGGCCTTTGTGGCCAGCCAGGCCAGGAAGCCTAGAATCCAGAGTCTGGCGCCCAAGTGGGAGCTGGTTCTGCCAGACAAGTCCTTCAGTTCCATAGTTTGGGACATGTAAATACAAGTGTCCCTGGGACTTGTAGCACCTTCAGGTATCTCAGTAATTTGTGTTTTTCCCTGAGAGCACCTTGTGTGTGGGGGTTGGGGGATGGGGGGGTGGAATCCCAGGAAAAAACCTGAGTTGCATATCTGCCCAGCTAGGCATACACCAGTTCTCAGTGGATTAAGAAATAGGCCCCAATTAAGTTTAAAGTTTTTGCAGGTCAAGCTCTTCCTTCAAGGTTTTCATATTATGTGGGGGTGGAGTGGGGGGGTTGGCTTCCTGCTTGGTATTTAACTGTCTCCCTGGAGCCTCATTTGCCAGACTCATAGATCTGGAGAAAGCCTGCTTCTCTAGATTAAATGTTTACTCACCCAGTGTGCTCACTGTGGTTTCAAAGCACCCTCCCCTCCCCTCCCCCCGGACTGAGACGGGGAGCAGGGAAGAAGGTCTGGATCCTCCTTGCCCTGGGTCTCCCGAAGCCTGCAGGGAGGGGAATTCCAGGGACCCCCAGGTGTTCCCAAGAGCTGGGTCTAGAAACTTGGGCAGCAGGTTCCACAGGCTTGTGCCCAGTAGTGGGTTTATCTTTTTTCTCACCTTGTGTTCTTGTCTATCAGTCACCCTCCCACCACAGTGACGTAAGGAACTCTGACTGTGACAGATAGGACCAGTAGGAAAAACAGAGCCCAGCCCTCCTAAGGCCACCTCAAGGCTGAGCGCCACGCCCAGCATATCAGCCCAAGCTGGGCTCACTGTTCCCGCTTAGGAGCAAACACCCACACAAAGAATCGCCTTCTTTCTTGCTCAGGTGTTTTCAATCCCCTTTCGATTGCTAACTTCCTGTTCTGCACCTCAGTTCCCCGGTGTGATGGTGACCAGCTAGGTGCAAGCCAAAGCGTCCCATGGCTCACAGAACTCTATGCGTGCAGGTGGCCCTGTGACAGGGACCTCCACCCCAGCAAGCCAGGCTTCTGTAGAAGTCGCCAGTAATCCAGGAAACCCTAACACCCCCAGGGAGCATTCCAGTTGCTTAGGTGTTTCATGAGCTGGATCCTTTTCCCCCCCACCCCCGGTTTCATGAGATACAATTGACATGTAACGTTGTACTAGTCCAAGGGCTATAATGTGATAATTGATACATGTATATAATGTGACATAATCACAATAAGCTTAGTTCACATCATCACCTATTTATAATTTTTTCCCTGTGATGAGAACTTTTAAGATCTACTCACTTAGCAAATTTCAAATATACAACAGAGTATATTAACGACAGTCACTGTGCTGTAAAAATCACACCACCAGGACTTACTTCTCTTATCGCTGTAGGTTTTTACCTTTGACCCCCTTCACCTTCACCTATACTCCTCCCCCACGCACATGCACACTCTCTGGCAACCATCAAACTGTTCTCTATATCTATGAGTTCATTTTCTTTTTAAAGATTCCACATATCAGTGAGATCATACATCATCTCAGCATCAGGTCTGATTTATTTCACTCAGCACAGTGCCCTCAGGGTCCATCAGGGTCAAATGACAAGATTGTCTTCTTTTTTATTGCTGAGTGATCTTCCATTATCTATCTATCTACCTATCTATCCATCTGTCTATCCGTCTATCTGTCCATCTATCTGTCTATCTATCTAGATATCATCCATCTGCCTATCACCTGTCTGTCATCTATCTCTATCTACACCTATATATCTCACTTTTTTAAAAAATCTTCATAGGGCAATATTGGGGACAGTGTGTTTCTCCAGGGCCCGTCAGCTCCAAGTCGTTGCCTTCAATCTAGTTGTGGAGGGCGCAGCTCGCTGGTCCATGTGGGAATCAAACCGGTGACCCTGTTGTTCAGAGTTCACGCTCCAACCAACTGAGCCATCCGGCTGCCCCAATATACCTCACATTTTTCGCATAGATGGACATTAGGTGCCTCCCATGTTTGGCTAGTGTAAATCATGCTGCAGTGAACATGGGGTGCAGGTATCTTTCCAAGATAATGAGTTGATTTATCCAGAAGTGGAATGTTTTTTGATTTTTTGAGGAACCTCCACACTGTGGTCCACAGCGGCGGCGCCAGTTCCCATTCCCACCAGCAGAGCACAAGGCTCCCTCTTCTCCACACCCGCGTCAGCACTTGTCTCTTGTCTTCTTGATGATAGTCATTCTGACAGGTGGGGGTGCCATCTCACTGTAGTTTTCATCTGCATTTCCCTGATGATGAGTGACATCGAGCACCTTTTCGAGTACTTGCTGGTCTTTGTGTGTCTTCTTTGGAGGACTACGCGATGACTAAATACTCACAGAGAGTTATTAAAAGAAACAGGTAGTGCGACAGTACTATAGTGTGACTTCATAAACACATGTAAATCTATGTGCATGTCCATAAAACAACTGAAAGGCTATAAAACAATGTCAACAGTACTTTTCCACCTGTGTAATCATGGGTAATTTTAGTTTTCTTCTTTTTATAGTTCCTAGTTTCCAAATTTTCAGACGGAATATTTATTACGTTTTAAATTTTAAAAAGTGTTTGTATATTTTTAATATGTTTTAAAGCCTTCGATATGTAGCATTAATTGGGACAGTTTTAGTGACAACAATAAACCCATAAAAGGGAACGGTGCAGTTCTGAAGCCTATATCTGGCCAGTATGGCAGATTACCAGGTGTTTTGCTTTGCTTTTATATCGTTGTTACATGTTAATTGCTTTGTTTCTAAGATAAGGATTCAGACTTTGAAATAAGTTGGGTCAAATGCAAAAACTGAAATCTCTTTCTTTGCTAAACTTTTTAACAACTTGGGCTTTCATCCTGGTCAACCCAGAAGGAGATGGACATCCTGGGGCAGTGACCGGGTGAAGACTTCCCCCGAGCCAGGATCGCTGGAGGTGGCAGAAGAGACAGTAGTCCTGCTGCCAGGAAAGTGGGGGAAGAGGCTGACTTTGTCTTACTGCTGGCTTTCTCGCTGTTTCAAAAATCCCTAACGTCACAGCAGAAAAAACCATTAAATTATTAAAGTCTGTGCTTAAAAAGCCGAGGAGAGGTGTTTTATGAACATCACTGTGACTATTAAATCCATTTTACTGTGGACTGTGATTTTCTTTTCTTACGTACACGTTCCTTTGACTCATGTAGAGTAGCAGGCACACTGCTTTCTGAGGTCGTTTCCTGGCTTCAAAGCACCCTGGAACCCTAAGGAGAGTGGACAGCAAAGGGAGGTCTGCCTGTCGGGAACCTGGTCCCAGAGACAGGGTTGCCTCCCCATTAGCCATCCGCATGAGTTGAGGGCTCAGCCTAAGAAGGGATGGAGTTGTCAGGTGGTTAATACTGTGTGGGGGGAGGGGGAGCATGGGTGTTCCACGGGAAGGTAATGCTATCATAATGGAGGGGGGCGGTCTCATCTGTGCCGGCAGATTAGATTGCAGGGCAGTGACCAAAAACTTTCACTGCAATTGCAACACTAATGTTCATTTGATTTTTATTATAACCATTTCCTTCTCACACATCCCTTCCAATTGTGTGGTGTATGTTGGATTTAAATTAAAGCAAATTTAAATTCATTTCATTTAAGGTTTTCTTTACAGCCCTTGACATAACTTAACATGTCTTGGGGTGCCAGGACTGGGTCGGTCTGGGGTGATGTATTTGGAAGTGGTGAGTGAGATGGTGAACGGCTGAGTCACTCACGTCCAACATTTAGTGAGAGCGCAGAGACTGGAAACTAGAAGCATCCGGGGAAGACCACCCTCTAAGGAGCAGCAAAGAAGAAGAAAGTGGGAAGTATGAAGGGGGTCATGAGTGGCTGTGTGCTGAACTGTGGCCGGGAGTGTTAAATTCCCCACTGTGTGTTGGGAGGTTCAGTCAGCTTTATTGAGGTATAATTTTATAACCAATGAGACGCAGTGATTTTAAGTGCATATTCTGATGACATTTGATAAATGTACATAGATGTATAGCTGCCACCATAATCATGTTATGGAACAATTTTATCATCCCCAAAATTTCCCTCGTGCTCTTTTTCTGTCAATCCTGTTTCCACCACAGACCCCTAGCAACACTGATCTACTTTCCGTCACCATAGTTTTGCTTTTCTAGAATTTCATGTAAATGGGATCCTACATTACGTCTTGTTTTGTTTCTGGTTTTGTCCGCTCAAGGTGGTGCTGTTGGGACACACCATGCTGCTGTGTGCCTCAGCATGCTGCCCCTTCTCCTTGCTGGTCAGTGTTCCCGAGTACGAATAACCCAAAGGTGTGGGTCTGTTCACCAGTTCATGGGCATCTGGTTGTCACAGTCGGGGGCCACTATGAAGGAAGCTGCTAGAGACATATGAGAATATGTGGACATATATTTTCATTTCTCTTAGGTAAACACCTAGTAAAAAGATCGATGGGCAAAGGTTAGTTTATATTTAACCTTATAAGAAATTGCCCAACTATCCATCAAAGTGAAAGTACCAGTTTGCATCCCCACCAGGAATGGGTGAGAGTTCCACCAAAAAAATACCAAGTTTTGGCCAGATTGCTACACATTTTTGCCAAAACTTGATATTGACAATTTCTTTAAATTTAGCCATTCTAATGGGCATATAGTAGAATATCATTGGGATTTTAATTTGCATTTTCCTAATGATAAATAATGTTGAACATCCTTTCATAGGCATTTTTATATATCAATTTGGTGAAGTGTCTATTCAAAATTTTACCCACTTTTTAATTGGGTTATTTGTCTTCTTATTGAGTTGTAAAAGTTCTTTGTATATTCTAACTTCAAATTCTTACTCAGATATATGTTTTACAAATATTCTTTCCCAGGCTGCAGCTTGCCTTTTGATTTTTTTATCAGCATTTTTTGAATAGCAAAACATTTAATTTTGATGGTGCCCAATATGTTAATTTATTTTTTCACAGTTCATGATTTTCGTGTCCTAAGAAATGTTTGCTCAACAAATATCATAATTTATTCCTATTTTTTCCTAGAAGTTTCCTCTATAATTTTATATCTCAAATTTAGGTCTAGTATACAATATGAATTAACTTTGAATGTGGCTTAAGATCCATTTATATATGATGTTCTAATATTTGTTGAACAGACAAACCACTCCCCATTGATTATCCTGACATCCTTGTCAAAAATCAATTCAGCATGTAGATGTGGGTCTCTTCCTGGTCTCTGTTTTCTCCCTTTGATCTAGTTATTGATTTTTTTTCAGTTAAGAGGAAAAATTAGTTAGGAGGAAGAAAGTTAGAAACAAAAAAATACATTTATACTGTCTTTTATATTTACCTATGCAGTTATCCTTACTGGGTAGCTTTATTTCTTCATGTGGATTAGAATTACTGTCTAGTGTCCTTTCATTTCAGCATGAAATACTGTCTTTGTTATTTCTTGTAGGGCAGGTTGACTAGAAACAAATCCTCTTGGTTTTTGTTTATATGGGAAAGTTTTAATTTTGCCTTAATTTTTGAAGAATTGTTTTGCTGGATGTAGAATTCTTGATTAACAATCTTTTTCTTTCAGCACTTTGAATACCTCGTCCCACTGCCTCCCAGCCTCCGTGGTTTCTGATGAAAAGCCCACTGTCGATCTTTCTGAGGTTCCACTGTGCTGATGAGTTGCTTGTTTTTTCTTGCTGCTTTCATGGTTTTCTCGTTGTCTCTGACTTTCAACAGTGTGATTATGATGTGTCTAGGTATGGATCTCCTTGAATTTATCCTGCTTGAAGTATATTGAGCTTCTTCAGTATCTGGATTAATGTTTTACATCAAATTTGGGAAGCTTTCAACCATTATTTCTTCAAATATTCTTTCTGCCCATTTATTGCTCTCCTCTATTTCTAGAACTCCCATTATGCAGATGTCGGTATGTTTGCTAGTATCCCACAGTTCTCTGAGGCTCTGCTGTTTTTCTTCATTCATTCTCCTTTCTCTTCCTCAGACTAAATAATCTCTGGACTTGTTTTCAAGTCAGCTGATTCTTTTGCACGCTCAGCTTTGCTGTTGAGCCCCTCTAAATCTTTAATTCAGCTATTGTACTCTGATTCCAGAATTTCTAATTTCTATTTATATATATATAGATATATATATAGATATATATATATATACACGTATAATTACATATTAGGTGTGTCCATATATACACATATATTTTGTATCTCTTTATTACTATTCTCTTTGTTGGGATGTTGTTCTCATACTTTACTTTAGTTCTCTATGAACTATTTTCTTTAGTTCTTTGAACATATTCAAAATATTTGACTTAAAATCTTGTCTAGTAAGTCCAGTGTCTGGATGCTATCAGAGATAGTTCTTATTGACGGATTTTTTTTTCCTATACATGGGCCATACTTTCCTGTTTCTTTCCATCTTCCATACTTTTTGTTTAAATAATATATTGTGGCAATTTTGAAAGTCAGAATCTCCCCCACTCCAGGGTGTATGACTGTTACCATTTGTTCTCATTGCTGTTTCTTTAGTGACTTTTCTGAACTAATTCTGTTGAGTCTGTATTTTGTTTGATGTGTGGCCTCTGAAGTCTCTGCTTGGTTAATTTAGTGGTCAGCTCATCAGCAAAATTTGTAAATGCCTGTATGGGGACAGAGCCAGGAGTGCAGTTTCCAGGCTCTCGGCCTCATGAGGAAAGGTGCTGGCTCAGGTGGTAAATGGCCGTCAACTGTGATTGCATGGCCATCAGCTGTGGCTAGTTGGCCATCATCTGTAACCAGTTAGCCGTTGGCCACTAATATAACTGCCGTGGCTATGTTGGGGAGTGGGTTGCTTGGCAGAGTAGCAGACGGCAGATTGCACATGATGTGAAGCCTGCGTCCTATGTCCCCAACCCAGACGCCAGCGAAAAATAGTGGTATGAACCCTCTATCCATGGCTCCATTAGTGTTCTTTTTTAGCCTCACCATATTCTTTGTCCACCTGCCAGGAGCTGGAGCTGAGACCCTGCATGATAGCCAGCATGACACATGGTGCAGAGAGCAGGGTACAGTGCCAGCCAGAATCCCCAAAGGGGTAATGTAGCAGTTTATACGTAGGAAAGCTCAGTTTTGCGATTAGGGTATGGTGCAGGCCAGAACTTTCCAAAGGATGGTGGAGCAGTTTGTGCATATGAACACTCAGTCTCAGGAAGCCCATGAGGAGCAGTGCAAGGAACAGGAAACACAATCTGCTTGGGAGAAACGTGACCCCTCAGTGAATTGGTGGTCCTCTCAAGCCTCCAGATGGCACACTGTCCTATTGGCCAAAGCAAGCATTGTTTTCCTTTTGGTGGTCTGCTGCTGCCATGCTGCCTAGAGTTGTGGACACCTTACACCGAGGCCACCACCCACTCAGACATCTGGACACAGTGAGCAGGATTCCAGCCAGGTAGGAATGGTGTCTGACTCTGGGAAGGAGGATGTGTGGCCCCCGCACAGTGTGTGGTGTCCGGTAGCCACTGTTTTCAGGAGTTGGACCCCTGAGGAGGGGTGGGAGGACATGGACGGCTCTCTGGGCAGCACTGAGAGGGCCCTTCATGTTCTGGCTGAGCGGTTGCTGGAGGAGGAGAAGGCTACAGCCGGCCGCGTGGGCTGGATGTTCCTCACGGCCTTGAGTCTCAACATGGAAGATGAACTTAATGAAATGGCCCAGGTGCCGGACCAGGTGCCTGGTTGGAAGTGCTGGAAGCTCGGGTCCGCCTGTTAGAAGAGGGGCCCCACAGTGGAGACTCTGAGGGAGAGGCGGACCACGTGAGCGGAGACAGTGTAGCTACCAACCCCCACACCCGGCCCTTCAGTGAAGCAAAAGGTAAAGCATGAGCAACCTTTGGGCCCCAGGGGCGTTACTGCCGGTCACCCAGCTGTGACTGAGTTCACGACCTACACCCCTTATACTCCCACTGAGTTGCAGGAGCTGGGGAGGCGGTACAGACAGAGCCCTGGAGAGCCAGTCTCGGCTTGGCTACTACGTTTATGGGACGAGGGAGCAGACAACTTTCTCTGCTCCCCAGGCAAGATGGAAAAGCTAGCCTTCGTGACAGTGCATCCATCCTTGCGACAAAGGTTACAAAACTGCCATAGGTTGGCCCAAAACCAGGGCAACCACACTCCAATGGAGTGGCTCACTGCTGCGGTACGCACAGTATGGGGACAGGCTGGTGAGCTGCCAGACACTGTGAGTCAATGGCAGTCATATACGGAACTTACTCAAATCGTCCGTGAAATGGGTATGAGACATGCTATTTTCAACCCTAACATGCAGGGGCCGGATGACGAGCTTTTTACAACCAGCATGAGAGATCTGGTTTTGGATACTACACCTGCGAGTGCTTTTGGATCCTTGGTTGCCATTCTTATGCCCTACGTGTGTTGACAGATCCATGAAGTTACAACTGCTCACCACCCTCCTCAAGTGTTGCCACAGCCCTGGGGTGTGGTTACAGTGCGACAGTACCGCCTGCCAGGAGGGCAGGAGGAGATTGGTCGTACAATATTGGAGTTGGAGAAGGCACATATTGTGAGGCCAACGCACAGTCCCTTTAACTCCCCAGTATGGCCTGTCAAGAAGCCAGATGGGACCTGGCGAATGACTGTGGACTATAGGGAGTTAAATAAAGTGACACCACCCTTGCACGCTGCAGTGCCTTCAGTACATGGTTTAATGGATCGTCTGACTGTCCGCCTGGGGACATATCACTATGTAGTGGACTTGGCCAATGCTTTCTTCTCCATTGATATTGCACCCGACTGTCAAGAGCAGTTTGCTTTTATTTGGGATGGGCGGCAGTGGACTTTTCAAGTCCTTCCGCAAGGATACTTGCACAGCCCCACTATCTGCCACGGGCTCATGGCCCAGGACTTGGCACAGTGGGATCGCCCGTCCTCTGTGGCCTTGTTTCACTATGTTGGTGATATTCTATTAACATCAGATTCTCTTTCTGATTTAGAGCAAGCATCTCCCTCTCTTCTCCGCCACCTGAAGTCACGCGGCTGGGCGGTGAATGAGGAAAAGGTCCAAGGCCCTGGCTTATTCGTCAAGTTTTTGGGTGTTGTGTGGTCGGGTAAGACAAAGGTCATACCTGAGGCGATTATTGATAAGATACAAGTCTTTCCCCTGCCGACCAACGTCTCCCAACTGCAGACATATTTGGGTCTGCTAGGATATTGGCGGGCGTTTGTACCCCATTTAGCACAAATGGCAAGGCCCTTGTACAACATGATAAAAAAGGGGGCCTCATGGGATTGGACAGAGGCTATAGAGCAAGCCTTCCTTGCCACGAAACGGGCAGTGCAGCAGGCACAGGCTCTGCAAGTAGTGGACCCCGGCCGCCCATTTGAACTTGATGTTCACGTAACCCAAGAGGGGTACGGAGGGGGCCTCGGCAACGGCAGGAGCGTCTCCGATTGCCAGTGGGATTTTGGTCCCAATTATGGAAAGGAGCGGAAGTCCACTACTCTCTAATAGAGAAACAGCTGGCCGCTGTGTACGCCCTAGTGGCCACAGAAGCCATCACAGGAACGACATGGGTGTTGGTTCCAACAACTTATCCCGTCCAGGGGTGGGTCCGTACGTGGACCCAGGGACCCAAAATGGGGGTGGCAAAGACCACCACCCTCGCCAAGTGGGGTGCCTACTTGGAGAAACATAGTACCCTTAGCTCAAGCCCTTTGAGCACAGAGCTACAACAGGTCCTGGGGCCTTGGAGCTTGTGGCCCAGGCTGAGCCAAGCGCTCTGCCTAGAGGGGAGGACTTGGAGCCCTCGCCCTACAGAGGAGGACAGTCCCCAGTACCTGAGGATGCCTGGTTTACTGATGGTTCTAGCCGAGGGGCTGCAGCTGTTTGGACGGCTATTGGTGTGCAGCCCAAAACAGACACCATTTGGTTTGATACTGGGACGGCCCAGAGTAGCCAGTGGGCTGAGCTACGGGCTGTGTGGATGGTAATCAGCACGAGCCCGGGCCCCTAGTTATTTGTACTGACAGCTGGGTGGTGTTCCGGGGCCTAACGTTGTGGCTTCCTACATGGAAACACCAAAACTGGTTGATAGGACACCGTCCACTGTGGGGTCAAGCCATGTGGCAGGACCTCTGGGACCTAGGGCAGAGAAAGGAGGTGACCCTAATGCATGTCACAGGTCACTCTCCCCCTTAGTGTCCCCAGGTAATGATGAAGCAGATGCCCTAGCACGGGTCCGATGGTTAGAACAGGCTCCTGCCACTGATGTGGCCCATTGGCTGCACAGGAAATTGCAACACACTGGAAGCTGAACCATGTGGCAGGTGAGCAGACGCTGGGGTCTGCCTTTGAAATGGCAGGAGATAGCAGATGCCTGCTATGACTGTGCCGTCTGTGCCCAGGACAGTCCCCAAAGGCGGAGGCTCCCCTGGGAGACACAGCAGATTATGCGAGGGAGGGTGCCCCTCACTCGCTGGCAAGTGGATTACATTGGTCCCCTGCCTAAGGCCCGCAATGCGATATACGCATTTACAGCAGTGGACACTGCTACGGGGTTGATGTTTGCTTGGCCGTGTCCGGCCGCGGATCAGCGGCATACAGTCGTCGCTCTTACACGGCTGTGCGCCCTTTATGGGCGCCCCCAAGTCATTGAAAGTGACGGGGGTACCCATTTTACGGGGCAAGAGGTGCAGCGCTGGGCTGCCAGGATGGATGTGCAATGGTTGTTTCATGCTCCGTATAACCCACAAGCAGCTGGCATGATTGAACGTTATAATGGCCTTTTGAAGCAAGGCCTCCGGGTGTCAAAACACCCTCCCACGATGCGTGACTGGGCCTCTCGTCTATGGGACGTCCTGAGAGTCCTGAATGAGAGACCACGGAAGGGAGGACCGGCAACAATAGAAGCTCTGCTACATCGAACGGCTGCTCCCATTCAATTACAAGTCACCACCAGTGAGACTCTGTTAAAGCCAGGCTATGGCAGAAATGGCAACATGTTGCTGCCAGCACCCACATGCTTGAAAGCAGGGGAACGGCAGTAATGGACTTGGCCCTGGGGGGTCAAAAGTCCCCACTGTGGATGGTTGGGCCTGAGAGCCCCATGGGGGGCCGGTTTGACTCATGATTTGCAAGTGACGCCAGGGATGATTTTGCGGGGAACCTGTGTGCTCTCACTATGGCCTATTATGGGGTCCCCTGTCCTGTTACATGTTGAAACTTCACAAGGGACCCCAAGCACTGCCATAAAGGTCTGGTACCACAAACCGGGAAAGGTGTCAGTGGCAGCGACCCTCCTTTCCCAGGACAAAAAGCTAGTGTGTATCCTCCCAATTGGAAGGGATTTATTTGCCACTGTTGGTTCCTAAAACTACTATTTATTTCCGCCCGTAGGTGTCTATAGGCTAATATGGCACAGGGCCCCTCGCGGAAGACGCTTATCATGCAGATTGTGAGGCAAGACCCTGGAGGGGTGGAGGGTGGGGACAGAGCCCCAGAGAGCAGTTTCCAGGCTCTCGGCCTCACATAGAAAGGTGCTGGCTCAGATAGTAAATGGCCATCAACTGTAATCAGATGGCCATCAGCTGTGGCTAGTTGGCCGTCAGCTGTAATCACTTAGCCATTGGCCACTAATGTAACTGCCGTGGCTGCGCTAGGGGGTGGGTTGGTTGCCAGAGAAGCGGGTGGCGGATTGCGGGTGGTGTGGCTCCTGCTTTCTGTGTCTGCAACCCATCCCCAGTGAGACCATAGTGGTGTGGCTCCCCTATCTATGGCTCCGTGGGTGTTCCTTTTTGGCCTCACCATGTTCTGTGTCCACCCCACCAGGAGACGGAGCTGAGACCCTGCATGACAGCCTGAAGCCAATAAGTCTCCTATTGCTGGCTGTGGGGCTCCCTATGTATATTAGGAAACACTTTTAACACTCAGCAAAGCAGTCTACGTTTCTGCTCTGGACTTCACTTACTGCATGCACACAGCCCCAAGGTCAGCCATAGGTGAGAGCATAGAGCCTCCTCAGGTCTTTCCTGAGGAAGCATACAGCCTTACTTGTACACATGGCCTTCTAGACTCCCAGGAACATGTCAGAGCCGTACAAAACCTCCTCTGGACATCCCATTCTCCAGATTTTACATCGAAGCTTTTGGGTAACCTATGGTTTGTCCCAAATACTAATCCACTGCTTCAGACAGCTACACTGTTAAAAAAAAAAAAAAATGCCCCTGACTGTTTCTGACAGACACCCCTGGGGAAACACCCTTTTTTGCAATGGGCAAGCTCCTAGTCAGGTCAGATAAAGGAACCGTGTAAGTGGTCTCTTTCCCAGAACCATCAAATGGGTCAAATAATGACAGTTATCTGGGAATGGGGCTTCGGAAGAGCTCCCACTCCGTTTTGCCCCCTCTAGTGGCTCTTCAAGCTGCTGGTTTTCACTGTTGATTGTGGGCTGTTTGTGTTCAAAGCAACTGCAGAGCTGGAGAAATGGGGACGGGAATAGGACAAGTTAAAACACCACAAAGCTCATGTTCTTACTGAGATTTAGCTGTTTTTACTGGATAAAGGCAACCCAGTTTGCTGCAAGCCTTTGTTTTAATTTCCAGAGATTTTTTTTTTAAGTTGAATTTGACAAATTTTTTGGAAGAGAGGATTTTCAGAGGTCCATACTCTGCTCTTCTTGCTGACATGCTGTCCCTTTGAATAATACATTTGTCTAAATACAAATGCCACACTTTCTTGAACACTGTATTATTATAGTAAATCTTAAAATCAGGTAGTGTGAGTATTCCAACGTGGTTCTTAATTTTTAGATTGTTGTGGCTCTTCTAGGTCATTTATTTACATATAAGGTTTAGATATTACTGGCCAATGTTTATCCAATGAGTCTGCTGTGGTTTTTTATTGGGATTCTCTAAATCTATAAATAAATTTTGGGAAAAGTGACATTAAAAATTATTGAGTCTTCTAATTCATGAACGTGATATATCTTTCCATTTATTTAGGGCTTCTCTAACTTTTCTCAATATTGTAGTTTTCAATGTAGTTTTCACATATTTTGTGAAATATATCACTAAATATTTTTGATATAATTATAAATGGTATTGTATTTTTAATATAATAGTTCATTTGTTAGTATATAGAACTGCAATTGCTTTTTTATATTGACGTTGCTAAACTCACATAATACTTTGGAGACCATTTTTCTAAATTCATTAGTGTTTTATATATACGATCATGTCACATCATGAATAGAACAGTATTATGTTTTGCTTTGGATTCATGTGCATTTCACTTCTTTTTCTGGATTTATTAAACCAGTGGGCACCTCCAAAACAAAGTAAAATGGAAAAAGCAAGAGCAGACATTCCTGTCTTGCTCTAGATCTTAGGAGTGAAGCATTCTGTCTTTTATCACTAAGAATGATGTTAGATATATCAGCTGAAGGATATTCCCTTCCATTCCTCGTTTGCTGAGACTTTTTCAATCATAAATGAATATTAAATTTTGTCAAACGCTTTTTCTGCCTCTATTGAGATGATCAAATGTTTTGGTGTTTTTTTTTTTTTTAAATCTGTTAATGTGGCTAATTGCACTGATTTTTCATGTAGTAAAGTAATCTTGCATCTCTGGTATAAACCCTACTTGGTAATGATATGTTCTCAATGACATTAGTAGATTTTATTTGCTAAATTTTTGATAGCATTTTTTTGTGTGTGATTTTGAAGGATGTTATTCTGCAATTTTATTTTCTTTAATACCTTTGTATGGTTTTGGTATCAGGACAGCCCTGGCTGCAGTTCACAGAATGAATTGAAAACTTTCCCCCTCCTTTCTTTTCTTGAAGTGTTTGTATAGATTTGGTACTATTCCTGTTCAAAATATTTGATAGAATTCACCAGTGAAGCCCTCTAGGCCTAGAGCTTTCCTCATAAGAAGTTTTTATTAATAGACTTTTTATTTTAGAATTATTTTATGTTTACAGAAAATCTGGGAAGATAGGACATGAGTCTCCACATACTCCATACTCAGTTTCTCTTATTTTGCATCGATGTGAAACATTTGTCAAAACTATTAGCTGATATTGACACATTATTATTAATTAAAGCCCATGTGTTATCACATTTCCTAAATTTTTACCTAATGTCCTTTTTTGTTCCATGATCTCACCCAGGACACCACATTACCTCTAGTCATCATGTTACTTTAGGATATTTTTGGCTGTGAACGTTTTCAGACTTTCCTTGTTTTTGATGACTTAGATGGTTTTGAGTTCTTGTTAGCTATTGTATAGACTGTCCCTCAGTTGGGGTTTGTTTGTTGTTTTCTCGTGATTACACTGTGGTGATGAGCTTTTGGGAGAAAGACCACAGAGGTGAACACCATTTTCATCACATTATATCAAAGTTATATGCTATTAGCATAACTTATCACTATAGATTCTAACTTTCATCACCTAGATAAGATAGTGTTTTTCAAATTCCTTCACTGTAAATTTACTCTTGTCTTGAAGTTTAAACTATAAATTTAACTTCACTAAGATGTATAGGGCTATAGATAACTTATTTCTTCTTAAGTGTGGTTTGTGGTTTCCAAGGGCTTTGCCTATTTAATTTGTTGAATTTATTGACATAAATTGTTTATACTATTCCCTTATATTCTCTTAATATTTGTAGGCTCTGGAATAGTACTCATCCCTCATTTATTAGAAATTTATGTCTTTTCTATTTTTAATTTTTTCTTTATATTTTCTTATCTTTTGATGTCTTATTATTCATCAGTCTGTCTGGGAGATTTATACATTTTATGAATCTCCTCACAGAATCAGCTTTTGGTTTCATTGATTATTTTCTATTGTTATATTTTCTATTTGATTTCTTTTTTATCTTTACTATTTCCTTTTTTCTGCATACTTTGGCCTTGATTTGCTCTTCTTTTTATAGTTTGTTCAGGAGGAAGCCTAATTCATTGATTTTTGGAACTGTCTACTTATATCATATAAGCATATAATGCTATAAATTTCCCTGTAAGCACTGCTTTTGCTGAAACCAACAAATTTATATTTCTTTATTCAAATATTTTCTAATTTTCCTTGTGATTTCTTCTTTGACCCATGGATTATTTAGAAGTATCTTGTTCAATTTCCAAATATTTCTGTCTTCTTCATTCCTTTGTAACGATCCAAATTTCCATCTGGCATCACTTTCTTCTCCCTGAATAATTACTTTCCCCTAATATTTCTTATGGTGCAGGTTTGCTGATGACAAGTACCTCAGCTTTTGTTTACCTTAAAAAGTTTTGTTTCTATTTTACTTTTGAAAGCTATTTTTCCTGGGTATGAAATTCTAGATTGACAATTTCTTTTTTCATTCCATTGTCACTTGGCTTATATAGTTTTTCACAAGAATTCTTCTGACTTTCTTATCTTTGTTTCTCTGTGTCATTTTCTTTTGGCTGCCTGCAAAAATTTCCCTGTGTTTTTACATTTGATTATGATGTGCCTTGATCTAGTGATCTTCTTTATATTTCTTTTTCTTGGGTTTTGTTGAGATTCTTGAATCTGTTGTTTATAGTTTTCATCAAATTTGGGAAAATTTGGGCATTATTTCTCCCCCCCCCCCTCTGTTTCTCCACTTTTCTGGAAACCCAATTATATGTTTATCACACTGCTATTTTTTCACACATCACTGATATACTCTGTTTCTTTCTTCCAAACTTTTTTCTCTCAATTTTGAAGACTTTCCATTGCTGTGTCATTACATTCACCAGTATTTCCTTCTGCTATATCTTACTGACTTTTAATTCTAGTGTATATTTTGTTCCAGATATTGTACTTTGCTTTAGAAGTTTCATTCATGTATTTTTATATCTTCCATTTCTCACCTTATCATATTTGTCTTTTCCTGTACTTTCTTGAACAATAAAGTGTGTGTGTGTGTATACTTTTAATATCCTTGTCTGCTAATTCTATTATTTTTGTCATTTCTGGGTTTGTTTTTATTTGTTATGTTTTTCTCCTAATAGTTCCTATTTTCTTGCTTTTTGCATGCCTACTAATTTTTGATTGGATGGTGAGCATTATGAATTTTGCATTTTCAGGGTGCTGAATTTTTTGTGTGTCTTCCTTTAAAATGTGTCGGATTTCATTCTGGAGGGCATTCTGGAGTAACTTAATGTTACTTGGAATCTCTTTGTTCCTTTCGGGGCTTTCTGTTAGGCTTTTTTAGGGGAGGTCTGGAGCAGCATTTAGGCTAGGACTATTTATCCCAATTACTAAGGTGGTGTCTTCCTGGAGACTATACCTGATTTCCTGTGTGTTACAAAGTACTACTCCAGCTAGTGGGAGCAAAAATTATTCCTATCTACATGTGAGTTCTAGCAATGTTTAGCCTTCTGTCCTATAGGGCTCTTTTCCCAGATTTGGGTAATTTCCTTTCACACATGGGTAGACAAATATTCATCTAAAGACTTGAGTGCTTCCTTCTACAGATAGCCAGTGCTTTTTCCATCGTGAAGCTCTCTATCTTTTCTTTTAATTGGTATTCTGTCCCATAAATTCTAGGCATCTTGCCCCCGCCCGATTCTGATTTCTTTCTCTGAACTCAGCATGATCATCAGACTATTTGGGAACCCCTTCCCTGAAATAAAGCCTGGAAATCGTCTCCAGGCACTAAGTTGGAACAATTTTAGTGCTTTTCTTGTTTGTTGCCCTTTCCTTAGCAATATCAGTCATGTACTGCCTATTGTCCAATGTCTGAAAAACATTGTTTCCTATAATTTTTCCACTTTTTAATGACATTTTTAAATGTAGGGGTGTAAATCCAGTCCCTGTACTTCATCATGGGAAAAAGCAGAAATCTATGATACTCTTTGAAGTAGTTTTGGAGAGAGAGAGGGAGAGAGAATGTACGAGAGAAGCCTAAAGGTTAGACAGGATCAAAGGACTCTTATTCTTTAGGTTGGAAAGGGTATCTCCTTCTGCAGGCAAAAGATTGAGTGAAGGATAAATACCATTAGAACTAAAGTTTTCAAATAAAAGAAGAAACCCTGTTTTTCTATACTCTCACAATATTGTGACACCAGATGTGAGGGTTTCCCCTCACATGAGACAGTTTTGACACTACCCACTTGGAGGCTAAAGACGTCTCCCAGGAGAAGGACTCAGTCCCACAATTCCATCCTTGGGGTCAATAATATGCTAGACTGGCTCAGAACTCAGGGGAACTCTTACTTATGTTTTCTATATTATAAAGGATACAGCTTGGGAACATCCAAATGGCAGAGGTGTGAAGGCAAGGTCTGGGAGTGGGGTTGCTCAGAGCTCCACACCTCCTGCAGCCACCACCCACCTGCAGCCACCACCCTCCTGCAGCCACCACCCTCCTGCACCCACCACCCTCCTGCAGCCACCATCCTCCTGCACCCACCACCCTCCTGTAGCCACCACCCTCCTGCAGCCACCACCCTCCTGCAGCCACCACCCACCTGCACCCACCACCCACCTGCACCCACCACCCTCCTGCAGCCACCACCCTCCTGCAGCCACCACCCTCCTCCAGCCACCACCCTCCTGCACCCACCACCCTCCTGCAGCCACCACCCTCCTGCACCCACCACCCTTTTGCACCCACCACCCACATGCACCCACCACCCACATGCACCCACCACCCACATGCACCCACCACCCACCTGCACCCACCACCCTCCTGCAGCCACCACCCTCCTGCAGCCACCACCCTCCTGCAGCCACCACCCTCCTGCACCCACCACCCTTTTGCACCCACCACCCACATGCACCCACCACCCACCTGCACCCACCATCCACCTGCACCCACCACCCTCCTGCACCCACCACCCTCCTGCACCCACCACCCACCTGCAGCCACCACCCACCTGCACCCACCACCCTCCTGCACCCACCACCCTCCTGCAGCCACCACCCTCCTGCACCCACCACCCACATGCACCCACCACCCACCTGCACCCACCACCCACCTGCACTCACCACCCTCCTGCACCCACCACCCTCCTGCAGCCACCACCCTCCTGCAGCCACCACCTCCCTCCCTCAATGTGGTCAGGACCCGGGAGCGCTCCAAACTCCTTCAGTTAGGCTTTTCATGGAGATTTTATTACATACCGTGTTTCCCTAAAAATATGATCTAGCTGGACAATCAGCTTTAATGCGGCTTTTGGAGCAAAAATTAATATAAGATCCGGTCTTATTTTACCATAATATAAGACCGGATCTTATATCATATATACCGGATCATATCATTAATTTTTGCTCCAAAAGACACATTAGAGCTAATTGTTCGGCTAAGTCTTATTTTCGGGGAAACAGGGTAACAGGATTGATTCAATTATTGGCTATTAGTGATTAACTCAACCTCCAGCCTCTCTCCCCTTCCCCGAGGTGGGGAGGTGGGGCTGAAAGTTCCAACCTTCTGATCACATGGTTGGTGGCACTGGCATATAGTCCCCATGCTTAACGGCATTCTAAAAGTCAGCTCAGTAACAAACTCATGTGTGGTTGAAAAGGATTTGTTATGAACAACAAAAGACGTTCCTTTCACCATTATCACTCCAATCCTGAGCTGTGATAAAACCCAAATATTAGAACAAAAGATCCTCCTGTTTTTCTTACCACTTAGGGAATTTCAAGGGTTTTAGAATTCTGGCCAGGAGCCAGGGACAAAGACCAAATATGTATTTCTTATTACATCACAATGTCACAGGAACACTGAGTAGAAAGTTCCAAGAAGCTCATTTCTGGTGACATTTATTTTCTCTGTGATGTGGGAGGTACAGTATTTAGTAAAAATGGTATAGGACTTAAGAAATGGTAATGGTTTAAAGAGCAGCTGGTGGAGGCCAAGGGTGTAAAGTAAATGACCAGAGGAGAGGGCGCATAAATTTGTAATGATGACAATCAAGGAGAAAGGTAGCTTGAATGGCAGGAAGAAACCCTGTCTGAAATGACGCCCTTCACCGAGAGCGCTGCTCAGTAATGTCAAGGTTCAGATGCAACTATTAATCTCAAGGTTCAGATGCAGTGACTACTATTGAAAGGTACTCCTCTGTGTCCCCCAAGTCACTAGATTTCAAGACCCCAGGGCTTAAACCTCATTAGTGCAACGTGCCACGTTGCCAGCCCCATTCCTGGATCTGGCTGTAAAGCCTGCCCGAGATCCTTGGCTCTTTTTACTCTATTAGAACTAGAGAAGAGTTCATACATGGTCAGACGCTGAGGTCAGAGTCATACCTTTAACTCTTGTGAAAGAGTGCCCACAGGCTGGGGACTCGGAGCTTGCAAAGAGACACTGGCCAAACAACCCAGCTGGCTTCCCCTGCACAGACCACACACGAGGCCTTTCCTCTGTGCCTGCTCTGCCTGGCATTCCTTGCCAGCTTTCAGTGTTGGATTTGCCTACAGTCTCCATTGATTACCCAATTTTTGCCCAAATGTTATATGACAAGCATGCTGAGTGACCCCAGCTAAGGGTTGGCATCCTCCCATCCGTGCCTCTTTCAGACTTTGCACGAATTCATAATAAAAGGTGCCCCTTTCTACGAGACACGTAGTCCTGTGTGAGGGCTCCTAGCCTCACGGGTGGGGTTCCACCCCCCACCCCCGCCTCCTTGGCCAGTCTTCCTGGCACGGGGTCTGACCCTCACAACTGTTCAGCTGGCATGTGATCCTCTTGCCGCGATTTCCTAACTTCTCCCTTGGCATTAACAATTCATAGTGCTTTTGCCTGTCAGGCAGGGTCCTGGCCTTTCAACTTATTGCTTTTCACAAGTCAGTATGGTTGTCCTCCCAGGTTGACCCCAATCCCACCAGGGTGTCTAAAGCTACCTGCTAGGTACCTGCTGCCTACTGCTAATCCCTAAACCAATGAAGGGAAGGTATTGGGGGAAACTGCCTCTCTGCCAGGGCTTGGGAGCCAGGGCCAGGCTCTGCTATCCATGCTGTTGCAGGTGACCTGAGTTCCTGGGGCTTCTTATGCGAACAGAACTGTGGCTTCTCTACCTGCCCCGACAAGGGCTGTCAGTATACACGGCCAGCCAGGCCTTCATCCTTCTGTATTCCTGCCAGTCACTCCCACTTCCAAAAGAGCCTGGGCCATGCCATTCGGACTCCACACTAATCAGCGGGGGCCTGTTCTCACCGCTTACCTGGACGCTGCCACACTTCTCCCTGACCCTGGGCAGTAACCTGCAGGGTCACTTCATGGCAGTGGGTCTGAGCACCGTCCTGACCCCAGCACTTGGGACCCTTGACTGCTCATAGAGTGTGGGTAGCAGTAACACATGGAAACATGAAAGCCCAGGTTCAAACTTCAGTGGTTTCCTTGGGAAAGTCTGGGGAGGAGAGAATTCTGAAGCTAATGGCCAAAACGGGCCTGGACGTGGGCCATGGTGATGTTTCCCCAATGGTGCTCTATGAAACACTAGCTCCACAGGCATCTTGTGGATGAAAACACAATTTGGTGAAATATCTTTGAGAAATCCGGGATTAGAGGCAGTGAAACAGATTCCTTCATTGCAGGACTTCTCAGGGCCTTGAATGTCTGTGAATAAAGGTCTGTGAGGGGTTTCAGAGTCAGGGGCACTCCCCAGACTCGTTTGATCGCAGACATTCCCCAGAATACTCTTGGGGAAGATGGTGTGTGGATTTCCCTGTTTCCTGTGGCTGCCTTTACCTTGGGGACTGTCACAGGGTCTGCAGGCTCCTCAGTGAGGAGGGGTGCCTGGGCCACTCTGCTGTCCTGGCAGCTTCACGAAGCTGGAGGAGGGTCACTGAGCGCGCCTGCTGGTTATTCTCTGAATCCAACCCCCTGGCACCAGGACCCCACTGATCTGTTTCATGCAGCAGCTGGTTCTCCTGCTGTGGCTTTCTCAGACCTGCTTTAACAATGCTGCTCTGACATATGCTAATCGTATCCTTCAAGCAACTGGCCTGCTCATTTCAAAGCGCCAGGTTTTCTCTCAGCCCTTTTCTGAGCTGCTCTGATTAGAGGTGTTCTTAAAAAGAAAGTCCTCTCTCAGGTCTCAGCCCCCGCCCCCCCACCACCAATGAGTGAATGAATGTGGGGAAGAGGAGGTGTTAACTCCTGAGGCACCACTTCCACTCCCACCTGCTTACTCCACCCAGTGAAGACCTCCTCCCACATCAGAACAGGCCTTGGCCACTGTCCAGCCCCATACCACCTCGCCCTCATGTGGAGGGCAGGGCATGAAAATGCTCTAGCAATGGAGGAGGGGCAGGATGGTGACAATGGGATGGAGACTATTTGGAGAAAGCTGGCGGCCGGGCGACTGACTGAAAAATAAAGAGCTGAGATGTGCATGTCTTCACAGTGTGATTTCCCCAGGGCAGAGTTCCTCGTAGGCCGGGTCCAGACACCCGGAGGGGCCGGAATCAGGACCCTGAGGGCCTACGGTTCAGGAGCCACCCTCTGCAATGTCCCTGGTGCAGGTAGATGACGACGTGCAACAGAGACTCCAAGACACGCGTCACGGCCCTGTGACAGTGACCACCACGTGAAACGATTTACGGTCCACGTGAGCACGCTCCCCAACAAGCAGGAGACGTCTCCGTGGGGTGCGGTCAGGTCGCATCTGAGCTCAGTTTCAGGTTGCAGAGGCAGCAGAGGCAAGAGCCCCATGTCATGGCACGTTTGCCTCCCCAGCCCCCACTTCTGCCACCTTGTGTCTTCCTGACAGAAAACCGATTTTGATTCTGGCATCGACCTCTTGCCAACGCGTGCTGTGAGACACACATAAGTCACCTTACGCCAGTCGCCGCCGGCCTGACCCCTGGCCTTCCCATTGTTTGGGGGCACACGGCCTAAGTCCATCAAATCCGGGATGTTTCTGGAGCTTTGCTTGGGATTCTGTCGCAGAGGTGCTCTTTCTCCCAGGGACCAATGAGGAAAGTTTGCAGCCCTTGTTGCATGTGACAGCCGTCTTACAGTCAGCCACAGGGGAGCCACCAAAGCTGGATGGCTGACTGGAGACAGAAATCGTCTTTGATGTGATCACCAAGCCTCTGATGAATAGACCCTGAAGCTCCTCTGCCTTGTCAGCCAATAGGGCTCCTTCCAGCTGAAGTGACAACATTGAGAATACTCACAAGCCCAGAGGATGGTTGGAAGTAGGCTCTAGGCTGTGTTTCAGGAGGCTCCTGGCTCTGACCTGCAGAACTGGTGTGAAAGGACAACTCCTACCACCATCAACCCGTGCGGCCTCTTCCAGGACAGCAAGTAGATGCCCTGGGCCCAGCCTGGTTCCGCACACAGAAGGCTTCAGACAGGGCGACCGACTCAGCCAGGGCTGCGGGGAACTTTGCCGCCCTCAGCCGTGAATGTCTCACGTACCTTCAGTGCCAGGCAAACTGGGACAGCTGGTCATCCTACTTCCCGATGGCAGCTTTGGGAGAGCACAGCTGCCACTGAACAGCAGGGGGCTGAGACGGTGGGAGTCACAAGGTGGTCAATGACCCAAACATGGGGAGGATGTTGAAAGGATTTGGAGCGATAGAATGACAAACGTACAGCAAAGGAGCATCGCCAGCCTTTCCGGGTCCATGAACAGTGCTATCAGCCACTGCTAAGGGGTTTGCAAGCAGAGCATCCTGCCTGGTCCAGCAGCCTTTCAGCAGCTTGTGTGACGGCCCTTGCGCCGAGATGGGGGCGAGGGCCCTAGTCTTACTCATGAGAGGATGTGGTCATGTCTGTGGCTTTTCATAGCACCCTTTTCAGAAGATCGCAGATCTCACACATTTTACTTTGGGGTGCCAGGGACAGAGGAATGAAAAATAGTTGAATAGCTAGAAAGGTAGAGTAATAGAGTGTATTTTATTTGTTAAATGAAAAAATGGATTTAATCTTTTGATCCTTGTTGAGAACGAGCTATGCCACCTTCTTGTAAATATGGAATGTTGACTCTGGCATCGAGGTCCAGACTACAAAGCAAAAAACCCAAAAGACCATGAACTAATGAATGGGTGAATGAGTCCATAGAAGACGGAGGTTTCACTACCTCTGTATAAAACTCTGTGCGGTAGCATTCAGCATGTGGAGCAGGTCGATCAATGTCACTTACAGTTGCTGCCTAGATACATGTGACAAGACAAATCCCCAGCTGGCCTGGGCTGCCAGCAGCAGCACAGCAGTGCCCCACGCAAAGCCCTTTCAGGGCCATGTCTGATAGGACAACAGGGGACTCCCACACCTCTACCACTACCACCACCAAAGACACAGCTGCTGAGCAAGTCGTAGGACTGTGTCACACACCTGCCCTCAGAGGCAGATGGCCTGAGAGCAGGTTAGCTCTGCTTTTTGCAAAATCCTTCTATACCTTGTCTCAGGCGAGCTCCAGGTGAGTCTCAGACAGCCTGGACAGGTAAGCAGGGCAGGTGTTATGATATTCATTTTAGAGATGAGTAAACTAAGATTCCAAGAGAGTGACTCACCCACAGGTGAGTAAGACAAGGCCCAACAAGAAAAGAGGGGGCCGGCCCGTTGGCTCAGGCGTTTAGAGCTCCATGCTCCTAACTCCGAAGGCTGTCGGTTCGATTCCCGCATGGGCCAGTGGGCTCTCAACCACAAGGTTGCCGGTTCAATTCCTCGAGTCCCGCAAGGGATGGTGGGCAGCGCCCCCTGCAACTAAGATTGAACACGGCACCTTGAGCTGAGCTGCCACTGAGCTCCCGGATGGCTCAGTTGTTCGATCCCGCAAGCGATGGTGGGCTGTACCCCCTGCAACTAGTAAAGGCAACTGGACCTGGAGCTGAGCTGAGCCCTCCACAACTAAGACTGAAAGGACAACAACTTGACTTGGAAAAAAGTCCTGGAAGTACACACTGTTCCCCAATAAAGTCCTGTTCCCTGCCCCAATAAAATCTTTAAAAAAAAAAAGAAAGAAAGAAAAAGAAAAGATTTGTTCCCTGTGGCTCTTTGTCTTGGGTAGGTTAGCAAGACTAGTCTTATTTGTTCAATTTCAATCATCAAAAACAGTCCAGAATTTTTAAATGTTTGAATATTTCCAAATAGTTCCATCTTGGGTAGATTCATTTCATCCTCTAGTGGTTTGGTTCTGCATTTGGGCTGAACTTCTTGATAAACACACACTCTGCAGCATTTTTTTCTTTTATTCCTCATAGAAAAAAATTAGGTTGCTCTAAGTTGCCCGATGTTTTCTAAGCACCTGAAAGGAGCAAAACCATAACAAGTTATTTTATTGCAGCCCCTCAAAAGTGTCTGAGGCCTCAGTCATTTCCCTGCTTCCTGCCTCATTACATGCAACCATACTTCATAGAGACTAATGCCGTCCTGTCAGCAGAAATTTCACTTCCTTTTTTTGTGTGTTTCTGGCCCACACACTCCCATGGTCACTGAGACCCAGGCTTTGCCCCCGCCTCCCCTGTCCCCTTAGCTCTATGATATGCACAGGGCTGTGTCTAGCTCTTCATGCTCCCAGCCCTGACTCCCGCCTCCCCCCCACCACATACCAGCCTGCTTCCCTCTCCAGCAGCATCCTAGATTGGACCCTCAGCCCTATCTGTATTCCCTGGGCCCTCCCCCACTGCCACCAGGCCTGAACTGTTTGGAGGGGGGTATGCATTTCACTCAATTCAGCCAATCAAATGTTCTATTCATAGGGCTCTGGACGTGAGCCTGGGGAGATGGTCCCTAAAATCCTCAAAGGGGTAGGACTGGGTGGCCACAGCTATCCCTGTCAGCCCAGAAGCAGAGAAAGCAGAGGATTTCGAGAGAAGAGTGAAGCAAAGAGCAGAGCTGCGAGCCTCTGAGAATGGGGGAAGCTGGTTCACTGCGGTTAGAGAGCCAGCCCCTTGGAACCTGGCCTACTGCATTCCATCTTTGTCCTTTTCTGCTTACGCTGGGAGGTTCGGTTTCTTCTACCCCTAACCACTGCTGATCACTTCATTTTACCTCACTTCTAATTTGGTGGGAAGTTCTAGCGGACAGCATCTGGCCGCATCTTCACTGCAGGTTTATTCCGACTCTCGCTTTGTCATCTAACCTCTATATGTTATTGTCTGAATTGTGTCCCCCCCAAATTTGTACATTGAAGCCCTAACCTCCAGTTTCATGGAATGTGGCCATAGTGGAGACAGGACCATTAAAGAGGTAATTCAGTTAAAATGGGGTCATTAGAGTGGGCCCTGATTCAATCTGATTGGGGTCCTTACAAGAAGAGATAGGACACAAACACACACAGAGGGAAGAACTTGTGAGCATTGAGGGAGACAATAGCCATCCACAAGCCAAGGAGAGAGGCTCAGGAGAAACCAGCCCTGCCGACTCGCTGATCTCAGACTTCCAGCCTCCAGAACTGAGAGAAGATACATTTCATCGCTGAAGCCGCCCCTTCCACGGGGTTTTTCTACGGCCAACCCAGCAGACTGACGACTACAGATTGCCGTCCTCCTTGCCCAGGGCATGCTGGCACCATTTCTCGTGAGGCTAGCCTCAGCCCCTTTAAGGAGTCCCTCCCCTGCACTTAAAAATATGTGGGAAACATCACTTCCTGAGGTTCCATCTCACCCTTTTACTTTCTTTCAAAGGTAAGGGACTTGGTGGCTGCCATCATCACTTCCATTTTCTCTCCATTTGCTTTTAACCTACTTTCTTCCGCCCCTATAGACCCAGCTGACTGGGCACCAATGGCCTCACCAAGATAACACGCTTTCTCTGGTGACCCTGATATTGCTCAACGACTGACATTTTCATGCGATGGTCCCTGTCTTCTTAGATTCAAAGTCCTCTCTCCTCCCAGTCTAGCCCCCCTTTACCAACTCCGTCACCAAATACATTGTTAGAATCTTGATCCCTAACTCTCCCATCACCTCATTTCTTTGTTCCTCTTTGCAGCAAAACTGCAAAGAGTCCATTAAAGTTTCTCCCTCCAACCCCCTTCCTTCCATTCGCTCTCTTTTCATGTGCATGTTAGACGTTCAGCTGTATTTTATTGTATTTGACTTCTAAGTAACTCTAGAGAGCCCCAAGCTCACCCTTGGTCGTCTCTTCTTCTTTCTACTTGCTTCCTTGGTGTTCTTAGACCTCTCCTGGCTCTATGCCCTCTCTGTGCCTGGGACTCTCAAATGTCTGTCTCAAGTCCTCACCTCTCTCCCAAATTCCAGACACATACGTCCAACTGTTACTTGACTTCTTCCCTTGGGAATCCATGAGACATCTCAAACTCAACACGTCCTACAATGAGCTCTTGATCGTCTCTCAAGAACAAGCCCACCTTGTTCTTGTCCACCTGCCCACCTTCCCTTTTCAGCTCAGGGCAAAATCCTTCGAACCAACCTTAGCTCCTTTCTTTCTCCCATTCCCCACCTCCCATGCCTTGGGAAACCTTGTTAGCTCTACCTTCAAAGCATCCAGGGGCTGACCCTCCCCACTACCTCCACCATCCTGTCTCAGTGCCTTCCCGAGAAGTCTTTCAGCTTCTGTCTCTGCCCCTACAATCAAATCTCAAAAAACAGCCAGTGTGAGACCATGTCACTCTTCTGCCCAACACTCCCCACCCCCCACCCCAAAGGCTTTTTGTTTCACTCAGAGTAGAAGCCAAAGTCCTTTCGGTAGCTCATGGGGTCCTACATTCTCCAACCCACTGCAACCTTTGACCTGCCTCTGACCTCTTTCCCCTACTCCCATTTTGCACCAGCAACACTGGCCTCTGTCAGTCCACCCTGCAAGCCAGGCAAGCTCCTGCCATGGGGGCCCTGCCCTTCTCCCTTCTCCCTGGGGCCAGCTTGCTTAATTCTGTCACTTCCCTCTAGTGTGGGCACCCCATGCACCACACCATGCACTCCATCAAGCCCCTCCCCTGCTCTGCTTGCCCTCTGTCCGGGCCAGTCACCTATCTCCTGATGTGCTGTTCTGTTTACTTCACTTTTTAGTCTGTGTAGCCTTACTGTGAGGCCCCCTGCCCTCATCTCATCGCTGTGCTGGAATATAAACCCCAGACGGCAGAGGGCAGAGGGCAGGACCCTAAGTCTGTTTTGTCTACTGATTGACCAGAGTTCCTGGAACAGTGCCCAGTGCAGAGGACACATCTACGGTAATAGACAGTGGCTGAAGGAAGAGAAAGAACTGCTCTTGAAGTCCACCCACCACAGCCCTCCTACTCCTGAAGTCTGCTCTTGGGGGTCCTTCCTCGGGAGCCCCCTCCCCGCGTCACATCCTTACCTTAGCAGGCCAGCCACTGCCTTTTCACAGCTAGCCCTGTTCACTACTGTCCAGAGACCCAGCCACCCCACGCAGACTGCCAGGATAAGGCTCCAGGGATCCCCTCCTCCTCAGTGCAGCCTGAAACCACTCTGAGATCCATCTTCTCACAATGCGGCCTTTAGTCTACCACACCCCCACCTGTCACCGGTGCAATGGAGTTCAGCTGTGCAGTCCAAGGCGGGTCTGACCACATCTGTCTGCACGCCTTTCACGTGTCCCACGCTTCCGCTCCTCCGGTCCTCTTCTCCTCCAGGACTCCCACACCTGGGTCAAAGCTTCCGTAGGCACCCGGCCCTTTCCCGTGGTCCTTCTCTCACCCATAGCTAAGGCGGCTTCTGCTTTACAGCCAGATCCATGCGACAGGAGATCAAGGACAGTAACCTGCCTTCACTGGAAATTCCAGAGTCGTTGGTAGGAACCTGGCATGCTCTCTCATATGTACTGCATTTCCAATATTCTGTTGGCCTCCTAATTGTCTGTGCCCAGCATTTTGCCACTTGATTTATTGCCCTCTATTTATTCCACGTGTGTGCTCTGTCTTTCAAACAAGGTGATAAGTTCCTTGAGGGTATAGGCCATTTTATACAGTGATACCTTGATAAGAAATTCTTCAGTAACAAGGCTCATTTATTCCAACTCAACTATGTTCAAAAATAAAAACAAAACATCTTCATAAATCATTCTAAGCAGGCTGTCTGCTTACAGCTGCCGTCAGAAATTCTTCAATTCAGTTTCTGTTTGTCTCTTTCATCTCTGAAGTCAGCAGGGCCCATCCTGGGGTCGCAGTCTGGGAGACTCGCCTTGCCTCCGGGCCCCCCACTCTCGCCTTTGGCCTCACGGCAGCAGCATCTGCAGGCCTCAGGCTGGTGTCTGGCTCCTCCCCAACCCCGCTCTCCTAATCCAGTCCACCGTTCATGTTTACTGGTAGGTTAAGCTGACCTACCCCTCTGCGTGTGTTCACTGTACTGGAAGGCAGGGGATTTTCTGAAAGCACACATTTGTCTCCGTGTGCTTCACCAACGTGTTCCAGTATCTAGAAAAGAGCTAGGCACAAAGTAAACAAACAAACAAACAAAATAGATAGATAGATAGATAGATAGATAGATAGATAGATAGATAGATACAGATAAAAGTAAACTGACATCTTAAGCTGCTTAACCATAGAGCTGGGAGGACTATGGGTGGAGCTGGGTCCCTTGTTGACTCTGTGGTCCTGATTTCCTGTTGGACTCTGTGGTAACTGCAGGGCAGGGATGGGGGTATATAGAATAGCCATCTCAGAATGGGGCTGTTCTTCACGTGGGCAGCCGGTTGGAGCCCCGGGTTGGAGGTGTGCATTCCTGCTCTGCGGTGGTGGTTTTTGTTTCTTTTTTTTGATGGATTTTCTGGAGAGTTGTTTTTGCCAGTCGACTATATATATATATATATATATATATATATATATATATATATATATATGGATATATATATATATGTATGTATATATATATACACATATATATTATATATATACCATATATACACTATATATATATAGAGTGTGTGTGTGTGTGTGTGTGTGTAATGGGTGACTTGTCTCAGTGGGACTTTATACTTTGAAATTTCCATCCCCAATTAGAAAATGAAACACTCAAAAGAATTATCAGTTATCTCCATGAGGAGAGATAGTGTCCTTCCCTATATCTTTTTAAGCAAAAATATCCCTGAAATTACCGCTAGACTGGTTAAACTGACCCTGTAGCTTTCCGGAGACTTTCTCATGGCCTACTGGTCCTGTTCACTGCCGTGTCCTTGGAGGAGGACGAGCTGGAGCCGTGTCCCTTTCTCTTGGAGCCCTCTCCTCTCTGGGACTCCCACCGTCCCTCACCCCTGCAGAGGTCAAACTTTCTTACATTGCACTTAACATGAACCCTGCTTTCTTCTCACTGCCCCTTCCTAGGACTTCCAGACACCCCCTCATCACGTTTCCAGCACATTTGGCCCTCTTTGGGATCTGATTCTGGAATTTTCTTAACATAACCTCTCTTTGCAGCCGTCCTGGAACATCCTGGATTATCCTTCTTCCAAGTTAAAAAGTTTCTGAGAAAGTCATGCTTCCTGGGAATGAAACATCTTTGCTCACAGGGATATAACTTGGCTACTTGTTTAGAACCTCCCAAGGAATTAGATACAGAGCGAAACAATTCGTGAAGCTAGATTGAATCATTAGCAGCTTGAGGACAGAAATCCCTACTTGTTCGTTTCTGTTTCCTTTTCACTGTTTAGAGAAGTTCGAGGCCCAGCACAGGCCTGTAATAAACACCTGTTGAATAATTGATTGACTGACAGCCAGCCAAGCATGCCGGATGTTTCTGTCTGGCTACAATGTCTGGTATTTTTGTTTCAGGAAAAATTGTGATTATTTTCACTGCAATTATTCACCAGATTTCTCATTTGCTCTTGATTATTTTTTTTCTCCCAAGCTTTCATTTTGAAAATTTTTAAATTAGACAAAGTTGAAAGAATAGAACAATAATCTAATGATACTCTCCACCTATATTCAACAATTAACATTTTTCCACATTTGTTTCTCTCTATATATATAGATATACATATACATACACGTCTGTATATTTATAACTCTCTATAAATATAAATACATTTTTCGGAGTCATTTAAAAGTAAGTTGGAGACATCATAACACTTCACCCCCTAAATACTTTTGCCTAAGTCTCCTAATAATGAATTTTCTACATAATTACAAAGTGTTATCGCAGCTAAAAATCAATAATCATTTCAAAATATAATCTAATTTCCCTTCATTTATTCTTCAACTGGAGACACCTGTCTTTGGATGCACAATGACTTTGCTTTCCAGAATTAGATTCTAGCCCTTGTTCCCAACAACCCAAAGGTTTTGTAGGTGTGTAAAGACCTACAGCTCACAGAAAACAGGTGCACTCTCTGGTTCTGGGATGGTGAAGGGTTGTTCGGGCCCCAGAGTTGGTAGTCTGCAGAGCAGCCCATGTCCATCCTGAGCAGGAGCAAGGCTGTTATTGTGGGACACTGAGGGCTGCCATGGGCCTCACATAGCTGGTAGAGTTTCTAAGCCCCCACAATTATGCAATGTACGCCCTCTCCCCAGCCCTCTCTTCTGTTTCCAGTCTCCTTTATCTACTTGCATTGCAGAATGAAAAAACTGTACACAAATCAGCTCCACTTTTGGCAATTCTGATTTAGTAGGTCTGGGATGGGACTCAGGAAATTACAGCTCTTCAGGATTAGAAATCTGAGGGGGTGGGGGTTGGAAGGTCCCCATGGCATGGTCTGTCTATACAACACTTCTCTGTATATCTTACAGATGTGCATTTGTGGTTTTGTAAGGTGATTCCAATGATCTTTGGACACGGGTAGAGTATAAACTATAAGTCCATGAGAGGCCCTCAGAACACCCATGTGCACGTGAACTTGGGACTCTGCAGCTGAAGTGGGGGTGGGACTGTGGACACAGAGTGAGATGACCTCGTCTACACTTGGTGCTGTCCTTTACTAGTTACGTGGATGGTTTTAGGTAACTCACCTGAATTCTCTGAGCTTCAGGTTGTCCTTTAAGTTGAGCAGAGTGAGACCCACCATATGAGGACACAGTAGGAGCCTGGTTGAGTGGTAGGCACGTGCACCCCAACACCAAGCTCTAGCTGGGGGACCACAGGGCAGGTGCAGCAGGGGGCACTGAGGAGTCTCCTGGGAAAAAGCCCATCGGAGAGGAGGGCCGTGACCACGGGCTGGAAGGGAAGAGGGGGCACTTCTGAGGTTAGAGAAGCACCTTCCTGGTCACCAGGAGGCTTCTCATCTCCCTTTCCAGACACAGAAACAGAAGGGGTACAACACAAGAGTATGCAAAAGCTAGAAGAACTGGTTCTTCCCTCGGGCACTGTTGTGGGATTGTAAATTGATACAGCCACTATGGAAAACAGTATGAAGATTCCTCAAGAAATTAAAAATGGAAATACCATGTGACCCAGCAGTTCTACTTCTGGGTAGTTATCTGAAGAAAATGAAAATACTAGTTTGAAAAGATATATGCAGCCCTATGTTCACTGCAGCATTATTTACGATAGCCAAGATATGGACGCAAGCTAAGTGCCCATCGATGGATGACTGGATAAAGGAGATGCAGTACATATATATAATACAATGGAATATTACTCAGCTGTAGAAAAAGAATGAAATCTTGCCATTTGCAACAACATGAATGGAACAAGAAGGTATCATGCTAAGTGAAATAAGTCTCACACTGAGAAAGACAAATACCATATGATTTCACTTACATGTGGAATCTAAAAACGAAATAAACAAACAAACAAAACAAAAACAGACTCATAGATACAGAGACAAACTGATGGTAGCCAGATGGGAGGGGGTTGGGGGCTGGGTGAAAAGGTGAAAGGGATTAGGTAGTATAAATTGGTAGTTACAAAGTAGTCCTGGCGATGTGAAGTACAGCATAGGGAAGAGAGTCAGTCATACTGTAATAACTGTGTATGGTTTCAGATGGGTACTAGACTTATCAGGGTGATCTCTTCATTAGTTATAAAAACATCTAATCACTATGGTGTACACCTGGAACTAATATAATATTGAATGTCGACTGTAATTGAAAAATAAAAAATAAAATAAAAAGAATGAAACAAAATACAACGAACTAGTTCTTTCTCATCCCTGGGGCATATGGACAGGCGAGGTGCCGAGGCGCCTCAGGGCCTGATACTGGTGTCTCCTCCCTCGGCCAGCTCTCAGGCTCGCTCTGGCCACAGGCAGCCCGCCCTGCATTGGCACCAACAAGGCATTACAGTAGGGAGCCCTGGTGGCACAGCGTTACTGCAGGGAGCCTTGGGCGAGAGAATTTATGGGGGGGCGAGGGGGGAGTGGGGTCAAGAAGAGCATCTCTCAGCTGACAGCAGGACGTTCCCTGGAGAGGGCAGGAATTACTGCGGCTCACTTGCAGGGCTGGCAGTTACCTCAAATCCATCGATAAGGAGAATTCCTTTTTAGGGCTGTTGTGGTGAAGTTATTGTTACCCCAGGCCTGTGGGGCCTGTGACCCAGGAGTTTCAGTGGGAAAGAGCCACACAGAATGACAGAGACTGTTGCTCTGGACCAAGAGAGGCTGGGGTGAAGCCCCGGGCAGAATGATCCAAGAGAATGAAAAGCAGGGTCAGGGCTGGGAGCAGCCCCGGAGGCCTGCTCGCAGTCCTTAATGGCTTGACTTCCCTTGATGTGGGGTGATTAGCTCCGTGTCCACAAACCCGAAACTGTGTGGACCTTCCTGTACGATCGATTTCTGGCAGGATGGGCTTCAGACAGAGGCCTATGGGTGGGGGTGAGTCTCCCTGAAACTTTACAGAGACTGACAGGGAGTCAGCAGCCCTTCATCCCTCCCGATTTGCTTTATTGAAGTATATAACTTGCACATATAAAGTGCTTATGTCAAACGTGTACAGCCCATTGAACTTTTTTATACTCAACGTGTCCTGTAACCAGCACCCGGATCGAGAGCCAGAAGGTCCCCAGCACCCTGAGGTCCCCATTGGGCTGTTTGGTCAGGCCCCAGCCCTCTCCCTCCAAGGGACCACTGCTGTGCCCGCTGTGTGGCCGAATGGTTCCTGGCCACTCACCTTCCCGGACTCTGCTGCTCTGAGCTGCCTTGGGCGAGTAATGTAAGCTGCTGTGCCTCACTGTAAGACTGGAGTGTTAGTGGCACTTACCTCATCAGGCTGTTGTGAGCATTAATAACAATCGTGTAGAAGAAACACGAACAGCACTTGGGCAGCGGCCGGCATATAGTAAACACACCATTAATCTTACATTTTCGGGGCAATTGAGTTCTTTAACCTCAATCACATTGATGAATTATTTCTCAGTCACAATTCAAGTCAGGAGATTTCCAGGAAGATTGTGGCAGGTGGTCAACACATGTATCCACTGGCTGTGGCAGTTTTGAGCCTATGTCACTAAGAAGGGCACTTCTGAGGCACGGTAGGGGGACTCACAGTGGACAGAACGGTTCTGCTTCAGTGTCATGTGCCCCCCATGGAAACCAGCCCACAGGAGGCCCTGGGCAGATTCCCTCAATGTCTTCTTTTTACCACAGCCTCTGTATCTTTGGGGGGAAAAGGAGTTCTGAGGATCCAATTTCAGTGTTTAATATTTTGGTCCCATTTAAGCAGTTATAATTTTGTTTTTCTTTTCTCTCCTAATTGGGAATTTTACTTCCATTGAAATATTTTAGAAAAAGGGAAATTACACCATCAGATACTAAAAAAGGTTCTTTTGTATAGAGACACAAAGTATCGTCAAAGTGACATCTCTGACAGCAGTAACTGGCCCAGTCACCTGGAAGCAGAAACTCCTGAGCACACGGATATGTTTGCTGCGGCACATAGCAGCTGTCCGTCGTGCCTAACAGCTAAGTGAACAGCCCTAAGGGCTCCAGCATGAAAACATCACCTGGATAAATGACAGAACTGGGGCTGAGGCAAGGGCATGTCAATGCTGTGGAGAGCATGCCACTCAGCTGGTAAAAATATAGAGCCGTGCCCATCAGCTCCAAGTGTGCAGAGGTGGGAAAAGAAATGGGAAGGAGGCCTTCTGCGCATGCCGCTGCCCAGGGAACCAGGTGTGGGGGAGCTCAGAGGCGTGGATGTGCAGCCTTAGCTGATTGAGCTCAGGTTTCTGCGTCTTTCCTAACCTGCAAAGTGAAATTAGTAATCAGGGTCTACCACACTGGAAGTTAAATCACGTCTTAAAGAAAATAATATCAAACTTCAGGAAAGTTGAAAAAATAATACGCTTTTTACCCAGCCTCACCATTTTTAAATCTTCTACTACATTTGTTTTATTATCTTCTGCCTATATATTTTTCCTCAACTTTTGAGTAGTTTGCGTGACTTGTGCTCCTTTACCCTTTGAACTTCAGTTCATATTCCCTAAGAACAAGAATCTGCTGTGTATTCATCGCCCAATACCCAATATGAGATCACGTCACACAATTTGATGCAGTTTTAACAGCAAACACACTACACCATTACCAGTCTATAGCCATAGTCATTGGTGCTAGTTGTTACACTCGTGTCCTCCACAGCACTTATCATGTACTGAATCTCGTCCACCCATCTGGAACCGTTCCTCAACTTCTCCTGTCTGGCAGAATCGTGACATTGCTGAAGAATACAAACCAGTTACTATACAGCATGTTCCTCGTTTTGTTTCCCAATATTTTCTATGATGAGATTCAGGTCACGTATCTTTGGCCGGGTCCTGAGGCATTGACGCTGCAGCATTACCAGGCATCTCTGCAGAGAGGGCACCTTCCGACCCTCTCGAGGGACGTCAATTTTGGTTACCTGGCCAACGTCGTGTCTAGTTTCCCCACTACACAGTTACCAAGTTCCCTCTGCAACTCGTAGGTATTCTGATGAAAGATATTTGAAGACCTTGTACATATTCTCTTGTCATCAAACTCCCCTGTCCCCACCCCCATTTCCACCCCCACACCTTAGTATCTCCTGGGAGTCTTCTCCGTCAATCTTTACTGTGACACGGTTGCCAAATGCTGATTTTCAACTTCACCCTGCTCTTCACATTTATCAGTTGGCATTCAGCTAAAAGACAGAGCCCATATCCGCCATTTATTTATTTATTACCAGCATGTGCTCATAGATTCCTACTGTATTCAAAATTCATTTTGATACACATATGTCCTAGATTTCACCAGTGAGGGCCCTTCAAGCTGGCTCCTGTGATCTTTTAACATCCCCCTGCCAGTTTGGGGGGTTTTTTGCCCTTTCTTACTTTCTATTACAACAAGATGTTGTAGGCTCTCTAGTCCCTTCTAAGCCCCAGTCATTGATTCTAAGAATCAATCATTTCTCCAAGGAAACTTCTTGTAGTGCAAAATGGGATTTAGAATCTGAGACCTGGTTGTAAGCCGTGCTCACGATACGAGGGTGTCATTCAGTGGACAGACCTGGGAAATATGTACAGACACGTACATGGAACATGTGTGAGGACCGGTTCTATGTGCACACAAGATGAGCATAGGTATTTCATACGTATGTACGTGGGAAATAACGAGTCTGTGCTCTGATCTCTAGGTCCAGATCTACTCCAGAGGAAGAGTCCTGCCTTCCCTCATTCCACACTGTATTTCCCTTCTTCCACAGTGAAAACCCTACACCCCCAAACAATACGTTTTCTGATTTGCTCTATCACACAATATGCAGTAAATGTTTAACTACTACACTCGTAACACTATGAAAAAAACCATAAGGAGTTCAAACATTGTGTGCAGTCCTTTTATTCTCAAGGCCGAGAGTATAAAGTCAAGCACTTTGTTTAAGTTATGACTTCATTCTTTCCCCTCCTTCTAGTGTGGTTATGTCATTCATTTGCAATATAGTGAAGTTCATTTCTGCTCAGGTTTCATTTTTATTCCCCACCCGCCTCGCCATTTCTGTTGATTTTATATTACTTTTTGAATATGAAGAACATTAGCATGTTTCTAAAAGTCAAACCTGGGAAAAGGGTATTCTCAGAGAAGTGGGGCTCCTTCTTTCCCTTCTACCTTTTCCTCCTGCCCTTACACGTAGCCAATTTCATTGTTTTCTGGTTTATCTTTATTGTAGATGTGTCCATGATAGTGTGTGTGTTGACAAAATAAACAGATAATTGTGTGTTTTCTTTTTTCCCCTTCTTTCTTACACAACAGCACTCTATTGCACTGTGCTTTTTTCATTTAATAACATATCCTGGAAACCACTCCATATCTATTGACAAAAGTCTTCTTTATTATTTTGCATAGTCCTGCCAACACAGCGTTTTGTCAAACTTCTGAATGTTTGCCAATTTGTTGGGATGGGGGAGGGGGAATACATTTTTCTCCCCCCTCTAGTTTTAATTTGCAACTCTATTTATTATGAGTACAGTTTAATGTCTTTTCAGGTTTATGTACTCCTAAACTCTTTACTATGAATTGTCTGTTTGTGTTTTGCCCATCTCAATGTTTAAGTTCTTTACATATTAGAGATATTACCCTCTTTATGTATGACGTGTATGGAAATAATTTCTTCCTATTTGCTGTTGTCTTTTTTATTGTGGTAAAATATACATAACATACAATTTGCCATTTGAGCCATTTTTGAGTGGACAGTTCAGTGGCAGAAAGAGCATTCATGTTGTTCTGCAGCCATCCCACCATCATCTCCAGAACTTTGCATCTTCCCAAACTGAAGCTCTGTACCAGTGAAACAGTAAGCCCCCATTTCTCCCTCCCCTGGCACCCAGCCTTCTCCACTGTCTCTATGAATGTGACGACTCCAGGTGCCTCCTATCAGTGGTGTCACAGTGTTTGTCCTGCTGTGACTGGCTTATTTCATGCAGCGTCACATCCTCAGGTCTCACCCATGTTGTAGCCTGTGCCAGAATATGCTTCCTTTTTAAGGCTGAGTAATGTTCCATTGTTTGGATGGATCACAGTTTTGTTCATCCATCCATCCACTGATGGACACGGTGTTACTTCCTCCTTTCGCTACTGTGAATAACGGTGTTATGAACATAGGAGTACACACATCTGTCCGAGTCCTCGCTTTCAGCTCTGGAGGTACACTCAGAGGGGAGTTGCTAGTAAATCTATGTCTAACTTTTTGAGGAACAGCCATACTGTTTTCTACCGTGGCCGTACCATTTACATTCCCACCAGCAACACACAAGGGTTCCAATTTCTCCACATCCTCTTCAACATTTGTTATATATATACACATATATTTTAATAACAGCCACACAAATGGGTGTCAAGTGATATCTGATTGTGTTTGGTTTTTTTTTGGTTCCCCCCCTCCCATAATCAGTGTTGGGGTAGATTCCAGTTTTCCCTCATGGACTTCAGTTGTCATGAGGCCTATTTTTTTGTTTTTGCACTTCCCCACATCACATCCTTTTTCTAGGTCTGCAGAGTATACTGACTTCAGACCTGCTGTCATGCACAATGGAAAGAGACTCTCATCGAGTTTTTTTTCTACCTCCAACATCGTACAAAGTTTAAACTCTATCATACAGTCCTTATTCCATATCATTAATATGGTTTTACTCCTCTGAGCACATCCTGGGGTACAATTGATGTACCCTCACTGGGAGTTGACGTTTTGGCTACAAATTGTCCTTCTTTGTCTCATTTAATGCTCTTTGGCTCGTTCTACTTTGTTTGCTATGCTCCTGCTTTAGCAAGAGCAGTTTAGTTTGTCATAGCTCCTGCTTTTTTAGAGTTGGGTTTCCTTTTCTGTCCAAATTTGAAAATCTTTTAATAGGCAAATAGAGCCATTTATAAGTTGATATACTGACATGGTTTGGTCTCATCTCTGTCATATTATTTTCTGTTACAATCACTGCACGTATTATGCTCTACTTACTGTGTTCCTTACACTATTTGATGTTTATTCTTTGCTATTTGTAACATTTTTCTTTTTGGGTTTTGAAATAGGGTTTCCAATATTTTGGAATATCTATACTTTGCTTTAGTGTCATGTTTTACATTTTTATATTATCCTTAATCCCTTCTTTTAATTTTTAACCTTTAAATTTCTGGTCTCTCCCTTTTCTATGATCTCCTCTGATTCCCACATGTTATCTATCATGTTTTCCCCAAAATAAGACCTAGCTGGACCATTAGCTCTGATGCATCTTTTGGAGCAAAAATTAATATAAGACCTGGTCTTATTTTACTATAATATAAGACCGGGTATAATATAATATATATATTATACATAATATACATAACATAACATAATATAATATATACCAGGTCTTAATTTTTGCTCCAAAAGACGCATTAGAGCTGATGGTCCAGCTAGGACTTATTTTTGGGGAAACGCGGTATTTAACAATTCTGTTTTCCCTTTCTCTCTCCCTCTCTCTCAATTGTCTGTAGTCACACCTGTTCCACCTTCCCAGAAAGTATGTGTGTAATGTTCTTCCACCACTTAAAGGTATGAGTACTCTCGCTCAGTCACTTTGCTGGTTTCCTCAATTATCTCTTGGTTGGGGAAGCTCATTCTCCAGGAAAGGAATGTGACGTTCTCTGAATTTTTGCCTTCAGTTCACATCTGTTTGTCTATAACTTTGATCCTTGAAGTGTGGACACAAAAGCCCTTGGCTGGTACTTTCTCTGAGTTTCTTGTAAATGCTTCCCCACTGCTGCCTTGCTTTGTATCCTGTTAAGAAGTCTGATGTCAGCCTAACATTTCATATCAATAAGTAATTTGATCTTTTTGTCTCTAAAAATCTAGTAGTTTTGCTAACATATGTGTTTTGAAGTTGATTATCCCAGACCAGTTTCCCAAGGTACGTGGAAGTTACTTTTGATAACTAATTTGAATTTTCTCTTATTTTTGGATTATTTTATGGGATTATAGCTATTTCAGTTTTATTGAGATGTAATTGACATACAGCACTGTCTGAATTAAAGCTGCACAGCATAGTGACCTGACTAACATATTGTGAAATGATCACCACAGTAGGTTTAGTTAACATCCATCATCTCATATCAATGTGCAGTTTTTAAAAAATATTTTTTTCTTTGTGACGAGAACTCTTAGAATCTACTCTCTTAACTTTCAAACATACCACACAGCAGTATTAACTACAGTCATCATGTTATACATTACACCTGGGATTATAATTCTGTCTCCCTCTTTGGTGTTTCTACGTTAGGAACTCCAGTTATAGGTATTTTGGTTCTTCTTTTTTGACTTTCACTTATACCTCTTATTTTGAACCTTTTTACTTTATTATCTTATTTTCAATTTCTAGATTAACTTATTGCCATTCTTCAGGACCCTTTTACATATTTATATTTGAATATATTGTCCTTTGGGCACCTTGTAATCATTCTGTATTTCTGGGATAGTTTTGTCTTTATTTTTAATTTCTTTCCTGAATTTGATCAACTTTTGTTGCATTTCTTCCTAATTTTTGTCCAGTCTGTTCTTGGTTTCTGAATTTCAGATTGGAGTTGTATAGATGTGTATCTAGGTATGTGTATCCAAATACATGATACTTTGTTAATTTTGATATGTGGTGTCAAACTGCTTTTCTTCTGCTTCACAGTTTTACTGGGGGGATTTCATCAGCTGAAATGTTATGATTCAGTTTCTCATAAGAAATGTGATTTTCTGTTTTCTTTTTGCAGTGCTGTTGAATTTGCTTTTCTGTTACCAGGCGTTTTGGCACAGGGTTCCTGGTTCAAAAGCATTCTATCTGTATGCCGAAGTGCAGTTTTTAATAGGTAACAGTGGCTGGGGGAAGGATCCACCGTCTTTTATTTCTGCAGGATCTTTAATTTTCCCTCTTACTTCCTCGATTCCCCTCACCACCGGGCCTCCAAAGGGCATTACCTTTTCTCTGTGTCTCTGACTTTTCCCAGAAGCAAGGCTTCTTCCAGGCTGCCACCTCCTGTCTCATTTTCTTTGAAACCCCTTCCCTTTGTCAATCAAGTACCAGACTGGTGTTCAGTTTTTAGTTCTTGGTGTTGGACTTTCTTTGTATGGAGAGATTTAAGCCTGGGCTTCACTTACGTCCTTGGCAACAGTGGAGGGAGCTCTGTTGGAATTTGATGTCTTTTCTTTCTTCTACTTAAGTAATTTCAAGTTCAATTCATGGCAATTCCCTCTGCTAGTTACGCTGAAGGTTTGTTAGCTTGTGTTTGTGTTTTGTTGCAGATATGAGTAGAGGTTCAGATTCAGGCAGCTGTCATTAACCTCTAGACTGGGAAGCTCCTGAAATCACTTCTAAAATATCAAGTGCTAAGTAACATTTCTTTCTTTTCTAGGAACACTGGGAACTGCGGTTAGCAGGGCACCGTCGAGGTTATGTAGATTCTGTTCCAAGACAGATCTGTCTTCTTGCATCTTTGAAGATGTTGAGTGTGCTAATTTTCTTCTTTTAAGAAAGCAACCAATTGAAAAGATTTAAAAATGTATATTGTTTTCCTTCTTCCTCATTTCAAGTTTACTTAAAACAAAACAAAAAAACGCTGCTGTTAAGTGCTGTGTTCATCCCCAGAAAAACGTTCCCTTGAAGACGACCTCTCCGTTTCTAGCTCTAGGCTCCCACCTCTGCCTAACTGAATAAATTGACACCTGGGATAAGGGTGTTTTGCTGCAAAATTAGGAAGAAGGCTGCAGCGAGCGGCAGCTGAGTCAGATGCAGGAGGGTCAGTGGGTCAATAGACGGAGCCTGCTAAGGGTGTGAGGTGGTCACGCAGACCGGGACTGACGACGTGGTGTCCGCAGGGCCGCGCGAGGCGGCAGGGCGGCAGGGCCCCGGCGTCCCTCCTGCGTGTGCACGTGCGCGCGCGCTCCGCTCGGGTCCCGGCAGCCACCTGTCACTCACTGGGCGGCGGGGCGGGGCGGGGCGGGGCGGGGCGGGCCCGGGAGACGCGGTGCTTCCCGTCCTCCGCCCGCCCGCGCCCCGCCGCCCGCCCATTGGTCGCCCTTTGCTCCCTGACCCGCTGGCCGCCGCTTCCTGCTCGGGCTCGGGCCTGGGGCGGAGCTCGGCGCCGAGTGCGCGCCGCCCCCGCCGGCCGCTCGGGAGCCCGCGCGGGAGGCGGGGCCGCGCGCCCTTCCCCCTTCTCCGCCCCGCGCCGCCCGGGCCGCACTCGCGAGCAGCAGCGCCGCGGCCGGCGGCCGAGTGGGGAGGATGCGGCGGCGCTCGCGGCTGCTGCTGTGCTTCGCCTTCCTGTGGGTGCTGGGCATCGCCTACTACGTGTACTCGGGCGGCGGCTCCGCGCTGGCGGCCGGCAGGAAGGTGAGTGGGCGCCCGCCGCCGCCCGGCCTCCCGGCGCCGCGCACCCCGGCCCGCAGTCGGACGTGGCCGCCGGGCCGCGCAGGCTCCCCGCGCGAGCCTCCCGCCGGGTCCCGGGCGCGGGCGCACCGGCCCCGCCGCGCTCGCAGGGGCCCCCGGCGCAGCCCGTCTGGTCGCCCCTCTGTGCCCCGCGTCATTTGAGTGTCGCCCGGCCGCCGGAGCCCCGTCCCCTGCGGTGGGAAGTTTAGGGGTGCGCGTGTTGGGGAACACAAAAGGGGTGGCAGGAAGGGGCGAGAGGCAGCGCCTTCCCAGCGTCCGTGCACCGCGGGGGACAGGCGTCCAAGTTTCTTTTTAGCTCTTGGATCCGAGCCGTCGCAGGTCCTGCCCCCGCCCCGTGTCACCCGCGTGGGGAAGAGGCGCAGCGGTGCCGTGCTAACGAAGCGGACCGCGGGCCGGGGCGGGCGAGGCCGGCGCCCCTCCGCGCCCGCATTCGGGCGGCCGCGCCCCCGACCTTCCCCCCCCCCCCGGCCCCCGCTCGCCCTCCGCCGGGCTCGGCCCCGGCTCTCCGCGCGCGCCGGACGCGGCCTCCTGTGCCGGCGGGCACAGCCCCGCGCCTCCCAGTGTGTTTTCCACAGGCCCCAGGGCCGAGTGATTAGCCGTGGGGACCACGCACGGCGCCCTGGACTGCCCGGCGCTTCGCGGGAAACTGAGGGACGCGGGCAGCGCAGTCCCGGGCCGTGCGCCTGCTGGGCCAGGAGGGCTCCGGGCTGTGCACACGTCGCCCGCGCTGTTTGCGGTGTTTGCTGGTTCGTAGGCTGACAAAGCAGCGTTATCTTTTCCAAAATCCTGTAACCCAATTCCTCTGACGTTTACTGTCACCGCAAACCCAGGAAATTCTGAGTTAATGGAGGTGGACCACGGGTTGGGCTGGAACCAGGCAACGGTATCCTGGCACAAGCCAAACGGCGGGCACTGGGCATGATCAGACTCTAGCCTTAGGACTGAATGCCCGCGTTGAATTCGGCTGCTTTAGAGATTTCCTTCCTTGCTTCCTTCATTCTTCATTCTCAGATGAAGGCATTAGGTAGAGAGGTAGGTGCCTTATTTGGTTCTTGGTAAGCTTCACAGGTTTACTTTGGGGGGGGGGCAGAAATTAAAATAGTGTTTCCATGTGCTGGATTGGCCTGGCTTGAGTCGGAGCTGACAGTGTACTCTTAGCCCTATTTCTTCTTTTTTTAATGCAAAGAACTATTGTATGTGTACACGAAGTCTCCGTTTATTCTTGACTGGTAAAGAGCCAGTATACCCAGGGGAAGCAGAGCAGCTGCTGCCGTAGTGAAAACTGGGGGCATGTTAAACTGGAATTATTTTAAAACTGCTTCCCGGTAAGGTAGGTCTGCATAGCCTGGTGTGCTGGTGAGACCTGGCAAAGCTTTCTGCCTTTCCTGCAAAAGAAACCCAAATGGATAAGCCATGCTTGGTATGTCTTTCCTTGGTTCACCACTTTCACATGTGACTAGAAACAGCCACAGTGTAGTCTCAGCGTCTGCAGAAGCTGGACTCCCTCTGGTGGGTGGGCTTCAGTTGGTGGATGGAGATTGAGGGGTCTTCCATGTGTGATCCTTAGGTAAAAAAAATAAAATCCAAGAACTCCTTGTGGCCATAGAAGGGACAGAGACCATGTAGAATAAAAAAGTGTGGGAAAGGAATGGTTATACAATGATTGGTGATTTGGGATTCTATTCTTTCTGTCAACGAACCACATTTAATCCTGGCCCTTAGAATGGTTTAGCGATTTGTGGGTTGAGGAAGAGGTGTGCAATGCAGTCATTTTTGAAATTGCAGTAAGAAGACTCATTAACTTCGTGCAGTGGACCCTGCTGCAAAGGGAAAGTGCTAAGACTTTCTGGATGGCAAAAAGAACTGTGCTGTCCTGAGTTTTCTGATCAAGGTTGTGAACCGGTGTAGTCTTTCTTCCTCCTGAGTTGTTTCCGTGGATTTAGAGACTAGAAAGTCTCTTCGAATTTACTTTACCCTCATGATAAAAGGAAATATGTAGTTATTCTTAGCTTGTAAAGTAGGGACAGATAATGTGGGGCAGGTACGGACCGAATTTAAATACTCGCTATGTTGTTTTAGATGTAAGTGGACTTAACATTTCTCCTCTTGTTTCCTACTAGTCAAGTCAAGGCTCTAAGCCCATATTTAGTTGATTTCTCTGCGCCCTGACATTTTTCACAGGCAGCAGCCTTCAGTATTAGGCTTTGGGGGATTATCTGTCTAATATTTCTGCTGCTTCAGCGCCCCAGCCCCGTTTGTTGCTGTGTGCCCTGCCTGTTAAATAACTCATCTCAGAACTGTTATTCTCCATTTGGCAAAACCCAGAAAGCCAACTTACCTCAGCCTGCAGATTTAATAAACTAAACAGAAGTGGGTGCTGAAGACCAGCCTGGCCTTCGCTGCACAACTGGACCCAATGCATGTTCAGGGGCTGTGGTCAATCAATTATGCACCAGTTGTTTACAGTTCTGTTTCATTTACGTTTGTATAGAGCCCTTCACTCCCCACATTTTGCTCTTTCTCCAGTAAATTGATGATTTGCTCTTCAAGGGTGCCTTTCCTTTGAGTGTCTTAAATGCTTTAGAATTTAATTATGGTACGGCTCCCCTGGGCCTTGGTATGTTGGCAGTGGCTGGAGCCCCAGAAGGGAGGAAGGGATTTCTGTTGAAAATGTACCTGCCTCTGGGTGAAGTGGGCTGTTTAGGATGGAAACAGAAGGGTTTTCCAGCATGTGAAAAATGATCTCTACTGAAAGTGTGTCTGGCCTAAGCCCCTGTCTGTGTTCCCTGCGTCCTTGGGAGGTCACAGGAAGCATTAGCTAGAGGACATGACCCAGGGCCTAAGCAGCCTGTTCACTTTCCAGCTGCCTTCCTGGGGGGTGGGAGGGGAGTGTCCCAGGGTGGGAGGACTTTGGGCATGACCTTGTAGAAGACATTGCGGGTATGTAGGGGGACTCCTCCTGGAATGGTCGGGGCCTAACTGGCTGGAGTATGGTACATTAGGGTGTAAAATTAGAGGAGGAGTTTGGGACTAATTGTAGACGGCTTCAAATGCCAAACCAACTTCTTGGTCCTTAATTTGGTTGATCATAGAGAACCAGTAATGTTCTCTGAACTGGGTAGTGGACATTCAAATGAATGGGAATGGCACAGATCCATTTATGGGCACTGAGTGAGTGATTTTCTCCTTTCTGCTTAGTGACTTTTGCTGATTTACGGAACCTCTCAGACTCTCACTTTTCTCATCTTTACAGTGGGGATAATCATTTTTACCTTGTGGCCGAGCACTAAATGCCATTAGCAGGTTCAGGCAAATAGTCGGTGCTGAATAAATGGTATGGGGAGGGAGAGAGAAAAAGAAAAGCCTGAACATACATTTGAAAATACAGTGAACCAGGAATCTTGTGTGTCTTATGGATATCTGGAAAAGTGTTGATGCATTTCTTTTCTTTAACCCCCTGTCCATTCCTCCAGGATTTGGTTGGTTCATTTGGGCTTGTACTGGGAACCTGGAATGACACTAAGGACTGCCGTTTTTGGGGAGTGGTCCAGACCGCTGCCCAGCTGTAGGGTCAATGGGCAGCCAGCAGGAAAGTGCACTGAGGATACACCTTTCTTTGGTGTGTAAATAGTCTGAGTATCACTGTGGACATGTCCCTAAGTGGAGGTTTCCTGTGGTGCTGAGGCTGCTCTGCTCCCAGCAGGGTGCTGGGCTCTCCTCACCCCTGCAGCCTCGCTTCTCCTGGCCTGAGGGGGACGGCTGTCATCACTCGAGTGTGCTTGATTTGAGGTTGAACATGCGGCTGCCACGCGCTTTGCTGGGTGTCAGCAGATCTGTGAGCATGCCTGTGGGGATGTGGGGGAGGGACCCACACCACACCCTGCCACCTATAATCACTTTGGAGTTTAAAGAAATTCCATAGGAGGTGAGAGTTTGAGTTTGGGGTGGGGGGGTGGCAATTGGGGGGGGGAGGGAGGAGGGAGACAAACAGGCGCTGTAACATAAACTTTTCTCTAAAGAAAACAATGTTTCCTATTCTGGAGTTATGTTGTGGCTGCCCCCCCCCTTCTCAGACGTAATGGAAACAGATTGTGACTGATAAACAGTGCGAAATAATGAGCTCTTCCCTTAACCCTCTAGCGAAATGAGAAGGAAGAGGCTGTACCCAGCGGGGACTGGGGGCAGCTGCCCCGGCAGCCCACGGGGTGGGTGGGGAGGCCCAGGAAGCACTCCTGGAGGGTGCTGGGTCCTGTGGATCAGAGCACAGGTGTTTGGGAGGTGATCAGGGAAATGGCTGCGGCTGGGGGTGACTTAGGTATGCACATAATTTCCTATCGCTGCCATTTGCGTGTCTCAGACATTTGGGGAGAAGGATGGCCGCCTGAGAGGCTTTTGGAGCAGGCGGTGCTGTGTGGTCTAAGTTCACACAGAGCCAGAGGCAGTGGGCTTTGTGGAAGCAGGTGGCGGGACTGCTGGAGCAGAGACCCGGGCATAGGCACATGCGAGAGCTGATGGAGCTTCTGGCCGGGATCCCGGGAAGGGGAAAGTGTTCCTGGGAAAACCCGTGAGTGAAGTCTCCTAGCCGGCCCAGCAGAATTCATGGGATGAGAAAGCAGCCCAACCCGGCCGCGCCTGCCCTGCACCCGCTTCTCCTGTGAACCCTGTTCTGGGAGGTGTGTTTGCATGGATGATGCTGACGTAAAGCAGCAGACTCCCAGATGGAGATACAGCCGTGCAGCCGTACAGAAGGGAACAGGGCAGTCCTGCGGTGACCTCCTGAAGTAAATGCCATTCTCTTGAGACCCTGAGAGCCCCCCCCCCCCAGCCCCAGCTTCCTTGGGATCCCTTCTCCATGATCAGCAACTAGAGTTGAAACCTGCCACCACAGGGGCCTCTCGGACCCCTCCTCTGTGCCCAGGCCACAACGGCACCTGAACACGGATCAGAGGACCGAAGGAGGCATTGGTCTCGTCTGCCGCCGTGACCGAGATGTCACCTTCTCCCTGAGGACTTCCGTGTTGCTCCTGGGGACCCTCGGTCCACCACTGTGGTCATGAGGCCTTGCCTCCAGACTGCCATTTCGGAGGGTCGTCCACCAGCACCCCCTCCCGGTGGGTGCCTGGAGGCGGGGCTGAGAGGCACACCTCGCCGCTTACAGGTCTGTTGAGGACATTGTACCTCGGTACCTCGAGTCTGCTCTCCAGCTGACACTCGCGCCCTCAGAGAAGACTGTGACCTTGTTCTCTTATCTGGGTTGAGGACACTCTGACCTTGGGCCATCTGCTTGAGGTACGAGAAATGCCTGTCCAGTTCCCCTTGCTCCTTTCTGACAATGTGCCTATTTCCAGGAAATAACAGCAGTTCCAGCAGTGAGCAGGTCCCCTCCTCTCCTGTGGTGCCTGCCCAGGCAGGTGGCTCCGTGCACCTGCTCTCTCACTGACTCTGCAGGACAGGCTGAGACACTGGCATTTTCGCATTTAGTCGTGACCGGTATTATGGGCCCGGGAAACATGTCACCTTAAACGGATTGGGTTTCTTACCATGTGGGATGTAGATGGCAGTGATTCACCAAGGCTGGATTTGAAAGACCAAAAGCGGTCACAGTCTTTCTCCTGGGCTTGCACTGGAAAAGCTTTCCTGGGCTCTGGGGGTTGTGTAAATGCCACTCTCCTGCACCCTGCCCCATGTCATGAAGCAGCCGCTGTGAGGGGTGGCTGCCTGGAGACAGCACTCGCCACACTGTTAGGCTGCCCTCCCTGGCACCTGCTCCATTCGCCTGTGTCTTCCTGGGAGGCTCTCAGACCCCTTCTGCCGCCCACCTGCTGTCCCAGCCCTAGCGGTGTCACTCTTTGGGAGGAGGAATAGCCAGGATGGCTGGAGGCAGTTGCCAAGTTCTCAGAGCCCAAGTCAGAACACGCATTGTGACAAGGATGGGATACTTGGGGGGCAGGGGTCGCTCCAGTTCAGGGTCCCCAACATCGATCCAGTTGACATTTGGGGCTGCTGTGTGTACTGTGGCATGCCCAGTGGCTTTCCCGTGGCAGCCGTGGGTCTGCTGTCCTTGTCCACACAAGGTCCTGGGTGACATGTCTCAGCCCAGGAAATGTGCCCCTGCTTCACACCATCTCCCACCGTGGACCAGGCTGCGGTGGGCACCTGTAGTGGCTTTGCTTGGACACTTAGTGGCATGTGCTTGTGGAACCATCGTGGCGCTTATTTCCAAGCCTGTCTCTGTGACGTGCTGTGGTGGGCTGGGGAAGTGTCTGTTGTCAGGCACACCATGAGGTCACCACACGTTTGTGGAGTCCTTTCCACACACATTACACGTAATGACGAATCCTCTCTTGTCCTTGTGCACCTGCTCTGGCACAGGAGTTCCACTGGGACGTCACCTCTGCCAGCTGCTGTGGGTGACGGCGGCTTGTTAATTTGATTGTTGCAGGAAACCAGAGGTTGTCACAAGCCGATCTGGTGCCCTGGCTCTGGAGAGGTGGTTTTGGGCAGTGTGGCTAAGGTCGAGGCTCTGTGATCTACAGTATCTGTGGAAAATAAAGCGGACATGTGACTTCACTGCCACAGCCACTTTAGGGAAATGGGACGGTGAGAAATTGCAAGTCCTCCTGGTCTCAAATGAGAACATCCAGCTGCTTTCCATAGACGCCATCAGCGTTTATGAAGGTCGTTACGAGTTTTATGGGGTCATGACCCATGCCTCTGGCTGGTTTCTGGATAAAGCCACTGAAACGTTACATGGCGGCCAAGGAAAGATAATTTTAAAGACCTTCAGACTCCCGAGCAACTGCTGAGGTTTCTTCCTCTGTGCTCCAGAGGCCAGTCCAAGGAGTGAACTTTTTCTTTCCAAAAAGGTGCTGCTCTGGAAAGATGACACACTTCACAGGAAAGGGTCTGTCTTTCTTAGATGAGTCACCTGATGAGAGCTTGAGGAGCTGATGCAAATTAAGGCCTGCGCTTCTGAGATGCCCATAAATTAAGCAGTCTGTGATCAGGGTTTGGGAAGTGGGGGTAGCTCTCGTTTTGGGGGTTTCTGTGGCTGTCCTGGGTGATGAGCTGGCTGGCCCAGTGTGGAGGCCTTCAGGCCCCATTGCCTCAGCCCTTCCCACTGACCTAGATTTTGAGCCTGTCCTCTGTGACCCCTTTTCCTCTTGCACTCTCGCCCTTCCCTGTCCCCCGAGCCAGTAAGTTCACCCACTTGTTTTTCTTCCTGTCTCACTTTTGATGGTCACTGATTTCCAGTCTTTGTGTCTGGAATATACCTCTTTTTATCAACTCTAAGATGCCATTATTTGTAAAGCCATTATTTTATGTACCACTAGGAAAGAAAAACACTGTCCGTTGAACTGTGTCACAATGGTTTTTCAGTTAACACTTTTATTTTCTATGTATTTAACTCTTTTAGACTTAATTAGACATTGATTTTTCTGTGTATCACTTTTGTGCATCGATAAGAAGGAATGTAGACCTGAAATACATTGGGTAAGGTGTTCCTGAAACTTTTTTGCTGTCCACTCTGGCTCCTAGATGTTTCTGCCTCTTTTCCCCAGATAAAGTCATCCTCTGTACCAAGACAGTTGGTGATGCAGTATTTCCTAGAATCAGTTTCTGAGAGCATGAAGACTCCTTGGTTCTGGGCGCTAACATTGCTTGGCAGTTATGTGGAGTTAGCCAGCTTTTCACTTTTCTGGAAATTCGGCCTGACTCCCCAATTCACCATCCATTTCTACCCTACTTGGTTCGGGTTCTAGTGATTACGCACGCTGTACTGTTTCTGGGATTTTCCTGCGAAGCACTGACCTGCGTCCTGCGACTGCTCTCTGTGCTGCGTCCTGGCCCGTGCGTGGCCCGCCGCACCGGAAGGTGTCTTCCGGTGGGATGTATCCCAGTGTCATGTGAAATTGTGCAAGCAAGTACTGTCGGATCACTCCCCTTTCTGAGGACTCACAGGCAGGGCCCCTCCTTGATCAAAGAGCATGGTGGCCCTCTTTGGAACGTGCCATCTGCGTCTGCTCACGCCCAGCCCCCGAGTCCACATACACAGAAGGCCTTCCTGCTGCTTACTTGTGAGAGATGAGCAGCTGAGGGGTGTGAACACATTCAGAAACATTTTCAAGCATTTTCTATCAACCAGTTAGCCTGGTGGACATGCGGTGGGCATGTTATCATTAGTTTTATTAGTGGCAGTCAGTAGTGGCATTGGGGTTATGTTTTTTTGAAAATCCTTGTTTTTTGTAGATACAAACTAAAGCATTTATGGATGCAATGGTATCATGTCTTTTGGGAAAGTTATGGGGAAACAAGATTAGCCAAATGTGTTGTTGAAGTTGACTGATGGGTACGTGGGGTCCTTCATGCTATTTTATTTTTCTGTACTTTTGAAATTTTCATAAAAAAATTAAAAAGAAGTTTGCAGATACGTGCAGCTTAACTTAGCAAACCAGCTGAAAACTAGTAATTTTTGAAAAACAATTTTATGACTTTGTGATGGGATCAGTAAAAGGTTTCTGCTCCCAGTTTCCAGTGCATGTTTGTTGGGGTACTGGGGTGGGGAGAGTTCCCCTACAGCACCAAGCAGAGCTCCGCCATCAGCTGGGTGTCCTACAGTTCTACCCAGTTCTGACGTTGAGATGGCATCAGATCCCACGAGCTAAGGGCTCAGTCCTATGAGACGGCCCTCTGTTTAACATAGATGCCAATCTCAAGTGCAGGTTGTCATCTGGCTTCTGACTGACTAGCTGTAAATCAGAGCGAGGGTCCATTAATTTGCTAGAGTGGCCACAGAACTCAGGAAACCCATTTACTCACTAGATTACCTACACATTATAAAGAATATTAAAGGATATGAATCAACAGCTTGAGGAAGAGTTACAGTGGACACGGTCCCAACAAAGAAACTTCTATCCTCGTGGAGCCATACCCGACGGCACTTAGAAGCCCCATCCTTTGGGATTTTATGGATGCTCCATTCCATAGGCATGAATGATTAAGTCACTGGCCATTGGCGATTGATCCCTCCCTCCCCACCTCCCCCCGAAAAACATTCCACCCCTCTATCATGGTTGGTTCCCCTGGCAACCAGCCCCCATTCTTAGGTGCTTTCCAGAAGTCATCAGCATAGATTCAGCTGTGGTCAAAGGGCCTTGTTATGAATAACATGATACCTGTTTCACCTTCATGACTCTGAAGTGATTTCAGGAGCTGAGGACTAGAGACCAAATGTTATAACTAACAAAAGACCCTCCCATTGCTGCTCTTGCTCAGGAAATGCCAAGGGTTTGGGGAGCTGTGAGCCAGGGACCCTGGATGAAATCCAGATGCAAATTTCATACACATCAGAGTATTGCAGTCAGTGAAGATGGCACTAGACTCTTGTATTTCCTGTAATTTAGGAATGTCCAGTGGTGATGCTTTTCAAAGGCTGCTTCAGGGTAAGTAAGGTCCTTCAGGGTAAGTAAGTAAAGTGACCTTACTTATCAAATATCCTTCCATTTGATACCATTTCTTCTATAAGAATTACCAAAATTCTTTGGGAATTGACAATTCTGGTGAGCATTTTTGTGGTGGAATATCAGTTTAGGTGTCTGTGAGATTGCTTCACTTACCAGACGGCTCGCTGGCCCAGAGACCCTGTCTGTCCCCCTCCCCAGAGTTCCTGAAGCTGTCTTACTGTGTTGACTACCCTTTCTCATTTGGCACCTGGAGGGCAGAGGACATGTCTCGATGTTCAGGCCTTCTACGAGCTTTTCCACTCATCCTGGCCTGTTTTGATTCCTGTCACAAACGGTGCATTAGTGGCTGTGTGTGACTTGGGGACCAGGGTGGGGCCCATTAAGAAACAGATACTATTTCTTTCGGTTCCTCCAACAGGAAGCCTCATATTTTACGTTGCATTTGTCAGTGAGAGGTTTTTGTCAAATATATGATGCTACAACTTTCTGGTGCTTCCAATTCTTCTCAGCCTCGTCACTGAGATGCCTGAGACACTTTAGAGCCACTGCTGATGTGTCTTTCAGTGAGTGTACCTGGGGGATGGCAGGGACTTCTGCAGCCATATAGTTTCCAGGGGACCCCATGGTTGTGAATGTGCCCCATAGGTCATGCAGGAACAAAGTTGGGGCTGGAGTTGTAATGTCTCCCCCCCCCCCCCAGCCTAAAACCTGGCTTTGGAGCGGGTCCCGGTCTTCGTCAGCAAGTTACAAATGGCAGGTTTCTCTGTAGTCAATGCTGAGCTGAAACTGCAGGCCGCAAAGGTGCTGATTACCAGGGGTAGTGAGCGGTTCCCTAACCCCTGTTATTGCCAGTTGATGATGGGAAGCTAGGAGGGGGCCTAGTCTGGATTCTTGGGTTGTCTGAGGTCCGGGCCTGAGGCTGGGCGGCGTGATGGGCATAGCTTGGCCACCCTGCCTCCTAAACGGGCCTCACGGGGGCAGGTGGCCTCACGGGGGCAGGTGGCCTCACGGGGGATACTCCTTTTCAGGGGCTGCTGAGGCCCGCCCTCCCTCTGCACATGGGTCGGCATCAAGAAGCAGTGTGGGCCACTAAACATTTACCTCAGATGATGTAAGCTGGGTCTCTTCCTTTCAAAAGGAAAGGAATGGAGGTAAAGTTTGTCCGCCCCTAGGGAAAATGTGGCTTGGCAGATGCCATTTCTGTAGCAGAGTTTGTACTTGAGGCACGGTTTGTGTTAGTTTTTGTCCCTAAGCAGTGGAGAGCACACGGTAGCCTCCTGCCTCTACTAGCCCGGAAGGGTCTTTCTGAAAGTCTGGTGGCCTCGTTTTTCACTCCGCTGTGGCATCGGTGGCAGCACCATACTGGGAAACCAGCTGTTGGCGGCAAGCACCATGGGGGCCAGTGTCGCTTTCCGCAGAGGGTGGAGGCTTCTGTGGAGGGCTGGTATGTGCTCAGGTGGAAGCTGCCTGTGGAGCTGGGGGGCCATGGCCCAGGCCCTTCCGTGATGTGCTGGTTTTCGAGCACTGGTGGCTCTACCCACTGGGCCACCAAGTGCTGGTGTCAGGGTGACTCAGTAAGTCCACGCTGGGGCACTTGGAAACAATCGTGCCTCTTCCTGCTCCGGCCTTGTGGGTCAGCCAGGAAGAACCCAGGACGATGGTGCAGGAAAGCCTGTGACGGGGTCGCTGGCTCTGGCGCAGTAGGGCTGATGCCAGGCCCGGGCCACTGGCCTGCATTTGAATTCTGGTTTCTCCAGTTAGCTCTGTAGACTCAGGCAAGTTACTTACTTGCTGTGCCTCAGTTTCTTCATTTACCTATCATCGGGTTCAGTGGAGAGTAAATCAGGATGGAAGTGCCAATAGCTGGTGTTGATGTGAACTCCCGTGCTGTGCGAGTGGCTGGCAGTCACGCACCTGCAGGCCCCCTGGAGCCAGCCCCCCTCTGCTGTGTTTAGGCAAATGGGGCTACTCTCCCAGAAAGCCCTCCCCTGACCTGGCCTGGGATCTTGATCTTAGAAGGACAGGAGGACAGAGGGCCTGCGGCACCTGGTTCTCTGAGGAGGAAACCGAGCCCCGAGGGCGGGGAGCTGGTGGGGATTCCCAGCTGCCCCGTGACGCTGAGTGGATGCTGGGTCCACAGGAGGGGGAGATGGGAAGCTTTGGGCCAGAATCCTTCCCCCTCTGACCCCCCACCCCCGCTGTGTGAGGTGCCAAGAGGTTATTTCCCTCTTCTACCCCTTTGTCTCTTGTAAGTTGTCTTTGAAAATTAAATTGGGATGTGGTTTTTAACTATGTGACTGTAAAACTAATTTTTTAACTAATTGGTAATTGGCTTTTTCAATATCTTGAGCTGTTATTATCTGAATACAGCGTGTTATTTGAAAACTTTTCCACAAGGTTTTAATTAGTAAACATTCTTTCAGTTTCATTAGTTCAGTTTCTAGCTTGCTTTTGAAACTGTAGGTGAGTGACAAGTGTAGGACAAATTAATAATCGTGGCAACGCAACAAAGCCCCCCTGCAAGGGCTGAGGGCTAGTTCTGTCAATTAGCATGGCGTTCGAGCAGCTTCTCTGATGCCTCTAATTAAGACAGCTGAGAACTAGTTTGCAGGTTGATAGATATACACTGTGTGACGATTTCAAGAAGAATAAGCGCAGAAAAGCCCAAACGTTTGGTGGTGGTAACTCAAAGAGCCAGGTGTAACGTCAGAACCAGGCTGACGGCCTGCTCGTTGCCCTTCTTTTCCTCACCTGTAAAGGGTCTGATGGAAGTCAGTGATGTGGCGGACGCGTAGCTGAGATGGTTTAGTGAGGACTGACCTTTGGTTTTACCGCATGTGTGCGCGTTCTCCTTTCCCACAGACGCTTCTGGGACGACTCTGGCAAGGCTTCTCCGACAGAGAACGGGGCTAGCTTGAGGCAGATACCCAGGGCCATGGTCCCGTTGCGGTGTGACTCGTTGGACGGGGTTGTAAACCAGTTGCAGACGAGCCCAGCAGGGAAGCCTTCCCTTCTGTTGTCGTCTGTCTCCCTCTCTTGGGCCATGTGGAATCCCTGTGGTCCTGGGAAGGTCCCCGTTTCTTTGCTCAAGATGAAGCTACGGCCCTGAGTTAGGCACCTCTAAATGAGGCACTGGTAAAGTGTTCCATTTGGATTACGTTTTTTAAGATACAGTAATTGGTCAAAGTGCACTGTGTGTTCCTAGAGGCACTCAGGGCAAACCTGAACAAATGGATGAATGGGGTGATGGAGTGAGCCATGGGTTGGTAATTTCATGGGTGTCTGGCTTCAGGTCCCACCTTGCCTTTCCAGGTCCACAGACATTCAGCTGGTCATCTCCTTTCAGCGCCTCGGCAGCTGGCTCACCCCTGTGAGATCTCCCAAGTGCTCCATCACTCTGTAGTGGGCTGTCCTTGTCCCCACCCCCTTTGGTGCAGAGCTGGGGGAGACTCTGGCTCAGATACCTTCCATATTTTCAGTGTTATTTGTTTATAGGGAATGCTACAGCTGTGAGAAGGAAAGTTCTGTTTCAGAGGTTTGCACACATAGAAATAGTGGACAAAGCTCAGAAACCTAACCATCGAAGCTAACAGACAGGAAGCCATTGGCACAGAACATACATGTTTACGTACTAATTTGGCAACCCAGATGATGGAGCAAGGGAGCCAGATGCTAGAGCAGGGAGCTGGGATGACGGAGCAGGGGGAGCCAGATGCTGGAGCAGGGAGCTGGGATGATGGAGCAGGGGAGCCAGGCTAAGAGATGATTAAAGGCTGCGTATGGCATCATGTTGAAATGCCTCAAGATTTGGAATCCCCATTTTAAGGCATTGATCTTACCTTTCAGAAAACTGTCCTGGCTGTTAAATTGTGCCCAGAGACTAGAAGGAAATAGGCAACTGTCGTGCAGGGTCTCAGCTCCCGCTCCCCCCATAAGAACGCAGGACACGTAAGGCCAAAAAGGAACACCCATGGAGCCATAAGTAGGGGAGTCAAACCAATATATTCTCGCTGGCGGCTGGGCTGGAGACACAGGAAGCAGGACCTACATAATCTGCCTAACAGCAGTCCGCGCTTGCCAGCCACCATCTTCTTGCTAGCCCCCATTCCTTTCTGCTAGCATAGCCACAGCCGTTATATTAGTGGCCAATGGCCTACGGGTTACAGCTGACGGCCAACTAGCCACAGCTGCTGGCATCTGATCACAGTTGATGGCCATTTACTACCCGAGCCAGCACCTTTCTATTGTGAGGCCGAGAGCCTGGAAACTGCTTTTTGGGGTTCTGTCCCCACACTCCACCCCTACAGGGTCTCGCCTCACAATCTACGTGACAAGTGTCTTCCGCGAGGGTCCCTGTGCGAGGAGCCTGGAGGTGAATGCAATATTCTAGACACAGCCAAGCTCTCTGAGCACAACCAGGGTTTCTCAGGGCACCACCAGTACTTCTGGGCACAGCCAGACATCCTGGGCTTCTTAGGGTACCACCTGTTTCCCCAGGCACAGCCAGGTTTTCTCAGGGCACCACCACAGTACTTCTGGGCACAGCCAGACTTCCTGGGCTTCTTAGGGTACCACCTGTCTCCCCGGGCACAGCCAGAGTTTCTCAGGGCACTGCCACTCTCTCTGGACACAGCCAGACTTGCTGGACTCAGCCAGGGCCTCTCAGGGCACTGCCACTTTCTCTGGACACAGCCAGACTTCCTGGACACAGCCAGGGCCTCTCAGGGCACTGCCACTCTCTCTGGGCCTCTCAGGGTACTGTGCTGGAACAACAGCGGCTCACATCAAGGTGCTTACATATTATCAATGGCGGCCAGTCAAGACACAAAAGCAAACATCCGCCAGTCCCACTACATGGTGGTGTGTTCCCAAACAGTCAAGCGTCCAATAAATTAGGGATGGAAGGCAATTCCCCATAGTCCATAGTCATTCGCCAGGGCTGTCCTGGGGGTGAGGGATGACCTCGACCTCACCCTCATCTCTCACGGAGGACTCAGAAAGCGTTTCCTCCTGGGACAAGTCCCGCATCCAAGTTGCCTCAGCAAGCAGTTCCCAGCTCACAGGCCAGCAACAACCTTCGCTTTCTCCGGCCTCTGCTGGTTGGGGAACCATCCACGTCTTCCCACCCCTCCACGGGAATCGAGCTCTCCGGCAGCTGCTCCTCCTGGTCTTCCTCAGACTGAGCTTTCACACGCACAAACTGCTCCACTGCCCTTCGGAAAGCTTTGGCCGGCACCATATCCTGCCGACTACGCCATGTGTCGTGCGGTGGACCCTGCTCGCTGTGCCATTTGTCGTGCAGGGTCTCAGCTCCCGCTCCCCCCATAAGAACGCAGGACACGGTAAGGCCAAACAGGAACACCCACGGAGCCATAGATAGGGGAGTCAAACCAATATATTCTCGCTGGCGGCTGGGCTGGAGACACAGGAAACAGGATCTACATAATCTGCCTAACAGCAGTCCGCGCTTGCCAGCCACCACCTTCTTGCTAGCCCCCATTCCTTCTCTGCTAGCGTAGCCACAGCCGTTATATTAGTGGCCAATGGCCTACGGGTTACAGCTGACGGCCAACTAGCCACAGCTGCTGGCATCTGATCACAGTTGATGGCCATTTACTACCCGAGCCAGCACCTTTCTATGTGAGGCCGAGAGCCTGGAAACTGCTTTTTGGGGTTCTGTCCCCACAGCAACTTTGGCATTTAGTTTCTTCAGGGTGATAACAATGGGGACGCTACGCGTATCGGTGTCTCCGAACGATTGGGACTGACTAGAACTGCGAGTATGAACGTGTTGAAGGTCCCGCTGGGCATGGCAGCCCTTCCCTGGGGAGCCTGACTGCCCCGTCCTCTGATCAGTGTGTGAACTGAGGGCACTGGTGCCTGAGACAAAGGACAGGAACTGGGCTACAGGTAGGCCTGAGCGCTTCTTGACCCGCCCCCAGATGTCGGGCTGCCTGCCCCGGGGATGGGGTTCTGCATCTCCAGACCCTCCTTGTCTAGCCAAGAGCAGGGATCGCAGCCTATCTGAGGAGTGGGGTCCCCTTCACCTGTTTGAGGAGTGGGGGCCCCTTACACCTTTTGGGGGCATTCTTACTGGCCGAAGAGGAAAACAGCCTTAAAATGAGCAGTTTCTTTGTGTGCTGAGGGCCTCACCTCTCTCTACACTCACGGCTCCTCCTCCTTCTTTTTACCCCATGCAGGACGTGACTTTTGCAGAAATGAGGCTTTAGCTACGGACCGAATGTCCTGGGTTGGGGCTCTTGGAGCAGTTCACACCTCGTCATTGAACTGTTCAGGGCACGGCATGTCCTGCCCAGCTGTGCCTGCCATGCTGTGGGCACTTCAGTGACAGCTGAGTGGGTTGTGGAGAGGTGGCGTGGTCCTGGCCTCAGCCCCACTTACTACTGTGTGTCCCTGGACAGGTACCTTTCTATGTCCTTGTCATCACCTATGTAGGTGGTCATGACAGGACCTACTTGTCTGGAGCTCGTACAAGGGTTAAAAGAGATGGTGCTGGTCAAGCACCTGCAACCCTGTGCCGGGCATGTAGGTAGAAAGTGCTGAGTAAATTGTGTGTGTGTGTTCCTTAACCCAGCTGGAAAATCACATTGTGTCTCCATCTGCAGACACACACTTGTACACATGTACGTACACACTTCTTTCCTTTTTTCTGGCCAAAGAGTATGAACATGGCCTTCATTAGATGTGTAAAGGTATTTTGTGGAGATCAGCGTGCTTTTCATCCACCCCAGGCAGAACCATTTCACCTGGGAACGGGCCTGGGAGGAGCTTCCGTCCCTTCTTTTGTGGGGCAGGCACCGAGCAAGCGTCCCACCCCCGCACACCTGCACGTGCTGTCCGGAGAGGAGGGCCTGGCCTGCAGGGCTGCTTTCCATGTTTCCCGGAGAGCGGCCTCATCGGGTGACAAGCTGTACTAAGAACCGAAGTTCACCAGTGAAGTATATGCAGCGTGAAGGGATTGGCTTGTCAATGGCACTCGAATTTACTGCGTTAAAATGAAATTGCAAGGACTGTGGTAGCTTCAGACTCTGCCGTCACCTCCCCTCCCCTTTCCTTCTCCTGTGTCTGAATTGGTTTTCCTTGCCGCTTGCGTCTTTCGTCTCTTTACTCCTCCACCCCCATCCAAACTGTAGTCCAGTGGTTTTTCAATCAGGCCACTCTTTGGGAACACGTGGGAAGATTTTAAAACTACAGATGCCTCGGACCTTCCCCAGACCAGTTGAGTCTCAGTGTGCGCTTTGGGAAAGGCTCCCAGGCGACTCCCCTGCAGTCGCGAGTGGGAACGGGTGGTCAGGAAGGCATCGCTGAGTTGCCATCTTTTGGTGATAACTGCTGAAAGCCATGGTGGTATTACTGCACGTGTGCTTGGTCTGTTCTCTTTTGAGCTTGAGCTTGGTGTTCTCGTTTGGAGGACTTGGTGCCACTAAAGGGGAACACAAGCGACACACAGTGGGGTGATCACTGCACGTGCCCTTAGTCATCAGCACTTCTTCGGGAAGCTCCAAGAAGCTTGCTCTTTACAGTGAGAATAATGAACAACAGATACGAAAATGACAGTTTAGAACTTAGAAAATACAACTTTTCTTCCAGGCTCTGGAATGAATGGATGCAGGGTGTAGACTCGGGTATTCAGTGGTCCAGCAGTCACGGAGTTTACTTTTCTGTATCATTTTAATCTGGCTTTGTTTGTGTTGCTTTGGGGGGAGGTTTGACCGCGTATGTGAGGGTCAGTGACCTGAGGATATGACTTGCAAGGAAAAATCATTCTGCACAAACTATTCTGGATCGTGGACCAGCTGAGTGGACGTGCTAGGCGTGTTTTCACGATTAGAGGACACTGACATTCGTTGTCACACTGCCTGTAACCTGCAATTGGGGGTGATATTAGCTGACCCCATGGCTGCGCACACACGCAAGGACAGGACCCTCCTGCCGAGCGCTTGCCCCCCTCTCCCTGCAGTGTGGCCTTTGGGAAGGGTGGGGTGGTGGCTGTCGAGAGGCAGATGGGGACGGGTAAGGGGGGCGTTGGAGGGCCCATGCCCCTGAGGGTCCCCGTCTTTGCTGACGGAGGATAAACCGGGCAGAATGAGGAGTGTGTGAGCAGGTTTATCCAGGGCGAGTTCAAGTTTGGTGTCTGTTTTCTTCACTTTGGCACAATTTGTGTGTGTGTGTGTGTGTGTGTCTCAGATATTTGTGGAAACAGTTGGGCTTTCACGATCTTTTTCTTTAAAAGGCCTGATCAGTCTTCCTGTGTGGGAGTCACACATGGCCTGACACGTGGGCCGCTGAGCGGCGTTTGAGCTTTGACCAGGGCCACCGTGGTGGAGTCTCCTGACTCGTGCTGGTCTGGAGACGCGGTTTGAGTGGTTCACCTAGGAAGTCACAGTCACACACGGGGGTTGACGCGACTCGCAGCTGCCAGCTGCTGGTGAAGGAGCTCGGCCCTTGGTCAGTGGGGGCGTGTGCGTGGTGGAGGCCCCTGCAGGCTTCCCTCTGTGGAAGCTTGCTGAATTGGTCTTCACCATTCTCGGATGCTTCTGTGTCTAGAATCAGTGCCCTCTCTCTGGGGTACTGATGGAGACTTGTTTTTTAAAAACCCAGTGTGCAGTTTTTCAAGCTGTTGTTTCTGCTCCAGCCTTCCAGACTCTGCTTACCACCTTTCTGCTCTGCCAGTGGCTGCCTGGCACGCACTGCCAGAAGGGAGTGGCCAGGGCACCAGCAGGATGGGGGTAGCGGAGGGACTGTCCTTGCTCCTGGCTTCCGTGAGCGGCCTGTGAACTCTTGTCCACCTCAGCTGCCGTGGGGAAATCGTTGGAACCTGTTTATGGGACTGTCAGACACATCTATTGCCCCCACCCCCTCAGGTCCCAGCATCAGCTGAGCAGCGACCCCTCCTCAGCGTCTGGGCCTCCAGCCACTTCCTCCGAGTTTGTCAGGCTCAGTAATTCCAGAGTCTTCCCTTGCTCCTCAGTCGTGAGGGTGGTGGTTGTGGGGTCCCTGCACCCGAGCGTGGCCTTCGTGCCCTTTCAGTGACCCAGTTAACACCTTAGGTTAAAGCCTCTGTTCAGAAAGCTTGTGTAGTGTCTGCGTTCTAGACAATGGACGCTGACTGACACGTCTGACTTTGTTTTCAACAGTCTTTAGTAATCGTTCAGCAAAATGATTTCCCGATGTGTTGTACTTAATTAGATTACAGTTTTCCTCAGATTTTCCGCTCAGGTGTTCAGGATGAGATTTTGAGATTTCAAACAGACCCTTGTCATCAGCTGTGTTTCTAAATCATCACCAGCTACCATGGGTTGTTTCCTGGAAAGGTCGTCACAGATGGCTAACGCCATTCATTCTGTTGGTTCCTTTTGGCTTTATTTTTGGAGGGCGACATTTTCCAACCTTATTTCCAAATTCTATGTTCCTTATGCAACAACTCTGAAATTTCCTTCCATTTCTAGATGATGGCTGTTGTATACAAGGTCTGACAATTAAATTTTCGAACTTGTTGCAACGATGTTGCTAACATTTTTTGTTATCAGAGGGATTATTCATTATGAATTTGTACCAACTGGACAAACAGTTAGCCAAGTTCTCTATTTGGAAGTGCTGAAAATGCTGCGTGAAAAACTTAGACGAACGACCTGACTCTTGCATCGCGACAATGCACCAGCTCACACGGCACTGCCTGTGAGGGAGTTTTTAGCCAGGAAACAAATAACTGTATTGGAACACCCTCCCTACTCACCTGATCTGGCCCCCAGTGACTTCTTTCTTTACCCGAAGATAAAGGGATATTGGAAGGAAGACATTTTGATGACACTCAGGACATCAAGGGTAATACGATGACAGCGCTGATGGCCATTCCAGAAAAAGAGTTCCAACATTGCTTTGAAGGGTGGACTAGGCGCTGGTGTGGGTACATAGCTTCCCAAGGGGAGCACTTGGAAGGTGACCTTAGTGATTGATATTCAGCAGTGAGGTGTGTAGCACGTTTTCTAGGATGAGTTCGCGAACTCAGCTGACCTCGTATTTAAGTTGCGCAGACTTCTGAAAAGATTTGAGGCCACTTATAAGAAAAATCATGTATATTATATTAAACATAGATTTATTAAAACAAGATTTTAAAAATCTAAGGTCAAATAATTTTTTGGGGGAGGAGGGCTTAGGGAGAAAGAAGAAAAAACGAAGTGGCCGGAGAATTAATTAAAGGGTGAAGGGGAGCTGACATTGGCAGTCTTCTTCCGGCCAGGCCCTGGGGGGTGTTTCCGGTCCGTACTCTCCACAGGGCCCTGCACTAGGCACTGCGGTCCCTGTTTGTGGAGCAGGGGTCTGAGACGCAAAGAGCAGCCGAGTAGGGCTCCGGTCCCCACGTCTCTTAGCAGGTCTGCTGACCCAAGATTGTGTCCTGGTGGCCAGAGCGGACAGGAAACATGTTGGGTCACACCCTTCTCATTTGCTGATAAAATGCAGCATTTCCTGGTGAAGGAGAAACATTTTGTTAGCCTTCACTCTTGCTAAGAATCCAATGGACTTGCATTTAAAGGTCACCGAACATCATAATGAATGGTGTCAGGTGGAGCAAAATGTCAACAACCAAATGCAGGGATGACATGTGGCTGTTTATTAAATCCGTCTCCGAAGCTGAAGCGGAGATTTCACACCGGAAATCATCGTGTGAAGCCCTTTCTGTGAGAGCATTTCTTGGCCAGGTAAACTTGGGCAGGGCGCTTCATCTCTCGAAGCCTTAGCTTCGTCGTCATTTATTAAATGGGGGTAATAATAACATTACTGTTCTTTTGGTTTAAAGTCGCACACTTCCCCAAACATCTGGAGATCTATGTTCAAAGGAATCTCATGTAGTAGGACTGAAAACGATCAAGAGAGAACCACATGGTCAGAGCCAGGCAATTCAGGGAAAGGAGATGAAGAGCGGGCCCTGTCGCATGCCTCCCTGTCTGCCTTTGAGACCCCACAGGTCTGCTGGCGGCTGGGGAGGCCCGGAAGCTGACCTGTGTTGAGGGTGCCCGCAGCTTGCATTGTGGTGACAGGGACGCAGGGGGAGCTCTCGTCATGGGGCTCGAGTCACCTGTAGTTCACGGTCCCTGCGGTTCTGGGGCCATCACAAAGCAGCCCCTCGCTCCAGATATTGTGGTTCACAAATTGTCCCCCATCTCTCGTCTCTCACAGGCTGACACAGAGTAAGTGACATCAGACAGCCGGCCACTTAGTGCCTGGCTTCTCCCACATCCAGCCTGCAGAGAACCGGTGCAGAATGTGGCAGTGGTCAGCCGCCCCTGGGGTCGGTGACTGTCCTTTCTGTGACCCTCCCGTGGGGAATAAAAGTGGTAACCCGAGGAATGGCTGCCCCATGCACTCTTCCTAGCACTTGGTCTGTTAACCCACTTAATCCCTGGAAAACCCCCAGGAAGCATTCATATCCCCGTTTTATGCATGAGGAGACTGTTGGCTAAAGAGAGCTTCGATTTACCTCCAGTGACACACGTGGCAGTTGTAGTGATGGAGTCGAGGCCACTCCTGTGGGCTCCTTGGGCAGAGCCCTTAACTGGCAGCCAGCCTCTCTGCTCTCCATGTGACAAGTTCGGGTGTCTACTTCTCAGACCAGGGCTAAAGACTTCTGGAGTGAACGACGTCCGAGGAGACGGGTCTCCAGGCTTCTGTGGTAGTAGAGGGACTCCAGCGACGTGCCAGAAGTTTCTCTTCCGTGGACACCACTTCTGCCCTGGATGCTAGAGTGACTGCCCCGTCGTGAATCCAGGCAGGCGTGGTGGCTTCCTTGACCCATGGACTGCCATGGGTGTGACACTGGGCTGCTGCAGGCCCAGCCTTGCTCTCCTGGAGCCTAGCGGCCAGGCTGCTCTGCTAGAGAAGCAGGTACATGAAGCCTCCCTGGAGGACTAGACTCAGCGAGAGACAGGTGAGAGGGGCCCTGCCCACTGCCAGGTACCTGAACACAGGGTGCTGACGCCCACTGCCTTTGGGGGTGGCCTGCATGCAGGAGGGTGACTGCCACAGCAAGCCCGCAGCAGCCAGGAGCCACGTGCATGCCAGGCCGGCCCCATCCTTATCTCGGGAGCCATGCTGCTGCTGCTGGCGTTGCTTTCAGTTTTAAGGACTGCGAACCAGCCAGCATCGTCGTGTCTTCTTGTCCTGGACCTGCCAGTTTAGGTTCAGCCTTGAGAGAAAACATCCCCTTTAAAAAGATTTCAATCACTGAACCGAACATATGAAATATGTATGCATCTGTGATAATTACAGCTAAAGAATTCCTTATCAACGCACCGCAGTCATTTGCGTAAGTGACTTCAGAGTGACACTTGTTAATATGCATGTCTTGCCAATAGGGGACCAGCAGGAGCCAGGGATTAGGAGAAAACTCTGCCTGTTTATTACTGGGGGGGGGGTATGCCTGGGGGGCCCCTTGGCAGCCTCTCCTCCTCCCCTCCCTCCCTCCCTTCTGCCCCCTCCCTTCTGCCCCTCCCTCCTCTCCTCTCTCCCCTGCATCCCCCTCTCTCCCCTCCCTCCCTCCCTCCCTCCCTTCTTTCTGCCCCCTCCCTCCTCTCCTCTCTCCCCTCCATCCCCCCTCTCTCCCCTCCCCTCCCTCCCTCCCATCTGTCCCCTCCCTCCCTCTGTTCTCACCTGGACCTCTTTAATGTTTCTGCTCTTGACCCTTATCTTATCTGAAAGACTTTTTAATCCATTAGGTAAAGTGTTTCATCATTCATAATTAATTCAGTGTTTCCCACTTCTCCCCTGTAACACTTAGCATCCTGGGGGCGCCAGGTTGGGAACTGCTGGCCGTGTCAGATCTACTTAATATCCCTTCATTTATGTCTTCTCGAGGATTGAAGCAGTTTGGTCTGAATTACGTACAATCAAAGGGACCTGAAACATAGAAGGCGTATTGTCTTTTGGTTTAATTCATGCAAAGGCCCAGTTCAGCCTCATTCCCTTTGGCTACGGATGGGAAGACAATTGTGCAGAATGAGTAATTCCTTCATTTCCGCCTCAGTGGTTTGTTTAGAAGCAAACAGAACGATTCCCTCTTCCCCCTGAGTCTGCCGCGTGATGGTCAGCATGGTGCTCAGCGCCGCCTGGAGCTGCGGCTGGAGGGGTGGGGGGAAGAGAGGCTTGTGGGCCCTGGGCAAGGACCCCTCAGTCACACGACACGCCAGGCTCTTCATTTCATGAACTAGTGATGGGAACGGTAATACACTCCGCTCTTTCTTCAGGGGATGCCCTTGTTATCATGTCGAGGTTATAGTGTTCAGTGTACCAACTATGTCTCTTTACTGTGTTTTCACGTGCGCTTTAAAAATTGAAACATTTTTAAAAATTCTGGTAAAATACATGTAACATAAAAAAATGGTGTAATCTTCATCGTTTTTAAGTGCACAGCTCAGTGGCTATAAGTACATTCACACTGTTGTGCAGCCGTCCCCACCACCACACTTTGGGAAGTTTTCTCATCTTCCCAAACTGTCACTCTGTCCCGTCAACCACTAACTCCCCAGCCCCGCCCCCAGCCCCTGGCCCCCAACTTCTCCTTTCTGTCCTCTGAGTGTGGCGACTCTAGGGACCTCGTGTGAGGGCTCACTTCACTCAGCATAACGTCTTCCCGCTGCATCCACGGCTAGTCTGTGTCCGAATGCCCTTCCTTTTAAGGTGAGTAATCAGTTGTGTGCATGGACCACGTTTGTTACCCAGTCACCTGCGGACGGACACTTGGGTTGCTTCCACCGTTCGGCATTTGTGAATAATGCTATTCCTTCCATTTTAACATTAAAAATGAAACATTAATCTTTCCTTCCTATGTCAGGGAATTTTGAAATATTTTCTAATAGTGGAGAATCATAGTAACCTGCATGGTATTGTATCAAGTATACATTGTATCATTAATACCAAACTGGTGATTGACGGAAACACATATTTCTGACTCTTTAGGTTTGGCCTCTCGAAAGTAGGTAATACTACTCATTGTACTTGGTTTCAGAGAGCAAAACTGAGTTAACGTGATGAGGGTATTTGTGACAGGCGTAGGTAAATGTGAGTAGTTAGTAACCAGAGCAGATTCCGGATTTTCTTGTCTATATTTATAGTAGGGATTTGGCGCAATGTATTCTCGCAGAAGCTTCAGACTGTTTACACTCACTCTTTTTAGGACAGACTTGAGCTCCATGGGCTTATTTGTGGGGTCACGAGGCTCGAGGGCACACTTACATGTTCTGCAGTTTCTCGGGGTGCTGTGCTCCCACACGTCACCCTGTCCTGCTGGCCCACTCCTCCCCCCTCGCCACTCGGTCTTCTCACAGCGCCAGGGCCCTGCTGTGGGGCAGCATTCTGTTTAAACTGCATGCACACGACTTGTTTCAGCTCAGTGGAGACAGTCTTCATAGCAGGTATTAAGAATACAAAAGAGTAACATCCAGCGGGATGGAAAAGGAGGCGGGCATGGCTCCCCTCTCCCAGGGAGGGCCCTGCAGCCAGGGCAGCAGGGTGGAGCACTTGGCTGGACTGTGGCCACTTTGGGGCCAGCACCCTCTGAAGAATAAGGTCCCAGGCAGGCAGGCCCCCTCCAACATGGGGCGGGAGCAACAGCCTGGAAGGAACATGGCTGTCCCACCCCAGGCCACTTGGTTCCTGCCCACTGCACACCTCAACAGCTCAGGTGTTAGGGGACTAGGCTAAACCTTTCCCTCTCCAAACACAGGTAGCTGCGTCCTGCCTCAGTTTCCCTCCCCCAGTGATTAACCAGGTTGGTCCACCAGGCCCTCTTAGTGGCCCAGCCTGACCCAAAGTGAGTAGTCCCCATAACAAACCACGTTAGCCCCAGTGTGGGCCGCAGGCCCTGGGAGCTGCTGGGATTGCTGTGGGCTGGCCCTCGCCAAAAACACCCTTTCTAGACCACAGAAATCAACCCAAGATCATGGGCATGGAGGCTCCCACCCCCGGCAGCCTGTGGATTTGCTATAATCCATTTCCAGGGGGCATTTACTGAGTGCACTCCGGGGACGCCCAGGGTGTGGCGTGTGGCCTTGGGGGTCCCTCCTGGGGAGTCTGGGAGACTGGCTACAGGTTCTAGCTGTGCAGGTTTAGTCATTCGTGGAACCAGCCAGGCATGTGCCGCGTTCCTGATCCCGACCATGCACATCACAGCTGCGGGGATAGCGTCTGAGCTGCGGCAGCGTCGTCTCACCATGGACGCTGGGTTTAGGCCCTGGGGTCACTGTCACCTTTGATGCGGGTGTCTGTACAAAGGCCGGGGGCCGACCGCCTGGGCCCGGGGCCTGCCGTGGACCTGAGAGCCCACGGGAGGGCTGAGAGCCCCTGCCCAGCTTCGTCGTTTCATCCGTTTTGCTGATCCCCATCACGTGCACAGGCCACTCCACTGCTCTGCCCTGGTGACCAGGGGCCCTGAGCCTGGGGCGGGGGCTGGAGCAGCCACCGCGGGTGCCTCTGGGACTCAGGGCAGTAAACAGAACACCTGCTTAGCCGCCAGTTTCCTGACACCATTGACACGCAAGTATGTTTCGTGGGTCTCCAGCTGGTCCACACAGCTTGCGGGCCCTGATGGGACATGGTTCGCCCCTCCTCGACAATCTCCGCGCATCCAGAGTTGTGAAGCTCAGAGATGGGAAGGCCGCTTGGGGGTGGCATGTGCTACATTGTGACCGGTCAGCACAGCAACTGCCCCGCCCTCAGGGGCTCCCCGTGGACAGCTGCAGGGTATTTTGGCCTTTGTTCCTGGAAGGACACGTCCTCTTCTCCATGTTGTGCTGGTTGCCAGGCAGGCTCACTCAGTCACGCTCCTGGCATCTTGCTTGGTCTGGCTCTGCACATGGGTTTGTGATTCCGGGCAGGAGGGCCAGTTCTTCCTTTGGGCCTGAGGCCTGCAGGAAGCGCCAGTCTGGCTCTCACCGCTCGCACCTCCTCTCATACTAAGGTGATGGGACCTCTGGCTCTCAGGAACCGCTTTACCTGTGGCGTGGTGTGGCAGACACTGCACACGTGAATATTTAGTTTGCAGCGTTTAATAATTAGCACCAGGACCGAGGCCATTGAGGGCCGGGCCCAGGGCTTACCTATTCACATCTAGCTTTCGCAGTCCGTGCGAAGAGTAGGAATTTACCTTATTGTTTGTTCAGTGAGCAATTAGAAATGAAGGACCATGTCCCGAAAGTGTTCTCATTTGCCACAAGTCCAGGCAGTGTCTCTGCCTGTTTCTCTGCTGCGCACAGTGGGGACCGGTACGGTCCTTCTGTCCGTCTGTAACGGTCCTGGGAGGTGCAGATACCATTGACCTGGTGCTGCAAATGAGCGGCCAGGAGAGCTCAGTCACTGTCACGGTCACCAGGCCGCAGGTTAGAGCACGCAGTCAGAGACGTGTAATTAAAATGCAGGGCTGCCTGGCCCCAGAATCTCTGTGTGTGGGTACATGTAAGTGTGGAGACACACTTAGAAAGTGGGCAGTAGGCAGGTACGTACATATGTGTACACACACCCACACACAAACCCCTGGTGCCTGGTGCATTTAGGAAGCGTGTGTGGCGGAAATGTGTGTTTATGTGCACACGTATAATATACATGTATACACGTGTGTATATAATTATATATGTGTGCATACATGTATAGTTCCCTCCTCTTACACTTCCTAAATGTATCTTACACCAAGGTGTCTCATTGCAATTCTGGTTTTTGCAATAAATATAAGCATTTCCACCCCCCTCGTCATCTCCTTCCTTCGAGTGGCTAGGACCCTTTGAACCTTGTGGTCAGCTCCTGTCGGGCTCTCCCTGGACCCTGGTCACTCGTGCACACATGGCCTCACATTTCCCCACGCCTCAGTACATCGGTGCCACGTGTGTTTGTTGAACTGAAATTCTGAAGCCTGCCCAGTGTATTCACACTTGACAAGACATAACACAGATGTCTTTTTTAGGCTACTTAAAAGATTCTTGACACAATCCGCATGATGTGTTAGCACATTTTCAGGTCCTACTCCGCCAAGCTCTGGGCTAGGAGTAAATATTTAATAAACAACGTAAGGGCAATGGAGGAAAAACTATGTGGTGAGGGGAACTGTGGGTCCTGTACTCTGACGGGTTGTAGTTTCTGCTTTGTTTGTGTAAGGACTCCTGTTCCTCCTGAGAATTTTCCTGTTTCCCTGCAAAACTCAGACTCCTTTCCTGGCTCTGGGCCAAAGGAGTGGGGCTTTGGAAGAAACTCTAAAGAAGAGGCATGGGGACAGTGTCCTCCTTCTGTTCTGTCCACTCAGCAGACAGACGCACAGAACGCAGTAGGCGTGACAGTGCTTCCCTACAGTGAGCCTTCCTCTCCATTCCCCGAGCGCTCCACCTGGTTGACACAGGCACCTGTCCTTCCTTGTGTGTGGCTGCACTGTGTGACGTGCAAAGACAGATTGTCTATCAGAGGAGCTAATTTTAGGTGCTGGGAAGCTTTACGGTCTTACAAGGCTCAAAACTTTATTTCTTCTCTTAGGAGAAGCACTTTTCTCCCCCTGAAAACAAGTTTGACTCTTCCTTTTAAAGTCAGAAAAAGGAGATGAGGCAAAGGCCTGGTGCAGGAATGCCGTGTGCATGGGTGAGTCTGGGAGCCCTGGGGCTCCGGGGAACCTGGCTGCAGGTCGGGGTCCCCCACTGTCCACGGCGGGGTGCAGCTTCTGCTCTACCCAGAAACTGCGGCTGCGAAATGAACGCAGTAACGTGGACATTCCAAGTGGATATTTCCCAGTTTAGCATTCCCGCGTTATTGCCGGGGTCTGAGAAGTAGGAGCATTTGCCGGAGCTACCTGGGAGTTACTCCTTGATCTGCCACGAGGCTGCTGGGCTTAGTGTGACCACTCAGGGCAGCTGGTGGCTGTTTTCTAAAGAGAGAACAAACGAAGTCACTCGCAGTGTTTTCCATGGGCATTGACGAGAACATGGATTCCACGGGGGTCCCAGCGTCTTGGGCCTTGGGGAGCCGGGAAACACCCCAGAGCCGCTACAGTGGGAGTGCTCAGGGATCTTCTTGGGGCCATGGCGGGGGGATCGCAGGAAAAGGGTGGAGAATACTTAGCAGTAGCATGGAGAAGGCTGCTATTTGGGGACACCCTTTGTGAGGTGAGGAGAAGTGACATTTTGCTTTTCGTAGGTCATGGAAGCTGAGAGCGGGCTCCAAGATGGTCCTGAGGTTGTGTCTGGAACACGGCACTTTGCGTAAAGGGAGCCTTACACCCAAGTCATTTGCTTTTGAAGAAATTGAACAGCCTGTGCCTCTTCCTAAACGACGCTGTCCAGAAAAGCAGATAAAGAGACCTGGCCTTTATGTTTTAATAATTGTTCCTTAGGTTCAAGGAGTCCAGAATCCCCTTAATAGATTTTAATAACATTCGTGGGACCTCAGTTTGCACATCGCAAGCCCTCTGGTGTGGCTTTGACTCCCTTCCCTGTGGTTTGTTTTGTATCCGTGAGGGACGGTGCTGTTGTGCGGAGGTGCTGATTCTTCAAGACTCGCGACCGGGGTTGAGCAGGGAGAGGCTTCTCGCACCCACCTTCTCTTTGGATGAACAGACAGCCTGAGCAGGTCCCTGCTTCAGCCTTGGCTGGGAAGAATTCGGGGCCCCTTTTCTCCTGCTCGCCTGGGGGCAGGTTTGTGGGCTGCAGGGATGTCCACACTGTGAGGCACTCCCAGGAGAAAGGGCTTCACGCAGGATTTTGTGTGTGCTCTAAGGAGAGGAGAAGGTGGCTTTAAAAAACAACAAAAACAAACCCAAAGCATGTAATTATAATGTAGGCACTGTTGCAGTTAACCCTGATTTTGGCCTCGATTCTGGAACAAGTCTGCTTGTTTAGGCAAACCGCTTATTAGGTAATGGGTTGTTATTTATTCCTTCTTCCCCCAGTCATTTACTGGGCCAGACTTGCTCCTACCTGACCTTTGGCCAGTGTTTGCTCAGCGTCTCAGGCAGCATTCCTCTCTCGGGTGTGGGGTGTGGGGGCTTCCCCCACAGAGCAGCACTCGGGTTAATTGACTGATTGAGTCCAGCAGTGCTTATGTCCTTACCACCGCACTGGACTAGGTGGTACTGCAAGCAGCTGCACTTGCCCTCTAACTAACCAGGGCCCTAAACATCTCTTCCCGTGCGTTCCAGAATGGCAGGGGCTGGGAAGTGCTGCGGGAGTGGGGTGGACTGTGGCTGGGCCGGGCACAGGCCCTTTCACCCAGTGTCTCCTGCTGCTTTCCCCAAAGCTTAATGGAATCACCGTCTAAAGGAGCTGAAATCCTATCTTCTGGAGGATTTGGGCATAGAGGCCTGGAATCCCTTTCCTCTCGTGGTGAATAGGTTATCAGAACCAGCCGGCGGGGGTGGGGTGGGGGTGCGCCAAGGGCCATGGCTGTCATTTTAGCCTGATGGTCTGCTGTCTCAGCCCCCTGGCTCTCTAGCATCAGAAATCAAAAGCTTTAAAACCGCTGCCCAGTTGGATGCCTTGAGTCATAAAGCAGACAGGATGTGCTGAGTGGGGCGGGAGCAGGGACCAGGTAGCTGGAGCTGCTTTGCGCTGGCCGCCCGCCTAGGCTCTCCTGTCTTAACAGGCTTCCGAAATCTCGGCTGCATCCTTCACCAGCCTTTGGAGTGCCATCCTTATTCCTGCTGCTTCCCAATGGGAATGATTCCCAGTAGTAACCTCAGGAGCAAGGGCTGTGTGCCTGCCCACAGAGGCGCCCTGAGCAGCGGTTGGCCCATCGTTACTGGTCCTCGCTGCTCACTGAGCTGATAAAGCGACACAAGGAGACCCCACAGCACTTGGGGCTGTGCCAGGCTGAGCACAGCTGACTTCGGGCAAAGCCACAGGACGCTTTTAGGTCCCCGTTCTAAACGGAAACTGGCGACTGCGCGCTCAGAAAGTGGACCAGTGTCGGAAAAAGTGTGCAGCAGATACTGCGTGGACACTGTGTTCACAGCCACGCCTTCCGTGCTGCTCAGTTGCTTCTCACTGACGGGGGCCTGATGCCAGAGCTTAGGGGAGAAGAGGCCTGGAGGCCACTGGGAGGGCAGATCCATCTGCTGGCCCGCACCGGCGCCCCCACTGGACAGGCGTGTGCGGCACGGAGACACCCTTCACTCTCCGTACGGCAGGCGGGTGTGGGGACAGAGCCAGGAGAGCGGTTTCCAGGCTCTCGGCCTCACGTGGAAAGGTGCTGGCTCGGGTAGTAGATGGCCATCAGCTGTTACCAGTTCGCCATTAGCCACTGATATAACTGTCGTGGCTACGCCTGTGGGTTGGTTGGTTGGCAGAGAAGTAGATGGCAGGTTGCCGATAGTGTGGTTTCTGCTTCCCGTGTCTCCAACCCAGCCGCCAGCGAGAATATAGTGGTGTGACTCCCCTGTCTATGGCTCCGTGGGTGTGCCTTTTTGGCCTCACCATGTCCTGTGTCCTTATGTGGGGAGAGGGACCAGAGACCCCACATGGTAGTGGGGCATGAGAGAGCAGGCGTGGGAGGCAGGAGTCCTCTGTGATCTGTCCCTTTCAGAGTGGAGGGCTTGAGTGACATGTCACCCGAGGAGCTTTGACAAGAGTCCCAGGTCCCTGGGGTCCTACTCTGTCTCACTGATTCTAAAATGCACGTTTTCCGCTCACACTTTAACATCTCTGAAGTCAGGACGTGTCTCACACTGGGCGGTGCTTTGTGGCTTCATGGTAGCATCTTCCTTCCTGAGTGTAACGCCGTCAGTGGCGTCTCAGGTTCAGTGGCTCTTGTTGTCTTTGCTTGTGCTCTGGGGGAACACAGCCTTTCTGGTCCACCTCGGCCCTCGTGGTCCGCATGGACAAAGTGTGCGGGTGACACACGGAAGGGTGCTGTCAGTGACCTGCACTTGTGTTCACACTGGGACACCAGCACCACTGGATAGGCCGAAGGACTTGCTCATTTTGGTCCGCTGGTAGGTGACACACCTGGCTCTGTGTCCTGTCGGCACACACTGTCTCCCGGCTCTCCCCGTGCCCCAGGAGTGGTCAGAGCGAAACCAGTGAAGGTGAGTCCCTTTAGTTCAGTGTTTGAACCTGATTTTGTAGAAGCCCCGTGAGCAGGGTCCCCGCGCTACAGGCATCATCTGCTGTTTTCTGACCTTTCAAGATAGCAGTTCTGTTCTCTTCAGGGATGAGCCGCCGGTCTCTGGGCAGTAGGTCTGCCATCCGTGGGACGTTGGCCATGGCTGTGGAGGAGGGCGTTCCAACACCCAGAGTTCTGTGTGCAGAGTGGCCCTGGGTGGAGATGGTGGGGCTTGCTTCCGGGAGGGAGTGGTGAATCCTTGTGGCTCAGGGGGCTCCCTGGGTCCCCAAGGCCCCCCGTCCCTGCAGTTTGCTGCAGCCATTGGTGATTTGGCCCACTGCCTGAAGTTGTGACTTCAGAGCTTTTGCATTGAGCTTTAGTTCCTGTTCATTTTATTTTCTATCAGAGGCTTTTGGGAAGTTGAGATGGGAACAGGGTGATGTCACAGTAAAGACTAATTGTTGAGCATTTACTGGGTGCCAGGCACTCACGAGAGGACCTTTGTCGGTTTCTCCTGTCATCAGCCCCCGTTAGTCAGAAGCGGTTGCTGTACGTGCCGGTGTCCTGGGACGGTCCCGGGTGCGTCTGCCGCCCCAGTGTGGTGATGGGCGTGCCCACGTGTTCCAGTCGGATGGCGACGTGAGAGTGCATACTGTTGGCACGCCTCATCTCACTTAATCCGCCATAAAACACGCCATGAGACGCGCCGTGGGAAGGCACTGTTGCTCTGCGCCTGCTTTCAGTGATAAAGCATAGACCAGGGGTCTTGAGACTTGCCCATCGGCCCATTGCGGCCAAACAGCCACAGGGTCCAGGCGGTCTGAGCCCTGAGCCCAGTGCTCGGGGGTGAACAAAAGGAAGCTGTCCCAGAAACTAGCCTGAGTGCCAGGAAGGGAGTGTGCTCCTCGGCAGGTGTGAGCCGTCAGCAGGACGGTGCGGGTGTGACCTCTTCAGCTTCGTGACGAGGTGACTGCAGAGCTGGGGGGAAGGATTGGCGATGGCTCAGAGCCCGAGGAGCGCGGGGGCTCCTTCCCCTGAGCAATTGCACCCTCAGATGGAGAGGGGACCCCAGTGAGGAAAGTACACATTGCAGTAAACCCTGCAGGCCGCAGAAAGCAGGCTCACGGCCTCGGAGCCCTCACTCTGAGTCACGTGACATCGTCTGTGAAGCAATGGGCACAGTCCTGGAAGAGCAATTCTAATCAAACATGAATCAGCTTGAAATGAAGATATTCTAGAAGCGCGTTTCTAACCTTTGTGAAGGTGGAATTTGTCCATGTGTCTTATCCTCTGTGGAGGGACTGCAGTGCTGTTTTCTTCTGTGTCGTGCGTGAATGTGGGGGTTCAGCCCACTGCTCAAACGTCACACTGCACTGTCCGACTGGCCTGAGTCAGTGCGGGCACTGCCTAGGGGTTTTCTTAGAAGGGGGGAGTTGGCCAGAGGCCTAGATAGCAGTGGGCCAGCACCTAGCGCCTGAGCACCCACCTGGCTCTTCCGGCTGCTTTTCCTGCCCAGAAGGCCCAGGGCAGAAGGGCAGCTCGGGGAGCTGCTGCAGCAGCCGTGACAGGCTAATGCGGGCTCCCCACGGGGCTGTGGCAGGGGTTCAGGGGCCGCCAGCATCCTGGGGGGCAGCCTGCCACCTGCATGGGTTTGCGTGCTCAGTGCCTCTGCGACGGGTGTCTGTTGGGCCCAGGGCTGCGCCCGGGTTCCGTTCCTGCCGGAAGGCAGCCATGGATGCATTTCAGCCAGGACTCTGGCTGCAGTGCTGGAAGCCCCAACGTCTGTCAAGTTTAGACTCTGTTGAAATGGGGCAGGCGGATGCCGCTCAGGTTTGACCAAATGGTTGGTGGTAGAGATCGCAGGAGACCCCGCTTATCAAAAGACCACTCTTTACTTTCAGGGCTGTGCATGTGATTGGCAGCTCATTTGTCAGGATCCATCAGAAACCAACCAGTGTTTGTTAAAAGATTGTGCCGGGCTCTGGGAGGTGCAAGGGAAGCGTAAGACGTGCCAGAATCTTGTTCACCTATAAGGAACGAGGAGTGGCTAACCCTGAGCCTCGCTCTCCGGAGGGCCTGACACTGGTCAGGCCTCATCCAGGCCCAGAATCCCTTGGGGGGCGGGCAGGCGCCAGCAGCCAAGGTTAACAACCATGGTTCTCGGATGGCCGGCCCTCTGCTACCACCACGGCTTTTCCTGTATCTCTTGTAACCTTGGTTACTTTCTCCCTGATGTTGTGTCATCGTCCACTTGTTTCTTTTCCATCCCAGGAATTTACAAGACAGGGAGAGCCTTGTCACTCAGTGACCTCAGACTTTGGATGGTGAGGAGTGGCACGTGGAGGGCCACTTCCATGTGGGCAGCTGGGCAGGAAGCGCTGCATACCTGCGAGGCCCACACGCCGGCGGCCTCTCCCAGTTGTTGCGGTGCACGTCTTGGAGCCCACTGCCCAGATCTGAGCACACGGCTCTGCTTCTCTGCTTCTGGTTGCACAGCCAGGGCCCAGCTGGGTATTTTGACAGGGCCATGCAGCCCAATGAGCTCCTCCTGTCCACATCCTGTTTTCCTCTCTGAAGACCTCGTTCTTCCCCAGTTGGCCCCTACCCACCATCCACAGGCCCGGGGAGCCCAGCAACAGTGCTGGGCGTGGGGGGGTCCTCCTGTCCCCCACTGAACCGTACACCAAGCACAGGGCTTCTGGCATGCAGCGGTTGCCCAGCCAGTTTTTCGACTGGCAGAATATGCCAGAGAAGTCTAGTACTACACAAATGTGAAGTTGGGGTCCACAGAATGACAACCCACAGCACCATGGGGGCTGTGGGTGCCCCCACCAGATGTGGCGGGGCAGGTGGGTGAGCTGGGAGACCGCTGGAAAGGGCCACTCGGTGTTAACCAAAGACTTGGGAGTTCGTTTCAGGAGATTTCTCGGCCACGAGTGCCCTGAGGGGTGTTGAAAACTGCCTCTCGGCTCCTAGGCTCTTGTGCCCGTCATCTGTCGGTGACATTTGTGTAAAGGACAGTGTCTTAGGGAGCACTGTGAAGTCACACTTTGAAACTTTGCTGTGTGCCTGCCTCCAACACCCGGTCTGGCACTTGTGGGAATGCTTGGACCACAGACTATTTCCCTGTTTGGTCACGAGCTAGGAGAGGGATCAAGAAAACCGTTCTGGGCCATCCACTGGGCGGCCTTGTCAAGGTGCCACCTGTGCTGTCCAGCAGTGGCTGTCACGGGAGGAGGGTTCGCTTTGGAGAGTTAGGAGGAGAAAAGATGGCCAGGGTGTCTGGGGGAGGGCATTTCTGAGGCCACAGGTACCTGGACTTGGTGGAACTGAGGAATTGCAGGAGGCCTGGAAGGAGGTCACCCGGCCTGACATTGGGGCGAGAGTGAACTGGAGAAGAGCCCAGAGGGCTGCCTGGCACACAGGGCGAGGGTAGGAGGGCAGTGGGGTCAGCAGGCAGGGAGCCCTGACTCGGGCACGTTCACGCCACTGGTGTGCCCGTCTCTCCCTGGACACGGGTGTTTCCTGCACCGGGAACAAAGATGTTGAGCAGAACTGAATGTGCAGCGTGTGCACAAGTCACTGAGGGCCAGAGCCAGGGCCCCCCAGCGCCTCACGAGCAAGCGCGGAGCGGCCGGAGCACGGCCCCTTGGCCGGACCGCAGCCCTGTCAGGTGGGGTGCTCGGCCTCTGCCTTTGGTTCTGCTCCGACACAGTCGGGCTGACCAGAGGCCTGTGAGGATGGGGGGCACGTGTGGCCTTCGGGATGACCACGAGCTGCTGCCGCCTCTGTGCCGTCGTGTTTCCTGTTTGGTTGCTACACTTTCTCTGCCTGCACCCTGAGGGTCCCTCTCAGCTGTGCTGTTCTGTGGTTCCTTTGTATTACTTTTCCGTCCACGGCAGCTTTCGCAAGGGACTTGACTGGTTTAGGTGAGATGGGGATGCAGGTGTGTTGAGTGTGCCTGACCTTGGACGACCGGACAGGCTGCAGGCGTCGTCCCTGTGGGCAGCTCTTGGCAGACCCTGGGGCCGGGGTTGGGGGGCTGCTCTTCTGCAGGCGGGAAGCGGTCTGCGGGTGGAGGCCCAGAGCATGGGCCTGGGGTATCGGCTGTTCCTGACTTGTGGGAATATGTGCCCCTGTGCTGTGTGCCTGTGTACACATGCATGTACCCGTGTTCCGGTGTGCACACACATGTACCTGTGATGTGTGCACATGTTCACCTATGCAGTGCGTGTGCATGCGTGGGCGTGTGCGTACACACCTGTGCCTGCACACACTGGATCCATGTGCGTACACGTTTACCTGTGCATGTGAATGTGTGCCTGGGTGCATGTGTGCACACATGTGCCTCTGTGTGTGGGGGTGGGGTCCCTACGTGTACGTTCCCAGCTGAGTCTTCCCTCCTTGGGTCTGACAGTGATTCTCCAGGGCAGTGTCGCAAGCACCCGGCTTTCAGGGCAGGAACCCAGGTGGCTTTTTCTTGCCAACTGAAATCATCAGGATTGATTCAGAGTTTTAACTTCTAATTTTCACTCTTTTAAATCCCAGCACTTGAGTGGAAACAAATTTGCTCTTATTCTCACTTTGATTAGCTTGTGGCATTAAATTAATTGTCAGGTTGCCTGGAACCACAGCCTCTTAAAATGAAAACTGTTTCACTCGAAAATTCACGCAACATCGAAAGTGGAAGATGGTCTCATTGAGGAAAGAGAAAATTATCCTGAATGCAGACTCTGGAGCTTAGGACCTGAACCCTGGTGCAGAGTGCAGTTACGTGGGGGGGGCCAGCCGACTCACAGCCGGCAGCCTCTGCTGTCCTGAGATTGCTGACGTACCTTCTCTTCGAAGCTCCTCTTGGCTCCGAGAAGAGTGGCCCATGGCAGGCGGGCTGAGGCAGAGAAGGGTGTTCGTTATGGGGATGGGGGCATCTCAGGGGACTGAGAGCGGCAAGGCCATGTGGCCTCAGGAGGCTGGTCAGAACCAGGGCCTGGAAATGGCCCAGACTATGAACTGGGTCACAACCTGACCACGGTGGCCACCGCAGGTCCCAGCTGTGTGGCTCTAGGCCTGGCGCCTGCCCTCCCCTCTCTGCACAGGGATTTTCTCGGTCTCGGGACTCCTGCGTCTGCTTGTCCTGGGCTCAGCCGCCCCACCTGCACTGCCTTAGAGGAAGCGACCAGCTCAGCTTAGCTTGGGTGCCCACTCCCCATGCACGGGAGGGGTGTGGCATGCAGCCTGTGGGCCTGGGCGGGCACCTCCTAAAGGAAGCACAGTGTCTGAAGGTGGCAGGAAGGTGCCAGGGGTGCGTGCGTTTAAGGCTGTGTCTGAAGCATGTACGCTGCTTTTAGTGTCCTGCAGTCCGAGGGGTCAGAAAGCATCTGGTTTCCACCTGCATCAGAGCCGTCCCCTGCCTGCACTGACGGCGTGCAGGTGGCAATGAGGGATGGCACTGCTGGCAGGGCCACGGTGCACAGTCTGCTCTGAGGGCACTGTGCACCACTTTTCCTGTGCTCGCTTGTGGTTTGTCCCTCTCTAAGTGGCTTCAGCATAAGCCTTCCCTCTTGTTTCTGGGTGTGAGGATGGTGAAGGAGAGAAGCGTGGCTGCACTGCGTCTTCGTGGGCTCGCCCGGGGAGCTGGTGGCATGGGAGGTCCAGGTCTGGCTGCGGTCTGCTCTTGTGCTGCCAGCCAGGCTCACGCCGAGAAGCATCTTCCCAGTAGAACAGAACAGAACAGAACAGAACGTCTTCATGACTGAAAATGCCCAGGACAGTCTCACTCCGCCCTGGGTTTTGTTCCTGGCTCTGCTGCCTAGGCCTTCCATAGGACCGTGGGTGCAGGGAAGGGAGGCCGCACGTGACTGTGAGCGTGTGTGGGGCTTCCTGCCAGTGCTTTCAGGCCTGACGAGGTGCTTTGTACCCGCATTGCCTGGGTGGCAGCTGGACACAAGGACCAGCTGGTACTTGGCCGTGCAGGTATTGACCCTCTTCTTTTCACAGCTGTCTGAAGGAGATGACCATGCGTGGAGCATCTCTTCTGGTGGGAGGGAGAGCCCCGGAGCTGAGACCGTGGGGACAGCCTGGTCTGGTTCTCCGGGGCTGTGGCAGTCCCGCTGGGAGGGGCAGGATGTTGAGGAGGTGAGCTTAGCACTGTCACCGACCTCGGTCGTCTTGGCACCAGTCCCTCCTTCTCCCCCTTCCTTCAGCAGTCCAGTTTGCCTGGTGTGTGTCCCGTCTAGACTCGGAGCCAAAGGGCACCAGGTCGTTACTGAGTGGCAGCCAGGGGTAGGGGCCTGGGGGAGGTGAAAGGACGAGAGCATGTGGCCCTCCGTCAAGGACAGCAAGCCTGCACAGACCAGCTGAGGACCGTCCTGGAGCAAGAGCGCAGTGGTCCGTGCGGAGTACTGAAGAAGTGGACGGGGATGGGTCACTGCCAAGTGGGGTTTAGGAGCTCAGAGTCCCTTCTGGCTGGGGGAGCCTGCAGAGACTGTCCCCAGTGCAGACAGCACGTGGGATTTCCCGTGCTCCTTGTTGTCTTCAGAGCCAGGAGCGAGGGGAGTTTGTGCGGGAGTGGGTTCGAGGCTGCGTCCTCGGGGACGGTGCTCGGGGAGGACCCTGGTGCCACCAGGTTTGTAGATTGAGCATTGACTCAGGAGGTGGCAGGTGTCATCGCTGCCACCCAGGGCACGTCACCGATTGTCTTTCCCAGAGTAACACCAGCAGGTGCCGTGCCTGACGCACGGGGGCAGTGGACGAAGGACTTCTCTGTGTGCAAAACATGATTGACAGGACAAAAGCGCTGTTACAAGCCTGGGTGTCAGGCTCGTGTTTTAGGGGGAGCCAGTTTGGTGTTTCCTTTAGGATCAGAACTGGCTTCGGTTGGAACTGAAGTTCCCACCCACCTGTCTGTTCCCTGGTCGCCTGAGGTCTTGGGAACTGGGTGCTTCTGACCACACTGAATGCCAGGTTTTCAGCTCAGTTTCCTGATGTTTTCATACCTCATTCCAGTGAGATGTTCAGTCATTCCTGCCCTTTGCTGTCACCCGGCAGCTTCAGTCTGTGACTTGTGAAGGCATTTTCCCGAGTGAATCTTCCTCTGGAAGGCATTTGAAACTCAGGAAGGCATTTCAGGTTCATAAAGTGACAGGCACTTCCCGTGTGCTGACCTCTTTATCTCTGAAAGACCTGTTGTGCGTGGTAGTGAGGTAGGAGGCGCTGCTCAGCGAGACGAGGGTGATTGGGTGTCACCAGGCTCTGTAGTGACGTGATCTCTAGAAACACGGTGGGGCCGACAGGTGGTTGGGAATTCCGGTGACCTGGTAAGTCGTGGCTGTGACACAGTAGGAGGCCCGCTGGGTGGAATGAGGCATCTGACCCAGCAGACGCCCACAAACTGGACTGAGCACTGGGCCTGTGCAGTAAACGTGGGGTAACAGTCTCAGCAGTGAGGACGGGTAGTTGTGTGTTGTGTGACCGTTTCGAACATGCAGGCCTTCTATTGACGGGTTAGTCATACGGAGTCAGCAGGGCTGTGAGAACACCTTCCAGGGTGGGCCCCCCTCCAGTACTGTGCCCCTCAGTGCCGCCATCTGCAGGGTCACCAGAGTGACCTGCAGTATTTGAATCACAAATACAGCCAGTGTCCCCGTCACAGAGTCCCAGCTTGATGGCTTGGGAGGAAAGGCCCTGCGTGATGAGCCTCAGCTTCTGTCCCCTCCTGCCCTGTAAGGACTGTGTCTTAGCTTGTTGAGGCTGCAGCAGCACGATACTGCAGTCCAGGTCAACAACAGACTCATTTCCCGCAGTTCAGGAGGCTGGAGGCTGAGGTCGGTGCCAGATGTGGTCAGGTCCTGGGGACAGTCGTCTTCCGGGTGCGGACTCCTCCGTGTGCCCTCGTGTGGGCGGGCCGAGGGCTTTCTGTGGGCCCATCTGGGTGGTGCCACCCTCTGAACTGAGCGTCCCAAAGGCCCCGCCTCCTAAGACCGTCACACTGGGTGTCAGGCTTTCGGCCTGTGGCTTGGGGACACACATTCGGACCACAGCAGGCTGGCTGGCAGTGCCCTCCTCCTGTTCCTCCCTGCCTCAGGGCCTGTGGCCAGCCCATCCCTGCAGTAAGACTTGGTTCGCATCTCACTTCCTCTACGCGGCACCTGCTCTCGGTCCCACATGATGAGCGACGTGTAGAGAGGCTGTGGGGCACTTAAGTGGACAGAACAGTGTCGTGAACCCCACAAACTCCTCGCCCTGCCCTGACCGCCTCCAGCCTGTGGTCGGGCCTGCCCCCTCCAGGCGCCCTGACGAAGACCCCAGAAATCATTTTTTTCACCTGTAAATGTTTTAGTACCTATCTCTAAAATGTAAGGATTCTTAAAAAAAACTCGTAGTACCACGAATTATACCTTAAAAATGAATACATGCCTTAATATCATCAAATATTCAATTATTGTTTAAATTTCCAGTTGGTTCATAAGCGTCATAGTTTTTTTCCTCAATTCAAGATTCAGATAAAGTCACCCTTTATGAGTGGTTTATAAGTTTGTTTTTCTAATCACAGTTTCCTCTTTTGTCGTACTGGTTTTGTGTGTTTTGTTTCATTGGCTTGTTTTCGTGTGTGTGTGTGTGTGTGTGTGTGTGTGTGTGTGTGTGTGTGTGTGTGTGTGTGAAGGGTTTGCCCTGCAGTTTTGTGGATTGCATGTCATGTTGCACTTCAGAAAGTGCCTCTGCGCCCTTCCCTTCCTGCAAATTGGAGGCTGGGTCTAGAAGCACGATGTGGTTCAGGGCGGCTTCACAAGTGGGTCGTGTGTGGAGGTCAGCTGGCCCACGCACCAGCATGCTGGTGTCTGCTGGGCGCTGCCGCTGTGGCCAGTCTGTGCCTGGATCCCCGAGTTCACTGGGGCCCCAGAACATGGCATGTTCATTTCAGTGCCCAGTTCTGACTTCGTGGCCACAGCATTTTGTAACGGAAAACGCTTCCTCCCCCCGCTGACCGCCTACCTGTGGCACCGCCACGTGGGCGCAGCACACCTTGGTTCTTTTATTTATTAGTGTTCAGTGTAGTGACCGAATAGCGTGTTGTGTTTGTTAGGTTTGACTTTGTATCATCATGAACTCATGGATTTAAACATTTGTGTTTTAGTTTCTTATTGTGTTTCAGTTAGTCTTTTTAATGTTCAAGTTATCCCAGCTTTGGTCTGTTAGAGGTTCTTTAGGTGGCACCTGGGTCCTTTTGATGTGATCCTAGGAGCCGTCATTCACTGTCCTGCTCTCGGGTAAGACAAGGTTTCTGGGATACCGTTGTGTATTTCCTGCCCCAGACCTGGAATCCACCATTTTCCCCAAAAGCCTTGGTTCCTTTTATTAGAAAGTGGTGTTTGCAGCGGCCCTCTGGGCCTTGGGGCAGCTGGCTGTTCCAGCTGTCTGCTCCCCTGTGCTCTCAGCACCTGGCTGGTGCTCCCAGGAGCACTGCCATGTGACTGCAATTATATGTTACCTTCTGATCCTTTCCATTGCCTGAGATGCAGGTGTCCTGGGGTCAGTGGCTGCTTAGTTATCTTTGGATTTTTAGCCTTCAGCAGTAGTCCTGTCAGCATTTGAGTGCAGAGACCTATTGACTACAATTTCATCAGGTTTGTAGGGGTTTCCAAAAGCAGCACCTCAGTGTCTCCATGCCCCCCAGCCAGTGTTTTAATGAGGTTACTTACGTAGGAACCCCTGTCTCTTTCCAAAGTTCTGTCTTTATGCACACCTGCCTGGCCTCTCTTCAGTGCTAAAGCTTTCCTTGTCAGCGATGCAGCTCTCAGAAAACAAAAGGAAGGTGAGATCCAGGGAGTAGAGCAAGGATTGAGGCAGAAGCAGAATAGGCGGGGATCAGGAAAAGGAAGGTGAAGGCAGGAAAGCGAAACAGGGCTGTTTGCCCGGCATGAAAATCCTGCTGGTGCTTCCACACCCACCCCCAGGGTTGTCCCAGGGATGCTGGGTGGCCCCAGGGGGTGCTGCTCAGAACAGCCCCTCACGCGTGCATATATGCACACGCTTGCACACACACACCCTCCAGTGAATTTCTTCGAGTGGCCGTGACCCCAGGTCATCTCATATGGCCAGACGTGACTGAGTCTTAGGTCATGCTGGCATAGCTCCCACCCTGTGGTTAAAATAAAATGTCCAGTAACTTCCTTAAAATTTTCATAGGCCAAGTGGCTCATAAGCAAACTTTGATGTGGACACCAGGCTAGAAATTGGTTAGCCTTGGTTTAACTGCTCACGCTTCTCTAGGTTTATCGAAGGTTTCCTAGGATGGGTGCAGACCAGGTGCCTCTCCACGGCCCTGCGTCCAGCTGTGCCCTGTGCAGGGTGGTCTCCCAGCAGTGGGCTGCAGCCGGCGTCCCAGGGGGGTGGGGCCACCTCCCGGACACTTACTCCCCGACCCGGATGTCCGCTCTGGCTCTCCCTGCTGTTCTGCTAGGGCATGGGTCCTCCACGCACCCCTGCCTGGCGAGGCCCGGCGCGTGTGAGGGGTCTCTGGACCACCCTGGGAGGAGAAGCACCAGCAGGGCTCTCACGCTGGACTAACAGCCCTGTTTTCCTTTCCTGCTCACCTCCTGCTTTTCCTGATTCCTCCTCTGATTCTTCTGCTTCTGCCTGAATCCTTGTTCCACTCCCCGGGTCTCTCCTTCCTCGTGCTCATTGGTTTTCTGAGGGTTGCATCGCTGATAAGGAAAGCTCTAGCACCGCTTCTGAACGGTCCACGTGGGGCTGGAAGAAGGGAGGCCGAGGCCTTTGCAAGGCATGTTGTGTCGTAGGACAACACCAGTGTCTGCTTCAGCTCTGGGCAGGTCTCCCCCACAGGGACCCCGTTGCAGATGGACGGTGTCACCTTCACAACCAGGCAGTGCTGTGTGTGTCCCCCTGGGAGGAGGGCTCCATCGGGAGCTTTGTGACAATAGCTGGACAATAGCTGCGCTGCGCCCAGTACGCCGTGGGCTGCGGATTCTGCCCTCCCTGGGAGGACACGGGCTACTGTACTGTGTAGACCTCAGGGGACATCGAGAGGACAGCAGCTTGACCAGGTCACCAGCCGGAAGGGAGGAGGGGGGATTTGGGATTTGAGCCCGGCTCACCTCACCTCCCGAGCAGCTTCTCGCTCCCGGCCGGTGCCCGGGTTCATGGGCGCGTCTCCTTGTGCACCCTGCCCTCATGCGTGCATTGGCAGGGGTGCTCCTCTCGGTCTGTCTGGTTACCGGGGCTAGTGGACCTGTCATCACTCGTAGTTGGTTGGAAAACAAAGTGACATAACTTTGCCCTGAAAAGGTTCATTCTCCATTAGACCAAGGTTTCAAGAACCTGCGTGCCAAGCCTTGAGGTCCCCAAGTCAGTGCCCCCTCACTGCCTACGTGTCCCCCAGCCTGGGCTCCTGAGGAGGCCCAGCGTTTCCCGTCAGGTGTGGAGAAGCACGTGTCCTGGGAGTCTGTGTTAGTATTTGTGTGTAGGCGCTGACCTTCCGCTTCTTAGTCAGAACTTTCTAACGCGCTTTTTCCTGCAGCGTACAGAAACCAGAAAAGCAGCCAGTGTGAGGTGTGTGGAAGGCGGCGCTGTGCGTGTCAGGGCCTCAGCACTTAGCCCTGCATTTCAGGTAAATGCACTGAAGAGGACTAGGGGACGAGCTGCAAATGTGCACACGTGTGTAATGCACACTAGTGTCTGCACGCTCTGCTGGCCGTCGCACGTCCCCACGTCCGATGCTCACGTCCCTCAGGCTCATGGTCCATGGGCTTCGTGCTTAGCTATTGAAGTGCCCAGTGTCCCCTCATTAATGATAAATGATCTGGGGTGGCAGTGCATTAGGGATGGGCAGCAGCGACGTATCAGGGTGGCTCTAAAGTCACAAGGCTGGGTCCAACAGGCCTGTCAGGTGTGCAGTCAGAGAAGGGGTGACCACCACAGTTGTTGGGGGGGAGGCGGCCCTCTCTTCTGATGTGTCACTGCTCAGGACAGTGTTGGACCTGTGCTCTTGTCATTGCTGTCACAGCTAGTTTATGAGCGATGCAAGAAAACCACACTTGCTGTTTGGGACCCACCGTGAGTTTCTGAGCGACAGTGAAGTTACCGAGCTTGATCACTGCCCTTTTTGTGACTCTTAGCTGAGTGATTACTAGTTGTTTCCGAAAAACAAATATGCCTTAGAGGATGAAGGTGTTGCTGTGAGCTGTGGGGGCCCATCCGTTGGAGGAGTTCCACAGTGTTCTGAGCAAGGGCACCTTCCTGGGCGTGTCAGCGGCCCACCAAGGGCAGCGCACAGCACAGGTCTGTGATAGCCGCCCGTTCCATCGCGTCCCGCTCTGTGGTGCCCGCACAGCTGGGTTCAGACTCCATCTGGGCCCCAGAACCGGCCCCTCACTGCTCACTTTGTTTGTCTCGTCCTCCCTGAGCCCACACTGTCGTAGAACTTGGCTTCACTTCTCGAGGTCGTTTCTGCTCTCTGGCTTTCTGCTGACAGGGAGCCGGAAACCACGTGTGTTGTTTACAAGGCGACAGGTAGACTTCCGACCTCCCGCGTTGTGGGGAACAGAATGTTCTCATGGCCTATCTTAGCCCCACAGTCACAACGTTTGTTCGTTAGTTCTCGGCACATGCAGGTTTGGAATTGACTTGCACCCTTAGCTGATGTGATACAGAAAGCAGTGTGAAAAAGCGGGCACACGTCACCGGTGTGTCAGTCCACTGTCCACCTGGTGACCTGTAGGCCCCACAGTCCAGCTGTCACCGTGTAACTAAAGCATGTAGATAGTGACGTGCAGATGTCAGGTGTTCCTTGTCCTTTGTACTTCCAGTGGCACTTAAGCTGATCACACGCCCAGCTCAGGTGTTAAAAGAAGCAAAGTTGTCAGGTACGTATAGTGTGAAACACTACGTGGCATAAATTTATATGGAGTTAAATTCAGTACAGGTATGAATATGTAGTTTTGGAGTCCATTTTCTTATTCCCTTCTCTCTAATTTTGCCGCAACCTTGGAGACTGGAGAGGGGAAGACACCGGCTCGGACGCGTGCTGTGTGGTTTGTTGGTAAATGTTGCTAAAATGCCGTCCTCCAACCAGAGGAGCGCTCTGAGCCATGCTGTGGCTGTACTGGGCTTGTGACAAGCTGGCATGTCCCCTGGTCACAAGTGTTATCAAGTGTTATTAAAACGCAAAGAAAATATATTTAGCAGTTCCTCCTCAGATCTGGCCATGGCACAAAAAATGTCTGGTTTCTCCATGTCTGGAAGCAGCTGGGGTGTAGCATGATGGGTCACTGTGCGGGCTTTCATGCCGGGTGCTTCACAGGAGCAGGTGGCAGCTCTCCTTGGCGAGGTTGGACGGGACTGTCCCATATTCCTGAGTGCACTGAAATCCTCCAGGTCCCAATGAAATAAAGGCCAGCGACTTGGAACTTCCTGTTTACTTTTGGCCTGAGTCCTCATGAATTCAGCAACCAAAATGAGGGTCTTGGGGAGGGGGCAAGATCTACTGTGACAGCCCATCCTGCTCCCCCATGGAGGTGAGGGCCCTGGGGTCCACGAGTATGCTCTTTTACTCCGAGAACCCAGCTGTGTGGTTATTAAACTCAGATTTCTGTGCTCTCATTGACCTTCTGGACACGAAGGTCACAGCAGTCGTCTGTACCACCATCTGTTTTCACCAGTGTTCTCCTGTGCCAAACAGCCCTACCTTCGCATGTCACTTTACTTGTTGAACTTGAAGAGACTGAAGTGTCGGGTAACCTGGTCTCTACCAAGCAGTGTTCTCGGCCGTTGTTCAGTGTGAGAGGTGCCCCTCACCACTGGCTGTGAATGTTTGAAGTCAGTACCAGATGGGAGCATTTGTAAAGGAAGATGCGACAGCCTGTTACCTAATTATAACGTAGGATCTCTTCCCCCAAATCAAACAGGCTGCGTTGGAGCTAAGGAAGTTGTGTAGGGCTGGATGGGGCCGCATGGCGGAGGAAAGAACCGCTGGGAAAAGGTCCTCTGTTTTTCATATTGGCTAGGCACCCCTCCCCCAAGAATCTCCCTCCCCCAGGAGTCACCCCTCCCCCAGGAGTCACCCCTCCCCCAAGAATCTCCCTCCCCCAGGAGTCACCCCTCCCCCAGGAGTCATGCCAGGCTGCACCTCCATAGTGTCATGTGTCCAAGAGGCAGACTGAATAGTGAAAGATGAAAAGTTTACTTACTGTGGTTGGGTTGTGAGACTTTTGCCAAGATTTGTGTTAAATTTTGTATCTTGTAACCTCGCACATCCGGCCGTGTCAGCAATACAGAAAAAACTCAGTTGTAAAGCGGGATGGTGGCGATTCTTCATCAGAGGCCATATTTTGGTGGGCAAGAGAGCTGTGCATGTAGAGGGCACGTGGTAGCTGCTTCAGGCAATGGGAAAATTTTGTTGGGGTGTGAAGGGTAGCAGGCAGCTTTGTGTTAGGTGACCGATTCTGAGAGCATATCCAGTGGTGATATTTGCTCTTCCTTTTAAGTGAAAAGTTAAGCTCTCTCTAACCCCCTTGTCATACTTGCTATCACTTTGTCTGCAGATCTGGAACAGTGTGCCCACCCTTGTAAAAGGATATTCGGCAGTTCTTATTCTCCTCCCACCTGTCTTTCCCTCCTCCAGTCCCATGTTCCGGTGGGTTGGGCGGTAGCCTTCTCCTAGGGTCTGGAGGAGGTCATGTGTGAACAGATGATGACCCTGTGCTGTGGCCACCCTATGCTATGGTCACCCTGTGCTGTGTCGACCCTGTGGTGTGTCCACCCTACGGTGTGATCACCCTGTGGTGTGGTCACCCTGTGGTGTGTCTACCCTGTGGTGTGTCCACCCTGTGGTGTGTCTACCCTGTGGTGTGTCCACCCTGTGGTGTGATCACCCTGTGGTGTGGTCACCCTGTGGTGTGTCTACCCTGTGGTGTGTCTACCCTGTGGTGTGTCCACCCTATGGTGTGATCACCCTGTGGTGTGGTCACCCTGTGGTGTGTCTACCCTGTGGTATCACCCTGTAGTATGTTCACCCTGTGCTGTGGCCATCCTGTGGTATGGTCACCCTGTGGCGTGGTCAACCTATGGTGTGGTCACCGTGTGGCAAGGTCATCCTGTGGTGTCACCTTGTGGTATGATCACTGTGTGGCGTGGTCACCCTGTGGCATGGTCACCCTGTGGCGTGTTCGCCCTATGGCATGGTCACCCTGTGGCATGCATGCCATATGGCGTGGTTCCCCTGTGGCGTGTTGACCTGTGGCACGGTCACCCTGCAGCAAGGTCATCCTGTGGTGTCACCCTGTGGTGTGTTCACCCTGTGGCGTGGTCACCCTGTGGCGTGTTCACCCTGTGGCGTGACCACCCTGTGGCATGGCCACCCTGTGGCGTGGTCACCATCTGGTGTGGTCAGGCTGGTGCAGAGGATGAGTATGAGGGGTGTTACAGGGGAAAGAGGAAGTACCCTAATGGACTGATGGGGAGGGAGGATACAAGAAGGCCTCTTGGAGCAGAGAGCCTTGTGCCGTTCTTAAAGGGTGGGGGGCATTACCCAGACAAGAGTGTATTTGCTGGTGGGGGGCCATTGTAGGAGTGTGGGCAGCACAGGCCTGGTTTTGGGGATGGCCCGAGTAAAGACCCTGTGATGAGCAACTTCACTTTGTGGGGTGCATGGGTGGCGGGGAACAGGGACGTGCTGAGTGGCCTATGGGAACACACAATCTAAAGACCGGGGCTGGGCAGGGTCGACTGTGGGGACGGGTACCCCTCTGCAGAGTGCAGAGAGGGCACTCGCTGGTGAAGAGTGTAGCCAGGAGGATGGTCAGCATGGCTTCGGGGGCTCCCCGTGACCAGCTGTGGGGCCTGCAGATCAGGGAACTGTGTCTCTCTTTGACTTAAGGTTGTATGGGGGTTGTAGTTGAGGACTAATGGCTGCTGATGCTTGAAGAGGATTGGGGCGAGCAGGACAAGACCCCTCCCCCACCGTGTCCCCACAGAGGGTAGAAATATGTCACCGCCACTAGGACTAAGTGTAGGAAGAGACCAGCACCTCAGAGTCCACGTCCTGGGCAAGCTAATGTCTGAGCCGCAGGAATGCGGGGGCTGTCAGATCGCAGGCTGGTGTCGTGCGGCCCGAGGGGTGACGACTCGCTGCCCAGGCTGCTGAGTGAGGAGCAGAGCGCCACCTGGCTGACCTGCGTTTTCAGCCTCAGCCTCTCCTGGGGCTTCGCAGCCTCATTGCTCTGTCCGGGGCCCTGTTCCTGGTGGTGGTACCGGGAGTGTGGGTTTGGGTTGGGTGGTAATGTTTGGCTCAGCACTGGAGCCTGAGAACAGTTGTGAAACAAATGCTCCCTCCCAGTGGCACCTCAGTAGGACAGGGGGACGGGGACAGGCTCAAAGGTGCTCCCGAGTCCTGCTGGGAGCCCACCACACTGGCCCGTGTGGGACGGATCCTCCTTGATACCCCTGCGGCTCTCCCACCTGCCTGCTTTGGAGCACCGTCTGTATAGTTTGATTGAAAGTTCATGATGAGAATTTGCTTTTGAAAAGAATCACGTGTATTGGAGCACCTTGCCTTGTCCCTCAGTCGTTCCTGGGGACGTGCTCACGTTACACCCTTCTGGGGCTGGTGCTGGTCCCCATGCGCGCGCCCCCCCCCCCACGCACTCTCCCAGGTGGGTCACTGCTCCATAAGCCCTTCCTTGTTAGCCCAGCTTCGCCCCCATTGTGGGTGACAGATGACTCGTGGGCCACCCTGGAAGTGGGCATGCCCTCAGTGCCCTGAGTCAGTCCTCCAGCAGTCTTGGGGCTGCGGTGGGATTTGGGGACCAGTGGAGCCAGCCACGTAAGCCTCAGACGCAGCTTTTGTTCTCCAGGGCTGCTCATCTCAGGCTTGTCAGCTGCAGAAATGGTCCGCGAGGCCTCCCTGGTGCCCATGGGGGCGGGAGCACGCAGGCGTCCCCACCTGAGGCCCTGCGTCCCCTCTGTCACCCCCATCACCATGTGAAGGTGGTTGTCAGGTTGTCAGGCGGGTGGACTGAGGAAATGGGGCACTGACGGGGGCGGCCAGCGCTCTGAGGTGGTGGCTTCAGTGGCTCTCAGTGCTGCCCTGTCACTGGGACCCGGCTGGTGCTCGGCCTCTGCCCCCAGTGTGCCTGTGTTTGAGGGCAGGGGACCAGGTTCTGCGTCCCCTCTGTTACATGAAGACCCCAGGTGGTTCTTGTTTGCTGCGGCTGCTGCCACCGCTGCCATTTCCTGGGTGGGGAGCTGACGGAGAAAGAAAGCAGCCGACTTTAGAGTAGAGGAGGTGTTTGGTGAGGACGCCTGTGTGGGACTGTTGTTTCCCGTGTGGCCTGAATGGTACAAGGACTGAGGCTGGGCAGCGCATTTCTTCCGGACCCTTCCGTGTTCCTGTTCCCCTCTCCTGGAGCACTGCCCATGTACCCCAAAGGGCCCAGCTCAGGACAGCCTCTGGAACCTCCATCCACACCCCTGAACCCACCTCAGAGCTGCTGCCCCTGGCCCGCCTTGGGTCTTTCCGAGCAGCTCGCCTGGCCTACGCTGGGCGTTTGAGTCTGCGAGGGCGTCCTGGGTGATCGGCAGCACTTCTGCACACCGCTGGCCCTGAAGGTCCCTGCGTCGCTGGCCCTCCTTAGCCATTCGCTGTTGGTGCTGCACACAGAATGAGTGTGTTTTGGGCACTCGTGGTTCTGATGGGTTTGCTGTTGGTTTGTAGTCTGTTTCGGTAGGAATTAGCAGGCTTGTCTCACGTGAAGATGGAGCATGTTGCAAAGATTTAGAGCCAAATTTTGACTGCAGATAATGCTGTGCATTTTCTTTTGTCTTTCCTATGCTGTGTGCTACCTGGGTCTCTCCAGAGGAGATGGTTTACTGGAGTGTCCTTCAGAAGCGGCTCTGGGAGGTTCCTTTATTCTGTCTGTCAGCATCAGGGTCTCAGACCCGAAAACCACCACAGATGGTCCCTCGTCCAGCTGTGTCTTCCGAGCGGGACCGCAGCCACAGAATGTCGTCGAGCCCTGTGGAAAGAGCTGTGTGACCTCGGTGTCCTTACTTGTGACATGCAGAGCTGGGGTACACAGGCCCTGATGGGCTCTGCTTGACTTCCGGTCAATGGTTCCCACCATGGTGGGTCCTCCGCCTGATACCTCCCGCACGTGAAGCTCTGCCCGAGACTTGACAACTGCTCGCTTTCTACACCTTCTGAAACCCGAACATCTCTAACTCCTTCCCAGTCTAGGGTTTTGGAAATTCCTCCAAGCACCTCGCTGCCCAGCCATCCAAGGGCTCATCCTGGCTTTTTAAGCAAAGCTGGGGCCCCTTTCTTTGTGGCCAGTGTCAGCGCAGAGCATACAGGCCACTGCTGCTTTCCTTGTTGACTAAATTAAGTGACTTTGGAAAGGCGCTAACCACAGGGTCGGGCAGTTAGAAAATATTCACTAAGTTCTTGTTTCTGGATGTCACTGTGCTTTAACTTACGCAGAGATGTGCTGTCTGGGAGCTGGGCTGTGAAGGGGTGAGGGGGCTGTGAGAAGGTGGGGGGGCCAGGTAGGGGTGGGGGTGGGGGTGGGGGGGCGTACAGGGGTGGGGGGGCATACAGGGGTGGGGGGCCGTGAGGGGGTGCGGGACGTACAGAGGTGGGGGGGCGTGCAGGAGTGGGGGGGTGTGCAGGGGTGGGGGGGCTTGAGGGTTGGGAAGCCGTGTCCCTGCCCACTATTGGCTGAGCCTCCAGGAACACCTGTGTGGTGCAGAGGCAGTTTGAGGTTCACTGGGAAGCAGCTAGCACTGTGTCTGGAGCACGAGGGGGCCTGGCCTGACCCTTCTGCTGCCAACGCGGGCCTGTGCAGACTGAGTGTCTGCAGTTTCTACTTAGATGCATATGGAAGCCTCAGCGACAGCCCCAGCTCCGTGTGATCAGAGTGGAGCTTGGCTGACCATGGCCAAGCCTCTTTAATGAGTTTGTGGGCCACCAGCAAAGCAGCAAACCAGGTCGGGAAGGATGCCCGGGGAACCCATGCCCCCTCCCACACCCAGCTGCTCTCTGCTTCAAATGGGAGTGCGAACCTGGAGACAGGAAGGCAGGGGGACTTGACTGGTGCAGTGTGGGGTCTCTGGGGTAACCCTCTACTGGTACAGTTTGAACAGCTCAGAAGGGAGAGATGGGGGCAGCCAACCACCCCCTTGAAGGGCGAACTGCCTGCTGCTTGCCCTGCCCCCGCCGCTGGTTTTGCTGCAGGGCTGGGTCTTGATGATACATGGGAATTAGGAGTCTTAAAGAAAGGACTGTCGTGAGCAATAGTGACTGGCAGACCAGCTTGGAGCTGACTTGGGAAAAAGAAGTACAGGATGAAAAAGAGCCATCTGTGCGTTTCTTGAAGCACATGCAAGAAAGTGATTAATTAAACCAGGGATTAAAAAGTGTTTTGAGCATTTTATTATGAAATAAAGGACTGCTATATTAGACGTCTCTCTTTTTCTGAACACCTCTAAATATTCTGTTCTCTGTTGTAAGGGCCTCCCTTTGCTTTGGAATCGTGTTTCCTTTTGGAATCGTGCTTTGGAATCGGGGGTGGGCGGGAGGGGAAAGTCTTTGGCTGCCCCCTATCATAGAACTCATGCATGTTAATTGTAAATTGCAAGAGCGCAGGAAGCAGAAAGAAGTCATGCACAGCCCACAGCACGCGGCCTTCTACGCTTTATTGTCTTTGTTTCTTAATATACTGGGCATAATGACCTGTTCCTGTCTCTTCTTCCTGCCTTGAAAATTTTAACACTACATTACAAGCATTTTTATGTGATTTGAAAAGCTTTTTATTAGCAGTGCATGGATATGCCCCGGTGTACCCAGCTAATTCCCTCTTGGTCATTTAACTTACAGCAAACACCTTTTCACACAGACCTTGGCTGTGTTTTCCAAATTTCCTTAGAATAAATTCCTAGGAGTGGAATTACTGGATCAGAGAGTTTGAACATTTCTAAGACTTTTGCAGTTCCTTTCCAGAAAGGTTGTATCAGTTGATACATGGACCAGAGTCTCTTTTGTACTTTTGCCACATTCAGAGTTAACATCTGCAAATAAAATCTTTGTTCATTGCGTAGGTGGCAGTTGACATTGCCAGTTTCAATACTCTAGTTCTATTGCATTGAACAGCTTCCCATCTGTATTAGCTGCTTCGTAGTCTGTCTTTCTCATCACTTTGTATACGCTGTTTAATAAATATTGCATGTTACATCCCTTTGTCTATTTCTGGGGCCAGGATTTTCTCCTGACTTTCTTTTTTTTAAACAGAGACGTAATTTTATGTAAATTCTCATTTTTTCCTTTGTGATTTTCTTTCATTGCTTTTAAGCTTAGAAAAACCTTATTCATCTAGAAATCAGATAATCTTTACTTGCATATTATTCTGGCATTTGCTTTTTTTGCTTGATTTCCATATTGAAGTCTTCATCCGTCTGAATTTATCTGGTATTTTTGAGAAGGGAGGATCTAAGTCTGTTGTATGACAGACAGGTGCTGGGGGAGGGGTGGGACCTTGAGTAGAAGAGGCCCCGGCCCACCTGCATCTTACCTGCGGCCTCTGCACTTCAGTTCCAGGCCCCTCCCCATGGGCCCAGCCCCGGGTGGGGGCGGGGAATTCAAGTCCAACCTTGGTGCTGCCACTTGCTTGAACAAATCACTGAGCAATCTACCTCAGTTTCTCCATTTTTATTTAAGTAAGAACAGTAGGAATTAAAAAACCATTTCAGCTTACCTCTCATGAAGCTCAGATGAGACAAAGTGTTTGAGAGTGGCATTATCCAAATGGTAAATAAGAAGTGTTATGGAATTCAAAGCATTGTAGCACACTAAATTCACCCTTAGGCACTAAGGGTTGTGAGCTGCATCGTTATTTATTATTTCTAAGAAAAAACTATGACAAAATGTCCTCCTGCCAATTTTAAGTCTCATCTACATTTCTGAGATGTTGAGATGGGAACAATCATGCGTCTTGGAACAGATGACATTCGGTATTCGGACCTGACTCCCCTGGTGAGCGATGGTGCAGCGTCTGCGCCACGGCCGCACGGTCATCGGTGTGTCCCGTGTATTCTCTGCTGCAGAGTCCTCATTGCGCACCACTCGCTGAGGCCCATGTTTTCTCTGTAGCTCCACTTGTGATGCCTGTCTTTAAGGGGACACTGTTCCCCACTGTTCTTCGTCTCACTTCCACGGTGCTCACAGGGAAACTAAATCCAGCCCAGATGCCTCCAACTTTTCCTTCTTTGAATTGTCAGACACAAGCCATGAAGCTATCAGAATGCACCTTCCTGTGGAAGCCAGGCGTGGCCAGGTGGACTGTCCCTGTGACCTCGGCGACGTCCTGCCTCCTGGCCCTTTGTAAACGTGGGGGAGGGGACCCGGCAGTCTGGTGGTCTTGCCTGTGGATTTCAGTTCTGTCTCTGCCGTTTATTGCTTGGTGGGGGGGTCTGAGACAAGCACCCTCTTTATGATCCTCAGTTTTCTGTAAAATGAGGATGAAAGGCTTTATTCTGGACCCGTCAGGAGAATTAAATGAACTGATGTGTGTGAAGGCCCAGCTGTGTGTCCCAGACACAGTATCCCCTAAGCATCACACTCCTCTTCCTGCTGCTCTTAGGAGTTGGAAGGTGACATTAGAGAGTGCAGGAGCTGCAAGGTGTCCCTTCTGGTAGTTGCAGCAGGTGCCTACCTTCGAAGCTGCACACAGGAGTACTGTTGAATGCAGGAGCGTGTGCTTGTCTTCCTGTCCAGGCTCCCTTACGACCCTGCACAGGCTCCAGGCTCCCTTCAGCAGGCTGCCTGCTGCCACTGCCTACAGACGCCCTTGCCGTAGGCTCCACGACCTTGTTGCCCGAGTTGCTGAATTGCACCCTTCCTCCACGTAACCTAGCACTGCAGAATGCACTTGAGTCCACAGGCCTGCCCGTCTCCCGGTCTCCTGACGTGACTCCCTGTAGACTGTGTGGCCCCCTGCTCCTCCTGACCCAGAGCCACAGCCTTCCCGTCAGAACTGCCCGGCCCTCAGGATGGGAGCATTTCATTCAGATCACAAACTCCAGCTGCCACTCCCTCCGCTCCCTCTGGGGCTCTGGGCAGAGAGTGACCTCAGCAGTAGTGGGCAATGCCCCGCTCACATGTATAGCCAAGCTCTTCAGAACACAGCTTGTTTGTAGCCTTGCAGGACTCGGAAGGGGGCGACGGGAGGAGCTTCCCAGCAGTGCCACTTCATAGGAAACTAAAATGGCATTTATCTGGCCCAAGGTCATGCAGCAAGAATGTGTTGAAATAACTCTCAGACTGGGGACAGCTCAGCCCGGCTCCTCTGCCTCCTTTCTCTCCAGCCCTGTTGCGGAGCATGCTTAGGGAAGTGGGAGTCTTGGGGGCCAGTCTGCGGTCAGCAGGCTGTCCCTGAGATAATGAGGTCAGTTCCTTGAGATGAAGCTGGTCCTGCCCTGCAGGGAACTTCTGCTTCACAGCTCGAGTCCAGTGGGGGCTTCTTCAAGGGTTTCCTAGGTGGGGCCGGATGGTCTTGCTCCTGGACATGAATGGGCACTGGGAGGTCAGCTGCTTGGTAGGGGGTTCATGAGTCTCCTTGCGGCTCTGGGGCTCCCCCGAGCGTGGGCTGGGCCTGTGCTGCAAGGAGGTGGCAGACGCAGCTGGAGGGATTCACAGGGAGCCAAATCCAGTTCTGATTCACCCTGTGGTTAGGCGGTGTCACCAGAAGGTGCACCCAGTCCGGTGTGGAGTCTACTGACCTGCAGCTGGGCAGCCAGCCGAGGCCCCGGTCATTCTGGTAGCCAGGGCAAGTTCCTGTCTCTTCCAAGGCCGAGGGACGGGTGTGAATTACTTGATTATTTGCAGAGGGACTGTTGCTCTTTACCCAGTTCTCCTGGTGGCAGGGCATCCCCTGCAGATGCCAGCGTCCTGCCACAGCCATGGGAACTTGCCAGGCTCCTGCGTGTGTCCAGCTCTAGATTGCGACCCGGCTAACTAAACACCCTGAAAGAAGATAAAATAGGCTTTGGCTCAGGCCTGATGCTGTGCAGCTGACCCTTGACCCCTGGGCCTGCTTACACGAGGATGTTTTCAGTCGATACTGTAAATGTATTTCCTGAGGATTTCCTTAATAACATTTTCTTTTCTCCAGCTTACTTGATTGTAGAAGTGCAGCATATAACCTATACAACCTACACACTGTGCCTCACTCAGCTGTTTATGTTGTCAGTAAGGCTTCCGGTCAAAAATGACATGTGAATTTTGGACAGCACGGGGGTTCGGCACCCCAACCCCCTGCGTTGTTCAAGGCTCAGCTGTATATGGTTCAGCTTCTATTTTCTTTCATTAATGGAAATTAAAATACATTCTCCTTCAACGTCTGTTGACTTTATGTTGGAAATAAAGATTTCTTTCAAGTTTTTCGATAACGTTATTTTTCTTCCCTAGGTTTTTAGTTTTGATTTGTTTTACAGGTAGCTGTGTCTCATTCTTATCGTTTGTACCCTTTTCTCCTTGGATTGTGTTCAGTGACAGCTTGATACCATGTTTCCCCGAAAATAAGACCCGGCGGGGCCATCACTCTAATGCGTCTTTTGGAACAAAAGTTAATATAAAACCTGGTCTTATTTTACTATACTATAAGACCGGGTATTATCTAACATAATATAATATAAGACCAGGTCTTATATTACTTTTTGCTCCAAAAGACGCATTAGAGCTGATGGTCCGGCCGGGTCTTATTTTCGGGGAAACAGGTAGAAGAAAACCCTTGCTTGTTACAGCTTGTACCTTTGCTAAGCCTTGTGATTGTAGCCCCTCCCCCATTTCATCTGCCTTGACCCGGCCCCTGATGGAAATACGGGGGGGACAGCTCCCAACACTGCTCTCAAGAGACTCAGAGTCTGACGAGACCAACTGGAAGCTTCTGGATTCTTCTAGCTGTCGTTTACCATTGACCATGGACAGTTGCATCACTTTCCTCACTGTGTAAAATGGGTAGATTCATCCCCATCTCTGTGGGTTCCTTTGAATGAGGAAGCGTAGGTGAGAACACTCAGGTCTTACTGCGCAGTCCGGAGTCGTGAGGTAAGTGCTGAAGCCCCCGTGCTTTTCCTCTGCATGTGTCCTTTGATGAGATATGTCCGTCGTGGCCACCGTCCCCACTTTGGGCTGCTCGGGCCCAGAGGACCTGTTGTGGCCGTGGCTCTGGATCCCAGGCTCAGCCGTGGTCATTGCCCACTTCTCTTCCTACCTCGTGAGGGTTGGTTTATTCTGCAGGTGGAGGAGATTCATTCTCTGACCCACAGCTGGTGGCCTGGGGCAAGTGTGAAAAAGCCATAGCAGCAGGAGAAGTGAAAGGAATGCACCTTAGAAACAGGCCGTGGCGAAGGTGGCGTGTGCATGGTGGGCTTCCCGCGTCTTCTGGACGAGAGGGTTTGTGATGTGCTTTTCAGGGATGTGAGGCGGCGTGGAGGCTTGGGGGTGGGATCCTCCACGGCTGGACTGCTCATAGACGTGCCACTGGGGACGTGGTGGGGCTTCACCTCTCCCCTGGAGGCCTCCACTGGAGAGAGTGGGAATGGCTGAACACTCAGTGGGTCGGCCATGCTTTCCCGCATTTCCTTAGCGTGGGATGATTGTTGTGCTATGACACGAGTGTGCCAAACACCTGTGACCGTGGTCGGGGCTGTGACGCAAATGTACCAAACACCGATCATGGTCCGTGGTGCGGGACGGGCAGGGGCCATGCCTCCGAGGTTGCCTGGGTTCTGTCTAAACACTCCTTTTCTTCCTGTTCAGCTGGAAAGTCTGAGCCTGCCAGTCAGCAAGAGCTGGTGGAATTCTGAGAAAGTGGCACCAATGGAAAGAAGAGGGTCCCAGTGAGGAGCTTTGTTTTTGTCTTCTCAGTAAGGTTCTGGGGAAGGGAAAGCACAGCACTGAGCCCATTAGTTTGCCAGTGTGGACGAGGGCTAAGATGGTGTCTCACAGGAATTCAGCTTGTTGCTCTCTGAGGATTACTCAGGTTCCTGGAGAATCATTTCATTTGGGTTTTAATGAAAATAATCTGCGAGGCTCTTTGAGCTCCAGGAAGCTGGTCTTTGTCCTGTGGGCTGGTCACTCAGGTGGAGGTCGTCAGACTCACAGAGTTGCGTCGCCCTGGGAGAGACAACCAAGAAGAACTGGCCCCACCTCCTTTAGACCTGTGACAGCCAGGTCCTGGGAGGCTGGGCTGGCCTGGGCTGCTGTGCTCCTCCTGCAGCAGGTAGAGCCATCTGCCAGCACACCCTCTGCTGTGGAGCTTCTGGCTCCCAGGCCCCCTTTCCCCTGTCCCCTGGGGTCTGCTTGTTAGTTACAGGCCCATCCTTGCCCCAGTAGGGTGGGGGGGAGGACAGGAGGGGCGGGAGGGGGAGGAATGAATACCAAAGCTGTGGGGCTGGGTTCTAGTCGGAGGGCAGACTGCTTAGGGTGGGCGTGGGGGCGTTTGGCTGTATGGGGATGGTTTATTCTTGCCATCTCTCTGCCTCCTGTTTGGGGACAGCCAGGAGTTAACAGAAAGACCATCCCTGCCAGGTGGTGTGTAAAGAAGTGGTCTTGCAGCTGTGTTCCATCTCTCCCCCTGCTGCTCTCTGGTCCTGCCCCTGCCCCTGCCACAGCCTGCCCAGCAGCTCCCGGGGGATGGGGTTCGGGTGTGGAATCCGGTGGCCGGTGACTCCCCTTTGAAGCCCAGTGCCTGTTGCTCTAGAAATTCAGACTCGTAACTAGGCGTAATGTCGCAGCTCCCGGGGAACATCCTTTGTCCGGGCTGGAGTTAGTTGCTGGTGGCCTGCTTCTTCCAGGGCAGGCTGTTTTGTAGCAGTGTCACGGTTCCGTCCCCTGTCCTTCTGCACCTAACTCTGTGTCCCTGTTTACATACCATCTTGCGCATCCCCCCCCCCCCCCACACGCCTCTTCTCCTCAGGGAGAGGCTGTGTCCCCTCGGTGGTAATGAAGTGTCGAGATCATTTAGCACCACACAGAATAAGGTGGCTGCCTTTGCTGTGTGCCTTTAGACAGCCCACTTACACAGTGTTTAAATTCATTAGAGGATGTCCTTTCTGATGACCAAATGATGGCCTTAAAGGGAAGAAAAAATACGACTTCTGCTTTGTAAGGTCCTTCGTGGTTCTGGAAGAGGTATGTCTTTATTTCTCTGGTTTTGTGTCATCGTAGAAGAATTTCAGCATTCCTGTGAATGTGTGTATTTTGGAACAAATCACAAAGTAAACAAGAATGTGTAGCCATGTAGGTAAAGATTCTTAAAAATATTCTGGGTGATCTGTTTTTTCAAGGGGGTGTAAGTAAATGTGAATTAGGTCACCCTGCAGGAGAATAGGAGGAGTGGGCTTATTTTGGAAGTGTTAGCAACATTTGTCAACAGTGTGTGGAGTCTTAATGCTACAACTGTAAGAGGAGACCCTGCCCATAATCCACAACAGCCACGGGCTCTGGGTCCAGAAAGCAGGTTCAAACCCTGCCTGGGCCAATCGCTTAGCTTATTTTTTTTTAATTGTGCTAAAATATATATAATAAAAGTTACCATTTTAACCATTTTTAAGCGTACAGTGCTGTGGCATTAAGTACATTCACACTGTCGTGTAGCCGTCCCCACCACCATCTCCAGAACTTTCTCATCTTCCCAAACTGACACTCTGTCCCATTAACCACGAATACCCCATCCCCTCCCCCAGCCCCTGGTAGCCACCTTCTCCTTTCTGTCCTATGAATTTGATGATTCTAGGGACCTTGTGTGAGTGGAATGTATAGTATTTGCCCTTTTGTCACAGTCCCCTGGCTGTCCTTACATCAGCTTCTCAGAGGCTGGGGCCGGGACTTAGGCACTTCCTTGGTTCAGAGACCCTGACTCCCAGCCGCTGTTGACTGCCACCCCCTGGCCTGGTGGCCTGCTGGGCCGTGCCCTGTGGAGCTGCCTCTGAGCAGTAAGGACGGAGGAAGTGGGCTGGTGGGAAGCCGCATGGCTGCCTTCTGTGTGGCCGCGGCTTCCTCTGGACTTGGCCAGAGCACGTTTGAAGCAAGGTCCCTGAAGAACTAATTACAGAGGAAACAGGAGTTGGCAGTGCTGCTCTGGGTGCCACTTGCGCAGCGCTCGTGGGAGGCTTGTGTTTTCAGCGTCCTGATGTGAAGCTGAGAAGCGGGAGGGAAACTGGTCCATCCCTGCCCAGGCTGCTTCGGGTCGTCGGTGGGCACTTGCTGGGTTTTGCTGTGGTTCTGATCTCTTGTGAGGTTCTTTCCTTCCCTTTGCTCCTCGTTGATCTGTATATGCTCATGGTTTTTCTCTGGGCGGAAAGTAAGCACTGTTTTCCTTGCTCCTCCTGGGTAAGAATTTAAAAGACAGTCATTGTCCGGCGCGAGACATTGACAGACTAACGGCAGACTGGCTATTCTGCCCCCTTTTCTTGTAAGTGCTTAGGCGGCTCCGGAGGCACCAGTCCATGTGTGTCACCAGCATCTTCGTTACTTTGATTCTTTCCTTATTCTAAGAACGTTTTCCTTTTCTATTTAAGTGGATAAGAGGCCACTGTGTCTCTCCCCTCTCTGGCAGGTGGAGCGGAGCAGACATGGCCCCACAAAAGTGCTCCGGAAGCACACGTGTGTCCCTTTCCTTGTACTGCCCGTGACCACACTGGCCATTAGGCCAGTAAGGAGCCAGCCCTGCTGTCAGGGAGCCAATGTTTTTAGGAGAAGGCAAGGCACGAAGACAAATGTTTACAATGCAGTGTGATCAGGACTACACTGTGGAGATGGTCACACTGGGGGAAGGGGAGTAATGCAGGGGGGAGGGGAGAAGGGGGGTCATGCAGGGGAGAGGGGAGAAGGGGGTCATGCAGGGGAGAGGGGAGAAGGGGGGTCATGCAGGGGAGAGGGGAGAAGGGGGGTCATGCAGGGGCGAGGGGAGAAGGGGGGTCATGCAGGGGAGAGGGAAGAAGGGGGGTCATGCAGGGGAGAGGGGAGAAGGGGGGTCATGCAGGTGAGAGGGGAGAAAGGAAAGAAGAGAGGTCATGCATAAACAGTAGATGGTATGTTGGGGTGCTGCACGGGCTCATGTTGCCTCATACCTTGCGCGGTGGAAACCCAGGCTGGAGGCTGGGGAGCCTTTGGGGCCTTCCTGCCCCTAGAGCCCAAGGAAGAGGCACATGGGCCCCAGCTGTGGCCTGAGAATGGGGGTGGGGGCACAGCCAGACAAATGGGTGGCAGTTCTAGAACTGGATGGCTGGTGAAGTGTTGGGGGGTGTCACTGGTTTGGGGGACACGTAGAGATGAAGCTCACAGGATGTTTTGAGATTTGACCCCTCGTCAGTTTGCAGGACTTGCTGTTGTCGCTGGACTGGGAAATACGGCAGTTGAAGTAAACACCCCAAAAACCTTTTCCTACTTCAGATTGAGCATGCGTGTAGTGATTCCGTTTTATTAAAAACATTCATTATGATGAAAACTCCTCGCAGAAAACTGCCTACTTCACGGTGGAGGTGTGGGCTTTCCTGTATGGTCACATTGTCCTTGCCTCCCCTCTGGCGGAAATTACTAGAGCGCGGCTCACCAGCGACTGTGGTCTGAGGCTGGAGAGTGTCTCTCCCCTGAGAGGGGAGCAGCCCACACTGGGGCTTGTGGCATTGGGCCACTGCACCACCTTTCCTGGCCCTGTGTCTCCCCTGCCTGCCTCCCTTCTCCTCCCCTCCCCTGCCCTCTCCTTCTCTCCCCTTCCCTTAGTCTTCCGTTCCCCTCCCCCGCCACTTTTATTATTTATTTATTTATTTATTTCTATTAGTTTCAGGTGCACAGAACAATGCAGCAGCCAGGCTACATATATATATTAAATCACAGTTCCCCGCCCCTCAGTCCTGGTTCACGTTTTCAGGAGAGCTTGTCTGGAATCTGGGTGCATTTGCTGCCCAGTGGCCTCCTGTGCTCCTTTGCAGGAGTTGAGGCTGTGGGGTGTGTGGATGGAGGCTGCCTTCCTCCCCACCACCGGGTGACAGGTGACAGCCTCGGCTTTGCCTGGTGGCTCTTGTGGTTCCCAGACTGGGGAGCTCCGGGGAGCTCGCGTTGAGCTGTATTTCTAGGGAAGTGCTGCTCACTGGAGGCCTTTGTAGGGAGTGCTTGGAAACGTGAGTCTCCAATCTTCATGGCAAACACGACTCCCTGTTTGCTTCTGGAGCTGTTGTCACCCACTGACCCCAGGACGGTGCCGCGCTCTGCCATACCTGTGTGCTGTGCCCCGTCCAGCAGACACACGGCCCCTCTGGTGCTTAGGCTTTCATCTTAAAACTCCGAGACTGACCCCGCCGAGGGGCAGTGATGGATCACGACGAAGGCTGCTGCCAGGAGAGCCGGAGAACAGTGCCATGCCTGCTGACTGCCCTCGGTGCCCAGGCTCTTCTCTCCCGGATGCCAAACCTGGACACCTGGCAGGAGTAGGATCTCCCATTGCCGCAGCCTCTGACCACGGAATCCTCTCCGAAAGCTGCGAGCCCAGGGGGAGCGTGTCCCTGCGGCCCTGCCAAAGCCTGTTTTGCACAGATCCTTCCCTCCTCGTTGCCCAGAGCGCCACACACAGGTCCCCAGTGTCTCGGATGCAGGCCCAGAGCTCCTTTCTCCATGTCTGGCTGCCTGATGGAAACCACTGCCGCTGCTGAGTGGCTCTTGGGGTCACTTTGTGGCCTAGGGGACCCACAGGAGCACTGGGCAGGGTCATAGGCTTAGGGTCCCTGTCCCACAGGCTGCCTGGAAAGTGGGGATTCCTGGGTGTGTGCTAAGGAGGGAGGTCCCCTCGCCGGCCAGCTCCGGGCTGGGGCTCTGTGGGGACAGAAAGGAGGAGCACCCCTGCACTTAGAGGATCAGCGCACACGTGTGCTGCTTCAGCGTGCCGCTGGTCTGTTTAGCAAGCGGCCAGTGGGCTGGTTGTCATTGCATTGCTTTGCATCTCAGCGGTGTGAACATAAACAGACACACTGAACAATTCGGCGTCCAGAGCAGGAAGGTGCCGCCAAGGGCCTCTCGCTTTAGACCAACGTGGTGATGGACGCCACAGGATCGTCCTGTGTCTCCCGCCTCGTTAGGATTCATCTGCAGAGACTGGCAGAGCCACCTCTGGGCAGGGCTGCTCGGTGGCCGTCAGCGCAGTGGGTCCTGACATACAGGGCACCTCTCAGGCTCCCCACTCCTGATTCAATCCTTAGAAACACTTCACGTCACGGCGGCTTCTTACCTTATCACGCCACAATGTAGAATGACAGACACCCGGTATAACAGCCCCCAGGAGGAGCCAGAGACATGCCAGGTTGCTCTCCATGGGCTTTGGAGCCAGGAGTCGTGGGCTTCTTGGGTGATGGGGCAACTGCCCCTTGTGAGTTTTGGTTCCTCCGTGGAAGACACTTCTGCATCTCAGCAAAGGAGCCTGGATACAGCACGCAGGGGAGACCTCAGAGGCTGGAGCTGAAGGACGTTTCCTGCGTCTCCCGAGGTGGCATATCTGCTCTCCAAAGCTCATGTTTGGATGAAGAAACAAAAATCCATTTTAACTTTTGAACTGACTTCCGAAAGCTGTTCTAGAAGCTTCTCGCTTCCTCCCTCCCTGGCTTTGTTTTTGTCCCCAGCCTTCCCAGGAGAATGACAGTCTCCAGTGGCCGCAAGGGGGGAGTCGGGGATGTATGTCTTATTTTATCCTGAAAGTGAAGTCTCATCTCTCCTGCTGCACAAGCCTTTCTTACAGGCATCTCTTTGTCCACTTGGCTGTTGTTTCAGAGTTCTCCTAGGGTTTTGTGTTGTCTCGTTTTGAGACTTGAAGCTCTACTTGTGATTCTGTCCAGGGCCCCTCTCTGGGGCTGTGGCCCTGTCTGGCCTTTCATTTCGTTGGCGGCTGTGCTGGAACCTCCAGCCTCTCGCCACTCTGTCAGGGCACCAGGAGGCACAGGAAGAGCCTTCTCCTGTCCAGGGGTCCCCCCAGCTCACCCCTACTGTGCTGATTTCTGGATGGAGCCTGCTGTCTTCTGAGCGCAAGGGCGTCCATCTTTGCCTTCCTGTCCCTCAGGAATCTGTTTCAGGGCAATTCACAAAACCCCGTTAGGGCCACTTGTCACAACTCGCAGGACGAGGCTGGATGCAGTAGGTATGTTTGTGCCCTGTGACTTCCAGGCAGCACTGTCCGCCTGAGAGGACGCTGCCCGAGTTGCCTCCTGGAACATGGTGTTCTTTCTCTCAGGGAAGTGTGTTCAGGGTGGTGTGTGTGCGGGCTGCGGGGCTGGACTCTGCATCTTTGCTGGCGTAACGACTGCAGAGCCGTTGGCGACGCCATGGGCTTGCTGTCCCTTCACTCTGCTCTCCTGTCCCCTGCAACTTGGGGGCCCCAGGACATGTTTCTGGAGGGAAGAGTGTTGGCATGTCCTGTAGAACTCACTCCTGCTGTGACTGCTTCCCATTCAAACACAGCTGTGCACTTAGATCAGAGCAGGGTGTGATGAAGGTGGGAGTCCGTGGTCCAGGCAGAGGACTCCGGGAAGCCACGGGGATGGTCCATCCAGAAATGCAAACTGCTTTCAGAGCACGGGGTCCCGTAGAAGTAACGCGTGGCCGTGTCTCCCGCGAAGCACTCACACGTCCTCCTGGCATGGCCTCTGGTTCCAGTTCTCTGTTCCGCTCGCGGTAGCCATCCCCTGCTGCGTCTTCCCTGCGTGGCCCTGCTTCTCCCACTCTGGCCTGAGGAAGGACAGTCCACCCAGGTCCAGCTCCCGGTGAACAAGATGCAGCCCTCGGAGGGCTCTGGCCGGTGGTCTCCCTGCATTCCTGTGACTCAGGTCTGACCTCCTGGCCTCTACGTGCATGTGACACGGGGCTGCACTCGGTCATGACGTTCCAAAGACAAGGGCAAGGTTTTCCAAATTGTAAGTTGCAACCCACTCATTTAGGGGGATAGCATCCACATGTAAAAGAAAAACTCAATAGAAAAGAGAATAGTGGAGCACGGCACACGTGGCAAAAATAGGTGGTATTTTATAAAACTTATGTGTGCACACGTGTTCATATCTGTATTTTATTTAAACATAGGAATTGTGTGCTGGGTCTCTTAATCAGGTCTCTATCTTCCTGTGGATTTTGGCAGAGAAGTTTGAATGCTGCCGGCTGATGCATAGCGAGGAGGGGCTGTGCGGGGACGAGGGACGCTGCTTGACAGCACACTCAGCGTTTTGTTGACGAGATGAGTGACATGCTCCGCTCTCCCGTTGGCCCGCTCCTCAGGCGACTTGCCTTCGTGCGCAGACCCTCTTCTGCCCGCCCTCGCGTGCCCCTTCCTGGCCTGCGGGGAAGGTGGTTTGCCAGCTGCCTGTTCTCAGGCTTCAGCTTCTTGCCCAGTTCCTGTCTGCCTGCCTCTCCATGGCTCTGGTTCTGGGAAATCACTCTCGTCTGCCTGAGCCTTAGGGTTTTCTGTCCACCATTGTGAGTGAAAGTTAATATTTGGTGACTTGGCTGCAGTGCAGTCAGTCCTTGTAAATATGAATACGAGCTAAAGTTACAGGAGGTCCTGCAAACAAACGTGCCTGGTCCATGCCTGGTAGATGTCACTGGTCAATCAGCAGTTCTATGTTTCCCACATATGAGAGTACCTCTGTAGTCAGATTTGACAAACACCCGGAAAGAGTAACTTGTGAGGGCTCATCCTGTAACATTCTAAGGATTTTGCTTCTTTCCCCTAACATCACACACAGTAAGCACATTTCAGCATATTAGGGAAAGAGAAAAATACCCGTAGTACTTTCTGCATAGAAAAGAGGATTACAATGACCTTGGTGTTAATTTACCCAGTCCTTTCAAAAGATAATTCGCAGAGAACGTCCAGTTTTGTCTGAGGACGCCTTCTCAATGCACCCGTCTCCCAAAGCGCCCGCCCAGACCCACCCTGCTTCCTTTTCATAATTCCGTCCCAAAGGTCTCGGTTGTCAGACAAGTGAGCTCAGTTGTCTGGCCTCTGGCCGTAGCCCTGCTCCCCGCTCTGTGAGATGCGTCACAGCCATTGTTCTCGCTGCCCGGCTCCCTGGCACCCCATAGTGGGCAGGAGGCCACGGGCTCGGCCTCCCGCCGGTGGTCCTTATCACTCTCTTTGCTGCAGCGGGAGTCTGGTGGAATCGATACCTTAATAAAAGCCACTGGTGCCCAGTCCCCTCACCAGAGTTTATGCAGATTTATTATGTGGGCCTGTCTGCTTGGCTGTGTGTCTTACAAAGACTCAGAAGTGGTGTCTTTTTTCACCCATTGTTTGGAGAGAACAATAAGTCTCTGTCAGATTACCTTCTTAGATGCTGGAGTGTTTTGAAAAGAGCTTGCATAATTGGAGTGTCTGTGGGCTGTTGTGTTAGGCGGAGCTCTCACCCCATGTGCAGCGGACGTGTATTCTGTACACTCTGGTGTCTCACGGTCAGCCTGTCAGGCACTGCGCTGCTCTGCGCTGTGTTGGGAGAGCCACAGCCTCCCTCACACGATGGCAGGCCCGCGGGCCCTTTCGCTTGCCGACCTGTGCCCACTTTGCCATGGTCAGAGCCACTGCCATCCACCTTCTTAAAAACAGTCTCGAGTCAGATGGGGTGGGAACAAACAGCCCCAGGTCGGTGGGAAAGCCAGAGGCCGAGAGAGGTGTCTGGCCTGTTTGTGTAGCCCTCCCCTTGGGAGTCTCGGAGCAGGGTAGTGTTACAGGTGTCACCCTGCAGAGAGAAGACGGGGTGGAGTCCTCGCCTCCAGGACCTCAGGATGTGACCTCATTTGGACACAGGGTCCTTAAAGAGGTGATCACGTTAGACTGAGGTTGTTAGGGTGGGCCCTGCTCCAGTGGGACCCACGTCCTTATGAAAAGGGGAAGCTTAGACAGACAAACGTTCACCGAGGGGAGATGATGGGAAGAGACCCAAGGAGAAGAGGGCCATCCACAAGCCCCGGGAGAGGGAGTGGCCTGCACCAGACCCCTCCTTTGTCTTTAAAGAGAGCGTGGAGCTGCCCACAGCCTGGTCTCCGAGGCGGGCCTCCAGCTCAGTGAGCTGATGGACTTCTGTTGTGTAAGCCGCCATCTGTACTACTTTGCGGCCCCAGGAAACTCATCCAGGTAGCGTTTGTCAGTGTATTATACACCGACCTTATGAAAGGCTTTGCCATTTGGCATGCTGGTCCAGGGCCCTTTGCAGTCTGTGACTTGGCAGAGTCTTTGCTGGGGTGGGGGGTAGAGGGGCTTGGTTTGGGGCCTCGTTTTCCAGACATCAGGGCCCTCCCAGGTAGGGCTGGCCCTCCACTCGGTTTTATTGGTTAGTCTGGGTGTGCAGCCCGTGTCTCTGCTCTCCTCCTTGCACTTTTCCACGGAAGCATCTCCCCCGATTCCTGGGTTCCCTCCTGTCTGAGAGTCCCTGTCCCCAAGGTTAGAGCAGAAATCAGGGCAGTCACCCAGTGTCTCTGCCTGAGGGTCTTGGAGCTGGGTCCTGATCCTCGTCCCTCTGGCTGCCTCAGGCCGTCCCTCCGTCTAGCATGTCTCATCTCTGGGGTCCGGCCTTGCCCACTGCCTCTGTCCTTTCTGCCTTCCCAATCACAGCTCACTTCTTACTCCCAGTCTGTACCGATAACTGAATACAGCTCAGCCCAGAGCTTTTCAGAAGGCCATTCATTCATTCAGAAGTGTAAGAAGACGTTAGCTTACTCCAGCATCTTCCGAAACAAACTGGAAGCTGGAGTGTGTTGGGGATAGGTCATGAAGGCTGCTGCCCTGGCTGTTTGATGGTGAGTGCAGGTGTAGGGCTGGGACCAAACAGGGTCTCCTTCCCACAGCAAAGCCACTGGCAGAGCCAGACCCGGTGGGAACTGAAGCTCTTGTGTCTGAAGACGGTAGGACAAAAAGGGATTGTAAACCTAAACTGGATTCGCAAGTGAACAGCCCAGGTAGGGTCAGGGATGACCCCGCCTGACGGAAAAAGTGCTGAGGATGACAGAGATGGGAGAAGCGGCCAGGTCAGGAGAAGGCCTGAGGGCTGCTGGGAGCGAAAGGATGTGCACACAGTTTACTGGAGCCTTTGAACAGAGGAAAGAAGCAGTGTTTTTAAAAGGGCAGGTTCCATGCAAGGTGGCGAGGGAAGCGAAAAGGAAAAAGCCCTGAATCTGCTCTAGGAACTTGGGTGCATTGTCTCTGCAGAAATGGCCAGATGGGTGTGGCAGACGGGGTGGAACCCACAGGCAGTGAGGGGCGCACCCAGGTAAAGGTGACTGGCAGCTTTCTGGGTGAGGAGAGCATAAGGCTTTTGTTTCTTTTTGGTGTGTGTGTGGAGGGGGGTGAGGGTGTGCATACAGGGTAATTGATTTGAAATGCTGACTGGAACAGCAGTCAGCCTTAGCCTTTGGATCACCTGTCACCTTTGGGCAGTGACAACATGGGGCTGGGGTTAGGAGAGGGTGGGGGAGCAGATATACGTATGTATTGGAGAGAGAGATGGGACTAGAACACAGGCCTGGCTCCTGAATCTTGGGCACAAGGGAGTGTTGCATGAGGTGGCGTGTGCCCACTGGGCCCTGCGCATGGCTGCTTCCCGTGGCTTCCACGCTATGGCTGAGGGCTGCTGGATTATGTAGGACCTGGCTTCAGTGCTGGTCTGCAGTGTCATCCTAGGGGGTCTCCTTGTCCCTGGCAGTTATTTAACTCAGGAGGCTCCTTCTTGAGTTTCTTTTGCCGTCAGTGTTTCCTAAAACTGATGCTTCCTTCATGGTGATTTCTTTTGGTGTGGGGGCCTTTACTTTGACCCTTAACCTCCTGTTTTCTGCAGCCAAACTGCCTGAACTTTCTAACCCCCCGTTAGGGCAGGACATGACCCGCAGGTGGCTTTAGAAAGCAGTGTAGGACTTGGCCAGGCCACATACCTTGACAGCACACGTCCTCCCTTCAAAACACTTTCTATGTGTTCTGTTATGATCATTAATTCAGTGCTTCAATGTGGGCAATGAAAAAGAAGTTGTGGGGAGACAGGTGCTCTGGCCCCAGGAAGCTAGACATCTTGTTTGGGAGACACGAAACATGAGTCATTTTGAGAAGAGTTTGATTCTTTAATTAGAGATAGAGGAAATAATAAGGGGGTCGATCAAGTACGATATAAAGCCAGGTCAGCGGGGCACTCGGACACTGCGAGAGACAGGAGGTCAGGGTTGAGCCAGGGCCTGGGAGACTGGAGAACCGTGAAGTCCTGAGCAAGGCCATCCTGGGAGAGAGATTGCGTAAGGCCATGAGTTTTGTAGTCATTTGAGCCTGGCTCAAGGGACACCGCAGTTTCCTCATTTTAAAAGCGGAGGAAATACTGGAACTAATGTGTCGAGCTGAAGTGAGCACTAAGTGAGATGTATGTGAGCCACTGAGCACGGACTTGGCATAATGACAACAAATAGGAAAGCCACGTCATGTCACCATACACCTATTAGAATGATCTAGAAAAACAAAAAATGGGGACACCAAAAATCGGCGAGGCTGTGGAGCCACAGGAACGGTCACACGTTGCTGGTGCAACGCAAAGTGACATGACCAGTCTAGAAACAGGTCACAGTTTCCCAGGACATGAAACACATGCTCCCATACAGCCCACCAGTTCCACTTCTCGATGTTTATCCCAGGGAACTAGAAATTTACATGCTCACAGAATTCCTAAGGACTTTATTAGGATTTGCCCCCAAATGGAAGGTACGTGATGTCCCTCAGCTAGGGAACAGGCGCACCTGTTATGGGAGTCTCGGTTCTTCTTGCTGAACAGTGAAGCCTCAAAGGTCAGCAAGCTGATTACCACGCGAGCAGGGTTCATCAGTGATACATTCTCGGGGAAGAGAACGGGCCTAGCCGAGGTGGGAGACAGAGGCATAGGCTCCCAGTCCCCTTGTCCTGAGGAGTTATATAGTTTGCCAGGTGGGGTGAGGGAGTTACATATAGATTTGGCGGGAAAAGTGGTGCATGCTCTTCCAAGGGAGGGCGTGACCTCCTAAGATGGGTGGAAGTTTGTTGACTCAGATCCTTATCTTGCTCCAGACCACCTCTCCTCATCGGTTGTAAAAACAGATACATGGCTGGAGGCAGTTAATCAAAGCTATTTAGAAGCTTTTTCTGTAGGCACCATGGGCCCCCTCGCCCCCTTCCACCTTCTCCTACATTTTTAAACTTCTGCCTAACACGCCCACAGCTGGGATATGGTTGGACGCAGTGTGCTGCTGCTCCAGGAGCAAGGCAGTGGGCACAGGTACACACAGCGTGGACGGGTAGCAGCGCGTCATGGGAGAGAAAGAACCCAGGGCCCAAAGGCCCCGTACTGCATGACATATGCCATACATACTTACATGACATTCTGGAAAAGGCAGAACTGTGGAGACAGAAAACACCAGGGGTTGCCAGGGGCCGGGCCTGGGGGTGATGCAGGGGCGGGGGGGGGGAGGGGGGCGTACTGCTCTGGATCTTGCTTGTGGTGGTGGCTGCACGATTGTGAACAATTGTGAAAGCTCAGAGCTGTACGTTAGATGAATTACTCTGCATACAAATTATACCTTAATTTAAAAATGGTAAGACAATCCATGAACCAAGTCGAGGGAGTGAGAATGGTTGTGTTGTAAGTCGAGGACCCACTGGAACAGGTGGGAACTGAGCTGTGAGGGCTCTGTCAGGCGCAAGCCTTAGTGGCAGGTGGGTGGAGTCCGGCTGCAGGGGCTGGAGAGCGAAGTGTCCCTGAAGGGACGCAGAGCAGTCAGCCCTCGGGACTCCCCGGGCAGTGAGGGTGGCAGGCTGAGAACGGCGTTTTGTGTCAAGCGAGGGGCAGAAAAGGGCTCAGCGGGAGCTGGGGCGTCTCCAGCATGTGGTTGGAGCCTGAACGCTGTGGGTGGGTGGAAGGACTGCAGAGACAGACTGGAGCTTTCTAACGGCTCTGTGCTTGGCTGTAGAGCTCCATGCTGCCAGGGCAGCACGAGGGCCACACGCAGACTCTGCTGTCCTGGAGTATGCGGCCTTTCTTGGACATGGGGGTGCTACGGCCTGAAGTCACCAACTTGTTTCAGCAAAATGCCAAAAATTGGAGTGAAAGCTCGGCCTCCTGAGGCTCTGCCAGACTTTACGGGCTGGACCGGTGGATTCCCACCAAGTATTTTAGGCAGGGTCCCCCTCTTCACCTGAGAGCAGAAACGGCCAGTCTGGCCTGTGGGAAGGGCTCCTGCATTCTCCCTGCGTATCCGTCGGGCCAGCTTGTGAATCAGCAGCTTCCTCGTGCCCACTCTTCTCCCGCCAGGACCTCGTGGTCTTGCCATCCTCGTCACAGATGCGGTCTGTATGCCCACAGCCTCCGAGCTGGCAGGACAGCCGCTGTCTGACCGGCTCTGTCATGTACATGCTTATGAGTCAAGTGCAGACGGCAGATGAGCCCAGGGAGTCCTGGGCCGCACCCGAGTTCCAAGGATAGGCGGTTCTCTTACCCTTCCGCCAGCTGTTTGAAATGGGTGATAGGGCAGGTGCCCTGTGTCTGGCAGGGGTGCTGACACCGCTTTAGATGCCACAGAGAGCAGTGGCTGGGATGAGCTGTAGCAAAAGCGCTCTCTTACCGTGCAGTCTGTGAACACCCCCAGGTGTACCCACCCCTGGGAAGAGCGCCAAGCACCTGCACCGCCCCTGATGTGCCGAGGGGACTGGCTGCTTTCTCTGACCAGTTGCGCGTGACTTCTCATATTGGCACATGACGCCAAACCAGTCTACTGCTTTTCTCAAAATGTTTAGGACCCTCTAAGTTTATTAGCAGGGTTGGGGTGAGACTGGGGTCAGCAAGACAATGTTACCTAATTATTTCATTTCCTTTTTTGGATCCCTGCTTTGCATTTTGCTCGGGTCTGAGGCAAACATTGAAAACTGAGGTCCTGTCTGGGACCATGTGGTCCAGACTTTTCTCAGGAGAAAAGGGATGGTCACTTTGCTCTGTGCTTGGCCGTAGAGGTCCATGCTGCCAGGGCAGCACGAGGGCCACACGCAGACTGCTGTCCTGGAATGTGCTGTGGCCTCGGGAGCCGATGGCCCAGGTACACCGTGCAGGTACACTGCCGAGCCATAGTGAAGATGTGGGTTGGATGTTTCGCCTGAAGCAGGGCCAGGTGAACATGGTCAGCTGCAGAAGGAAGTGTGCAGTCTGCCCCCCCCCACCGCAGGCTGGGTGGCCCTGGCTGTGTGGCCCTTCTCTTCCTTAATCCCTTTCCTCCAGGGACCTGTGGGACCAACATGCCGCTGGGACACTGGGATCCTGGGCAAGTGGCAGCTTTCCAGGCCCCTGGCCCAGCCCTGTTTGTCAGTTTGCTTTGGGCTCTGGAGGAGTTGGTCGACATCCTTCCGTTCCTGCCTTTTGACCCGGCATGACTGCTGAGAGATTTGGAGGGTTGGCAGAGGGGGTGAAGTCACAGCCCACAGGCTGTGTTCTCAGTCCAGGAGCCGCCCCACCCAGGTGCTGCCTCCTGGCTCCTGGGCCAGAGCCCTAAGTCTCCACTCACTGGTCAGACCTTCATCTCTTCTCCAGGATGACCACTGTCATTTCCTCAGAGCCCCTCCTCGCTTCCTCCCACTGACTACTTCTCCAGCCCACCTTCCTTATTGTAGGAAAATGATACTATTGGTAAGGAGATTTTAGTATTAATAACAATACTGTTATTGAACATGTAGGATGTGTCAGGTGTACCCAGAGCTTGCAGAAATCCTCTGTGCTGACCATAACCACTGTCTCCATACTGTGGACAAGGGCCTCGGCCTTAGGCCTAGAGGGCAGAGAGGGCCTGAGATCACACACCACGCCTCGGACTCACCAGTCACTGATGGTCTTGCGGGCAGGGCCTGACCACATACAGTTAATTATCCCTGTGTCTGCCTCCTGGCAAAGGACCTGGCGTGTAGTAAACATGCAAAAGATACTTGTTAAGTGACTATATTGGTTGTATCAGAGATGGCTTCTGAAGCTCCAAAGCCCTTCTAGCCCAGCTGATGAACTCATAGGCTCTTCCAGACCCTTTTTCTGTATTTACCAAAGGGAATATGATATTCAAACGGGGGTTCTAGGCCCAGACTCTTAGATGATACTGGCTTTCAGAAGCCTCTTACTGCAGTGCCCGTTCATGCCATGCTGCCGGGGTTTTTATGGCAGCAGCTGCTGCTGAGGCCTTCTTATATGGCTTCGTTCTGAGCCCTGTCTCAGTAGTCACTTGCCCAGCTAACCACCCTGGACTCAGAGGCCCGAAATAGGAGTGATTTATGCCTTCTCACAACTCTGTGGGCTGGCTGGATAATTCCTGAGCTGGTCTCCCCAGGGCTCACATGTGTCCCTACAGTCAGGTGACAGCCGAGTTAGCCGGCTGGCCCAAGATGGCCTCACTCACATGACCTGCAGTATTGCTGGCTGTTGTCGGGGGTGCCTCAGCTCTCCAAGTGACCTCTTAAGCACCATTAGCCTAGGCCAGCTTCAGCTTCCTTACAGCACGGTGGCCTCAGGGCAGTGTTTCAGGAGGGGAAGGAGACTCCACCAGCCCCTCCTTACCTCAGGGTTGCTGACATGATTGGCCAAAGGAAGTCACAGGGCCCAGCCACAAGGGGAGGCCCCTTCCACTCCAGCTCCCAGTGGGAGGCTCAGCAAGGAAATGTGGCCATTTGTAAGCCACCACAATCCATGACTTCAAATCCGTTACTCTCATGACAAATTTTAGGATTTTCACCAGAAATTCAGTTTCTCTGAAGGCACTTCCTCTGGGTGATAAGAATGCAGTTAGCTGAAGCAGACCCTTTAGAGTCTGGTCTGAAGTAAGATTCCAACTTGATCATGCCCCATCTGACCTGTCTCTTGGCCCAAGGCAGAATCTCGATACATCTAATTCTTCTTCCTGTTACTCATTTTACTTCTGTCGCTGGGAAGCTGACTTAAAATTCAGGTCAACCACAGCATTTTCAGTTTCCTCATTTCCTCAATCTTGATGTCACATTTCTTTTGTATTTCTGTTCAAGACGCCAAATCCCTTTTGGAAGAATATAGGGCATAAACCTTTGGTGAGAATCACTAGCAGAATTTCTAAAAAAAGAAAAAAAAAAGAAAGAAAGAGAAAAGAAATCCTAGTACCCCCATCTCTTGGTTTTACTGGTAAGATGCGGGATTATGGTACTATCGCATAAGCGTGTGTAGACGTGAATGAAAGTGAGTTTGTGTGTTCTGCTTCTTTTGACTCAAGTGAACTTTGATGTTTTTCACAACCGTGTAAGGCTGACCCCCTTCCAGTGAGCTCCGGCCTGCGGTCATTAATCCGGGTTATCACAGCCTCCCAGTGTTAGATGAGGCTCCCGTGTCTGCATCCACACTGCGCTTCGAGCGTTCCGCACGCACTTCCTCTCCTCTCAGAGTGTAGTATCCTGGACAACGCGACTGAGAATCGGAGAGACTGGTACTTTAGAAAGTTTTGGAACCTGGACTTGAATCTAGTCCTGTGGAGCTTCAAAGTCAGTAGGCACATGAATCTGTGGCTTAAAAAGAGAAATGAACAGGTTAACCTGCTCTTTGGAACGTGGCAATGAAAAGAAACAACTGTCAAAAGAGATTGCTAACGTCTCAGGCCTTAATGTGCAGTTGAGACGGGATGCGAGCACCGTTTGGAACAAACTCTGTGGAATCAGCACATTCTGGTGGTGAGTCCTGAATTCCAGAAATTTCCATGTTCTCATTACCATTCTCTTGGATCTGCAGTGTAAAGAAGACTTGTGATTAGTAAGTCAGGTGATTTTTTTGTGTGTGCCTGAATTTTGTCTGCTGTAAAATGGATGCCTTATAACTTCTAAGGCTGCTGTGTGTGGTGGACTCACGTTTTATTGCGAGCCTACTGTGTCAGACCCCGCCAGCATCACCATTATACATGTTGTCATTTAATTCTTGCAGCAGTACCATGATTCCTATTGCTGTGAGCCCCACAGAAGGAACTTGAAATCGCCTGGAAAGCCTGAGTTCTTCCCAGCAAATCACCTTCTCCCCACTTTCCCATCATGACTCAATGAGATAAAGTGTGGGGCAGGGAAAGCAACCTTTGAAAACAAATACTAGTGTAAGATAATAGTTAACGAGGTTGACTGAGAGAAGATAAGAGGAAGGATGCATTTTAACGGGCAGTCCCAGTTACTGCTTAACCAGCTGTGGGCCAGGCACATCACTCAGATGCGTTGGACTTCGTTATTCTGAGTCACCGGGCGCTCTCTGGGTCAGTCCGTCCATCTCAGAACTGGCCTCGCATGTACACAGAGCATGGACTCTGGGCCAGTCAGACCTGGGGTGACACTAGACACACTGCCTACTTGGTACATGCTCTTGATTCTGTCTTTTTGGTCGCAATTTTCTCGTCTTCTAAATGGAGACATTAATGCTGCCCCTCAAAGAGGCTGTGAAGAATGACTGAAATAGCATACATACAGCTGCTCCACAGCTCTGAGCACATAGCACTTCTCAGTAAATGTTAGCTCTGTGGAGGTGGTGTCACTGTCACTCCCATCCCCCCATGTTCTTTGTTGGAGGAACGGGCAGTCGAGCCCGAAATGGGTGGCCTAGTGTAAGAGTGTGCTTTGATTTCTCTCTTTGTGCACGTAGTTGCCTGTGAACTCAGCCTACCTGTAGGTTAAAAGTACAGTGCCAGCACTGGCCGTAAGCATGCAACATCAATTTAGTCTTCTGTTGACCAGTTTCGGGGGGGAAAAAACACTAGGTAGGGAAAGAGATGGACATAGAAAAGATGGGCCTCTCAACAGGCTTGTCAGGGCTGAACTTGGTAGTGCTGAACCCCGCCCAGGACCTCAGGGAACTCTCTGGCTCTTTCTCCAGTTCCTGGGGCGTGGGAGACCTCCCTGAGTTCTGGATAGTGCTTTGACCTCACACCTTCAAAGCAGAGGCCAGGCTCACACCTGTTTCTAGAAGCAGCTCCTGGGCCTCTGTGGGTCCCCCGGCCACTTTGAACAGCGTCAGGTTAGAGATAGGCCATCTGCCATGATCCTTAATGACATGAAATATTGCATAGGTTAGTTTGAAGTTCCAACCTAAATGTGTCTATGTTAAAATTTATTGTTCATAAAGGTAATTTAAAAACATGACAGTTTGAGAAGTAGAGACAACGCTCATCATTCTCCACGCTAACACCACCATTTTTATTTTAGTGCATTTCATTCCAAGCTAATCCATATGGATATATATTTTTATATGGTTGTTTCACTGTATACATAAAATTGTGTTTCCTGCTTTTTCATTTAACATAGTGTTTTGCATATAGTGCTGTGATCTGTGTAATTATAATTCTTAATGGTTGCACAATATTCTTTTGAGGGGCTGCAACATAATTTAACCAACCTCTTATTGGTAAATACTTTGTTTCTTCTTATTTTCACCTATAAACAATGATGCAACATTCATGCATAAAATTTGTTCCTTACTTTGGGTTAGTTCATTAGGGTAAATTCATAAAAATGAGATTTTTCAGCTTAATGGTTATAAGTGTCTTTCTAGTTCTTGATATGTGGAGCCAAATTGCTTTCCAGTTGGATTGAACTAGTTTATACTCTATTCTTTTGCTATTAAAAAAGATAGTGGGATGTCTGCAGCCATGTTGTCATATAGAATAGCGTGGAAAACGTCCCAGCTGCTGAAGGCAGAGAATGGATGTGTTTGATGCTAGAGTTCAGGGATCAAACAGCTTGTCCCTGATTGGGGCCATCCATCCTGTCCCAAGACAGAACACAAGAGGGAAGGAGGCCCCTGTGGCAACCAGCACCCTGGAACGTGCCCGCGCATGTTGGGGGGCTGGGCTTTCCCTGCGCTTGGGTGCGGGTCTCTGTGCAGAGTCCTGCTCCATGTCACTCACATGAGGGGCTGGGTGTGAACGCTCCACTCGGCTTCTATGATTCGATCTACATAACCTAAGAAAAGAGCTTGGAGCTGTGGGAAGAGTCGCGTTTGGGAACAGATTGAAGTGGAATCTGGGTTCTACGCGTCCAGCATCAGCCACCTTCCCAGGTGCTTACTTGTCTGCAAAATGGGCTGATGTGAGTGTTCTGTTTGCACAGATCCTTTGTGAAGGAAGAGTTTGTAGTTCATAAAGAGCTTAGGAGAAAAATAGATTTAGGACAACCCTTGTAGGGCTGTGGGATAATATCCCCTAAATGAAGAGAATGTTAATGAGAACATGGACATTTTAAATTAATAAAAATAAATGGTGTGCTGTTCCCATTTACTGTTGCTCATGTTAGAAACTTTAGAAAATTGTCTCTCACCATCTCACTGAAATTCTCATGCATTCATTGTCCTCAGTTGCAGATGACAGGCATCTTTCGAGGTGTGCCTCACATACCGTGTTTCTGAACAAGCCACATTCACTTGTTTTCCAAAAAATCCCAAGTGGGGGTCCCCATCGTCTTACCTACTGACCGTGACATGAGTCACCGTATGTATTTTTCAAACACCTCCTTCCTCAGCCTTCAGGTTGCACGGCCTTGGCCTTGGCTGTGGCGATTGCTGGGCTTTGCTTGCCCTGTCGCCCGGGGGGGGGGAGGGGGGGAGCCTTGTCCTCTCATTTCTCTGCTGCTTCCCTTTTTTCGACATCCATGTCTCTGATTTTAACTGTCCCCCAAGAGAATTGAAATCTTACGTGGTACGTGGAGCAAGTCTTCCCTGTGAGGAGCAGGGGTAGTTGACTGCAAGGGGAGACCTCTGTAGCCCCTGGGTGGACAGTCCTGAGGGTGAGACAGCATCGGCATTCAACTCACACTGGTCAGTTGTGTCTGGGCCGTAACACCAGGAGTTTCTGACGCATGGCTAGCGATTGGATAAGGGAAGAAACTTAATTACATGTTGTCCCTTTAGCTTCTAACCCAGGCCCCTTGGGGCCCTTAACCTGTCGTTCTAGGACTCCTGGAGACTGCGCCACCCTCCCGAAGCCGGAACCGGGGAAGGCGGGAACCAGAGGCGCGCTCCCGGGGGGAGCGGGGGAGGATTGAGGCCGGAGCACCGGGGGAGGATTGAGGCCGGAGCACCGCGGGAGGTGGCGGCGCCTGCCGGCCCCAGGCGCGCGTGGCGGCTCCGCGCCGCCGGCTGAGCCCGCGCCGGTGGGACCTGAAGTCGGGGGAAGGTCCGGGTAACGCGCGCCGCCGGTCCCCCGCGGGCTGCTCTGCCGCCCGCTCAGCCCCGCGCGGCCGGCTGTTTCCTTATCTAGAGGGAATGAGGAGTTCTTCTTTTAAAATACAATTGGTTCTTCATAAGTCCAGGGGAAAGAATTTCCTAAACTACATCGTTTTCCGGTAAAGAGCCATTTCCCAGTCGAGTCGGCCGCACCTCATCACCCCTGTGAGGCGAGGGCACCTGCTCCGCCTCCGGCCGCTGCGACGGGAGGAGGCTGGGTCCGCGCCGCCCCGCCCCGCCCCGCCTCCGGCTGCAGGCCCCGCCCCGCCCCCGGCTGCAGGCCCCGCCCCGCCCCCGGCTGCAGGCCCCGCCCCGCCCCCGGCTGCAGGCTCCGCCTCCGGCTGCAGGCTCCGCCCCGGCGCCGCCCCGCCCCTCGGAGCGCAGGTGCCCCCACCCCCGCACGCACCCCTCACCCACCCCACACCGCGGCTGCGGGGCTGCCGTCCGGCTCCGCCCCGGGGAGTCCGCGGGCCGGCGCTTGGGCTGCTGAGCTCCCGCAGACCCGGGGCGGGGAAGCACCGCCTGCCGCCGCCGGGCCTCCCGGGCGGGGCGCCCCTGACCGCCGGGCTCGGGCGCGGGCGCACGGCTCGTCCTCGGACAGGACCTGGCGGCGGGGCTTCCTCTGCGCCCCTCTCCTGCACACTTGGCTTTAATCGGCGGCGTCAAGAGGCCCCACCTGGTCCCCTGAGGGACACGGCGTGAAGGGGGCTCCACGTGGCCACTTAACATGGACAGACACCTGGAAACATAGCTGACAGTCGTTGGTCCGGGGCTGTTTTATGCAATTATTATTTTATGTAAATAAGATCTGAGCACATATTCTAATTTCTTTTTAAAAATTTATAACAGTTTTAGATTTACAGGAAAAAAAATAGAGCAGAGCTCCCATGTGCCCTGCACCCAGTTCCCGTTACCAGCATCTTACATCAGTGTGATCACGTGTTGTAATTGAAGGACCACTATGGATACTTGTTATTCGCTGAAGTCCCTTCTTTATTCAGATTTACTGAGTTTTTCCAAATGTTCTTTTTCTCTTCCAGCATCCTATCCAAATACCACATCGCGTTTAGTCACCATGTTTCTTAGGCTCCTCTGGACTGGGACCAATTCCCAGACTTCCTTGTTTTTGACGACCTCGGCACTTTTGAGGAGTCCTGGTCAGGGATTTTGTAGAGCATCCCTCGTTTGGGCTTTGTCTGATGTTTTCTCATGGCGAGACTGGGATTATGAGTTTTGAGAAGGAAGATCACAGGATAACATGTATTCATTTGAACACATCCGTGAATGAGCGGATTGTGGGACGGAAGGAGGAAGTTTAGGAGCCTGAGTAGTTTAAAACGGGCGAAGGCTGGACCCTCAAATTGGAGGAAGGCAAGTTTAAGCGATGGACTTAATATCTAACTTGTATATTGCCTTACAGGTTGGTGGAGCCTGTCAGTTACATCACCTCAGGGGATAGGATAAAGGTGTTTGTTTTTTTTAAAGATTTTATTGGAAGGGGAACAGGACTTTTATTGCAGAACAGTGTACTTCCAGGATTTTTTCCAAGTCACGTTGTTGTCGCTTCAATCTTAGTTGTGGAGGGTGCCGTTCAGCTTCAAGTTGTCCCTTCGGTCTTAGTTGTGGAGGGCGCAGCTCAGCTCCAGGTCCAGTTGCCGTTGCTAGTTGCAGGAGGCGCAGCCCACCATCCCTTGCGGGAGTCGAACCAGCAACCTTGTGGTTAAGAGCCCACTGGCCCATGTGGGAATCCAACCGCCAGCCTTCGGAGTTAGGAGCACGGAGCTCCAACCGCCTGAGCCCCAGGGCCAGCCCCTAAAGGTGTTTTTAAATTTCCACAATCCATAGAGAAATTGAGGCCCAGGGAGGCAACCCAAGTTGTCCGAGATGATAGAGCTGGACCAACACTGATTTGCCATGTAACAACACAATTCCAAGCCTTTCCCAGCTGTGTTTCAGGTGTCTTGGAGTTTCGAGGTTGAGCAGGCTGGGTTACTGGCAGATATTTCATCTGTATGTGGCCACAGGGTTTTCATGGGAAGATTTTGACTGAATGAAGGCAGCTGACTGGCCACAGATGGAGTGAATGTGCGGGACAAAGTGCTAGGCCCTCTACCTGTCAGAAAAGTTAAGTGACAGGAGTAATAGCGATGTCATGGTTGACTCCAGGACAGGTGGTGGTTACAGCCCCCAAATACCAGGCGGCCCCGTGGGATTTCTCTCCAGCCTTTCTCTGTGGGGAAACAGTGAAATAAATGAAGTCCTTTATGCTTTATTTGTGAGCAAGTGGTTATGTATGAAGCAGTCTGTGACTTTAAACCCATCATAGAAATTTGCTCCCTTCCCATTTTAGCAACACTGAGTTTCATGAGCAAGTTGGAGTAATGAATGTGGAACTTGAAGTACATCGATGGGTTCAGTGGCCCTGAACCCTGACTGTGCATTAGAGCTGCCTGGGAAGCAGCTAGAAAACTGCCAGGGCTGGGCCCATCCCCAGAGGTTGTGGTGCAGTAGGCTGGGAAGGACCAGGCCTTGGAGAAAGCCAGGAGGCTTGCCTTTCTGTCTTGTCCCTCACTCAGGCTCTACCCAGGTCCTGATGCTTGAACCCTTCCTATCTTTTGAGTCTTACCTGAGTAAAGGTTTTGGAAGCGGTTGGGAGGTACTGTTGGAAGTTCACCCAGGCTTTTCCCACTCCTCCAGCTTGTAGGATCAGCTCTTCCAAGTGATGAAACTGGGGGAGGGGTGCGGGGGGCAGGTCCTCACTGCTGCTCCTGCATGGAAACGTGTTCACTTGTGCAGACATGTTGGAATGACTGAGCCCAGCGTGGTTCTGGTCTCTAAGGTGTGTTGTGTTCCCTTCCTGTTCTAATGGCCACTAGGAGGGAAGATAATACTCTTTCTCTTAAACCAAGTTACAACTTTGAGTGGCAAGTCTTCTGTGGAAGCAGAAACCAATTCTCTTATAAATGCATAGGTACTGCTGCTGCAGGGAAGCTTTGCTGTGGTTTAGAGTGACCTGACTAGGAGCCTACTTAAGGGGGCCTCCCCTCGGCGTTCTGGCATTTTCTCAGGACCGTTTCCCAGTGAGTTAAGATTAAGTTTGTCAGTTTGTTAATATGTACCCACCCTATTTAGAAAGTTGAAGTTTGGATACTGACACAATGTCTCAGCAGGTTTCATCCTCTTCGAGAAAGACCTAGGATGTTCCTCTGTACCAACCACCCTGTTGGGGACCTCCCACCCCAAAGGACTAGAAACAATAAACAGTCCTTGTGGTTCCTCTCTGCATCACTCTATAGTGAGGATGCTGGATTAGGAGAGGTCTTGGTCTTTAGCAGGAAACCAAGTCTACTCTGAAAAATTCGCTTTCAGTAAGCAGTTTAGTTTTGTGTCTTAGCTTGGCAGTGTGCTCTTAAGAAATGGGCTATGAAAATGTAAATCACATCTTTTTTACAGATCTGGCAACCTGGCTGTTTTTCCCCTCAGAACTTGAATGTTGCTGCTGTAAGGATTGGTTGCGGTGGCAGTGATCCCTGAACTGTCATTAGGTAACAGTGGAAAGTAGGCAATTGATGAGAAAGGAGCCAAGCAGTCACTGAGATGGTATTTCTGGTAACTCAGTCTGCCTCTGAGCATATGGTGTAGTCAGCTGAAATAATTTAACAGTGACAAGATGCATTTCAGTAAGGGATATTGAAAATAACCTATTTTCTTTTTTCTTCCACAGTGATATTTTTATCTTTGTTAACAAATATAACCTTTAGCCATTTAAATTTTATGAAGGCGGTCTTTGATGATGTAGCAATATACATTTCTTCTTTATTCTGTAGGTCTATATGTGTAAGCATGTTTATTTTGGTCAGTGTTTCATAAGTCAAACATCCTACCGAAGGTGGTAATCATCTTTATATTGGACTGTGAGTAAGAGGGCAGTGTGAGGCGAAATGATATTTTACAGCACAGACTTGCCTCTTTTGTGACTCAACTCTTGGACTCCCACTGCTCACAGCCCCCACTTAATAGCTGTCTGGGGACAGCCATGTTCTGTCTACCTTTGGAATATTCTTAGCTCATCTCTGCCATGGTCAGGTCCTATGGCATTGACAAATGGAGTGGGTCTAGAATGTGCCGACCAATTCCTTGACAGCCCTCCTCACAAAATGTGGGGTCGATTTCCCTTCCTCTCGAATGTGACTGGACATAGTGACTTGCTTCTAATGAGTAAAATGTGATGGTGTGACGGTGCGTGAGTTCCAGGACTTGGTCATGAAAGGGGCTTGACATAGTCCTTTCTCCCTCTGTCTGTCTCTCTGCCTTTCCCCCTCTTTCCCTCTCCCTGGGATCACTTACTGTGGGGGAGGCCAGCTGCCGTGTGTGCGGCCACTCAAGCAGCCCTGTGGCCGAGTCTGTGGTGAGGACCTGTGGCCTCTAGCCAACAGCCATGAGAGTGAACTATTTGGTGGCCGCCTCTCCACCCCAGGCAAACCTTCTGACGGTGGCTGCCTGACTTCTTGCCTGCTGCCTCACGAGAGCCCCTGGGCCAGAACCATCCGGATTCCTGACCCTCGGAGCTAATGAGATGATGATGTTTATCGTTTGTAGCTTCTGAGTTTTGAGGGTATTTATTTTGCAGCAGGTGATCACACACTGTGTCACTTAGCCCTTCGGATGCCTTTGCTCCTCTGGGAAGTGTGGGGCTGGGCTAAGCAGTGCCCTCAAGGTGATGGCGGCCTGTCAGAGCTGCAGGGGCTGCGTCTCCCATTGGCCCCCCAAGCCCCTGCCTTTCTCCCGCCTTCCTCGGCCCCCTTTCCTCCTTAGCGCGGCCGCTCCATCCACAGCGACTGGCGCTTTGTCTCTGGCAAAAGCCAAGCCCACTTTTTATTTATTTATTCTTAGTTTGAAACAGACACAGATCATGTTGGGAATACAATGGGGAATATTCTTTTAATACTTAAACTTATATTTACACTTAGTTAATTTTTATAACTGTCCAATAAACCAACTAATGGGCTTTACTGTTTCTGAAAGTAATGTCATTTTATTAAAAGTCATTGCTCTTTTATCTACTTTGACATAGGATGAATTCGGCTGCTGTACTCTCTGATTGTGGTGGGTAAATAGACATGACTCAGTCGTTTATTCCTATGTGACCTCACTCCTGGCCTGAGGTAATAGGCTGCTCCTGTTGTAAGAACAGTGCAGGCGGGTCGTGTCTTGAGCTTTTAGACTGAAAACTAACCAAAGTCACACATCATACCGCTTCGGTAAGTTCGTAGGCAGAAGCCAAGAGTGATGTGGCTGAAACACCAGTTAACACGGGAGAGGAGTCTGTGTCCTGGGTGGGGCTCTCTGGGTCTTTCCTGAGGCTGCGTGGATGTCCCACATCGTGGTCCAGATGGTGCGACTGAGTGGGCAGCTGTCCCCTCCCGCTCCGTGCGTCCTGATTGGCCTGGCAGAGTCCTAGACCTCTGTTTAAATCTCCAGGCAGAGCTCAGTTTCCGGTCAGAACACTGAGCCCGCCTGGTCTCTGGTCTGTTTGCCTGGAGTACAGGCTTCTATGGGGTCTTCATTATGTAATCAGTGCCGGCATCCCTCCTTTGAGGGCATGAGAAGCAAAGCGTCCTGGAGATGACAGCGTGCTTACCAGACGGATCACCGGCTTTGGATTCTCTGCAGCTTTCCACCCAGCATCAAACCACATCATTACTCCTCAAGTCTCAGCAGATTATACTTGTCATGAGAAAGGGCCCGTCCATCACTGCGCCGTTTGATCTTAAGGGAGAAAACACGCCCGATGCCAGTGGGCGCTGAGCGCAGAGCCTTCTCCGGGCATTTGCATTCAGTTCGTTTCCATTTTTAAAGGGAGCCGCCAGTGGTGTAAAGTGTCATGATGTCTGCAGATGTGCGGGGGTTGGAGTGAAAAGCTCCCACAGCAGAATGGGCGAAGCCGGGAATGCCAGTCTGAGTAAGGAGGGTGAGGGGGGTTTTCAACTGCATCTGTTATTGAGCAGCCACCACACATGGTGCTATGGGGACACACAAGAAATGTGGCAAAACCCTCCTGCCCTCAGAGGACCTGAACGTTTGTGAAATAGGCAGACATTATAACAAATCGCTGAGGGTGCCTGCTGCACAGGAAAGCGAGAGCAGGCGGGGACCTTACCCAGCATCCTAGTGGTACAGCACTTAGATGACTTACTCAGACCCCATCGGTCACTGGTTAAGCCCTGCCTACAACCTGGGGCTCCGGCTCTTGCGCCAGAGCTCCTCCCAACATGCCCTGTGGCCTGCTTGTCCCTTACTTGGTGACATCTCGTGCTGCCCCTGGGCCCTGTTCTCACTCTGCTCACACTCTCCCTGGGTGGTTTCTCTCACGCTCACAGTAGCTTTCGTTGCCTCGTGCCTTTCCAGAACTCCAGACATGTGTCTCCACCTTTCTTCCCGATACCGCCTCTTGGTATCTCACAGTAACCTCAACATTCCCAAACAAAGCCGTCTGTCTCTCCTAGCGCCCCTCCCTGCCCCGCCAGGCAGCACTCTGTGTTTTTTAACCTGTGGCTGTCACTCCCGGCTATGAGATGCTCGGCTCGGAAACCTGCCATCTCCGGTCCCTTGCTTCCCCTCAAGCTGTGCGCATGTCCGCTCTGCGCCTCTAGGACTTTGACCTGGGTCACCTCCTCCCCTGGCTGCATTGCCATAATGGCCCCCATGGCCTCTCTTTTGTCCTCCAATCTGCTCCCCGTATCGCAGCCAAAGTGATGTTTCTAGAACACACACCTCAAGTCTCAGAGTATCTTGCCACTTCCACGGTTTCCATTTTCTACCGTTCATTCTTTCTCTCCATCTGGAACCCTCATGTCCCCCACCCCCCATCATTTCTCCATGCCAGGTCACTTGGCTCCCTTAGGTCTCTGCCAGGCGTTCCTTCTGTGCATAGACTTTCCAACGCTCCTGCTGGCATCCTGCCCTCCCGCTGCGTGGGGCGTGTGGCACTGTGCTGTCATTGCCCAGTGCTTGTCTGTGCCCGGGTGTGTACACTCAACCAAGACAAAGCTGCCTGGTCCCCACCGTGTCTCTAGGGACTTGCTAACATCCAGCAAAGGCTGTGGGTGACAAGAAGGGAGTGGACAATGACAGGTGTCAAGGGGTGAGCTGTCGGCCAGTGGTGGGTTGTACTTGTGCACTGTCTCGGCCTCTTGGTCTGGCAGGATGTGTAGTGACCAGACGTGTTCCGAGACATGTTGATGCGTGGTTTAATCTCGGGTGTCTGTGGCTGGAGGGGGAGCTCCGTCAGCGGAAGGCAGTGCAGTAGAATGACTGAGACTGGGGCTCCCGTTTCCTGGGGGTCGAGTCCAGCTTCACTACCTGCTTCCTGTTGCTTACATGCATGCCTCAACTTCCTCATCTGGGAAGTGTGTGCAGTGTCCCAGGGGGCCCTGGCGATGCTGGGTGAGTGTGAGGTAGAGACCGAGGCCGCCCCCACTTTTCTTCCTGCCCCTCCTGTTCATCCTCATTTTGCTCTAGGAGCATGAGGTGAACACGGGCATTTGCAGGTTGTGATGGGGAGTCCTGACCAAAGCAGCCATCTGCCGGGGACCTCCCGCACGCCACCCTCATCCTGTTCACGGTGTTGTGAGAACCAGGCTCCTGTGGCTTAAACCAGCCCGGGCCGGAGCCCCACCCTGACGCACAGAGGGCCGCCTCAAGCCTCCTACCGCTGTGTGGCCTAGCCGAGGCACTCAACCCCTTGTCTTGTGTGTCCCCGTTGTAAAACAGGAATTATCAAATGCCGGGCCTGTTGCAGAGAAGACAAAGTGTCTCATGCAATGCCTGACGCGTAGTAGGTCTTCACAAGTGGCACTTAGCATTACTTCCCCAACCGTGCCATGTCCTGGTGAGATGGCACGTCCTCGTCTGTGCCTGTAGCTTTGGAGTGATGTGGTTGATTGCAGGGGCGGGAGGGTAAGGCATGTTACGTGTGGACTAGTCTGTCTTGTTTGTAGGAAGAAAGAACACTTATTTTCTGAGAAAACATTGGTGCAGGTGTTGATTTGGGGAACACTGCAATAATGCCTTGATCCTTAGGTGTAGAAAAGAAGACCAAGGTCATGGGCCACACCAGCAATGTTCGCTTTTGAATTTATTCAAGTACGTACAAGGTTAAATGGTTTGGTCCATTAGCCAATGTGTGTAGTAGGCCTGTGCCAAGGGAAAGAATTATTAGGCACAAAGTGCTACAAGCAAGCTACAAAATGAAGATTAATAATGCTTAATTAAAAGCCTCACATTGTGACTCATAACTGTGTTACTTGCTGAATTTAGTACTCACACATTATTTCCTAATGTTGGAAAGGCAGCTCGTAGGCTAGATTCTTTCCCACACATTTGCCAAGATTGCCGCAAAAATCATTGCCAATAGTAAATTGAAAGTTTATTTAGAACCAAATCATCTCAAAAGCCAATTATAAATATCTTTCAAAAAATTTTAATTGAGATACCGATGCATTTTAACACAGTTGTTAGCACATGGGATAGGATCTTCAAAAGTCACAGCTCTTGGAGTGCTTGAAGTCCTGAGAAAGGCCTTGTGACGGGTGGGCCTGGGACCACCCAGGTGCAGGGTGGTTCCCGCCACCAGCCCTGGTCTGCAAGGGGTCATCCTCCTGGGGGCCCCCTCCCATCACTTCTCATGGGCCTGGAGGATAAGCCCAGCTGCGTCACTGTCCTGCAGAAGCAACTGAAGGAAAAGCTGGCCTCCAAAGGGAGGAGGCTTAGGCACAGTTTTTCTGTAATTACTGTAGCTTTGGGGTAAAAATGCAGATTGTTGGCAGAGCAAGTTACCTGTGGGGGAAAATGTATGATGCGGCCCAGCCCTGAGGGTTACAGCTCTTGCAACTTTCACTTTCCATTGTAAAGAGCCAGATGTCCAATGGTCAACTTACCACTGCCCTTGCCTGTCTGGAAGAATGCTAGTTGAACAGCCCACACGGATCAGATTGGGTTGGGTCTGCCCTGAGGGAGAACTTAGGCCCCCACCAACCTGGTGGCATCTGTGCAGGAAAAGGGCCCGTTGAAGATGCTTGGCTCTCAGAAGTCTGTGTGGGTAAATGACTAGCCACGGGGTATTTCTGATTTGGGTTATGTATAGAAACCTTTCTTACTTTATTCACAGGAATCAGATTCCAAGTAGTTGAAAATATATTTAGCTCTGTGGTCATGGAGTTGTTATTTAGTTTGATTTAATGTTGATGGAATAAATTGTGCAGATGAGTTGAATAAATTCTTCCAGAGCTTCTATCTTATTCTGCTTTCACATTAAGCCCTTAATTTGCAGCTCCGTGCTGCTGGCAGACCTATTAGAGTAAGCCCTATGGACCACTCCATGGGTCCTGTTCCCTCCTTCCACCATTGTTAGCTGGAATTAGACAAATCTGGTCCTAGGGCATCTTTAAACCATCTAAGATGTCTGGAGAGCTACCCTGATTTTAGTGGCTTTAATGTAAGCACTATTAAATTCTTTTCTTTAATCCACTTTCCCTGCCTGCCTTCCTCACCCGCACAGATCCCCAAAGCCTGGGAGTTTGCAGAGCGTTTCTTTCCCATCATGTGCGATCCAAATATAAATGAAGAGAGATGCAAACCCTCCCTTAGAAAAGGCATTCCACCCTTCCCTCCCCTTGCATCTCTACCACCTAAGAAGTTCTGGGGTGCAGGTCCGAGATGGGAATTCTCGGTCACTCATCACTGGCATCATAGGACTGACTCAGTGTTTGTTGAACTGATGCATGAAGGGGTGCTTCAAGAACCAATCGACTCATTTGGTGTCTTTGTTCCCCTAGGAGGACTGGAATGACATTGACCCAATAAAAAAGAAAGACCTTCACCAGAGCAACGGAGATGAGAAAGCACAAAGCATGGAGACCCTCCCTCCAGGTACTGAGCATCCACGGGACCATTCGGCCTTGGGCTGGTGGCTGGTGGCCCAGAAGTCCTTTTGCCCACTGACTGAATGAGCTGGATGTGGTGCTGGGAGCGTGTCGCCTGTGGGGTGGGGAATGCATGTTCTACGGCCTCTGGGGACACTCCTAAAGCCATGTTTCGCTGGCTTCCTTTGGGCCCATTTGGTGAGTGGTCACCAAAATTTGTTGAAAGAAAAAAATAGAATGAAATAGGAAATATAGGATGGTATGTTGGTTCACAAAATTTTTAACAGACTGTAATTTTCAGAGCAGTTTTAGGTTCATAGCAAAATTGAGCAGAAACTATGGAAATTTCCATATGTCCCCCCCCCCCGCCTTTTGACACAGGCACAGCCTCCTCAACCGTCAGTGTCCCCAGCAGAGGGGACATTTGTACAATCGATGAACCTACATGGACACGTCATAATCACCCAGAGTCTGTTGTTTGCATTAGGGTCACTGTTGGTGTTGTGCATTCGGTGACATGAATCCACCATTGGAGTGTCACACAGAATAGTTTCACTGCCCCCAAGCCCTGCGCTGTATCTGTCATCCCTCCCTCTCTCCTACCCACTGCAACCACTGATCCTTTTACTGTCTCCATGGTTTTGCCTTTTCCAGAAGGTCAGATAGGTGGAATCACACAGTGCGTGGCCTTTTCAGATTGGCTTCTTTCACTTATAATGTGCATTGAAGCACCTCCACCTCTTTTCATGGCTTGATAGCGTGTTCCTTTTAGCGATGAATAATATTCCACGGTCTGGATGGACCACAGTTTCTCCATCACCTACTGGAGGGCATCTTTGTTGCTCCCAAATTTGGGCGATTATGAATAGAGCTGCTATAAACATCGGTGCACAGGCCTTTGTGTGGACACAAGTTTTCAGTTTATTTGGGTAAACATAAGAAGTGAAACTTCTGGGTCATATGGTAGGAATATGTTTATTTATTCGTTTGGAATATGTTTATTTCTGAAAGAAACCGCCACACTGTCCACAGTGAGCACCACTTTGCACCCCACCAGCAGTGAGAGTTCCTGTTGCTCCACTCCTCGTCAGAGTTTGGAGTTGGTGGTTTTGATTTTGGCCATTCTAATAAGTGGAAGTGGCTTCTCATTTTAATTTGCATTTCCCTGATGACCAATGACAAATAACGTGGGGCATCTTTTCATGTATTTATTTGCCATCTGTTTATCTTCTTTGATGAGGTCTATGTTCAGGTCTTTGGTCCATTTATGTTGTTGTTAATTTTTTTTGTTGTTGTTGGGGAATGTTTCTCCAGGGCCCATCAGCTGCAGTTGTTGGGCCCAGTCTAGCTGTTGTCCTTCAGTCTAGTTGTGGAGGATGCAGCTCCAAGTCCAGTCGCCATTTTTGAACTGGCAACCTTGTTGAAAGCTCATGCTCTAACCCACCGAACCATCCGGCCGCCCCTCCGGAAGCTCAGCAGCAGCTTGTTGCCTTTAATCTAGTTGTGGAGGGCGCAGCTCAGCTCCAAGTCCAGTTGCCGTTTTTAGTCTTTAGTTGCAGCAGGCACAGCCCACCATCCCAGGCAGGACTAGAACCGGCAACCTTGTGTTTGAGAGCTGGCGCTCTTAATCGACTGAGCCATCCAGCCTCCCCTCCGGAAACTGCTGCAGCTCGTCTTCAATCTAGTTGTGAAGGGCACAGCTCACTGGCCCATGTGGGAATCGAACCAGCAACCTTGTTAAGAGCTTGCGCTCTAACCAACTGAGCCACCCCTTTGGCCCATTTTTTAATTGGGTTGTTTACTTATTGTTGAGTTTTAAGAGTTGTTTGTGTATTTTGGATAATGGTCCTTAATGAGATACGTTTACAAATATTTTCTTTCAGCCGACTTGTCATCTCAATCTCTTGATAGTGTCTTGATAGAGCAGAAAATTTTAATTTTAATGAAATTTAGCTTTATCAATTTTTTCATGGATCGTGCCTTTGATGTTGTATCTAAAAAGTCATCCCCAAACCCAAGGTCATCTAGATTTTTTTCTGTATCTTCTAGGAGTGTTATAGTTTTGTTTTCCATGTTCAGGACTATGGTCCATTTTGAGTCAATTTTGAGAACAATGTAAGGTCTGTGTCTAGATTGGTTTTTTTTGTTTGTTTGTTTGTTTGCATGTGGATGTCCAGTTGTTTCAGTACTAGTTGTTGAAAAGACTGTCTTTGCTCCATTGTGTTGCCTTGGCTGTTTTGTCAAAGAGCAGTTGACTGTATTTCTGTGGCTCTGTTTCTGGCTCTCTGTCCTATTCCATAGACCTATTTGTCTGTTCTTTCCCTAGTATCACACTGTCGCGATTGCTTTATCTTTGTATTAAGTCTTAATGTTGATAGAGTCAGTCCAACTTTGTACTTCCACGTCAGTGTTGTGTTGGCTATTCCGGGGATTTTGCCTTTCTATATACACTTTAGAGTCAGTTTGTTGATGCCCACAAAATAACTTGCTGGGATTTTGATTTAAATTGTGTTGAATCTAGCCATCAAGTTGGTAAGAACTGCCCTCTTGACAATATTGAGTCTTCCTACCTGTGAATATGAAATATCCTTCTATTCAGTGCCTTTCTAATGTTTTCATCAGTTTTATAGTTTTGTTCATATAAATTTTGTGCCTGTTTTGTTAGATTTATACCAAAGTATTTCATGTTCAGGATGCTAATGGAAATAGTATTGTTTTAATTTCAAAATTACTTGTTCATTGTTCATATATAGGAAAGTAGTTGACTTTTGTATGTTAATTTTGTATTCTGCAACTTTGTTAGAATTATGTAGTTCCAGGAGTTTCTTTGTTGATTCTTTCAGATTTTCTACATAGACAATCATGTCATTTGTGAACAAAGGCAGTTTTCCTTCTTCCTTCCCAATCAGTATTACACCTTTTCTTTTCTGGTCTTGCTGCATTAGCTAGAACTTCTAGTACAATGTTGAAAAGGATTGGAGGGAGGGTCTTCCTTTCCTCGTTCCTGATGAAACCTAGTTTTTCACCATTAAGTATGATGTTAACTGTAGTGTTCTTGTAGATTTTCTTTGTTAAGTTCAAGAAATTTACCCTCTATTCCTAGTTTGCTGAGAGTTTTTATCATGAGGGGGTGTTGGATTTTAAAATGTTTTTTTTCTGCATCTAATAATAGGATCATATAATTTTTCTTCATTAGTCTCTTAATGTGATGGAATTACGTTAATTGATTTCCATATGTTGACCCAGCCTTGCATACCTGGGCTAAATCCTACTTGGTCATGATGTATAGTTCTTTTTATACATTGTTGGATTCAAGTTGCCAATATTTGGTTGAGGATTTTTGCATCTATATTCATAGAGGTGTTGGTTTGTGGTTTTCTTTTCTTGGAATGTCTTTGTCTTATTTTGTTAACAGGGTAATGCTTGCCTCCTGGGATGAGTTAGGAAGTATTTCCTCTACTTCTAGCTTCTGGAAGAGATTGTAGAGAATGAGTATAATTTCTCCCCTAAGTGTTTGGTAGAATTCACCTGTGAACCCATCTGAGCCTGGTACTTTCTGTTTAGAAGGTTAATTATTATTGATAGAATATCTTTAATAGATATAGGCCTATTGAAATAGTCTGTTTATTCTTGTCTGAGTTTTGGCAGATTGTGTCTTTCAAGAAATTGGCCCATTCATCTAGGTGATCAAATCTGCAGGCAAAGAGATGTTCGTGGTGTTCTTTATTCTCCTTTTAATGTCCATGGAAGCTGTGGTGATGTTTTCCTTTCATTTCTGATCATTGTAATTTGTGTCTTTTCTCTTTTTTTCTAAGTTAGCCTGGCTAGAGGCTTATTGATTTTATTGATCTTCAAAGAACCACCTTTTCTTTCCTAACGATTTCCTTTTTGTTTCTATTTCTTAGGTATCTGCTCTAATTTTTATTATTTCTTTCCTTCAGCTTACTTTGAATTTAACCTGCTCTTCTCTTTCTAGTTTCCTGAGGTAGAAACTTAAATGATTGATTTTAGGTCTGTCTTCTTTTCTCATTCTCAGTTCTGTAAGTTTCCCTCCAAGCACTGCTTTCACTGCATTACAAACATGTTGATAAGTTGTATTTTCATTTTCATTTAGTTGAAAATATTTTCTAATTTCTCTTGAGATTTGTTCTTTGACCCATGTGTTATTTTGAAGTATGTTGTTTAATCTCCAAATATTTGGGGATTTTCCAGTTATCTTTCTGTTATTTATTTTTACTTTCATTATAGTCTGAGAGCAGACTATAGTAGTGGCTTCATGTGTTTTTCCTTGCAGTTCTGTAAGTTTTTGTCTCATGTATTTTGATGCTCTGTTGTTAAGCACACGTACATTAAGGATCATTATGTCATCTTGCAGAATTGACCCCTTTATCATTACATATTGTCCTTGCTTCTCCCTGATAACTTTCCTTGGTCTGAAGTCTGCTCTAGCTGAGATTAATATAGCTCCTCTGTTGTCATTTGATTAGTATTATAATGATATCTCTTTCTCTGTCCTTTTACTTTTAATCTATATGTGTCTTTATATTTAAAGTGGATTTCTTATAGGCAACATATAGTTAGTTGGGTCTTGTTTTTTTGATCCACTCTGACAATAGCTGTCTTTCGATTGGTATATTTGGACCATTGACATTTAAAATGATTTATTAATATAGTTGTATTAATATCTACCATATTTGTTACTCTTTTCTATTCCTTGCACTTGTTCTCTGCTCTTATTTTTGTCTTCTACTCTTTCTTATTTTTATAGTTTTAATTGAATATTTTATATGATTCCATTTTTCTCTCCTTCCTTTTTTTACTTTTTTTAGTGGTTGCCCTAGAGTTACCAATATATATTTAGAACCAATCCAAATCTAACTTCAAATAATATTATCATGCTTCACAGCTCAAGTATCTTATAACAAAATAGAACTAACTTCTCCCTCCCATCCTGTGTCATTGCTGTCATTTGTTTCACATGTACATAATATATATAAGCCATACGTAATCAAATACATCTTGTTACTGTTATTTTGAACAAGGTGTTATCTGTTAGATCAATTAAGAATAAGAAAGTTGGGCCGGCCTGGTGGCTTAGGTGGTTGGAGCACCGTGCTCTTAATGCTGAGGTCGCGAGTTCGATTCCCACATGGGCCGGTGAGCTGTGCCCCCTATAGCTGAGACTGTGAACAACAGCTCTCTCTGGAGCTGGGCTGCCGTGAGCAGGTGGAGGTCGTCGTCAGCTGCTAGGGGCTGCTGAGTGCTTCAGCGGGCTGCTGTGTGCTGCCCTGGGCTACCGTGTGTCGCCATGAGTGCCTGGTGGCCAGCATGAGTGGCCTGCAGCCAGCGTGAGTGGCCAGCAACCAGTATGAGTGGCTGGTGAGAGCTGCCGTGAGCTGCTGTGAGTGGCCGACTGATGATCGGTGACCGACTGCTTCAGCCGGGGGGGTAGGGGAGAGCGCAAGACTCATAATACCAGCATGGGCCAGGCAGCTGTGTCCTACACAACTAGACTGAGAAACAATGGCTTAAACCAAGTGGGGCGGGGGGGAGGCAGAAGAAGAGGGAAAATAAATAAATAAAATGCACCTTAAAAAAAAAAAGAATAAGAAAGTTAAAGTTGTTGTTTTACCTTCACCTGTACCTTTTCTGATATTCTTCTTTCCTTTATGGAGTCCTGTGTTTCTCACCTGTGTCACTTTCCTTGTCTCAGGAGGGCTTCTTTAACGTTTCTTCAAGGCAGGTCTGTTGGCAACAGATCCCTTCGATTTTTGTTGTCTGAGAAAGTCTTGATTTCTTCTTCACTTTTGAAGATTAATTTCACGAGGTACAGAATTCTGGGTTGGCGATTTTTTTCTCTCAGCCCTTTTGATATTTCATTGCACTCTTCTTGGCTTGCATGGTTTCTGAGAAGTTGAATGTAATTCTTATCTTTGTTTGTCTGAAGCTGTTTTTTCCTTCTATCTTCTTTCAGTACTTTCTTTATCATTAATTTTCTGCAATCTGAATTTGCTATGCCTACGTGTAGGTTTTTTGGCTCTTTATCCTGCTTGGTGTTCTCTGAGCTTCCTGGATCTGTGGTTTGGGGTCTGACATTAATTTGAGGTAATCTCTTAAGATATTTCTTCTATTCCTTTCTCTTCTCCTTTTGGTATTCCCTTTACACACGTGCTGTACCTTTCGTAGGAGCTCCCACAGTCCTTACAGACACTGAAGAAAATAACAGATACTTCCTGTTCTGTTTTCTTCAGTCTTTTTTTATCTTTGCTTTTCAGTTTGGACATTTCTGTTTTCATATCCTTAAGCTCAGAGACTCTTTCTTCAGCTGTGTCCAGTCTACTATGATTCCATTGGAGGCATCCTTTATTTCCATTGAATTGTTTTTGATGTCTAGCATTTCTTTATGAGTCTTTCTTAGAATTGTCATGTCTCTGCTTATCTATTTGTTCTTCCATGTTGTCTACTCTTTTTCATTAGGGCTCTTAACATATTAGTCATAGTTTTAAATTCCTGGCATTGTAATTCCAATATCCCTGCCATCTCTGAGTCTGGTTTTGATGCCTGCTTTATCTCTTTAAACTGTGTGTTTTGCACCTTTAGTATGCCTTGTAATTTTTTCTTGAAAGCCAGGTATGATGTACCGAACAAAAGAAACTCTAGTAAACAGACCTTTAGTGATGTGGTGGTAAGGTGTCGGGGGAGAGGAAGCGTTCCATACTTATATGGGTCTCAGTCTTTCTGTGAACCTGTGCTCCTGGGCTGTAACTTCACAAGAGCTTCTCAGTGTTTCTCCCACTTAGGTGGGACAGGATGGCTAGAGTCTACTGGAGTTGGGTATTTCCCTTCCTTCATGTGGCAGGCTAGGGCAGGCTGTAGCTGGTCATTACCTTCCTCCAGCCTGGTAGGCTCTTACAAAGCCCAGTAGGTTAGGCGCTAGTAAAATAGGTTCCCTTGAGGGCAGGCCTTGTTAAGAACAGAATGTCTAGTCTGTTTCAAAATGATTCCTTTTCCCACCCCCTGGTGGAAGTGGGAGGGGATCTGCCTCCAGTATTTACTGTGAGAAATCGGGTTAGGCTCCTGAAGGTAAAACCTACAGAAGTGTGGGCCCTCTCTGACTGCACCCCCTGGGGTTTCTGCCTCCCAGGGTTGCCTGCAGTGAGCCCCCAGCACTTCACCCACCTCAGTTCAGATTTCACCCCACAGGTCCCGGTTCCCACAGAGGTTGCTGCTGGGTCTTTCGTGATCACCTGTCAGTCTCCAGGTTTTGGAGCAGCAGTTTGCCCTTTGACCTCGCTTCTCCAAGGGATCTAAGAAGAGTTGTTGATTTTGCAGCTTGTTCAGCTTTTTCCTTACATGCTGGACTAGAAACTGGAAGTTGGTTCATGAAATTTTTGCTTTGATGGTGACAAAGAGTTTATCAATTTGTGTGTCTTACTGGGTTGGACAAGCATCACCCCTGGAAGTGCAGGCCGTCCTTTGTCTGTGCCCTCCCAACTGTCCAGCTGCACTAGACATGCTTGTGTGTGCGTGACTGTGTGTGTATGTGTGTGTGCATGTGTGTGCATGCATATGTGCACATGTGCATTTGATGTCTCTGTTAGGTGTGGCCCTCTCTTCTTCCCTAACTCCTGCGTAAGTCATGGAGCCCTGGGTCACAATCCTTCCCTAGGTAAAAAAGGCGTGGCCCACCCAGGCGGGCATCAAAATAGAAGAGTTAGCTGATAAACCATTTCTTTATTATAATAATAGGACATAATTCCACTGTGTGGAACGAGAGACTTCCTGTGAGATATCTTCTATTAAGATATCAGGCATTCTGATGGCTTTTAAGGCCTATATGGAGAGGGAGGGAGAAGCCATCTTTAGGGCGTATACTAGATGAGACTGATTAAATACTATGCAGTCAATTGACTGGCATTGACCCTGGCTGTCATGTTCTCACCGTAGTACAGTTGGTTTTCTTATCTTCAAAGAGCTAGCAATGTAGTGCTTATTCTCTTTTTAAGTTATTACTGCTAACTTTTAATGCACGCACTATATCATTTTATTTTTGAAAGGACTTTTGTGTTGAAACCTTTTTTTCTTACCAAACCAACATCACATGATTTTACCCGTTAGAAGTTATTTTTGTATGGTTAAGAAATATGGTTTCACCAAGAGTGATGGGCACAGCCAGAATTTTGTGGTTTGCAAGGAATCACTGGTCACATCACTTTCTACTGTGTAAGTGGGGTGTTCGGAAGCCCAGCGGCTCTTGTGTCCTAGGTGTTGGACCAATGGGTGGGAGAAGGTGGCACCAAACCGAGGACAGGGATCTGGTGTCTTTCAGCATGGCCACAAAACCCACTGGCCGATGAAGGAGCCAGATCTAAGATAGCAGTGATGCCCAGGCCACAGCCTCTAACTTTTTTGGCCACACAATCTTTGAGCAAAAGTACTTTGAGTATAGGTTACCCTCCACCATATATGTTAAAATACTCATAAATTATATACATATGACCATACTAATCTGTTGATACATTTTAAAACATGTTTTAAGCAATATGTTATAAAGGATTAGGAAACATAGTTGAAAATGTCTACTGTCTTCTTTCTGTACCCCAGGAAATTGTCTTTATATGGCCCCACCTTGGAGACCACTGCTCTTGGGTCGGCTGAGGCCACAAATGCCCAGGTTATCACTTTAACTGGATTTCTTGTCCCAGCCCACCCTTGTTTGGGGAAGAATCTGGAATTTTGATGAAGTACACCAGCAGAGTGGCTGTCACAGATGGGCGGTCCAGGGTCCTGGCCTTCGTTTTGTGTTGGGATCTCTGTCTTCTGTGTTTAGCTGTAAATTCCTGGGGCTGGAGGTGCCTAGACGGGCTTGTGAGCCTCTTGTAGGAGCAGAACCCAAGCGTGAGCACCAGGAACTAATTTGTAAACAACCGAGATCCACAGGGATTGCCTTTTAGATACCCATGATTTCTTCACCAGGTTCTTCGGTCAAAACCTAGTCTGTAAGGGAAGTCTCAGAATTGGGGTGAGAAATCTGGTCAGCATCCTTCTCAGTTTTATTTATTTGGTCCCACTGTCGTCGGGGCAGACCAGGCATGGTTGAAGTGACTTGCTTTTGCCCTCACTCTAGTCACTCTGGCCAGGAGTCCGTAGAAGCGCCCTGAGCTCAGGGGTCACTTAGAGAATCCTACATTTCCCTCCCTAGAACTACCTTCGTGGTCACAGCACCTTAGAAATCAAGTAGTTCCCAGCAAACTGGCTCAAGAAAGAAGGGAGCAGTTTTTCTTCTTACCAGGTGTGCTCCTGGGCCTTGAAGAGGAGGCTGTGATCATTCTCTGGGGAACAGTGCTGCCAGCCCCTCAGTTTCGGGGACGTAGCAGCTCTACACTGTCAGGTTGGACAAGTTGGGGAGGAGCTGCAGGATTCTGGAGTTCCAGACCTTTCAGGGTAGCACACCCTCTTCCCGGTTTCTTTCCCATTTCTGGAATCCTGGGAGAGAACTGGAAAGTGAGAGCGTCCTTGGGAAGCACAGGGCTTGAGGACAAAGACGATGGCCTGGGAGCTCAGCACTGCCACCAATTATCTGGCCTTAACAGTCGATTTTCTTTTCTTTTTCTGTAAAACAGAGACCTTTTCTAGCTCTAGGAGCCCTTGATTCTGTGGTTTTGACTCTCCATCTTTCCTCTTCCTTTTCATCTCTCCTCCCAGATTAGTCTCGTTACCTCCTTACTGCCTTCTAGATGGGGTGAGGACATACCTTTGTGTTCCAGCACCCTCACCAGAGTCCATCCAGATTCCACATTCCCTCAGATTCCATGAGCAGTGCTTCTCCTCCAGAATCCAGCTGGAACCACTGAATTTTCTTTTTAGTGTTGATTTTCAGTGTTGTTTCAAATTGTGTGTTTATTCACATTTTTCCCTCTTTTTTTGAAAATTTATTGGATGGAGACGAATTTCATTTTTTTTTCCTGGGTGTAGGGAAAAATCTTTGGTCTGAAAAATTAGATTCTCCCAACAGTTCTCCCCACTGCATCCTCTCTGCCTCCTCAGCGTCTCTGCCTCTGATGGTAAGACTAGCTGGCAGGACACCAGTGATGGGGGAGGACACAGGTGATGGGGGAGGACCAGGTGATGGGGGAGGAGCTGGTGATGGGGGAGGACACAGGTGATGGGGGAGGACCAGGTGATGGGGGAGGAGCTGGTGATGGGGGAGGACACAGGTGATGGGGGAGGACACAGGTGATGGGGGAGGATCAGGTGATGGGGGAGGACACCGGTGATGGAGGAGGACACAGGTGATGGGGGAGGAGCTGGTGATGGGGAGGACACAGGTGATGGGGGAGGACACAGGTGATGGGGGAGGATCAAGTGATGGGGAGGAGCTGGTGATGGGGAGGACACAGGTGATGGGGGAGGACACCGGTGATGGGGGAGGACACAGGTGATGGGGAGGACACAGGTGATGGGGGAGGACACAGGTGATGGGGAGGAGCCGGTGATGGGGAGGAGCTGGTGATGGGGGAGGACACAGGTGATGGGGGAGGACACAGGTGATGGGGGAAGACACAGGTGATGGGGGAGGAGCTGGTGATGGGGGAGGACACAGGTGATGGGGAGGAGCCGGTGATGGGGGAGGACACAGGTGATGGGGAGGACACAGGTGATGGGGAGGAGCCGGTGATGGGGGAGGAGCCGGTGATGGGGGAGGAGCCGGTGATACGGGATGATCTAGAAAGGAGCAGAGGCCAGCAGGGCCAGAAGGGCAAGGCCTGTCTTTGAGGATGGCTGGTGGAGCTTCTGTGCGGGAGCTGTCATCCCTTGAGAGCAGTTTTTCTGTCTGCCTGTGTGAAGCCTCAGTGTCTGTCATTCTCGTGTTCATTATTAACCTCGAGTAAGGAGACACAGCCTCGGGAGATGGGGAGGGAATGGATAAAGGAGGGTCCTAATTCAGTCCTTTGCTGTGTCTTCACCGCACCCCTCCCCATCCGTCCTCACTCCTCCCCCACCTTCAGCAGCCTCCTTACTGAGACAGTTGGTTTCTCACCACAGACACTGCTCGTTTTCACATAAAGATGAATGAAACGGTGAGTGTGTCATAGAACTTAATGCCCAGGGTGAGCTGCTGCCGGTGCTGATGGCACCGTTTTTGCTTCACTGCTTCCCACCTACTGGAAGAAAGATGACACGAGCCCACTTGCGTGTTTATTCAGCATTACTGCGCAGGCGGGCAAGAGAAATTCTCCCCAACCCTCCCTCCTGAGGATTTTATGGGTTCCGGCATTGTGTGCGGTTTTTTCTAATTGTGGTAAAATACACATAACATAAAATTCACCACCTTAACCATTTTTAAATGCACAGGTCAGCAGTATTAAGTTCATTCAGGTTGCTATGCACCACCCCACCATCCATCTCCAGAACTTTCTCATCTTCCCAAACTGACTCTGTCCCCATTAAACACTAACCACCCAGCCCCTGGCACCCAGCCTCCAACGTTCTGTCTCTGACTTGGACTCCTGGGGACCTATGTAGGTGAGACTCATACGGGGTCTGTCCCTCTGTGACTGGCTTGCTTCCCTCAGCACCATGTCCTCCAGGCTCATCCATGTGTGCCTGTGTGCGCATGCCCTTCCTTCTTAAGGCTGTGCACTCCTCCACGAGTACCCTGCAAGCCACATGTCTGGGTAGCACTGTGTGACAGCCTGGGGGCAGCTAACTCCACGCACAATGTGACCCGGGCCCGAAGCCCATCTGCAGTGTTGTCATTAGGAAAATAGGTGGCTCTGACTATCCTTTGGGAAACATCTTTTTAAAAGCAAGCAGTATGTTTATTGTAGAAAATTTAAGAAATTCCAATAAGCAAGTTAAATTCGCACATAATTCTGCCCCCACATATAACCTTCATTGCTCCCCCACGGTGCGTTCCTCCAGACTCATTCTGGACCTGTGTCTCACCCCCATGGCCGAGGTGAGCTGGCCCCCTCCGGTGTGCCGAGCCCAGGTACGTCCTCTCAGTGGTCCCCGAGCCTTTGCCCTCTGTGTCCACTTGTCCTGAATTGAACTCCACATTCAGAGCTCAGTCTTCTCTGCATTCGTGCAGGAAATCCAGTAGGTGAGTGACAGTGCTGAGGCTTTGGGCGGCTGACAAGTGTGCAGTGTCCCTCTCCATGGCGTCTGCCCCTGTTGTCCCTCAGGGTTTGTTCTCCCCAGGGCTCTTCCGGGGTGGTCCCCTCCTCACCTTCCTGAGACGTGCAGGGCAGGCTGCAGGCAGCCTTTTTACATCCATTTCCAGACAGGATGCCACGTTGTACGTGACCTGTTCCTGTTCACAGGCATAAATGTCTCCTACAGCATTTTTAATGAAAGCAGAGGACCCATTTTAATAAATTAAGAGTATTTATCTATAATGTCTGACTTTTTTCTTACATTTTCTTTTAAATAGCTTTTGACCACCTATTTGAATTTCCTATTTTTCATCCTTAAAAATGAATTGTTTATGATTTGTTATTTCAGGAGACAGTTTCTCATAGGTGAACAATATTTCCCATCTTACCAGATATCCAGTGACAGATAATAAAGTATTATTTACATGTCTTTGTTATTTAAGTGGATATATTTCTTTGTAATCCTGGCCTTCTCTTTTATGGTGTGGCATTATGACCTTTTAGAGGAAGAATATCAGGAATGTTTTCTTTTAAAGCATGGGAAAATTACGTTCAATTGGAGATCAACCAAGGGGCTAAAATAAATCTGAGAGCTTTGTTCTTTGATTTAAAATATATTCTGTTTCCCTTCTTGGCTGCTTTCCCGGAAGAGGCTGCTCCGTTTACACGGCTTTCAGTTTGTTTAAGGTTGTTCCCAGGACGGTTTGAATGGAGATTCGCTGCTCGGCTGTGAGACTGACTTGGTCTCCTGCTGCCCCAGCCCCGTGGGACCTGCAGCCGCAAACCCACGGCACCTTCCCTGCCCTCAAACACCTGCTTCCCCAGGGCCTGCGTCAGCAGATCTTGAGAAGTCTCCAACCTGGAGACCACGTGTCTCTCTGAGCACTTGGGTTTCCATATGTTTTGTGGTGTTAACCCTTTGAAGGTTCATTTTCATAGATTAACACCATTGTTTCTTTAAATATGAGGTTTAATAAAAACAAAAGTTTTAAGGAAGAGATGCATTTGGAAATGTGGCATTATTTTAAATTAAGTTTAAGTTACCTAGAGGTAAGCAGTCCACTGATTATCAGAGTGTTTGAGGGTTGGCTGCTAGGAGCCTGGAACGCGCTTTCCCCTGGAAACTGTCCTGGTGGCACTCAGGACCCCTGCAAGGCTGGCATGTGTCCTGACCCCACTGGCCACCTGTCCTGCCCACAGCGTCCCCACAGGTACTGTGGTCCACGTGTAGTTACGGTCTTCAGCTGGTCCCCTGCTCAAGGGACGAGGTGCCGGTCTTAATTCTATATAGGATGGGGGTGTCAGTCCCCAAAACTCAACTAGGAGGAGGAAAGACTCTGAAAAGATAGATGTAACTCAAGTGGATTAGAGGAGAGAGAAGAAACTGGGTTTGAGGAAGTACCAAATTGCACAAGCGTGTTCTCTGAAGCCCAGCAGGTAGGTAGAGGAAGGATTTGTAGTGGACAGGTTTGCCCAGTAAATCAGAGATGGGAGAAGGAGAAATTGCAGGGCCTGAGGTTTGTGTGGCCAGGGCAGCTGTGGCACAGGCTGGCACTGCAGCAGGCGGTGCGTGTTGACGTGGACCAGCATGTCCCAGTGGCAGGAAGTGGTCTTCACAGTCCCAGCCTCAGGACCTTCCCCCACAGGGTCCCGGGCGGGGTCGCTGCAGGCCCCTATGGAGGGTCAGGTGTGTCTTCAGGTCCGGGCTCGTCTCTCCCAGAGGCAGTTACCCCAGGCCTCACCCCCTCCCTGCCCAGACGTTGATTTTCATGGCTTGAGGGGCAGGCAGGGTGGGCTGCACCTTTGTGAGCCGGCCCATGCGCAGACCTCAGGCCCTTGGGCCGAGGGTGCTGGGCCAGGACTACTCCTGCTCCCTCCTGCTGGCAGCCCGGCCCTTCCCTGCACTGCCCCACTCCCTTCGAGACCAGGTGGGCAGGTTGAAGAGCAGGCCAAGGGTCCAAGGTGCCAGGGGTCTCTGGGGGCAGTGACGAGGCTGTGGGTGACGCCAAGGGGCTTTGTCAGGTGTTTGCCTCAGTCTCTGAACGTGCACGTGTAGCAGGTTCCAGGCCCCGAGCCCTGCCCCCTGTGGGAAGGAAAAGGCTGTGGGCAAACACGGTATTTGCACACGCGGCAGGTGTGCGTGAGGGGCGGCCAGCCCCGGCCCTTGTTTAGAGCTGGGCCTTGAGTGACAGGGCAGAGCTCATCCGTTTCCATGTGGTTTCCATCTTTTCTGTCTACACATCGATCTCCAGACTGAAAAGGGTACAACAGATGCTGCCAGGAAGCCATTGAAGCCGGAGTTGGGCAAGAGATGCTGAGAACGCATCTCAGATTGCTTTAAATGAATGTGTCTGCAAGTCCAGACCAACAAAGACAGGGCATTGCGAGGACCCACGGGTGTCTGTCATCTCTGGGGAATGGCCACGGGCAGCTGAGGTGCCAGGAGAGAGGGACAAACACTGTGTCTCTGTGTCCATACCCATTAGAGGTGGGTGGCCTTGCACTCTGTCCTTGGAGGAACTTTGAGTTTTTTATTAGACAAGTGTGTAAACCCTTTGAGGCCCTCTGACAGTAGGTCTGCAGGAAAGCTGTGTCAGGATGGAGCTGTGTGCGGTCAGGGAGAGGCTGCAGCTGGGGGCTAGGGGAAGGCATCCTGGAGGAGGTGGCCACGCTGAGGCAGCCCAGCCAGCTTGAGGGGTGAACACTGCGAAACGAAACAGCCCGCCTCACGGTGTCACTGTTCTCATTTGTAAGTACAGAGCGCGGGCTCTGCCGGGGTGGGTGGGAGGACATGGTTTAGTAAGAGCTCACAGGTCAGCCTGAGACGGTGGGGGGACAGACTGGCAGGACCGTGTTTGATCTCAGCCATATTAGTAGGAGTCCAGTGACATAAGCGGGAGCTCTGGGCTCCGCTGTGGCTCCCCACTGAGGAGACGGGGACACTGGGGTGACAGAGCAGGGCCACAGGTTCAGGATTTGCAGGGCGGCCTGGCAGGGTCTCTGGGGACCCAGGACTCCTCCTCAGGTACGGGCAGGGCCTTCCTTGAGCAGAGTTGGGGTGGGAGGCAGGTGTTCTCTGGGTTCGCCCACCTCCTCGCTTTGGGGGCTCCCCTCTCAGCATTCTTCCCGCAGCTAGAATCGCAGCCCTGGGGTGCGCATTTGAACGCACATGCCTGCTGCAGGCTGCTGTGCCTGAGGCATGCAGAGATGGCAGCTGGAACGCTGCAGTGAGGCCGTGCGTCTGTGGCTTCTCTCCGCTGACCCGTCCCACGCCCCTTCCCACACCGGACGCCAGGCCTGGCAGGTCCCTGCTCATGCTTCAAGACCTGCCCAGATGCCTCCTGGGGCACTTCTGCGCCTGCTCCTGGCACCTCTACTGCAGAGTCCGCTCCTCTCGTCATGTGTCACGTCTGGCCCAGGGCCAGGCCTCGCTGCACTCGTGTTCTGTGAGCTCACTCGGGACTGACATTTGCTCTCTGCTGAGCGCTCGGTCCAGCTAAGGATGGTGAATGTTTTTCCTCCAAGATGAAGACCATTCTCAGTTTGTCCGAAATAGACAGGCTGTTTTGTAAAGTCAGAATTTCCCCAGGGACGGAATGCCAAGAGGCCCCTTCAAAGGGAGTCTTCCACCCCAAGATGCTGCCGGGTGGGCTCTGTGATGGGGATGTGGCAGGGAAGAACCAGGGGGAGTCCCCAGCCTGTGTGAGCCTTCACAGGGCAGTCCCTTGCCTCCGTCCCCATCCCCTGCTCAGCCGAAGGGCGGCATCTGCATGTGAAGCTTCTGGAGGCTGTGTGGTCCTGCCGGCCCTGGGCTGGGGTGGGGACAGGAGAGAGAAGGGTGAAGGGAGGTGCCCGGTGGCTCAGGGCAGGGTGCTTCCTGCCTGTGGACACTGCTAAGATGCCTCCCTGTTCTAGGAGATTCTAGGAACAGCACAAATGGGAAACTGAGGGGCCTTGGGATCTTGGTATGGCTGACAAAGCTAGCTTTACCTTAGAATCAGCCGCTACAGCTTCCGTTTCCCAAAGGGCTCCATCCCAACCGCTCCGTTTTTCACTGAGAGCACGCAGGCTTCTGATAAGGCTCTGCCCTTCCCCGCCCACCTTGAAATGTCCTGAAGCAGGTATATAATGACACTAGGTGTGTTGTTTTCTCCGGGTGTTGCCTGGGCACAGTACATGGAAATGGAAGGGAAGAGGTGTGGATGAAGCGTCGCTTACCCGCTGGTCCCCCTCTTTCTTCCACAGCCACTGTAGGGCCAGAGGCAGAAGGTGCTCACGGGTGACGGAGTTTGAACTCAGTGCCCCTGCATATTCCTGCCAGTGCTCACCTGGGCAGGTGCTCACAGGAGCCTCGGGAAGAAGGCGAGGATAACCCGCCCGCGCCTGCCCCTCAATTCCCAGGCTCAGGTGCAGAGCTGGGACCCCCAGTGGAGGCCGTGTGGGGACCTGGCAGGCTCGGCAGCCGCCAGCGACCCTCCATCAGCTGGGTGGGGGTCGCCGTGTGTGTGTGTTTGGCCAGTCGTGCCTATTAAGCTCCCTTAACTTGTGTGAAGGCAGTTAGTGGCTTAGGAATTACTTTTGCTGTCATTGTTTTTCACTGACTTTTTGGGAGGTGAAGTGTTGTTCTAGCCCCATGTCGACTGGAGGGTCAGGAGGAGCCAGGGACCAGTGTCTTTGTGGGACAGTTACTCCGGGGGCCCCTCTGCTTGTGTCCCGTGAGCACCATCTGTGAGACGGCCGTTGGCCTGGGCCCACTGTCTTCCAAGCCGCACCCACCGTGCTGCTCAGACCGGTCATGTGGCTGATCTCCTTGTCGGCGTGGGGGGCGAACTTGAGAGAAAACCTCCTGCAGCAGATGGCAGGAGGGCTGGGAGGGCGTGCGGCACCCCCAGGAGTGTCTCTCCGATGGGTGTCACGGGAGCGACACCACAGTGACCAGCAGGGTGGGGCTGTCCTCAGAGCAGCACACGGGGTTTGGGCTGCGCTTCACATCGGTCTCAGACCACGCACGAGCCCGGTGGTGGCTGATGGGCCAAGTGTCTGTGTGCAGTGCACATAGGGCACTGGGGTCCTGTGGGCAGGGCCTGGCAGCCAGATGGGGTTTGCTCTGTGCATGGGTGTGCCGGTGAGGGTGCGCATGGCCTGAGAGGCAGGGGAGACGAGGGTCAGCGGCATGTGTTCACGGAAGGGGCACCGACCTTGGGGAGGGCTTGGCTAGAGTACAGTGGGGTCCTCATTCCAGGCTCCGTGGGTCACAGTGAGGACGCAGGCAGGTGGCTTGTCCTGCCTGCCCAGCAAGCATCAGTAAGCATACCAGTTTCAACACTCACAAGGTCATACAGTTCCTCCAAGAGACGTCTGTCTTGTGGAAATAAATTTCCTCGCAAATATTTTCATAACCTCATTTAATACATGAGCTGTTTCCTCAGTCCCTTTTAGGGTGATGTTCGCTTCCTCCTCTTATGCTGTTTAAATGCCCCTCTGTTTTCCTGTTATCTTTGGTGAAGCTTGCTTCCGCCTTGTTGTGTAGAGTCTTACAGCTTTGCGGTGTTGTCCATCTCCTGCTTCTGCTTAGCCATGTCCATTTTCACGTTGGTTTTTTTCCTAGTACTCTTTCTAAAAATTTTAGAAGTGATAGCATGGGATGATTTACAAGTGTCATCTGTTTAAAGTCAGAGTACTCAGACATTGTAATCTGTGTAATCCGCTCACTTAACGCCCATCCAGTCCTCAGCGGTCTGCACATCTGGCCACCGCCCTTTCTGCCTGGGGGCCCGGGGGGCCCTGCGTTCCCTGCCTCTGCCTCTTGGGATCTCCAGCTTCAGCAATTCTAATACAGTCAAGCCCATTTCAATAATGGCTCTTTAGCCCAGTGTTTTTCAAATTATGGCTTGTGACCCATTAGTAGAGTGTGAAGCCAATGTCATGGGTTACACCCATATAAAAAAATAGAATGTATCTTTCACACGTGGTAGGGTGAAACCTTCGTTTCAGTTGTGTGCATATGTTTGCATTATGACGGCTGGGACGTCATGTAAAACGTATGTCATAGTCAAAGGTTTATGGAAGTCCCTGCTGTATTCTAACATATTGCTGACTTTTATGAAGAAAAGCCAATCATAACCTATCTCCAGGAAATGGTTTTGTGCCTTGGGACAAGGCGAAGCAGGCCCACAGAGTCCTGTTGAAGGTGACCCTGTGTCAGAGGGAGAGGTTACTGGGGGGTGCCCCTGAGTGGGTTCACACAGTCTTTGGAGGTTGAAGGAAGACAGCGTTTCTGTGAAATCACGAAGGGCGTCTCCTGCGTGACTCTCCTCGTTGTTCAGCTCTCAGAGCAAATGTTCCTTCCCCCAGGAAGCCTTCCCTGACTCCACCCCTCTGCCAGATGCTTCTGTAGCACCACATTTCCCACCGTCGGAGCGCTTGGCTGTTTTTAATGGTACTTTTGTTGCTATGGTCGTATATTGTGTCCCCCTCCATCCTCCACTGCCTCAGGCCGGGACCCCAGGGCAGGCATCAGGTCGGGTTTGCTTGTTGTACCTGCAGGAGCCACCCTGATGCTGAGCACGTCACCAGGGCCTGGTCTGCACCAGGTCAGGGACACTCCCGGCCCCACCGCTGGTGGACATGAGGCACGCTGTGAAACCTCTGTTGTGCTCACGTCGTATTCCAGAAAGGGGTGGGGGTGTGAGAGCACAAGGGGTCGTGTGGCAGGAAAGGGATTCGGGCTCCAGGAGGTCAACAGAGGTCCCTCAGCGCCTGCTGACCACACACAGATACCCCCCCACCCCCCGGACCAAGTGACCTGACCCCTCTTCCTGCCCAGGTACTGCAGGGCAGAAGCAGGGTTACAGACAAACACGTCTTGGGGGGCAGCCTGTTCTCTGGCTGTGGACGGGGCATCATAGTGCCAGGTGCCTGCTTGCCGTGAAGAGTGTCCAGGCCATTAGACATGGGGTAGAAGCAGCTCATTTGTTCTGTCGTATGGGATTCAGCTGAGGCGCCTGATCTTTGCTGTCTGCGCTGGGCTCGGGGCTGTGTGCTCTGGAGCACGGGGAGGGGTTTCCTTCTCTACCCTGAGAGTGAGGGTGAAGGCAGAACAGGGGGCAGAGGGAGGATAAAGAAGTACTTGTAGGGTTGCCTTAGCAGGGAAAACGTCTTCAGAAGGATGTTTGGAAGCATTTGATTTTAGGTGGAGAGATGCTAGCACTCAGCTGGCCCCCGTCATTGGGGGCTCGGGCTCATCCCGCAGCCAGTGGGCTCGTGGTTCTTGAAACTGCTTTCCCGGTGGAGAAGCTGGACCTCTGTGGCCCCCAGCATCATTTCCACGGCAACCAACCATGATGAGATGGGGATTTTGACCTGGCAGGACAGTTCCAACAAGAAACAGGTGAGCTTATAGACAGATTTCCTCTGCAGCCTCGAACCAATCATGTGTGATTGAATCTCAGTTTCTCCACCTCTGAACTAGAGACAGGAACATGACGTCCTTTCACTTGTGATTGGAGGGACCATGTAGGGAAAACATGCATGTAGGTACACATGCTCGTGTCATGGACATGACGTTTGACGTGCCACACAGGAGCCGTTCCCTCCGCACGTCTGCTGTCCAGGTTGCCATGTGCCGTGCTGCCTCACGCATCCTGTTCCCCTGGTTCCTGGCTGGTTCTGATCCGCAAGCCCGCTGCCCCCCCAGGCCTTTGCACTGCAGTGTGTCCCTTTGTTCAGGTGTCGGCTCAGTCACCCTCCTAGACGGGCCCTGTCAGACCACCTGTGGAGTCAGCACCCAGGACGCCCGCCCCTCATGCCGGCTGCTCCTCACAACTCTTGTCACCACTTCACGAGGACAGGGCTGCCGTTACTGTGCTTTTTTCCTTTTTTGTATTTTGTTCAGAGTTTGGTTTGCGTTTGCTGTATCTACAGAACTGGTGCATAGCAGACCTTTAAATCCTCATGAAAAACCTTTTTCCTGCTTTATTTACTTTTAGGAAGTGTTGTTTCCAGTAATAAATGCCTTGCCCAAGGTCACATAGGTAGCAGGTGGTCAGGAGACTTAAGCTGGGGGACACCAAGGCGCAGCTTTTCTCTTGGCCTCGAGCCCACCTTTCCTCCCCTCTGTTCAGCATCGACGCCTCTGCTCTTTTCTCTGGCTCTGCCCGTACAGCGCCCAGCTCAGCGTCCCCGCAGCGCCCTCCTCCACACGCCGGGCCTGGGGCCTCAAGCCCGCTCCTACCCCAGACCCTCGCGAAACGCCCTGGTCCAGTGCTGTGTTCCTGGGGGACCTTGTGCTTAGCACTCTAGAGCAGCGACAGCTCGTCCGGCCCCCTGGGGCCAGGCTGCTGTGTGTGTGGATAGGCCAGGCCCCCTCGGCCCCATTCCGTCTTGAAGAGAACGTGAGTGCACCTGGAGGCGTGTGTGGTCGGATGAATGTGTGGTCGGATGCGTGTGTGCTTGGCGGGGGGTTTTGATGTCCTGTTCTTTGGGGTGTGGTGTTTTTGTTTGAAAAGTTATTTTTGTGTTTTCTGGTGTCACATGACGGGATGCCTGTGTTTAATTTGTACATTACCTTTTTCACTGTATCTGAGATGCTTTGGGCCGGGCCATGGCCCCGGAGAAGGCGTGAGTGGCACCCGACTCACGGACACTTCGGTCAGCAGACAAACACTTGCCGTCCACGTCTTTAACTCCCGCGCTACAAGCCATCAGCGTTCAGCTGTCCAGTTTGTGGACAGGACGGTGCCTCGTCCGTTGCCGGCGAGCGTGCTGCGTGAATCGCCAGGAGCAGCACCCTGGCGCAGACGGTTGACCTGACACTGTCACTGCCGTGCGTGCGCTGCACTCTGCTCTCGTCCCCTTGTCCCACAGCCTCTGCTCTGCTCTGCTCCTTCCAGGGAAAGTGCGGTGGCGGGACTTCAACCAGGAGGCCTACGTGGGTGGGACAATGGTGCGCTCCGGGCAGGACCCCTACGCCCGCAACAAGTTCAACCAGGTGGAGAGTGATAAGCTGCGCATGGACAGGGCCGTACCTGACACCAGACACGAGCAGTGAGTACTGAGCTGGCGTCGGCGGCGTCACCTGCCTTCCCACACCAGGAAGTGGCTGTCACTGTGACACTAATGGTCTGTTACTCTGAGAAGCTGGACATGTGCTGTGCGTTTGTGGGTCGTACAACTAGGAAAAGCTCTGAGGCGTATGGCAGTGAGACTTCACTCACAGGAAGTAAAGGACCGTTGGGGACCATTTCCGGTCTTGCACATGCCCCATGGCCATGCCTGGAGGGGGCACTGCTGGCCCAAGAATGGGAACCAGCGAGAGAAAGCTGTGTGACGAGCCTCACATTGACTGAGCCTAGTATTGATTGAGCGCATGTTGCTTTCCAAGTCCGCTCACAAAAAAGCATAATTTCCATTGTTCACAACATCACTGGTGTTGCGTCCTGCACAACACAAGCCATGGGAAGGCGAGGGAGGTGGCGAGCGTTAAACTCTCATAAAGAGACAGAGACTCAAATATAGTTAAATCACAGAGGACCAAGGGACTCACAGCCTCGAATCGGGTCACCGTGGGTATTTATTGATTTTTCACAATAGAGATCACATGATTAGGGACAGGGTCTGCGAAACTCTTACACCACACAGTAGTCATTCATTCCAAATCCCATAATCGTCCCAAAGCAACCGATGCATACCATCCCCCAAATGACCAAAGTGTGGTGCATACAATCCCTGGGGGAACAAGTCTCACAAGATAAGATTATCCCATGAGCCAAACAGGAGGGGCGAGATGCTATTGTTCTAACAGGTCCATTACACCTGAGGGTATAGGACAACAGGTGAGGCTTGTGTCAGCAGCTTCTCAGAAGAGGAGGGGCACAGCTACCTCCTAACTTTACCTTAGCTCATGGGGGTCCTAGGGGGGTCCCGTCTGGCTTAGGTTGTTTCTCCCGTGAGAAATCTTACCCGTCTTTGACTGCAGACCCTGCTTACAAGGACCAAACATGGAGACTTAGGGTAGCGTAAACTCAACCCCAATGAGAGACAATCCCGCAGGGTCACCTTTCCCTAAGGAAAGATTGGAGGGGACGGACGGTTAGGCTGCTGTGTGACTACACACTGGAAGTAAGAAATCTGATTCTTGCTTATCAGGACAGTTTAAGTCGGACGTTCCAGGCACTAGAGGGGCAGGGCAGAGCCCAGCAGGACAGGGTACACTGAGCGGGCACGTGGGGCAGAGCACGTGACACCTCACCTCCTCTGCTGATGGAAGGGCTCTGGTCCCACTCCTGACTCTTCAGGGATCTGGGACGTGCAGATCAGCCCCCCGGGGTTACCAGGCTCGGCTCAGGGGTCTCCACACATTCTGTGGTGTGCCGTGTCACCATTTGTTGGGACAGTGACACCCACTGTCTACCGTTCAGCTGGTAGGGGTCTGTGATCAGGAGGCGGTTCACACAGGCGCCTGAGAGGTAGTTCTTGTTTCAGGGGGTTAAAAATAGGAGCCACATTTGGAGAGCTGCTGTGCCCCTGGGTGCTGGGTAGGCGTCCTGCTCACCGAGTTCCTTTACAGTCACTCATCCATCATGTGACCGTGCAGGATTACACATCCGTTGTGGCTCAGACACTGTGCTCAGGTCCTGCTCTGAGTGGGGGGATGATGGGGTGTAGCACCCTGGGCCTTGGGCAGTCTCCTCCAAAGAGGGAATGTGGGAGGGTCAGAAGTCCCCCAGAGGGCTGAGTCCTGAGCTGGAGACATCCAGGGAGAGGGGGAGTGACAAGGCCATGACTGCAGCCCGGGGCTTCCAGAGCGCCAGCTGGGGATCTGTTTTCCGGGGGGGGCGGGGGGGGTTCCAGGCATTGGGGTGGGTGAGCTAAAAAGACAGAGGCCGACTGAATGACCCTTGAACAACACCGGGTCAGGGGCCCCGACCCACCCCACGTGGTCGAAAATCCACATAGAACTTTCGAGTTCCCAGCAACTTAAGTTGTCCCTTAGTGTCTGTGGGGATTGGTTCCAGGCCCCCGCAGACCCCAAGTGCACAGATGCTGCAGTCCCCTATATGAAACGGCTGGGTGAATGCTGCAGTCAGCCCTCCATACCCGTGGGCTCTCAAACACGGGCAGAAAACAGGACAGGTTTTTACTGAAAACAGTCTGCACATAAATGGACCCACACATTTCAAACCTGTGTCACTCAAGGGTCAGCTGTCCATGTGAACACATGTTAAAGTTTGGCTCTGTTTCCTGAGCAAACAGCATACATCGAAAGAGGGTTTTTCCCTTCTCTCCTCCATTCAAGGGGTTCTCCTACCAGAGTTAGGTACCAGTTAACTGCCAGGCCCTCCTCTGTCTTGACAGCTTTGTTTGGGTTCTGGCCAGCTCTGTTTACCCAGAGCAACTCGTAAGTGTGTGGGTTTACAGTTGTTTGTGAAGAGAGACAGAGAGAGAGAGAGAGAGAGAGAGTCATTGTTAATAAATATATCACACATAATATTAAGGATCTTATTATTCTTCTAAATCCAGACCAGAAAATGCCTTTGCTTAAATGTTTTCTGTGATGCATGCACTCCTGCTGCTGCATTCCTGGTGACAGCAGGCATGGTTCACTGTTACATAAAATAGGGGTGCTGCCCTGGGATCCGCGGACCCCCAGCAAGCCTGTGCAGGGCTGTGTGTGCCTGCACACCGGGGGAGAGGGTCCCAGGTACGAGCGTCCCCACCAGCCTCCCCCCCCCAGCCTGTTCCAGGTGCTCCCCAGGGCCCTGCCCACGCCGTCCGCACGTGGTGCCCGGTGCAAAGCTTGTCCTCAGTGTGCAAAGATGTGCGGAGGCCCCCGCAGCGGTAGTGACCGTCCGGCCGCTCGAAGCGTCTGCCTTAAAGCCACAAAGGGTCAGTGTGGCTTTTAATGACCAGACTCCACTGCTTGGAGTTGGTTACTGTTACGGAGCGAGTCCCCAAGAAATGACCACGGAGCCGAATTGGACAAATTAACAAGGCCTTTATTACAGATTCGAATCTGGGCTCAAGCCTCCACTGACATAGCAGTGAGCGAGAGCCCTGAGCACTGTTTCCCATCCCTATTTATTCTTTTCTGTTACTTGTCCTTTTTCTGATTTATGTGCCTTGGAGAAAAAAGGGGTGCTGGTTATTATTTTTTAAGGGGATGTTCTCAGGGGTAGGTTTTCCTTAAGGGAATGTTCCCAGGGGTAAGGGGATGTTCTGCTTATCTTTGCTGCAGCAACAGGATCTGCTTATCTTTGCTGCAGCAACAGGATATCTAGTTTTGGGGTAAGCTTAACTGGGTACATGGTTTTAACGGAAGATATGTTCGGGTGGCCGAAAATTTCCCACAGCACTTTTGCTCTGACCTGCTTATCTTCCATTGTTAGGTAGCTTGCCTAAGCTGAATTGAGGCACGGGGTTGTGTTTTTTCTTTTCTTGACCTCCTTGTCACATTCCCTACTGGTCTTACCCGGGAATCAAATCATTGATTCTCGATCTTCTTCTGGGAAGTTAGCGTCATCTAGGGCTAAGTTTCGATAGTGAGTACGAACCGTGAGGACCTTGACAGCTTGGACCCTAGAGTGAACTAGGTTGACCAGAGATGGAAACATGCAGGGTCCGATAGTGACTATTAAGATGAGGAGAACTAGGGGCCCAGCAGCCGTACTGAGAGTAGTGAGGCATGGGGACCAGGAAAATAGGTTCGCATACCAGTTTCCTTGCCTGGCTCGCTCTTTCTCTCTCTCCTTGAGTCTCCGTCTAAGCTGGCTAAGACTTTTTTATGACCCCAGAATGGTTAGTATAGAAACAACAGGCTTCTCCCCAGGGCGAGGCATAGTCCTCCTTGTTTAAGGAAAAGGAGGTCGAGGCCTCTTCTATTCTGGAGAACAACCTCGGCAAGGGAGCTCAGAGAGCTTTCAAGTTTTGTAACCGTTCCCTCAAGGGTACTGAGGTCTAAGTCCACTTGTCTAGTTAACTCTCAGTAATCTTGGTCTTGTTTTATGAGGGAGGCAGTACCGACCGCAGTGGAACCGGCGACACCCAATGTGATCAAGAGTGGGATTAGGACTGGGGCCCTCCTGGCCCTATGGGGCTCTAATCCTAGATGTTCTCTACCCCCTTTACCAGAATAATAATAGATCTGAGGAAGAATACGGGTAAGGATACAGAGCTCTGGAGAGTTGTTGTTCATGATAGCAGGGAGGTAAGCACAAGGGGTGATACCCTCCGTGCAGGCTCACCAAGTCCCTTCGGGGGCGACGAGAAGGACGTTTTCCCCGTCGGTCTCTGTCTCTGGAAGGATGATGGTCTGAACACAGGAGGATGAATAAGGAGAATCCTCTATGCGAAAGTTGGCTGGGAAAAGGCATGTGCCTTCTCCTTGCAGGTCGTCAAGAGTTAGTTTTGGGTGGGCTCCCCACGGGCAGAAGTGTTCTAGGAGAGTCCCTGGAGAGGGGGTCTGACAGGTTCCCGGGGCGTCTGGAGCCCCCGTGGCGAGCGACCCTCCGGAATCTTAGGTGCTGGTCGGTCGTGGTCCAAGGGGCTAGGGTGACACAGCCCCAGGCAGCGCAGTAGAAGTCGTTTTCTCCCCCACATTCGCTAGGCCCTATAGGCGGCTAGTCGATGTTGTGAGCCGGTTGTCGGGACCGTCCCTTAACCGCAGTCGGGGTGCTCAGGATCACCGTGAATGGGCCAGTCCATCTGGGTTTAAGCTGGCCTGGGTTGAGCTTCTTGACCCAGACTAATTTACCAGGTTTAATAACAGGAGTCCTCACTGGGCTGGAAGTCTCCGGGTCTCTCTCCACACACCGCAGTCTGAGCAGCGTTCCGTGTTACCTGGAGAGCCTGTAAAGACTTAAGAAGATTATGGTTTTTGATGGCCCCCAGCTCTTCTTCCCCAACCGGGGTAGGAGTGGAGGAGGATGCCCAAACATTATTTTATAAGGAGTAAAACCCTGGGTATACGGAGTACACCGGGCCCTCAGGAGGGCGAAAGGGAGAAGACTTACCCAATCACCGCCAGTTTCCAGCTTTAATTTTGTTAGGGTTTCCTTAAGAGTCCGATTTATCCTTTCTACCTGGCCAGAACTCTGTGGTCTATATATGTAGTGGAGTTTCCACTTAATTTTTAAGGTGGAAGCCAATAACTGGGTGACCTGGGCGGTGAACGCCGGGCCATTGTCAGATCCCAAGTATAGCGGTAGGCCAAACCGAGGGAGAATTTTAGAAACCAATTGTTTAACTACTACCTGGGCTGTCTCTTGTCTGGTTGCATAAGCCTCTGGCCATCCTGAGAAAGTATCTACCATGACGAGGAGGTACTTGTACCCTCCTTTGGCTGGTGGCAACTCAGTGAAGTCTAACTCCCAATGTTCACCTGGGGACCCTCCCCTAAACCGGAGCCCAGGTTCCTTGACGGGAGTAGGGTTGGAGTTCACTTGAGCACAAGTCTGACATCTCCTTGCGATGTCCTGGGTCATCTTATAGAGTCCCTTTATGAAAAAATTTTTTCTCAAGAGTTCTGCGAGCTTGGTACCACCTAGATGCATACTTTTGTGGATCTGTTCGGCGATTTGTCTGCCCAAGCTTTGAGGAAGTAAGGTCCTTTTATCTGGGAGCTGGATCCATCCTTTTTCTGTTTCGGTTCCTCCCAGTTTATATCCTAATTCCCTTTCTTCTGGTGTGTAATACGGGCCCGGAGGGAGGGTGACCTCATGGAGGCTCAGGACTTGTAGGGGCCCTACTGGTCTTTTGGCGACGTCTCGGGCTGTCCGGTCGGCAAACCTGTTTTCCTGTGACACTATTGATTTGTCCTTTTGGTGCTGGCGGCAATGGATGACTGCTACTGCAGTAGGACCCCAGATGGAGGCCAGTAGGGTCAGGATTTCCTGGGAGTTTTTAATGTCCTTTCCTCCTGCCGTGAGGTGGGTCTAACAGGAGGACCTGGTATTGGGTCACTCTGGCATTTGACAGCCACCTCTCTGGTGGAGACCGCAGTAAGCCCTCAATACCATGAGGGGCAGTGACCTGGAGGTTCTGCTCAAACGTTAGTTTCAGAGGCTTTTTTTTTTTTTTTTTTTTTTTTTTTTACCAAGAAGGCAGTGGCAGGGATGGCCCGGAGGCACCCAGGCTAGCCAGCAGCTACGGGATCCAGTCACTTAGATAAGAAAGCCACGGGGCGTTTCCAGGGCCCCAAGGTCTGGGTCAAAACTCCTTTTGCGATCCCCTTAGACTCAGCCACAAATAGTTGGAAGGGCTTCTCCAGGTCAGGGAGAGCTAGGACGGGGGCACTCACCAGGGCTGTCTTGAGTGCGGTGAAGGCTTTTTTTTTGTTTTCTGTCCACTTGAGTTCTGTTTCCTTTCCCCCGGTTGCTGCGTACAGAGGCTTGGCGATCTCAGCAAACCCGAGGATCCAGAGTCTGTAATAGCCCACGGCCCCAAGGAATTCCCGTACTTGCCTCTTAGTCCGTGGCGCGGGGATTTGGAGAATCGCCTGGATCCGGCTCCGGGATAAAGTGCGCTTCCCCTCTTGGATAAGATAACCCAGATAGGTGAACTTCGTCCTGCAGAGCTGGGCCTTTTTGGCAGAGACACGATACCCCAACGAACCCAGGTTTTGGGGAAGGCCCCCCTGAGTAAGGGCTCGGGGCACTCGGAGATAATTAAAAAGGAGTAGGTATCTGTCTTTTCCCCGAGATTGGAGACCCAGGCTCGGGACCACGGATATGATTTGGACTTCCCAGTGGCCCCTCGGATGAGCACCCTTTCTTTCGAGAGGAGTCCTTCAGGTTTTAGCAAAACAGAGTGGGTTGTCCCAGTATCTACGAGAAAGTCAATGGGCTTTTACCCCCACATTCAGCATTACCCGGGGCTCCTGGGGGGTAGGGGAGCCCTGACCCTCCCAGTCTGTCTCTTTTACTAGGATGGGAGCGGCTGTGTCCCTCCCACTCTGGGGTCTCTTAGGGCACTCTCTCTTCCAATGGCCAATCTTTTTGCAGTATGTACACTGGTTCTTCCCCAATTGTTTCCGCTCTTTCCTTTGTTCCTGGCCAGACGTCTTGTCTCTCCCTCGTCCCTTTTCTCTATCTTTCTGTATTGCAAGTAGGACTTTAGCCATTTTTTTGGTTTAAGACCTGAGATGGGTCTTCTCTATTTTCAAAAACTTTCTGGGCCTCGGCCAGCAACTCAGACAGAGACTTCCCTTCGAAGCCTTCTAACTTCTGTAGTTTGCGTCTAATATCTGGGGCTGACTGGGCTACTAACTGGACTGCAAGGGCCGCCCGATTGGCTGGGGCGTCAGGGTCCATAGGCGTGTAAGTCCGGTAAGCTTCACATAGCCTCTCGAGATACGCCAACGGGCTTTCAGTCGGCCCCTGCCTTACCTCGGTCACCCCAGATAGACTGGTGGGTCTCCTAGCCGCAGCTCGGACACCCGAAAAGAACCTGGCGGCAATGGTTCAAAGCCCCTCCTCTAACCAATGAACTACAGCTTCAGTTACGACAGGTGTGGGAAAGACAGCCTCCACAGGATCAAGGTGAGCGGAAGGCTCCCTGCGGGCACCAAGAACCCGCCTTTTCCCCTCGGTCCCAACTCCCTCCCCCTCCTCTTCGGCGAACAGAGCGCTCAGCAGCAGGCACAATCATCTCACGTGGGCTGGCGGGCGAAAAATACCGATTTAAGGAGAACAATAAGACCCTGGGGGTTCTGGGGAAAAAAAAGGATTCTGATTTTTCCAATTGTATAAGTCAGAAGTGGTGAAGGGAACATAAGTCCGTAGTGGGACCCCTCCCGGACCAGTTTTTCCCACCTCCCGGAGGGGTAAAATAGGAACTGCCTGAGCCTCTCCAAAAAGTGCCCCCGAACGGGTGTGCTAGGAACTTAAAGAATTACGGGGGCTTAGAGGGCTCCCTTCCCCAGTGGAAGAACCAGGCGAACTCGATTCCCCAGCCGGGCCAGTCGAAATCTAGCTCCCTCGACCTGCGCCCCGGGGTTCCCGCTCCCCACTGAGGCCGGCCAGAGACGGGGAGAGCGGGCCGGGGGGAACCCGGGCGGATCCCGCCCCTCCCCGCTTCCCCACAGCTCCCCCGACAGGCGCCGCCGCTGCACGGGGGTGGCCGCCGATGGGGGACGGGATCCTCCCCTGGGGCTGAGAGAACCGGCGGGGCAGGAAGAGGCTGTTCAGTCCTGGGTCTCTCTGTCTGGCCCGGGGACTTAGCCAACAGAACTGATCGTTTTCGCTTTTTTTTTTTTTTTCCCGATTTCTGGGGAGGGCAATCACAGGCCTTCAGGTAACCTGGATTGTCAGTTACAATATCAATCCAGATATCTATGTAGGGAATTTGTTCGGGGTGGCCGGTCTTCCCATAAGTGATTCGCCGAATTTCGTAACAGAAATCTAGATCGAAGGTCCCCGTAGAAGGCCACCCGACCCCAAAAGTGGGCCACTCTAGTTCACAGAATTTCCGGAGAGAGAAGGTGTCCACGGGCACCCCGTAGCCGTCTGCCCTCCTCCCGAAATCCTGAAAGTTCTTAATAACACAGTCGAGGGGACTCAATCCCCCGGCTTGCGAATTTCCCTGACCCATGTTCGCTTGCGCGCCAAGACAATAGACACTCAGACAACACAGAACACAAAAACAGATCCAGAATCCCAAAGCTGTCCACAAACACGACAGTTGACAGGATTGAGATTGGAGACTGGGGCGGCTGGAGCCCCAATCTGCCCAAACCAGGACCTCGACGGTCGTCACCGTCTAGGCCGTGGACTGGAAGTTCCGCGGCGTCCCGCCTTCCAAACGTCCACCACTCAGGGTACGTACCAAACCAGAAACAAAACAAAACAAAACAAAACAGGAATGACAGAGGCCTGACTTACCGGGCGCCGCTAGCTAGTTGGTCCGGAGGGAGTCTCCGCTGGTCGTTGATTCAGGAATTTAGGTGGTTACAGGGCAGCCTCTGGGCTCCCTCTAACCTTGAGGAGGGGGCTCCAGGGCGTCCCGGTGGCGATCTCGCTGGGGCCTCCAAATGTTACGGAGCGAGTCCCCAAGAAATGACCACGGAGCCGAATTGGACAAATTAACAAGGCCTTTATTACAGATTCGAATCTGGGCTCAAGCCTCCACTGACATAGCAGTGAGCGAGAGCCCTGAGCACTGTTTCCCATCCCTATTTATTCTTTTCTGTTACTTGTCCTTTTTCTGATTTATGTGCCTTGGAGAAAAAAGGGGTGCTGGTTATTATTTTTTAAGGGGATGTTCTCAGGGGTAGGTTTTCCTTAAGGGAATGTTCCCAGGGGTAAGGGGATGTTCTGCTTATCTTTGCTGCAGCAACAGGATCTGCTTATCTTTGCTGCAGCAACAGGATATCTAGTTTTGGGGTAAGCTTAACTGGGTACATGGTTTTAACGGAAGATATGTTCGGGTGGCCGAAAATTTCCCACAGCACTTTTGCTCTGACCTGCTTATCTTCCATTGTTAGGTAGCTTGCCTAAGCTGAATTGAGGCACGGGGTTGTGTTTTTTCTTTTCTTGACCTCCTTGTCACAGTTACATGTCTATGACGTAGTGTGAGTTTCGTTTGACTGTTTGGTTTAAGAGATGGTTTCCCTGCTATGACTTTTCTTCTATCAACTTTTCCTTAAAGCTGAGAGAAAATGGCGTCCTTTCCGATGGCCCATCAGCATGTACGCCAGGGACGTACCTCCAGCACAAGTTCCGTAAAAGTCCCCAAAACTATGTACTGTACATACAGATGTTTTCAGTGTTTGAAATAGGAGTTTGTCCAAACAGATGTTTGACTCTTCATGCCATGGGGGGAGGCATTTTGGGTTTAATTTTAGTTCCAGCTACTGTGTCATGTTCACTTGCATGTGTTAAGGAGCCGGCAGCTGGGATGCCTTCTGCGGTGTTTGGCTTTTGGCTGCAGTCTGCCCTAAGTCAGTGGGCTGCCTGGAACTGAACCAGTGTGCTTTCCTCAGAGTGGAGGCCTTGGAGTGACCATCCTTACTGAGCATCAGGTGAAGGAGGTCAGGTCACCTCTTGGACCCCTTATATCCAGCACAGAGCTGCTAAGCCCTTGGGCTTCCTTCTGGTGCTAATTCCCGCTCTGCCGTGAGCTGCTCCCTGGGTGCAGGCGTGGAGGCGTTGAGCACCCAGCTTCTCCCTGGGTGCTAAATTGCTTAGCACGGTGCCCGGTGTAAAGCGGATGCCCCGTAAATCATTAATAATATTACGAGTGATAAAAGAATCAAGGAGAATGAAAGGGCGATTTTAAGCTGTAGGGATGTATGAACTCCAAGATGAACCACAAATTAACTACACTGTGTTTGTGTTCTCCCAGGACCAGAAAGCAACACGGTTACAATCTACCCCTGATTTTCTATCCTTAGGGTTTAGAGCCTTGCAGAAAAAAGAAGGGAGGGAAAGAAGGAGGGAGGGAAGGAAAGAAGGAAGGAAGGCAGGCAGCCAGGAAGGAAAGAAGAATAATGTAAAATATTATTCTGTCTGCTGGGGAAAGCTTGAGATGGTTTACTTGCAAATCATTTATGTAAATAAAAGTAATAAACCTTTGGGGGAAAACATTATCTTGTTTTCTTTTACCCCCATCAGCCAAGGACCATTTCTTTTCATTTATGTAGTCCCTTGAAAGTGAGAACTGCTTGGTAAAGGAACAGATTTTATTCAGGTTTCAAAAGTTAAATTGTATTAGAAAGTTTCTCCCTGTGTTGCCACCCTTTCCTTTTATTACTAAATTAAAAATAAAGGGTTTGGGAACATTTCTGTGTCTAAAACTGAAATATTCCTCCTGAGAACAGGGCTGCCTTGACCATGTCCCCACAAGGGGTCCTTCTCTCAGAGAAGTTGGTTCAAATTCCATATCTGGTGGACTTTAAATCAAGAACATACCATACCGTTTTTACTCAATTTGTAAATTATAGTTGTAAGGTTTTGTTTACAAGAGTCACTGAAAGACTCTGTTTTGACTAGTTTTATAGAAATGTCTGACTTTAATGCAGCCCAAACAGAAGCAGAGATCAGAACTCTTGAGAGGTGGGCCATTCTTTCTTTCTTTCGTTTTTTCTAACATTTCAAGCAGAGGGCAGACATTTAGGTGATGACTGCTGTTCAGTCTGGAATGTGGCGTGGGTAGCACTTGTCTCAGATGAGTGGCTAATTGGGGAAGGACACAACCCAAACTTGTCAGTGTTGTTGGAGCTAAGGAAACGTTTTCAACATAAACTCAGCCCCTTGGAGCAAAGCTCGGTGAAGGCAATTGCTATGGGACTCGGAGTTTTATTCTTAGGGGAGCTGAGTCGGGGGAACGAGAAGCCCAGCCCTGCACCTTGTTGGTAGGTGCAGAGGGGGCTTCATGAGGGTGGGGCAGGGCTTTGTTTTCACTTCTCATTTTTCTCGTGGAAGTCGTGTCTTCTAAACATGCACAACTGCCGCCTGCAGTGGCGGCCGCCCCACCGACTCGCTCAGACACTGGCCTGGGTGCCCTGCAGAACCAGCTCCGAGTCCGTGTGTCCTGCCGTGCAGGGTTCTGGGGGTAGATGCCACACCGAGGCGCCCGTGTGGGGGCCACCTGCTGGCTCCAGCTTCAGGTGGCCTATGCTGGCATTCAGGACAGAGGGGTTTGGCTGTGGCCAATCGGGGAGGCTTAAAAGTCTGTTCCTTAAACAGAAACAAAACATCCATTGGACATTTTACGCTGGCACGACCTGTGCTCAGCCTTTACAGGCATGACTTTTACTTCAGCTCTGCAGCACTCCCTACAAGGAGGTAGGGAGATTATCCTCCTGATGACATTATCCGCCAGTCCCCAGAAGCCCTCAGTTGGGAGCAAGTACCGGGGTCTAACCATCCAGGAGCCAGACTCGCTGGGATGTGGGTCCGGTTTGCTGGGCAGAGGCACCATTCCCCCCCGCCTTGGGCTGTCAGTAGGAGTGTGTTGAGGGGTGGCAGGCAGGTGGGCTCTCCATCCCTAGGCCACCTAAGGTGCCACCTTGTATCTACAGCCCTGACCTGCTGGGCAGTCAGGAGACGTTGCACTTAGCAGGCTGTTTTCTCATGGGTCTGTGAGGCACGTGGGGAAGCTGAGGGTCAGATGCTGGCGCGTGCCTGACCTGGGACGAGGCAGTTAGGGGGGAACGGAGCGCCCGCGAGCACCTGGTGGCTCAGGCCTGCCTTCTGGACGTGGCTGCCTCACTGTCTGCCCGCCAGGCTGTCCTCTGAGCTGCTGCTGCTTATTTTAGGCCTGTGGGTGAGGTGCCTTCTGGGTGGACTGGCCCTCCCGTTGTTGTGAAACGCCGTCTTCACCACTAGCTGTGCTCTGTGCCTGGCTCAGTATCTGGCTGGCCACACCGGCTTCCTTTGCTCCACTGTCTTCTTCCGTCGTATAGCTTTCCCCACGCTTTTACTTCCTACCTTTCTGTGGCCTGTGTTTAAAGTGTATCTCCTGTACGTAGCATATACTTGGATTTGGATTTGTGTCTGCTGTGACAATCTTGTCTGTAAATGGAGTGTTTAGTGCTTTTGCATTTACTGCAAGTGCTGGTGGGGTATTTGGGTTGAACACTGGTACCTCACTGTCTCCCCCGTGTCACCAGCACCTCACTGTCCCCCCGTGTCACCGGCATCTCGCTGTGCCCCTGTGTCACCGGCACCGCGCTGTCCCACCCATGTCACCGGCATCTCGCTGTCCCACCCATGTCACCGGCATCTCGCTGTCCCACCCATGTCACCGACATCTCTCTGTCCCCCTGTGTCACCAGCACCGCACTTTCCCACCCGTGTCACTGGCATCTCGCTGTCCCCCTGTGTCACCAGCACCGCACTTTCCCACCCGTGTCACCGGCATCTCGCTGTGCCCCCGTGTCACCGGCACCACGCTGTCCCACCCATGTCACCGGCATCTCGCTGTGCCCCCGTGTCACCGGCACCGCACTGTCCCACCTGTGTTGTGTTCCTTTTCCTGTCCTTCGTGCCTCTTAATGGATTAAGTATTTCCCCCTCTATTATTAGCTTGTTGCATTCTTGACTTCTTAGAGTCTAAAACGAGTACTTTTTATTATTTCCTGGACAATGACAGACCTCATAAAACTTTCCCCTCCCCTTTTCTCTTCACTTCATGCTCATGTGGTCATAGGGTTTAGTTCTGTGTGTGTCTGTGAACTGCACAGGACAGCTTTAATTGTTTCATGCAGAAAATATTCTTTAGATTTGTCCACATATTTATGTTTTTATTTTCCCACCTGTGACCACCTTTTCGTTCTCAGTCTGAGGTCTTCTCTTAGTATTTGTCCTAGTGCCAACTTGCTGGCAATGAATTCTGCCCTTTCATTTGTCTGAAAACGTCTCTATTTCACTGACTAGAATACAGGCTGACAGTTACTTTGTTTGGCACTTTGTGCTGTCATTCCTAGTCTCTGGGCTTCCATTGTTTCTGGTAAAATGTCAGCTGTAGTCGCATTGTTGCTTTTTGAAGGCATTTGGACCTCTCCCTCCAGCTGCTTTAAAGCTATTTCTTTCTCTTTGGTTTTCAGCAGCTGTGCTATAATGTACCTGGAGGTTTTCTTTGTATTGAACCTGTTTTGGGTTTGTAGCATTTTCTGACTCTAGAGCTTCATGTCTTTTGACAGTTTTGCTTGTGCCCCATTTTCTACCCCCTCTCCCTTTGGGTCCCGGATTGCATCTTTGTTAGCTATTCCTACATGTCCTCTGTCCCTCTTGGGTATTTGTTGTTTATTTTTATCTCCTGTGCTGCATTGTGGATAGCCTGCCCTCCATTCACTCGCCCTTTCCTCTGCTTTAATATCTATTCTGCCTTTAGATCCACCCATTGAATTCTTAATTTCAGTCATTTCATTGTGTATGAGCAAATGTAGAGATATTTAAAGGCTCTTGCAGATGATTTGACAGAGGGCTTAGTTTTGCCCTCCGGCTGGCATTCAAAATGGGCACATCACCTGGTGAGCCTGGACTTGAGCTGGTACGAAGCTGGTTTCAATCTTCGTGCAGAGCTGGTGAGTTTCCAGTTCTCTTTTGCTACTGCAAAGTCGTCTTTTGGATTCTCCCTGGAATTCTGGGGTGCTTATTAGAGCCCCTGTTCCTCAGCAGGCCCTGAAGTCCAGTTCTGGCCTCCCAGCCCCATGACAACGGCAGAAGCTTACCGTGGCTGCCCCCTGCCCAGCCAGCACCTCTGCCCAGCTCACCCGCCTCACGCTGCTTGAGGAAAAAGGGTCAGAGAACCTGGGCCTTCTCCCAGGCCTCTCTCCTTCCTGGGGACCTGGCCCCCCAACACCTGACTGCTGTGTCCACTCCCCAGTGCCTTCAGATAGATTTTTGGTGTGTTTCATCCCTAGTTTCTAGCCGCTCTCAGTGTGTAGTTTGGTCCACAACAAGGAACTCCTCAAAGCATTAAGAAGCCTGAGTGTTTCATTTGGAATCCAAACTCAATATGAAGTTCACAGTTCATAAAGTTTGCACTGAGCAGCAACCTATGACCCAAATGAAAGTAAACAGAAATATGAGTGGACTTCAGGTTGGGAGACATAGCCTTTGTTAACGGCTCTATCACTCATTCCCAGACTAAGATCCAAGTAATTGCTCTACTCCCAGGTGTTTTTTCAAATCTGCAAAACAATTGTACTGCTTGCCCTGCCCATCTTACACATTGTGACAGGGATCAGATATCGATGAAAGGATTTCATAAACTGCAAAGCACTACACAAATACAGGATATTGTGGTATTATTGTTACTGTGTGTGATTGGCGGCTGTGTTCATCAGCTTGAGTGAAGAAAGAACTGTTATTCCATTAAGCCTAGCTCTCCGGGTGTGACGTGGAGGCAGGCACTCAGCCTCCCAGGTATGAATGCCTCTGGGGGTTTTCCAGGGGCCACACAGCTTGGGAGGGTCTTCGGACCAGAAATAGTTGAAGACACAACTTTCAAACAGAGACCCCACCTATCTCAGAAAGAAATTAGAGCAAGAAAAATGGGTCATTAGAGTGTTGCTTGGTAAATGAGATGAATCTTTAGGTCTGAACAAACCATCCTATTTCAGCCATCCGTTTAAACACATTGCTTCCAATGGAACCATAAAAAAAGTCTGTTTTTACTGAAAGGATTTTGTATATTTTAGGAAAAAATGAAAACAGTATAAAATGTGTTTCAACTTCCTCAGTTAAGCTATGTATGTTAAGTTTCTCTGAAGCAGTATGGTTTACTTGTGACTTTTCTGATGAACTTGAAAGAAGTGGCATTGTCAATTTACGGCACGCGTTCTCAGCCCAGAATGTCTGCGCTGGTGTGATGGACCCGTTCACACGCACTGTGAAGGGTTAAGTGTCAGTGGTAGTCTGTGGAAGCCCAGTTCCCCGTCTTAATCTGTACAATTAAAAGTACGGCTTTACAGAATAGCAACAGTAGTTAAGCTGTGGGGCGTGGAGAGAATAAGGGCGTTAGCACCTGTCATTACCCAGCACAGTGGCTGGCTCGCAGAGGCCCTACGTGAAAGTCCGCGTTGCTGGGGAGAGTGGAGGGGCCTTCCAATCAAATGCAAGTGTCAAGTGAGGGGATGGAGACACGTACAAATCTGGAACTCAGCTCACAAGCCTGGGTAGAAGTCACACATTGGGGGTTCTATAATACTTACTGGTACTACGAGCATCTTGGTATCTGTCCCCGAATGTGTGGCCTTAAACATGGAGCTATTTCTGAACACCAAAGTGGGCTTCAGGGATGATAGGTTGGTTATACGTGGAGTTTTTCCTTATGACTATTGTTGAATGTCCTCTGGCATCTACGCTGTGACCCTTGAAACCCATACCTTCTTATCGTTGGTAATTGTTTTGAAAATTCACTTCTGTTACGTGCAGAAGCCAAGGTGCTTGTTGTTTGTGATGTACGTGTGTGAGCGCCGCGTGTGAGCGACGCGTGTTGGCCCTGGACGATTCCTGTGTGTGGTTCCGGCCGGAAGGAAGCAAAGTCCTGGCAGCCGCTTCTGCTTGTCTGACAAGTACAAGCCTGAGGGCGGCCCGGTGGCCTGGACAGCCTTTCTGTCCTTTGGTGCCCCTGTCATTGCCGTTGTTGGGGCAGCCCCTGGCGCTGCCCACAGGCCACTGGGTGCACCCCCCACACCCATCTTCCAGCCTGTCCCTCCCACACCAGAAATAACAAGCCAGCAGCAACTGTAATTCAGCTCCTGGCGGCCCAGAAGCCCCTCGCAGCAGGGCCCTGCCTCTCCCACCCGCTCGCCTCATGACTTTGAACGTGGACGTGCTCTAGCAGGTGCACTCTTCCCGGCGTGGGGGCTCTATCTTCAGTCGTCTTCTCCACTCTCCTCTAACCTTCTAAATGGGAGTGTCCCTCAAGACACAGCGCACCTTGCTCCTTCCCAGGCCCCGTGCCACGGGGGTCTCTGTCCTCACGTGAGACCCCTTCCCCGCCCACGTACCCTTGTGCTGGAGGGCTCCCCGTCCCACAGCTGCACACACTCTTCCTCCAAGAGCTTATTAATGAGCTTCTTGGGGACACAGACGGACTACACGCGCCCCAGCCCCTCACTTAAACTTGGGGAATTCTGATATTTTTAAACTCTAGGTAGTGATTACGGTACGTTCACAATTTATCAGATAAAGAGTTTTAATCCTGGGGCAATTCCTTGTAATCACACAAACTGGTATTTTTGCAGCAACACTTATAAACATTAACATGAAATGGGATAAAGATAATAGATGTAAGTTCAAGTCAAGTTTTATTGCCAAGTGATTTCATGTGGGGTGGGTGAGGTTTTGCTACTAAATATGATGTTAAAAATTTTTTTAGAGGTTTCAAATTTTGAAATTGAGGATTAGGAATTACGGCCCCTGCCAGGTAAAAAGAAGAGTAGCAAAGTACACGTCACTCTGCTGTCACATCGTGGAAGCTGGTCCTGGAGGGACTCCCCCTGGATTACCATAGTGTAGAGGAAGGCAACCAGGGGAGTGTAGCCGCGCTCCGGTGTATTAGACGGCAGGGGACAGAGCACAGAGGAGCGTGGCAACCCCACAAGAGTCTTCAGCCAGTTCCATCTGGAGGCCTGTGGTCAGGAGGCAGACAGCAGCACTGACGTGGCTCCCGGTGTCCTGTGTAGCCCGCTTACCGTCTCTGCTCACCACTCGCCCAGCCGACAGAACTGGATCTCACAGTGGCGCTTTTTATGTTGACTAGAATCCTGTTTGAAAAGAGGTGCCCCCTGGAGGCCAGAGCATGGCAGTGTCATCTGCAGGCACCTTTGTCATGGCCTGAACAGAAGAGATCCCTAGGGTTGGTCCAGCCTTGGGCAGAAGCAATACCAACTCTCAAGAAGTGGGTAAGACGATGACAGTGCTGGTGATGAAGATGATGGAGACCATGAGCGCCCCGCCCCCCACTGTTGGGAAAGCTTATCCTGTGCAAACAGCTAATCTCTGACATCTGTGCCTGTCTCACCTAAGCAGTGGCCCACACAGAAAGAGCCGTTCCACCTTGTATCAGGCCCTCTCCAGAGAGATCCAGTTTCTTTAACTGTTTCTCTTTCTTTTGACAGTAGCTTGCAAAAAATAAATACGTGTTTGCTGTATATGAAGAAAAAAAAGGAAACCATAGCAGAAAGTTAAAAGGAGCATAACCTTAGCAAAAAGTCTCACTGGCCATGGCGTTTTCATGAATGTCCTTCCTGGTCTCTGTCCAGTGTCCTCTGATGCTGGAGGCTTGTAATTTTATACAAGCAGTATGAACTATATTTATTCTTCAGCAATCTCCTTTTGTCACGCAGCAATACATAGGAAACATTTTATATAGCTTTCACTTTCAGTGGCTTTATAGATTGCGTCTTATGTTTATTTAGCTCCTCTGACGATGGAAGTAGAGATTATTTCTTTTTTTTTTAATGCTAACAGAACAGGGGAGAGTATTTTTAAATAACCTCTACCCACTCATTTGAAAGGAAATACTGTTTTAAATGTCAATGTATTATTTGGTTCTGAGAATCTACCAGAATTTATTCACTATATTGCTGAATTTGGCTGTTATTTTATTTGGGGATTTGAATTAAGATTCATAATTGAAAATATCTGTGGTCCCCCTCCTTCCTCCCTCCCTTCATCTGACTTTGCCTTCATATTTACGCCAACTTTGTAAAATGAATTTAGAACATATATCTTTAAAAATATGCTTAAGAAAAAATTATTTACAAAGGAATTTTCTTGAAATTCACCTGTAAAAGCCATCTAAAGCTAGAGCTGGTTTTTGTTTTATCAAAGTAATCCTTTGATGACTTTTTAAAATTCTTCCATGGATATTGACATATGGTAAGTTTTTCTGTTTTACTTGAATTAAGTTTGATTATTTATATCTTCCCAGAAGATCATAAATTTCACTCAGTTATGTTTATTGGCAGTGTTGTATGTATATGCACTTAAATTTATTTTTTTCTTGTTTAGAAATGCCAGTGGTTTGTCTCTCTGATTTTTTTTCTTTTCTTATTTTGTCCTCTTCTTCTTTCTTCCTTTCTTCCTTTCATCCTTAAGAACCAAGTGCTGGGATTATATATGAATTCAAATATTTATGTCTTTTTTAATGTATTCATATTAACTGATGTTTTCATATTTTCTTCCCTCTACTTTCCTCTGTTCTTCCCCTCCTCACCTCCTCAGAATTTAATGTTTACTTTATGTCAATTAAATTGTTTCTGAGTGCAGCTTTGGCTGTTTCTCACATGTTAAGAAATGTACAGTGTTATAATTTTCATTTTTAAACTACTTTTAAATTACCAACATATTGCTATTTCTCATTCATCTGGAATTCTACTTTTGGTTTCCTTTTTAATACCATGCTTATTTAGGAAAGATTTTCGAAATTGTAAGAAATTGATTTTTTTCTTTCACTTTATTGCAGTGTAGTCAGACATTACGGTTTGATAGTTTTCCCCGGAAAGTGTGTGGTTTTATTGTGGCATGATGTTGGTGACAGCGGTGGGTAGCTCCCATACCTGAGTTTTTGTTCCAGTAGGATACCAAGCACTTTAAATGTCACTCATGTAATTCCCACAATAACCGTGTGAAGTGGGTACTCTTATTATTGCTACTGTAGTTTCGTACATGAAGCAGTTAAGAACCCAAGAGGTCCCGTAATTAGGCAGTGGTACAGTCTCAGGAGCTGTGGCCTGACCCCAGAGGTGACACCTTTCCTCCTCATTTCTATAAACATTTGATGGGTGCTTTTTAAAAGGCTAGTTAGTGTCTATAATGTTTCAAAGTTCAAAATGTACATGTGAAACCAGCCTGATTATTGTAGTCAGGGCGTCCTGATCCCGATCAGCTCCACCTGTCCGGACAGTTTGAAGCTTCTACTACATTGTGTGAGTTTCTGCTTGATATGTTTGAGTACTATCATTTGGGAAATACAAATTATGTATTCATCACGGATTATACCTTTCTTAATATAAAATCACCTTCTGGGGTTGCATTTAATGTTTTTCCTTTTGCCATACGTTTACTTTGTATAATTTAGTCTCCGACTTTATTTTGCTTATTCTTGAGATATTTTTTGTCTTGATATAGTTTTCTTTTTTGTTTGTTTGGGTTTGTTTGTTTGTCTTTTGTAAGCAACCTCGTATTGTATTTTTATTTTTAGGCCAACCTGACAGACTGAAGTGTATTAGGAAGACACTTAGCCATTTTAATGTTTGGTCTGTTACCTAATTTTTTATGTGATTTTTCTTTTAAGTGCTTCCTTGCTTTTTCCACCATTTCCTTTCTTCTCTTACCTGGAAAACTGGTCTTTTTTGTTAGTTGTTTTATTCTCCAGTGGTTAAGAAAGTTTGTTTCCTACATCTAATTCAACTAGTTATAATTTTTTATGTTTACAAAAATTCAACAAAAACATTGATAATGAAAGACATGTTGGTTTAATGCCAAGAATAAAACAGGATGTATTTTAAGATGAAGAATTGCTGTGCTTTACTTTCTCCCAGCCAGTTTCTGGTTTTGGAATTAGGCACATATTGTTGTTAAAATTATATTTTGTGTAATTATTTAATAAAATTATATTTTATATAATTATCTTTTAAGAAATTTCATTTGTATAACCATATTTATACAAGTGCATTGGACTATACTGCTGAAATAGTTTTAGTGCATCTTACCATTTTATGGCATAAAGTGAGCTCTTGATTTTATTTGATTTATTTATATATTTACTCTTATGTATATTTATTTATTATATTTTGAACAGATCTTCAAATTGTTTTTCAGGCAACTCAGATAATTGAAATCCTTCCTAGGCTTGTTCACCTGAGAATTACTTTCCATTCCCTGCACACAGGAAGGGTGAATTATGACAATGTATAGAATTCCTGAGGCATGTCTTTTTTTTCCTTTGTAACTCTGTATATGTTATTTCATTCTGTTATCACCAAGAAGCCTGAAACCATTTTGATTGTCACTTATTTTATCAGAGAGGCTGCTTTAAGCAGGAAAGACTAGGGTTTCCAGGCGGGAATTCCCGTCCATTCTCACGGATTTTTTTCGGTTTCCTGTTCCCGAATCCCGAGATATAAACTGTTTTCTGTTCTCCACAATGAATCGTTTCCACAAAGTGAGCCTATAGTAGCAACTACCTGGGTTCAAGGAGCTGATTTTCCCTATTTCCTAACCAACTTTTCTCGGGATTCGGGAATGGAAAAGCGAAAAAATTCCTGAGAACGGGCGGGAATTCCCACTTGGAAACCCTAGCGATAAATAGAAAAACTGTCTAAGAGATACATTGTGAGTAGTATGTTTATTTCCTATTGTGGATATTACTGGATTCAAGGAGCTGATTTTCCCCATTTCCCAACCAACTTTTCTCGGGATTCGGGAATGGGAAAGTGAAAAGAAATCCTGAGAATGGGCGGGAATTCCTGCCAGGCAGCCCTAGGAAAGACATTTCACTACATTATGTCACATGAGGTCTGCAGGTGGCCATCTAAAGCTGCTTCAGCTGGACTAGGAGTGTTTGGCTTCCTCACATCATCTTCAGCATTTTGTTTTTCAGCCTTATTTTGTTCGCCTCATATGGTTGCAAAAAGGCTGTCATAGCCCCAAGCCTCACTATCATTTTCAAGACAGAAGAAGCAAAGGGGCGAGAAATGGCCTTTTCTTTAGTGACGCTGTGCTTTTTATCAGCAAAGCAAATCTCTGGGAGTTTCCCCAACTGGCTTTCTGTTACAGTGCATGGGCCAGAAGGAAGTCATGGCTGTTAGTGACCATGAGGGGGGCTGGGGAAATGAGTTTGTCTTAGGTCCTTGGGGCTCACCTCTGGGGCTTGACAATTCCCCTAAGATAAAATCTGGAAGAGGGGCGTGATTTTTATGTCACCAAGAAGGCTGTAACCATCTTCAGGTGTATAAAGAAGCGTTCCACAGAATTATAGTCTGAGGAGTGGACATCAATGTAGTAACTGTCAGTGTCCAGCCAGCACATACCACATGACCGCCTCTTCTTTACCATAACGTGCCATTCTGTCACATTTGATAGCTGGGTTTTCCCCTGAGATAACCAGAGAATGCTGTTGTATTTGACATGAGCGCGGTTTAAGGGAAGCAAACCAATCACTGTGGCTTTGGTTGGAGAGAATCTGAACAAGTCACGCCAAGAAGAACGTTGGGATTTCTGTTCTCTATGGAATGAATGCTGATGGGCTGGGGCCACAGGAGGACTTAGAACAGTTACATTCTTACACTTATCCAGTGAGGAAATGGATCCAGTGCAACCTTTGATTACTAGTAACAGTATCGTTAAGTGGAAAGTTGGTCTTTGAACAACAGGCAGAAACAGAGGAGGTAACTATCTCAGGAAAGGGCAGTCCTTGCCCTAAAATACCATCCTTGACAGTACGGAAGCTTTCGTCTACAGCTTGTAAAAGTCAGGACCACTGCTCAGTGGCCATGCAAACTCCATCATCATTCGGCCCAGGCTTGGGGGGATGACTGCAGGGAGGAAAAGAAAGCTAGTCGCCGGAATAAGCCCACAGAGAGGTACTCGTAGGGATTGAGCGCCTCAAGACAGTAGGCAGACAATAAATAAAAGCACGTATCTTCACAGGGCAGGGGAAATGAAAACGAACTCCTGGAAAACCTAGAAACCAGAGTTCATGTGTCAGGGAGGAGGCCAGATGGTGGCACCAGGAGGCGGAGGGTTAGTGTGGCTGAGCAGGGCTGTGGGTGCCTCTTGTCCTGGTGGACAGGCATGGGAGCAGAGGTGGAGGGGGCGGTTCTTCCTGTCTCACAGGGTGTGTGCTTCCACCCGGAGAGGGCAGTTTCCGGCAGCAGGGGGAATGAGGTCTGCAGTTCATCTCCTCTGTGCATGGACTCCTCCCGAAAGGTCAGCAGCAGGAGATGGCTAAAGCCCTCGCAGGTCTTTCGACGCTCGGGTGGTTTCGTCCATGCTGTTATTTTCTCAGCTTCCAATAACTTTTGACTCTTGAAAACATTTTCATTTACAATTTAGTGTCTGTAAAACTGGAGGCAATAATGGGCAGAGGATGTTCTTTGAATGAGAGAAGTTTCATGCCATGAAACGGGCTTCGCTGAAAGCAGCAGGTGGAAACCTCGCGTGTACCCCTCAGTGGAGAGCCGCACGGTGAAGCGAGGATGGTGGCGGGTGAAGAGGGTGCCCTAATTGTCCGCTTGCCCTGGTGTATGTGCTTTTCCCTCAGGAACGCTTGGCTTTTGAGGGATTGGGGACTTCAGGGGGGTGCAGTAAACAAGCGAGGCTCTGGTCTGTGTGTCTCTGGTCGTGTGTTCTAGCACACACTCTGGTTCTGTACTCAGTGCAGGATGTGAGAGCCTCTGGACACCGCCCTGGCTCAGACCGGCTGTTACAGAGCGAGACAGACCCATGCTGACTAAGGCGGCTTATGCAAATCTCCTGCCAACCGGATTTTTCAGAAGCTTAATTTCAGATGGGTCCTGCAGAGGTTTTTAAATAGTTTAGGATTTGGTTCTCTTCAGTTTTAAAAGACCTTCGTATAGAATAAGCTCTCTGTTAGGACTGATCAGGAATTAGTTGATTAGGTGGGATTAGGCCATTATTTCTTTACGGAGGATTACTAAGAGTGTTTTAGTTAAATGAAAATCATACAACAGCTTTTTAGCTTTCTTTTTTTTCCCTCTTCCTTTTTTTTTTTTTTGGTTCCATTTCCAGCTCCCATTCTATCCCATGGCCTGCCAAGCTTCCCCAGGTACTCCCCAGCGAAATACACTGTGAAGGCAGTTGTGTGAAGCTAAGCGCCTCTTCTTGGGTGGGTTAGAGCAGAAGTGCTTGGGATTCCGGGGTGCACTCCCACGCCACTTTGGGCTCTAAGCATTCCTCGTGCTGGGAGGTAGAGAGACGCCTGTTTAGAGTATCCCCCCCCCCCATCCCATTGTGACTGCAGACTCCAGGTGTGGGCTCGGTCTTGTTCTAAGGGCCCTGGACATTTGGAGGCCTTATTACAAAGGCACAGACTTGACTGTAGGTGTCGTGTTTCACGGCCATGCTACAGTGTGAGGAACGCGGCATGGCTTGTGCCTGGTGAACGCTGCTGGGCCTGTTGTGCTGCACGGTGATGGGAAACCAAAACCTTTCAGGGAGGCATAGCTCTTAACCTCTGTGCTGTGTGGCCCAGATCAGAATTCCATGTCATTTCAAAGCTCCTTAGGTGAGTAATTCCAGCTCCATTGCAGAGGAACATTGTCAGTGATGTCACTTGGTCGTCCGCAAGTGTTTCTTAAAATGAAGCCTAAGAACAACCTGCAGCAGCACCGCCTGGAGGGGTGGGAGCTTCTCAAATTCAGATTCCCAGGCACCGCCCAGACCTACTTAGGGGGGCAGGGCCCAGGCATCTGCATTTTAACATGCTCTTGGGTGAGTGTGGCTCCCACTAAGTGTCCGAGCCTTGTGGTGATCAGGAGTCCATGCCTGGCAGTGGCCCTGCCCCAGAGCACACTGGAATCCCAGGTGAGGAGTTGTGCCCAGTGTGTGCCCAGCCCATGCTGGCTCCAGCCTGGCAGGTGACCTACTGCGAAGGTTATGTGGGAAGTTTAGCTTCGATGGGGACAGCTGTGTTGGGCTGCCAGGACAAAATCACTCAAAGGACAGACTCACCCTTTTCTTCCTTTGAACTGGAAATCGTGTAAGTGGTCCATGGGTGAGGGCAAGGGGACAGACAGAACAGGCATTCGGGGCCTTGTTAGGGTCATCGGCTGTTCAGAGCCTTCATTCCAGTGTCCCTGTGCTAACACCCCCTACACACACACACACGCACACACACACGCACACACACGTGCGCACACACACACACGTCTCCGTATATCAGCAGGGGGTGAGGCAGCTGGGGATGGACAGAAACTATTTTCATTGATTCTTACAGGTTTTAAAGCTTCCTGGTCTTGCCAGTCTGAGCTTGACTCCCACACAGGCCCTCTTGGTTAGTCTCACCTGGCCTACAGGTGCACGGGACACTGGTACACTTTCAGCTGCTGAGTCTACTGGAGACCCTGAGGTCAGAGCGGCCCCAGGGCTCCCTCCGCTACACCTCCCGGCCCCGCCCTCAGTGTGTACTTCGGCACAGAATGGAGCTTGCCACGTCACTCTTCCTTGGAGTTAGGAGCTAAGGATCATACCTCTGGGCACGTCTCCCACGTCACCCCACCCTCCTCAGTACTGCCTTTGTTCTCCATCTGTACATTCGATTAGATTTAAAGCTTCTTGTTTGTGCCACAGGGTGAGCCCAGGCCGGCTCTGTGACTCAAGGTGAAAAACAAACAGCAGGGTAAACCTCAAAAGTAGAAGGAAGGAAAAGAAAAAAATGAATGAACTACAAAAACAAGAAACAAGAGGATTATGTAAGGCTCAGTCTTTGAAATCTCCACGAATACTAAATAATAAAAATATAGAAACATGATTAAATTATATTAGGAATAAAAAAGACATACTATAGATAAAGTAGAGTTTGTAAAGATCGTAAGGAAATTGTAAGTACACTTTTATGCATATAAATTTGAAAACTTATATGGAATGGATATTTTCTAGGAACGTGGTAATTACCAGAATCACTCAAGAAGTGGAAAACATAAATAGAAGAATGAAAGAACTCGTTAACAATACAAAGCTTGCTCTCCCAAAATTCACAAGGTTCAAGTGGTTTGCGTAACACACAGACTATTTTAGAGAACAGAAATCCGGAGAGCAACCCTGCTGCTTTGTGAGTGTAAGAGCTCGCAGTGGGCACCGGGGAGAAGAAATGTAAGAGCAGACATTACAGGCCAGTCGATCACACTGATGGTTACAGAGTCCAAAAAAAAAAAAAAAAGTCAAAAAAAAAGAAGTGGTACCTCGGTTTTCGAACGTCTCCGTTGACAAACATTTAGGTTTATGAACGCCGTAAATTTTATAGATCTATGGTATCATTAGATAGTAAAATTCATGTTAAATTTGCAATTTTAGGGGTTGATTTTAAGGGTCTGGAATAGCTTAATCCATTTTGCATTACTTTCTATGGGGAAACCGTGCCTCGGTTTTCGAATGTTTCAGAACTCGAACGGTCTTCCAGAATGGATTACGTTCGAGGTACCCCTGTACTTCACACACATATACACTCAATAATGTCGGTGGTGGTGAGCTTGCCTTGGAAAAGCAGGCCCACTGCCTCTCTCCCCTGAGCCATGGGGTCTTGTTACCATGGTGAGTGTATCCTGGTGCGAGACTTTACCCTTATCTTTGCAAAACCAGAATCTTTTTTTTCTTTTTTTTTCTTGCTTGTTTTATTTGGGTTTTTTTTTTTTTTCTGCTTTGCTTTGTTTTATTGTCAGCAAATCAAAGCTAGATTTGTCTATCAGGGGCAGGCTCAAACTAAATTCGCAGATTGCATGAATCCAGAATTTTAATCGTGTAAAAAGAAACCCATAGGACAGCAACCCCAGCCTTGAAATACCGTTGCCTTGCGTGACTCTGGTGCTGTTTCCCCTTGAATCGTTCCACGGGAAGCCGAGACATGGCTGGGGGCCTGCTTGCAGACACGCAGGAAGAGGTCCCTGCTGTGAAGGCTGACATTCGGTTTCCCCACTGCCAGCAGGTTTCCTCCTACACGGGACACCAAATCATAATGAGAACATGGGTTGGGCGTTGAATGCTCAGGGTAACATGGGCCTCATGTCCCTCTCTAGGGACGCCTCTGGAAGCCGGGACCCTGGATGTGCCCACGCAGGCTCAGAGATGTTTTTAACCTTGCTTTTTCAGTCTTGTAAAATGTGTGTATTTCCCATCTCTTCTGTGATAGAAACCTATTTTGTGTTAACATGATGCTTAATTATTATCAATCGAGTTGTGTAATATTTTCCTTAAAAATCTGAGTTAAATGGGCGTTTCATGGAGGTGGAGCAGTGTTTGCCCCGTGTTTCTGCATTCCCTGATGCTCTATTTGGTCACCATGGCCACCTCACAGCCAGTGGGGACTAGCTCCTGGCCCTGCCCCCTCCCCCTGGCCTCATGAGGTTCAGGAGCTCTCCTTCATTGACATGTGCTTCTCCATGTCCCCTGAATTTCTACCACCTGGCCTCTTCTTGCGGGACTAGGAATTCTTCGTCCTCTAAGTGACCGTGCAGTTCTCCATTCAGACCTTGTGTGTGCATTCACACGCGTGTCTCGGGCCCATCTCTTTGGCCCCGTTTTCAGGTGACTAGAGAAAGTTTCAGTCCATCTTCCATGATGACAGTCCCTGGTAACACACAGCTGCCAAATGTGTGTCATAAACCTGCCTTAGAATTACAGGGACCTTCCCAGTGTTCAGAGTCCTTTTTCATACATTTTTATTTGATGTCCCCAATAACCATGCAGGATTGTAAGGGCCGTTTTCACAGATTGTCCTCTGTGGTGTGAGCACCTCCGATGACAGGGTTAGTAACCAAGGTAAACCACGGGCAAAGACGCACTTCTGTATTACTCTGCTCACCACGAGTAGCCCTCTGTGTTGTCACACAGAGTCCTGAGCCTCCCAGCCTGAAGATGTCTACTTGCTGCTTTTCTCAGTGTCTTGGTCACCTGCAGTGTGACATCTGCATCAAAGGCAGGTGCCTCGGAGACAGTTACCTTCACCCTGAGGGCTACGTTGCTGCTGAGATCAGCCAGTTTTTCCATGCAGTCAAGAGTTCGCATATTAATAGCCTTGTGGCCTCAGAGAAATTTAAACCTAAATTAAGGATTTTTTAGAAGAATGTTTGTGTCCAGTTTCTGAGGTCCCAGAATGAGCACTGCTGACCCGTGCCCCGGAGACCTGCGTGAGCTTGACCTTGGCTGCAGCATCACGCTGGGAGGGAGAACAAACTTCCTGCTGGCTCTCCCTGCTGCTGACGTCAAATAAATGACACTTTCCACTATTCCCAAAGGAAGGCTGAGTGCGAATGGCCCGCAGCCCCCAGTGTCTCCATATCGAACAACTTTCGCCAGCTGTGCAGCAGTCGAGGCCACATGGCAGCCCTGCAGCAATTTGCACCAACATTTATTCTATTTCTTTTTAAAGAAATTCTACTACGCCCCCTTTCCTTGGTCCCGTGAGGATGTGCTACGTCACTGCGTGCAACATGCTCCTTAGTTTTCATTTAAAATAGGGCACCTCTCGCGTTTCTGCAGACTCCTAGCAAAGTCTGGTGCCTTCTGAATATGTATGTCAAGAAATTTTAGTAAAATATGAGAGCAGCCTCCCTGAGCATCGTGAGAAGTGTTTGCAGAGCGCTGAGGCGGTTCCCAAGGCCGGTGAAGACGAGGCTTCCTGCGGAGGAAAGGAGCGAGCAAGACAGGATTGGATCTGTTAAGCTATGATTTGAGAGTGGAAAATGTTTCCTTCTCTTTTTGTAATTCTCACGGGGCTGCGCAGGCCGGTGCTCAGAGCCGTGGAGGCAGTGTGCTGGGCCCAGCGTCCCCTCTGTGCTCATGGGACCTACCTGCAGAGGACAGGGCCTCCTTTCATTCCACATCGCAGTGCTGGGCAGTGACGGCAGTCTTTGGTCATTTGTTTACAGTTGACCCAGGCAGAGTCTTATCCTTCATTGAACAATCAGCTAATTCTTGAAATTGGAAAAATAAAACTAGCCTGTCAGTCTGCTTGTCCTTAAAGACTCAGCTGCTGGGAGCTCTAATGAGCAACAATATTACTTCCAGAAAGCATTTTCCCCCAAGCAGCAACTGTATGTTACACAGTTTCCTCGTGATTAATTAAAATCAAGCTAACCATTTTGTGATTCTGCCCTAATTGCTTTTTAATTGCAGCAGTTTTCTTGCTCATTTTCAGACTGTGCTTTTCTGAAGTAGTTCTCCCGGTCGGGATGGAGGGTCAGCGTCAGCCCCAGCTCCCACTTCAGTCCTGGACTGCTAGAGTGCTTGGGCCATGGCCGAGCATCTTGTAACGCTCGGGGGGTATACACGGTGGCTTGTAAACCCCCGTGTCCTCGTCCCACTGACTTCCCATTTGAGAAACTCCTCTAATTCTGGGAGCAGGTCGCTCACAGCTGTGTTCAACTTCATGGGACTGAGGAGCAGGTTTTTGTAATGCACTGGCCCCACGGAAGGTTTCGGCGTCTCGGGTCCCAGCGGCAGCGTGTGTAACCGTGTGAGCTGAGGGCATGCTCACAGCTCACGTGTGCCAGCGTGGAGGGACCCATTGTGGGGCTGACTGACAGGTCCCTGCCCTACTGCAGGCTCACAGCAAGACATTTCCCCCCTCTCCACCTCGGGTATTTCTGTTTCTTAGGGACAAAGATGCTCTAGCATCTATCCCAGCCTCTTTTCTGAGCTGGTGTCAGTAGTGTCACCAGATTGGTGACTCTGCCCTCAAACCATGCTGGGACTGCTTCCAGGATCCTCGCCGGTTGCAGCGTTCTCTCGGGATCTTCTGGAATGTTACCTCTCTGCTGGCGTTTCAGGTCCATGGAGCCTGCCCTCAAGGGTCCCTCGTGGGTTCTGCTAGCCTGGTCCTCCCTTTACTGGCCGTTTCTGTCTCTGGTGGAGGGTGCTTCAGCGACTCCAGCCTAGAGGTGTCAGAGTTGTGGTCTTCAGTGGCCGTTCTGTGCGCTGCCAGTTTTCTGTCTGTAGGGACCAGGCCTTACTGTGTCTGTGAGAAAGGCCTTGTTGTAACTGGCCCGTAGTTTGCAGGCCTGCTCCCTGAATGGCTTTGTTCCCAGGCATTCCCAGGCTTCTCTCAGCAGAGCTGCCGGGCTGAGGTTACCGTCTGTCCATCCCTCACACGCGCCGGCTTGCACCGTCACCTGCATTGTTGGGAGCCGGCCTGGTGGGGTGAGGGCCGTGCACCCTGCTGTCCAGGGTCAGGGTGAGCAGTCCGGGGTCCTGCCAGGTTGCAAATACAGTTTTGTGAAGAGGAACAGGAGCTCCTCACACTTGCTGTAGGCAGAGTGGGAAACGAGGAGAGAGCAGCGACAGAACCACTGTGAACCGCCAGAAAATCGCGTCTTGGGGTGTGTCTGCGTGTGACAGTAAACGGGTCTCATGGTTTCAAAACATACTTTTCTCAACATGTTAGAAAGATGTTCTCAATATGTTACTTTTCGCTGAAATCTTTCAACTTTCAAAACACTAACTTTGGTTGTGTATTTCTGTTCCCTTCTGCCCCATTGTCACTTTACCTCAGAAGAGGCCAGAACCTTATATGGACAACAGGTTCACCCTAGAACGTCCCTCCTGGAGGCTCAGCCTGCGTACCCCCGGGGCCTGGCCGAGGCTGGTCTGGTCCGCTGTGCAGAGCACCCTAGAACGTCCCTCCTGGAGGCTCAGCCTGCGTACCCCCGGGGCCTGGCCAAGGCTGGTCTGGTCCGCTGTGCAGAGCACCCTAGAACGTCCCTCCTGGAGGCTCAGCCTGCGTACCCCCGGGGCCTGGCCGAGGCTGGTCTGGTCCGCTGTGCAGAGCACCCTAGAACGTCCCTCCTGGAGGCTCAGCCTGCGTACCCCCGGGGCCTGGCCGAGGCTGGTCTGGTTCGCTGTGCAGAGCACCCTAGAACGTCCCTCCTGGAGGCTCAGCCTGCGTACCCCCGGGGCCTGGCCGAGGCTGGTCTGGTCCGCTGTGCAGAGCACCCTAGAACGTCCCTCCTGGAGGCTCAGCCTGCGTACCCCCGGGGCCTGGCCGAGGCTGGTCTGGTCCGCTGTGCAGAGCACCCTAGAACGTCCCTCCTGGAGGCTCAGCCTGCGTACCCCCGGGGCCTGGCCGAGGCTGGTCTGGTCCGCTGTGCAGAGCACGTTCTTGCTCTTCCTCAGGTGTCAGCGGAAGCAGTGGCGGGTGGACCTCCCGGCCACCAGTGTGGTGATCACGTTTCACAATGAAGCCAGGTCGGCCTTGCTCAGGACGGTGGTCAGGTGAGTCCGGGGGATGCCGCCCACTGCCCACGCGGGAGGGATACTGTCCCCGCAGAGCCAGGTCGGGCGTCACCTGGTGTGCACTTCAAGGAGAGGCCGGTGGCTCCTCCAGCGAGGATTGGCGCCAAAATATGAGAATTCTCACCCCAAGTGATGCCCATGAAAGGCCTACACCCTTTATCTTTGTCTTTTCTCAGTGTGCTGAAGAAAAGTCCGCCCCACCTGATAAAAGAAATCGTCTTGGTGGATGATTACAGCAACGACCGTAAGTACTGAGGCCCCCCCCCCCCAGGTTTGTCCCCCTCAGTGCCGGCTTCCTGTGCTGGGGGTGTGATGAGGAGTTTCCTGAAAAGGCCAGAAATCTGGGCTGCAGAAAGGAGGCACCTCTGTGATGCCTGAGGATGTCACCGGCTGTCGATGTCCAAGAGTTGCTTTTTGAACGGAACGCGGAGCCCCTGACAAGCTTGAGGCTCAAAGTGCTCTGCTTCTTTTCTTTTCCTAGCTGAGGACGGGGCTCTCTTGGGGAAAATCGAGAAAGTACGAGTCCTCAGAAACGATCGGCGAGAAGGTAAGGCTACTCATAATTCCACAGGAAGACCATTGAATTCTGAGTTGTCCTGAGCCTGGCAATTACAGAAAGAAAGGTTCCCATTGGAAGAACAGTTAGCCGTGTACACCTGCCATCTGTCTCCCTCTATCACGGCCTCTAGGGAACTTCTCTCAGCAAACAAACGACAGACACTCAAAGCTTCACTAATTGACATTGTTTGTATACTGGGGCAAGAGAGCAAGAGACATTTTCATTTCCGTATTTAGAAAATTAGCTTCTCCTTCTTTTACAACCTAGGAAGTCTGTTCAGTCCCTTGAGCACTAGAGTTTAGAAGAAAAAGGAAGATTCAGCAATGAGATGCTTAATGACTCCGTCCTCCAGGCATCTGACAAATGACAGGGAGTGTCCAGCCAAGGCAGCCCGTCCTAAGCGGGAACGAGCCTGTAGTCCATGCTTCTTGGGTTTTGCAAATGCCAGCCTCAGCCTCTTTGCTGAGCTGGGCTCGTCGAGTCTACTTTGTTGGCAGTTACAAGAGAGTCTCCAAAGGGGGAGGTGTTGCTTTGAAGTGACTGGAAAGGAAGCTCCAGCCGTCATGTGATGAGCACCTGGTGTGTCCGTGTCCTCAGAGAGCGTGGTGGCTGGACCCTGGGCTTCTCCAGGGTCTGAAAAACCTGTCTGCCGATCTTGAAAGCAGGGCCGTTTTTGCTGTTGATCCCGGGCTGGTGGCTGTCGTCTGATCAGTGTGCACTGTTCCTCCTGGTTCTCTGTGCAGTCCAGCTGGAGTAAGGATTGCGCTGCTTCTTACTTAGCAAGAAGGTAATCAGCCAGGAAAGTGGTCAGAGCGATGTCATCAGCAGCGTAGTTAACCAGCTGGAGGCCGTCCACCACATGGTCCAGATACACAGCGTGGGACCGGCCTTGCCCCTCAGGGAGCTGTTTGCTGGGTTCACACTCGTCTTCCGAGCTTCAAGTCCACCCAAATCTTGAGATCAAACCAAAATCTTGCATTGCATTTGGCCCTAAACAAACTACATGATCACTTTTGAATTTGAACTCAAAGTATCTGCTGGCGCAGGGAAAAAGAAAAGGAGGACAAAAAAATATGTTCCATTTTCCAGGCCTTAGAGAGTGCTTTTAAACCGCTTACAAATCAAAAAAAAAGGTATCTAAACATAGACTTTTCATTTGCTGTAAGTTATGTTATGTATGGGTATGTATGTGTTGTGTGCGTGTGTGTATGTATGTGTATGTGTGTGCGTTTGTATGGGTGTATGCCTGTGTGTATGCATGTATGTGTATGGGTGTGTGTACTTACCCCATGTATTTAAACATCTACACAAGAAGACAGAGAAAACAGTCACATAAATATCAGGTTGTCAGAGAGAGGCCTTGGGTTCCATATTAGTGCTCGGCCGTCACTGCCGGCAGTTCTCAATCTGATGCTTTATTAGAACCGCTGGGGAACTGAAAGATGACCCTGGCTTGACCCTACCCACAATTAAAGAAAAATGTCTGGATTTCTAGGGGTGAGGCCTGGGCATCAGCATTTTTTAAGCTACTTAGATGACTGTGATGTGCTCTGAAAGTTGAAAACCTAATACTTCTTCTTGTGTTACAGATGGAAATATTAAACCCAAAGACATTAAGTGGCTTTCTCAAGGTCATTTAGCTGTTTAATGACAGCGATGGGGCCAAAACCATGTTCAGAAACTGAATTCTCTGCATTTTTTTTATTCCTACTGTCTTGCCTTCTTTTGTATTGATTTATTTGTTCCAGTTTTATTGAGACATAATTGACATATAACAGTATTTGTTCAAGATGTACAAAACAGTGATTAGAAATATGTATAGATTGTGAAATGGTCACAGTAAGTTTCAGTGACATCCATCACCACACACAGTTACTATTTTTTTCTTGTCATGAGAACTATTACGATTTATCTCTTAGCAACTTTCAATTATGCAGTACAGTATGTTAATTATAGTCACCATGCTGTATATTACATCCCCAGGACTTATAACTGGTAATTTGTACCCTTTGACCCTCTTCACTTGTTTCCCCCACCCCCCACACCCTGCCTCTGGCAACCACCAATCTGTTCTGAGTCTATGAATTCAGAGTTTTTAGATTCCACATATAAGTGAGATCATATAGTATTTGTCTTTCTCTGTCTGACTTATTTCACTTACATAATACCCTCTAGGTCCATTAATGTTAGTGCAGATGGCAGGATTTCTCGTTTTTTATGGCTGAATATTTGTGTGTGTGTGTGTGTGTGTGAGAGAGAGAGAGAGAGAGAGAGATTTCTTTATCCTATCCTCTATCAGACACTTAGGTGCCTTCCATGTCTTGGCTATTGTAAGTAATGCTGCAGTGAACATGGGGTGCAGATATCTCTTTGAGTTAGTGATTTTGTTTCTTTTGGATAAATACGCAGAAATGGAAATCTTGGATCATAAGGTAGTTCTATTTTTAATTGTTTGAGGAACCTCCATACTGTTTTCCACAGCAGCTGCACCAATCTGCAATCCCACCAACAGTGCACAGGGGTTCCCTTTTCTCCATATCCTCGCCAGCGCTTACCTTTTGTCTTTTTTATGGCAGCCATTTGACAGGTGAGGTGATACCTAGTTGTGGTTTTGATTTGATTTCCTAGACATGACTAGTAATGTTGAGCGTCTTTTTATATACCTGTTGGCCATATGTATAGCTTTTGGAAAAGTATCTACTCGGTGTCTCTGCCCTTCTTTTACTTGGATTGCTTGTCGGGTTTTTGTTTTTGTTTTTGCTATTGAATTGTAGAAGTTCTTCATATACTTTGGATATTAACCCCTTATTAGATATATGATTTGCAAGTATTTTCTCCCATTCCAGTTTGCCTTTTCATTTTGTGAATTTTTTTTTCTTTGTAGGAGCTTTTTAGTTGGATATCACATTTGTTTATTTTTGTTTTTGTTGTCTGTGTTTCTGGTGTCAAATACAAAAAAAATTGTTGCCAAAATTGATGTCAAGGCACTTACCCCCTATATTTTCTTCTAGGAGTTTTATAGTTTTAGGTCTTACATTAAAGTCTTTAATCTATTTTGACGTAATTTTTGTGTGCAGTGCGAGATAAGGTCCAGTTTCATTCTTTTGCATGTGTCTGTCCAGTTTCCACAACAGCATTCATTGAGGAGACTGTCCTTTCCCCATTGTATAGTTTTGGCTTCTTTGTTGTAGATTAATGGACCATGTATGCATGGGTTTATTTCTGGGCTCTCTCTTCTGTCCCATTGATGTATACTTCTGTTTTTATGCCAATACCATACTGTTTCGATCACTATAGCTTTGTAATATAGTTAATACAGTTTGAAATGATTTTTTTACGATTCCATTTGACTTCTTGTAGCTGTGTATACTTTTTTTAGTGGATGCTTTGAGGATAACAACATACATCTTTATCATATAACCATCTACTTAGAGTCAGTGTTGCACCACTTTACCTATTGTGCTTCCCCAACAATAAGACCGGGTCTTATATTAAGGTTTACTCCAAAAGATGCATTAGGGTTTATGTTCAGGGGATGTCATTCTGAAAAATCATGCTAGGGCTTCTTTTCCGGTAAGGTCTTATTTTGGGGGAAACATGGTGACATGTAAGAACCTGGTGACATTTTATTTCCACCTCTATTCCCTGTTCTATGTAATGTTATCATAAGGTTTTCTTCTACATGTATTTTAAACCTCACAAAGAAGTGTTAAAATGTTTGCTTTAAATAACCAGTTATCTTTTAAAGAAATCAAGAGAATATGTATATGGACTGTTAAATGTATCCTCATATTTTTCATTTCCAGAATCTTCTTTCCTTTGCGTAGTTTCAGATTTCCATCTAGTGACATTTCCCTTCAGACCAAAGAACTTCCTCTAGAACTTTCTTTTTCTTGTAGTCAATAAAACCTCTCAGTTTTTGTTTACCTGAATAATCTTTCTTTGTCCATTATTGAAAATATTTTCTCTGCACAGAATTCTGAGTTGACAGTTTTTCCTTCAGCACTTTAAAAATGCCATTCCAGTGTCTTCTGGCCTCTGTTTTCTGTTCAGAATGTATTGTCCCTTGCATGTCATTGGTGTTTCTTCCGGCTTCTTCATAGATTATTTCTTCATCTTCAGTGTTTAGGAGTTTAACTATGACGTGCCTGGATTCAGTTTTCTTTGTATTTATTCTGCTTCAGCTTTGCTGATCCTGTTGAATATGGAATCTGGTGTTTTCCCCAAAATTTGGGGAATTAATTAGCCTTTTATTTCTTCATGTATTTTTTTCTGCCTCGTTCTTGGACTTCAGTTGCAAGAAGTGTAACCACTTGATATTATCTCACAGAGCACTTAGACTTCTCTCTTTCTCTCCCTCTCCCTCTCCCTTTTCCTCTCTCTCTCTCTGTCCCTCAATATTTTTTCTCTCTGTTCACCAGATAGATCAATTTCTATTGCTCCATCTTCAAGTTCACTGGTCCTTCTGCCATCCCCATTCTGCTGTTAAACCCAGTCAGTGAATTTTTCATTTCAGAAATAGCAATTTTCAGTTCTGGAATATCCATTTGAATCTTACGGTTTTTATTTCTCTGCTGAGATTCTCCATCTGTTCACTTATTACAACCATCATTTTCTTTGAGTTCTTGTACATAGTACAATAGATGCTTTACATTTTTCACCTGTTAATTCCAATATCTGGGTCCTGTCAGTGTGAGTTTCTGTTGACATTTTTCTTCTGGGTGTGGGTCACATTTTCCTACTTTTACTCAGGCCTAGAAATTTTTTATTTTATAATGGACATTGTAAATTACAGATTCTGTGTTTTTTTTTCCTTTAGAGAGTTTTTTTTTTCTTTAGAGAGTGTTGATCTTTGTTGTATTGGACAGTTAAATTATTGGCTGATGACCTTGAACTTGTGTAGGCTTGTCTTTGTACTTTTCTAGGATGAATATATCTTGGGTAAATCCCTTATTCCTGAGATAGTCTGTATTCCTAGATGTGTTTCTCCTGGAGTTTATGTAGAACTGAGGTTTTTACCAAGCCCTTCTAACTTGGTGGGATTGAAGTTCCAAATTTTATGACCCTGTGGTGGATACCAGCTGGAATCCGAGTTCTTTCTGCTTTCTTAATTATTTCTTTTCAGACTCCTTGGGTCTCCCCTGTGCCTGCATGTTCAGGAGTTAGCCACAGATTTGAAGGGAGGTTGCCATTAGATTTGGGGTTTACCCCTTTCCAGGACCTTGTCCTCCAGTTGCCCACCAGCCTGGAAGTCCAGAATGCGGTCCTCTGACGTCTCCGCCGGAAAGGCTGCGTTGCAGTGGGTTGGAGAGCAACTTCAGGGGAACGCCATATAAACACAGACTTCACTCGGTGTGATTTTCTTCTTTTAAGGGTTGAATCCCCTCTAGTTTCTGCCTGCTTCTGGCTAGTCTTGAGCCCTTTTCAATATTGCTTTTTCTGTTTTGCTCAGAGTTTATCATTGTTATCTGAGTGAGGGTTTGCAATTCCAGAACTAGGAATCTTCTGTCTTGTTCCCCTCCTCTAGCATACAGCTCTGTAAGAATCACTGAAACCCCATTTCGACTACTCTATAGAAAGGAAGTTAAGACACTTATCTTCACTGGCTGTGAATAGTCATGTCACTTTCGTGTTTAAAGCCCAACATACATAGCAAAGCCATTTATGACCTCATTATCTAGGGATAAATGTGCTATTTATGAAAAGACTTGGTGTGATAATGAAAATGTGAGTTAACAGATCACAAGTATATACATTGTGTGCTTTGATTAGTAGTGTAACTAATTTTGTGTAAAAGTTACAATGTTGGGATTTGTTATTTCTGTTACGCAACTTGAGATAAGTCTTAGAATACAGAGGTATTTACAACACTGTTACCATTAAATTATCACCATTGAAATCAGCACCATTAGCACCTAAAGTGTCTGGGTGACACGTTCTTTAGCCCAGTTAACTAGAAAACTGTTTCTGTGTCAGAGGAAAATAGCTTTGAAAGTCCTACACCTCAGTTATTTGATAAAGGAGACTTCATTATGTAAATGCCTTTGTCAGAAGGCAGTAGTTCTAAGAAAGGTGTCTTCCTAGTCATCCAAGTGACTTAAAAAAAAAAGTCCCGACAGGACTCGGTCTTGGTGGCCAAGGGCAGTGTTGACCTGTCCACACAAGCTGCGGTGAGCTCTGCCCAGCCAGAGGGCAGCAGAGCCAAGCGGGGTGCTGGCATAGTGCTGGGCGTGCTGTGCTCACACCCTTCATTCTCCCCCCTTCACAGGCCTGATGCGCTCACGGGTGCGGGGGGCCGATGCGGCCCAGGCGAAGGTCCTGACGTTCCTGGACAGCCACTGTGAGTGCAACGACCACTGGCTGGAGCCCCTGCTGGAGAGGGTGGCCGAGGTGAGGCAGGCTCACGGTGCTTTTCCCTGATTCTGGAAAGGGGGAACATTTGTTCTCATGGTAGGAGTCTGTCAGTCGGGAAGAACCTCACTTGACAAGTAGGAGGCAGGGCCAGCAAAGGCCAGTGCAAACCTGATGGGTGTACACCTCTTCTTAGGTGGAGATGGGTGTCGGCTCCTCCTTCCCTGCAGCTCTGCAACCAGCTCCGTGAGTCAGGAGGGCAGGGTGCTCATGGTAGCTGAGTGCTTGCTGCTGTCGCTGTGGGGGCCCCTGGGGATACGACTGGGCTGTGAGAGCGGCTTGCAGGTTCGTGGGGGAGGGGCGCAGCAACCGCACAGCGGCTGTGTAGACTCTCCAGGGGGCCACAGGCACTTTTTGTGCACCTTTGTCTTCTAGAAGCGTCATCACTGTATTACATCTGCCCTTTTGTCATTTCTCTTGCCTTCTGCTTGTTTTATTGACTTTCTTTCCTCCCGACTGAGAAAGCCTTTCCTTGGGGTGATAGAGCAAACCTAAAGTACTGGAAACAAAATGAGCAAGGTGTTCTTGTACAGCACAGCCAGGCTAGCTGATGGGCAGTAAGTCTGGACTATGAAATAACCGCGGGCTACTGGTATTTTGATAATCATATTCACCACCGCTTACCAGATTCTAACCACATACTAGACACTTTGTATATTACCTTTAACCCAGGTGTTACCCCATTTGACAGGTGAGAAAACTGGTTCAGGGAACTTGAATAACTTATCGAAAAGCATGCAGGTGGCAGGGCCAGGATTGCAAGGCAGGGGTCGCTACTACCCTGGCCGAGCCTCTTTGTACACGCACACGGCTCGCTCCGAGAAGAGCCCGTCTGGCTGCCCCTGCCCACCCCTCCCTCCACCGCTGCCTCGGAATGCAGGGACAACACAAAAACTGCAGCCAAGATATTAGTGTGTGTGAAGGCCACTGGCTTCTGTACTTACATCTCAAGGACCCCTTCTTTCCGAAATTAAGGGTGGAAAGAGTTGAGAGTATTGATTCTCACTAATTGCAGTCCAGTCAGAAGAACTAGGAATAAACGAAGCAGACTTACAAGTACAGCCCCCGTGTCCTCTGCTCCCACCCGCAGGCACAGGCCAGGCCGGCCAGGGGCCTTGTCCTCTCACTTTAGCACAGCCATGGGCTTTCTTCCCATGCCCCTCAGCTGGGTGCCGTTAGAGTTTTGTACTCTCGCGGTGTGTTTCTCTGGTGTATTATGTTCTGAGTTGTGCCAGTTCGGTGTCTGACTGGCTTTCGACATCTTTCTTTTGGCTCACACGGGTTCTTTAAATGGCTCGGTGGGCACTCCTTTGTTAACGTCAGCTGGGCAGGGCCTCCCACCAGCACCAGCCACATGACTATGAGGAGGACAGGAGGTGGAAAGGCCTTGTGTCCCAGCCTCTCCTGCCGGAACAGTGGCGGTGCGGCGTGGAGAGATGCCGCAGCCTCTGAGGAGGCTTTTGTTCGTAGACTCAGTGTAGACAGACTGAGAATCTGGAATTCTCTAGTCACTTTGTTGTACCTCCTGCTGTAATAACACTGGCCCTCTGCACGTCACAGCCCCTCGTGTGCCCGTAGAAACGTGCTCCCAACTTGGCTGTGTGGGCGTCTCAGCCACCAGTCCACCCCTGAGCTTCCCTGCAGCTCACAGATAACTGAGCTCAGATTCTGTCAGAATGAAAACAGCCAATGGTTGGAAGTTTAGACGTTTGGGAAAACAGAAAAGGACCCTGGGAACACGCTGGTGTCATCCAAGGCTTCAGCCAAATGAGCTGAGCCTGGACTGTCTCCTGCCCAGCCGCCGCCACCGTCCCTCAGTGCAAAATGGGCCCCGTCTGTGGTGGCACAGAGCAGACGCCTAGCTGGGCGGGCCAGGGACACGGGGACCGGGACACGGGCACCGGCTCCCCGCAGCGGCCAGCACGCACACGCTCTCCTGTGGCCGGGTCTGTGTGTGGCTGGTACCTACTCCCGTCCTTTGTCATTTGTTCCAGGACAGGACTCGTGTCGTGTCGCCCATCATCGATGTCATCAACATGGACAACTTCCAGTACGTGGGGGCGTCCGCTGACTTAAAAGGCGGTAGGTGCTGCCACATCCCCCGCCTGGCCGTCCCCTCCCTCCACACCATGTCTCAGCGCCGTTCCCTCTCATGGCACGGCTGACGGTGACAGCAGCTTCCGCATGGCTGTACCTGTGCCCTAGCTGAGTCCCGTCATGAGGGCTGTCACTCCCGTTAGCGGTTCCTTTTCCCTCTCCTCTCGTGCCTCCCTGACCTCCTGTGGCCACTGTGACACAGGCTCAGCACGCACTCCCGGTGTCATCTTTAGTCAGAAGATGCAGCCTTCTCGCTGGGTGTCGGGGAGGGGCCCCAGGCCGCATGTGACAAGTGCCCCAGAGCTTAGGCTCGAGGAGTTTAAGGGGCCAGAGCCCCGCTGCACCTCCTTTCTCATGCCGGCTCCTCAGCCTGCGTGTCCTTGGTGGCAAAGCCATCTGCCTGGTCACCCAGGTGGACACGTGGTCACCACCCAAGCCCACTGCCACCAAGTCCTGCTGATTGTACCCCCGACGTGTGGTTGGTTGTTGGTGCCTCCTCCCCACCCAGACCACCCACCTCACTGCTGGGTAACGTGTGTCTGAAGGACCACACCAGTGTCGTTGGTCCTCACAGCGTTTGGACGTGTCCCCTCAAACCCACCCTCCATGGAGCCCCCAGAATGTGTAATACTCTTCTTTACCTTCTTCAAAATGATCGAAGGCCCCAAAGAACTTTGGATCATGTGGGTTATAACATCACCATTCACTGTATTAGAAAGTAAAGCTGAGACATTGTTGAAACACAAGTCCTGTTGTCCGTCAGAGTGCTGAGACTACATGTCCCACAGCTTCTGGAAAACTCTCTCATGCACTTTTGGAAGGATGAGCGTCAATTGACAAAGGCATGTAAGGCTTAGTATAAATATAAAAGTTGTTTTGATGTTGTGGACCCCCTGAAAGGGTGTGTGGACCCCAGTGGCTCCTAGAACACACACGAAGTGCTTCCTGATGCTGACGGAGCGCAGGAGCAGCCACACTGCCCACTCTCAGGGACTGGTCGTCTTCCCTGCGGCTCTGACTGGCTGTCCCCGTGTCCCCAGGATTGTATGTGTGGAGGGGGTGACCTGTGCTCCCCAGGACTCTGCCATAGCCCAGCAGGAAACGCTCCATGCTTTGAGAGTCAGCTAGTTGGTGACCTCGCGTCTCAGAACTCGGCCGAGAGTCCAGAGGTCAGCAAAGACCGCTCGGAGCCACTGAAGAGCTGTCAAAGCCTTGCCTGTTTGTGCGAGTTGGTCACTATTAACCCTGTCACCTGCCACCAGAGAGTCTTGTCCAGCCGCCCAGCATCCATTCCTTTGTGTAAGACAAGGGGCTGCTTCTCCCACCTCCTGGCATTTTGAGCTCATTAGACGTCTGTTCCAGGGGCTGCCAGATGGCTCAGTTCGTTAGAGCGCAGAGCTCTCAGCAACAAGGTTGCTGGTTCAATTCCCGCATGGGATGGTGGGCTGTGCCGCCTGCAACTAAAGATTGAAAACGGTGACTGGATTTGGAGCTGAGCTGCGTCCTCTACAACTAGATTGAAGGACAACGACTTGGACCTGATGGGCCCTGGAGAGACACTGTTCCCCAATATTCCCCGACTAAAAAAAAAAAAAAAAAAAGCAGATGCCTGCTCCAGAACGACACACAGAGTGTCGGCTGACAGTCTGGCATCAGTAAAGAAGGCAGTGAGACTGTCAGATTGGGCTGGGACCTCTGAGTGAGCCTCTCTCAGGCCATGTCACTGTGGGCAGGCAGTTTCACCTCTGTCCTCAGCACCCCCATCTGAGAAGTGGGATGATAATCGTCCTGCCACAGAGGGTAGTGAAGGGGTCGGAATGGCCAGCGTGAGGTCAGCGGTATGACCAGGCAGCTCTCCCGTCCCCAGGCATCAGCAAGAGGTCATTCGTGCTGGGAGACTACTTATGTTGGGAAACATAAAATTCAGGAGAGATGCTCAATAATTAGCGAGAGGTTTGGGGCTTTTTATTATTGAGAAAGACCCCGAGTACTACCAGAGCTCAGATCCCACGGCTCTCCTTCTCTCACGAAGCTGCTTGTGTCAGGGCGTGTGTGGGGACACAAGGTGCCCTATGGTGGGGTGTAGGCGGCTGTGGGGACGCAAGGTGCCCTGTGGTGGGTGCAGGTGGTTGTGGGGACACGAGGTGCCCTGTGGTGGGGTGCAAATGGGTGTGGGGACGCGAGGTGCCCTGTGGTGGGGTGCAAATGGGTGTGGGGACGCGAGGTGCCCTGTGGTGGGTGCAGGTGGGTGTGGGGACGCGAGGTGCCCTGTGGTGGGTGCAGGTGGGTGTGGGGACGCGAGGTGCCCTGTGGTGGGGTGCAAATGGGTGTGGGGACGCGAGGTGCCCTGTGGTGGGTGCAGGTGGGTGTGGGGACGCGAGGTGCCCTGTGGTGGGTGCAGGTGGGTGTGGGGACGCGAGGTGCCCTGCGGTGGGTGCAGGTGGGTGTAGGGACACGAGGTGCCCTGTGGTGGGGTGCAGGCAGGTGTGGTGGGGTACAGGCCTCTTGCTGCACTGGAACAATGAGGACCACACTCCCTCTGAGAGCATTTTATGGACTCCATTTAGGGGAAAAAAAGGATTTTTTTACAAGGATTTAGCACATTCTTAAAATCTAACATTGCCTATCTCTTTGGACTAAATTAATAAAATCATATCGAACATTGAAAAACCACAGGCAGTTTGTGTGGACTGGCCAGCTGAGGCCTCTGCATCCACTGCTGGTAATAGCCCCGGCCAGCCCGTCCTTTCTGTGGGTGGCATGTCTGAGGCAGGCTGGCTGCCTCGGGAGACGGCAGCCTAGGGCCTGTGTCAGTTTCCTCTCCTGCGTCACTGCCCCCCTGCCTGGTCCCCCAGCCACTCACTCCCTCTTTGCTGCCTGCTACACTCTGCAGTGACCGCTGGGGGCCTTTTCGGTCCCGTGCCTTTGGCTGCGCAATGAAGTGTGCTGAGCTGGCCCAGGCGGCCTTGAGCCCCCACTTCCCATCCTGCCCGGGCTGCGGACACCGGGGCTGTGGGCTGGACAAGCCCTGCCTTAGAGTGCACAGACGAGCAGCCCTCACTCGGGCACTGCACAAGCTCTGCCCGTAGCCTGATGGTGGCAGAGAGCTTGGGAGGCTCAGAGCCGGGGGCCAGTGGCCATGCAGTGTCGGCTCGGCCGTCAGACCCTTGGGAAGCCAGTCGGGTGAGCCAGTGTCACCAGAAGCACTCTCCTTACTCATCTGGAGAGCGGCAGCAGGCAGGTGTGTTAGCACCAGCGGCTCTGTGGGGTGCCTTCTGGGTAAGGGTGAGAGCTGCCAGCCGGGGCCAGGGGCCTGCGAGCTGTGCAGGAGCAGTAGGGAACAGGTCTCAGAAACAAACCTGTCAGGTGCAGGTCCAGGCCCTTCCGTCCTGAGCGGCCTGTGGGTTCTAAGTGAGTCAGGACGGGGGCTGAACTTCCCAGAAATCGAAGCTCGCTTGCCCACTCGGCTGCTGCTTTCAGCTCATTTCATCTACGTTTTCCCTCTCCCTCTCGCCCCAGGCTGTTCTTGGCTCGGGTGTGTTCACTTGCAATCAGATGGGCGAGAAGGCACCACACAGCTGATCAGGGTGCTGTACCCCTGAAACGAACATCAGAGCGTGTTCACTATAATCAGAAATTAACTTAAAAGAGAGAGATTGAACAGATCGAGTTCACAGGCCCTGGGAACCCGTAATCTTGTCCCCTCCTGGGTTGGAGGCAAGGTGGCAGATATTTTTCTTCCACTTGTTTTCCCCCAGCCTCCTGGTGTCACCACACAGACCCCTCTTCTCTTCTCATTTCACATTTATTCGTACGCATTCTCATTTTAGAGACGCCTGGCCCACATTTTCTGTTTTGGGAAAACTTTTCTGTTTTGGGGAAAGAAGGTCTCTGGGTGCCCTCCCGCTGTCCTGCCCGTCCGCCACTCGCTCCCTGCCACAATTTCTCTGTTCTGTTTTGTTGTGTTGTTTGCACTGTTTGTTTTTCACTGAGTCTCGTCCAGATAGCCGGTATTTTTAAGCTGTGAAGGACATTGGTGCCGAGAGCAAACATCCGTTCTCGTCATAGAACAAACATCCCGCTCTCGTCAACACCCTGTGTTTCTTTTGTGTGGTTGGCAGGTTTTGACTGGAACTTGGTGTTCAAGTGGGATTACATGACACCTGAGCAGAGACGATCCCGCCAAGGAAACCCGGTCGCCCCCATAAAGTAAGTGCCAGGATCCCTTGGGGTGGCCCTCACCACTAAGAACCAGGCGTGGGCCCCACGTCGCCTTGCGGCCCTACGGCCTGTGCCCCCCACACCCACACCCCCTCGTCTTAGTTCAAAGGGGGATCTGCCAGCATATCACAGAATTAAGTACTTTGAGACTCCTTTCCTCAGATGAAACCGAGCGTGTATCCCTAAGGCAAAGCTGCCAGGCCTGCGTGTCCTCATCTTTCAAAGGTGGAGCATTTTCCTTGGCAGAGTGGGGGCTCCAAGATGAACTCCGGAACCCAGGAAGGGGGGGTGCGCCTGGCCAGTGGGAGTGTCCTCTGCTGCTGGCCTTCCTGGTCCCCTGCCCTTTGTCCACTGTCCCGTTTGTCCACAAGGAAGCAGCTTGTCCTCACGACCACCTGGCTGTAAGGTCCCCAGGCCAGGCCTGGGTTCACGCTGGGGGTCCGTGCGCCTCTGTGGGGCGGGGCCGTGGGCCACCCCTTCACTCAGAGCTCAGCACAGTTGCTGGCTAAGTGAGGGCGCTGCTCCAGACTGCCACCCTGAAACCTCCCTGCCAGCGTGTTGCCAGTGTGTTCCCAGCGTCTGTAGCTAGATGTTTCCAGCACTTGACATTGAATTCTCACAGCGCCTCTGCTGGGCATGAGCAGGGTTCCCGGAACGTTCTGCTAGCCCTTCCCAAGCTGACAGGGAAGTGAGGTGGTGTTATGTCCGTCTGGCAAAGGAGGAGCCTGCTCCATGGCAGTGACGACGCTGAGACAGCTGGCGTCACTGTGCTTCCCGAGTGCGCTGGCTGCTTTGTGACCCTTCGAGGAGACTGGGCACAGAAGGCTGAGGATTGCCTAGGGCCACTTGTCAGAACGCACCCAGCCCGTCGCCACTCTGCTGGAGGAGGCACGGCCCAGCCCCTCGCACCGCGGGGCATCTGAGCAGGGCAGGTGGGGGAGGCATTTGAAGACAGCGGTGAAGCAGAGGTGTACGCAGAACACTGAGCAAGAAACAGAGCCGTGCGGTTACTTCTAAGGTCAGCATGGAGGCTTGACCTTGGTGTAACACTGCTGGTGAGCTCACCTTGACCTTTGATCTCTCCCTCTTCCCTTCCACCCTCTCTGCCTCTTTAGAACCCCCATGATTGCTGGAGGGTTGTTCGTGATGGATAAGTTCTACTTTGAAGAACTGGGCAAATACGACATGATGATGGATGTGTGGGGAGGAGAAAACCTGGGTACGTATGAGCTTCGTGTCTTCAAGCACCAGACACTTTCCAGTTCTGGTGAACGCAGGGTCTTTTCCTGCCAACCAAGGGGGTAGAGATGAAAAATGGAAGCTTTGAAGAGACTGTTAGGTGACTTTGTGGTGTACAGGGTGCCAAGTGGGAAATCACTTTTAAAGATGTTAGTGACCGTTGGACATAACTGGTCCCCGTATAAGTACATGGACCACCCCTTTTATCCTTAAAAGAGTCTGGGGTCGGGCATTAAAGTGTGTCACCCTGAGAGGGCAGGATGCGAGGATACAGATAAGCTCTTGAAGGGAAATGCAAACTGTTTAATGTTGTTTGAATCTGAGGGTTTGGAAATCAGGCTTATAAAAGTGGGAGGAACAACTTAGGCCGTGGGTTCGTTTTTCGCCGTGTGGAGTGGACGTGGCACTGTGTGGAGGCTGGCAAGCGGGCCACCGAAGCATGAAAGTCGGGGGGCCCTGGAGTTCTCCCTTCCTGACTGTTTGGTGACGGGGCTATTTGGTTTGACTTTTTTTTTTTTATAACCCGTGCAAATCGATTATACCCAGATTTGGGGACAATGAAAGTTTACAGACTTTGGTCTGTATTGGGAACTGCATCACAGTTACTGCATGAAGATAAAAAGACTTCTCTTTTTTTGTAGTTTGTTTCACTTGGACCTTTCACTCCAGTGCTTATGGTTCTGAGCTGATTCCCCTCGGCTCCTGAACGCTGTTAAAGTACACTCACCCTTGGGTGGGGGCACCTTGAGAGCAAGGCGTCAGGGAAAAGGAGAAGAAATGATGCCACTGTCGTTCTCAGCCGTTTTCACTTGTAGCAGAGCCTTTGGCATTTTTTGTTAGTTTAAAACACTAGCCTCGCCTACTGTGTTTCTCTTGTTTTATGATGTCCAAGTTACTGACAACATCTCATGTGAGGCGTTCCTTCAGCTCCGCGGGGGCCGAGGCTCAGACTCAGTCACGTCACCAGGTCCTCAGGTCGAGGGACCGTGAGTCAAACTCCTGGTTGGTTTTTTCTTTTTTTGATGAGACGTTGACAGGTAGGCACGACTTGGATTAAAGTCGTTTGAGCTCAGAAGGCTTCAGAGGACTTGTTAACCTCTGAAAAGAATGCGGACTCGGGCTTAGTGGCAGCCCGCAGCCGGCCCGCCCGTCGCACAGCGCATCGCTGAGGTGACCAGCTCCCACAGCGCAGGGTGGTTTTCGGAAGTCTGTGCTATGAGCTGAAAGCAAGGATTGGGCAGGTGACGTGGCAGCACTTTTGTCATCGTGTAGGAAGAAAGTTGCTGTAAATATCAAAGGAGACGTTTCACCCAGAGACCAGAAGAGGGGAGAGAAATGTTTTCATTCCCGGGTTGGTTCTTGGCGTGATGTTCCTCCTTTCGCAGCTGTGCCATGTACGAGGCCCTGTGGGGGCTGAGGTAACCGGGGTCGAGGCGAACGAGGCAGGACAGGGCCGAAGGGCCGCCGGGCCCCGGTGCTGGCGGCGTCTTCCTCCGCTTGTCTGGCTCCAGTTCAGGCCGCTCCTGAGAGTCTTCCACCCCCGCTAAAGCAGGCACAGGGGTTTCAGCAGGGAATATCCCCGCTGGGCGTGTCTCTGTTGGCACTGATCCGACTTCTGGGGCGGTGTGGGTCCAGCCTGAGGACTGTGGTGGGTGCTGGGAGCTGGGTGCAGCCGCCTGAGAAAAATCTAGGCACCTCCACCACATGTGCCCACAGAACTCCTGGGGCTGCCGGTGTTCCTAGCTAACTGTCAGTGACTCCGGCAATCACACGGAAGGACAGAGCCTGGTCCCGGCGCTGGGAGAGGCTCAGGCACTGTGAGCACCGTCTTTCCTTTCCGCAGGTCCCCACCGCGTCAGGAGGGGTCTAACTGCTCCCCATACAGGGTCTCAGTTCAGGCTTCTGGAAGGACAGTCTCGCCTACGACCTCAGAGCTGGTTGTTTGCAGAGCCAAGATGCAAACACAAGCTGCCTGATTAAAAAGCCACCAAAATATATTGAGCAGCCGTCCCCGAGCGGACTGTGCCTGTAGTTGTAGTTGGCCTTTAAAACCTCCACTAACTCTGAACCGATCCCTCACTGGTTTAACAGACTCCCCGTGCACAAGCCAGGGGCCCTTGCTAGCCCCTGATTTTGAATTTTCCAATTAGGCCAGTGCATAATTAAACTTTATTTCCTAAAATACAGAGAACTTCTCATTGGAAGTTATGTTGACGCTGTAAGAAGGAAAGTCAGAAACCTTCCCCTGGGTGGGCCTGGGCGGTCAGAACCATATGTTTTTAATACGATGAGGGAATTGGCTGTTCGGGTCTCATAACTGCGTGTCACTCGCTCCCACCACTGGGCTTTGCTGGGTCCAAGGACACGCGCGCCGTCTGCCAGAGTGGGTCCTCCATGCCCCTCACTGTGCCGTCCAGGTACCTGCTGCCACGCGAGGCTCTGTCCACAGGGTTCCCCGGCAGCTGGCTTTGTGGGCAGCGCCTCCCACCGCAGTCACGTCTGGTCCCTGTGCACGGGCGGCAGGTCCCCACGGTGACCGCCTCCCGACATGTTCTCAAGGATACAAGGTGACGTAGAAGGAATGCCCTTTCACAGACTCCTCACAGAGTCTTTCAGAATTCACAAGCGTACACCTTCATTTTCCTGTTTAACTCCAGTTCCTTACCCTGTCAGGAAGGGACAAAAGGCAGCCGTGTGCCCAGCTGCTCCCGAGTGCAGACGCCCGGGGCTGCTTGCATGTCCCGCTGGCGTGAGCAGCGCCCACTACACGGCTCGTCACGCCTGCAGGGAGGATCCGTGTTCAAGCAGGCCCGTTGGTCACTGGTTGGTACGGGGTGTCGGCCATCCTCAAATGTCTGTCCGGTCCCCAGGCGTCCCTGGTCACTACACGTCTGTGGCGCCTGTGAACGCCAGGTGGCTGACGCTTGGGAAACCACAGGACAGAGAGTTTTTGCAGTTTAAGGGAAGAGAGCTTTTCCCTGGATGGAGAAGCTCAGATACACCTTGGTGCTCAGCGCATTGAAAATTAGATTTAGAGGAAGATGGCCTGTTGGTTGCTTGGTACTTTCCAATGTTAAGCCGGTACGGGCCTGCCGTGCCTCCCTCCGGCTCACGGTGCTTCCTCCAGCACCGCTGACACTGAGCAAGTGCAGATGGAATGGAACCAGCCGTGCAGGCCTCAGCCCAGGCACTTCGTCAGTCGATGTTGGTGACATCACAGGGATGTCCCAGGGCTCTGTGTGGCCTCATGCTAGGTCCTTTGCACTCAGAATAGGCCAAAGGTCACTCTGGTCTCAAGGCTCCTAGTCTGACTCTGGAAAATGGTGCAACATGCTCTCCCTTCATTTCTGTCTTCCTAACGTGGACTAGAATTCTGTACTAAAAGCATGGGACTTGGTGACACACTTCTAGCTGTCTTCCACAGATGCTGAAACTCTGACAGTAAATGTCCTGATGTGGGTTTTAGCTTGGCATAATTCTTTTTGTCTACACCACTCTGTAGTGTCGATAAACAACACTGCTACATAAGTGCGAGCTGCCTTCCCATCTTTGTTTTCCTCCCCCGCTTTACTGAGGCATAACTGACCGTTTAAAGGTGTGTGTGTGTGTGTGTGTGTGTGTGTGTGTGTGTGAGGTACACAGCTTCATTTGGTACACGCGTGCACAGTCCCGGCGCGGGCCCATCGGCGTGTCCAGCTGTACGTGCGTCCCTCTGTGCCATGGGGCCTGGCCGTCCCGGCGGCAGCTGTCCTCATGTGCAGCGGTCCGGACCGTGTTCTGGAAAACGGCGTGTTCCCTCCTCGCGCCTCCAGCAGCAGTGAGGTCGTGGGGGCCCCTGGTGGGAGGGGGCGGCATCTGTGCCCTGCCGGAGGGTGCCATCGCTCAGTGTCTCGTTCTCCATCCCAGAGATCTCCTTCCGCGTGTGGCAGTGTGGCGGCAGCCTGGAGATCATCCCCTGCAGCCGTGTGGGACACGTGTTCCGGAAGCAGCACCCCTACACGTTCCCGGGCGGCAGTGGCACCGTCTTCGCCCGGTGAGTGTGAGGCCGAGCAGGGGCTGAGCAGGGACAAGAACTCTGCTGACACCTCCCGGACAGGGGTCGACCTTGGGCTGTATGGAAACTGTCCCTCCACAGGACGGGCCGTCACTCGGCAGTGACGGGGAACAGCTGCTGAGGCATACACCGCGGGTGCCTGCCAGGGGCGCTGTGCTTCGTGCCAGGTGCTCGCTCTAAAGGTCCCGTCCTGTCCAAATCCACTTACAGGGCCATCTCCGAAGGACACCGACAGACCATGGTGCAGACAGACGGGGCTTGGGGTGGGGAGAGCGGCGGCCGAGGGCTTGCGGGACAGTCCGTGTCCTGGTGACCGGGGACCTCGCAGACCTGGCCCTGTGCGCAGCTCACAGAACCACACCCATGCGGTGTTACGGGACGAAACTGTTTTAAAGACGAGGACCTAAGGAGTTTTATTACAGGTTACCATTCGAGGTACAATGTGTTAGCAGGCAAGCCATCCTAAATTCGAGCCGAAAAGGCTTCCTGATGTATAGGTCTGATTCATGGCGAGGATGGGAATATGCTAGTGAACATGAAGAGCTCTGAAGAAAAACAGCAGATGACCAGTGTGAGGGCTGCAGCTTTCCTAGGGAACCTCTTAGATGCTAAAGAAAACTGTGCCAGCCGACCAGTGGGCTCAGGTAGTGGGAGTGATCAGCCCAGCACCTGCACAGCTAAAGAAGTGATTTCCGACACTTAATAATAAGTGCCGTGAACAGGTAAGATGTGGCCACGAGGGGAGCATGAGGGGCAGGGCGAGCAGGTCCGTGGCACTGAGGTACAGGTGAGTTTTGGCGCACCTGCCTCACAGAAGGGTGCCGACTGTGACCACACCCTGGAGAGCAAGGGCGGCCCCAGTCCTGCGTGCTGTGGGCGGCAGGAAACTTGTTCTGATGCCGGAGGGGTAGGGACGCTGGGGGCTCTAAGCAGCATCTGCCTCTTGTGTTCTGAGCATAGAGACGTCCTTCTGGCTGGGTGGAGGGTGGCGAGCAGGTGACAGCAGGATGAAATGGTGGTGTGCGGGTCCCTCCCCTCCCCTGCAGGCTTGGGCACAGGGCACTTCTAAGAGCTGTCGCAGCCCAGGCGAGAGTGAGGTGGCCTAGACCACAGCTGTGGCAATGGCAGTGGGGCCCGGGGCCAGCCACACGCGGAGGCAGGCAGTGTGTGCTGAGAGATTGGCAGTTACAGGACAGGGCGGGCGAGCGACGAGGGCCCCCGGGCTCTGGGTCACACCGCTTTGTTGATGTGGTGCCCTAGTAAGGAAGGACAGCCTAGAGGAGGGTGGCAGTGCACTGGGCCGGGACAGGGACTCAGCATTGTAAACTGTCTTTGCATGCAGACCACACAGCACACACATATTCCACAGAAGTGGAATTTTTAGCATAGAGTCTGACTTCTGGGAAACTTTAATGGAAGCCAAATATCAAATAATGGTTCTGACCAAATGGCATTCTCTCAAAAAGTACATCCTTTCCCAAATGTTGTCTAAACTTCATTTTTGTTCAGGCTTTATAAAACAAAATATGTCTCATAAAATGAGCTCTGTAAAATCAAACAAGCATTTCCCCGGGCAACATGAGATTCATTCCAGAAACCTCTGGTGCAGACATCAAACTCCCGAACCAAAGCCATTGGAATCTATCCACAAACGGTGGGATTTCAGAAAACAGTCTGTGAAAATACACAAGACATCTCTTCGTGCACTTTTTATAGAAGCACTGTTTTTCAGAAGGGAACGCTCTCTTTGTGCTTTGCAGCCCAGGAGTCTGCACGCTGGGCATTTGGGCGGAAACCGCGCCGGCATCAGTACCTGGGGGCAGCATACACCTGTTGGACCTTCAGCAAGAGCCGCCACTGCCCCCAGCACAGTGGTCTGAAGACACTGAGGTGGAATGTTGTTTCCCAGGGCAATTCCCAGTCCCAAATTCTGTTTAATTTCCTCCAATATGTGGCATTAAATGTATAAGATTTCACCATCTAAAAATTGGGACTTAACAACAGTACCTACAATTTATAGTGTTTCGTGTGTGCCAGGCTGTTCTAAGTACTTTGCAAATATTAACCTATGTAATGCTCATAAAACCTTGTGAAGCACTATTATTAACCCCCACTTTAGAGATAAGGGAAACGGGGGCACAAAAAGGTGCAGTTCCTTTGTCCGAGTTCACACCCTGGAAAGTGACAGAGCTGGGGTTCAAGTCGGCAGCTTGGCTCCAGAGTTGGAGTCATTGCCACGTCGATCTTTTTATCTAGACCCCTCAGCATGGTCTGTGCCTGAGGTTGCTGGAATTCAGGAATTAGATACAAATGCTAAAATAGGTTTTGGAGTGGCATGCAGAGAACAGTCTCAGTCTGTGAGAGAGGGCAGGAGGACTGAACGCAGGGGCAGGGAGCCTGTGCGGGGTCCTGCCTGCTTTTGCCACTCCCTGGTGTGCCATGTGACATCTGTCACTTTAGAGAGGAAGGTGATGTCACATCTGCAAACCCTTACATGTGTCTTTGATTATGACAGCCACCTCCTAGTACCAGTGGAGAGTGGGCAGTTGAGTGGTTCCTTTTTCACACGGCTACATGTCCAGTTAGCCTCTTACGAGACTGTTTGGAGAGGGTGTGTGGGCCAGTCACCCCAAGGCCAGGGAAAGGCCCAGTCAGAGGTGTGACGGTGGGGCCCTCGGGTGGATGTTCGGGTTTAGGTTTAGCAGTGAGTGGCGAGACCGTGGTTACCCATGGTGCAGGATAATGTGAACAAATTAAATACAGAAAACCAATAGTCTAAACTTACTTTCCTACAAAGCTATTTACTGTTACTCCCACCGAGCAAGATAACTGGCCAGTATGAATTGCACTCTCTCTCGTCTGTTAGAGCTGCACCGTCCGCACTGCATGTGTGTCAGGAAGGGGAGGGGCAGAAGCCAGGAGAGACTGGGGAAATGAAAAGTGGTCTCTGCAGGTGCCACTGTGTCTGTAGCACCTAGAAGACGGGCATATAGTACGTACCTGATAAGTACCTGTTAAGTGGACAGAAAAAGGTTCCTTTGCATTTGTGAATTAAGAAATGACTTAAGTGATTTAAAACCATTGTTCAGTTGGAATTCATAAAACCTTTGAATCATTAGGGCCAAAAGGGACCAGGGAGATCTTTGAATCAAATCCTTTCATTTTACTGACGGGTAGTCCGAACCCCCGAGGACTGAAGTCTCAGGGCCGGGCAGAGACGAAGGCCTGAGCACCGTAGCAAGCCCCCGATCCCAGGAAGAATATTTAACGGCTCTGAGAAATAACACTCACCTCCAGTATCCGCAGCACTTAAATGCTCATTGTTCTGCCTGGGCATTTTTTACAGGAAGACGTAAAAAGTCACTGACCTCCTTACCAGAGGTAACACTCTCATAATTTGGTGGATCCATCTTTCAGCTTCTCTGTCCCTCCCTCCCTCCCCAGCCCCTTCTTCTTCCTCTACACACGTGTCTACTGGGTGCCGTTCTGTAATCTGTTTGATTTTCACCCAGCAAGTCAAGGACATTATTCCACAGTGACATGTAAGATGTCCACCTGTGTTTTTAGTGGCCACGATGTTCATCTATTTGATCCCTTCCTGTTAAATCAGTTAAGTTGTTGTTTCTAATTGCTTTGCCGTTGTAACCATGCTGGAGTGAGCCTGTCTTCACATTTTCATTCCCAGTTGATTATTTCCTTGAGGTAAGTTTGTGGAAGTGGGAACCGTGGGATCAGAAGGTGGGTGCGTTCCTGCTGTCTGTCTGTCCCCGAAACGGCATCCTGCAGTCTGTCTGCCACTTCATGAAAAGGAAAAAGGTGTATACACCACTTTATATAAAAGACAGATGTCCCAAACAGAAATGGTTTTCATAATTGTAACTCAGGTCATTTGAAAGGCTCACCATTTAAAGACACCGTCCATGTAGAAGGAATTATTCTAAAAGGTGAGCACTGCCTCACTGACATGTTTATTTTGCAAGAATAGAAGGTGTTCTGTGGGTTCTGGGGGTGGGTGAGGGTGGTTGTGAGCTGGAAGCATGGCTGGAACCACGTCCAGGAAGTGGGAGCAAAGAGCTTCACTGTGTTGATACCCATCGTGGGTGCTTTGACAGAATGTCGGCAGGATAAGATGCCGACGACACACGTGGTGGCCTTTCAGGCACGTCAGACCTGCAGAGGAGCTGGGCCGGTGGCCTCGCTGACCCTGACACTGATCGTGAAGCATTGTTCTCTCCATGGTTGTGAGATTTAAGCATATAGTTCTCTTGCCTTCTAGGAAAGCCCGTTTTGTCTGTGCCCCTCCAGCAAAGTGCCGGAGGCACCCCAGATGTGGGGCATAAAGCTACTGTCCGCTTCACGTCATTCACTGTGCCTTGTGCAAACAGAGCACTCAACTCAGGCTGCAGAAAGAAAAGTCATTTTACTAGAAACTCTCATCTGTTCTCTTCCCCAGGGCTGCCTGGCGGTGTTAGCGCCTAACATCAGACAGGCCGTGGGGGCCAAGGGTAGGGCAGTGCTATGGCATCATGCTGTGGGCGCGTAACTCGTGCCCAGTGCTGCCCTTGTCGTCCTTTCTGCTACAGCGCCGGTCCCTCCCTTGCAGTACCTGCCATGCTGGAATTCTGGCTTTGACTGCTCTTGGATAACTCGTGTTCTGGGAAAGACAAGAAAGCAAGTTCTGTTTGACAGCCTGCTCTCTGCGTCACACAGAGCTGCCAGCCCGCCCGGAAGGACCTTCCGGTGGCACTCCCAGCAGACAAGTGCAAACAGAGTGACGTTGATGGCAGGAAAACAAATCACAGCTCAAGGAGGTTTATTTTGTTTCTAGTAACACCCGCCGGGCAGCGGAGGTCTGGATGGATGAATACAAAAATTTCTATTACGCAGCAGTGCCTTCCGCCAGAAACGTTCCTTATGGCAAGTAAGTGTCCCTTGTGCCCTCTTGTGCTACTTTGCTGGGTGTCGCGGGGTGTGTGGGTGGTGGGGGTTGTGGCCACAGTTGAGAACAGGCACTTTGACCCAGGTGTCAAAGGCGGGTGTGGGCCTCAGGTGGGAGGTGGTGGGAGGCGGGGTGGGGTCCCGGGGACACGGCTGTGCACAGGCCAGGCAGCACCACCTGCCCATGTGGTTCTCATAGGCAGACTTCCAGGTTGGATGTAAGGAGCCCGTAAGTTCTTAAAATTTGTAAAGGGACCGTGTTGCCCTCTCCTGCAGTATTCAGAGCCGATTGGAGCTTAGGAAGAAACTCAGCTGCAAGCCTTTCAAGTGGTACCTTGAAAATGTCTACCCAGAATTACGGTAAGCCATGGGGCTTGGGGGTCACACTTTAAGGTTTGGAAGCACCGGAGTGTCACCAAGGTGTCACCGTGGTGGTGAGCCCTCGCGAAGTGAAGTGAGGTTTGCACTTCAGCCTCTTGCCCGGTAGCTGGGGCCCCCAATGAGAACTGCATGTCCCCCCCCACCGCTGTCCCCAAGCGCCACTGAGAACGCTCCCTGAAATGTGGCCTCCTGCTCTCTCCTGCTGAGCTGCCCTCCCGTTCTTCTTAGACCCGGAGACAGTTCCAACATGTGGCCCATTTAGCTTGTTTCCCACTAGTAAGATGGCAGGGCGCGGGGACCAGAGGCCTACTGTCCGATGGGCTCTAAGTGACAAAGGGGCAGCCCCGCCACCCATGTGTGCCTGTGCTGGTGCCCTCGGTCCCTCAGCCTCGCCCGCCTCACTCCTCTGCTCACTATGCTGCTCGTCAGGGCGGCTGCGGCCAGCAGATACTGGCACTCAGCAGGGTTGGGAGGCCGGGACCTGCACCATGGAAAGGATGGTGGCAGAAACATGCTTCCAGCCTCTGTCTACGTCCCAGGGGAGCAGGGACACCCTTCTCACAGGACCCGTAGGTGGGTCTGCGGGTTTCAGGATCCATCTGAACGTCGTCTTAAAGGGACTTCCACACGGATTTGGCCGTGACGTGGTACAGTCCTTATTCTGAATATCCCAGAGCATCTCACAGCAAGTCACAGGTGTCCGACGAGTGAGTGAATGCAGCTCACCACTATCATCTCTGCCCCTGGCCCTCCCCTCCCCCCGAGTCTCATCCCAGACTTGTTGATGGGAGTACGGCTGCCCAGCCATGCCGCCTTTCAGAGGACCTGTGGACGGAGAACCGGGGCAGTCACTGTGGGAAGCCCCATCACGTCTCTCCTGTGGCCGATGATGGCCTTCACCGCTGTGGATTGTAGCCAGTAACGGTGCCCACTTCGCTGTCACTCACCTATGACATAATGACGCCAGACAGTGACAGTAACTGTAGTTTCACCCTGAGGTCAGCCATGATTGGGGGCCCGGACCATACATCACTGAAGACTATGTCCAGTACCACAGCAGAGGACGCCAACTTCATGTTCATGTTGTGTCAACAATGGTCAACATTTACTGACTGCTTCCTAAGGGTCCTGCTGGGCCACGTGCTGGAAGTGGATGCTGTGTGGATTCCTTCCTGTCTGGCAGGGACCACGTGGAAGATGGGATTGAGGGTTGGAGAGCAAGAGTGGACAGTTCCCCGGACAGTTGGGGGCAAAGGCAGGTCTGACCTAAAGCCCATGGCTCCCGCCCACTGGGTGTTGTTTCCCTGTTTGTGTCAGGCCACCAGACAATCTCTGCCTGTCCCTTCTACTTGGTGACAGTCAAATCCTAAGTGTCCTGCAGACTGACAGGCAGCAGGGTCCGACCACATTCTAACTGCTTTTCTGAACGATGTCTGACCAACTTCTCAGTGAGAGTAGAGGAAGAACTTCCCGATACGCAATGGGAAGCGTCCTTCCCCGTCTTACACTGTTCCATTCACTTGGAAACTCAGAGGAGCGTCGCTGACACGCCTGCCTGGGGTGGGTGGGGGGGTGTTGCGCAGCTGCCACTGCTTTTCTGTGCTTGTCCTGCTGCCTGAGATGGACCCCGAGCGCAGGGCTGGGCGATGGGCACTGGGGCCCCACGGAGTAAGCAGACCATTGTCGCGTTGCTTTCCAGGGTTCCTGACCATCAGGATATAGCCTTTGGGGCCCTGCAGCAGGGGACCAACTGCCTCGACACTTTGGGGCACTTTGCTGACGGTGTTGTTGGAGTTTACGAATGTCACAACGCCGGGGGAAACCAGGTATGAGCGTGAGCACCACAGGCCCACAGCGACCAGGGGGGCCCTCGGGTGACCCGTCCTCGCTGTCCCCTGTTCTGTGAGGAAGGGCCTGGCGCCTGCTGGTCACAGCCCCCGGCAGCCAGCCTCAGGATCACATGGGATGTCCCAGAGCTGCCGTCAGCCTCAGGCCGGGTGAACGCTGCCACCGGCCGCCACTGTCCAGGCGCAGCGCAGGGCTGGCGGCCTTGGCCCCCGCCGCCTCTGTCCTCCGAGGTGTGTGCTCTCCCCAGCAGCTGTGTGTGTCTGCATCTGCGTCTGGCCTCTGGTCTCAACCCTGCCCGGGTCCCAACCGAAGCAGTGCTTTCCCATGGGCACTGGGACGAGTCGTTGTTCCCTTGCGATTAGATACTAGCAGCTTGAGATACAAAACATTAGTACCCACTCGCCGTGACACATAAACCCTTTTCCTAGAGGCATAAAAACCTGTCATCACTGAAAAGGAGAGAGGTACGTGGCTTGATAGGCCCGACCACGACTGTTTATTCAGAGAACACTGTTCCAGAAGGCAGCTTTCCCAGGAGACAGTACTTGGTCAAATGTGGGCATCAGACACAAAACAGGTTGGGCAGTACTGTGCACTCTTAGCACCCTGGAAACATGCTCAGCTCGCAAAGGGCCTGCAGTTTAAAAAAGAAAAAAGGGCAGCTTAGCTCGGTGTATCTAGGTTTATTAGTCCCAGAACCTTCTTTAAATAGAACTGTTTCCATAAGAGGGCTCCTGCATTTGTGTAAGCTTGGCTGTTCCAAACCTCCCAAAGAGTGTCTGGGCAGACAGCCGTCCTCACACACTTTTCCTCCTTTCTTCACTTGGTGATGTCATTTAGCAGTTGCATGCGATGGCCTGGACGTACTAAATTAGACAAGAGACGCACAAGAAAGGGAGGGCGGTCCCCATGCAGCTCCAGCCAGCATCTGTGCCAGCCCAGCACTCGTGTGCTGCTCCTGGGCTCTGTCCTGAGGGTGTCCCTTGGCTCGTGGGGATGTTCCCCAGGGGACGGGCTACATGCTCTGGGTGAGCACACAGCCGGCCTCGCGGCGCAGCTCACTTACCAGTTTTCACTATTTGAACCTGTGACATATGGGTCCCCACATGTGTTCTCGCCCCAGGCCCTGCAGTGTTAGGATTGGGCCTGCACGGGAGCCTGCAGAGAGCGGAGGAAGAGCAGGAGAGGAGGGACGAGCAGGAGACAAGCCAGGCCAGGTGTTCGGTGTTCGCTGGTCAGGACTGGAGGACGGGGCAGTGCTATTCCCGCCGAGAGCATTCCTGTCCTTGTCAGCCCTTTGCTCTGAGGCCCTGAAATTAAATGTGGTTTCCGCTTCGTGCTGGGACCCCGGGAGGCCTGTGTGACATCGTGGGCTCGCAGCAGTGGCACCACAGGACATGGAGTTCACTGTAGAGCCATGCAGGGCCTGCTCCTACACCAGCTGGCTTCTCCACGGTGCAGCACCATGGGAGGGGCGGGGGCAGAGGGGGCGAGGAGAGGTGGCTTTTTTCTGTCTCCGTCCATAACCATAATGAATATACTAAAATTTCACCCTCCGAAAAGCGAGTCTCTGTGAAGACAGGGAACGCAATTGATCCTGTTCTCCAAACACTGAGTTTGGTCCGAGTCAGAAAGGCAGCGCAGATGAATTCAGGAATTTGGCTGCTATCCTTTGATCAGTGTTCAACAAAACGATCACCCCCACATGCCCCCAGAAGGAAGAACAAGTGGCCATAGCTCTGGGTCCTCTGATCCTGCCCGAAGTGGGTCTCAGAACCCCTGAGCCCTCCTCTGGGCACCCCATAGGCAGGCTGACTGTGCCACACCCTGGCCGACCCAGCACATGGCCGGTGCACACCTCTGGACCCCCTGTAGTTTTTTGTAGCTTTCCTTTTAGTCTCAAGGTGTCCTGCTTCGGACAGTGAATCATAGTGACCACATATGTAGGCACTGGCGCTCATTGGTGACGAGCTGCTCTCCGTGCCATTCTTGGGAAGGAAGTAGGTCAGGACAGTGTAGGAAGCCACCCGGCCGTGTGCAGAGGTGACAGTGCTGTGCCACCCCAGACCTGGGTCTGACACAGGCTGGCTCTGCGTCTGCCTAAGTCCCACCTGAGTGTTCAGCCTAGCACCTCGTGGAGATGACACGGTCACATGCATAGCACTTTGCTCCCCTTCTCTGCCCTTTTCCTCGGCTGGTGTGGGACCATCACTGGTCTCACTGGGCTTTCTTATCCCTTTCCAGCAGATGTGTGCCGGGCACGTGCTGTGCCAGGGGCAGCGGTGGGCCCTGGGGTCGCGGTGGGAGACCCAGCCCTGCCAGTCCAGGGCAGTGGACACCACTCCGCCCACACCTGTGTGTGGGGCGGGGAGCTGGAGCTTCCGGAAAGGGCTGTTGGGGCCACGCCCACAGCCTGGCCGAGTCTTCTGGGCTCAGAGCACCGGGGTTTTGAGGGCCTCTGAGGTGGGTGGTTCTCAGTGAGCAACTGGGCAGCGAGGGTTTTCTAGGGAGAGCACACATCAGCAGGTAACAGTGCGGCAGCTGTCGCCCCCACACTTGGGCACAACTTCCTGCAAGGTCCAGCCTGAGGCCGAGAGCCGCCTTCTGGATCTGCATTGTGCAGAACAGTCACCAGCCGTCCGTGTAGCTGCGGAGCGCTGAACTCGCGGGCAGCGCGACAGGATGCAGAGCCCTTCTCTCACGTAACTTGAATTCATTTAAATGGCCGCCTGTTGGGGGTGCAGTTCTGAGGAGACAGAGCCCAGGCTCATGCTGCCTGCCACTGGCTGGTAAACCTACGGAGACAGAGTGCGTCTGAACTGATGGGGAGTAAGCTCCTGCACATAGCGTGCCACGTGGAGGAGGCGTGAGAGGGGAAATAGCGTTTCCCGACTGAAAATAGGTCCCTGCTCTGGAAGCACGCGCTTGGCTATCTGGTTTCGGCTGAGCCTCAGCAGACACACAGGAAATGGGAAGATGAGTGGCCATGCTTTTTAAGAGTGGCAGCTCAAAAAAGCATTTCTTAAATATGTATGAACTTTATTTTACAAAATCAGATCATTGAAATGCAGTAGAAGAACAGAGTGGCAACTGGCTCTGTTGTTTGCATAACTGAGTTGTTTTTTCTGGAATTCAGTGTAAAGTCTGCTTTAAAATCACTGAGCACACCATAGCGAGAAGGCTGTGGGAACATTCAGCCGTGAGGCAGCAAACTTCCCCACACATGTCACACCTGTGTCAGGAGCAGTGCAGAAGCCGCCTCCATTCCGAGTTGTCCACCCCCCGTCGTCCTACCCAGGAGTGGGCATCTGTTAGGGTCAGGTCGGTGGCTGAATGTGCATGCTCCTTCCTTGGCCTCTTCTCCCCACATGTGGGTGACATTCAGTGCCCATTCGTATCTTGGGAGCACCCAGTGGATTGACAGCGTCATGGGAGGTTAGAATTGACCTTTGGGCCGTCCCCAGAGAAGGCTCAGTCTCTGGAGCCCCCGATGGGGAGAGATGGGGACAGGCTGCAGGCCCCGAAGTTCCTTCAGGGACACTAAGGAAAACAGGCCAGGTGTTTCCTCTGCTCTGGGCTTGCAGACCCTTTACTGGGCTTCTGAATTTGCAAGAGAAACGGCCTATATTCCGTGTTTCACAAATGTATTTGACTTGGAACAAACTTTTCAGAGAATTCCCCAGAATACGCTTTAAGAAACACTAATTAAAAGGTGAGGGAACTGAAGGCGAGGGGAGCCAGAGGACTGGCCCGAGGGAGACATCCGTTTGGAGAACAGACAGAGAGGCTGTGGCCCCTGCGCCCAGCCCCCAGGCGCTGGCTCACTCGCTTGTGTCACAGTGGCCTGTAAGGGCTGGCATGTGACCTGAGCTGTTAATGCTTCCTCATGACAGACCTTCTAAGGGACTTAGATCCTGACAGGGGTTCTAAGAGATTATTTATTCCTTCCCTACTCTGTCCCCCTAGAACAGGAAGAAGGAAGACAGTTTCTCAGTGACTCTTGACAATCCTGAAGTGATGGAATACATTTATTTATGTGTTGCCTGTTCTCCCCACTGGAGAGTGAGCTTCCCGAGGGCAGGGCCTTGTCTGACCTGTGCAGTCACCTGGTGGATGGATGGATAGACAGCCTGACAAGGAGTTGCAGCAGCTTTCCTGGGCGTGTAGCCAGAAGGGTTGTGGGGGGTGTGGAGGGGGAGCCCCGTGGGGTTAGTGGGAAGAGTCCTTGCTGCTCTGGATGGAGCCTGAGGGCTCGACTGGGTGTTCCCTGTTGTGAAGGTCAGGCCTAGAGGAAGGTCAGACTCCTCTGCCTGCCTGCAGTTCCCTGCCCTCGGGTGTTCTGGTTTAGTGTTCAGATGGAAGGTTGTGCTCTCAGCCCTGAAGCGGGGGTTGGGGGGAGGGGTGTCCAATGTATGTATGGGTGCATACATATGGTGTTTCCCCGAAAATAAGACCTAGCCAGACCATCAGCTCTAATGCGTCTTTTGGAGAGAAAAATTAATATAAGACTTGGTTTTATTTTACTATAAGACTGGGTATTATCTAACATAATACAAAATGAGACCGGGTCTTATATTAATTTTTGCCCCAAAAGACACATTAAAGCTGATTGTCCAGCTAGGTCTTATTTTTTGGGGAAACAGGTAGGTGTGTGTCTGTATTTTTCAGTCACAGGCAAGTTATTGCAGCGCTCTGGCCCAGCGTTCTCGTCTGTAAACTGGAGTGAATAATAGCGTTTGTGGGACTGTTGAGATGGTGCTTGGCACCTCCTGTGAACTGTGAGGCACAGCGTTCCTGGGGCTCACGCTCTTTACACTTTGCTTAAAGGTTCCATATGCCAGTTAGGACTTTTACACAGCACAGCCCCTCACCGATGCCTGGGGCCAGGTCTTTCTGGAATAGTGTGGGAAGAATGCTGACCCTGAGCTGCCCACCTGCAGGGGCCAGTGTTTATGACTCACATGTGATGACAGGAAGCGGGTGGGGCCCAGGTTTGCACTGGGGGCTGCAGTGGTTAACGCTGCTCACCCTAGTACTCAGGTTCCCAGCGCACGTTGCACTTCCCTCGGTTGACTCAGGGCACAGTTGTGGGGCTCCCCTGAGACCCCCAGTTGCAGATTTGCCCTTAGGCATGAAGTCATGTGTTGGTTCGGAGTAGGTTCAGGGGTTCTGAATCTTAGCTCCCCGTTTCCCTTCCAAGCCCTCCCTCCCTTCGCTCTGTCATTTGTCTGCCCTTTGTGGGGTGTGCCTCTGACCCCCGGTTCTGTTCCAGGAGTGGGCCCTGACCAAGGAGAAGTCGGTGAAACACATGGACCTGTGCCTGACCGTGGTGGATCGGGCGCCTGGCTCACTCATAAAGCTGCAGGGCTGCCGGGAGAATGACAGCAGACAGGTACGGTCCTCGGCCCCCAACGCTGCCCTCCACGGCCGGTGGCAGTGTGCACTTACATGTTTCCAGTCACGTCCAGCTGCCCGACTCGACCTAAGCTCCTGGCTCCCTCCGTGTCCCCAACGCGGTGTAGTTCGTGGCATGTAGGAGGCACTGGTGATTTCTGTGCAGGATTCTCGTGACCCTTGATGTTTGTGACAGGTGCAGGGCATGAGTGCCCCAGGCTGGTGTCTCCTGCCAGCCCCGCCCCACACAGCTCCCTGTGGGCTCATTTGGGTTGGCGTCTGTCTTCCCTTTTCTTCTGGTCTGTTCAGATGTGGGCCTCACCCTCTAACCTAACTGGGCCACACTGGAGCTGTGTGTTCCACTTGCACGGAGGTTTGTCAGGACCAGCTCTGGGCTGGGCAGCAGGGTGGGGCCCTCAGCACCTTCGGGTCATTTCCTGCTCATGTGGCTGGCAAGGTCCACAGTGCCGGTGTCCTCCTCCCAGGAGCCTTCGTAGCAGCCGTACTGCTCAGCTCTTGTCTGATGGTGCTGATACAGGGAGAAGGGGTGCTGGTGGCTGGAACCCCGTACTGTTCTGCTCCATCAGACGTCACTGGAGCCGGGGACAGCGTCCTGTGGCCCACAGCTTCTCTGTAGAACAAAGCACGGGCAGGCCAAGCAGGGGTGCGGCCACAGCCAGCCACACACACTGGGAACGTGGCCCAGGCTCAGAACAAAGCCCCTCGGAGGCTTGGAAACAAGCCAGCCTCAGTGAGTGAAAGGCATGACTCAAAGTTTTGTTTAGAAAACAAAAGTGTATTAATTTATTCAGGAGAAGTTAGTGAGACACTGACGTACCAATAAGTACTAGAAAAGAGAGTGAGGTTCATAATAACGTCTCCAAAGGGAGGTGTTTCGTCCTGGGTTCTCATTCCAGTGTCCTGGTAAAGCCACAGCCCTGAAAGAAAACCTGTAAGGGGCCTCGTGTCCCAAACCAGAGGGCTGATGGCACTTTTTCCGATTGTTTTCATTCTCCCCCCACTACTGGATATTGTAAAGAGAAATTACATGCTTTTCTTTATTCATTAAATATTTTTATTTTTAAATTTACAAACATTCTAAGTGATTAAAGTCTAAATGGATGAGACCTTATCCACACACACACACACTCAAATATAGATATATTTTTCCAGACGGTTCAGAATATATTTTTACTTTGAAGCTGGATTTCTCTGACGTGCTCGGTGGGAACTTGGAAGCAGACCCCTCCTTGAGCTGGGGTTTCATGGCCAGTGTCAGGGAGACAAGCAGCCACAAAGGACCTCCCCACCTGCCCACACATGGGGCACTAGTGCATCTTCCTACGGCCGCTCTTGTGAGATAGTGGGGAGCCCGGAACCCCCGTGGGCATCTAGTCCAACACTAACTTCACAAAAGGGGAGGCTGAGACCCAGAGACTAAGTGCCCCCTCACCAGTGCCCCTTGCTCCATCCCAGGTGTCAGGGAATGCTTGCAGGGCCCCCTTTATCCAGCCATCCCCGGCCCGGTGGGTGCCCCTGCTGCCCCACGCTATGGAGCCCAGCCTGGTTTGCCGTGGGTGCCACCTCTGCTGGCTATTCTCACGGTTGGCGCCCCAACACCCATCTTTGCTGATGCAGTATCCCGACCCTGGTGAATAAGATACTGTTAACCAAGGGAGGCCAATGTCCCTAGGACCCAGGCCACCTAGAACTCTCAAGGCGGGTGCATCGCATGGGCTGCAACGGGCTGATGTCTGTGGGGATGGAGCCGAGTGACAGCGACGGCTGTCTGACCTCCACACCTTTTTAAAAGGCACAGGTGCTTCATTGCTGGAGGGGTGACCTTAGTAAGAGCTGGCTTCATTCCAGGAGTTAACAGGCGTTCCTGCTTCCGGGCCAGTTCTTGGGAACCATAACTGACACCCTGAAAGGCTCACATCATGAGATGGAAAAAGGCCTGCAAACAGTTGGCTTTTCTGGATGCTGCATGTATGAGTGAGGAGCTATTAAACTTGTCAGCCCAAGACTTGCCCAGTAGAGAGGAGGTGGGGCCAGTGCCAATCCCAGAAGTCTGTCCCACCCCACCATGGGTCTGAGCTGACATTACTGCCTTCTGGAGACAGACCTGGGGGCTGGTTGTTTTTAAGGCCCTCCATTTAGCAGATGCTTTGACACATGACAGAACCCATCCAGAGAGAGAATCAGACTCCATTCATTTTGTATTTGTCAAGCTGAATCCTGGCCACTCAGAGTGACAAGCAGATGTTGGCAGCCATACATACTTTACATGACAATGGAGGAAAACAGCATGTGGAATAGCTGACTGCAAAGGGGGCCGGGCATGCAGGAGGTGGCAGGCAGGTGGCCATAGCCTCCCCCCACTCAGAGCTGATGGCACTGTGGGGAAATCAGCACCCGGGCCTTCTGAGAGCGTCCTTGCAGCTGTCCTCATGTAGGAAGCCCTCTGGCGCTGGCCTCCTCTCTGCCCCCCCCCCATCCATTTGCCCTTTGAGAAGAGGCCTCCCAGTTAATTTTCTCTTGAAGCTGCACCTTCTTCCAATTGGAATGTCTGGTTTCCAGGCTCGTCTGTATGTCCACACTATGTGTGTATTTGCAGAGTCGGAGCGGATGGAGGCAGGACTAAGCAAGTCTACTTTCCACAGTATCAGAAGAGTTTGCAGAAATACTTATGGAAAGGAGCTTTAGTGCACACAGCATGAAAGTTAGACACACGTGCCATTGATGAATGGAGAGCTTTGGGGAGAAGAAGTGTGTTCCTTTGTTTCTAAAGAACAAGCACTAGAGATTTTTACATGGGGATGAACAACATGGTGAAAGGGCCTCAGGTTTCCTTCAGGCTTGTGGGCTTTGTTGTGGGCTTTGTTCTCTGACTTGGTTGGTTGGTTGAGGGTTGGTTGGTGATTGAGTTTGGTTGGTTGCTTAGTTTGGTTTGGTTTGGTTTGAGTGGGGGATATGCACGTTCAGAACTCAGCAAATATTTGGTCCCTGCCGTGCAGAGTGCCGGGGGACTCTCGGGTGGTTGAGAAGTTTCTCATTCCCACCGAGGTGCTCACGCACTGGAAGGGAAGACACACGATATAGAAATAGGTTCCGCAACGTGCGGTCCGTCCACAGAAGCAGCCCTCTGACAGCATTCCTCCGAGCATCTGGCTCTCAGTGGGAGCGTGTCCAGACCAAGGTCCCCAGCAGGGCTGCCTCCATCAGCCCGGGGCAGGATGGGGCTCCCTGGGAGCTGGCTCCGTGTCCTGTGGCTCCTTTCTTGGGGTGAAATACCAGGTCTGGCCTTCCTGTGAATGGGTGCAGACCCTCCAGGAAAGCACGGGGCTTGGAGGAGGCGACAGGAGGGGCCAGAGGTGTGGCCCTGGCAGCCCAGAGAAGAGGTTTGGAGTTGCGGGGCGAGGCAAACCTAGGTTTCTTTCCTGGGCCCTCAGCGCACCTGTGGCTACTCCCATCCTTTAGGACCAGAGGCCAAAAAGAGTTCCTAATGCAACCCCAGCCCTGGAAACGCACCCGTTGGTGCTCTGCTCCATGCTCACTGTGGGCGTCCTCCTGTGTTTTGCAGAAATGGGAGCAGATCGAGGGCAACTCCAAGCTACGGCATGTGGGCAGCAATCTGTGCCTGGACAGCCGCATGGCCAAGACCGGGGGCCTGAGCGTCGAGGTGTGCGGCCCCTCCCTGTCCCAGCAGTGGAAGTTCTCGCTGAACCTGCAGCAGTAGGAGAGCCGGCCGGGCAGCCGGGCCCTGCACCGGCAGGCTGAGTCTCACAGTCACGGGACTGGTTACGTTTCTGAAACTTTCCGCGAAGCTATATACCTCAGTATTCCATCATGGTCTGCAAGTCGGAGGACTTCAGCCAGGCACGGGACGCGGCACACAAGCAGAGGCGAGGAGGGAACTGTCCTCGTCACAGCACGCAGCCAGGTCCCTTTCTGGAGGCCACAGCCACCCTTCCCGGCTTCCTCCTGGTCTGGTGGGGGTCGGGGAGCAGGGAGGGCACGCTCAGCCCACCGAGGAGCATCTGCAATCTCCATTTTGATCCGTCACGGCCCCCACGGCACCGAGCCGCCATGGGCAGGTCACGTCACACCCCGTGCCCTGCTCCTCGGCTCCCAGCTGTAGACCCCGCCCACATGACATACTTGCTATATTTGAATATGAACTTTTCTATGGCCGGACACTAAATACAAGGATACGGAGAGAAGGAACGTGCAGTCGGTTCCCATGGTTTCTGTAGCTTGTCCTCATCTTGTCAGTTCTCCACGACACAGCTCATGGCTGGGGGCAGGAGGGGCTGGAGCCTGGGGCCTGGCTGTCCCAGAGGGGAGGTGGCCTCCATCCCCTGTGAGTGGCCTTAGCAGTGAGCAGGCGCCACCGTGACTGGCGGGGCCTGGCCGGCAGCTGCCCCGGGAGCCAGCGGTGCCCGAGGCCCGGGCTGGACATCTCTTTGGCTTTGGCCTGGGAGTCACGGCTCTGTGCTGGAACCCACCTCCCGTGCCCGGGGTATCTGTAAACCTACAGAGGTTACTTATTTTGACAAATATTGCTTTAGGTCTTTTTAAATTAAATTTCTTTTCTCTAAGGGAAAAACAATCCCACAGCTCCTAGTGGCTGTGGGAAACTGTCACAGGCTGGCATCGGGCTAATTGTGAGCGTCCTGGCAACACTGCCACTGTCACCTGGGTCCTGGAACCTGGCCTGCCTGCTCTGTCCCTGCCAGGCCCAGGTCAGGCCTCAGGAGCTTCGGGTCAAGAATTAGGAAGGGTGGAAGCAGCAGTGCCAGCTCACAGACAGGGAGCATTCAGGGCCCCAAACAGACCCCTTGTGGCTTGAGAGGCAGATGCATGAAGCACAAGACAGTTACAGACTGAAAGGTAGTAACAGGAAGGGGCTGCGCGTCTGCCTGGGTCCCAGGAATGGCCCTGCACAGCCCTCCTTGCCTTGGAGTGTCAGAGCGCCTTGGCCCCTGCAGAACGGCTCCTGGCTCATTGTCCTGGCCACCGGCCGCCGTCCTGTGTGCTCCACTGCCTCCCACACACACACCTGGTCTCAGGCTGGTCACGCCGGCAGCCCACAAGCTACCATGTGGGGGGACACGCGTCCTAAACACACATCATCAGCCCTCTGTGGGAGGAACTGGGAGCTCACACAGTGAGAAGTGGCCCCGGAAGCTTTGCACTGCCAAGTGCTGCTCTCGTTCCTGCTTATTTCTTTTAGGAAAGGCAGTATTGGTGATCTTTCTTCCTCCACTGCGAAAGCCCCACGGGTTTGCTTTATGACAGCGGGATCAGGTGTGGAGGCCTGGTTGGGGGACTTTTTCCTCTGTCTTCTCCCCTCCTGCCCCCTGCCAAGCAGCCAGACGCATTTCCAGTGGACTCGGAGGCCGAGGCTGGACTGACTCCTACACCGACAGCTTCAGAGGCTGACCTGGAGTCCAAGTGGGCCCCTGGGGACTCGGCTCTGGGTCAGCCTTTGGACCTCAGCCCGGTTTTCACTGTCAGACCCTGTCACCTGTGAGTTGTTTCTACTGTTAGAAAAGTGTCCCATTGATGGAAAACAAATTTTAATCAAGTTCTTGACCTTGACGATCCTTCGCCCACACAACTCCACCCAACCCAGAAGTCTTACCAACCTTTGTACCATCAGGCCAGGTGCACCCAATACCTTGGGGGGCAGCTCCCCATCCCTGAGCTGGTGGGCAACGCGGCCGTGGATGGTGTGGGTGTTGTGAGCAGGGGTGGGCTGGGAGGGCCCCCTTGAGGTGAGCTATGTTTACATGACACAGTGTGCCAAAGTGACTTACTGTGGTTGCGTTATTTTGTAGTCATCGGGACTATCTCGCCCTCCCACTCCTGTTTTTACAAATAAAGATTCTTTACTAAGAGCCCTTTGAGCAAAGCGTGGCGAAGTTAATCGTCTTCTCTGTGATGGTCTTTCTTATGTCTTCATAAAAGCGAAAATGATGGTATCTGTATGTTTTGCAAATTCAAAATATAGTTTGGTAATTTTTTTTCCAGTTGATTTTTTTAAAGAACTGCTGTACAGAGCTTGTACTTTGTCCATTTTATAGATGGAAACCATCCTTGAAAATTGTTTAACTTAAATAAAGAGAAGATACTTTATAGATAATGCTGCCTGGTGGCAGCTGCTGTCTTTCTTTGGTCTTTACGGGGCGATGTGGCTGGTGTCGGAGGATGGTGATTACGTTCTGTCTTCTTCAGGAGCCCTGCTCAATTACCGTTTCTTGTCAGACTTCTAAAATGCCCTTTTGTGGTTTATTCTTACTTGTAATAACCATCATCATTCGTGGAATGTTGATGACGTGGCAGGCCCTTGAATACTTCTCTTTGCACAGTATCTTGTGAGATAAGGTTTAGACTGCATTTTACAGCTGGCTGGGAAAGCTGGCGCTGAAGCTGTTAACCTTCTCAAGGTCAGGGGCTGACTGCTCAAGGTCACACCATTCCTAAGTACTCACCTGGAGTCAGCCCTGCGCATGCTCAGACCCAGAGCCTACCGTCCACACCGGGGCAGGGAAAGGGGGCCAATAGTCACACAGTTTTTAAAGGATTTGAAATCTGTATACGTGTTTCCAGCTACCTGGGGCTTCCCAGTCCCATCCGAGGCTGGCTGCGGTTCTTCCCCGCTTCGCCTTTCAGCAGCGCTGCAGGTGTGTCAGGGAAACAGCACTGACCAACTCTTCAGCGTTTTGGATTGACACTAGGGACGTGGCAGGGCGCTGACAGAACTGCCAGGTAAGCTCCCGGGGCACATTTGAGCATCCTCTTTCTCCATTTGAGACAGCCACACATTGGCTCTCCTGCCATCGGAGAAACGAAACAATCCCTTAGCATAATTGTGCAGTATCCATGAGAGCCCGTTAGGAATTGTGTGTGTGTCTGTGTCCTGTGCACCCTCCCTCCTTCCTTTCTCCTTTCTCCCCACCCCTGCTCTGTCTCTTTTCCGTCCATCTTTCCTTCCTTCCTCTCCTTAAGGAAGACACATCTTTCCCAGTGGCCACCCCCCCACCCCTCATACTTCTCAGGTCCCATCGCCCAGAACCAGCTCCCACGTGCTTGTGCAGGCCTGCAGCAGTCATCTTCCAGTGCCGTCATTCTCGGCCCTGGAAGTGGGCGCTGTGGCGAGGAGGAGGCAAACACTGCATTTGCCACTGCATTTGCCACGCTGAGGGAGTTCTGAAAGCAGCTGCATGGGTCGGCAGCCACGTGGTCCTCAGTGAGCGGCTGCAGGCTCCCAAGCTACTTCACGCCGGCCCTCTGATGTTGCTGGCAGCTTGGGGCCTCTTCTGAGAAGGTTTTCAAATGAATAAAACACTGCATGGGATTCCAGAGATGGCTAATTAACAGACACAATTAAAATATTTTTATAACACGTGCTTCTTAACTCATTAAATAACAAGGCGTCCTATCTAATAGCTGCTGTAATTTCCAAGTAGTGTTGAGCACAAGTGTTAATGAAAAATCTGCGATAATGTGAAAGGAAAATATCTGGACTTTTTCATTGCTGACAAGTTCCTAGTTTGTTGGTTTCATTCAGCTGAAAGTTCATGAAAATAAAGATGTCATTTTCTCCAAGTTTCTGGACCCTCTAAATTCTAAGGATCTCAGCATACGTGACATCTGTGCTCTCCACCTGTGATCTGGGACCATCTCTAAGTGTCAGTGGAGGTGTCTTCTTGCTGTGAGAGGCAGAGCAAAGCAGACAAGAACCCGCAGGGCTAGTCTAGGCAGATGCCTGGGGCTGAGGCTGACAGTGACCCTGGACTTGGGCTCCCACCCGGATTCTGCGACCAAGTGGGAAGCAATGCCCCTTGAGAACAGACCTGCGTGAGCCCAGCTCCCAGAGATTCATCATCACTGAATTTGCAGTTATCTTGAGAACTAACAGCTAACAGGTGCCCTGGGCAGAGGGTGGGGGTCCAGAGCCAGGAGAGGCCACAGGAAGAACCCCCCACAGCGTCCAGTCTGTGATGCGTGGGCTCGGGCCTGCGGTCTTCTGATCAGCTTGTCTCGGTGTTGGAGCCGCGTGGGAGGTAAAGGAGCAGCGAGACCAGAGTGAAGAAATGTGAGGACTGTCTAAAATGCCTCTTGACAAGAGAGACGGAGGTGTCGTGTCTGCCACACGCACCGGCTTGTGTGGGAAACGTCATCTCCGAGTCCCTTCGCCTGGACTCAGCTGGCACGTGAGGCTGCCTGCTGCCCACATGCTTCAGTGGTTGGCACTGTCATGTGGTTGATGGGGCTGCGGGAGGGACCTGGTCCTGAGGGCAGAGAATGTGCGTTAGTTGACCACCAGGTCTGGGTATCACACGGGACTGAAGTGCAGGGGTGAGGAGGCGGCGGGAGAAGGGAGGGGCAGGTGCAAGGAGGTGCTAGGCTGACCCCAGGAGACCTGGCTGTGACCTGGCAGGCCCTGGGGTCAGTGCCCCACCCTCCAAATCACCTCTAGCCTCACAGCTTACAAGTGGTTACCCCCATTTCACCATCGGGGAGGCAGGCTCCCATGAGCTACATACGCCATTTGCCCCACTTACTCGCAGGGCACTGAGAAAGCGCTGACGCTGTACTGTCCTCTTCCTGGTAGTGGGGGACCAGAGATTGTCAGGAGGGCTGCACGGCCAGGTACAGAGCTGTGTGGGGGAGGTGCAGTGACTTGTCACTAACAGGAAAAGCTGGCATGACAGCATGTGACGGCTGGTGGGGACAGAGTACCAGAAGGCGCAGGAGACTGCCTGTGACTGAAGAGTGCGGCCTGGTTCCGGCCACTTTCCACCTGTGTCGGTTGAGGAGCATCATTAACCTGGTCTGTGGAATGGGGACAGCGCTCACCTCACAAGACTGTTGTCCAGGCAGTAAGACATGAAAAGCACCCACCACCCAGCCCAGGACTGCAGCTCCCAAGAGCCCCCCTGGTTTTTATTGCAGGTGTGTGGGTGGGGGAGTCACACAGAGGGAAGTGGGACTGGAACGGGGACCAAGGAGATTTCTGTTAGAGACGCTGAGTTGTCAGTGGACGTGTCACTGTGTGGGCCGAGGGAACGCACGAGAGGCAGTGGTGTTCGGTGCAATCGCACCTCCTTCCAGTGGCCCCAGGAGCCTCAGGAGGGACGACCGAGGCCGGGAGGCAGGAGTGTGAAGGCCAGGTCCAGACAAGGACTAATTTCGTGGCCAGGACAAGAGACACACCCGGTGGCTGCGTGACAGGCAGAACCGTGCAAGATGAGCGGCAGTGAGCTCTGAGGAAGGAGTTCCTGAGGGGCAGGTGAGGTGCGATCGGCTGGTGAGGAGCTGGGGGTGGCAGTCAGAGGGGAACCTGTGGCTGCTGGCTCAGGTGTGACCTCTGGGAAGTCAGGGCTGGTGGGGAAGGGCGAGGGACAAAACTCACCAGAACATTCTGAGCCAGGTGGTCACAGGGTGCCACAGTATCCACATACCTGCTCGGCACCAGCCCATTTATGTGCTCACATGTCATGCGTTCCTCACACAAGGGTCAGCAGAGTGGGGCTGAGGCCCTGCAGGAAGAAAGAAAGGGAAGGGAAGGAGGAAGGCCCCCCCCCCGAGGGAAGCTAGCTGACACCCCGGCCTGTCCAGAGTGACCCCACCAGCGCTAAAACTCCTGACGACCAGGTGCGGGGGCGGGGGACACAGCTGCAGAATAGTGTCACTAAACCAAGTGGGTCAGCCTTTGGGAAGAGGGAAATAAGTGCAGTTGTGTGGGTTGACTGTGTCCCCAGATCCATATGTGGGATTCCTCACTGTGTGACTGTTTGGAGATGGCATCTTCACAGAGGTGACGAAGGTAGAATGAGGTTGTTAGATGGGCCCTGACTCTGTCCAATCTGACTGGTGTCCTTATAAGAAGAGGAGATTAAGACATAGACACACAGAGTCACACAGAGTCTGTGAGGACACAGGGAGAACATGACCATCCATGACCAAGGAGAGAGGCTCAGAAGGAAACACCTTGATACCAGGTGGCACCTTGATCCCTGGTGACACGTTGACCCCTGGTGGCACCTTGACCCCTGGTGGCACCTTGACCCGTGGTGGCATCTTGATCCCTGGTGGCACCTTGATCCCTGGTGGCACTTTAATACCAGGTGGCACCTTGGTCTCAGACTTCTTGCCTCCAGAACCGTGAGACAATCAAGTTCTGTTATTCTAGCCCCCGGTCTGTGGTCCTTTGAGATGGCCACCCCGGCTGAGGCCCTCGTGAATCCCAAAGCCACATATACAGCGCAGCTCGGCCTCTGCCAGCCCAGCTCCAAACCAGATGTCCATGGAGCGAGCACACGCGCAAGCTTGTCCACTGGGCTGCCAAGAGCAATAGACAGGGCCTCAAGGTTCCCGTCCCCCGCCAGCTCCCAGCGTCCCATCCTCCTGGCTACACCCCTCACAAGGAGCAGCTGGGGGTGCCGTGGGCCAGAACTGTCAGCTGCTTTCAGACAGAGCTCATTCCATCCTCGCTTCCACTTTTCAGCAGATGAGGTTCAGTAATAGTCGAGCCATAGCTAGTGGCCGCAGAGCCGTCCTTTGTGCCCAGTCCTCTCCCGAAACTTCTGCCCTTGGTATGACTCTTGTAATCCTCACACCTTGCCGCATGTTGCAGTTCCTCTGGGAGTTAAGAAAACAAATCCACCTTTAGGTCCTTTTTAGAGAAACGTCTCTTCACGTCCTCTGCCCATTTTTAAATTGGGTTGTTTGTTTTTTGGAGTTGAGTTGAGTGAGTTTTTTATAGATTTGTGATATTAATCCCTTATCAGATATATCATTGGCAAATATCTTTTCCCATTCAGTAGGACCCCTTTTTGTTTCATTGATGGTTTCCTTTGCTGTGAAAACACTTTTTAGTTTGATGTAATCCCACATGTTTATTTTTTCTCTTACTTCCCTCTCACGAGGGGATGTATCATTAAATATCTTACTTCGCGTAATGTCTGTCAAGTTTCGTCCATATTTTCTTCTAGGAATTTTATGGATTTAGATCTTACATTTAAGTCTTTAAGCCATTTTGAATTGATTTCTGTAGATGGTGTAAGGAGGGGGTCCAGCTTCATTTTTGTCAACTTTTTCTTCACTATCTTGAAGGTGTTCAAAGTTATAGCTATATGGTGGAGGAGGGAATGAACGAGAGGCATGAGGCTGGCCACAGCCCCTTCCTTTGAGGTAATTGGCTTCAGCCAGAGAAGGTGGAAAGAAGCTTTACTGTTGATCAAGTTGGAAGCTTCGATGATTATATGGGAGTGGGTATTTTTAATTAATAAATTGTGAAACAGATTGCCCTGGACTGTCTACTGTCTCTCTGTGACCAAACAATCTCATTTCTGTCCAAGTGTTTCTCCTGGGGCAATGGAAGGACTGTGTCTACCAAGACAGTTTAAAGGGACAGTAGGAAACAAAAATAAAATTGTTTTTATGTTTGGGAAAAAAAAAAGAAATCAAAGCAGCGGAAGCGAGGCCGCACCAACCCAGGACAGACTAGGAGAAGTGTCACAGTCTACGGAGCTCTCCAGGCACTGTGTGGCTGGGTTGTGACCCCCGACGGGCCCCAGGGGGCTTGTGAAAGCCGGTTCCTGAGCGTCAATCACCCGGCCTGGGGTGGGGCCTGAACAGATCTTTCCAACAAGCTCCCAGCGCTGCTGCTGGTCTAGAGACCTTACTTGGAGGAGCAAGGCCCTGGGTTCCGCCCTTGTTCCATGACAGATGTGCCCACACTGCGATCTAAAAGGTCGCCGCCCAGTTGCCCAGTGATAACTCTGGAGCTGACTGCTACTGGCCTGCTTCCACAGGGGCAAACTCGGCTCTGACCGCACGATCTCGCTGCTGTTTTCTCTCCTGTACACGGGAATATGACAGTAGCAACATCAGAGAAGCAGGCAGTGCGACTCTCGCTGCCCTTCACGCTGACCCGCTGCAGCAGGAACCCACTGCCCGTCTATGCCACAGGCTCAGTGTCACAGGTCTGCACATGTGGTTTCAGCCTGGGGTCTGTGGGCTCAGCTGGTCTGAGAGATTGCAGTAGGTGAGAAAATGAGTAAGGGCTGCATGACACACTCACATGGGGACAGTGGGGCTTCATAGGGGCAGAGAGGGGGCCTTGGTCTGGGCAGTTACCAGAAAATCATGTCCTGAGCTCACGACTGAGGCTGCTGGCTCCTTGAAGAACTTCAAGAAGGTGTGTGTCCCACACCTGAACGCTCACCTCTAGCCAGCTCTGTTCTTTGTCTCCTGGACCAAGGATTTGGGTAAGAAGTAAAGTGGGCTAGACGCGCCGACTTCCTGGAAGGGGAGGAAACAGAGCTGAGAGTGTGTTTAAGACAGCCTTTGGGCTCACAGTCTTTCTGTACCGGTAGCTTCATCGCTTTGTGTGTCAGCTCCTGAAAGGGCCTCTGGGCTTAGGGCCAGCTCCCTAGGAGAAGTGGCGCCCCCACACTTTCCCTTATTATTGTAAAAAGGCCTGGCCTGTATTCTTGTGCTCTTGGATGCAGGGAGCCTGTGGGGAAGGACAGGAAATGGGCTGCTGAGGCCCTAGCACACACCCCACCCCACCCCGTCATGTCTGCCCCATGCAGGGCAGCAGGGTTCCCGAGACGACCCAGGGCTTCTGCCAGGGGAGGGCTCAGGGCAGAGCTCCCAGAGTGATAAGCACGCTGGCCTGTCAGGTCTCTTCTCTGGGAGTGATAGTTTGGGGGAAAGACATGCTCAGGCGGGCAGCTTGAGTCTCACATACCTGACCTGGGTTCTTTAATCTCTCCCTCCCCCTCCCTCTTTTTGTCTCTCTCTCCTCCCCTCCCTCTCTCTCCTCCCTCTCCCCTTTTCCCTCCCTCTCTTCCTCCCCCTCTTCTCCCTCCTCTCCCCCTCCCTCTCTCCCTCTGTCTCTTCTCTTTCTCTCTCCCCCTCTCCTCCTTTTGTCTCTCTCTCCCCCCTTCTCTCTCCCCACCCTCTCTCTGCTTAGATTGGTGGGGGCAGGATGAGAGCTGGGAGCCGGCTCAGCTGTCACTGGCCTGCGTCACAGTTTGCTGTGAGCAAATGGGTAACTGCTTCGCTTCAGGAAAGGCTGGCGCTCTCTGATGCCCGGTCCTGCTCCTCAGCACTCATGGGGAGTCCTGGCTTGGTTGGAGTGGCCGCCTTGTGGAGGTCCTCGCAAGGAGGGAACGAGACCCTGTGGACAGCTACCCCTTTGGGAATGAGAATGCCTATAACCGTTATTCCATGCCTGTCCCACCACTTGCATTTTAGGAATAAACTTATTTTCTAGTTTTGCAGCTCCGGAGATGAAGACTTTCCCCCAAGATGGATCCTATCAGAGTCTGATCCAATTCAGATGATGTGGTTCGGGACTCTGAGCACGTGAGAGTGACATGACAGACGTTGCAAGGGGCTGAGCGTTCCGCGATGTTGGGTTGAGGTGAACATGTTTTGCACGTGGAATGGACATGCATCTTTGGGGGCCAGATGTGCGGTGGTAGGTTGGGTAATGCACCCAAAGCCATTAGGTCCTAAGTCCTGGAGCTTGGAAACGTTACCTTATGAGGAAAAAGAGTCTTTGCAGTTGTGATTCATTTAAGGATCCTGACGTGGAGAAATGATCCTAGATTCTCCTAGAGGGCCCTACATCCAATCAATGTCCTTACAAGAGGCAGAGGGAGATTGGGCCCTCAGAGAAGAGAAGGCCACATGAAGACAGAGGCAGAAATCGGAGTGAAGTGGTCACAAGCCAAGGAACATTACCAGAAGTTAAAAGAGGTAAGGGGCAGACTGTCCCCAGAGCACCTGGAGGGAGTGTGGCCCTGCCAACACCTTGACTTCAGACTTCTGGCTGCCAGAATTGTGAGTGAATAAAGTTCTGTTGTTTTACGCCACCACTATTTGGGTAATTTGTTACAGAAACCCTAGGAGATGAATGCAATACTTTACAGAGTGTTTTTATAGACTTTATCCCATGTAATAATATACCATGTTTCACTGAAAAGAAGACCTAGCTGGACCATCAGCTCTAATGCGTCTTTTGGAGCAAAAATTAATATAAGGCCCTGTCTTGTTTTACTATAATATAAGAACCAGGAATAATTAATATAATATAATGTAATAATATAATATAATATAATATAATATAATATAATATAATATAATATAATATAATATAATATATAATATAGAAGACTGGATCTTATATTTTTTTGCTCCAAAAAACGGATTAGAGCTGATGGTTCAGTTAGGTCTTATTTTCGGGGAAACATGGTAGGTAAGTGCTGAGTAACCAGCTATTGGTTGTTATCACTAAACCCTTATAGTTACCCTTTGAAGTAGGTCATCTTCTTTCTGTAAAAGATGAAAAGCCCGAGGTTCAGGGGGGACCCTTGATTTCCTCGAGGCCATGGAGAGTGACAGAGCCTGGATTGGCCACACTTCTTACCATACGGGAACACGAGAGCCTGTTCGTCTTGCAGATGTGTGGCCATGCCTGTGATGCCCAGGTCCCGCCACCACCTCCTATAAATGCAGGGTCAGCTTGAGGGAAATGAGATATGAGAGGTGGGATAAGGACTGGAGAGTGCTGGCCTCTCCCACAGTGGCCCTGGACCAGGAGCCGCACCTGGACGGCAAGTCATTCAAGATCAGGGCTCTTCTGGCCCTTGTCGTGTTACCATTCTTCTTCGTTTAGGGGACAGATAAACTCAGGTGGGCTGAGTCCAAGGACGTCACCTGAGACAATATCCATGACAGTGCAGGTCTACCATTTGCACGGTTCTTCTTAGATATCCTTCTGTTTGCTGTCCCCACAGCATGAAGGAACTAGAGCTTATTTCCTTGAGTTGGAAACAGAGAAGGCGGTGCCTCAGGCTGACTGTCCTCGTGCATCTGGACAAAGCCCGATGCTCACGCGTGACCCAGCCCCGGGTTCTCACTAAAGCCTGCTCGCCTCGCACCATGTCAACACTGTGTTTCCTGAGAAAAGTCCTCCTGGGACAGAAACCCCCTCAGACCTTACAGTTCTGGAGGCCAGGGGTCTGACACGGTCCCGTGGGCTGAAATCCAGGCATCTGCAGGGCTGGTTCCTTCCTGGGGTGGCTGGGGGAGGCGCCCATTCCCATGGCTTTCCCAGCTCCTAGAGCACGTCCACGTTTCTTATATCTTCAATCTCTTGCCCTTCTTCTGAAGTCACGTCGTCCTCTCTGAACCGGGGTCAGGGTCTCAGTCATGAAGACGCGTGTGATCACACCGGCCACTCAGACAGTCCGGGACAAGCTCTCCATGTCAAGGTCATCTGCCAAGTGGCCTTAACCTCGTCTGCTGCTTTCATTCCCGTGTTCCATGGAAGACGGCATGCTCCCAGGGTCCAGGGACCAGCAGGAGGACGTCTGGGGGATCAATAGTCCCCTCGCTGCCCTTCCGTTAAGGTACCACGTCTTCATCAGTTATTACTGAGTCGAAGCGTCTCCTGGGACAGCTGACTCATTAGCCACTGATACCTGCTGGCCCCTCTGTCATGAGAGGAGTTCTGGTGACAGTTTGATGAGAAACTTTGATCCTAGACGGGTATAGGAGGCCGACAGTCAGAAAAGGGGGTGCTTCTGTGGTGCTAAAGTGGATGCGAGTTTAGGAAGAGACATGATCAGCCTCTGGGGTTCCTGTGTGAGGGTGAGTTCTAGCGGCACTGTTGTGTGTTCCCCATGAGTTCCTCCGGGCCTGACCCTGAACTTGAGAGCTGCTGTCCAGCGTCTCAGCCTGGTGGGCCACCCTGTCATCTTCCGGGCTGCTTTAATGTTGAGTCAAGTGGCCCAGTCAGGCCTCCTGGGGACTGTGTCACTGACATGCCCCGGCATGAGCCAGCTGAGAGCTCTGGAATCCTGGGTGAGCAGGACAGATCAGCCCTGGCATCGGTGTTGGGATGAGGACCCTGCATGGGCTACGGTGAAGGCACAAGCCCCCTCCACGCCGCACAGACTCTGACGGAGAATGGGGTGTGCCCAGCCGGCGAGTGCCCAGGGAGCCCTCCTCCACACCCCCAGGATGCTGGGATGGCCAGCAGCCTGGTGGCTTCCTTCCAGAGCCTTCCCCAGAGCCCTAGGGAGCTGCTTTAAGGCCTCCACAAGGCTCGCCCAGCGTCCCCTTGTTTATGGAAGCTGCTTATGGTGAAATCAGTTTCCCAAATTGGCTAAAGTCCACCTGAAGCCACACCTTAGTGGGGCAGTGTGACAACAGAGGGTATGGCTGCGGTCAGGCTACCTGAATTCACACCCTGGCTTTATCACTTACTCTGTGTGACTCTGACCAAGTCACATGATCCCCTGTGCTCCCCTTTCTTCTAATGTAGATAAGTGTGCAGTGATTAATAAAGTGGCATTAGAACAATGTCAGCTGTCGTTCTCTTACACTTCCCCATGACCCTTGGAACACCCAGAGCGAGTCCCCTGCTGCCTCCAATCAGTAATTGGGGATCAGTAATGGACTCCAAACGAGCCCCTGCATGAAAGCACATTGTCTTAGTCGGCAACCCGCCCGCCCAGGCAGGACTCGCGTGACCTGGGTCTTCCCGCTTTCCTCTCTGTCTCTGTCACTTGCCATGCTCCCTGCAGTCACTCTGCTCCCCGCCCCTCTGCTGAGTGACCTGCCCCAAGATGGTGAGTACCTGCCTCCTTCTCACCATCAGAGAATGCTTAGCTCACAGCGCCCCCAGGGACACCCTCCATGACAGCTCAGAAGTCCGTCCCCTTATCATTTGCATTTTCATAACGTTCTGAAGCATGTGTGTATTCTTTGTACGTCTCTTCACCATGACAAAAGTCCCCTCAGAATAGGGACATGATGGCCTATTTACCGTCCCACCTGATGCCTGGAAAAACCAGCTCCACAGAAGGAGCATAAATAGTGCAGAAGGCAGAGCCGTGTCTCTCTCTATAAAGCCGTGTCTCTGTCTCTCCATTGATACCGTGACAGCAACTGTACAACAACCCCATTCACTGTGGACTCCTGTCACTCGGAGCAAATAATGGGGCGCAGTGGCTCCTGTGGTCAGGGAGAAAGTCTGCTTGTTCCCGCCGCCCACCACCCAGCTCCCGGCCTCAGCAAGGTCAGCCTGCTGTCCTGCTTCCCGCTGCACAGCGTCTGCCTAAGCACAGCTGTGTCCCCATGCACACGCACCCTACTCATAGGCTCTCGGCGTCTTGCCATTGCCCAAGGCAGGGGTGCTTAACTGTTCACAGATTACATATCCTTGTAAATCTGATAAACCATGGAGCTTTCCAGAAAAACAAAATCACACGCACACACACAAAACTGTTTTCCTTCATAGTCGAAGCCCCCTTCCTGCCCCACAGGTGAAAACCACACAAAACCTTTCCTGCTTACGAGGCCCCTCACCACCGTGTCTTCATTTACCTGTTCTGTCCCTTTTCTAGTCACCACCCCCTCCTCCTTGGCTCATCCCCTCCAGTGCACGCACTTCTCCCAGGACCTCATCTTCTTGAAGCCCCATCTTCTCTCCACCACCCCCTCTCCCGAGAATACCCTTTGAGGTGTCCTAGGACACAGCTGTCCCCTGAGTGTGCAGACCTGATTCTGCGGCTCCCTCCTGCTAGGCTGCTCCTGAGGGGAGGGCGGGATCTGGGTCTTTCTGACGTTGGCAAGCTGACATTTGGGAAACAGTTAAAACCCATTTTCTTATACAAGGCTCTTCCTTGAAAGACTAACTGAGTAAGTCGCAAGGGATGGTGGCAATTAACTAATTCACATTAAACACTTACTGGAAGGCAGATTCTCTCTTACCCTTAAGGAAATGGAGGGACTCCTACCTAAATAAGAGGCTTTGAGAACAAAAGCACGGCCCTGCGTTTATGTGAGGAAGGGAGGACGTGCAGAGGCTTTCAGAACACGTCAGACCCACCGCTGCCCGCTGCTGGGGATCCTTCAGCCTGATGTCTACCATGATTGTCCCTCAGGCCAGCTGTCTGCAGGAGCAGGAAAAGAACTTGTTCATCCTGCCGCACTCCTATTGAGTGAACCAACGCTCACACAATGGATGAGCCCTGAGCAGTCTGAGGTCTGTGCTGCGGGCTCGGCAGGATTAACTGGGACCATTCTGTTTACGGGCCAACCAAGACATCCAGAAGTGCAGACACTCAGCCCACCGTGCAAAGCCCTGTGTCTATCAGCCCTGTGGCCTGTTCAAGGACCCGCCACCCGGCAGTCACCTGCACGTCACCTAGTTGACTGAGCCAAGCCAATGGGGACAGAAGTGCCCAGCTGCCAGGTGACCAGTTTTGTTTTGTTTTTTCAAAATCTTTCATAATTTTAAAAAATTGTATTGTATTGTGGCAAGAGCACTTAAGCCGAGATCTGCCCTTTTAAATGACCCACTTCTAAGTGAGAACATTTGCTGGCCAGCAGACGGCGTTGGAGCCCCTTCCTCCTGCACAGCTCCTCCAGCCCTGGCAGCCGCCATTCCACTCGGTGACTCTATGGATTTGACTATTTCATGTCTCTCATGTACGTAAATCCTGCAATGTGTGTGTGTCTTCCTGTGACTGGCCTATTTCCTTCAGTGTAATGTCCATCCACATTGCCACAGACGGCAGAACGTCCTTTTTTAAAGGCTGCGTCATAATCCATTCTACGTATGTCGCACCTTTCCTTTGCCTGTGCGCCTGTTGGTGGACATTTCAGTTGTTTGCACTCTCGCTGCTGTGACCAGGCTAGTGAGTGCTAACTCTGCTTCAGGTGCCTGCTTTTAATTCTTGCTGGAGCTCATGAAGTCCTATTTTATGTTTTTCCAAAGAAGACATACATGTAGCCACCACCAAGTATGTGAGAAAATGCTGCCATCACTAATCTTCAGGGAAATGCAAACCAAACCACAGGAGATGTCAGTGTCACCTCCACCTGGCGGAGTGGATCTTATCAGAAAACAAGGGGTGAGTGTTAGCAGACGTAGAGAAATGGGAGCCCTCGTGCCCTGTGGCGGGGGGCACAGTGTTGCAGTACTGGTGGGGGGCAGCCTGCAGCCTCCTCGGGCTCTTCTCTTGACCGCCTGTCGGTGGGCAGCACAATCACAAGCAGCCCTCCGGTTCCCGTGGAGGCAGTCGCCTTCTAAAACCACGTGGACACCGCTGGTCAGCCATGGTCCCTGTGGGGCCTCTCCATGTCCACAAGAGCCCACATTTTGGGCATCTGAGATTTGCTGAGAGATTTGCATTCATTAGTGGCTCTTTGAATGGTGAGTAACCCTTATTGGCAAAAGGAAGGGTGGGCTCTCCACCAACAGGGATAGCTGGTCAAACATACAGACTTTAGAAGAAAGTAATGTCTCATGTCTTCAGGTTTAAGTTGTATTACTTTCAACCCTGCAGGGCTGGAGGTGGGAGCTGGGGAGAAAGGGAGGAAGGGAGGAAGGGGGTAGGTCCAGGGCTGCCTCCAGTCTGTCCTGCCCCACCTAAGCTCTAGGCAGGGAGTACTCCTCACGGGCCAGCCGTCCCGTGAGGAGTACTCCCTCACGGAGTACTCCTCTGTCACCCCCTCCCTCCCACATCCCTCTGACCTGTCATCCCTTTGTTCCCCCCACGCCCATCCCACTTCAGGCTGGACCCTGTGTCCTTCAGCTCCAGTGGGCTCTGAAGCTGCTTCAGGTGGAGTGGGTGGCTTGGCAGAAAAAGGGAACATGGAAGAGGGCCCCCAGGACCTCGTCTTTTAGGGGGGTCTAACTGCTCACACTAGAGAGATGGGCCTCTTCCTAGAATGTCCTGGAGGTCCGTGTCCCTTGTTCAGGATGCTTTGTTCCCAGCGGGGTGGTGTTCGCCAGGCCCCAGGAGAGGGCCAGGGTGACTGGGCCCTGTCTTCCCATCCCAACGACTCTTCCAATTGATAGTGTGTCCACTGCACAGATGAGAATAGTGAAGCCCACACAGGCTGACAGCTGGCTGAGTGAACAGCTGTCAGGCACCGACCCACAGCTATTTGTTCCCACAGCTCAGCCCTTTCAGAAGCACCCATGCCCGAGGTTATGTGACACGTATCTTTTTTTGGCTTATCCCTGGAAAATCATATCTAGTCACAATGGGTCTTCCTGCCACTACACAAACCATGTGTGGGACTGTTCTGAGACTTCTCAGCTAAAGAGCCATGATTAGTTGTGGGCCTACAGTCACAATGGAGGGTTGTGGCTGGGCCTCCTGGCGGCTCAGGCCACCTCAGCCCTTCTCCACCACAGGGCACATGGACCGCCAACCGGGGGTAATGGGGGCAGGGGACTCATGAAAACTCCTGAGGTTTTTCCTGCACAGACCGCTCTCCCAGACCGGACCTTTGATTCTTCCAACCCACAAGGCACCATAGACTGAGGATAAAATCTCAGGAAGAAACAGAACATCCAACATGGGTTCCAGGCAGATTTCCGGTGCCGGTCATCTCAGCCAAAAGGCACCCTTCTTTCCAGCTATCATCTGTCTATCTATAACCTATCTGTCACCTATTATCTGTTTATCTACTATTTATGCAATCATAGAAAGCTTAATTGGGGAATTAATGTCTCATTTTCTAGTCTTAGTCGCCTAACGAGGCGACATGGGACAGACTGGCAGCACCTGCAAACTTGTGCCTGCAGGGTGGTGAGGGCGAGGCTCTGGGCTGCGGGCCTGCAGAGCCCTCCCCTGAGAAGCACCAACCTCCCGCCTGAGTACAAGAGTCTGGGTGACGAAGAGCCAGTAGCCTGGGACCCTGCTGACCCAGGGTGCACTGGGTTGTCACTCAGCCGGCTGAGCCCCATGTGCTGGGCGTTCTCTATCCTGCTGTCATCACCGTGACCATGACCGTGGGAAGGGAGCCAGCAGGTGTTCTTACCCCCAGGCCCAGAGAGGCTGCTGCCACGTGCTGGGCGGAGAGGCCAACACTCGAAATCACCACGGCGTGGTCTCTAAGCGCTCAGGCACCAAGCCGTTCTGTCTGGGAAACATCCGGGCGCGCGGCAAAGCAGGCCCCAGTAGGGCTTCCCGCGGACCCTCCTGCTCCGCCCTAGGCCTGCTCTGAGGTGCGGTCCTCTCGGGCCCTGTCACTGCGGTTTCCCTCATGGCTGCACTGCCCAGGGTACCTTCAGTCCCCACCCTCATCAAGCCTGCCTGGGCAGGAGAGAGTCTGTCTGGCTCCATGATCTGGGGGTCGGTGTTGGAGCTTGCCCTGTCCCTCCCGTCACGTGGATGCTGGGCCTTCCCTGCTCTGAGGGTGGGTGGGGAGGTGTCTGGGCCTGGCACGGGGCCATGTCCCTCCAGGGAGGACCTAAGATGTTTGTGGGGACAGAGTCCCAGAGAGAAGTTTCCAGACTCTCGGCCTCACGTGGAAAGGTGCTGGCTCAAGTAGTAGATGGCCATCAGCTGTGGCTAGTTGGCCATCCGCTGTTACCGGTTAGCCTTTAGCCACTGATACAACTTCCGTGGCTACACTGGGGGTTGGTTGGTTGGTTGGCAGAGAAGCGGACAGCAGGTTGCGGATCGTGTGGCTCCTGCTTCCCGTGTCTCCAGCCCAGCCGCCAGCGAGAATATAGTGGTGTGACTCCCCTATCTATGGCTCCGTGAATGTTCCTTTTTGGCCTCACCATATCCTGTGTTCTGGTGTGGGGAGCGGGACCAGAGACCCTGCATGACAATGTTCAAGGCTGTTCCTCCCACAACGTGCTGGATGCCATGCCACCCAGCTGCAGGAACATGCAGGGGACACCCAGTGAACCCTGCGCATCTCTCGGGACCCTGCTTCACCTGCTCAGGGACGTGGGGACCCCACCCCAGCAAGCCCACAGCACCTTGACCCTGGGGCAAAGAAGCCAGCCCTTAGTTCAGTCTTATCTTCCTTGGTCCCAGGAGGTGTCTGAGCCTGGAGCTGAACCCACCAGCTCTGCGGGGTCAGGGGACCCCGTTTCTCCTTGGCCTTTTGGGACTGAAGCCAAAATGGAAGCAGAAAGAGCCCCATTCTTACACCCTTCAAAGTCCCAGTTGAAGGTCAAGGCCTTCCCGGCTCCCCCAGGCAGCGACCGAGGAGGACCCTGGGGAGTGGGTACAGTTCTGGAAGCTGAGGCCCTCCAGAGTCGGGTCCACCAAGACCCTGGCGGCACTGTGTCCACTGTGGTGCCACAGCCCAGCCTCCCTTCTCTTTCCTGCCCCTCCCTGAGCTGGCACTGCTCACAACCTCTGCAGGCTTTCCCCTCTCCTCCTGGTTCTGAGGGGGAAGGTCTCTGTGGAATGCTCCTTGTGCTCTAATTTCCCAGGGTTTGCCTGCTGGGGACAATGGCAGGAGATGGGGGAGAAGAAAGATGGGGGCTATTTAGTGCCTGAGTCCCCCTGCAGGGTGTGCTCAGGCTGTCCCACCCCTTTCCCCTGCTCCCCTTCCCCCTGCCTTCTCTCTCCTTCCTTCTCTCTCTCCCCCTCCCCTGTCTTTTCTCCACGTCCAATTATTACTTCTCCTTGTCCCTCAGGCCTGGTAACCCTCCTGCCCTCTGCTCTAACATTCTCAGGGGACCCAGAAGGAGCCATCTTCATCCTACTGGGCCAACCTACTCTCCTCTCCCCATCTGTCCAGCCCCATGGCCCCCACTCTCCCTCAAGGGCCCCAGGGTCTGCTGTTCCAGACCAGCTGGGTCTCCAACCTTGACCTGGGGTGGGACCAGCATCCCCACGTGACCCCAGCCAGCAAGACTGAGGACTGGCCTGTAGTGGTTCCTGGAGCTGCGAGGCCAAGTGTCCTCAGAACTTGCTCTAGTCTGACAGTTGCAGCCTGACCTGCCCGACGCCCGAGCACGCCCAAACCCAGCTTCCCGTTTCCCCATAATACTTGGTGTCCTTAAAATACTGCACAGCCATTTTTTTTGGTTTACAGTGTACACTGCCCCCTCCAGGAGGGCAGGGATCTGGTCTTGTCAACTGTCCCTGGAACTGTCTGGCGCTTAATAAGCAGGTCGGTCAGTATTTGCTGGGCGATGACCACCAAGCTCAGCAGCAGGTTCCTTTTCCATTCCCGCCCCCACTCCTCACGTTATGCTTTTGTGGTCTTGATGGCTTGCTTATTGTCCTCTCTCCCGGCTCTGTGTCAATAGAGACCTTGTCTGTCGTATTTACTGCTGTGACCTCAGTGCCTAGAACGCAGCTATTGAAGGGATGCTCTGTATTTGCATATCTGGGGCTCATAAGATGTACTCTGCTTCCCTCTGCTGGGAAGAATGGGAAAGGCTTCATCTCAGAGGAGGTGGACAGTTGGGGAAGGCCTGCAACAGACCAAAAATTTGGTTTGCAAGATGACTGATCTCTTTCCCCCAGCACTGTTGAAATCAGACAATGCTGTCTCCACCGTCCCACTCTTCCCAGCCCTTCTGCCATCTATGGCAGGGCAATAATCCTTTGGGATTTTTAAGTATTCTATGCTGTTATCTACATGAATACACTCACCCTTGTAGGCGTGAGTCTCCATTTTGAGGTTGATTATCCCTCCTAGTGTCTGGACTTTCACCTTGTTGGGTGGTGAGTGCAAATAAAACCCCACTGCTGCCACCAGGCTTCATGTAGGCTGTCCAAGGTCAGATGCTGCTGAGGGCTGGGCACCTGGGCGAGAGGGCAGGGTGTTGGCTGCTGCCCCAGCCCAGGTGCCCTTGACCTCTTCAGGAGCTGGGCTCCTCTCTGTTGTTGGTCATCTCTCCTTGCAGCAGAACTTGTAGCACAGATAGGCTTCATGTTCTCTTATCCAGTGTCAGTGAGGTTAACTGGGCAGAATCTGGCTTGAGCCCAGTGGCCTGGCCCTCCCAAGGCCGAAGGTCAGCCTGCCGGCTGAAGATGAGCCAGTGTCACTGGCTTGCTCAGGAAACAGGCCCACTTTCTGTGAAGTGACCTACACACCTGACCTCTCTCTGGTCTGTATAAGTCTCCTGTAACAATTTCTTTCAAAATATTCTGCCCCAGAGACAGAATATGGTTTGGCTCACGTGTCCTCCTTGGTAGCTGAGAAAACATGGTCACTGCTCTTTACAGTGTACATTGTTATTACTCTGGGTGCATGAGGTGTTTGCGCCTTTCCCACCACTTGGTCCATAACGGCAAAGCCTGTCCTTGTCATGGGTTACGTGAGCTCAGAAAGGTGCTGTAATGAATGACCTTCAGTGCACTTTCCATCTGCTGTCCGCTCTCAAACCAGGAGGTTGCCATTTGGTCTCCTGTGAGCCCCAGAGAGGTCCACAGGACCAGGAGACATGATGAAAGTTTAGTAAATGTGGAGTGGAAGCCTGGGCCCCCGGGCCAGTAAGTGAGAGCCCGTCATCCACTCCCGCCTATGAGGGATCTTTTGTGTCCCCCTTACTGAAGTCTTACCTGTTTTGGGGTGTCTTTGTCCTCAGATGCCTTTGGTACAAAGGATCACATCCCCGTTCCTAATACTGTTGAGAGAAGGGTCCCTGTGGCCTGTGGGGCAATGAGCACCTGGCCCAGGTAGCAGGGAAGGACCCAGGTAACCGGAAAGACGGGAACGGGCCCTCTGCATTCATAGAGGAACGTGGCCACTGACTGGCTCACCAAGGAGGAGTCCAGGGGGAGGGAGGGGCAGAGAAGGAGGAAAGGAAGAAAGACGAGGGGAGGTATTGCAGAGAGAGGAGGCACAGGCAGAGGACACGGGAAGGAAAGAGAGGGAAGAGAGACCCGATGACGGTGGAGGGGCGCCGCTGACTCTGGAACATGACCCCATCGGGTCACAGAGCATAAGGAAGTCAAGGCAAGTTCCCGGCTTACTAAAGGGCTTGCAGAGCAAAGATTAAAGCCATTAAAGCTTTCAAAGGGTGTTTGAAAATCATTTTTGGCTCACAGAAGAACTTAAAACACCGCTAGAATGTGCTATAAAAATATTTTAAGTTGAAAAGCACAGGCTTCTTAAAATCTTTTTATTCTCCTGTAATAAAGTGTAAAAAGAACCCTGGAAAGTGGGATCTGATGTCTCATTATACATAAAGATTTTCTGTGTTAATGTGAACCATTCCCATTTTATGGCCTTTTAGGTAATGACCAAAAGCCAAAGGCACGTCCCCTTTGTTTTCTTAAGGCCCCAGGCACACCAGCTCCCACTCACTGGCACGTCCCCTCCATCTCTTTGCTCACAAGGACCTACCTTCTGTTTTCTAATTCCAGGGCTTCTAATTCCGGAACCTTCTGAGAACGGGGAGGTGACTGAGCAGTGGTGCTGGCAGCAGGGAGGGAGCCGCAGGCTGCACAGTCCAGCCTGGGATGGAAAAGAGGGCCCTGTGCTCCCACCGCCCCCACCACGGAGAAGGGAGGGCTGCGGGAACCCTCGGGAGCCCCTCTGACTTCCCCCAGGGTCAGCAGCACTGGCATCCTTGAGAAGGCTGGCCCCCAGGGCACCATTACCTGCCACCTCTTCACCTGCAGGAGAAGCCCTGGATGGGGATTTCCCCAGGCTTTGCCCAATCTCTGCTATTACTCACTTCTGGCACCAGACCCCCACCATGCTTCCCATGAGTGTCCTTATCATATCCCCCCCTCCCTCCCCAGCCTGCCCACCCGAGAAACCACCGGAGAGAAGCAAATGCAATATATTTGACTATTTCATAGTTGCTGACTATAAACAAACTTTGAGGAAAGAAAAATTATGACAAGATACGATATGAATGCCATGCTTCACGTTTCAGAACTCAGAATTCATGGTATGCAAGCTTTGTAAAAAAATGTTTGCAAGCGTGTCTTCGTGTAAAATCAAAATCACGACCAAAGGGTTGGCTTTATCTTCACAAAGGGATGGGAAGATTCTTAACTGCAAATTGTAAGGAAAAACCAGATGGTGTGATGGTGGCAAAGAATTTTCAAATGAAACAGCCATCTTCCCAGCTTCTGGGACATGATTGCCTTGTTACTGCAGGCTGTGACCCCTGAACTCCTTATGAGAGGAAGGGTGCCCCCTGGGGAGAGGCGATTGTCCCGATGTGGTCCCTTCCTCACCTGCCCAGGAGCCCAGGAGCCCAGGAGCTAGGGCTCTCTTTACCTTGTGGCCATTTTCTGCTCCTTAGTTAAGATCAGGGAGGTTCTGCCCAAACCACAGCCTGGGGTCAGGGCCACCTCCTGCCCACGGTGACAGCCCTCTGGGGCCTTCCTCTGTGGTGAGCTGCCTCTGGCGGGAGACATCTAGTAACCAGCAGTGGTCCCTGCTGTCTGAGCCATCCAGGCCGACATGGGGCGACTCTGAAGGTCCTGGTGACCTGTGACATCCAGAAGGGGCGTGGAAGACTGGACAAATGGCATATTCCCTCCAGAACCACTGCTTCAGCCAGTGTCTCCAAGTGCCCTCCTATCATTTCGTTCCAAGGCACTCTCCTTGCCTCCTGGAGCCCTAACTGGTCCATGTCCCTTGTAGGGCGAGGGCCGGGACTGCACACTGGCTTGACTGGTACAGGGTCTAGTGGAGCATAGATAAGTATCCATCAGGGGACAAGCTTTAAAAAGCCACATTACACTGTGGCATTATGTTGAAATGGATGAAAGTGACCCCAAAATCCTTAGTCAAAAATGCCATAAACCCCCAAGTCCAGATCTTAACTTTACCCCTGAAAATGTCCACAGCTGTTCTGGGTGACCCCCCCACTCTGCTGAAATAACAGAGCCCCTTCCCTCCGTCACTCCTCTGGGGCCCCTCATGGGAGGACACTGTCAGGTGTGAAGAAGCCAGGTACATTTTCAAAGGACAGCCAGGACTAGGGGAAGAGCCAATAAACAGGCTAACGTCTCTCTGCCCAGTTAGTGACTTTCTCTTCCCACTCCTTTAACCAAAGCTGTGGCCCCTTCTTAGTGGACGAAAGTGGCTTGCTGGATGTTAACTGGGGACAAGCAAACCCTCATGTCAACCGTCAGTCTGGAGAAAGAGGTCGGTAGCACATTTCCTTGGAGAAAAACAGAACCAAACATGAGGCACCGGGGGCATGAAAGGAATTCTGCAACTGCGTGTTGGTATTTATGAGGTAAGCTCCCCTTCGCTGGGGTTGTACCCTCTGGAAGAGCTAGGACGAGCTTTGTCTTCCTGCTCGCATGCGGGGCCACGCTCTGCAGACACCCGACTGTTCTCGACCACGGGGCACACTGGCGAGTCCTGGCCACGTGCACCTGCCTTGGCCCAGATTCCATCTTCTGGGGATGCACTAAGCCAGGCGTCTGGGGCCTGCCAAGGTGAAGCGCCCAGGTTTCCGAGGCGTGCTGCTGGGTGCGGCTCTACCACACGGTGGGTCTGCCTCACTGAGGCCTTGCTCTCAAGGTCTCAGCCTGCGTTGTCCTGCATGTACCACACGTTGCACCCGTCTGCCAGCCCCCACCGGCTCTCAGCACAGCGCCCCAGCCCCAGCCCTCCAGAGTCCCCCAGGGCATTGAAGCACCACACCCCGACACCCCAATGGCAGGCAAAGCTCACAGGTGGGGAGCCTACACGCAGGCCTGAGCCGTGAACACTCGGGGCACACTGACAGGCTGTCCTGGCACAGCTGGACTTTGGTGAAGGTTTGTCACAGGAATGAGTAAGACGACAAATGAAAGAGGACAGAGACAGACCACCAAGGCAGGTGCACCGCCCAGGTGGTACCCTGGGCTCACTCGGTGGCCACCTTTCGTTTTTGGCTGTGTCCCTCAGCCAAACAATGCCCCCTCACCTGAGGGAGGCGTGGGCTCTCACACCTGAACAGGAGGTGTGCACGCTCCCTGGCATGGTCTGCTTTCCTGCATATCTTTCCGAAGACAGGGTCCCTCTCCTCCTCCCAACGGGCAAGCTTCCATGTACTGAGTACAGCAGCTCATGAAGATGCAGGCACACGGCAGACGTCCGCCCAGTGCCTCTTTGCAGGGGCCTACACGGGGCTGTGCTCTGAGCCATGAAGACGCCCCCATGGGCACGGGCAAGGTGAGCAAGGACTCAGAGCCGCCACCACGGCCAGCAGTCTGGGCCTCAAGGGACACTGCCAGGTCGGAACCAGGCCTGTCCCCGGATGGTGACACCTGGGCCCCGGGAGGGACACGTGCATGTGCACAGACGACTGGAGGGCAGACGCCACAGAGAAGCTTTCATCCCACTTTCTGCTGAGTTTGTGGCAACAGCTCTAAGTCCCTCTCTGGTACCCGATACCTCCTTTTCTTTCTTATTGGGAGAGAATGGCATACTTAGAAAGAGGGCTTAGAAATGCTTTCAAACATGAGACACACAAAGCAGCCACACAGAATAAATAGTGGAGTCAAAAGTGGGAAGTCTCAGCAATATTCCTGATACATAGAAGGTGTCTGGGGACAAAGCCCAGGCCACACAGCCCCAAGGCCACCGCAGTAGTTGCTACAGAGCTTTTCTCTGGGCTACTGGGGAAGGGGGCTGGTGGCACTTTCTCTTTGGGGGCTCCTTGCCTTTGGTACCCTGAGCATGTAAGGCTATGCTTTCTGCACGCACCCCGCCTGCTGACGAGTGCTGTGGGAGGCAGACCACAATGAGCTGGTGAGCGAGAAAGACTTGAGCAGACTCTGACTGTGGCGTTTTGGAGAACACTCTGGTCCCTCACCCATGGGACGGCAGACGCCTGGGCCCTCTGAGGACATTCCACGGCTGGCCCTCACCCCCCACCCCGTGCAGCCCACGCTAGTCTCCATGCAGATGGCCTCCCAGACTGTGGTCACCGCCAGGTCAACTTGGGCTTCACAAGCCAAAAGGCACCCACCTGGGTCTCGGACAAGAACTCATACGAGTGAGTGTGACGCTGGCAGGGCCACAGTGACGATATTGGGGTCAGAAGAGAGGTCTGGGCTCCTTTCCACAAGGGCTGACATTAAGTGAGTCGGGGATAAAACTTGCAACCCTCCTGATGAATGAAGGAGCCAGTGTGCACTGCAGGCAGGCGGCTTTGGTGGGGGACAACCTGAGCAAGCTGTCGGATCCCTCCCTGCAAACTGGGGACGATGACAGTCCATGCCGACCTCACAGGGGTCCCTGTGAAGAGCGCTGCTGCACAGGCCACAGAAAAATGGGCCTCGTCTGTCCGCTTTTATCGTCATGCCTTTCAAACCATTACCCGTGGCAGAGGGCCATGAGCCACGGGGCGGACAGACCCACAGTGGTCTTTCTCCCTCCCATCCGCATATCGAGTTGTTCTCACCCCCACCTCCAGGGCCAGTGGGCAAATGGCTTTGTCATTAAACGGACTAGAGAAGAAGGAATGAAACTGGGGACTCCTCACATCCGTCACTCACCGACGATGGCGTCAGCCTAACTTCCTCCCTCGTAGATGCCCCAGCTCAGACGCCCCCCCTGCAGGATTTGGGGGCTGGGGTCCTGAGGACATCTGTAAGGCGAGCTCTAGGCCCAGGTCCAGGCAGGCTCTCCTGATTAGTGCTACCTGTCCCTGTCCTTCTGGGAGTACAGACACAGGCTGCAGTGGCCACCACAACCTCCACTAGAAACCCAGCAGAACTGCTGACCTTTTCAATCATCATTCAGGAAAAAGGTGGCTACTGTTTTTCTAAAAAAGAGCACGGAAATGGGGTATTCACACTCTACTGACTTGGTAATATGAAGTCACCCACTTCTGTCACAGCAGCCCACTCCATGGTGGTTCGGAATGACACACAACACAGGCCAGAAGAAACGGGGCTGAATCACGGGCTGGAAGGCAGGCACCCCAAACACGACTGTGCCAAACTCGGCCTTTGATACATATTCCTATTCATCAAAACGTAACCGAATTTCTGTAACTGCTCAGTGGCTCATGACACTAAAAACACTTAAGACCATATACCTGTGATCATATAACAAGAAATCAAGTTTTAAAAAAGCCGCTTTTTTTGTCAAGTTTTAAAAAAGCCGCTTTTTTTGTCCCTGACCTTTTAACAAATTCACATGTGAACAAAGAATCAACATCTAAATAGACTTTTATTTCTTTCTTTTACTTATTTGGACAGAAAAGAAAATTCATTAGCTTTCATTAGAGTCTCCCTAAGTGTTGGAAACACATTAAACTCAGAAATAGTGGAACTTGTAGAAAAGCATCACAAATTAAAAATATATTTCTCCATGTGGTAAAAGTGCTTTCAATCCAATTAAAGGACACGGCAAAGGTGTTGGAAACACAATTTAAAATCTGGCCTGCAGCCCGTGGCACTGAGTGAAAACCATGGATGAGGACGAGGGCAGCCATCATGAAGCGAGGACAGTGGGTGGCATGGAGACCACAAGCATGCTGCCAGCAACACTGCGAATTAACTGAGTGTGAACACGGAAGAAAGTCCCGAAGCCTGAGTAGAATAGTTTGCACTTGTAAAAATAAGGGGGCTACATAAATCGGGGTGAAGGGGGATTGTGTCACTCCAGAAATGACTTGTTTCTTGTCTGTGGAACAGCCAGACCAGTCGACCACTCTGGCGGAGGGCTCCGTGGAGACACGTGACCTTGGTTCAGACAGCCCCAGCTGCTTTGGGAAACAAGCGGAGCCCTTGCTGTCAGCTGCTCACCATGCAGTCCTTTCAGTCCTGCGTGAGCAGGCCCCTGCCCCCTTCCCCACGCGTGGCCCACCCCGTGTGGGGTTTGCCGTGCCAGCCACACCGTTCTGAGGGTGCAACCAGACGGCCACCACGGCCAGCTCACTTACTGCACACGAAGGGAAGACACATAGCAAGTGCTCATCTGTGGACACAATTTGCTATTTCAGCAATGCTACATATTTTTCAAAACAAGTAATTCTGTCCATGATAATGTCTCTGACAAAGCGTAAGGTCCTTGATGGAATGCAACCACGTTTGTTCTGGAAACGAGCTGCCCTTTCTGGCCCTGGCACAGGCACAGGGCCCAGAACACGGAACCGTGACCATGCAAGGAGCCACGACTGGAGTGAGGCGGGGGGGGTGGAAGAGAAGGGACACGTTTTCCTTTTACAGAAGATCTTAAGCAACAGTAAGAAAATAACCTGAAGATATATTTAAAAATAAAAAATAGCATCACAATTCACTGCAACTCTGTTGGCATTTCCCCTTCCTCCCATGCCCGCCAGCCAAACAGATGATGTGGGCAGGAAAGCCTCGTTCATTAGTCAGAACGGGCTACCACTCCCCCACTCATCAGTGCACTTAATGGCACCCACTCGTGTTTCTTCCTCCATGGGACCTGTTCTAAGCTGCCTGCACGAGGCAAATTCTGGAAAACCCTCTGGTCTCCTACATAATCGTAACGGTACAGAGCCAATCTTTGGTCACCTGTAGACATGGCATGGAAGTGAACCATGTCACAAATGTCCTTACGTCTTCACAAAGCAGGCATTTCTAGCAGAACATGCTACGGCTCGTCCTATCCCTGGCATCTTCGGTGCCAACAGACTTGCCAGGTCCCGGTGCTGAGAGCTGAGCTCTCCTTCTGGCTCCACAGCGGGCAGTGAGGATGGAGTGCCCTGCTGACCTGAACAGGACGGACAGTAGCACTGGTGGCATGTAGAGTCTGGGTGTGGCACCCCGTCCTTGCAGAGCGTCACCACGAGGTGGGTGGCCCTTCCCACAGGGGAACGTGCTCTTCTTTGAATGAAAACCTGGACACCAGCGTCCTCTGACCAGGTCCATCTGCTCCCTGCGGAGGTCTCAGGCGCCCCTCCTGGCTGTGGCCACACCAAGATCTCCAGGGCTCTGGCTGGGCAGGTCAGGGCAGCAGGCTCCTCCCTCCTCTCCCCTCCCTGCACCTGGTCCTTACCTAAGCCTGGCCCAGCCTGGCATCAGTGGGTGGGAGAGGTGTCCTCCAGGCCCAGCAGCTCCCTCACAAGTCTCTCACCAAACTGTGCCCGGCTGTACCTCTTCACGTGGTAGGCGTCCGACATCTTGTACAGGATGTAGGCGTTGTTGACAGCAATGCTGACGGCAAACCAGAATACCTGCTGCCATGTCTTGTTTGGTTTATGAGAAATGAAATACCTGTGAGGACAGAGCGATGAGAAGGGCTAACCCAGCCAGCTCGCAGTGGCCTCACTGTGGTCAGCAGGGGCCGGGGGCAGGAACCAGGCTGATGGTTCTATGGGGGGGCAGGAACCAGGCTGGTGGTTCTATGGGGGGAGCAGGAACCAAGCTGGGAGGGGGCCCGTGGGGTAGGAACCAGGATGGTGGGCCCATGGGCAGGAGCCAGGCGGGGGAGACTATGGGGAAGTAGGAACCAGGCTGGGGGGCCACTGGGTAGGAATCAGATTTGGGGGGCTGTGGGTGGGCAGGAACCAGGCTAGGGGGTGCTGGGCAGATCTTGCTGAGGCTTTGTCACAATGAACTTTCCTTAAGGAAAACAATCCCCATCACAGGATAAGGCAGGCGGGGAAGAAGATATAAAGCCAGGAACCAGGCCTTCTGTGTCCTTGTCCAAGGTTGTGTTCTGCGCACACGTCCTCGTCCCCTGCCTTCCCTTTAGATTGAGGGCAGATGTCACCTCAGGGAGGCCTCCTCTGCCTGAGTGCCCTTCCTGGGCCAGCCAGGAGAGGACTCCCGAGGTGGGTCCTCTGTCTACACATCTGTCTCTGCACCAAGTGAAAGTGTGAAGTTGGGGCTTCAAGACCACCAAGGTGCCCACAGGCGCCCAGCAGATGGCTCCTCAGTAATGCAGATTTCTTTGTAAGAACTGCGGGGAGCTCAGCGCAGTGTGCACCGCATAGTAGGTCCTCAACACAGGCTTGTCCATCCAGGGCTCCCTCAGGACTCGGCTCCCTTTCACACCTACGCTGGGTTTTCCAGGGAGGACCAGGCCTTGCTTTTCCCTCTCCACATGGAAAAGCCCAGAAGCAGGGGACGCCCTTGCCTTTGGGGTTGGTGGGACCCTGCTTTGGGCGAGAGGCCCAATCTTAGTAACTTGGTGGCATACGGAGGTCTGACAGCGAGCATCTCTTAGCTCCTGTGATGGACATGACAGCGCCCGGCAGGAGATGGCATGGTGGCTGTGTGTTTGCACGTGCACTGTGCACACCCCTACACTGTGTGGCACTTGAGACGAGACCACACCCAGTGCAGGGGCCCGTGGGCTCTGTGTGACAATGCCAGGGGCTCCCCGTGGGTGTGGGTGTGGGTGAGGAGGGTGGTCTGGGCTAGCGGGACACAGAGGGTGCAGGGTCTGGGCCCCTGTCGTGAAGGGGTAGCGAGGTGGAGGGGGCGGGGCTGCTGGGGCGGAGCCTGGAGGCCAGGGGGAGGGGTTTGTCTCCTGGGTCAGCATCTTCCAGTTCTGAGACCAGGGACGCTGCTGCCCACCCACCATCTTCTCCCCTCCGAGACGGCGAGCAGCAGGAGCCCGTGGACGGCGCCAGCCGGTCACTTACTTGCTGTACTTGTCGTCGTACTTGCAGATGTAGCTCAGGTGGGCAGCGAAGGCCTCCACCGCCAAGGGACAGGGGATCTCCACACCCCTCCTCCTGATGATCACGCCTGAGGGAGAGGCCGATGGTCAAGCCCCAGCGGCCTGCAAACACCGGCCACAACTGCGCCTGTCTGCACCCTGCCGGGGGGTCCTGACGGGAAGTAAGTACAGGGCAGGGGCGAGGGGAGGACGGCGGGGGGGGGGGGAGGGCAGGGAGCACCGAGCCTGTCCTCCTGACTTGGTCAAAGCAGGAGGAAGAAGCTGAGGAGTGGGGTGCCCCCCGGCAAGCACCCTCTCACCCCCAGAACGTCTAGGCCCCTGTGCACTAGGGATAGGAAGACCCCCTGCACGGAGCCCCTCCTGCAGCTCTGGCTGCTCACTTGCTCCCAAGCTTTCCATGCCTTTACCTCCACTAAGCAGAAAGGGAGGAGTCCCAGGGGCTCCGCCCCAGCCCAGCTCTGGCGGGATTTCAGGGTCCCACTGACAGGGCGTGAGAAGCCAGAGGCCATCAGCGAGCCCTCCACACCCCTCCACCCCAGCCCTGCAGGCTGCGTTCTTCCAGCGTGCTGGGTTCTTCAAGTGTGCTGGGGATTTCCAGGCCGTGCCCTTGGCCCAGCCGCCCCCACAGCAAGTGATTGTGAGAACGGTGCTGTGTGTGCGTGTGTCTAACGGATCCGTTCAAAGGATTGTAAATTTTGGCACTACTGACACAGAGTTGAAGTAAAAATGGCATGTCCCTTGTAGCACAAGGGGCTTTATCTAGGGCGTCCCCTCCCCCTCTCACCAAGGGACACCAGAGTTGAACAGATCCATCTGTCTAGACTGAGTCCTGGGCTGTGATCTTCCTTTTTCATTTTGTCTCCCCAGCCCCCACAAGTACTGATTTTTCACAGAAATACCTGGAGAGCTTGTGAGGAACTTAGATGTCAGTGCCTCAGTCCTACAGAGGCCTGGGGGGTGGGGGGGGGCAGTGAGGGGCATGCAATGCGTTTCCTAAAGCCCCGGGAGGGTCCGAAGGGCCCAGGCCAGAGGGCTGTGGACTGGACTAGCTTAGAGACCCCCTCTCCGTTCTATGGTCAGGTGAGCCAGTCTCCCAGGGCAGACATGGCCTGCAGCCTCTCCACAGGGCTGTGTCTCCCGAAAACCCTTCCTAAGCACACCTGTTATCTCGCCCACCTCACCCCACACTATCCCATCCCACCCCACCCCACCCCACCCCACGACTTGATGGGAAAACATCCCAGTTGGAACCTCGAGGCCCTGGCCTTGGCAGGTTTCCCATCTCCAGCTCTGTTTTCATCTGCCTGACTTACAATGACAGCTTCCTCTGGGTCTAAAGTATCCCTTTTCAGGCCCCAGGGAATTCCTGTGAGTGCAAGCAGGTCAGACCTTCCCTATGAAGAAACAAAATCCCTTCCGTTCTTTTCCCCAAAGTGGAGGACAGCTGGCTCTGTCACCAGGGCCCCCTGCGACTCAGGCTCATCTTGAAGGGCAGACCTTAGAGCTCAGTGTTGCCCGAGCCCCTAGAGCCCCCACCACCGGCAGCTTTGGCCTCATTCCTTCAGCACAGCCAAGGTGTCACCCAGCCACGGGAGCCCGGTTTTAACTCTTTGCTTCCCTCCCATGCTTTCTCACCTTTGAACTTAACACGAGGATTTCAGCTTGAAATCTCAGTAGAAGGGCTTCAAAACCCAGGTCTGCATTCATCTCCTGAAGCAGTTCCCCCAGTTCATAAACCACATCCCCCTCCTCCCTGGTGATAATTTGTATTCTGAGATACTAGTCCACCCGGAAAGGGTAAGATTACTGTCTTACTTTTCTGAGGACAAGCTTTAGACCTGGGAAATGTTGACAAGAGGTTATCTGATCTTCCTGGTCTTTGCTGTCGTCATGACCAGGACGGATGAGCGCGTAGCCCACAGGCTCCCTGGGAACCTGCCCGTTCCCAGCTGTGTGTGCGTCTCTGGGCACACTACACCCGCGTGTCTTCCTCTGTGCCTGTCACATCTGCATGGCACATCAACACTCCAGCAGCTGTCTGCCACCTCCCTTGGGCTTTGTGTGGCTCGGCTGGCATTCCTTCCACCATTCTTTGAGTCTGAATGAATGCATCAAGACCTGACTCAGCATCCTCGGCAGACATTCTGCATTGGCATCTGTCTCACGGAATCGGAGGCCTAAGCAGGCACAGACTCTGGCAGGGAGATGACAGACTCAAGACGGATTTCAGGAGCAAAGCAAAAGCCCCTGTTCTCGGTGGGGATGTCCCCTGACCCGTGACAGCAGGACATTGGTAAAAGCCTGGGCATGTGCTTACCCTCTGAGAGGAGGGTCATTTGTCCTTAGAATATGTTGTCAAGAATAAAAAAACAATTCTAAAAATGTTCATAACTAGTTAGATATCTTCTGAAATCAGACATTCTACTCAGCTTTTAGCAGAGTGTATGTGGTCACAGCAGAGAAGGGTGTCAAGCTGAGAAGCAGTCTTTAGAACACAAGAGACTTTATCATCTGGATGACATTTAAAGTAAGTGGGAAAGGTAAGTGTATTGAGTTAATGTTTGAGGCATGAGGGGGCTGCTTGGTGAACCAAGCCTTGCCATATAATGAAACCCTGTCATAGAGGCCCAGCTGCTGCCGCGCATCAGAAAGAATTCAAGTGGATTCTGTGAAGAGCATCTCCTAGAAACAAGAGGCAACTTCTACTTGTACCCGCGAGACGTACACACACTGTCCCTGCCTTGGGACAGAGCAGGGACTTTCAAACATGACAGTAGAGAGCATGAATAACAGATGTGCCTATCCAGAAATGAAAAATGTTGTAAGGTTAAAAATGCTAACCATAAATAAAAGCAAAAGACAAATGTAGAAAAGTATTTGCTATTGGCATAAAATTTGCTTTCAAGTCAATAAGACAAATACCTCAAAAGAAAATTTAAACGGACGTGAAGAAATCATTCAAAATTAGCCAATAAACACGTGAAGAGATGTTCCACTTCACTGTAGTCATGGCAATTTATATTTAAAATTTTGTAACATTTTCACCCACCAGGTTGACAAACTTAGAAAAGAAAAATAGTGTGGGTAAAGCAGGAGGAATGCCAGACCCTGCAACCACTGCAATGGCAATTATGTACAGCCTTTTGGTGACGTACCATCAAAAACCTTAAACACATTCAGACCCTTTGGCCCAGCACTGCACTTGTAGATTTACTTAAGGATCAAAGATGTACCCAAGATTTAAATACGAAGATATTCACTACATCACTATTCACGTTGTGAAAAAAATAATCCCTAAGGGGGAGAGAGATAAAAATGAGGATATCTAAAAGGATGGAATACTAGGTGGTGGTTTTTAGACATCTTGTTCCTGAGGTACATGGAAAGGAAAACTCCCTTCACCAAGAACAAGACTCTGAGCTGTGGACTGGGAATGGGGTTTTCACTGGGAGGGGCATCTGGCCCAGACCCTGCCTCCACTGCATGTCTCCCTGTATCCCCTTCTCCATCCATCCTTCCGTGGGGGACCAGGCTCTGAGCTCACCTGCAGGGTCTCCCCACACTGCACCAGGATGGCCTGCCCACATTCCACCTGGAGTGCTTTCTAGAGGCCTGTCTGGGGGTCAGTCTGCGGTGCTGCTGTGGGCGCACTCTAGGATTGGGGCCTTATGATTTGTAACAGACCCTTTAGAAATGGACACTATAACTGAATTAAATACAAACACCGACTTGCAGCCCACTTAAAATCAACTCTACCAATTTTCTCTTCTTCCCCCATCAGTATCCTCCTTACTCGTTCCCTTGGTTTAAGGGTGCCAAGCCTTGAGATTGGGGTTTTAAGATTTGTCATCTGAAGTCCTATTGCACGCTTCTTTCTAGCCTGCCAGTGCATTCTTCTCTGTGTTACCCCATTTCACCCAGCTCAGACAAGTGACAGCTTTTCACTTAAAATAATTTGGCAGGAAGCAGTTCTTACACCCTGCTCCCACACAGGACCCCTATAAGTGCCCATGGCCCACACTGAGGCCCAACCACTAGAGCAGACGCCCAATTCAGACTCTCGCCTTCAGCTTGCAAGGTCAATTCCAAATATTTCCTCCAAGTGCCCTTGACATCACACTTGAGAGTGGTGGCTTCCACACCCTCTAAACCTGCGTGGGATGAACCCACCCACGCATGTGCCTGAATCCCTCGATTGTCATCTCCACTGAAATATAATGTCACTTCGGTGTGTGTATGTGGGGTTAAGGGATGGGATTAAATGAACAACAGACATTATGCACACACATACCCCCCTGCGCTCTTTGACAGTGTTCCTTCAAAAGTGAAGAGGAAAGGAGCCTTAATATAAAGGAACGTAGGGATTTTTAAAATACACTGTAAAACTGTAAATATTTTTGTAACGTGCCTCTTTGTCATTTCAATTTCCTTTTCAGCAGTTAAATAATGTTGTGCTTAAATATAGACTCCTTGCTAAACAAATCCCTTTGTTATCAGTGGACTTTAAACCCTAAGGAAAATGAATGAGGAAATCAACTGAAAACCCAGAGCAAGTACTCACCTTCTAGGTAGACACTGAAAAGATAAGAACAGTTGATTTCCCCACCTCCCATCAGAATAGATTTTTACAGAATCCTAGATGATAAAAGTGGTCATGTCAGGCCATTCAAATACAGTCAATTATGGACCCCATGTACAACCTGGGGGACCTACAGAAGGTGGCCTATGTCACCTGCAAACCCCGCCATCATTGCTTCTCTGGATGGCTGACAGTAGTAGGGAGCTGCCGCCTGCGGTCTAGGAAGCACCTGGGTAGATGCTGGCCCATCTGCCACCTGGCCCAGGCGCTGAGCTGGGCACCAGGGCTGCACGGCCAACCAAGGACCTCAAACTCAGGCCCGCATGTGCCCTGCTCAAGCTCACCCAAGGCCCCTCTGCCCCCGCCCCGTGGTCGGTGGTGCCCCCACCTTGCTGCACGGGCGAGTAGGCGTTGGTTAAGAAGCGGAAGTAGCCTTTGTTGTACCAGCAGATCAGAGACATGTTCCCCTTGGTCCTGATCCGGTGCTGGCCCCGGGCCGGCGGCATGGCTGGGTTCGTCAGCATGGACAGCGGCAGGCCTGTGCAGTCGCTCTTCCTGGGGCTCAGCAGACCGCAGCAGAAAATCCCTGGCAGGAGAGGGACACAAACGCACACACATCACAGACGCCGCCGAGGCTGCGCTGGCCCGTGACGCTCGGGGAAAGGCTGGCACGTGGGACACATGCCTGCGAGGGGTCCCTCTGGAAGGGACTGCCTGTCTGGGGACTTTTCTTCCGGCACTCCCACAAGTGTACTTAAGATTATTTATGACACATGCAGCTATGACATAAGCAGGGAAGTAACTAAGCGCTAACTGAACAGGTGGACCTGTCATCCCATCTGCTTCTAGAAACTTCTGCACTCCCATTATCACAGCCACATTCCAGAAGAGGGACTGCGGGCTTCAGCACAGGACCGACGTGCGAATTCAAGCACATTTAAGTCGCCCCAACACTCTCACCAGGACCGGACCAGCGCCGGCCGGCCCTGTCCTGTCTGCACAGCACCCAGCGCAGCCCCCACCCCTGGGAGCTGACTTCAGTGCAGCACAGGCGGGTCGCCAGGCAGTGTGCACTACGCCACGTCCCGCCTGCGGGCCTAAAGCACAGTGTGCAGATGAGAAGCTCCTGAGGGAGAGGCCTCTACGCCCCAGAAGGTTCCGTGGGGGCAGGAGGGTGAGCAGAGACCAGTGGAACAGGAGGATTCTAAATTCCTCCCTGGGCTCCAGGCGGCCACAGGCAGCTCCTCCCCTGGAGGTGACAGGAAGCAGCACTTCTGGCTGAAGCCCTGAGCCAGTCTCGCCCTTTATTCTCGTCTCCGCTCACTGAGGGCGGACACTGAGTGGGCAGTAACTTGAAACATCCTGTGTCCCACGCATGTCCCGTGTCACTGCATCCCCACCCACACGGAGGACACGCGGGCATGCGGGAATCCTTCTCCCTGAGCCCCTGTTCGGTCCCACTGCCCTGGGGAGCCACCCTGGGGGGAGAAGACCCCTGTGGTATAACATCCCCAAGAGGAGAGGGCATTCTGCTGCTTGGTCCTCTTAAACTGCACATGACTAAGATTTAAACAGAAGAGTCTGCTTTTCCAACAGGGAGGACGTTTTACCTCCCCTGGCCGGCAGAACAGCAGGTGCCTTTTCCTAAGGGGGAGAAAAAATCCCAGTGCAGCCGAGTCTTCACAAATCCATCCCTTTGTGAACACAGTGATTATTACATGAATGTTTTTTTGTGGCTTAATAGCCAGAAAGTAAACTGCGTGCACGCTGTGACAGACAGCCCGACCCTACATGAGGACTGCCCCTCCCATCTTGGCCGCACATAGAATCCCCTGCGAAAGCCAGCCCAGACCAGTGCAGTCAGTCCCTGCGGGGGGGCAGCCACCGTCGGGGACCCACGCAGAACCACCACTCATCGCATGTGAGGCCAGTGAGGCCCCGTGTCAAGGGCTCACAGCTTGAGATGCTTCTAAAAATAGGCAATGAAATCTTTGTTTGCTCTTGGAAAAACTCAAATTCCATGTGTAATTATTGCCTTCCCCCTAGGAGATTCTCCCTCATCCTGCCCCTAATTCCTGTGCTGGGGAACATGCCCTCCTCCCAGTCACAGGCAGCGGGAGGGAAGCAGACTGGTGACCCATGACAGTCCCTCGGTCTCTCACTCCGTGCCACACCGGCCTCACCGGACACATACTGTGTGCTGGCCCTGACCACACCACCTGACTCTCGGTCCAGGGGAGGCAGGAGCAGGCGCTGTCAGGCACAGGAGTACTGTCAGGCGGTTCATTCTGGGGCCGTAAGGGTTCATCGCCACGCACGTGGCACCACACGCAGACTCACACAAAGGCGGCGGGATGGCCGCCTGGCTCTCGCCGCACGCGCCAACACGGGACTGATCTTCCAGTGCAGCTGTTAATATGCATGAGGGCCGATGTTGTCAACTTGACTTCCACGGCCTCTCTCCACGCAGTCAGACCTCTTCACACTGGGGCTCCCAACAATTACACTCCAAGCCCTGTCGGGCACCGGACTTTGCAGCCCCGGCGGGCAGGAGCACACCGTCCAGTGGCTGCTCCTCAGGGCAGCGGTCAGGTCTGCATGTTGGAGCCATCCGCTCCCATTACTTGGGAAGGTTTCCTTTTAAGGCCACACGTCTGATCTGCAACAGGTCTGCAATGGTTCCTGTGGCTGAGTGGGGCCTTGTGCTTCCCCAAGTGAAGTGGATAAAAACCCCCACACATAGGACAAGGAAAAGGGAAACACCGCCCCGGGCTTCCTGACGTGGCCCAGATCTTTCACTACAGCCCCTATTTTTGCCAGGGCCATGGCAGGCTTGCCCATGTTGGCCATCGCCATGCATGTGGCACCACACGCAGACTCAAACACAAGAGGAACCACGACTCTTGCACAGAGGGGAAGTCCGTACAGAGGCCCGTTGTACTGCTGCCCATACTCATCTACACAGTTCACGATTCTCCAGCTAGAAGGGATCCGTTATGACAAGGCTGAGTTCAGACTTCCTGGAGTCTTGGGAGGAGCTATGCTGGGGTGCTAGAGAATGAATGTGCATGTCCCCAAGTTCCTCTGTTGAAAACCTAATGCTTAAGATAGTATCAGGACATCAAGCAGTGGGGGCTTTGGGAGGTGCTGAGGTCATGAGGGTGGGGTCCTCGTGATGGCATTGGGGCCCTTAGAAAAGAGACCCCACAGAGCTCCCTCCTTGTGAGGACAGGGAGAAGGCACCGTCAGTGACCCAGGAAGACGCCCCACACGACCACGCGGGCACCCCGAACTCGGACCTCCAGCCTCCAGAACTGTGACGGAACCTTCCTGTTGTTTATAATCTACCTACTCGGTGGTGTTTTGCTACAGCGCCCCAAACAGACTAGGAGGGCTCTTTACAACAAAGGACACGAAGAAATGCACCCTAATGACCAGCAGAACTTGCTGGTAACGTGTCCCCCAGACCACCAGCCTGTGGCTGCAGCGCCCACCAGGGCCCAGGCGGGCTGCGGGCTGCAAGGATGTGCCCTCAGGGAAGCCCTGCACCCCCAGGCCTCTCCCGCCATGTCTCCAGGGGAGCAGGGCGCATGCTCAGACCCGCCCACCACTGGACAAACCTTGCTTTTCGAACTCTTCAAACAGGGTCAGGCTGCTGATGCTGGGCCCCGTGAACATGATGTAGTTCTTGCCAGCCGCGTTCCGGCACAGGCTCCTGGCCACCGTGCTGTGTAGCTGCGGCTTATTCTTCAGGGCATCCAGCCCATCTGGGCCTCCACCTTCCTTCAGGTGGACGTGAATCTTGAACAGAAACACACAGGGGTCAGTGAGCTCACAGCAGTGTCCGGCCGGGCCCAAAGCTTCGGGAAGCGCAGGCTTCTGTCACTGGGCTGGAGCGTGTGGGAAAGCCACCCCTCTCTGAGCCCCTGCCACCCCTACCATCTCCTCAGCCCGATAGGCCCAAGGTCACATCCGAGGTCACCCCGCAATCTGGGCAGCTGCTGGCTTGGCACAAGCCTCTTCAGTTTGGAACCGTCAAGGTGGGGAAGAAAAAGAACCAACGGTTATCAATAGTGAACCTGGCCGCGGAGGGCAGTGCAAACACATGCCCAGTTTTGAAGCACAGGAGTGACTCGAGTTCACGATAAATGACAGTAAAGGCTGTGTCACCTGGACATAAAATGATCGTGCTCTTTCATTTGAATACAGCTTTTCAATTCACAAAGAACATCATGTTATCATTCCCCGTATTCTTCACGGTAACCACCACGCAGGCAGAAAGGCAGTGGTCACCCCACACTAGAGAGGAGAGATGGGACCCGGATTCAAGTGTCAGAGAGGCCCCAGGACCAGCAAAGAGAAAGCAGTTTTTAACCCGTCACACAAATGCGCAAGACATGGGAGTGGATTCAAGTGTGTGACCCTCCTAGAGCTGACTGAGCCACAAAGACGTCACCACACAGGCATTAACTACTGTTCCCCTTAGGGACAATGCTTCTTCCCGTGGAATGTTCTGGGTGCCTTTGCTGGCAGTTCACAGGCTAACAGTTCCCCATGTCTGTCCCAGCGCCACACCTGACGCTTGGGGACAATGAGGTCAATGCGGACTGTCCTTTGAAGCGCAGAGCTGCTGAGGGCAGAACTGCCCGTGCAAACCGCCAGGGATGCCGGCTCGAAGAAACCCGGGCTGGTCACAGGAGGCCCTGGCCCGTCTACAATCCTGTCCTTGGTCAAATGACCTCAGACAATTACTCACAAAACAGTGTCTGATGGTCCCAGGGCAGGTGGATGCAGGGCTAATCCTCAAAGCCACTCACCTTCTGAGGGCAAATCCTGTCCCAAACACACAGCCAAAGCATCTCAGGGAGCGGGGCAGGCAATGCCTTGATAACAGAACGTTTTTGTGGGTAACTCGGCAGGGCTTATGTTTCATTTCAGGGTCTCTCTGCCTTTACCCCCTCAATTTCCAGAAGGAGTCTGATAGAGGTAGGGGAGCCAGTCATCTCTGCCACATGCCACATGTGATTCTGGCTGAGCAAGGAACACATTTCTTAGAAGCCGTCTTCTCTCCTTCAGCCAAGCCCCATTCCTGTGGCCTTTGCACCTGAGGCCAGCTCTGACCCACAGCCTCCTCTCCCAGATGCCCTACCTGCACTCTCATAACATGCTGGGCACGATGTGTTCCACAATCCACTTGAGGGACAGTTACTTTTGTCTCATGCGTCACTCGAAAGAAATCCTCCATCCAAGCCTAGTATTGTCACCCAGAAGGGGAGGTGAGCTGTCGGAAACTCTCAGGCCCAACCCCACGTGGCCGGGGGCAGTCACTGGCACACGCAGCCTAAGGCAGGTAGAATTTCCCAGGGTTAAAGGTGAAGTGCTGTGACCAAGTTAAAAACCTCAGCTGCATCCAGTAAAGGGTGCAAAAATGTGACTTGGCGAGAACACTTTTGGGAAACAGAGCGAAACAAAACCCTTGGAGATGGATGACTGTCAGAACTAGATACCGCGGATGCCAGGAGCCATGGGACCTTGGCCTGCGTCATCAGGGAGGGCGGTGACCACCTTCCTCTTCCCTGGTCAATTCCCAACAAGGTGTAGAGAGAAGTGTGGGGGTTGGTGCAGTCTGCTGGGGCAGCCATTACAAAGGACGGCAGCTGGGGCAGCTTCGGCAGCAGAAAACCCTCAGTCCTGGAGGCTGGACATCTAACGTCAAGGTGTCGGCAGGGCTGGTTCCTCCTGAGCCTCTCTCCTTGGCGCGTAGACGGCCGTCTTCTCCCCGTGTCCTCACACGCTCTTCCCTCTGCGTGTCTGCGCCCTGACCGCCTCTTGTTACAAGGACACTGGTCCTGCTGGACCAGGACCCACTCTAGTGACCTCATTTTCTCTTAGTCACCTCTTGAAGGACCCCACTTCCAAATACAGTTACTTCCTGAGGTCCTGGGGTTAGGATTTCAACACACAAATATGGGGGTCCAATCAGCCCATAACAGACGGGGTGAGGCTAAACCTGGGGGGGGCATGGAAGAATCAACAGCGATCGTCAGGGAGCTGGACGGCAGTGACGACAAAGGGTTTCTAAGGCAGAACCAGAACGAAGGCACGGGACAGGGAAGCGCACACACGGACTTGGCACCAGGGCCCGTCCTGACACTCAGAGCAGCCCGGGCCCTGAACGGCTGGCCTCACAGAGGCTGCAGGACAAGCAGGTGGCCACGCGGAGGGTCTGAACACCAACTGCAGGCTGGGCTGGGAGCTCTCAAGGTCCCTCCTGCCTCTGAGATTTCAAGATTTCCTTCGCACCCCTTGGAGTTTCAGATGTGGGGGAGTGTGTCCACATCACAGGAGTGCAGGACCACACACACGTCACCTGCAGATGTACCAACAAAGGTGCACACGGGACAATGCCCCCCTTTGATGAACGTGCAGCCCTGACTCACGAGAGGACGGACGCCTGGAGGGCGCAGTCTGAACATGCCACCTCAGGGTGACCAACCTCAGCAGATAACTGCCCTGTTCCCATCCCAACACAAAGGGTCCCATGGCAACACTATTTAAAATCCAGTGTCACAAATTATTTCTGCATTGACACACACAGCTGTCCTCTCCTCACACAACTTGGGGCACTCTGTTAATGGCTGGTGTTCCTGTACAGATATCCACACTCAGATTTAGAGAACTCTGTGTATTTGTTGCTTTTTTGCTGCACAAGAAATTACCCCAAACTCAGAAGCTTAAACAATCCCACTTATCAGTCACAGCACGGGCAGGTTTTCTGCGCGGGGTGGCCCCAGGCTGAAGCCACCACTCACATCCCTGTCCAGGCTCGGTCAGCTTGCTCCCTGCGGCTGCAGACTGGGGTCCCCACTACCTGTGGGCCGGGGACTGCTCTCAGCTCCTACAGGCCGCCTGGACTCTTTCCCACACGGTCCATCTGCAAAGCCCGCAGTGCAGACCGTCTCTCAGGGTGACTGTCTCCCTTCAAATCCCTTCGCCAGGAAGAGCCCAGGTCCTTTTCAAGGTCTCCCTGATTAGGCCAGGACCACCCAAGACAATTTTCTTTTTCAGGTCAACGGATTTAGGACCATAATTATGCCCGCAAAATCCAGACCCCTTCACAACAGCAGCTAGCTCAGAGTCTGGGTGGTAAGGAGAGCTGTGCACTCAGCAGGGCAGGAATCTCGTGAGCACCTCAGAATTCTGCCTACCACCCACAGGACCACACCACTCGCACGGCCTGGAAGAACTCAGGCACTGTAGCTGACAAATGGGATGCTCCCCCCATGAAGAGTGATGACGCTGTCCACTTCATTCCCTGGGACATGCCGACACCACGTTCGATGTATGTCGACCAACAGAGATACCTCCCCAGCAAACACCCAAACAGCATCGGAGAGGGTTGGGGGCTCTTGTCACTGCTGGGGATATGAACTGGATACAATCCTTCTGAGGGAAACTGTGCCACATGAAAGAAAATGCAGGGGTGCATTTGGAACTTGTAGCATTTGGGAGAGCCCCAAACCCTCTCATGGCTGTTAATACACTGTTAATATATACTGTTAACTCACTGTGCTAATCACGCTGTTAATACACTGTTAACACACTGTGAAGCACACACCTCGAGATGATGGCATCTGCCAGGCCGCGGCCGGCCTCTTGCTCTCCTGAGAAGAACACACTGTCCCCAAACCCAGGGACATGCCGCCTGTTACAGGACCACCTGGCTTAGCCTGTCCCCACAGGCACGTGTGAACACTGGCACTTTCCCACACGCCAGCCAGTCTCTTCCCGAGGACTAGATGCTCAGCTGCTCCATCACAGAGGGGAGACATGGAATCAAGGGTCGTCCTGCCCCCAGGAGGAACCTGGAAGAAGGTTGAGGCCAACAGTGGCAGCGAGGAGAATACAAGGAGGGGCCTCCATTTGTGGCACTCAGTGCTATACAATAAGGGGTGCATTTTAAAAGTGAATAAAATAGGATCTACATTTAAATCAGTGATATAAGGAAATAGTAACCTCAAAAGCCCCATACAAGGGGCAGGATTTAGCGAGAACTTTTAAGAGGACAGTGGAAACCTGGCCCAGAAAGGGCCGAGCATGACAGGTGCCGCTCAGTCTGGTGGCCACCCTGGCCCAGGGCCCCAGGGGTCTGCGTTTGCTTTGCCTGAGTTAGTTTATCTGGTTTGAGATGTCAACTTGTACCCCTTAGGTGGATGAATCAATCTGTAAGCCTATGAAAAAAACCACACTCTCCAACGGAATCATTTCCCAACTGCATGCCATTGCTACAACTGCTAAAGAGACGCCAGTGGCCGTGTGCGGACTGGAAAGCCGAATGGTCAGCACTGAGATCGCTGACACAGTACATACCCGCGCTCAGACACTGTGCCGCTGTGCCCTGTAAATGCCAGACAGCTGGTCTGCTGTTCCAAAAGCCTCATCTCCCCCTACGCACAATCTGGAATGTCAGCACAAGCACACTAAGCAGTCCCACCAGCATGTTGTCTCCCATCACTGGGGACATGGAATTTGCTGTAGTTACTTTTATTCTCTGATCTGCAAGCTTGGTTGACAAGTATCTTCAGGGCAGAAAAATGTATCTTTCAGTTGTCAAGCTCTTCACTTTTCCTAAAAAACGTTTTCGTGCTCCTATGACTTCCTTTGAGATATTTAGATTGAGGAATTTAAGGAAGAAAAGGATGCAGTGGCATCACACTTTGCCCCAGGATGTCACTCAGGTGTGTTTTACACTGACATGAAACAGAAAGAACCTTGGGACCAGGCCACAGTATAACCCCTTAGGGGCACATGGAACAAGTGACTATCTGACCCTACTTCGGAGATGCCGCAAGACCTCGAGAGCTGGGGCCTGGCTCCATCTCCCCAGCCACACCCCAACTTGTCAGGGACACTGGTGGCACCTGCAATAGCGATGGGCTCAGATGCCATGAAGATGCACTCATCTGTTGCTTTGGGGCTTTGGTGCCCGTCTTCGGGGAAAACGGGTTCAGTACACTGGTCTGGACCAGAGCCCCTACTTCTCTTTCAGAACAGAAAAGAATCAGGAAGCAGGTTCCTCCACTGTTGGTGCAGGGAGGGGGGCAGGGAAGTCACTCGTTAGGGACTGTGGTCCTTTGCTTGGATCTTTCGCTTGCTAGCTGTGCAGGCAGCAGGTGAAAGGCGTACCCCCAGCAGTGTGGCAAACAGCGCGAGTGACTGTCTCCCTCACGGAAACAACGCAGCCAGAGCTCATGTAGTGCCACCTGGAACGTCTATGGGGACGGCCACTCATGACAGCTGTAAAATTTAACTGAAGTTCATGCACTGTGAAAGGAACTGAGTCTCCCACAAGGAGATAGTGGGGGCATACGTGCTGGATTCGATGGGCATGGGTGTGGTGCTTCCGGCTTAGCTGGCTTGGGGCAAGTGGCTGGCTGGCCCTGAGCCCCCGTTTCCTCCTCTGTAAGGATAAGACTGTGGACCTCGCGTGGCCACTGCCTTAAAGTGAAAGTGCTGAATGTAGAAATGATATTTTAGAGCAAGGCTTCCGCTCCACATGGTAGCCTCTAGACAAAGGGCCGTTTTAAGTCAACTAAAATTAAGTAAACTGAAAACTTCATCTCCTCAGTCACACTAGTCACATTTCAAGTGCTCAAGAACTCTTGAGGGCACCAGACTAATCAGGAAGTGACAGTGGCCATGCCAAAAGAGAAGGCGTCAGCTGTGGTCTCACGCAGCACAGGGCGTCCTGTGCCCAAGGAGCCATACGTCTCAGGATTTCCTGAGCCTCACTTTATAAGCGACCCCGGCCTGCTTACTCCACTGCTGGTAAAAACCTAGACCCTGCACGAGACCACAGCTGTGTATGCCCGGCTGTGGGCACGTCAGAGGGAAAAGGGACCTTCATTAGCCCTGATGCTTGTTCAGTGTAGGGACAATCACAGCACGGATAACCCGATTCTCCGGAAAGGGACACGGCAGGGGTGAGTCACAGAACACTTTCCACGTGGACACTGTGTGTGCAGTGACAGCCCTTAGCTGGGTGGCTGTGTGTCTTCCTCCGCCCTTGGGAGCAGAGGTGGCAGAGTGGGGAGCCAGCCACTCTTTGGCTCCCAATTCTGCCACCGCCTATCAGCCTTGAGATTTGGAGTAAGTGACTTCATCTCTGGGAGCTGTAGTCATCCCGTGTAAGGAAGGGTACTTCTCAAAGGCTGTCTGGTTCTCCACAGACGAGCCGCCGTGTCTGGTCTGTGGTGAACGACGCTGGCTCCCCACAGTCCCTCCAACCCCGCAGTCCTGGCTCACCTTCTTCAAGGTACATCACACACCCTGCTCTACACACCTTCGGGGGCCTCGCTCAGCCCGCAGGTGCCCTCCTACAGCCCATAAAGTTCCACACACTCCCCAGGACTGTACCCGTCACACTGCATGGACGGGTATTGTTAATACGCCAATACGCCCACCTTTCCTACTAGAGAGGCAGCAAGGGCTCCATTTACCTGTGGGTCTTCAGTGCCGAGCTTAACTCTAACTCTGCGAAAGTATGGTGAAAAACAACCTGCACTTCGGTTTTCACTGGTGGGGAGCTTACCTTCCTACCCATTTTGTAAACTCCTTGATAACAGGGACCTATCTAGACTTCAATTCTTAAAAAAGGAAAATACAGAAAACCCCCTCGGCTCTAGAAAAGCAAAGCTGAAGAAGCCCCTGACCTGGCCCTCCGGGAACTCAGAATCCAGGCTGGTCAACATGAGTGACCATGAGAAACAAACAGGCCGCATGAGCCTAGACTACAGTGAATTCTTCTGCAGGAGAAGCAATAGGATGGGGTTACACAGAGATGAATGGATCTATTTACCTGGAGGTATTTATTTTGAGGAACTGGCTCATGTGATTATGGAGGCTCCATAAACCCAAAGTCTGCAGGGCGAGCCAGCTGCAGACCCAGGGAAGAGTCACAGTTCACGTCCAAAGGCCGTCTGCTGGCAGAGTTCCCTCTTCCTCAGGGGAGCTCAGCTTTTTTCTACTAAGGCTGCAACTGATTTGGTGAGGCCCATCCGCATGATGGAGAGCAATCTGCTTTCCTCAAAGTCTACTGATTTCGATGTTAATCTCATCTAAAAAATACATTCACAGACACACCCAGAATAGTGCCTGACCAAACATCTAGGTACCATGGCCCAGCCAAATGACACATCACACCCTCTGAGCCCTGATGTCAGGGGGTAAAGCCAGAAAGGCCAGGTTAAGGAGGAAGTGAGGCAGAGCGGGCACTCACACGGGCACGTGGTGTCCCACAGAGCTGCCCGGGGACACAGACAGATGGCGATGGGACCAAGTGCTGTGAAGCTCATCCACTGTCCCGACCACTCGTCTTTCCGTAGCTAGGAGTCCCACGGGCACAACACACAGAGACTATGGTGACGCTGACCAGGGGAAGTGCAATGGCTCAGGGACACAGCCCCAAATGTTCACGCAGACCCACGCACCAGATGACCCTGCATCTGAGCTCCTGCAGCACTGACGGTGTCCGAAGGCACCCTGGCTCGTGGGGATTCACTTTACACATGACAGTGTATGCCCCTCAGCTGTCTAGGATGACAAAAATGCTGTGGCACTTGAGGGTGGTGGTGAGTGGACAGCACTGTGAATGTATCTAATGCCACTGAACTAGACACTTAAAAATGATTCAATGGTAAATTTTATGTTATGTGTATTTTACCACACTATAAAATGATACGCTCCTGGGGCGGCCGGATGGCTCAGTTGGTTAGAGCGAGAGCTCTGAACAACAGGGTTGTCGGTCCAATTCCCACATGGGCCAGTGAACTGCTTCTCCACCAGTGGATTGAAGGACGACTTGGAGCTAATGGGCTCTGGAGAAACACACTGTTCCCCAATTTAAAAATAAAAAAAAAAGATATGCTCCTGAGAACAGGCATGGGCCTTTCCTTTTAACAACCACAATACACAACACGTGTCATTCCTCCTGTCACAGTTAAGCAGATGACCAGAGACCCCAGGCCGGGTCTCACAGGTGGTAATCTACCTCACAGAGCAGCGTGGTGGCCTCATTTGATTGTTCCTTAGCCCTTGAGCCCTGCGTGGTGGAGTCTTCACATACTGACCCAGTGCACGTTTTTGGTGTGTGGCCGGACACAAGATGGACGTCGGGGACCAAGGACTTGCAGGGTGAGCGGTCCTACAGGGCAAGTCTACACGCCCGCTGCGAGGCCGGCTCACCCGCTGAGCCGGTGCTGCGCATTAGGGATTGCTGCAAGGAGGTCTGGAAGAGATGTGAGGACAGACGGGCCCTTAAAGCGGGACAGTATTTACACGGCATTTACACGAGGGTCTGACTCACACTCTCTTCTCCTGGGAACTTTTTACTTCCTACCTATTGTACTCTCAGAATGACAGTTAATTTCTTTCTACTTCCTTCCTATCAAATACAGTCGTCCCCTCTTATCCAAGGTTTTGTTTTCTGTGGTTTCAGTTACTCAAAAATATTAAATGGAAAATTCCAGAAACACACAATTCATAAGTTTCAAATTGCACGCCATTCTCAGTAGTGCGATGAAATCTCAGTCTGTCCCATCTGGGACATGAATCATCCCTTTATCCAGCGTCTCCACGCTGTATGGACAGGACAATAAGATACTTACTCTGAGACAGAGACACCACATTCCCACAACATTTATTACGGTATAATGTTATAATTGTTCTACTTTATTATGATTGTTGTTAATCTCTAACTGTGCCTAACTTATAAATTAAACTTTACCACAGGTGCATGTATGTAGGAAAAAATATAGTTTATAGAGGTTCGGTATTATCAGTGATTTCAGGCATCCACTGGGGATCATCGGATGTGTCCCCCACGGATAAGGGGGGACGACTGTACCTCCTTTTATTTTCTTCATGGAGGAACCACATAGCACTTTTAACCACTTTCATCTGATTCTAAGATTCCCTTTCAGGTGAACCCAAGAAACTGAAACCTATAAAAGCCCCGGAATTCTCCTAACACCATTACCATGAGCATTGTCTTTGTCTAGCTGTTGTCTTTCCCCCCTCGTCCAGATGCCCGTGGAGATAAACTCGCCACCTCTGAAGCACAGATGACACGAGCTGGCCACATGGAGCGCCCGACCAGCTTTTTGCACTGACCAGCTCTGGGATCACTTGAGAAATCACTAACCGACTTGGAATTTCTTTTCCTCTCTCAGCCCGATACAGAGTCTGAAGTAGAGCTAATCCTCGCTGCGGCTCTACTTCAGAAGGGAGCAGTCCGGCCAGCGAAAGCTTTCGTCTCAGCAGAATGAAACTACAAAGCCAAAGCAGAACCCTGCTCTCTCCTGGAGACACACCTGCACACCTGCTGTCCGTCCAGGACACCAGCTCAGTGTACGGCCGCATGGCTGGAGAGTCAGCACTGCAGACCCTGGTGACAGACCCCTGTCGATTATGTCACTGCACAACGAACAGCACAGAGGCCAGTGGTGAGCTTCTGGGCTCACGGGGCCACAGGGCTCGGTGACCCAGCCTGGACATTTCCTCCCGGTCAGGGCAGAGACACCAAAGGAACACCGTGCACACGCCCACCTCAGGCAGGGCTGGGCAGCCTCTGCCACCAGTGAGGGGACAGCAGGACGGCAGAGGACCACCCACACAGCAGTCTGGCCACAATATCTTTGAGGTTCAGTGACGGGGCTTCTCTGGGGGAAAGTCATTTAGGAGAAGAAAGGATATGACTTAAACGCAGAGAACGTTTGTGCGTATACAACCCTACATGTGACATGTGCAAAGAGGACAATCACAGAATCTGGCACTGAAGGGTCCTTATTGACTAATTTACCCCATCCCTTCACTCTGCAGATAAGGACACTAAGATCCAGGGCAATTTCAGGACCTGGCTAAGTCCCCACCAGAAGCAGCAAGAGCTGGGACGCTGCTGCCACTCAGGACCGAGGTGGGACCCCACACAGGACAGAGAGCATCAGATGCTGTGTCTGTGCCAGCGGCACGTCCTCTGTGAGCTGAAGCACCTCTTCTGGAGAGCGGGAGAAACACCCTCCGTCCCCCACAGGCTGACATGAGCATGGAGGAGATCGGGGGTGACATTACTGCTCCCCCCGCCTCCCCCCACCCTGGCCCATCAAGCTGTCAAACCAGGACTCGGATCTGCAGAGCCAAGAAAAGGGCCTTGAGGCTTAAAACACAGCCGCTCGGGCCACAGTGCTCCTTAGTGGCTCCTGGCTCCTCACAGGCAGGGGTGTCCCTTCCCTGCTTTGCTGCCTGCCATCAGCACGTTCAACTGGACCCAGGAACAAAGGGGTGAACTGGGAGGAGTGAGGGGGTACTGAGAAAGCTGCTGCTGCTCCACCGTGGGACAGCCACAGCTCAAGGGTGACGGTTCCTGCACTCGGCGCTGTGAGCAGGTGTGTTCATAGCTGTCCCTGCGACGGCGGGATGCTGGCTGCCTCTGGATGGGAGCTGCCAGCCCCAGTTCTGTCCTCAGAATACAAACCTTCATGTTGCCGCAAAACCTCCTAGAATCATGTTAGAAATAAAAGGAAACTTCGAGAGGCCGATCCAAGCCTTTTATTCTGTCGATGGGATTTTTATGGATTCTGTAGACAGTGGGCAGGGCCTGGACTGAGACAGAGGTCTGTGGCCTTGCTCGGTAATGGATGTGACTTCTAGCAACTCACCGAGTTTACGGTTGACAGGAAACGGAGCTGCACACACTACCCAAACATGAATGTTTACTCGAAAGCTACACAGGCAGAGCTCAGAGAAGGCAGGGCCGCACTGTCACAGCCCAGCACCTGGCACAATGCTGGACTTCCCTGCCCCCATGGAGTGTCACTGCAAAGGACATTACAGAGGTGGCAGGGCCACTGGATGCTGTGCAAGGACAGACGGCCCAGGCTGCACGTCCGGAGCGAATCCCGCTCTGGGACAGGCCCATTCTGGTCACTGCCTGACGCCTGTGCACAAGCAGACTCAGGCCAGGTCCCAGCTGGAGACTGTGGCCCCAGCCCATTCTGAAGGTCCCCCAGGCCTACAGGGAACAGGGGGACCGTGCTCTACCTGGAGCACGTGCACCTTCCTTGCTGTGGCTCTGAGCAGATATGTGAGGAGGTGCTCGGCTGAGTCTTAGAAATTCTCCTCCAGTTCAGGGGGCGGGGGGAGGGGGGAGTACAAAACCGTGTGCCCTGGGCCTGGGACTCCAGCCAGGCAAGGGCCGTGTGAGGGGTCAGCTATGACCAATGGGGGAAGGTGCCCAAGTTGCAGGGCAGGACAAACCAGCCGAGGCCAGAAGCTATCACTTAGGTGTCTGTCACCTTCTGGTTGTCACCAGTCCCCATCTGCTCCTTTCAAGCCCTCGGCACCCTGGTTGCCCCTGGCCACTCAGAGTCCGACACGTTTCCTGGAGCACAGCTCAGGCACCTCTTATGAAATATGCGCCCATGTGTCTGGTGCGAACTGAGGCAGGGAGCAGGTAAGGGGCTGGTGTTGGCCTGGGGCTGCCACACAGTGTGCCCTCAGGGAGGTGGTGGTCCCCTCCTGTGACCGCTGTTTCAGTGAAGCCTCCCGCCGACACTGCCAGGGCCTGAGTCGAGGTCAGTGTCTTTACCACTGTTATTTCCCCAGAGAGGCTGGAGTGGGCAAGGGACGGCGCCGGCCAGCCAGGGCCCCAGGGAGAAGGGGGCGGCCCAGCCCCAGCCTCAGTGGAGCATCTGGGCAACACACAGTGAAAGGGGTACGTGAGCAGCAGATTACCCTCTGTGCCCTCAGTCCCCACCCAGCCAGGCCTCACCTGGATGATGAAGCCAGTGGAAGAGCACTGCCTGACCCAGAGGCTGAACTTCCGCTTTTTCCTCTTCCGCAGTTCTCGCTCCGTGCACGTGGCAATGAACACAGGGTCCTCGTCTATCAGGGGTTCATGTAGCACCTGCCGGGAGAGTAAAGGCGGAGATTGTCAGAGGAGCGTGAGCTCAAATCTTGTGTCTTCCTTTGACCAGCTGTGCAGCCTTGGCTAAGTTACTTTACCTCTCTGATCTTGAATGTCCTCATCTATGAAAGGGTGACGTCAACATCTACACCGGGCTTTTGGGAGGACTGAGTAACAACAGGCCCTGACACACAGCAGTATTTAGTAAGTGGAAATAATAATGCTTATCATCATCATCATGATTAGCAGAAGGTCCGCAGTCCAGCCTCCCATTTGGCAAAGGGATCTCCAGCAGGGGTCCTGACCTCTCGCTGGACATGCCCGGTGGTGGGCACCCGCTTCCTTTTATGAAAGGCCTTCCCACTGATGGACGATGGCTCCAACTGCTGAAAGTTCTTTCTCTCACTGACTCAGTTTACCTACATTTAACCTAAACCTGTTAATCTGGCTTTTGCCCTGTGAGAAACAAAGAAAAACATACAATTTGTTTAGGTATTCAGACAGCTCTCACCTTGGCTATGATGCTTTTTTTCCTGGCCTGGACACTCCCTTTTGGCAACCGTTCCTGAAATCACCCCGGGTCCCTGTTGCCACGACCCACCCTCTGGCTGTGCCCCGGTCACCATGTCCTTTCTCACATGGGATCCCAAGGTGAGTTTAAACTCATTTCACCCATTTCAGCTTCTTGATAACATGGTTACAAGACTTTTTCAGTGACAATAAAGTAAAAAGAAATGGCATTACGAAAATAGGCTCCAAGTGGTGGTCAAAGTTTTGTTTCTTCAAGTTAAAGCTTTTTGGGGAGACTTTTGGGTAAATTTTAGGAGTCTGGTACACTTCCCTGCCAAACCTGATTATGAATTGGTGTGTATGTCTGTAGTCAGTGAAGTGGAAAGTGTAGGAAACAATGATTTCAAGACTTAACACGCAGCTTTAGATCAGGGGCCAGCAAACTACGATCTAGTCCAGCCCCTCTGTCTGCTATAAATAAAGTTTTATTAGAACCTGTCGTGCTCATTCAAGTACGTGCTGATGGCTGCTTTGGGGCTACAATAGCAGAACGGACAAGTTGGAACACAAGCCTATATGACCCACAAAGTTGAAAATATTTACTCTCTGGTCATTGACAGAAGTGTACCATCCCTGCTCTCCATCGTGCTTTTCAAACTTCAGTGAACAAACTAGTCACCAGAATGCAGACACTGATTCAGTAAATTTGGGGCAGGGCCTGCGTTTCTGCCTCTCAAAAGCTCCCAGCTGGTGTCAGAATGCGGTTGGCTGGCCGAGGGCAGGACAATACTCACCACCTGTGATGTGGACGTACCTGTCCATTCTTCTGTTAAAGTTACCTTAAAGTCCACGAATGTAGTATTCGCTCTTAGTTGTATATACTGCCCCCTCAGCTTTTGTCGTTAGCAGTGGGGGACAAGCCTGCCTTCCCTGTCTCCTGCTCCTGAAGGGGCAGGTGGAGAAGCTCCTGGCCCCGGGCCTCCCAGGCTCACGCCTGCTTCTGAACTCGCGGGCTCTGTGTGGCTTATAAAACACTCACAGCCCCACTGGGAACCACTCTAGCAAAATGGACAAGTGCCTCGCTGGGTGGGGGAGTGGAGCGGGGGAGGGGAGAGGGTGTAGAGACGTCCCTCACTCATCCTCCGACACCCACGTGCCTGCACTCCACTTGTATTTAAGGTGTACTCAGTTGCACATTCATATTTCCTCATGTGCCTCACCAGAGCAGAACTTCTGGTCCTTATATGAAGTCTGAACAGGTCACCACTACACACAGGACGGAGCAGCGTACTGTCCCCAGTTCCCCAAACCACCGGACAACCAGCTCCTCCTCCAGGCTGCAGCCTGCCCAGCACTTCTCAGCTACCCAGCTGTGCTTCCTGAGTCCCCTCTGCGTGTGACAACCTCATTGTGGGGGGGGCGGTGGTACAGGAGAAGACAAAGCATCCCTTTCTTCACTTGCATAACCCCTCCCCCAAACCACTGCTCTAATTAATCTGCCCCCAATCTTGAGGGAATGCAGTCGCCATTTTGTATTTGTATGTAAAAACACGTGTGGACAAGCGCATGCGCACACACACACGGTTGCTTGGGTTACCACTGGATTCTGGTTGTTGCTGGAATTCTGAAGACTGTGAAAGTTCTAACTCATCCCAAAGGGTCACGTTTGCTGGAGTGAAGAGCTCCTGGTTGCAGGGCAGGGGGTGTGTGGGGTCTGCGGGGCGAGTGTGCTGTGTGTCCCGGTGAGTGTGTGTTGCACAGCCACGCCAGGACCTGGAGCCAATCCGCCCCCAAGTGATGAGGGACGGGGGGCTGGTCCAGTGGCCTCAGCAGGCAGCAGGGATGCCCCAGCCAGGGAGCCTGGATGTTGTGGGGCGGCCGGCAGCAACCGCAACCAGACTCACTCCTGATCCCCTTCTCTGTGAGCTGCATGTTCCAGAGCCCAACAGGGACAAGCTGGGAAACCCGGAAAGCTCTAGAGCGCCCGGCTTCTCCAGGAGCAGCACAGGCGCCCTCCTCCCTGTCTAAGAGGCGGAAGAGCCTTTCAGAAGAAATGCAGGAAACAAGCATCATGTGGCCAATCGAAGGGAGAAGCCCCTGTAGACGTACCCAGAGACACAGAGCTGGCTCCACAGTCCTAGTCGGGAGGAAGAAGGAAGGTGGAAGAAGAGGAAATTCCATCTGATCATCAGCCAACTGGAGAATGGGTCCAGGGACCTTGACTTTCTGTCTGCCTCATGTTAATGTCTGTCAGGTACACTGTACTGGGTGCTCTGTTTGCCCCCCGACCCACTTCTCACCCTTCCAACCCTGTGCTGTGGCCTGGAGGCCAATCTCCTACAAACTGCAGGGCCAGGCCCCTGCCCTCAGCGTCTGGCCAAGTGGCCAAGTGAGAGGCATGAGCAGACACAGGACAGCCACACTCCTGTCCTGCCCACGTCCTTGGGCCTCCTTGCTGGCTCCCTGGGCCTCTTCCCAGGCCGTGGTCCCCTCTGCTCCTCCCTCGCTCCCTCTCCTTGGCCGAGGGCTGCCATCGGCTTCCCACTGCTGCTGCCAAGGGTGTCTCAGCACCCTGAAACCTGGCCACACCCTGTCCACCATCCTTGCGTCTGACTCTTTTCAACTACCCTCTAACGCTTTTGTTTCCTGCTCGGATCCTGACCATCAACAGGGCACGGGGTAGAAAATGGCAGCAAAAGGAAAACAGAACTTCGCAACCACCATGGTGAAACTTAAGTACAAAGCAACAAAAAAGAAAGGGAGAAAAATAAAGTCCAAGGTGACCAGGGAACCTTTCCCCAAACTGAGCCTCATCTCAGGCCTATCCTCTCTCAGCCTTGTCACCTGGAAGCAAAGAAAACGTGTGCGGCCAGTGTAAAGTGACCACCTCTCCAGGGTCTCCCTGTACCCCACCCCCACTGCTGTCGGTGTACCACAGAGGAAGCAGAGCTACCCCTAGGCCACCTGCCTGCCGACAGCCCCACAGTGTAGATACACCCACTCAGGGTACCCACGCCCAGGCTGGGAAGGGGCAAGCCCCAGATCTCAGAATCTGCTAGTGGGCGCTGCTGGGTGGCCCCCAGGCTCTGGGACACACACAGGTGGGGTGATCACCCTGGGTCTACTCCTGCAGTTTCAGAAGGTACAGACAGACCACAGGGGCCGGCACACGGCTACTGTGAGCAAAGAGTGGGTAAGGCTTGCCATGTCTAGGGGCCGAGAGCCTTGTCTTCAGGCGGTGTCAGTCATCCGGGCTGGTGCTTGGTTCTTGGGAGGCACTGAGGTACAGTGAGCCTACAGCCTTCTCCAGGAGCTCTTCAAAGACCCCAAGGCTGTGTGACCCCAAGCATGGCCAGAATGTTGTTTTTTCCCTTGCATCCACCCAATGTATCTGTGGTTTAGTTCATTTTCAACCAAGCGAATATTCAGTGACACGAAAAATAACATGCCAGCCCAGTATTTGGTCATGCAGGGCCCACTTTAAGAACGGGCTTGCGCCCCCCCAAAAACCCCCACCTCCTGGGAAGAAGGCAAGTGACACAAGTGGGAGACAAGACAAATGGCACTTGGCTACCCTGAAAATGGGTGGGGGTCAGGAGAGTGAAAATCGACATGGGAATGTGAACCTTACATCCGGCTGAGAGAGGCAGAGATGACAGAGAGCACAGCAAACACTTGGAAGTCACCATGAGTCCAGCGAGCACCCGGAAGTCACCATGAGCCCGGCAAACACCCGGAAGTCACCATGAGCCCGGCAAACACCCGGAAGTCACCATGAGTCCAGCGAGCACCCGGAAGTCACCATGAGCCCGGCAAACACCCGGAAGTCACCATGAGCCCAGTGAGTACCTGGAAGTCACCATGAGCCCAGTGAGTACCTGGAAGTCACCATGAGCCTGGCAAACACTTGGAAGTCACCATGAGCCCGGCAAACACCCGGAAGTCACCATGAGTCCAGCGAGCACCCGGAAGTCACCATGAGCCCGGCAAACACTTGGAAGTCACCATGAGCCCGGCAAACACCCGGAAGTCACCATGAGCCCGGCAAACACCCGGAAGTCACCATGAGCCCGGCAAACACCCGGAAGTCACCATGAGCCCGGCAAACACCCGGAAGTCACCATGAGCCCGGCAAACACCCGGAAGTCACCATGAGCCCGGCAAACACCCGGAAGTCACCATGAGCCCGGCAAACACCCGGAAGTCACCATGAGCCCGGCAAACACCCGGAAGTCACCATGAGCCCGGCAAACACCCGGAAGTCACCATGAGCCCGGCAAACACCCGGAAGTCACCATGAGCCCGGCAAACACCCGGAAGTCACCATGAGCCTGGCAAACACTTGGAAGTCACCATGAGCCCGGCAAACACTCGGAAGTCACCATGAGTCCAGCGAGCACCCGGAAGTCACCATGAGCCTGGCAAACACTTGGAAGTCACCATGAGCCCGGCAAACACCCGGAAGTCACCATGAGCCCGGCAAACACCCGGAAGTCACCATGAGCCCAGTGAGTACCTGGAAGTCACCATGAGCCTGGCAAACACTTGGAAGTCACCATGAGCCCGGCAAACACCCGGAAGTCACCATGAGCCCGGCAAACACCCGGAAGTCACCATGAGCCCAGCAAACACCCGGAAGTCACCATGAGCCCGGCAAACACCCGGAAGTCACCATGAGCCCGGCAAACACCCGGAAGTCACCATGAGCCCGGCAAACACCCGGAAGTCACCATGAGCCCGGCAAACACCCGTTAGTCCCCATGAGCCCAGCAAACACCAGTTAGTTACCATGAGCCTAGTGAGCACCTGGGAGTCACCATGAGCCTGGCAAACACCAGCAAGTCACCAGGGGTAACCTGGACATAACCTCAGAGTCAGGGCATGAAGGGGCGATGCCCAAGGTCACCCTGCTTCCTGACGCTGCCTCCCAGGGGCCAGGCGCAAAGAGCATGAGGGGATGTAGGAGCTGTCTTCGGGCAGTGGCCTCACCTGGGTTTGGGACGGCCTGAAGGCGGCGTCGAAGCCGTTCTGCAAGGAGTCGAGGAAGGGCTGGACCTTGTAGAGGCCATGCGTGGTCTGGCTGGAACGGAAGGCCACAACGTGGAAGTACTTGAGGATCTTCTCGAAGCGGGCCTGGCTCATGACGAGTGCCAGGCTGCTGTTGCCGTAGAAGCCACCGCTCCAGATGCTGAGGACAGACTCGCAGTGCGAGATGCTGGTGGAGATCATGTAGCCCAGGAAGGCCTTCATCTCCGCCAGGGTCACCTCCGCCCAGGAGCCGTCACTGCCGAAGCGCTCCTGGAACTTCTTGGCGTACATGTTCGTCTGCACCACCATGGCCCCGAGGACATTGTCGGGGACAAAGAGCTGGAAGAAGTCCATGGCGCTGGCACCAGGCGGCATCTTTCGGGTCGGACCTAAGACAAAGACAGGCCCAGCGCTTACTGCCGAGATCGCCAGGCCCCGGCCGGCTCGCAGACGCGCTCCATCACTGGGCCGCTGCCCGAGTGCTACCCTTCCCGACACCCTTCAGGGAGGAGCTCAAACACCAGCCAGGAAGCTGTCCTGCCCCCCAGTCAGAGCCCCCACACCACGTTCCCTGGGTCCTGGCACCCGGGGCCCCCCTTTACTCTGCACACACCACCTTCTTACAGATCTGGCAAACTCAGAAATACTGATCCAAAGAGTAAGGGACATGGGAGGAGATGCCAAGGCACGTGGACTTCCTAACCCAGGAGCCTGGCCATGGCTCCTGCCCATTCATTGTCTTGTAGGTTAAGGTAACTCTGTGAATAAGAATGCTTTCATCACCTGGGGCCTGAAAAACTCCATCCAGGTGACACTGCGATCCTTACTTGGCTTTCTCTTCATGGTAACTTTGAATTTATCAGTGAACAGATCTGGAGGAACTGGCTGAATTTCACCCGTGCAATGACAGCCTCGCAGCTATTAACTGAAGCTGGGACAGCCTTTCGAAATACACCCCTCCCCTTTCATACATGTATTCGTAAGACATGGGTTGGGACCCCCCGCAGTGACAGCCAGGCCAGCAGGATCCAGACGTTCACAGGACACAAGCTCTGCTCCTGCCTCTGTGTGGTGGCGTCTCATGAAAGCTGTGCTCCTTCAGAACGTTACTCCCTCCCCAACAACCTTCCTCTACTACTGATTTGCACAGTCTCTGAAAACCAAGTTTTCCACAGCAAAATTAAAACTGACAAACAGAGATATAAAGTACAGCACAGGGAAGAGAGTCAATAACATTGTAATAACTGCGTACGGTGCCAGGTGGGTGCTAGACCTTTCGGGGGGTCACTTGTTAAGTTATATAAATATATAATGACTACACTGTACGCTTGAAACTAATACAACACTGAATGCCAACTGTAACTGAAAAATCAACAGTTTATTTTAAGAGACTGACAATGTACACAAGACACTGCGGCTTTAGAGTCAGTCAGCAGTGGGGCGCTGACACCCTCCGTTGCCTCCAGCTAAGTGCAGTCTTAGGCATGTGTCGCCCCCCGTGTGTGAGACGGGCGCGGGAGCACCACTGTGCAGGGGCGCGGTGTGAGGCGGCCGACGGGACGATGACGGCGTAGCCTGCTCCCCAGGGAGGTACCCACACCTGGGAGCTCTCACGGAGGCATTACACAAGTCCACGACGGACGGCCAGGCTGAGGGCTCACAGTGCTCTAACTGCCCTCACTTCACAGATAAAGAAACAGGCCCAGAGAGCAAAGTCACCACCATATTCACTTAAATCAACCGCTTTTTAGAATGGCGCCATGCGGTGCTGGTCCCATGGGTACCAAACTGGCCTGGAAGGAGGAGGCCCGGCTGGCATGATGGCATGACAGTGGGGCCAGGAAGGCAGCGGGGCCGCAGTCAGCAAGGACAGCTCCACACCCACCCTTCATGAAAATCATTCTATTTCAGCAAAGCCTTGTGGCCTTCAGTGGGCAGAGCCATAAATTATTCAGGGATGGCTCTCAAAACAGGAGGAAAACCAGCATTTTAAGTATTACATTATGCGGGGTAAGCAGAAAGAAATTTTCTCTTCCAAAAGTTACCCCAAAAGTAATTTTGCCTGCTAGGCCATTTCAAAATGAATTCACACAGCAAACCCTGGCCGGACGATCTGCTGAACGAAGAAGGAGGCGGCCAGCCCCCTCCCCTGCTTAGTTTTCTGTTTGTTTTTTATTTTTTAATTATTGTTTTTAAACTTATTTTATTTTATTGGGGGACAGTGTGTTTCTCCAGGGCCTATCAGTTCCAAGTCGTTGTCCTAGTTGTGGAGGGCGCAAGCCCAGTTGCCATTTTCAATCTTAGTTGCAGGGGGCGCAGCCCACCCTCCCATGGGGGAATTGAACCAGCAACCTTGTTGAGAGCTCGCGCTCTGACTTTGTTGCTGAGAGCTCAGCGCTCTGAGCCACCGTCTGCCCCTCCCCCTCCACTGGCTTAGTTTTGATTGACAGGCATTCTCCTGGCCTCCAGGAGGTTGTGATGCTTCGTATTTGTGAAGTTTTGGCACAGGCCGGTCACCAGAGAGTGAGGGAGGCAGCGTTACGCAGGAGATTCAGTCTCTCTCACCAAATTAATAACATGGTCCAGGGATGGGCAGAATCCCTTACGTTTGACTCACTTAGAGGGAGCTGTTTCAGGTAATCCCCACGTGACCCTCAGAATATCCCCGTGATGGTCATCCTGCTGTGCAGGCGAGAAACAGGAACGTGCAGTGCCGGGTCAAGGCGTCTCCTGGCAGGAGCAGGAGCAGGAGCATGAGTCCTAGTCGTGGTCCTCATCTGTTGGCTGGCTGGGATAACAGGCACCTTTCTCACTGGGCACCTGCCAGCACTGTCATGGTTCCCCTTTCTGTTTAGGTCTGATCTGCAATGCTTGGTAACGCACCAAAATTAGGTTCAGATTAGGGCTCCAAGTCCTCCAAGTGGTACTTTCCAACAGAGGACACGTGAAGCTCCAAACCGATCTCCAGAGCCCTTAGGGAAGAGCAGAAACCTGGACAGACAAGCCCACATACAGAGTCAGCTACTTGATGGATCAGCTGCTGGAATTCCTTGTTAGGAAAGCACCAGCAGAAACTGCATGCGTGTGTGTGTGTGTGTGTGTGTGTGAGTGCAGGCGGTCTTCCTCGAGCTAATGCACTTGGCAAAGCTGGCAACACAAAGAGACACTTTTGGAATCAGGCTCACAGGAAACCCGACCACAGAACAGCAGTACGAAGGTCTGACAAGTTTGCCAGCTTGTTGCAACGATGTTGCTAAATGTTTTTTGGTATCAGAGGGATTATTCATTATGAATTTGTACCAATTGGACAGTCAACCAAGTTTACTATTTGGAAGTGCTGAAAAGGCTGCATGAAAAAGTTAGACGACCTGAACTTTTCGCCAACAATTCATGACTCTTGCATCACGACAATGCACCAGCTCACACGGCACTGTCTATGAGGGAGTTTTTAGCCAGGAAACAAATAACTGTATTGGAACACCCTCCCTACTCACCTGATCTGGCCCCCAATGACTTCTTTCTTCACCCGAAGATAAAGGAAATTTTGAAAAGAGGACATTTTGATGACATTCAGGACATAAAGGGTAATATGACGACAGCTCTGATGCCAATTCCAGAAAAAGAGTTCCAAAACTGCTTTGAAGGGTGGACTAGGCGCTGGTGTGGGTGCACAGCTTCCCAAGGGGAGTACTTTGAAGGTGACCGCAGTGATATTCAGCAATGAGGTGTGTGGCACTTTTTCTAGGATGAGTTCACGAACTTAATTGTCAGACCTTGTATGTCATCCTTAAGGAAAAGGGCTAATTTGTTGGGTAAAATAGACATTAAATAAATCCATAACCGTGATTAGATGTCATGTGACAAAGAGCTGGTGTCCAGAGAAGAGGTGATATGCATACAAGCCTGATATGCCAAAACTTTTAAAGACAGCTCACCTCCAGAAACACTCCTCCCTCCACCTGGATCAGGCTCACCCACTAAGACCCTTTCCCACCAAAAGCAGATTTCACTTTTCCTTAGTATGGTGCTAAAATGAAGTAGGAGAGAGGTGTCTGTGAAGAATGAGAGACGGAGTTACAGTTGTCCCCTTATCCACACTTTCACTTTCTGCGATGTTAGTTACCTAAGGGCCAAAAACATTAAACGGAAAATTCTGGAAATAAACAGTCCATAGGTTTTAAATTGTGTGTTGTTCTGAGTAGTGTGATGAAGTCTCACACCATCCTGCTCCAACACACCTGGGACATGAGTCACCCCTTTGTCCAGGGTCTTCCTGCTGCCAACCCTCCCCCGTCAGTCACTTAATAGCCGCCTCAGTTATCAGGTCGACTGTTGCAGTACCCATTGCTTGTGGCCAAGTCATCCTTATTTTACTTAACAGTGGCCCCAAAGCACAACAGCAGTGAAGCTGGCAATTCAGATATGCCAAAGAGAAGCTGGAAAATGTATGTATTATGCATAGGAAAAAACATACCATATATAGTGTTCGGTACCATCTGTGGTTTCAGGCATCCACTGGGGGTCTTGGAACGTGTCCCCCGTAGACAACAGGGGACAACTGGGGACTGCACTTGCAGCTGAGTTTGGGGTGGGTGGGGCTGGTTCTGTTCCTGGCTCTTTCACTGTCTGAAGGAAACTCCATGAAGCTGCAGTTTCTCTGGGTCCCAGTTTTGCATTGGTAACTTGCCTAATCAACCTTCCGAGACAAATGAAGCAACAGCAACAATGTAAGTATTTTGAGGAATGTGAATTACAGAAAAGTCCCATGTGACGTTTCTGAAACAGTTGCTATCTAGCCAAGTTAAGGACATGCACCGGGCCCCAGCTGCACGGCTCGTGAGCTGTGTGACCTGGGCAAGTTACTTAACCTCTGTCTTGTCCACGTGAGCTGCTGGAACAGGACACCACAGGCTGATGGCTTGAACAGCAGGAAGTTATCCCTCATAGTCCTGAAGGCCAGAAGCCCAAGACCAAGGTGCCCGCAGAGTTGGTGTCTGGTGAGGGCCACTTCCTAGTCTTCTCACTGTGTCCCCACGTGGGGGGAGGGTTCAGGGAGCCTCTGGGTCTTGTAAGGACACCAATCCCATGACGAGGGCCCCACCTCCTGACACCATCACTTGGGAATTAGGCTTCAGCCTACGAATTTGGGGGGGATTGAAGAGTCTACAGCCCTCTTTGAACCGCAGTCTCCATGTTGGTAAAGTGACGATGACAACAGTATGGAATTCGCAGAGGTGGGGTAATGCACAGTGCCTGCTGTCAGGTGGGTACTGGGTACCCGACAGTGGTACCCAGTCACATGTGCCACAGAAGCCGCCAACCCCTCACCCCGGGCTTCTGTCCGCTTCCCGGAGCTGACCTGCCATATGGCAGTCATAGCACAGCAGTCCTCGCAACTGAATTTATGTTTCATTTAGACACTGCGTCTGCTTTTCACATGGGGCGGTATTTTTAAAGCCTCAGCTTGGGTACAGAAAGGAGAGAAGTGTTCTTCCCACTCGGCAGGACACGAGGGGAAAGGGATGGGATGGCGTGGAGCTGTGGGCTGCAGGCTGAGGCCTGCCCACCTCATCAGGCCCCATCTCATGCAGGGTGACCGGGGGGCTGGGCCACCCGGATAATCAGCTCACAGCTTCACACGACTTCACAGCTTTTCCTGCTCCCCCTCTTCCTGCTCCAAGCCCATCAGGTCCGTGTCCGACTTCCTGGGACACTCTCTTCCTCAGGCTACATCCCAGACCTACCTCCTCCTGCTGGGGGGCCTCTGCTGAGTCACTGACATCCCCCAGGGACGGCAGCCCCGGCCGCTTCCCCAAGACCCACCCAGCACGTCCTCCGAGAAAGGGGCCACTTGTGGAGAATCTGAGTGATAAAAAGGATGGGCAGTTGTCCGAGGCTTCAGGAAGGGTGCTCCGGGCATGAAGCTGACAGAACAGGAGACAGTGCGCCCCATGCAGGGTCTTCTTCGCATCAAGCACTCCCGCAAGCACTGACTGGATTCAGTTCTCACAACAGCCAACCGAAGAGGTACTAGGTCATCCACTCTGCAGGCATGGAAGCATGGGCTCATGGAGAAGGACACACCCCAGGTCACAGAGCAGCGAGTGTCCCATCACACTGCAGCCCACACGAGGGGACAGACTCCCTGGCAACTGAGCTTTCCAGCTTCATGGTTGCGTCTGATTTTCTATGTGATGAAGTCTTGAGTATGAGGACAGTGTAAGGAGGCAGCCAAGGAGAAGGCAGAGGAAGAGGCGAAAAGGCTTTGGGGAGACAGAAAAGAAGCTGAAGGCAACTATTAGGTTGGTGCAAAAATAACTGTGGTTTAAAAGGTTAAAAAAAATTTGCAAAAAACGCAATTACTTTTGCACCAACCTAATATTTAAATATATATGGGCTTGGGAGTTGTTTTCTTAACGATAAATTCTTAGAAAGAAATGTTTGCTGAGATGAAAGGGCCCACCCTGAAAGCTGGTGAGGCCGGTGGGGGGTCCAGGGGAGCAGGACCAATGGTTCTGGCTGGCGACGTGCAAACACGAAATCGTGGGTAATTTCAGAGGATGTCAGCAGGGGTTCTGTCACTTATGGCTACCAGAGGGGTGCGGTAAGGTCCACAGGGATGGGGGTTCTTGTCTGTTTTGTTCCCTGCTGTGTCCTCGCTGCCTGGAATGGAGTCTGGCCCACAGGAGGCGCTCAACAGATACCTTGTTCAGTGAGTGAATAAATACATATATGAAGCATGAACGAAAGAAAAGGGAATTGAAAATAAGAAGGGTAATGACCCTCCAGCAGCCTGCTACCAGCTCGAGAGTCTAAAACACTGAAGGGCTCACTACAGAATGAAGAGGCAAAAGTCAGAGGGCAGGTCCAGTGTGCCCGGCTGGGGCTGGAGCTAGGGACTGTCCACGGCAGCCTGAGGGACGTCCAGGCAGGAGCACCCCAGTGTGGTGAGCGCATGCGTGTGGGCACGTGTGCCTGGATGGGACCCACTCTGCCCAGGCCCTACGACTCAAGACCCCAGATTCACACCTCTGTGCTTATCTGCAGATGAGATCAGACGTATAGTTGTGGAGACACAGACTTGGCTGGGCCTATAAAATCTGCCATTTCTGCCATCCTGTCTTAGCATGTAAGGAATACTGGGAGCCTTAAGAAGCAAACAAACACGAAACAAGTGGCAGAGGCCTGCCTTGAGCTTGGGAAGGCCGTGGCTGCAGGCCCCAGAGAACGAGCGTCTATGGGGAAGCCAGAAGGCCATGTGAGACCCCAAAGGGAAAGGGTCTGGCTCTTTCCAACCCAAACAGAAGGTAAAGGTCACATTGCCACATGACCCCCGACAGCGGACATCAGGAGGGCAGACCTGGGCCTGCAACCCCGGCCAGAGCGCTGCCTGAGAAGCAGCTACTTTGCAGCAAAGTCAAGAGTATACGCTGACGTGATGGTCATCAGGCCACTGATGAAAATGACATCCAAGAAGACTGGTAAATCAGGCCTGGGGAGCAGGCACTCCTTGTCTTCTCCGCACCCCTACAGCCCCGGCACGGGCAGCTGGTTCTGTCTGTGTGCGCACGTGTGTGTAAATGGCACTGGACTCCCTCCTCAGAAGGACCTATGCGGACATGGTGGTGGCCCTCCCCAGCTGATTGTTTTAGGCAGACTGCCCCCCCCACACACACACCTGATTTACAATCACTGCTGCAACCCATCACCTCCTTTGGCAGACCTGCCAGTCCCCTGCTAAAGTCACACAGCCCAGGCCTGCGGCCCCCATGCTGTGCCTCCCTCCATCTTCAGGGCCCCTGTGTTTGCTCTGAGTGTCTATGTGCAGGGCCGGGGTGTTGGAGCATGGCTGTGGGAGGGAGCAGGAAGAGCATGGAGGTGTGTCCTGGGGGTCCTCTGTCTACACCCCCAGAGGGCACATGCAGCCCACAGACAAACAGATGGCAGCCAGCCCTGTCTCAGCACAGCCGGCTCAACAACATGAAGGCAGGCTGGAGCTGCTTATCCCTGGAGAACAGTTCTATCCCTCTAATTCCCCATGTGCCCACCCGCACCCTGAAGGGAGAGGGAAAGCAGGAGGGGATGGAAGGAAACAAGGAGAAAGGGAGGAGGCACCAGGAGGAAGGGTGGACAGCAGCTCAGCCACTGCCTGCCTGTCCGCAGGCAAGTAAGTGACAGGCTTCTTCATCGTAAAATGAAGGTGGACTGGTGACAGCCAGGGCCTCTGCAGGTGCAGGAGGGCGAGGACGGGACAGAGTGGGCAGGGGGCATGAGGGCTGTGCATTCTCACTAAGCTGGGCGGGGTCAAGCCTTGATGGGAGCACGGCTGCCTCTGCGTGCAGGGCACTGTCCCACTGGTCACCCTGTGGGACAAATGGAACCACCAGCCTCTTGTCCCAAAGAGGAAACAGGAGCCAGAGGCCACTGTTACAGTGAGCGAGCCGGGCGATTCTGGCCTCCCGGCTCCTACTACCCAGTTCTTGCTGGTGGCCTTTCCTTTCTGAGGTCATATTTCCCGAGTCTAGCTCCACAAGTATTGCCCAGGGGAATACTATATCAGTGCACAAGAACAAATCAGGTTTACTTTATTTGACATACACGTATATAACACTTACGTGTTTACATGTAGGTGTGTGTTCTGCCTGCTTCATAAATAAAAACGTGATTCACTTATTTCTTGACGATAACAGAGATCTGTCCAATTATTTACCCCTCCTTATCCGATGAGGAAACTGAGTCACAGAGAGGTTAAGGCACTTGCCTGACGTCACCCAACTGGGAAGGGGCAGAACCAGAATTCACCGGATGGCCCAGTTCAAGCCCATGTCTCTGACCACCACACTGTGGTCTTACGGGCAGATTCTCCCAGTTCCAACACTCCACCCCCATTACACGACCTCACAGCTCCCACACACTGACGGAGACACGGCACAGAGAGCCAGGAGCCCCGACGCGCTGTGCCTCACAGAGCTGCCCAGACGTGACCTGGTCCCCGGTGCACAGGGAGGTCAGCCTCACAGAGCTGCCCAGACGTGACCTGGTCCCCGGTACGCAGGGAGGTCAGCCCCACATTGCTGCCCAGACGTGACCTGGTCCCCGGTGCAGAGGGAGGTCAGCCCCACAGAGCTGCCCAGACGTGACCTGGTCCTCCGTGCGCAGGGAGGTCAGCCCCACAGAGCTGCCCAGACAGGACCTGGTCCCCGGTACGCAGGGAGGTCAGCCCCACAGAGCTGCCCAGACAGGACCTGGTCCCCGGTACGCAGGGAGGTCAGCCCCACATTGCTGCCCAGACGTGACCTGGTCCCCGGTGCAGAGGGAGGTCAGCCCCACAGAGCTGCCCAGACGTGACCTGGTCCTCCGTGCGCAGGGAGGTCAGCCCCACAGAGCTGCCCAGACGTGACCTGGTCCCCGGTACGCAGGGAGGTCAGCCCCACATTGCTGCCCAGACATGACCTGGTCCCCGGTGCAGAGGGAGGTCAGCCCCACAGAGCTGCCCAGACGTGACCTGGTCCTCCGTGCGCAGGGAGGTCAGCCCCACAGAGCTGCCCAGACGTGACCTGGTCCTCCGTGCGCAGGGAGGTCAGCCCCACAGAGCTGCCCAGACGTGACCTGGTCCTCCGTGCGCAGGGAGGTCAGCCCCACAGAGCTGCCCAGACGTGACCTGGTCCTCCGTGCGCAGGGAGGTCAGCCCCACAGAGCTGCCCAGACGTGACCTGGTCCTCCGTGCGCAGGGAGGTCAGCCCCACAGAGCTGCCCAGACGTGACCTGGTCCTCCGTGCGCAGGGAGGTCAGCCCCACAGAGCTGCCCAGACGTGACCTGGTCCCCGGTGCACAGGGAGGTCAGCCCCACAGAGCTGCCCAGACGTGACCTGGTCCCCGGTGCACAGGGAGGTCAGCCCCACAGAGCTGCCCAGACGTGACCTGGTCCTCCGTGCGCAGGGAGGTCAGCCCCACAGAGCTGCCCAGACGTGACCTGGTCCTCCGTGCGCAGGGAGGTCAGCCCCACAGAGCTGCCCAGACGTGACCTGGTCCTCCGTGCGCAGGGAGGTCAGCCCCACAGAGCTGCCCAGACGTGACCTGGTCCTCCGTGCGCAGGGAGGTCAGCCCCACAGAGCTGCCCAGACGTGACCTGGTCCTCCGTGCGCAGGGAGGTCAGCCCCACAGAGCTGCCCAGACGTGACCTGGTCCTCCGTGCGCAGGGAGGTCAGCCCCACAGAGCTGCCCAGACGTGACCTGGTCCTCCGTGCGCAGGGAGGTCAGCCCCACAGAGCTGCCCAGACGTGACCTGGTCCTCCGTGCGCAGGGAGGTCAGCCCCACAGAGCTGCCCAGACGTGACCTGGTCCTCCGTGCGCAGGGAGGTCAGCCCCACAGAGCTGCCCAGACGTGACCTGGTCCCCGGTGCACAGGGAGGTCAGCCCCACAGAGCTGCCCAGACGTGACCTGGTCCCCGGTGCACAGGGAGGTCAGCCCCACAGAGCTGCCCAGACGTGACCTGGTCCTCCGTGCGCAGGGAGGTCAGCCCCACAGAGCTGCCCAGACGTGACCTGGTCCTCCGTGCGCAGGGAGGTCAGCCCCACAGAGCTGCCCAGACGTGACCTGGTCCCCGGTGCACAGGGAGGTCAGCCCCACAGAGCTGCCCAGACGTGACCTGGTCCCCGGTGCACAGGGAGGTCAGCCCCACAGAGCTGCCCAGACGTGACCTGGTCCTCCGTGCGCAGGGAGGTCAGCCCCACAGAGCTGCCCAGACGTGACCTGGTCCTCCGTGCGCAGGGAGGTCAGCCCCACAGAGCTGCCCAGACGTGACCTGGTCCTCCGTGCGCAGGGAGGTCAGCCCCACAGAGCTGCCCAGACGTGACCTGGTCCCCGGTGCACAGGGAGGTCAGCCCCACAGAGCTGCCCAGACGTGACCTGGTCCCCGGTGCACAGGGAGGTCAGCCCCACAGAGCTGCCCAGACGTGACCTGGTCCTCCGTGCGCAGGGAGGTCAGCCCCACAGAGCTGCCCAGACGTGACCTGGTCCTCCGTGCGCAGGGAGGTCAGCCCCACAGAGCTGCCCAGACAGGACCTGGTCCTCCGTGCGCAGGGAGGTCAGCCCCACAGAGCTGCCCAGACAGTACCTGGTCCCTGGTACGCAGGGAGGTCAGCCCCACAGAGCTGCCCAGACAGGACCTGGTCCCTGGTGCAGAGGGAGGTCAGCCCCACAGAGCTGCCCAGACAGGACCTGGTCCCCGGTACGCAGGGAGGTCAGCCCCACAGAGCTGCCCAGACGTGACCTGGTCCTCCGTGCGCAGGGAGGTCAGCCCCACAGAGCTGCCCAGACAGGACCTGGTCCCCGGTACGCAGGGAGGTCAGCCCCACATTGCTGCCCAGACATGACCTGGTCCCCGGTGCACAGGGAGGTCAGCCCCACAGAGCTGCCCAGACAGGACCTGGTCCCCGGTACGCAGGGAGGTCAGCCCCACATTGCTGCCCAGACGTGACCTGGTCCTCCGTGCGCAGGGAGGTCAGCCCCACAGAGCTGCCCAGACAGGACCTGGTCCCTGGTACGCAGGGAGGTCAGCCCCACAGAGCTGCCCAGACGTGACCTGGTCCCCGGTACGCAGGGAGGTCAGCCCCACAGAGCTGCCCAGACAGGACCTGGTCCCCGGTACGCAGGGAGGTCAGCCCCACAGAGCTGCCCAGACGTGACCTGGTCCTCCGTGCGCAGGGAGGTCAGCCCCACAGAGCTGCCCAGACGTGACCTGGTCCTCCGTGCGCAGGGAGGTCAGCCCCACAGAGCTGCCCAGACGTGACCTGGTCCCTGGTACGCAGGGAGGTCAGCCCCACATTGCTGCCCAGACGTGACCTGGTCCCTGGTGCAGAGGGAGGTCAGCCCCACAGAGCTGCCCAGACAGGACCTGGTCCTCCGTGCGCAGGGAGGTAAGCCCCACAGGTGCAGAGGCTTATTATTCATCTTACGCAGTGGCGCTCCATAAATGATCGCTGGCCGAATAACATTTCCGGGTGTGCCCTCGGGACCCCCTTTTCCCTCCTGAGTTTGGATGGAGTCAGGGCACTCACAGACCCTGTCCAAGTCTGCGCTCTGCTCGCTTCAAAAGGGAGACTGACCTTCACCTGTGCAAGCCCACCTCAGGTCCCTGAGACGCTGTGGCCCACTCAGCACTAGCCCTGACTGCAGCCAACACAAAGCCCACTCAATCGCCCATTGCGTCGCGATGTTACTTTTTCCTAAGACAACCAGCAGGACCTGGATTCTAATGACTCAGGGATGTTTAGGAAACACCTGCTCTCTGAACAGCTCAAGGCACAAAGATGACCGCCGCCTAGCCCATGGCCATTGCTTCAAAGAACGAAAGAGCAGATATCCAGGGTGACTTGTATTGTGCCCAGATTCGTTCACATGGACCCAAGTCAGATTATTCCGTCCAGAAGGAAGCCTCTGAGGTACATCCTTTAATTCCGCGAGGCCCAGTGTGGGGAGAGGACACTAACCTATGTGTAGAGCTGACGATGTACCTGGAGCTCCAAGGGGATTTATGTGTGTTGACACGTTTCTCAGGGAAGTTTCCCACATGAGGAAACAGGCACAGAGCTGGGACCCGTCATTCAAGGTCAGGACCCAAGGCACTTCCTTCTGAACCCGGAAGCGTGCTGCCTGGTGCAGGGCCCTGTGCCAGTCAAAGCTGGGCCAGCCTCCCAAGCCCCAAGAATGTCCCATTGAGGCAGCCTTACCCAACCAAGGCACAGGGACCTCGATCATCTAAGCGGCTCATAACAGAGGGAGACTTGTGCGTCTGCAGGCAGCACCAGGAGAACGGCACGTGACGCACTGGCAACTGCATCTCCAATACTGGACGCCCAGGAAAGAGCACGCTGAAAGCAGTTATGTTTGGAAAGGCGAGGTGCTCTGCAGCCCCACACCCACCTTCCAGCAAATCAAATTACCCAGCCTGGCTCTCACTGTGATGGTGTTTAGACAGTGGTTTTTTTCAGATTTCCTTTCTGTTCAAGGCAACCCCAAGATAGAAAGGCCAAGTGCAAAGCACACACACAACCATTTCTTTTCTTCATGCAAAGCCCAAGAACACCTAGACTGCATAATCAAAAGTGAAAGGCATTAGGAGACACAGAACACTAACCACAGTGAGCAAATGCAAGACCCCGTCTTCTCCACCCTCGCAGACTAATGCGCTTGCTCCCGCAGAGCACCCCACACAAACACTAAGAACACAGAAGGCACCTCTGACCGAAACCCTTCACAACAGAAGGGTGCAGAAGGCTATTTTGCATCTATGCAAACCCTAATTACTGCAGTGTCTTTAGAGAGACATGTTCTCTGCAAGGGCCTGGCCTCCAGTGGCTGAATGGTGATGGAGCTGGAAGCTACTGCCCCACTTATCCCTATCACACACAGTGTGTCCCTTCCCGAGATCCAGCCAACCCGAGTGCCGGGCAAGGGGTCTTAGGGCCCTGGAGCAGGTGGCCATGACCCTGCCGCTGGCCCAGCCTCTGTCATGGTGTGTCCCCCACCTGCCACTTACTACTCACTCTGCAGCCAGGACCTTGACTGTGAAGTTAGGTACCAGGAGAGGATGCCTCAGGCCTGGCCCTTCCCCAGGGGCTTTCCTGTTCATGAAGGCTTCAAGGACTCGGGAAGCTTTCAACTTCCTAAGTCACTCCAGCAGTAGAGTGAGAACACAGAGGCTCCTAGGTGTGGAGGATGGCAGTGAGGGGGGCTCAGATTTGTAGCTCCTGGTGTTGCCCAGATGCCTACAGAAATATTGCCCAGGGTGTTTCCAAAGCCAGTCTGTGTTGGTGCTACCCCCACACCCCCAAACACTCACACTCACTTTTCCAGGAATGAATAATCCAGGACTTGGACGACCTTCAGAATAGGTGTCAGTCCCTGATCAGGAGATGGCAAACAGGTTTTGGCTCCTGTGTCAATTCTCATAGTTAGCAAAATGCTTCCCCGAAAATAAGACCTAAACGGAAAAGAAGCCCTACCATGATTTTTCAGGATGACATCCCCTGAACATAAGCCCTAACGTGTCTTTTGGAGCAAACTTAATGTAAGACCCGGGCTTATTTTCGGGGAACACGGTAGCAGCGGCACACTTGTTCAGGAGGATTCTGAAGCCCTGCCTTGGGCTGGGGGAAGGGTGGGCTGTGACTGATGAGCGAAGTCTGCTGTGGGGGAAGGTAGCCAGGGTGCAAGGGGCCCTGTACCTGCCATGCCTAGTGGAGAAGAGCAAACCAGGAAGGTACCACTGCTCTCCCAACAACTTGACCTTACAAAGTGTTTGTAAGCTTTGAAGTTATTCTAAGGAAACAGAGACACACGTGTTTTGTAATAGAAAATCAGTGCAAACAAATGAAATGTCACCAAATAGGAAACATCCATGATTTGGAACTCCTCACACATTAAAAAGGAATGTTCTTGAGGAATATTTAAGAGTATAAGAAAATTTTCACGAGAACATCTTTAAAACCATCACAAAAACAGTATGAACAGTATGGTCCAAACTTAACTTTAAACTTTAAAAGTGTGCCTGTGCACTCAAAATGACTGAAAAGCTCCAAGACAAGGGCTTCGCAACGATCATCGTCTGGGGTAGGACTACAGGTGATTTCAACCCTTTTCTTCATACTTCTCTGAATATGATTTCTGGAAATAATGGATATAAATATATGACCTTTAGAAGTAGAAAAAGAACAGCTAATGATATTTTAAAGAATGGGGCTCTTGAGGTCCTAATGTTCTTCTAAGGTTCCTTTGAGGTAAAGGGCTGCTTTCATTTGCAAAACCAGAGAGTGGGACTTGGGAATTTCTAGAGTACTTTCTAGCATTGGTATCCAACGGCCTGTCGGCTTCAAGCATCAGGTTCTTCCATTCCTTGAGCAGGAGGCCACCAGCCCAGGAGGAGAAAGTGGGGTGCTGCTGAGTCCCAGGTCCTCCCCTCGAGCCCACAGCCCCCTTGCCCAGAGAGCTCGCTGCAGCCCCAGAGGTTGGGGGCAGTAATCTGAAGAGACTTCCACAGGCTTCCAGCCCCTCTGTCTTCTTTGGGACTTCCTCCTCCCCCAAGCCAAGTTTGGAAGAAGGAATAAGAGAGCATACAAGCAAACCACCCAAACTTATGGAGACTAAAAGCAGCACAGACCTCAGGGGATGCATTTTGAAAGAGACGAGAAGAAATACAAGAATCCCACAAATGTTAAGATGGTAATCAAATACTTGTTTGTGCTTCCGATGCGTTATAAATATTCCTCTTTGTAACCCAGGGTACGATTTGTCAAGAATGCGGGAAGGAGAAGCAGCGCTAAGCAGATGGGAGAGCCAGACTGGAGGGGCGAGTGACCGATGAGCACGCACGCGAGTGCAAATGCTAACGATGCGGAAGCCCCCCCACGCTCTCTCCTGATTAGCTGGGAGTTGGCACAAAACTCGAAAGCAGGTTGGCAGGTAGAAATCTCCATACTGGAGAGCCTTAGATGCACCAAGGAAAATAACCCCTCCCAGGCAAGAAAAAGCGAAGGTCAGCCTAAACTTGAAGTTTTCGAAGGCACCAGCTGATCTCTTCCTCTTCCTCTCTCTCTCCCTCTGGATGTTACAACCTCAGAATGAAACAGCAGAACCTCCAGGAGGACGTGGGCAGACAGCAAGCGCAGGACTCTCTCCCTCATCTCCCAGGGCTGTCGTGGGCACTTCTACATGAGATTGAAAAGAAAACAATCCTCCCACAACAACTAGTGGGCGGGGTGCAGATTCTGGCATCTGTGGCCTGGGTTGACTCTGCCACTTGTTAGCAATGTGACCTTGAGCGAGATGCTTCCTCTATGTGCCTCAGACCACCTGCCTCTTCAGGCTGCTGCAAGGCTTACGTGAGTCAGGACTTACCAGGATGCCCTCAGCAACTGCGGGTTTTCCTTCTGTGGTTGCTGTTCCCATTGTTTTCATTGTCATCCCACAGCCTCTTCATATAACATGGAATCAAGAGAGAGCAGAGCGGGGGCAGCACAGCACGGGATGTCCAAGCTGGAATGCGCACATCCCTTCCTTTCTGTGCAGGCACAGTTCCAAAGGACTGCTTCGTGTGGTTTTATCAGCACACGTCACTGCTCCCCACCCCCCCGCCAAACCCGGAGGTGGAGCTGCTGGCTTCCGCTACAGGACTCCTACATTTGAGGTCCAGGATGCCCACAGGAAATACAGTGACCGCCCACACCTGCAGCCCCATTTACAGCTGGGCAAACTGAGGCCCTGGCCCTTGGTGTCCCCTTGGATGGCCCTGGCTCTGCAGAGCTGCCCCTCGGGCTGTCACTGTCATCATGTCACGCTCTGTTCCTGTTACTCTTATTCAGAAACCTCATGCTCACCCCGATCACTTTAAATACACTGTGCAGGGCCAGGACCTGGTACCGTGCCCACTGGCGGGGGGGCACTGCAAGTGGGTGCCCAGACACGGGGCAATGCCCGAGCAGAGAGAAGGGTGCTGCCGATGGAGGGGACGGGCTCCAGTCCAGCTCCACCCACCACGACGAGCGGCCAGCAAATGAGTGCAATTCCCAGGGTCAGGATGAAGGGGCTGCACACAGTGCGCACACTCCTGCTGCTCCCGAACAGCACGGTGTGTCCACAGGCAGGAAGCAGACCACTCCTGCTCCTGCGAGGGACGGATGCCCGTCACTACGGGGCAGTCACATGTGCCTGGCACAGTCCTGGTGCTCAGTTAGCAGCAGCTGCAAGTATCATCAGCCCGTAGGGAAGGGCCCTTATCCGAGGGGACGTCACAAGAAGCGAGACGAAGGGCTGCCCTGCCTGGGTGTGAGGTGGGTCCTGTGGGCCAGGCACCTCCTCAACCTGTAGGGCGTGAGATCTCACAAGCACAGGGCAACCTGCTGGGTTTGGATCCCCTTGCAGCAAATTCCTGACGATGGAGGGATGGTGATTTATCTCCAACCACAGACAGGGACAAACGTCCTGCAGATGACTCAGGCTTGATCCCAATGCCGAGTGCTCCCGGGTCTGCAGAATCAGGCGAGTGGTGACAGAAAGAAATGGCAACCGGTGTGAAACACTGACGCCGATGGTGCCAGGCATCAGAGAAGCAGCAGCTGCGGGGAGGCTGCTGACAACCTGCGAGGAGGACTTGGCTCCGAGACGAAGGGAGCCGCCGCTGCAGCTCTGCCCAGGGACGGCCCACCTGGAGCACGGGCCTGGCCGGGACGAAGCTGAGCTGCTGCGTCCGGCCCGGCCCAGTCCCCGCACAACGTCTCCAAGAATGCCGTGCTCAGGCAGACCTGATGCACCGAGAGGCGCCACGGACAGGTACGCAGCCTTCCGAAGCCTGGTCTTCCCGTCTGTACAAGGGGCTGCTTGGCGTACGGACCTCAGAGAACAGCCATGAGAATAAAACGAAACACTGCACACAAGGTGCAGAGCAGCGTCTGGCACACACGACCTGGAAACAGCACCCGCTCGCGTCCTCAGTGCCATCTGGCAGGCTGCCACTGGGCACACTGCTCTTGGCGCAGATGCGGGGGTTGGACAAGGCTCTTTCCTAAAGACCAGTGAGGTCCACTCGGGATGCACCTGGAGTCTGCCGAGCAGGGGACAGGCACGTACAGAGGCTGACATCGCTTTCTGGCTCCTCTTCCCAAGTCCAAGTCCAGACAGCACAGGAGGCCCAGCAGGAGAGCACATCACAGGTTAACAGACAAACACTTTCCTTCGGGTCAAGAGTGACAGCAGTTATGCCGGGGACGTGTTGCTCATACACCTCCCATTTCCGGTTATGATTTTACCACCACGTGGGAAATGCTCCCACCTTCTGTCGTCGCCCTTCCGTGGAGAGAGGATTGAACACGGCACGAAGCAAGCACATGGGCCCCCTTCAGGGTGCTACTAAAAGGGTCAACAAGTGGTTATTTCATCAGTAAGATCTGCTGTCAAGTTGCTGCTGAGTGCCAAGGACATAAAAAAGTGTCACCCCGTCACCTGCCCTGTGGTCATCCCTGTCATCCCTTTTCTCTCCACGACTGAAAACGCCCCAGCCACAGGGAGCCACGTGGCTAGTTCATATCCACTCACCTACACACCCCCAAACATGCCTTAGAGTCCAAGCAGCAATGGCATTGGGGTACAGCCTGGAGTCAGAAGAGCTGGGGACCTCCTGGCTATGCAGTTCTCCACACGCAGGTGCTCATTCTCCCTTCACCTCGGTTAGAACCACCCATCTACTCCTCATCTACACTGCATTAACCTTACGGGGACAGTGTCCCTGTAAACACACGTCCTGAGCTGCCACACAGCCCCAAGCATGGAGGCTCAGATCACGGCCTGGCCTCCTCATGCCGGTGCCGGGCAAAGCCCACGACGCCCGAGTAAAACGAGGAGCCCTCTCCCAAGCCCTCACTCTTGCCATCCTCTCAGTGACCCTGTGAGCAGTACCAATTTTATCCTCCTTTAGACACAAGGTCACTGACGAGTCAACCCAGAGACAGCCATTGTTCACGTTTCCGGTGACACACAAAAGGTATGAAGGATCCAACTGCAAAGTCACCTGAGGGGGCCTTCTTCCAGCCCACAAAGCTACCCGAGGACTGGCGGGCCCTGAAGGAACTCACGTGGTGCCACGTGACCAACAGCCCCCCCCCCCCCCCGCCCGTGCCACGTGACCACCAACGACAGCCAGCGCCACGTGACTGCCGACCAAGGTCCGTGCCACGTGACCACCACCCACAGTGTACATTACCTGATTTCTGACTTCCCCAGCTCCTGAGCTGCTCACCTCCATGTCCACCTCTGGGGCCACGCCCCTGACCAAACATGGTCAACCGGTGCCCCTCCCCACTGCCCCTGTTGGTGACTGGCACCCAGTCACTGGGTCATTCCAGCCACACCCTGGAGCCCTCCTTTCAGTCCTTGCCTTCTCATGGCCTCCACACCTGTCAGCAGGTACTTCAGGCCCACAACCTGACTCGCTCCCACCAGGCCCGGTCCTCAGGCCGAGGCGCCCATCTCTACCTTCACCATCACCAGTTAATATTTTAAAAATGGGACCCTGTAGGGAAAATAGAATTGGTCAGGCTCCTTCTCCCAGCCAGCTGCTGACCTGGCCTGCCGGTCTGATAAGGTGGAATGTTGCACAAGCACCATCCATCCTGAAGTTGTTGGGTGTGTATTGCTTCTGTAAGCACGCTGGCTATGAGCCCCCTTTGTCTCTGAACGGGGCTGCTGCTGGGCGGCTGCTGCTGTGGCTGTGCTGTACTATGCTGTGTCCAGCAATGGGGCTGTACCCTGAGAAAGCCTGACTGTGCCAGAGAGCCAGGGAATAAAACATGTCTGCTCTGCCCTTGGCTCCACACATCTTCTTCCAGCTCCCAGAGTCACAGACACCTTACCCCTGGGACCCCACCCGGTCGGATCGACCTGACAGACCCTCATCATGCCACAGCCCAGTGGAAGTGCCCCTTGGTGCCACACTGCATACAGCGTGAAGGTCAGAACTCTTCATTGGGAGGGCCTTACAGGACTGTTCAGCTACCTGTCACGCCATCTCCCACCTTTGCTTTATGTACCTGCTATTCCAAGGGCTCGCCACACGAACTGCTCACGCTCACATGCACACATGTCAGACCTCGCTTCGCATCACTCACTCCCCGTGCTTCACACATTCCTCCTTCAACACCCAGCCCCGCCCGCCATCTGCACCCCCGAGTCTCCCCTCCCTGTGTGCTCATGCGACCAGCTCACCTTTCACGAGGAAAGACAGTTACACAGCATGTCTGAAGTCGTGCCAGGTGCTCTTCTAAGCTCACCGATTCTTCTTCCTACCCTGTAAGGTCTTATTATTGTCCCCATTCTACAGACAAAAGAAACTGACGCGAGAGATTCGGTGACTTGCCCAAGAGGCTGGATGTGTACCCAGGAGCGGGGCTCCCGCACCTCGGTTCTTGGTTACTGCCCGTTACACTTGGCTGTGTTACTGATTTCATGTTCATTGGCTGCACGCCTGCACTGTGCTGCAGGGCAGGGCGTCCACTATTTGTGTAGCAGACCAGCGCTCAGTGAGGGTTGCTCAGGATGCGCAGGAGGCCAGGGCCAGAGGGAGTGTGCTCCAAGCGGCCCCAGTTAATTGAACCAAATGGCCCTCCTGTACATGCGAATGGAACACAAAGCCATGCCCTGGGGCATTACAAACAGTATCCTGTGCCATTTGCCTCTACTTAATCACATGGAGAAATAAACCCTGCTGCCAGTTCTGAGTTCAGGTGCCAAACCAGTGACAGTGACAGAGGCCAGGACCTCAGGGACCTCGAGGACAGGGCATACCTAGGCCAGGCGGGCAGCCCAGGGGCTGGTCATTTGTGAGGGCATGAACCACTTCTTGGACAGAAGTGTACCCAGCCTGCTTTCCCTCCCCCACCCCAAGGGGACACGTGTAAGAGCCTCTCACTCTTGTGCCCAGAATCTTTGCATCAGCAGAAAAAAGAAAGGAGAGGTCATGTGCTGTGCACACCAGGCAGCTGATGGCTTTGGGGCTGCTAGGGACCCTCCTGTGAGCAAGTGCACACCCGGCCACAGGCACCCTCAGCTACACCCAATGCCCCGGGCACAGCCTGTGCTGTGCAAAAGCCTCCGCTGTAAAGACAAGAGCTTAAGTGGAAAAGGGTAAGAGCACTGGGCTGGCCAAGACAGAGCAATGAGTGACATCAACCCAGCAAAGAGACAGGAAAACGTCAGAACGAGCACTGGCTCGGTGGCCGTGTGGAGGACAGGACGGCACAGACAGCCCGTGTGGTTCTTCTAGATAAGTGACAGTGAGGGAGGCACCTTCTGTGTGCACAGTACTCGACAGCTCATACATCGCTGTCACACACAACCTCCTGCCGTCGTCGTCACAACGGACCTCTCAACACCTATTACTGGGCCCATGTCACAGATAAGCGACAGGGAGGCTGAACGAGGCTGAACTATAAAGTTAGAGCCAGAACGAATCCCGGGTTTTCTGTCCCCAAGCCCGGAGCACTGTCTTTCTCGACATGTTCCCCCATCAGGTTGTGACCCAACTCAGCCACAGCGCATCCTGCTGCCCACAGTGGTCACCTCGCACCGAGTGCCCCAGGGATGCCATCGGCCTCCCCTCTGGGCGTCCCCGGGAAAGAGCATGCGTCTCCAGGCTGCAGGCTGGGGCGACTCTAACCCCTGCAGCCTGTGTGGTGAGGTCAGACGGCCACCACAGCAGGCAGGTGGCACTTCTTGAGCGCACAGTCTCAGCACCATGCCGTGGACGGGCTGTGCACCCCCAACCTGAAAGAAGACCCGCTGCCACCAGGGCTGGCTCATCCCTGCCCGAGCACATGGCCTGCTGGCTGGATGGCGCCTGCGGAAAAGCGTGTAGCAGAGGGTGTCGTGAGCCTCCCCCAGGCCACCTCTGGCATTAGCACACCAGCGCCCTGACTGCTCACCGGGTGGAGCAGGGACCCTTCTGCGCTGGGCCACATCCCAGGGCCCCCAGAGACTCCCCCTCCACAGCGCCCAGCACCCATGGGCCATTCTGGTCCTGCGCTCTCATTTCCCACCTCTCCTCCACCCTGCGGCCCCCAGGTGAGGAAGGGCCCGCGTTCCCATCCCACCCGTCAGGCTATGCCCTTCTCCCACCCACAGCTTGCAAATCCAGCTCAGCTGGGACTTTCTCCTGAAACTTTTCTGTATTCATCTTTAAAAACAAAAAAAACAAAAACCCCTCCTTCCTCTGGTTTCTGCTGCACCGTGTATCTTTCTCATAGAGATTTCAGCTTCTCACCAGCCTCCTGCTGTTTACAATGACAATGTCGGCTTCAGGCCTGCCCAGTTCTGCCCCTGCCAGCCCTCAGCACGGCACCAGGAAACACTCAGTCAGCCCCGCACGTCTGTCTCCGTACAGAATTAGACCGCATGCTCAGGAAGGTGCTGGAGCACATCTCACAGCCTCTGTGTCCCTGAACAGACACAAAACACAGCACAGGGCAGACCTGGCACAGGGCCCCTTTCCTGCCAAGGAGGTGAGCCTTTCTCCCATCAGGCCCCACTTCAGCACCTGGCCTGGGGCCCAGTGGGCACCTGCATGGCCTCTGGTCACGTCCGCTGACGCAGGGAAGTTCGGAGGGTCCTTCCCCAGAGGCCACGGGCCATGTGGGCCACCCTGCACTCTGCCTGCTTTGTCCTTTATTCTAATTCTGGATCTAAACCATACTGGCTCCTTAATAAGTAACTGAATCAGGGTCAAGAAAGAACGGTACTTTCAGTAAGGCTAATTTATTGTTGGCTGAGAAATAATGAATCCTGGAAATGAGGTTGTAAGTAAGGTCATTTCAAACCATGAACACCTTTAAAGCAGAGTTTTTTTTTTTGTCCACGTTTCTACCTGCTTTCCATTTAGAATTTTCAAATTTTACATAAGTGACCCTCTATACACACACAACACACACACACAAACACACACACACACACACAAGACAGTAGCAACACCTGCCTGCTACATTACAAGGTTTATTAAAAAAATAAGTTCGGCAAGTTCCATGTTCTAAAAATTCCAGCATCAAAAAATAGAAGAAAACAGAAAATGCTCCTTTCCAACGTTCGGTGAGGCTCTCTGGACCCCTAAGGCCGCAGGGACAGACCATCTTGGCTTGGAGTCAGATGTTCAGTCAGAGCCTTGAACTCCCTTCTTCCATAAGCAACGGTTTTTATGTCGGTTTAAGGAGGAAAGCACCGACAGTTACACTGAACATATTCTCCCAATGCAGACTTCCTGTGCCCAAGTCCCAGAGCCCAGCACTGGGACAAAACACCATGAAGCAAACTACCTTTGTGACACGTTCAAAGAGATAATATCTACGTATATAGGACTTATTAGCAAATCAAGGAGAAAAATGACAACTGCCTCAAAGGAAAAAGCAACAAGGGACCTGAACAACTGATGCGTTCAAACCAAAGGCCGATACGGAAACGCAATCATGTTTAACCACACGAGTCATCAGATGAACTGACCGCTAGTGATGAGGTCCCATTTATTTTTATCAAACTACCAAATATTTCACAAAGGATTACCACGAGAATCAGCCTGGTGAATGGGCACTCAGACTTCTGGTGGGCGTGAGAGCTGGCAGGGGTCGTGAACAGTCTACGAGGGGAGCCCTCCGCCTCTAATGCAACCCAGGCAGAAAACCAGACAGGGACATGAGGACATGTGGTGTGTAAAGAGACTCATCGGAGTCTTGAGTACAAAAGTGAAAATTTGTATCAAACCTACATGTTCCCATAACAAGAGACTGTTATCGAAATTATAACACATTTGTAACAGGCGATATTAGAGATCCATTTAAAATGATGCAGTTCAAGATTTCTTAAACTCTGAAGTAGGTAAAAATCGCCGGGCTCTTGTGAAAACGCTGATTCTGGGGCCTGAGAACTTGCATTTCCAACAAAGTCCTGTGATACTGGAGCAAGGACCCCACTGTGAAAAACGAGGGTGCAGGTGTAGTTACGAAAACGCTTGCTCACTATCTGGTTTTAAGTGGAGGGAACACCAGGTTATCAAAAAATAGAACAGAAGCTCATCATTAAATTAAAAAACAAACACACGCACACACACAAGTCTCTGCCTGTCTGTCTGTCTGAAAAGACAGTTACCAAAACACCCACGGCTTTTAGCTCACTGTGGTAATTTTGTGTATTTTTCTTTCTGCTTATTTGTAATTTCTAACTTTCCCCACAATGAATAAAGTTGCCCCTTGGCACAGGAAAAGGGTGGCAGCATGAACGGGCTCCGACTAGGCACACCTGTGCCACGCGCTGCTCATTGAGACGGCCTGGACGAGTGCTCCAGCCTTTCTCTTCCTGCCATCATTTGAGAGGAATCTCGGTCAAGCTTCCTTTCCCCAAACCCTTTTCGCATGAGGAAGGGAGGTATTTTAAGGATTCATTTAATTTTTCCTGTCACGTAAAAGCTGTGGCTCTGGCTCTTTAAAATACTGCTTTAGCTGCTTCATTAAAAAACAAGGCAATTACTTGCCAATCCCCTGCTGTAGGAAGGAAACCTGGTAATTACCAAGCATCTGTCTCTCAACTCAAAGTCAAGGCCCCACAGCCAGAGGACACTGTGATTCAGCAAACAAGAGGGCAGAGTGAGCAATGGGGGACCTACAGCCAAGGCCTCAAACACCATGTGCGGGAGACTGAAATTTCAAGCCAAGGCTGGGCGTGAATATATCAGAGGAGAAAAAGGCAAGCCTCTTTCATTTGGCATGTAGGCTGATGGGCAAAGTAAAGGCAGCAATTTTATTTTTCTATTTTTATTTTTTTTCCATAAGTATAGTTTTTTTTTGTCTTGTTTTTTTTTATTTTATTGTTTTTTTTAATAGTTTTATTTTATTTTATTTTATTTTTACATCCCTCACACCGTGAACCCCCCTCCCCCCATCCACCACCACCCCGACCTCACACCGAGCCGTCACATTATACACATAAAATTATAGTTGGCATTCATTAATGTCCAGCCTCTGGTGTACAATGCCATGACCAGGCATCCACAGCATCCCTGAGGTGGTCTCCCAAACAGGACACATGTCCATCGGACACCCAACAAAATCCCCAAACACTACTGAATAAGTTCCCCAAAGTAATTCTCAAAAAACCCTGAGGCCATCCTGTGGTCACCAGCCGCCCCCCAATCCCTTCACCCTTCCCCCCGTCCCCAACCCCCTCCCCCCCGCCCATCTAACAACTCTCGGTTTTTTGTGTCCCCAAAATTGTTTCTGATTAGTTCATACACATAGTCTTTTCTTTAGATTCCGCATATAAGTGAGATCATATGGTACTTGTCTTTCTCTTTCTGACTTATTTCACTTAACATAATGTTCTCTAGATCCATCCATGTTGTTGCAAATGATAAGATTTATTTTTTTCTTTATGGCTGTGTAGTACTCCATTGTATAAATGTACCACAGCTTCTTAATCCAGTCATCGACCGATGGGCATTTCGGTTGTTTCCATATCTTGGCTATTGTGTAAAGTGCTGCAATAAACATAGGAGTGCATACAGATTTTTGAAGTGGAGTTTTGGATTTCTCCGGGTAGATGCCTAGGAGTGGAATTACTGGATCATAGGGTAGTTCTATCTTCAGATTCCTGAGATACCTCCATACTGTTTTCCATAGTGGCTGCACTAATCTGCAATCCCACCAACAGTGCACTAGCGTTCCCTTTTCTCCACATCCCCGCCAGCATTTGTTGTTTGTTGATTTATTGATGATAGCCATTTTGACTGGGGTGAGGTGGTATCTCATTGTGGTTTTTATTTGCATTTCTCTGATGGTTAGTGAGGTTGAGCATTTCTTCATATGTCGTCTTGCCTTCTGTATGTCCTTTTTAGAAAAATGTCTCCTCAAGTCCTCTGCCCATTTTTTAATTGGGTTGTTTGTTTTTTTGGAGTTGAGTTGAGTAAGTTTTTTATAGATTTGTGATATTAATCCCTTATCAGATATATCATTGGCAAATATCTTTTCCCATACAGTAGGATCCCTTTTTGTTTTATTGATGGTTTCCTTTGCTGTGAAAAAACTTTTTAGTTTGATGTAATCCCACATGTTTATTTTTTCTCTTACTTCCCTCGTGCGAGGGGATATGTCAGTGAAAATCTTACTCCGGGTAATGTCCATGAAGTTTCTTCCTATATTTTCTTCTAGATATTTTATGGTTTCAGATCTTACATTTAAGTCTTTAAGCCATTTTGAATTTGTTTTTGTATATGGTGTAAGGAGGTGGTCCAGCTTCATTTTCTTGCATGTGTCTGTCCAGGTTTCCCAACAGCACTTATTGAACAGACTGTCTTTACCCCATCGTACATTCTTGCTTCCATTGTCGTAGATTAGATGGGCATATAGGCATGGATTTACGTCTGGACTCTCTATTCTGTTCCATTGATCTATGTGTCTATTTTTATGCCAGTACCATGCTGTTTTGATTACTGTAGCCTTGTAGTATAGTTTGAAATCAGGTATCGTTATACCTCCCACTTTGTTCTTATTTCTCAAGATTGCTGAGGCTATCCGGGGTCTTTTATGGTCCCATATAAATTTTAGGATTATATGTTCTATTTCTGTGAAAAACGTCGTTGGTAGCTTGATAGGAATTGCGTTGAATATGTATATTGCCTTAGGCAGTATGGACATTTTAACTATATTAATTCTTCCTATCCATGAACATGGAATGTGTTTCCATCTATTTATGTCTTCTTTCATTTCTTTCTTCAGTGTCGTATAATTTTCTGAGTACAGATCTTTTACATCTTTGGTTAGATTTATTCCCAGATATTTTATAGTCTTTGGAGCAATTGTAAATGGAATTGTTTTTTTAATTTCTCCTTCTGATATTTTATCATTGGTATATACAAATGCAACTGATTTCCGAATATTAATTTTATATCCTGCTACTTTACTAAATTCATCTATCAGCAATTTTAACTGTCACCTTTGCAAAGAGCAAAGTTGAGTTCAATGACTAAAACCGTATTTCTTCAACCATGGTCCTTTTAGCTGAGTCCTGGCTACAACTCTGGGAAGACTGAGGAGAAGGAAGTCAGCAGGTTCGGACCCACACGGTGTTTCAGGACACAGCTTTCTAGAGCAACAGCTAAGTACTAAAAGAGGAAGGGAGAGGGGACATTTAACTGAGCACCTCTGGGTCCAGAGAACTGTGTTAAGAACCTGTTCTGTTAGGAATTGTACTATTTCCTAGAATCACAAAGTGCCCCTTTTGCAGATGAGGAAACTGAGGTGGAGAGGCGTCAGGGCATAAAGCAAGAGTCGCACCGCCCTGAGATCCTTGCTCTGCTCTTACACCTGTGTGACCTTGGCCAAGTGCCTTCTAGCCTGTCAGTTTCCGTTTCCTAATGTGTAAGAGTTGGATAATAACACTACCGTCCAGACTCGTGAAGTTGAATTGAGGGCACAGATGGCAATTTTCTAGCAGAGTGCCTAGCACATAGTGGGCGTTCCACAGATGGAAAGCAGTACAAGGACGGTTTATACTTGGCCCAAGGACCCAACCCTACATGCCAGAGGCAGGATTTGAAGCTGGCTCCGTCTCTCCCCAGAGTGGGGCGCATAGCAATCTCACTGCACCGAACTAAACCCACCTGACCAAGTTCCAAAGCATACAGCCCAGCTGACAGTCCAGGGCCTGCATCTCTGACAGTGCCAGGCTCTGACAGTGAAGCTCTGACACCCCACGCAGCTCAGACCCCTTCGAAGACCCGCTGGTGCCAGATGCCGTCTCCATGTTACTGTCAATCAAACTCAGGCAGTGAGAGCCTCTCAAAACAGCAAGATGGCACAGCCCCGTCGGCCGAACAGCTCCACTGAACTCCAACCAGAAAAATTTTAAATAGAGACCCAGAGTGCTCAGAGTGGAGTAAGAACATCTGATATTAAAGACCCTTACACCTTGCACCTGCTTTCGTAACACTCATCTCCTCACCCTCGGTTGACCAGCCATCCTGGTTTTCCTGGGGTTGTCCTAGTCCTAGCGTTAAAAGTCCTGGGTCCCAAGAAACCCCTCAGTCTCCTGAACACCCGGACCCGGAAAGCAGTGAGTAAAGGAACCAACTCCCTGAGATGCGGGGTATCTCACTACAATGCCAGCACCCACTTGGCTGTTTGCAGCCTGGCCTCAGAGTTGGTGAACTGTGGGCCTGGCACTCACAGCTCTACTCTCTACTGTGGAAAACTCCCCACTAGTGGAAATTCATGACTTTTCACCATTAGGGTTTCACTCCTTTGGGTCAAGACCCTTTGGTCCAGGCAAAAATTAAAGTATCAAGTTCTCCGAAGAAAAACAAATCCTGAGCATTAAGACCTCAGCATGGCGACTATATCCGGTCTTTCTTAACTGTTAAGAGAATTTGTATCGGTATCGGGGAGAAAGGAGGAGGGAGAAGAAATGCCTTCCATGACGCTTTGTGGAGTGGGGCCTGGGCACCTGTAGGAGGCTGAGGGGAGTGGGGCCGGGCCCCTGTAGGAGGCTGAGGGGAGGGGGGCCGGGCCCCTGTAGGAGGCTGAGGGGAGGGGGGCCGGGCCCCTGTAGGAGGCTGAGGGGAGGGGGGCTGGGCCCCTGTAGGAGGCTGAGGGGAGTGGGGCCGGGCCCTTGTAGGAGGCTGAGGGGAGGGGGGCCGGGCCCTTGTAGGAGGCTGAGGGGAGGGGGGCCGGGCCCCTGTAGGAGGCTGAGGGGAGTGGGGCCGGGCCCTTGTAGGAGGCTGAGGGGAGGGGGGCCGGGCCCCTGTAGGAGGCTGAGGGGAGTGGGGCCGGGCCCCTGTAGGAGGCTGAGGGGAGGGGGGCCGGGCCCTTGTAGGAGGCTGAGGGGAGGGGGGCCGGGCCCTTGTAGGAGGCTGAGGGGAGTGGGGCCGGGCCCCTGTAGGAGGCTGAGGGGAGGGGGGCCGGGCCCCTGTAGGAGGCTGAGGGGAGTGGGGCCGGGCCCCTGTAGGAGGCTGAGGGGAGGGGGGCCGGGCCCTTGTAGGAGGCTGAGGGGAGGGGGGCCGGGCCCTTGTAGGAGGCTGAGGGGAGGGGGGCCGGGCCCTTGTAGGAGGCTGAGGGGAGTGGGGCCGGGCCCTTGTAGGAGGCTGAGGGGAGGGGGGCCGGGCCCCTGTAGGAGGCTGAGGGGAGTGGGGCCGGGCCCCTGTAGGAGGCTGAGGGGAGGGGGGCCGGGCCCTTGTAGGAGGCTGAGGGGAGGGGGGCCGGGCCCTTGTAGGAGGCTGAGGGGAGGGGGGCCGGGCCCCTGTAGGAGGCTGAGGGGAGTGGGGCCGGGCCCCTGTAGGAGGCTGAGGGGAGGGGGGCCGGGCCCTTGTAGGAGGCTGAGGGGAGGGGGGCCGGGCCCTTGTAGGAGGCTGAGGGGAGGGGGGCCGGGCCCCTGTAGGAGGCTGAGGGGAGTGGGGCCGGGCCCCTGTAGGAGGCTGAGGGGAGGGGGGCCGGGCCCTTGTAGGAGGCTGAGGGGAGGGGGGCCGGGCCCTTGTAGGAGGCTGAGGGGAGGGGGGCCGGGCCCCTGTAGGAGGCTGAGGGGAGTGGGGCCGGGCCCCTGTAGGAGGCTGAGGGGAGGGGGGCCGGGCCCTTGTAGGAGGCTGAGGGGAGGGGGGCCGGGCCCTTGTAGGAGGCTGAGGGGAGGGGGGCCGGGCCCCTGTAGGAGGCTGAGGGGAGTGGGGCCGGGCCCCTGTAGGAGGCTGAGGGGAGGGGGGCCGGGCCCTTGTAGGAGGCTGAGGGGAGGGGGGCCGGGCCCTTGTAGGAGGCTGAGGGGAGGGGGGCCGGGCCCCTGTAGGAGGCTGAGGGGAGTGGGGCCGGGCCCCTGTAGGAGGCTGAGGGGAGGGGGGCCGGGCCCTTGTAGGAGGCTGAGGGGAGGGGGGCCGGGCCCTTGTAGGAGGCTGAGGGGAGGGGGGCCGGGCCCTTGTAGGAGGCTGAGGGGAGTGGGGCCGGGCCCTTGTAGGAGGCTGAGGGGAGGGGGGCCGGGCCCCTGTAGGAGGCTGAGGGGAGTGGGGCCGGGCCCCTGTAGGAGGCTGAGGGGAGGGGGGCCGGGCCCTTGTAGGAGGCTGAGGGGAGGGGGGCCGGGCCCTTGTAGGAGGCTGAGGGGAGTGGGGCCGGGCCCCTGTAGGAGGCTGAGGGGAGGGGGGCCGGGCCCTTGTAGGAGGCTGAGGGGAGGGGGGCCGGGCCCCTGTAGGAGGCTGAGGGGAGTGGGGCCGGGCCCCTGTAGGAGGCTGAGGGGAGGGGGGCCGGGCCCTTGTAGGAGGCTGAGGGGAGGGGGGCCGGGCCCCTGTAGGAGGCTGAGGGGAGGGGGGCCGGGCCCCTGTAGGAGGCTGAGGGGAGGGGGGCCGGGCCCCTGTAGGAGGCTGAGGGGAGTGGGGCCGGGCCCTTGTAGGAGGCTGAGGGGAGGGGGGCCGGGCCCCTGTAGGAGGCTGAGGGGAGGGGGGCCGGGCCCCTGTAGGAGGCTGAGGGGAGGGGGGCCGGGCCTCTGTAGGAGGCTGAGGGGAGGGGGTCCGGGCCCCTGTAGGAGGCTGAGGGGAGGGGGGCCGGGCCCCTGTAGGAGGCTGAGGGGAGTGGGGCCGGGCCTCTGTAGGAGGCTGAGGGGAGGGGGGCCGGGCCTCTGTAGGAGGCTGAGGGGAGGGGGGCCGGGCCCCTGTAGGAGGCTGAGGGGAGGGGGGCCGGGCCCCTGTAGGAGGCTGAGGGGAGTGGGGCCGGGCCTCTGTAGGAAGCTGAGGGGAGGGGGTCCGGGCCCCTGTAGGAGGCTGAGGGGAGGGGGGCCGGGCCCCTGTAACAGGCTGAGGGGAGGGTGGTTGGGCCCCTGTAACAGGCTGAGGGGAGGGGGGCCGGGCCCCTGTAACAGGCTGAGGGGAGGGGGGCCGGGCCCCTGTAACAGGCTGAGGGGAGGGGGGCTGGGCCCCTGTAGGAGGCTGAGGGGAGGGGGGCCGGGCCCTTGTAGGAGTTTGAGGGGAGGGGGGCCGGGCCCCTGTAGGAGGCTGAGGGGAGGGGGGCCGGGCCCCTGTAGGAGGCTGAGGGGAGGGGGGCCGGGCCCCTGTAGGAGGCTGAGGGGAGGGGGGCCGGGCCCCTGTAGGAGGCTGAGGGGAGTGGGGCCGGGCCCCTGTAGGAGGCTGAGGGGAGGGGGGCCGGGCCCCTGTAGGAGGCTGAGGGGAGGGGGGCCGGGCCCCTGTAGGAGGCTGAGGGGAGTGGGGCGGGGCCCCTGTAGGAGGCTGAGGGGAGGGGGGCCGGGCCCCTGTAGGAGGCTGAGGGGAGGGGGGCCGGGCCCCTGTAGGAGGCTGAGGGGAGGGGGGTTGGGCCCCTGTAACAGGCTGAGGGGAGGGGGGCCGGGCCCCTGTAGGAGGCTGAGGGGAGGAGGGCTGGGCCCTTGTAGGAGTTTGAGGGGAGGGGGGCCGGGCCCCTGTAGGAGGCTGAGGGCAGTGGGGCCGGGCCCCTGTAGGAGGCTGAGGGCAGTGGGGCCGGGCCCCTGTAGGAGGCTGAGGGGAGGGGGGCCGGGCCCCTGTAACAGGCTGAGGGGAGTGGGGCTGGGCCCCTGTAGGAGGCTGAGGGGAGGAGGGCTGGGCCCCTGTAACAGGCTGAGGGGAGGGGGGCCGGGCCCCTGTAACAGGCTGAGGGGAGGGGGGCCGGGCCCCTGTAACAGGCTGAGGGGAGGGGGGCCGGGCCCCTGTAACAGGCTGAGGGGAGGGGGGCCGGGCCCCTGTAACAGGCTGAGGGGAGGGGGGCCGGGCCCCTGTAACAGGCTGAGGGGAGGGGGGCCGGGCCCCTGTAGGAGGCTGAGGGGAGTGGGGCCGGGCCCCTGTAACAGGCTGAGGGGAGTGGGGCCGGGCCCCTGTAGGAGGCTGAGGGGAGGGGGGCCGGGCCCCTGTAGGAGGCTGAGGGGAGGGGGGCCGGGCCCCTGTAGGAGGCTGAGGGGAGGGGGGTTGGGCCCCTGTAACAGGCTGAGGGGAGTGGGGCCGGGCCCCTGTAGGAGGCTGAGGGGAGTGGGGCCGGGCCTCTGTAGGAGGCTGAGGGGAGTGGGGCCGGGCCCCTGTAGGAGGCTGAGGGGAGGGGGGCCGGGCCCCTGTAGGAGGCTGAGGGGAGGAGGGCCGGGCCCCTGTAGGAGGCTGAGGGGAGTGGGGCCGGGCCCCTGTAACAGGCTGAGGGGAGTGGGGCCGGGCCCCTGTAGGAGGCTGAGGGGAGGGGGGCCGGGCCCCTGTAGGAGGCTGAGGGGAGGGGGGCCGGGCCCCTGTAGGAGGCTGAGGGGAGGGGGGTTGGGCCCCTGTAACAGGCTGAGGGGAGTGGGGCCGGGCCCCTGTAGGAGGCTGAGGGGAGTGGGGCCGGGCCTCTGTAGGAGGCTGAGGGGAGTGGGGCCGGGCCCCTGTAGGAGGCTGAGGGGAGGGGGGCCGGGCCCCTGTAGGAGGCTGAGGGGAGTGGGGCCGGGCCCCTGTAGGAGGCTGAGGGGAGTGGGGCCGGGCCCCTGTAGGAGGCTGAGGGGAGGGGGGCCGGGCCCCTGTAGGAGGCTGAGGGGAGGGGGGCCGGGCCCCTGTAGGAGGCTGAGGGGAGTGGGGCCGGGCCCCTGTAGGAGGCTGAGGGGAGGGGGGCCGGGCCCCTGTAGGAGGCTGAGGGGAGTGGGGCCGGGCCCCTGTAGGAGGCTGAGGGGAGTGGGGCCGGGCCTCTGTAGGAGGCTGAGGGGAGTGGGGCCGGGCCCCTGTAGGAGGCTGAGGGGAGGGGGGCCGGGCCCTTGTAGGAGGCTGAGGGGAGGGGGGCCGGGCCCCTGTAGGAGGCTGAGGGGAGGGGGGCCGGGCCCTTGTAGGAGGCTGAGGGGAGGGGGGCCGGGCCCCTGTAGGAGGCTGAGGGGAGGGGGGCCGGGCCCTTGTAGGAGGCTGAGGGGAGGGGGGCCGGGCCCCTGTAGGAGGCTGAGGGGAGGGGGGCCGGGCCCCTGTAGGAGGCTGAGGGGAGGGGGGCCGGGCCCCTGTAGGAGGCTGAGGGGAGTGGGGCCGGGCCCTTGTAGGAGGCTGAGGGGAGGGGGGCCGGGCCCCTGTAGGAGGCTGAGGGGAGGGGGGCCGGGCCCCTGTAGGAGGCTGAGGGGAGGGGGGCCGGGCCCCTGTAGGAGGCTGAGGGGAGGGGGGCCGGGCCCCTGTAGGAGGCTGAGGGGAGGGGGGCCGGGCCCCTGTAGGAGGCTGAGGGGAGTGGGGCCGGGCCCTTGTAGGAGGCTGAGGGGAGGGGGGCCGGGCCCCTGTAGGAGGCTGAGGGGAGGGGGGCCGGGCCCTTGTAGGAGGCTGAGGGGAGGGGGGCCGGGCCCCTGTAGGAGGCTGAGGGGAGTGGGGCCGGGCCCCTGTAGGAGGCTGAGGGGAGGGGGGCCGGGCCCTTGTAGGAGGCTGAGGGGAGGGGGGCCGGGCCCTTGTAGGAGGCTGAGGGGAGTGGGGCCGGGCCCCTGTAGGAGGCTGAGGGGAGGGGGGCCGGGCCCCTGTAGGAGGCTGAGGGGAGTGGGGCCGGGCCCCTGTAGGAGGCTGAGGGGAGGGGGGCCGGGCCCTTGTAGGAGGCTGAGGGGAGGGGGGCCGGGCCCTTGTAGGAGGCTGAGGGGAGGGGGGCCGGGCCCTTGTAGGAGGCTGAGGGGAGTGGGGCCGGGCCCTTGTAGGAGGCTGAGGGGAGGGGGGCCGGGCCCCTGTAGGAGGCTGAGGGGAGTGGGGCCGGGCCCCTGTAGGAGGCTGAGGGGAGGGGGGCCGGGCCCTTGTAGGAGGCTGAGGGGAGGGGGGCCGGGCCCTTGTAGGAGGCTGAGGGGAGGGGGGCCGGGCCCCTGTAGGAGGCTGAGGGGAGTGGGGCCGGGCCCCTGTAGGAGGCTGAGGGGAGGGGGGCCGGGCCCTTGTAGGAGGCTGAGGGGAGGGGGGCCGGGCCCTTGTAGGAGGCTGAGGGGAGGGGGGCCGGGCCCCTGTAGGAGGCTGAGGGGAGTGGGGCCGGGCCCCTGTAGGAGGCTGAGGGGAGGGGGGCCGGGCCCTTGTAGGAGGCTGAGGGGAGGGGGGCCGGGCCCTTGTAGGAGGCTGAGGGGAGGGGGGCCGGGCCCCTGTAGGAGGCTGAGGGGAGTGGGGCCGGGCCCCTGTAGGAGGCTGAGGGGAGGGGGGCCGGGCCCTTGTAGGAGGCTGAGGGGAGGGGGGCCGGGCCCTTGTAGGAGGCTGAGGGGAGGGGGGCCGGGCCCCTGTAGGAGGCTGAGGGGAGTGGGGCCGGGCCCCTGTAGGAGGCTGAGGGGAGGGGGGCCGGGCCCTTGTAGGAGGCTGAGGGGAGGGGGGCCGGGCCCTTGTAGGAGGCTGAGGGGAGGGGGGCCGGGCCCCTGTAGGAGGCTGAGGGGAGTGGGGCCGGGCCCCTGTAGGAGGCTGAGGGGAGGGGGGCCGGGCCCTTGTAGGAGGCTGAGGGGAGGGGGGCCGGGCCCTTGTAGGAGGCTGAGGGGAGGGGGGCCGGGCCCTTGTAGGAGGCTGAGGGGAGTGGGGCCGGGCCCTTGTAGGAGGCTGAGGGGAGGGGGGCCGGGCCCCTGTAGGAGGCTGAGGGGAGTGGGGCCGGGCCCCTGTAGGAGGCTGAGGGGAGGGGGGCCGGGCCCTTGTAGGAGGCTGAGGGGAGGGGGGCCGGGCCCTTGTAGGAGGCTGAGGGGAGTGGGGCCGGGCCCCTGTAGGAGGCTGAGGGGAGGGGGGCCGGGCCCTTGTAGGAGGCTGAGGGGAGGGGGGCCGGGCCCCTGTAGGAGGCTGAGGGGAGTGGGGCCGGGCCCCTGTAGGAGGCTGAGGGGAGGGGGGCCGGGCCCTTGTAGGAGGCTGAGGGGAGGGGGGCCGGGCCCCTGTAGGAGGCTGAGGGGAGGGGGGCCGGGCCCCTGTAGGAGGCTGAGGGGAGGGGGGCCGGGCCCCTGTAGGAGGCTGAGGGGAGTGGGGCCGGGCCCTTGTAGGAGGCTGAGGGGAGGGGGGCCGGGCCCCTGTAGGAGGCTGAGGGGAGGGGGGCCGGGCCCCTGTAGGAGGCTGAGGGGAGGGGGGCCGGGCCTCTGTAGGAGGCTGAGGGGAGGGGGTCCGGGCCCCTGTAGGAGGCTGAGGGGAGGGGGGCCGGGCCCCTGTAGGAGGCTGAGGGGAGTGGGGCCGGGCCTCTGTAGGAGGCTGAGGGGAGGGGGGCCGGGCCTCTGTAGGAGGCTGAGGGGAGGGGGGCCGGGCCCCTGTAGGAGGCTGAGGGGAGGGGGGCCGGGCCCCTGTAGGAGGCTGAGGGGAGTGGGGCCGGGCCTCTGTAGGAAGCTGAGGGGAGGGGGTCCGGGCCCCTGTAGGAGGCTGAGGGGAGGGGGGCCGGGCCCCTGTAACAGGCTGAGGGGAGGGTGGTTGGGCCCCTGTAACAGGCTGAGGGGAGGGGGGCCGGGCCCCTGTAACAGGCTGAGGGGAGGGGGGCCGGGCCCCTGTAACAGGCTGAGGGGAGGGGGGCTGGGCCCCTGTAGGAGGCTGAGGGGAGGGGGGCCGGGCCCTTGTAGGAGTTTGAGGGGAGGGGGGCCGGGCCCCTGTAGGAGGCTGAGGGGAGGGGGGCCGGGCCCCTGTAGGAGGCTGAGGGGAGGGGGGCCGGGCCCCTGTAGGAGGCTGAGGGGAGGGGGGCCGGGCCCCTGTAGGAGGCTGAGGGGAGTGGGGCCGGGCCCCTGTAGGAGGCTGAGGGGAGGGGGGCCGGGCCCCTGTAGGAGGCTGAGGGGAGGGGGGCCGGGCCCCTGTAGGAGGCTGAGGGGAGTGGGGCGGGGCCCCTGTAGGAGGCTGAGGGGAGGGGGGCCGGGCCCCTGTAGGAGGCTGAGGGGAGGGGGGCCGGGCCCCTGTAGGAGGCTGAGGGGAGGGGGGCCGGGCCCCTGTAGGAGGCTGAGGGTAGTGGGGCTGGGCTCCTGTAACAGGCTGAGGGGAGTGGGGCCGGGCCCTGACCAGCTCTTCTGGTCCCACAATTTTACTTCCCAGCACTGGAAGTCAAATGGCGGAGACTTCTCCATCAGTGTATCTGTGCACTCCTATCTTGAAGGGGCACTGAAGAAACCCAGGACACACGGAGCCCGTTTCCCCAGGTACGCCTCACTGAGGGGACAGCGTATGATGGGCAGCTCTAGTCACACCTGATACGCCTAGAAACTTGGTGGCCCTGGCGCCACACTGGGTCCGAGGGTCTGGGCTGGGCCCAGCCTGCTCTCCTAACTACTCCCCTGATGTTGTCCAGCGCAGGGCAGGAAGCACAGTTCTTTTTACCCTTCAATCGCTATGATTCTGAAGCCTAAAAATGATGACCAAATATTTTCCTATTTTATTCACAAGATGAATGATTCATGTTTGGGAATTTGGTGACTGATTCCTAATAACTATGTTCTCACCTGTCACTGGACCCTTGTCGGTGCCTTGGGAGTCTGACACACAGTCAGGAAAGGTCCTTGAAAACAGGTAACATCAAAATCACAACACCCAGACCCTCTCACTTCTATTTAAATACAATACTCGGGTGCCTGTGTCATCTCTCAGAGTGACAACCCTCCCCACCAGGGAAAAGCAGAGGGGATGCCACCACCTTGGGCTTTGGCTGAGTCAGGTCACCCCCGGGAAGAGGGGCCTCCGGCTAGAGACTGCAAAAGGCAACAGTGAGGGGCTCACTCTTGTCCTCTGGCCCTCTCCTGTGCCCATCACCCTCGGGAGACGGTGGGGACACTGGCCCAGGGCCTGGGCAGCAGCTGCAGGGACTGAGGCCAAGTGGGCCTGGCTGGCCTCCATCCTCCCCAGACAAGTCGGAACTTAAGGCCCCACATCTCCCAGAGCCTGGGGCAGAGAAGACATCATGCCCTTTTACAAGGAGGGAGACTGGGGACCAGAGATGGGAGGGTGAGAGAACAAAGCACAGGCCTGAGTTAGCAGATAACAGCAGGCTGGGACACTCCCAATTGAATATGAACTGCACTGTAACAGTCACCAGAAGCTGCTGCTCAGTGACATGGAGGGACACAGAGAGGGGCACTCTGCAACTGGAAGCATGACTAAACATCCCCTGCTCCCCACGAGTGGCCACGCTGCGTTACCACTGACAACCCAGCTCCACGTTCATCCTTACCTTCCAGATAAAAATGACAGAGACACTCTATCACCGATGGGCCTGGACAGCCGCCAATGGGCCTGGGCTTCCTCAAACCCGCTTTAGAACCACCCAGAAGCCCAAACCCTGTGCTGAGCTCCTCCTGAGCCCCTCTTACAAAGACAGCCACAGTCTGCTGTGCGCTGTCTCTCGCTGCAGCAAACTAAACCAACCCACATTTACGTGACGAAGGGACACTCCTGGCTGTCTTTGCTGGTGGCCTACGACAAGGGCAAGGGCAAACCAAGTCCGAGACTGGTGTCATTTGGAGTGGGGATACAGTCTCAGAATCGCCAGAGCGCTCCCCCACTCCACCCACCCACCTGCCCGCCCAGGAGCACAGTGGCCCTGCAGCTCAGCGTCAGTCACTGAGGGGCTGCCTGATGGGAGCCGTTTCAGCAGGGGCTCCGTGCAGTTTCTCCACCTCCATGGTAGCCCGACGGGTCACAGAGATTGGGCTCAGCCCATGAGGAAAGCACGGGCACTTTGTCACACAGAGTCTGCCTGAATGTGTGCTGGGGGGTGGGGTGGGCACAGCTGCCAGCCGTCAGAGTCGCCCACAGCACACACGCAGAACAAAGCACACGGGGCTTAACACAGGAGCTCCCAGTGAGGGTCCAAGACGGTCCCTCACCCCGAGTCAAACAGTTAGCAAGGATTCAGCGCTGCCCACGGTAGTACAGCTTAGCAGTTTTCCATTCTGTCCCTCCTCTTCTCCCCTAGGGAAACCTGTCTGCTCTCTCCTTCCCCACGGGGATGTAACAGGTTTCACGATAGTGAGCTCCTCATCTGGCATCATTATAAATGGGAGGTACCAGGGTGCAGCTCAGGTAGAATTCTGTGTCAGCAGAAGCACACCCGCCTTCCTTTCTGCCAGCACCCAGGGCTGTCAAACATGCTCTGCTCCTTATATGAGGTCAGTGTCCAGCACTGATCTGCGAGACGCCGTGAACACAAACAGCAGTATTTGGTCACCCATCACACAGCTCCTGCAGTACTTTTGGTGCTATTAAGAGAACATGCTTTTTCCACAAGAAATAGACCTCACCATTTCTAATAGCCAATTAATAGAATGGGGCTTTACAATTATTAAGCAGCCCCAAGCGCCTGGCACTGATCTTCGTTACACCATTAGACAAAAGGGAAGCTGTAAGCGACAGGCCTTCCTTCCACACTCAGCGGAGCCCGCGTCTGCCCGAGAGAAGGGGCTACAGGGAGCCAGACAGAGGTATCCTGCTGGGCAGCCGCTCATTAAACGGTGTGGTTAGAAAGAAGATGAAATGAACTTTTCACAGGAAAAGGAGGGATTGATGCTTCCCAGGGCTGTGAAGCTTCACTAACCAGATCACAAACCCAAATGACAATCTCACGTCCTCTGAATTTTTTCAGTGTCTGGTGACTTTCTACACTGCTGATCCCAGAGCGACAGCTGCCCCACGGCCACCCTGGGCTCAGTGCACCCCATGGAACGGGGTCCCCGGGAGCAGAGAGCAAGGACACTCCTGATTCAGGGCCCAGTGGGGACCCTTCTTGATCAGCAGGAGGAGGGGTGCTAAAGGCATGCGGGCTCACAGGTGTTTCACTTTCACACATCGATAACAATTTTAAAAAGCAGAAGGAAATCAAGGTTCCAAACTTTATTCTGCCATGAGCTCCCTCCCCCAAAAGAACTCAACCGTGATTTTAGTCATTTTAACATAAAGAGGTAAAAAGGACAGAATCTCAACAAAGGACTCGTTTAGCTTTATGAAACTATCACCACAGGGTCCTATCCTCCCTCTCCTCACTGTGGACCAGCAGTGTTTGCAGGCTGACACCAGGGAATCCCAGAGTAAGCAACAGGCCCACCTTCCTGCTGGCCAGATGGCCTCCTGGGCAGTGCGGGAAGCCCCGCACTGGCCCCACAGGAGCTGTGCCTGGGACCCAGCCCCACACCGGAGGCGTGACCTCTCTGAGCCCACTCCATCGTCTCCCCCATCTCTGATGCTCCAGGCTCAGCTCCTCTTCCCGGGGCTGGGCCCCAGATCAGGTGCGTTCCCCACTCTTCCTCACCTGGGAGTGCATAGGGCCTGTAGGTGGGGTCGGCCCACAGGTGACGTTTCAGGCAGGGCCTCAGCATCCAAGGCAGTTTCTGTACCTGCATCCTGCCCGCCCTCACATGCCCTGAGTCCTGAAAGCTTGGGAAGACAGGAGACAACTGCCACTTACATTTCTACCAGGACCTTCTGTCAAAGGGCTCAAGGCATCCCTGAGAGAAGTCTACACCTGTGGAATCTGCTGACTGCAGCAAGGTAGAAAAAGGGGTGAACTCAGAAAGCAGAAAAGATGAACCCTGGACTAGGCCTTGGCGCCTTCTGCCCCTATTCCACACAAGGCTGACTGAGAGGTGTGGGACAGCCAAGTGTCACTGGGGGACCAGCCCAGGAGGAAGCCCGCCCCCCAGATTTCAGGGTGCCTGCAGCCCACCTCCACCCTCATGAGGCACTCTGGCTGGGATGGCTTTGCCGTCCGTCCCACAAGCTGGGAGCAAGCAGCTGGAGAGGCCAAACCCCGAGCCAGCAGAGGAGGCAGAAGGCAAGCGGAAGACAGGCGGCTGTCCTCGCCTGCTTTAAGTCAAAGCTTCAAATGTCTTTAATTCCAGGTAGCTCTTACCTCTCCGAAGTTCAGTTAGAAAACATCCAGTACTTAGTCATGGCGCCCCCAGAAGCTGCCTTCAGAGCTCCGCATCTCTTTCCCCTTCATCTTCTTGTCCATCCTCCTCTCAGTATCCTTTGACAGAGTATTGCCTAGATTTCCTACCACCAAAGCCTTTGCTCTGTGTCCAGGTGACCTGTGTGTCCCCAATGCCTGATGGCTCCTCGGCAGCTTCTGCCCATTGAGCACATTCCTGCTTGGGCTCTCATCCATGGGATCCCCCACAAAGCCCCAATCATCTGCCCCACGATGCAAGCCCCAGGCCAGGGCACAATGCACCAAACCCCATGAGGCTAAGCCAGAGTCTGGAGGAGCAGCAGCCGGGCAACTCAGTGCTTCCAGAGGCGGTGGCCTGCGTGCTCTGGGGCAGGCAAGAAGCCAAGGCTGGGCTGGGAACACCAGGAACTCACGTGTGTGCACATGCACGCTTGCACACATGCACGCCCGCACACGGAACCTTTGGCCTGGCCACCATGGAGGAAACCCCTGCCATCGTCCCAGCTCAGGAGTCTGCGAGGGCAGGACGCTCGGGTTCCAAGCTGCACTGAGCTGTCACCTGGCTTTGCTGACCTTACCTGCCATCTTCTCCAATTGAAGTTAAGCTCCCTAATGATGGAATCTAAAGCAAAAACTCCCAATAAATAGCATTCAGGTTGAAAAAGGAAAAACTTTGTAACTGGAAGTTCTAGAGCATAACAAAACAAATTTAGAATCAAGATTTGCTCTTATTCCCTCAAATTAACCAGTCTTCAAATTCCTAGTTTTTGACATGTCTCTGCTCCTGGTCCAATCCGAGTCCTTGACAGGCTGGGAAAGGAGCTAAGAGGAGCCATCTCCCTGAGGCCCAGGTGGCATTGGAGGTGACATTTCTATGATGGAAGATGAATCTTTAAGCGGCAAACTAAGCCAAGCAACAACGGGGTTTAAGAATATTTATCGGATTCGTTCCTAAGAACAATGATACAGAAATAATTTTAATTACCCAAAGATGTCACTACCATAAAAATAGCTCTAGGAAAATATAGTTTTTCAAAACCTCCTCCAGGAACACACACAGGTGCAAAAATCCATCGGCTGTGACTTGACTGTGCCTTCTTCTGTAGGTGTGTTCCACACGTAAAGAAGTTAGAGCCCCTCAAGGAAGACCAATGGTCTCATGGCTTCTGAGCCCGATGACATTTTCCTTCCATGACCTGCTGTCAGTAGCGCTTACCCGCAAGACGCTGCCGGGAAGAAGCCAGCTCTGAAGCTGTAAGCATGTGAAAATGCAGAGCTAGTTCTGGGGACAGTGGCCCCAGCACGGGCACCAGGCAACTGGCCAGGGACCATCCCTGTCCAAAAGCCCTTCCCAGGTCACGGGCCACACTGGGGAGGAAGTCTTTCATGTCCCACAGATCACCTTCACGTCGGAAATGGCACGTCTGGTCCTGAGGGCTCCCACAGGCCTGACACTGTCCCAGAGGCAAAGGGCTGAGTGGCACAGACCGCTGAGACCATCTCATCTGCGTCCTCAAGTCCAGCCTCCCTGTCCTGCTCTCTTCTCTCACTTGTAGGGCGGCCTATTGGTCTGCGGGAGCTGCTGTAACAGAGGAGCACAGCCTGGGGGCTTCAGCCACAGGACTTCGTCATCTGTCAGTCCCAGAGGCTGGACGTGCAAGATCAAGGCGCCACAGCGGGGAAGGGGGCTGGATCCACGGCCGTCCTCTCCCTGAGTCTTCCATCATCTTGCGTCTGAGTGCTAACCTCTCATAAGGACCCGGTCATGTTGGATTGGGACCGACCCTAATGACCTCATTTTAACTTAATCACCTCTTTAAAGACCCAATCTCTGAACAGTCATGTTCTGAGGCACCAGGACTTCAGCGTACGAATCTGGGGGGACATGATCAGCCCCTAACAGATGGGGGGTGATGTCTAGCAGAATAGCTGCTCAGGCAAGGACTGGAGGCAGGTCCCCCCAGAGGGGGGACAGACAGGATCTCGACCTGAGTGCGGGGCCAGCCTGGCCTCTGTGCCCCCAGCACCGACTCCACCCCCGGGCTCCCACCGGGCTGAGCCTCAGTCCTCAGCACCACCTCCCTCGGCCAGCTGCACTGCCACATCGAGTAGGACTTAACACGCAGACAGGGCCAGCACTTAGTCCCCGGAGCAACTCCTCTGGGAGAAACAGAAGACGGATGGCAGGATGCAGAGCAAGCTCCGGACAAGGCCTAGCACTCAGCTCTGACGTGGGACAGGACTAACCCAGGAACGCAGCAGAACCTTCTCCCCACATGGCTCTCTCAGAGTCAAGTCCTGTTACCTGACAACCCTGACAGGTTACTAAGGTACAGGTAAGGCTCCGTGTAGCTCATCAATTAGCAAGAACACAGCACCCAAAGGTAGCCAGATTTAGCAAATGAAAACACAACATACCAAGTTCAATTTGAATTTCAGATAAACAACAAATGATGTTTTCATATGAATATGCCCCATGCGAGATTTGGGGCAAACTTACACTAAAAAATTGTTTATGTGAAATCCACATTGTACTGATACCCTGTATCTGACAACCCTACCCCAGAAGAAAGGCCCTCCCACCATGTGACCACCCACCTGGTGTGTTCTCAGGGAGCCACTCAACAGGATGTTCGGCCCAGGGCATGGGTCCTCTTCTCAGTGGGGGGCCATTAGCAGGGCCAACCCCTCAAGTGGGCTCCTCTGCCAGCCCCTCCCACTGGTCCTGTGAGCCTGGCAGACGCTCATCTTACAGAGCAAAGCAGCTAAGCCCACCTCTTGGTGCCCAGACATTCAGCCGTAAGGGCACCTTATACCAGGCCTCTAGTCCAGCCCTCAGATGGCTGTTCAAAGCACTGCCACCATGTCACCAGTAATGATAACATGAGCATAATATGCGCGGGCAGAGGGTAAGACGACCGAAGGATGGCAGGGTGGTCCTGCTGCTGGAAGCTTCACCTGATACTAAATCAAACTTTTGGCAAAAGGACGCATAGTTCTTCTGTCACCATTGTTGAAGATGCCGCCAACACTCAGGTCCCAAGGTTGAATCATTCAGGTGACCAGGGCGCCTAGCAGGGTACACAATAGTTTCCAGATACATCCAGCATCTGAATGCCTTACAACCTCCACTCCTCATCTTACCAGATGACAGCAATGGCCAGATCCCAGGGTCTGTGCTCAGCCCAGCGCCTACAGAATCTTCTAAAAGTTACACGGGCCATGTCACTCTGCCAAAAACACCCCTAAGGCCCTGCATCGTCCCCAAAGTACAAGCCACGTCCTGGGACCTCCTGCATCCTCCGGGCACCTGCCCTCCAGGCACACTTCCACCTTGGGCCTTATCCTGGCCATGTCCCACCCAGACGGAAGGAGACCTACTTCCCAGATGCCAACCTGGCCCCGCCCCACCTCCCGTGAGCCTGCGCTCACATCTCTCCTCCTCAATGGGGCCTATCTCGTCCACCCTCTTTAATTCTAGTTGATCTTGGCCCTGCCCCATCACCCCAAGCCCCTAATCCTGTCCACTGGTTCTTCCTAACATGCTGTCTATTTGCCCTGGTCACTGCTGATTGTCCGCCTTCCCTGTCAGATGGGTATGTCATGCAGGAAGGATCTGTTCTGTCACTGATGGGACAGTCAAGAGCCTAGAAGAGTGAAACAGAGGAAATACTCGATAAACAGTGTTTACGTCACCACCTGTGCAGAAAGACAGTCATAGGGAAGTGGCAGTGCAGACTGAGCGCCTGGGTGAGCCAGGTACCAGGAAGGGCTCTACAAACGTCACACAGGAGGTTAGGGCTCCTGGCCAGCTTGGAAGGTAGGTTGAGGTTTCTCCACTTTACAAATGAGAAACTGACACAGAGAGGTCACTCAGCCATGAAGTAGAAAGGTCGGGATTCTGACACAGATATTAAAGCCCAGGTGTGACTGCCATCACCCCGAGAAGCACGTACTGTCTACGGTTACCTAAGAAGCACCACTGAGCCAGCACTTACTGTCCCTCCAACCTGACCCCTAACATTTACAGAAGGGACGGCCCTGAGTAGGGGTGGGGTTCTGCCTTTGGGTCCAACCAAAAGCCTTTGAATTCTCAGATTTTCCCAGTCTTCCCTGGAAAAAACAATGATGACACCAAACATTACTAAACATATTCTATAACCAAACTTCTCATAAGCAACAGGTTCCAGGTGAATTGATTCTAAATGACACCCACATCCAAGTACATCCATGAGTGATCACCCCAAAGCCAGTACAAACTGTCCCCGTGGCCCTTCGGAAAGGGCCAGGGAGAGTCAGGGGCCAGACAGAGGGAGGGAAAGGGACTAATATTTACAAAGTTTTGCTAAGGGTCAGTCATTACAGATTCTTTATAAACATGTGATCCTTCCCAACAAGCTGTGAGGTATCTAGTATTTCACCATTTTCCAGATTAGAAAACTGAATCTCAGATTAAGTAACTTTGCCAAGTGAATCATGGAAGTCTGAAAATTCAAGGATGTGCTGGTCTCAAAGCAGACTCAGGGAGTTTGGGTCAAAATCCATGTTCTTTACACTTTCACACTTAACCCGACATTTCGTCAGAAATTGCCCAGACTCCCTCGGATGCGGCGCCTGAAAAGCTGACGCAAGGACTGGGGGAAGATCACAGAACCCAGATGAGCCATGACCAGAAAACCATGGCCGCCTCCTTTTCGCTCTGAGGACCTGCCGTTTTAATCTCCAGGTAGAAAGTGGGGAAAATAGGTCAAAACAATTTTAAGCTATCCTAAAAGACCCAAACTAAAAGCCTCATATGACAGCAATAGCAACGTTTTCATATGCGCCACTGTGTGATATTTACCTAGCGGAACACATGTAACTCCCCTCCAGAGGCAGCTTCAAGCAACCCGCTTATATGCTCATTGATTTGGTATTCCAGAATGAGATTCTTCACAGAGATATCTGCCCTTAATGGCGTCTTGTCTTCATCCAAACAATCACCAGACCAAGTCCCTGCTAGAAAGTTTGAAGAATGGAAGCTCTGAGCATAAATCCCACCTGGGAAAACCCACCCCTCCACCATTTTCTCCAAAGTACGCAGAGCACTACAAAACCATCTCAGCTCACATTAAAGAGCGGACTGCACACTAGGTCACCTCTAGGCCTCTTGTCTCAGAAGAGGCGTGGGAGCTGGGAAGGCACACTACTTAATGGCTGGCTCACTTCCAGGGTCCACCACTCTTCCTGACTGCGTGAATCCCTACCTCCCAAAGTCTGTTTCCTTTGTATAATGGGGATGACAATATCTACCTAAGTGTGACATACAATAATTTAAGCCAAATAAATCCATATTCTTTTCCCTGCCATCAAGCCTTTCACGTTTCTCTTTGAAAGAAGATGGTGACCCCAATGTTGCCCTGACCCCACTTCTGTCCCCAGTCTGCCTCTCAGCACTGAGAACCACAGGTGAGTGGGGGCACATACTGTAGCCCCCGGCGGAGGGGGCTGTGGGCTCTTCTTCCTCAAGCTGCAGGGACTGGCCCCAGAGCCCCAAGACCAGGAGGCCTGAAAACCTCTGTGGACCTGGGAGGACACCCATCGCTGGCCTACAGCTGTGACTAGATACATTCCCAGGCTCCAGAGATAGAGAAACAGCTGAAACGAAAGGTGGTGCTTCCTGCCCCAGCCTAAGGGACCAAGCAGGGAACCAGTGGGACTCTGTGATGTCAAACGGACACACAAGCAGGGCTGCTTTCTCTACCACACAAGCCTGGCAACCGCTTGGGTACCCCACCAAACCCGGGCCCCACAAGCCTACAAAGAAAGGTCTCAGAGCAGAGTCACTGGGCTCAGAAGAAACAGGACACACCCAGAAAGACAGAGCTCCAGGAAGATACAGACAACATCTTGAATTTTACTTATAATAACAATAGCACTGAGAGAGATTCAACTGCAACACACACAGGGGAAAAAAAGATTTCCTGTAGCTAAAAACGATGATTTCCTAACTAAACAGCTCTTCAGACAAAGAGAAGGTGAAGGTGGTTGTTAGGCGCAGCCGGAGGAATGAGTCGCGGGAGACAAAAATTGGCCTATTAGAATTTATTTGGCGTGTTTGAGCTGCGGGAGGTCAGGCTGGAAAAGACCATAGCCTCTCCGAGCAAAGAGGGGTATGGAGTTTTATAGGAGGGGGTAAACCAGGCTCTTCCCCCTTCAATGCTTCAGGGGGGTTTTGTTGCATTGCCTCTCGCAACAAAGGTTTTTGGGGCATGACCAAGCCCCCCAGCTCCACATTCAAGCCCCCAGGCCGCCATCTGGACCACCCAGGCCTGCAGATCATAAGCCCCTAGGAGACAAACACAAGCCAGCAAGTACAAGTACAAAGCAAGACAAGATGGCTTTTCGGGTAAGATGGTTTCTACATTCCAGGCAGCTTCTCCAGGCCTAAGGCAAACACAAGCCAGCAGGTACAAGGTACAAAGCAAGACAAGGTGGCTTTGAAGATGGTTTCTACTCCTGGCCTACATATGGCCTAACAGTGGTCAGGTATGGTTCCTGAATCACTGACTCAAGATCAAATCCAAGAAATAACAAAGCAGAGAGTACAAGCATAAAAAGACGGAAATCATAAAAAACAAGATGTGACACTTTAAGGCTACATCCTGAGACCAAGAGAGAAAAGGACAATTGAAGGAGAGGCAATGAGGGCACCCAGGTCCAGACATAAGCGACAGAGAAGATACACAGAGGCACATGCTAGCAAAGTTTCTGAATCTAAGGATTAAAAAAAAGAAAAGACAATCCTGCAGGCAAGAAAGGAAAGCCTCTAACAATAGAGTGGAACCAAGATTCCTGGAAGAGAAAACTGATGACCAATGAGCAAAATGGTCTTGGCCGTGGCAAGGCTGAATGGCGATGCCTACCCACTTCCTGACACCCTTGAATTGATGGATGATCAATGTCATTTAATCGTGTCAATTCCCATCATGCCTAAGCAGCATAACCATGTCAGTGACGTGCACAAAACATGTCATTCAGATTTGTTGTTGATATGTTTATTTTCACATACAATTAAGCACTCTAGATGTAACTGAAAACCTAAACTTATGTACTTTCTATGTTGAAATTTTAAAATATAAATGTATAATTATTATTACAAGAATAACCGATGTTGCAATATTAAAGATGGGAATAGCTGACAATTTTACAAACGAAAAGTAGCAAGATTAGTTTTCAAATACTTGAATTGAGAAATGGAACAACAGTGTACATTTGGTCTTCCTTCCATTTCTGACACAGATCTCCCAAAACATTTGGAATTTCTTAAGTGATGAGAGTGACAAAGATGTCTTTTGTTATGTTAATGAGGTCGCTTAAGGATGGGGGCTGGTTGCCAGGAGAACCAACCTCGTGATTAGAAGATTGGAACTTTCAGTCCTAGGACCCTGATCTCTGGGGAGAAGCCGCCATGAAAACCCAAAGGGACAGTCCTTGGTCCTTGTTTTCTGAGCGCTTCCACACCGGGAAACAGAACTCTTCCATGAGCCATGTCAGGCCTGAGGCTCCACGAGGACAGACACTCCTTTGTTCAGGACCCTATCCTATGTATCTTTTCATCTGGCTGTTGATTGGTATCCTCTAATATCCTTTGTAATAAATCAATAATCCAGGGAGTAAATGGGTTTCCTGGAATACTGTAGGCTGCTCTAACAAATTAATCAAGCTGAAGGAGGGGGTCGTGAGAACCTCTGATTTAAGCCAGTCTGTCAGAAGGACAGGTAACAACCTGAGCTTGCGATCGGCCTCCTGAGTTGGGAGTGTGATCGCTGGAGGCTCCCATTTGTAGCTGGTAGGTCAGGAGCTCAGTTCTATGAGACCACCCTCCCTCAGCCTGTGGAACCTGACTCTATCTCCAAGTAGTAACATCAGGATTGAGTCGAATTCTTGGTGTCTAAGAATTGCTTGTTGGTGTGGGGGGAGCCTCCACACATACGTCTTTAGAATTGGGGCCAGGAACCCTTTTCAACAGTTAATACAAATATTACAAATATCAAGAGTGTCCAGCAGAGGGAATATAGTCAATAATATTTTAATAAGTATGTATAGTGCTAGATGGATACTAGACTAATTGGGGAATCACTCTGTAAATTATACAAAAGTCTAACTACTATGCTATACATCTGAAACTAACACAATAATATTGAATGTCAACTCTAATTGAAAAACAAAATAAAAGAGTATGTTTTCCAGATAACTTCAGAAACTTACTTATCCTTTTAGAACTGACCGTTATAAAATGTAAGTAACGATACAAGGCAGAATAGAGTTTAGAGAATGTCATCATTATAATCTTTATAGAATTAGTTCATGTATTAACTTTCATAATACTAAACTAAATAGCCCTTAAGAATTTAATGAAATTTTATAGTCACTGGATTTAATTCAGGCTAATAGTATTTCAAGACTAGTGAAGATGAATTAAAATCAGAAAGTCAACTCTGCCACCTTAAAAATTCAGGAACAGAAAAGAATTCCGCAATCATATAGGACAACATCCACAATAAATCACTTACAATTTAGATATGAAAAATAATATATTATACAAATTACAAAGGAAAGAGAGTGTTAAGAAAATTTTCATTTTCATGAATCAAGCTTCATACCATTGGCTTCAGTCTTGCCTTAGGCAAACGTTTAGCCACTTAGACAAAATGTGTATATTTGGTGCATGTTGTACGTGTGTGTGTGCACACTTATGTGTGAAATAAAAGGACAATAATAAATCTCTAGGATAAAAGTTAAATAAGGATCCTTGATACAGAGGGTCTTGTTCTAGAGAAAATAGTCTTAGTTGGGGAAACAGTACTTTTGTTTTCAAAGGACAATAGAGAAATATATGTTTAATTTTGAGGGCGGGAAGTAAAAACAAACAAAATATTATTAAAATGGAAAATAAACTATGGTCAATTAATTTTTGATAAAGGTGCCAAAACAATTCAATGGAGAAAGAACAATATTTTCAACAAAGAGTCCTAAAACTACTGGATATTCACATGCAAAAGGATGAAGCTGGAAACATACCTCACACCATATACAAAAAATAACAAAATGGATCAAAGACATAAACATAAAAGCTAACATGATAAAGATCTCAGAAGAAAAAATCAGGGTAAATTGTTAGTAATCTTCAACTTGTCAATGGTTACTTAGCAATGACACCAAAGGCACAGCAGCCAAAGAAAAAAATATGGATAAATGTGACTCCATCAAAAGGTAAAACGTTTGTGCTTCCAAGGACACCCTCCAGAAAGTCAAGACAACTGACTAAATGGAAGAAAATACCTGCAAGTCATATATCTGATAAGGGGCATGTATCCAGACTGTATAAGGAACTTTTACAATTCAATAATAAAAAGACAACCCAATTAAAAAATGGGCGAAGGACATGAAGTCACACTTCTCCAATATACAAATATCCAAATGGCCAATAAGCACGTGAAAAGATGCCCAACATCACTATCGTTAGGGAAACAAACTACAGTAAGATACCATCTCCCACCCATGAGGATGGCTTCTATCAAAAACCAGAAAACAAGCGTTGGTGAGGATGTGGAGAAATTAGAACCCTTTACATTGCTGGTGGGATTGTATAATGGTGCAACCACATTGGAAAGTGGTTAAGTAGTTTCTCAAAATGTTGAACAAAGAGTTACCATATGACTCAGCAACTCCACTCCTAGGTATAGACCCAAGAAAAGTGAAAAACATTTTCACACAAAAACATGTACATGAAGGTTTTGGCTTTATTCATAATAACAAAAAAAGTGAAAACAACTCAAGTGCTCATCAACCGATGAATAAATAAAATGTGGTATATCAATTCAATGGAATATTATTCAGCCTTAAAAAGGAATGAAATTTTGACACATGCAATCAAACGGATGAACCTTAAAAACATTAAGCTAACTGAAAGAAGCAGTCACAAAAGACCACATATTGTAGGATTTCATTTATATGAAATATGCAGAATGGGCAAATGTATAGATACAGAAATTAAATCAGTGGTTGCCTGATTCAGGCTGGGGTGATGGCTGAAGGTTCCTTTTGGGGCTGGTGAAAATGCTCTACTGACTTTGATGATGAGAGCACCAACTGGGAATACACTAGAAGCCACTAAACTGTACACATAAAAAAGGTGAATTATATGGCATGTGAATCAGATCTCAATAAAGCTGTTACCCCCAAATGGAAAGAACTTCTATATTTATCATGTAGAAAAAGAATGAGTATCTGGATCAAAACGTCAAAAATAGGGAAAACCAAAAAAAAAAAAAAAAGGGTGAAATAAAATAAGGAAGGAATAAATAAGGAATTCCCAAGGAATAAAGTCCTTATCCTAAGGAATAAAGGATATAAATTCCTTATCCTAAGGAATAAAGTCACGCCTGTTTGTCATAATTTTAAATGTGTACAGCCTGATTTCTCCAATTAAATTAAAGAGTCTCTCAGGTTGTGATAAAAATATATACTTGTTTATATGCTGTTCAAAAAAATGGACTTAAAATAGCAAATAGGGGTTGAAAAGAATGCACCAGGCAAGGAGAGAACCAGGCAAATGTAAAGGAGAAAGCAAGAAAGACAAAATAGCAGATAAGCTGGATTTAAGGTTAGAGGTATAAGCAAGATGAAAAGGCACAATTTTAGGGGAGATATAAAAACTGTAAGTATGTATGCACCAAACAACACAGCAGCTAAAGACTCTTAAAAATGCAAGAACATGGTAAAAATGTAGCTCTTCAAATGGGGAATGTCTACTATAAATGTTCACAGAGTTATGAGGATTTCATAGCTTGGAGAGTGCTTAGCACACCATGTGGCACACAGTAAGTGCTACATAAGCATTCGTTAAGTAAAGGGGGTACAGGAGCTAAGTCCCCTGCAAATTCCTCATAGATCCCTGTCTTGGGGTCTCTAGTGGGCAGAGTGCCAAAGCACAAGGGTTGGAAAGCTCCCCAGAGACCAAGTGCAGTCTTCCATCCAGACAGAAATCCCTTAACACCCCCAGACTGGCCTCAGCATCTTCCTGGTAAGGAATTTGCTCCCTCGTGGGCTGCCCTGCCTACTCCTCCACCATTCTGGATGTTAAAATCACTCAGCTCCCTGTAAACACTTCTTCACTGATGCCCATCCCATCCCCAATGTCTACATCTGCGTCCATCTCCTGCTCACTCATTCATTCATTCATTCATTCAACAAAACTTGAGGACTTGCCATGTTGAACTGTAACCAAGACACCCATGGCCTCAGCCCACAGGGAAATGAACCGGCGCATATGGCTGCTGAAAGGGACCCGAGGGAAGGTGGTGGTTTTAGATCCCTGGAGACAGGGACCTTTGAACCAGGACCAGACCAACGAGCAAGGGCTGCCATTCGAGCATCGGAAGAATATTCCAGGTGAGAGCCCAGCAGGCATAGAGGCTCTGAGATGAACAGATGATGCGGCTGGGCAGTGTTGACAGTAAAACAGGTGCCCAGAGATGACACTGGAGAGGAAGAGGAGGAGGACCTGTGGAGCTTGGAGCCCTCACAAAGGACACGGGAACTCCCTCTGGCTTGAATTGGAAGCCATTGGGAAGTTTTACGCAGACAAGTCAGAGGATGAGCTTCTGTGGGTAAAAGATCACTTCTCCCACGGCTGATGGAGAGAGATGGGGGCAGGGCGACAACAGGACTGGCGGCTGGGAATCCAAGCAGATGAAGGTTCCGGAACCCTGGCCAAGAGGCGATGCTGTCTTGTTTCAAGTTGGTAGCAATGGAAATGATATAAGAAGGGGCAGAATTTGTGGTTCTAAACTTTTTAATAAAGGATTTCTTAAACATACACCTAAATTGGCCAGATATCCATACCCGTGTAATAATTCTTCCTGGAATTCACAGGTAGGGGGTAGAGGGCTTTTTCTCCCCTGTGCCCATCTAGGCAGAGCACCCCCTTACATTACAGGGCATTTTCAGGGTTTTATTATATTATTCTTTCAGCATGGCATTTCCCCCTTTCCCCCAGAAATAATACTGTATTTCCTTTAACCAATAAAGATTTAGCACATCAACTTTGCTGTCATTTCCCCTTTTCCTTCCATAAAGGAAAGACCCCAGGGCTTCTCCATGAGTACCTTTTCTCCCCAAACCTGCCAAGTCCCCCTCCCAGGGGATCCAGCATTTGCTGGGCAAATCCATATTCACACCTGAAGGTGCAGTTCGAGTTCCAGCTACAGTCGCCTGCAACGATGACAATTACAAACGTCAAATTTCAGGGTGTTTTCACTAAGAAGGCCTCAGGTAAGGATGTTCAGCCTGGGGAGGAGTGGGCAGCCCTGCCCACAGGCAAAGCGGGCATTGCTTCTCTCCCATCCCGGCTTGCCCAAGTTGTTTCCTGGTTTGAGATGCCCCTTTCCTTCCTCTTTATCGAATTTTTATTTGTTCTTCAAGATGCAGCTTAGGGGCCCCCTCGTCTCCAACCCAGCTGGTTGAGGGGACATGCTTGATCACATAGACCCTTGTCTCTTTGTCTTCACTTTGTCTCTCTATTGGACTCCTGGGGACATGCCTTATTTATCGTTTTAGCCCAGCAGGGTTCAATATGCTTGCTGACTTATACATGGCCTGTCGCTTACACGGCTGGTGGGTGTATAACTGGAAAGTTGGCATATAACTTGGCAGCATCTACTAAAGCGGTGGCTCTCAAGTGCAGAAAGCTCTGCTCCCAGGGGACATGTGGCCACGCCCCAGGATACCTCAGATTGCCACAGCCAGAGGAAGGGGTGCTCCTGGCCCCCGTGGGCAGAGGCCAAAGTGATGCTAATCATCCCGCACTGCACATGGCAGCCCCCAACACAGGGTCACCCAGCGTGTAACAGTGCCAAGGCTGAACCATCTAGGCCCAGCAGTCCTATCCTAGGTACATATGACCAAGGGAAATGAAGTGCGTGTCCAGCAAACACACGGGCAACCACATCTGCAGCAGCTTTATTAATAAGAGCCCAATCTGCAAACAATCAAATGTCCCCTGACAGGATAATGGGGAATGAACTGGAGTCTTGATCCAATGGAACACTACACAGCAACATAAAAATAAGACTCCACTGGCAATAATGTGGGCAAACCTCACAGATATAATGAGCAAGGAAAGAACCAGGCCAAAAGAACAGTCAGAAAGAATCGATGGCAATGGAAATCTAAATAGTAGCTAGCCCTGGGGGTGGAGGGATTCTCTGGAGCTGGGTGTGTCACACACGTTGGGCTGTGCACTGTGACACATGACCTGTCTGCGTCACACCGCAATGAGCTTCGTTAAGCAGAGCACTCCTCTCAGAGCCACCCTGCCAGCGGGAGTCACCTATGAGGCCTGCTGCCTTACAGGCAGGATTTTCTAAAGGACCTTCTGGTATGTATACTTCCTTTCTGAGAGGTGATTTCACAACAGGTAACAACCTTAAAATGTGCAAGGTCCTTAATTCAGCCCCATCCTCATCGTTTTATGCTAAGGATGTGCACACAAACGTAAGGTTCAAGAACATTTACCACAGCAGGGGCGGCCGGGTGGCTCAGTTGGTTGGAGCACGTCCTCTCAACCACAAGGTTGCCAGTTCAACTCCTCGAGTCCTGCAAGGGATGGTGGGCTGCGCCCCCTGCAACTAGCAATGGCAACTGGACCTGGAGCTGAGCTGCGCCCTCCACAACTGAGACTGAAAGGACAACAACTTGACTTGGATGGAGGTGATGAGAGTCCTGGGAAAAACACACCACTGTTCCCCAATAAAAACCTAAAAAATGAAAATAAAAAAAACATTTACCACAGCAAAGTACATATAAATAAATGTATGTGAGCAAAAGGGGGAGGGGCTACAAACTGAATGCTCACACACAGGGAACTGTACAGTATTATGGATTCATTAAAACGACATTTTAAAATTTAAATGGACATGTTTACAATATACTAGAACTGAAAAGCAGGCCACCCAACAATATGGAGTCTAAGATATGTGAAGGAGGCTCTCGACACGCTAACTGTGTTCATCTTGGGGTAAAAGGGCATCATGGGATTTCTAAACATTTTATCATTTTTCTTTCTCTTTTTTCCTAAAATGGGGATGTTACTTGTTACTAAGAAAAAACATATAAACAATAGTTGTTGAAAATAAAGGTAGGTTTAGACTGGAAAACTGAGTCAGAGACCTCCCACAAACCCCCAGGTTGCCGCGTCTAGTCGAAGCCCCGCCGCCTGCAGAAACTGTACAGTCGCGTCTCACAGCTAGGCTGGGGTTGCAGGGGTTAAATACGGGCTGGATAAAATTGTCTCCTGTTCCACATCCTGACTGTGGGACTGGTTACATAAATTCACACATGGGTTAAACCTCACAGAGCTGTGTGTGCCCCCAAAAATGTTACGAAGCAACTCCATGTATAAATATGAAAATACATATTTTTGACTGTCAAGAAGTTCTAGGTGCTATAAAAAGGAGGGAGGTACTACCTTTCCTGCGTGATCAAGACTGACTAGTGGGATGATGGTCACTTAACCCAGTCATCTCATCACCCCCAGACTCTGCCTGGAAAGACCCATCTGTGGTTCTCTGTGAAGTGGAGACAACTTCCCTCTCAGAGGGCTGTGGAGGTGCTGGAAGCTGCCTGGAAAAGCGTGTTATAAACCAAACTGCAGTTAGGGTCCTCATCCCGAGCTCAGGCTTCCCTCCCACATGAGCAGTCTCCCCCAGGAAGCCCCTTCTTTGGTTTCTGTGTGGCACGGCACGACTTATCTTATGGCTGCCAAGATTTGAGATTTGCAGTTCCTGGAGCCACAGAGCGCAGCCCTAAGCTAAAGGTGGGAGCAGCTGCTCACACCTGATACCACAGACGAGGGTTCCGGGAGCTGAGCTCACAAACCCCCTTACAGTAGGGTATCTCAGTGAATCCTGGCTTGAAGAGAAAGAGTTTTCTCTTCTTACTTGTTAGTCAAAGACTTTAAACCAAATGAAGCAACAACAGACTCTAAAGATAAAACATTTAACAACGTTAATTCTCAAGACCACGTGTCCCTCTCCAGCTTCTCAAGGTCACACCTCCCCACTGAATGATTACAGAACACTGCTGACGGGAACATGGGAGAACTCTCATGTGAAGTCCAACCTCTGACGGAAAGAACAAGCAGCTCACATCCCAGCCAGCATGACAAAGGACCAACAACCGAACAGAACAGAAGGCCACCTGGAGCATCTGCGAATCTGCCTGTTCCTTCGCCTCCTCAGAGAGAACAAATCACAAGACTGCTCAGAATAAACTGAAAGGGCAGAAGCCCAAAAAGCAGCCGCGCCTGGATTTCATGCAGTTTCCACAGAGTGAGCTCGCACGTTGTCTTGGTTATTTGCACAGTGGGCAGACGAGGCTGACAGCTTGAGAGGGCTATTTTAGGGGGATCTGCTGCAAAGTCTGCTTGGAAGAGGGTCTGGGCCCTGCGCCCCCAGGCTGACCCATTCACACAGGGGTGCTGAGCCAGGCAGCCAGCCCTGTAAGCAGTCTTAGCATTTACGTTATCCGTAGGGAAGCCACACTTCAAGGCACAGTCAGAACCTGAGGGAGGGAGAGGACAGAGAAGGGTGAGGGAGAGGACGCTGTCCACCCATAAATGCTGGCTGCACTTCTGGAGAGCCTGACCCAGGAAGCTAAATACACAGGAAAAACAGAAGGAAAGGCTGGGAAGACTAAAAGAGCCTAAAGAGCAGTTAGCAGGCCCAACCTTAAGCACAGGTCAAAGGCATGATGGTGCCCAGTGTTTACACTCCCCTCCTGCACAGGGACTCACTGAAAAGGGCCCTAGGTCACCAGAAGGCTCCCAGACAGCAGTTACAGTCTCTTTCTGACAGAAGAAACCCCACTCAGCCCAGAACAGCACAAGTACTGCAGTGGCTCATAGGACACAGTGACACACATACCTGTCCAGGTTTGTACGGTAAAGGTGGGCAGGAAGCTGTTCCACAGTCGACAAGCCTTTGCTTCCCTCATCTGATTCTATCAGCAACAGCAATTTTTATTATGTATTTTCTATTATGAGGACTGACTACAGATCAAAATGCCACCCTCTTGCTTGCCTCCCCACCCCACCCAGTGAGGTCTGTTAATAAACTGGGGAACAAAGATGGGAGAGAGCCAGGCTACACTCCCTGAAAGAGGGGCACACACTCCTGTCGGAGTGTCTTGGACACTGTGCTTTCATAAGTGTAGCTGACTGACCCTCTTTGCTCAGGGCGGCCAGGGTGCAGCTCTTGGCCTCTTGCTACACACATCCGTCCCTCTCCATTCTACTAGGCACGAGGATTTCCTCCGAGCAGCAACATTTTTCTGCATCTATTTTCAGTTCCCATAAATCATATTGCATTGTTTCAGGGACTCTGGATTCACACACTTAGTAAATCACCAACCTCATCCCTCCACCTCCACCCCAAATTTCACTTAGGGAGAGGGTGTTGCAAAGAGGAAGGGAAATTATGAGAGCTGAATTTGAAAAGCATGCTCCCACTCCAAATAGGAAAACAAAATTGCGCATAAATACCATCAAATAACCACTAATGTCTTTGCTTAAAGTGCTTGACTGTGATTCTCAGGCCCCACTGTGAACTCCGTGGACATCCGAGGGAAGCAGAGTTTGAACCTAACACTAAATGACACATGATACTGCTCTTCATGACCATATAAGTGCTGCCGTGGCTAGATTGCATTGCTCTGCTGCAGAACTCCCATTTCTAGGTTACTAATATGATATCACTTGAAATTGATTCCGGGTGTTCGTCTCTCACACCTGCACACGCATGAATCTTATTCATAACTAGGCTTAACCTGACACAATGCTGTTCTTTTCCCTCGACACACAGGAAGACTTGCTGCATTCTCCCAGGCAGACACGTTTCTCAAGTGTTCCAAGATGGACAACTGGATTGCAGACATCCTAGATAGCACAGAGCCTGCTGAAGCAGGGCTCCGGCAGGTACAATTCTTCAAGAGCCATTATGGAAAACAGCTGTCCAGGCCTGTAAGACCGAATGACAGTCTACAAAATGGAGCGGGTGTAGAAGGAGTATACATGCAGAGTGATGTGACAAAAACTCCAAAACTCAACTGCAGCCCAAAGGAGAACATGTTTCCAAACGGAGCCACCCCCAAGCACTGCCCAGCTAAGCTGGACTGAGTAAGTCCAGCAGCAGCTCAGTGCACGCATCCTGCAGCCGCCTGCTGGACCTTTGGAGACCACTCCCTGCTGAGAGTCCAGTCAGCCCTCCCAGCCTACAGCAGGCTGCAGCACGATGGCCAGGGCCAAGTCCAGCCCTGTGCCAAGGGTCCCTTGGGCCCGCCCCCTGTGTGCTGTACTCCCGTCTGGATGAACCCGTCAGGAAAAGCCACATGGCCAGGATCATGCTCAGTGGGCCACTCCCTGGCCTCCAGCACCGCTGCGCGCACTTTCGCCAGTGAAAACCGTGTGCGGAAACAAACAAGGGCCTGCCATTGAAGGTAACCGAGCAAGGGACAGGAGCCAGCGTCAGGGGCCAGCTGGAAAGGACGGGTGTCCGCTTCTCAGAGAGGGCGGAGGCTGCTGAGCAGCTGCAGGGTAAGTAGCGGTATTTTAAAACCGGACTCCCGCAAAAGCAGGCTGTAAAGAGGCCGCGGCTGCCAGCACTCCTGTGACCTTCTGCAGGTATCAGGCGCTACTCTGTGGCTATCGCGGTAAACAGAACACACGCGCAAGTGCCTTCTGCTGTTACAGCAAACACCTTAACGACGCAAAACGGGTCCTTTCACGCTTTCCTGCGCTTGAGATCCTGAATGACACGGACAACGAAAGTTTCTCAGATTAACTGGAGAAAACCGAAGCTTAGCGACGACGTGGTCGGTGGACTCTCCGTCTTCTTCCACTGGGCCTAGCTCCAACTGCTCCCCGCCCCACCCCTGCCACCTGGGTAAGGCTTGCTCCAGGGCCATTATTACAAAATGATCCGCCCCTCCCCAAGGCGTTTCAGGTTTTCAGAATTCCCTCAACTAGGTAACCTGCCTTTAACCCGCCACTAAGGTGCAAGTCCACAGGTGTGACTGGCTTCGGCTGCAGGACGCGGGGACACTCCTAGCAAAAGAGGGAAGCCCCCTCCGTCTCGTCCCTCGCCATGGGCCAGGTGCTGGCCCCGGCCTCCGCCTCACGCTCTCCACACGCAGTCAGGCTGAGTCTCGCACTCCACACCCCCATCCCGCAGCCTCATTTGTTCCCCAAGACGCACAGCCGCCGCCGCCGAGCCGGCCCACAAGCAGCTGGCATTCTGCCGCCCGGCACTCAGGCCTCCCCCGGGCCGGGAACCAGACTGCCCCCGCCCCCGCCCGCGGGCCGCGCCTTACCACCAGTGTCCTCGAAGCGCGGGGGTGCCCGGTCCCGCAGCGCGGAGCTCCAGGCCGCGCCAGCCTCGTCCTCCTCCGGCTCCGGCGCGGCGGCGGCCCGCGGGGGCCCGGGGCGCTCGTGCTCGTCGTCCGAGGAGGCGGCCGAGGAGGAGCGCGAGGCGGCCGAGGTGCTGTAGAAGGGGTTCCCGCCGCTGTCGGGGCCCGACTCGCCGAACACGTCGTCCGAGATGTGCAGGCTCTCGTAGCGCGCGCGGGCCGCCTCCAGCAGCGCCGGCGCCCTCCTCCGCGCGCCCCCGCCGCCCTCGGCCATGGCCCCCGCCGCCGCCCGCGCGCCTGCCCCCCACAGCGCCTCCCAGCCGCACGCGCCGGGCCCCGGGCCCGCGCCGCGGCCCGCCGGCCCCCACCAGCGCAGCCCGCAGCACAGCGCGCGCCGCCCCGCGCCCGGCCGGCCCGCCGTCTTGGCCGCCTCGGGCCCCGCGCCCGGGGAAGCGCCCTCGGAGCTCCGGCGCCGCCGGCTGCGGGCCGCGGCGGGAAGCTGAGGGTGAGGCCGGGACGCGGGGCCGCCGCTCCCGCCGCCGCTGCGTCTCCTCCGCCCGCCGCGTCCTTGCGCCCTCCCGGCGGCACCCGGCGCTCGCCAGCCGACCTTCCCGGGCGCGAGCCGCTGGGGCGGGCCCCGCCCCCTCGCCTAGCCATCCGGCCAATGGGCAGCCACGCCCGGGCGGAGTGGGCGGGCCCTGCGCTGGGGACGCCCCACCCCCCTCACCCGGGCGGGCGGGGCGGGGCGGGGCGAGCGGCAGGGCCCGCGGGAGGGGGAGGGCCGCCACGGCTCCGGCCGAGCCCTCGCCTGCAAGGACTTGCCGCCCGAGACCGCCACCCGCAAGCCCCGTGCTGCCCCGCAGGGTGGGTGGGGGGGCGACACAGCGGGTTCTTCCTGCGGCCCGAGCCCGCGGATCGGCGTCGGACCGCCGCACTCACCGCCCGCTCGGCAGTCCGCGCCGGGCGCCGGGGAGCTGTCCTCCCAGTGGTTCTGAACCAGGCGCTGTGGAAACGCTCCAGGGAGGCGGGCGCCGGAGGCCCGCGGCACCGCACGCTCCTCCAGACACAGGAGTTGTCTGGCTTCCCAGAACCTTGCTCTAATTGGAAGCCGGCCTCCCTGGTCCAGTTCTGGGGTCAGATGCTAACTCAGTCTCGCTTCAATACCCCTGTAATTTGAGGGTGGCGGCATCTGGAGTTGGGTAGATTGTCATTCCTCATCTTCTTTGACATTTGATATTTTTAAAACTCAAATGTTCACTACTTCCAATATACAGATTACTCCACCACTATTTCAGCATCTCCTTCACTCATACATTTGACACACTTGTCTATCAAAACACAGCACAATCACCTGGGCTTCGGTGCTCTGATGCGCAATAGAACAGAAAGGTTCCGTCCGCCTGGTTCCTTGGTTAGGAGTATATGGAAATCACCCTGTTGAAGTCAACACACGTGATCAGTCTGTCTTGTCTTCTTGCTCCCCTCTCCCTCCTACAAATAGTCCAATAAGTCACATTGATGATAATTGGGCCATAAGGTCCCTTTCAATCTGAAATAAAATAAATCCACGCAGATGTGAAGGGCTTACGAATCCTACTGGGTATTAACTAAATAATTACACAAAACAGAAAGGCATGTCGCTATTTCTAAGCGTGCACAAAGGGTGAAGATATTGGGACCATTCTGCCACCCGCTGAGGTCAATTCTGTTGTCAGGCAGGCAGCTTGTTCTCTTTGCCTCTCCTCCCCAGCCCGTGTTTCCTCCTCCCCACACCAGAGCCACTGTACAGGCATGAATTCGTGATAACAACTAAAAGGCAATATATAAAAAGGAAGGGTGTCATATAACATTCATTGCTATATTAATTGGCTGATAAATGAAAAATTGTTAGCAAAGCATATCCACTCTCTTGGAAGAATTATACCACGGAAAAATACTGGTTTCCACCATATCTATAAGAGTACGCTGTGCTAACCAGCCAAAGATGTTGAAGAGGGTACATACAGGTCATTAGACTTACTACAAAGCGTCATAGTGAAGCACACATTGGAGGTGCAAAGAACAAAATAAGACTCCAGAGTTCAAGCACAAATTCAGCAATTAGGAATTGTGTAAGATTCCTGTAAGATTTCATGCAGTCTATTAAAAATAAATGAGTGGAATCCAGAGGGGTCAAATCTATAAAAAAAGAATCCTCTTCTCTTCTCCAAGTAGACAATTGAAAAGTCAGCAGTGAGTGTCTTTTAAACAGTGAGTTGCCGTGCTACCCATAGGAAGCACTGCACTGAGCAATAACAGTTACAAGGATGGAGTCAGTCTTCCTACTCCCTAATTTGCATTTGTATGGTGCTAATCCCAAGGGCTCACAAGTGCTTGTAGCTCACGGCAGGCAACATTGGGAAGAGGATTATGCGGTCACCAAAGAAACACTGGAAAATCAAATGGTTACCCCAAAGCTTATCAAATAAAATCTAGATGACTATTTCAGTTTAGAATCCAGTGTTTAGAATGTTACTTTGTTTTAGCAAGTGTTGCCAACCAAGAAAAGTAAATATAGTCCATCCAAAAATATTCCAGCAGACAGGTGGCTGCTTCTCATTGTGGAGAAAGGAAAGGAAAGGAAAGAAAACAATTGGAAAACAAAACCAAGAAAACTTTCCCATCTGCCTGGCAACCTCCTTCTTGATGCTATCATTATGATTCTACATCATTAACTTTTGTAAGTAACATTATCTCTATCTCTGAGGATAATTATAGAACCAATATTGCACTGACATTTTTTAATTTTGAGTCATTTGAAAATATCTTCCAAATAATATAACTTTGTGATATAATTAAATAATTTTAGATTAATATTGAGCTTTCAGTTTATAGTCTTCCCAAAGAGCTCCAGGTAGTAAAAGCATTCTACTTGCATGGCAGATTCCTTAGGTTTTGTTAAACCAGGGGTTCATGCTTTTATGTAACTGGGGCTAATAGCCATATTTCATTGTGTCTGGGCCTCCTTTCATGCTATAGTGCACCATTGTTTTATGTATCACGATGAAAGAAAAAATGTTACCATTTAAACTGAGACAATGTTTTCTTTTCACTAATAATTTAATCTAAATGTCTTGAAAAAGCTCTTTGACAATTATGTAGACACATTTTTGTTGTTTGTCACTCTAATACATACATAAAAATATAAGTTAAAATAATTGGTTGATGTTTTCCTAAAACTTTATGTTCAGAGTCTCACTATTTTTATGCACTTTCTAAGTGAGAGTTTTCAATGCCTGTTTTTTTCCCCATAGTATGTTCTTCTAAGCCACCCAGGGCCTCTGCCGTGCCACTCCTCTTATAAAGTCCTCAGAGGTCATTAAAGTGGTTGCCCCTCCATTCTGCATGGCTTGATGCTGGTGGGCTTTGTTTGTCTGTTTTTACCTTTTTCATATAATAACCAGATTTATTTTTCTCCTTCAAATGATCTGTAAAGACTTGTGGCCTGGAGCACTGAGGGGCATAAATGACCAGGCATGCCACAGTGTCGTGAGCAGGAGGTGGCTGTCAAAGTAGTAGTCTCACACACGTTTGTGTCTTTCCACAATGTCAGACTTTATTAGAATAAATCGTGAATCTCGTCCTACTGACTCGGTTTATCACAGGCATTAACCAAGGCTTTGGCCAGAGGCTAGTCTCCAATAGTCAAGGGACAGGGTCACACAGGTTTGCAAGCCGTAGGGTTAGGCAAGGTAAATAGAGTCTTACAAAAGAAGGATGAGAGATCCCGGTGTCCAGCGAGAGTCCCCTCGGCACTGGGGTGCATAGCATCAGGCATCAGCCTGGGCCTATGAGATGGTCAGGAGGACAGGAAGTGAGGCTTCAAGCGCTCTGTCTGGGACGAGGGCAGGTGCAGCTGTCAGCTTGTCGATTGAGGCCTGAGCCAGGAGCCATTGGAGAGCTCTGATCTTATGCTGAAGACTGGGTGCAGTGCCCCCATCTACAGTCTGATAAAGCTGTCCAGATGGTCACATTCCACCCTGAGTCTGGAGTTATCCAGTTAGGGCATTCACTGGGTACGCCTTTCACGTGATGCTCTGGCATGACTGCCACTTTGTGACTCACGTAGCTATCAGAATTATTAGAGTCCATTTTGTGTTCATAATTAACACTCTGTATGCCATAGGAATGGTAACCAAGTTGGCACAGGCTCAGGCTGTGGTAACTTTGTAGGGACTTCCACCTGCTCAGCATCAACTCTAAGACAATTCCTGATGGCGGAGATGTGAAATGTGAAAAAAAAAAGAAAAAATGCAAAGGAGGGGCATCAATAAAATACAGTATATTTCTTCCTGTCATTAATTTTACAGTTTTTGATTTTGCAAATGGTCAAGCTACTGCAGGGAACAAAAATGAATAAAAATCCTAAGGTGGCACAGATGGACCTTGCCAGCCCAGACTACGCAGGCCCCACTAGGATGGGGAACCCATATGTTGTTGGGTCATTGTGGATGGAGAGGATAGAGGGGGAGTCAGGACAGCTGCTGCTTCTCCCCACATTGCCTCTATCACCAAAAAGATGGGGGCTAAAGCCAAGGAGAAGCTCCTGGAACTGAGGGCAGGGGAGAAGAAAGAGGCGCAGCTGCTGAATCACAGCCAACAAGAGAGGGAAGAGGTCGGAGGCAGATGTGCAGAGCACAGTGTGACATTTGGGGTCATATCTGACACAGGGGCTAAGGATCCACCTTGTTCAAAATGACTCTATATGATGAATTTATCTAGGAGTGTGGGGACAGAGTCCCAGAGAGCAGTTTCCATGCTCTTGGCCTCGCGTGGAAGGGTGTTGACTGTTATTAGATGGCCGTCAGCTGTAATCAGATGTCCATCCGCTGTGACTGGGTGGCCATCAGCTGTTACCTAATAGCCATTAGCCACTAATACAACTGCCGTGGCTACGCTAGGGCGTTGGTTAGTTGACAGAGAAGTGGACAGTAGATTGCAGCTAGCAAGTGTGGTTAGCAATCGGATTACATTGTGGATCGTGTTGATCCTACATTCTGTGTCTTGCCCAGCCGCCAGTGAGACTGGGGTGCAGGAAGACCCGTGTGTGGGAAAGCGTGCTGACGTGCTAGCAGATGTTGTTTTGTGAAATGTTGGACCTTTGACTTCCTTGAGTGGTTTGTGCTCCCAGCAAGGCAAAACTTGCTACTTTGAGAACACAGAACCAGACAAGGTCAGGAAGTGCAGAGCTGGACAAAAAACAAGCCCTTGTTCATGCAAACATTGTAACTACTAGATTGCAGACAGTTCTGTTACTTTTTTGAGGCCCAGAGTATATAAGCTGCAAAAATAAACTTGGGGTGAGGCATTCTACTTAGAACTGAGGCATTCTACTTAGAACTGCGGCAGTCTACTTAGAATTGCCTGCCCTCCCGATCCCATCTTTGTCTCTCTTCTTTTTTCTCAGTCCTCACTCCCCACTTCACGGACTGTTCGTCTCGTCGGCAGGTACCAACACCCGTCGTTGGGGTACTGGCCGATGATTGTTTCGGTGTCTCCAACCCAGCTGCCAGCAAGGATATAGTGGTGTGACTCCCCTATCTATGGCTCCATGGGTGTTCCTTTTTGGCCTCACCATGTCCTGAATTCTTGTGTGGGGGGAGCAGGACCAGAGTCCCCGCATGACAAGGAGCCAACCCAGAGAGGCAGAGAGAAGGAAATAGGGCAATGCTCTGGAAAACCCTGGGGGGAAATCCCTTTTGTTGGAATTGATATGCTCTGACATTTCCATTGACTGACAGATTGATTCATTCATTCACTAATTCAACAAATACGTATTGAGTACCTATCATAATAGCTGTCTTCTAAGCACTGAGACTAAGTCAGAAAATAACATTCTGGTTTTTATAGCACTTACATTCAAGTAGAGGGGAAGGCAAAACTTCAAATAAGTGTGTAATATGCTAGTTATTGGTAGGGATAAAAAGTAGACGGTCAGAGATTATGGTGGTTGTGATGGTAGGGGTGAGGTGAGGGAGGTGGTGTGTGTGTGTGTGTGTGTGTGTGTGTGTGTGTGTGTGTGTTTGTGTGTGTGTGTGTGGTCGAGGGAAGTTACTCTGATAAAAAGACATTTGGGCAAATTCCAGAATGGATTCAGAGACTAAGCCACAAGCATCCAGGAAGAGGAAATGGGTTCAAAGGCCGGATGGCAGGTGCACACTCACTGTCCTCAATAAACACCAGGGAGGCTGATGTCACGAGGCAGACAGTGGAGTGAAGTGGTAGGAGAGGAAACTGGAGGAGAAGGTGAGTGTCAAATCTTGTAAGACTGAACTTTATTTTGAGTGAATGGGGAGCCACCAGAGAGCTTAGAGCACAGCAGTAACAAGGTCTGACTTGCACTTTAAATGGCTCACTCCAGCTGCTGAGTGGAAAATAAATTAGAGCAAAGATGGAATCCAGAAGATGGGTTAGGATACTACTGCAATAGTCCAGTCCACAGAGGAGGGCACTTGGGGCCAGAGTGGTAGTGATGGAGGTGACGAGAACTAGTCAGATTTAGAATATATTTCGAAGGTAGAACCCATTTTCACTGAAGATTTGAATGTGCGCAGTGAGAGAAAAAGATGAGTCAAGAATGACTCCATAGTTTTTTGCTTGAGCTCTTGCAAGAGCAGCAGGACTGGTGGGGAAGAACAGGAGCCCGGATTTACACGTGTGGGGTCAGATATATCTGAGAGGGTCAGGAAAGTGGGCAGGTGAAGAGGGGAGTCTGGAGTTGAAGGACCAGGTCTAGACTGGAGGTAGAATAGTGGGAGTCATCAGCAGGAAGATGGTAGGTAATGGATAAAATCACCAGCGATTGGGTACGGGGTTCTTAGAATGAGTCCTGGAGCATACTCATGTTTAGGGATCAGGAAAATGGGAAAAGACCACCAAAGGAGACTGAGAAGTTGGAAAACTGAGACAAAACAAAGTTTCCAAAGCTAAGAAAGTACTTCAAGGAGGGAGTGGCTGTGTCAAATGCTGCTGAGAGATGTAGTAAATGAAGGCTGGGAAGTAGCCACTGGGTTTGGCAAAGAGATGAGACAGTGAGTAAAGTGGATTTCAGAGAATGAAAGAAGGAAAGAATGTGGGTATTGAGTAGAGACACATTGTGAGGAGCTTTGTTTTTTTGCAAAGGCAGGAGAGAAAGGGGAGGTGTCAGAGATGGGTTTGGGGTTGGGGGGAGAGATTTCTTAAGATTGGGAGATTTTGAATGGTCATGGGAATTGTTCACTGGAAATGATACTGGAGAGATGCTTAGAGAGGAAACAATCACTGCAATGAGGTCCTTTGTCGCTTGGATGGTGATGGGCAGGAATGCACAGTGCAGGGTCTCCTTTCTGCTGCAGAGGGAGTGGCGTGAAGGCCCCACGCAGGCAGACCTCGTGGGGTTCTGGGTGGTCTTTCCACACTGATCCCCTTTTGTCAGTGAAGTCATCAGGAAGGTCATCAGCTGTATACAAGGAAGGTGTTCAACCCTGTCTGTACGTTAGACTCACCTGGAGAATTTTAGAAGTAGACTCGTATCCAGACCCTGTTTCACACCAGTTACAGCAAATTCTGTGCAGGTGGGACCTAGGCATTGGTGTGTTTAAAGGCTTCCAGGTGATTCGAAGCTGCAGCCAGAGTCAAGTATCCCTGGGTGAAGGGGTTAAGGAAAGAAAGTGTGAAATAGTCGAAACATTCCTCCAGGAGGGAGACGCTCAGCCAAATGAAGAAACACTTGGATTTGTGGTGGAGCATTTTGTGTGAAACCTGCCAGCACCCTTGTGTTTTCCTCCAAGCACGTCCAGCTGCCCAGGGCAGACACAGGGTTTTCCCAAAGTGAGCTTCTGCCAGGTTGTGTATGAAGGAAAGAGAGAGCACGGCACAGTGACTGTGCGATGGGCCTGGAGTCTATCAGGCTAAGGAGGCAAGAGAGAATCCGGGGAAGGATTAGGGATGTTAAAACGGGGATAAGTAAATAGCCTCCTGTCACAGAATATTTTTTCTCTTCTGAGTCGTTTAGCTAATTGATATCTCCACTATAATTTAGTGCAGCTAGACTCCTGCAAAGCAACGCAAACAACTCCGATTAATGTTTCAAGCTACCTTTTATTCCCAGGGTTTAACATCAATTTTTTTTTTCAATAAGTGAACACTTTGAGACACTTTGAGTGAAGAAAAAAAAATACGTATTGGAAGTTAGCTTTTCACATTCTGAGGAGATGGGATTGTTGATGGTGTCAGGGCTGATTCCTACATTCTCCACAACTATGCTTTAGTCTGTGTCCTGTCCCTAACCCCTTTACAAACAACCCCCCCCCACACACACACACACACATACACACACACTTGCTCTCCAACAAAAGAAAGGGATTTGAGGTGAGTACCATTCCTAGAATTCATTTGCCTTTAAAGGAGAAACCACAGTGGTAGGTTGGTGTTAAATACAAAATAATGAATTGCTCAGTGGTAGAAATGCACGCAGGTATTCCAAGAAACAGGTAGACATTCTCTCTTCTAGAGAGGGGACTGGGACCTTTTCAACGTTCCTAAATTTACAAACCTGTAGCTTAAGGACACAACTGAAAGTATAAATTGGAGTTTCAGGATCAAATTCCACTAGATTATTGAACTGATATATTGTTATAGACAGTGTGGAACTCACTCCTGTCCGTCAGGTTTCTTACAGCGATGAAGAGCTTAGGATGGTTTTTCCAAGGTTGTGTGTGAGAGGCTAGGCACCTACAAACCTACCTGGCAAAATGGAACCATCACCTAAGTAGAACATAACGTGTACTCTAATTGTAGGAGACAAAACAGTCACAAGAAGCAGCACTCTTGTTGGGGCGTCCATCAAATGCAGTGCAACCTCCCATCACTTCTCTGTCTTCATTTGCAGTACTTTTTTATAAGCAGTAATGTTGGGATTAAAAATGCCCTTAGTTACAATGAGCACCTCAATTAGAAAAACACTGGTCCTACTGTTTCTTCTAATTATTAAAGCAGAAGGGCTAACAGAAGTTAGAAAAATTTCATCAAGGAAATTGAAACAAAAAAGATTTTCCATTTCCTTCTAATTAGGCCAACGCAGACATCACTTTCCCATAACATTCCAAGCACTGGGTATTTCTCAGAGATGCCATTTGGCCCTTTACAGAAGGCTAGAAAATGGAGGTCCATAAAAGTCACAACCGCCTTATACGTAGGCCTTCTGTACTCCAGAAACTGCAAAATGGTTAGCCTGGAGAACCAACGTTACTCCTCACAACAAACACTGGGAGGTCAGTGCTCTCATTGCCCTCATTTTATGGTAATGTAGTGATGCTTACAATCAGAACTCAGGCAGTCTCATTCCAGGCTGAACTCTTCATGGTGGCTACCCATAGTTTTTTGACTGTCACCTGCTCTCCACACCACTCCCACTTAGCCACAATCAGCAATACCTAAACCACAATGGCTGTGGTTGTGACGACTGAGGGGGGACTGCTCGCTGTAATTATGTCTATCCAGGGTGAAAGGGCTGCCTCGCGTGTTCGCCTTCAGCTCTTTCCCCTGCCCAGCAAAGTAGCCTTCCTTCAGACCATCAGAATTGTTGCTCAGGGATGACTTAAGCTGCAGGGGTCACACGCAGTTTACTATGTCATCGTATTTCTTTTCAAAAACCTAAAGAGCATTCACTCGTAGAGAAGAAGGAATGATGGGGGGATGTTAACAGGGACTCCCAAAAATATTTCTGGACCAATAATGATCACCAGCTCTTATGTTACTTATGAAGTTATTTTGCTGGTTCTTGAAATGTATTAATTTGCCCTAAGATTACTTGGCCCCTCATAATAATCAAAAGCTCCCAGGATGGGTAAGCATGTCACCCCATTTGCTGTAATTCTGCAGTTTGAATAGATTTATCAAGCCCTTCCCTGAGCATGCCACTCTGAGGGGAAGAGTGACCAGCGGGCAACAAGGTATCAGGTGGGAGGAGGCCTACACATTTGCAGGAAGGAGACGGCAGTGCTCCCTGAGCATATCCCAAAAGTGCCCACACCCCTCCACAGCTTGGAGAATCACACCCAGCCAGGACCAGTGGGCTGCCTCCTCATTTGGGCTTCAGGACTCTTTCTAACAGTTCAAGAAGAGAGAGCAGTCAAGACTTCCCCTCCCTTCATCTGGTTTTGTCTCCCTGGCCTGTGTCTCCTTAGGCTACTAGCTTGAGGCAAGAGGCCATGTACTGGATGTATAACTTCAGGCAAGTGATTGGACTTCATTGAACCTTAATTGTAACATCTAAAATGTTGGGATATTGTAAGGATTCATTAAGAGAATGCTTAATTGTTATCATGGAGTTAAGGAAAATCTCTTGCATGTAATGCGTTGTATCTTACCAAAATAGAGGGCAAATCAGTATTTTAAATAACATTTATATTTTTATTTCTATATGTAAATATAGAAATAAATGTATATATGTAAATACAATATATAAGTATGCTTAATATGTATATTTATCTCAAGGTGCAGCACTGCCCTCCTGAGCAGTAGAAAAGGGTGGATTTTTGCAGAGGCTCACCAAACTGAAACCCAGCTGGAAGGCCAGGCTTGCAGTGCATTATAAGGGAAAGCCTGGATTGGAAGGGGGTTGAAAAAAATGAGAAAAAACAATCAATGTTGAGAAAACACCATCCCACCACAGTTCTAAAGCAATTGGACATATTCCTTTAGTTTTGACTCTAGTCTCCAAAGCATGAAGGTCCTTGGGGAGAGGGAACAGAGGGAGAGGCAGGGTCGTCTTCAGGTCAGGCAACCCTTGCACTCACAGGTCAGGCAACCCTTGCACTCACAGGGGTCTGGTCCCTGAAGACCACGCCCCCAGAAGACCATGCCCCTAGAAGACCACGCCTCCAGAAGGCCCCTCCCTCTGAAGGGCCCCCTTGCTAGATTTAATGCCCGGCTGTCACTGTCTTGAAATTCTTAGTAATTTTATTTTTGAACTTGTGTTTTGTGAGTGAAGTGATGGGACGATGGAGCATGTGCCTGAGCAGAGGCAATCGCCCCATGTGCGTGTCCATCACTCCTTGCCTCCCTGTTTATATGTAGTGTCCACCTGCCTGGTGGGCACAGCAGTTCAAGTGGACACACCAGCGTGGGGTTCAGCGAGACTCACAGTGAGAATGGGTAAGTGTTTTACATCTACGATTAAGTAAACGGAGCGCCTTTTCCCTGCAAACTTCAGCTTGCTTTGAACACAGACAGAAGGCAATGGTCTTTTGTGAAAAAACAAGAACCCTGTCACATCCTGTTTCATTCATGTTACTTCCCTGTTAGACAAGCACTTATGCTGCAGACAGTGACGGGGAAGACAACGCTTTGTTCCTTGTCCCTCTAGCTGTTCCTTATCCATCAGAAAGCCAAAGGCAGGAGGCTTGGTAGGACATGTGTATCCAAAAGTCAAATAAAAAGAGTTGGGCTAGTTTTGTGCAGGGTTTTCACTGTTATGGTAAGAACAGAACACTTGCGTGCACCAGCTGTGAGGTCCGACATGTATCCTTCTGGTAAATCCACATTCGAGCTATTGAAAACCTGCATTGCACAGTATAAAGACGAACAGCAAAATTCATGGTACTCGTTAAACTTTAACTTTTTTATTTACATAGAATGACATTAAACAGCAAACACAAAAACACCATCCATGACAAGTTGAGAGAACGAGCTTTCTATTTTGGCACCTTTAGCAATGCTTTTTTCATGCTTTTTGAACAAAGTGCCGCATATTTTCATTCTGCCCTAGCCCTGCAAATCATGTAGGCAGCCCTGGGAACAGCTGGGCAGTGTCTCAGTGGCCCAGGGGAGTAAAGGCCACGAGCCTACTGCCCTGACACAGGGTCACACAAGCCCCTCAAATAGAAACAAAACTTTCAGGTAAAGGAGGGATCCTCAAGTTGAAGGAGACCATTTCTGAAACATACCTAGGTGCACGTACCTGCTTGGGCGGCCATAACAAAGGACCAGATTGCGGGAGGGGGGCGCAGGGAGAAGGAGGGAAGGTTTAAACAACAGACGTTTACTTCTCATGGTCAGGAGCCTGAAGCCCAGGTCATGGTGTTGGCAGGGCGGGTCCTTTCAGGCCTCGCTCTTTGGCTCTCAGATGGCGCTTTCTCCTGTGTCTTCACATGGTTGTCCTTTGGTCTCTGTTGTCTGGGTCCTAAGCTCCCTTTCTTACAAGGACACCAATCCTATGGGACCAGGGCCCACTCTAATGACCTCATTTTACCTTAATCAGCTCTCTAAAGGTCCCATCCCCACATACAGTCACATTCTGAAGTACTGGGGTTAGGACTTCAACATGAATCTGGGAGGTACACAACTGAGCCCATAACAATAGGCAAAATTGAATGAAAAACAAATTTAGAAACATTACAAAAACTAATATTATATTTTTGTGCACTTTGGTTGACAGACTGAGATGTATTTGCAATCTCACAGCAAATCATTCTTTGAAAGGAACAAACGGCGCTTGTATACAATTCCGGGCATCCGCAATCAGAACAAACCCCAAGGCCCCTAATCTGGGCCTCGGCCATCTTACATGCAGTGGCAACAAATGCCGCCGAGGGCTTTTCTTTTGTTCCAGCAGAAAATTAACAGGAAGAGAAGCTGAGCACTTAGACATATTGCTGGTGTTTGTTTCTAATCATGCTCTACTCAGTCGTTCAGAACTAATGAAGCTCTTGGCTTCATAGAGGAGGGATATTAATTACATGTCCTTGGCCTCAAAGGGCCTTTTTATTATTATGACTATCTGTGTTATTTTTAGATATAACAGCAGCCTGCTGGGGCTGCTATGTCAGAAATACCACAGACCAGGGGGCTTAAACAACAAACACTTTTCCCCCACAGTTCTGGAGGCTGGCAAGCCTAAGATAAGACACTGTCAGGTACCATGTCTGATGGTGGGCCCCCTTCCTGCTTCACAGACGGCCATCTTCTCGCTGTGTCCCCACGTGGCTGAAGGGGCGAGGGAGCTCGCTGGGGTCTCTGTTATAACTACATGATTCCCATTTGCAAGGACCCCACCCTCATGACCTCATCATCTCCCAAAGGCTCCCCCTCCCGATACGCTAGGACACTAAGCTTCGACATACGGATTTGGGAGGACGCAGCCTATCGCGGGCCTCACTGAGCATCTTCTGTGTCCAAAGCACTACTAATTGGCACGATTAACAATTTCCCCAACACCTTTTGAACACAGATTTTGCTCCACTTTGTCTTCCTTGAGAAATTTTTTCCAGGAATGGCCCTAAAATGTTCAGAAAGGATTCAGAAGAAACTCAGTGGCAGCTGGTTGAATCATTCTTCACAGTAGAGCTGAATTCATTCTAAAACAGGTTAATTTCAGATATCCAGGCAAAGAGACTTGGCTTTAAAGTCATCTCAAATTATAAATTTTCTTATTATGAGTAACAATTGTTGTGTCATTGGAATTAACCCCCGGTCGTTTGCAAATGGTGAAAAGAATTCACAGACTCAGCCTGAAATGAGGAGAGCAAGGAAGTAAGTTTATTCAAGATGGCACTGTAGACGTTGCTGGGGCAGACGACTGCACCCAACTTCAGGGGAGCTTTTTCTTATATAGGAAATTTCCTTGTAGCAGGAGATGTGACGTATAGACTGAGGTCATTTGATTAAGACATGTTGGTTATATAACTAGTTTTTTTCTGTGCATGCTCTTACCCATAATGCATATAGAAAAACCCATGGAGGACAGGGGCCAAGCCTTAATATTCATTTTATTTTAATTGTATTATAATGAGGCTAGAGTTCAAGTAATGGACAGTTTTCAGCAGTTTGCACGGGTGTCAAAGCCAGATTACTCCGGTTAAGGTCTTATCTCCTCTTTTTAGGAGTGTTTGGACACCTTTGATTTATTTCTAGGGGGTTGCAGGCCTGGGCTGTTCCCCTTAAGGCTCACTTTCATTAACCCTTTCTTGCCTCATCAACAATAACTGTAATATCAGTGGAACAACTTTATTTATTGAGGACCTACTATGTGCCAGGTACTACTGAGCACCTGAGCCTCGTTATCTCATGATCCACAGCAAAGCAGGTTACACTAGTTCCAACCCCATATTACGGATGAGCACTGTCTGCCGGTGAAAAGTTACACAGCTCTCCCAAGGCCACACTGCTAGTGAAGGAAAAAAAGTTTTGAGAACACATCACCAATTAAACATGTCTATTTATAAATTGTAGACTTGTACACTGCCCTAAATTATTATGTGCATCATAAATGGTATACAAAAGCTAAGGATTTAAAAGGATGACATGAACATTAAACAAATAAAACTTCTAATATTTTCTTCCTGCACCTCACTGGACTATCTTTCAAGGCTCACTTTGGAGAGCAGTTTTTAAAAGAGAGACAGGGGGCTTTGATTTTTACCATTAAATCCCAGGATTGATGGAAAATAGAGATGGTTTTGAAAGAAATACACTATGACAATTCGAGCGTACAGGAGCCAGTCTGTGTCTGGTCTGCTGACCCATGCAGCATCCACGGGCATCTGGAAACCACAGCTGGAGGACCAGCCTCTCAGTCCAGATTGGCCAGCCTGAAACTTTAAAAACAGATTTTCACTTAAATCACTATCATCACAAAATGCTTTCAGCCATTAGTGCCCCCAAAACCAAAGTAAATGTCGGCAGCCTTTTTCCGGGTTAACAAAACCAAACCAACAAACCAACCGTTAGGGAAAAACACGTCACTTCACTGGGACGAGAAAGCAGAACCACAGCACACGACAAGATTTGTTTTAGAGAACTGTCACCCAGAGGGCTCCAGGTAGGGATGCAGTGACCCCACCCTGACCGAGTGTTAGAATTTGACCCGGCAACTTCACAGTGGAGAGGAGAATGGTGTGGGGGGCCTGGAGCAGGCGGGAATGAGAAGGTCACGCACGTGTGTGAGAGGAAGAGAAAAGGGATTTATTTTCCAGTAATGAGTTGATGAGGTAGGTTAGGTAGATGTCTGGACACCTGAAGAAGTCAGGGAACGGGCTTCCAAGTCACCATCCTGCCGTCTCGTCAGCCTCTCACGTAAGGCTCTCTCCATAGCTGGTCAAATGGACTGATGGACAAATCTGACTCCCGGCTTCTCCTTCGGGCTGTGTATCCCCACAACTAAGGGGAGGCTTTAACATTACAGACATCTTTATTATTTTGAAAATCAGAAAAGTATACATTAGTAATTTGTTGGCTCCAAAATTAGGCAATGTGTTGCCATTTTTTTTTGGTAGATGGAATAAAACTCTCTTCTTTTTTATTAAGATGAGTATAACAGTTTTCTGAAAGACGGTGTCAGTCCACAGGCACTCCTGATGTACCGGTTCTGTGGATTCTGTTGAGCCCAATGTTCGCAGTACACACATTTCTCAGTATGAGGCTCTGCAGGTGTCCCTATGGGAACCACTCCCAAACCTGGTCCAGGTTGTAGGTGAAACCTTCACCATCATTGTCAAGGCATAACAAAGAGTTTTCCTACAAACTATACGTGGTCATGGAAGAAATTCACCCAGTGATTTCTGTCTAGTTTCAAGGGCTCTCCAGAGGCGCTGGACGCCCAGGCAAGGCTGTGACTCTTGCAGGTTCAGCTGTCTTGAAAAAGATAGCAAGCAAGATGGCGGAGAGCTCCTAATATCTCCTGCTGTGAGATGACCGAACCCCTGACCGTGAGGAAGACTATGGTGAAGGCCATAGAAGAGCAGCAGACCAAAGTCCCAGTTTAAAGTTACCTAAGCTGCGTGTCCTGATCTTGACATGGGACCACAGCGTGAAAAGCCTTGCTTTTACATATGGCCGCATGCCTCCGTGGCACCCTACAAAGACATTTATACACATGAACACCAAGTGTGTAAGCAGACCTCCCCTTGGTGATGTTTCATCCTGTGGTGTCACCACCTCCTGTGAAGATTTCCGGGAACCAGAAGCGCCTACAGGAGCAGCTTCTCAAGTTTTCTCAGCTCCACATGTCGACTTTATCCAGTGAGTATAATTGTAAGAAATTGCCTTATTTTGTTGAAAACTTCTGTCTCATTTTCTCTGCATTATCGGCTGTGCTATCTTGTAAATGCAATATTGCATGAGAGTCCTGCATGCCGTGGAATACACAGCAAGTATTGCTTAACAGTATGTTAATTGTTGGGTGATCAGGACGCAATGTGCAAAGCATTTTATATCCCTTCATGAGTTTACATGCAGGCTTTTCTCTGTGTCTTAGTTATGTCTTAATAAGTTGGTCAGGGCTTTTCAGTTGTCATATAATATATAATAAATTTTCCCACTAAAAACAATGGGGAAATGACTACTTTTTGTTGCTGCCATTCAGATCATCAGAGATTCAAGAATGGATGTTACGTAGGAGAGGTCTGCGTATTGCTCTGCTTTGATTATGAAATAAAAACAAGTTGGATAAAGACCGTTTTGCCCAAAGAATTTCTAAAATAAACTGCTCCAGGACAGAACTGCTTTTCTGACTCCCATACTGACTATGAGTGTCTTAAAATTAAAAATAATACACCATTAATAATAAACATTGGCTAAATTTGATCTTTTGAAGTTGATTTGCTATTTATATCTTCCAAGGTTTGTTTACTAAGAACAGAATGGTATTTTAAGTTCCCCATCTAAATCTATAAGTATTTTCATTGTGACACAAATCATTTTAAGTAGCTAATAGTAATTTATCATTAAGGGGCCACAAAGTATTACACAGAACTAACTTAGAAATTACTACAAAATGGTCCACCAATTGGGACATTCTATATTCCTTCTTCTGTACATTATTAATTTTTATTTTGAAACAGTCAAAAACTCAGATGATGAGGAACTTTTTTTCCTAAACCATTTGAGAGCTTATTGATAACCTGATCATCAATACTTTGGTGTATATTCCCTATAAATGAGAATATTCCCCCACATGCCACAACACAAGCATCAAAATGAGGACATTTATATGGATACATTATTACTATTTTATCCACAGACCCCATTCAGGAGAGTAAGAGGCCGACAGCTACATCATGCTTCCCATCGTGGGACCATTGGCAGAACACGAATGGGGGTACTGAATATAAAATAATTAGAAACTCAAGGTGACCAGACTCTAAAATAATTACACTCAACATCTTGCTTTCATGGCAATTTTACTTACTTTAAAAGACTGACGGCCTACAATGTCACAAGAAAGATAGTGAAATCTAAGCAAATATTTCTACAGAAAACAAGATACCAGGACAAGCAAGCAATGAAACTATCGTGGCAACATTGCCATGAAAGCAAGATATTGAGTGTAATTATTTTAGAATCTGGTGACCTTGAGTTTCTAGTTATTTGTGGTTAACTTTTCCATTTTCTATAATTTTATATTCAATACTAATGGAATCTGCAAAATCTATACAGATTGACTTTACTTTGGTAATTATTATTATTGGTAAACAATTTAGTAATTGTAGGTTTTTACTTAGGAAGAGTCACTTGCAATTCCCTGTAGAGTCATCAGAGCCCACACTAGCCTTGTGTCGTGGGGGGCCTGCCAGCTACTCGGCATTGGGACCTTCACAGGGGAGCGGGAGCCCCCACTGCACCTCTTACTGCCTGTAGGTCAGGAGGGGGCTGTATTTTGACCTCTAGTTTCAGTTTTCCTCAGCTTAGAGAGGTTTCTCTCACTCCCCGCAGCCTAGAAAATTACTACTTAACCCATGAGCCATAGATGTATGTGCTGCCCTTGGGAGCCTCTACGACTTGCAGGCCCAGTGCTGGTCTCCGCTCTTCGTCAGCAGTTACACAGGAATGTTCCTTAAATACGTTACAGGCTAGGGCTTGGGCCACCGGGCTTTGCTCTCTCCATAGAGGATTGCCTGGTTAAATGTGGGGGCCAGGTGTGGGACACACTTATACTACAGGATTAGTTGTTGTTTATTTGGAATTCAAATTTAACTAGGCATACGTTTGTTGTTGTTTTGTTGCTGGTTTGTTTGTTTGTTGTTGTTTGGAAATCAGGCCACCCTACGTCTGAGAAAGAGTACAGTGTATGGGTAGAAGGAAGGCTCTGGAAATTCTTGGTGAGCCTCTTAGATTCCGAGAGTTTGCCTGAAAGATGGGCTATAAAGACACAGGGACTCAATAAAGACATTGTCCCACAACTCCTAATAACAGTAGGCGTCCTTTAGATGCAACCATGTTTAAATTAGTTTGAAAAAACCACACTTGCTCTCTTTAGGCCTTTGCTTCTTCTATGAAAGCTGTGGACCACTCTCCAAAATCACGCATAAACAACATAAAAAATTAGGTGCAGTTTCAGAGGGTCACAGCCTCTGCTTGAAGGCCTTCCTTGGACCTCAGTCAGGGTGTGGTAGACTAGATGATCTCCATGGACCCTTCTAGCAATGAGAGGTCATCATTCTGTGGGTCTCATCCTACTTAAGGAATAATAATATGCAAAAGTAGCAAAAACATGTACCGCCTCAGAACATTTTTACCAGATGACATCAGAAGATTTTACTAATGTCAATCTATGTGTTCCCACATTTCTACTCACCTGGTAGGTCAACAAAGGTTCTGTGTTTGCTATTTATATGAAAAAACTGAGTCATGGGCGCAAACAAGGACTCTTCAGGATTTCAGAAGAATTCTCTAAGCATCATACCTTATTGGACACCCCCTTTTCCATTTCCTTTGAGGAGAGATGAGACCTAAGGAAAGGTGAGGTTCCCTAACACAGTGGGTTCAGAAGAATCAGGGCAAAACCAGCATGAATTAAACACCCAGCATAATAGTGAAGCCTGGAGAAAGTACCACCTGGGGACTCTCGTAGGAGAGAGTAAGGTTGTGTGATATTATTTAAAAAATAATTACACACAATCATAGTTACCATTTGTTGAGCACTCACTCTGAAGGGAATGTGCTGGGAACTATTTTTGTTTCTTCATTCAATCCTCAGGACAGCCCCGTGAGGTCAGTATTATCAACCCCATTTTGTAGAAGAGGAAACTTCTATATGCCTCTAAGGCTTAGAAAGAAAAACTGGCCCAAGGCTGCAGAGGCTTCATAACGTTTACCTTAATCCATAAAATATCTCATGTCATGTGGCACTGACAGGATGGAGAGAAAGTAGGGTCCCACATCTCTATTCTTTAATTCTAGTAAGACCTCATGATGCCAGAGCATAAGGAAAACCTGGAGGTGGAAGGCAGAGCTTTGGGATCCAGGTGGCCAAGTTTCCTGGGACTGCTGATGAGGGTGGAAGGGGACCCCAGCCTTCAGAACCAGGGAAGGGGTGGAGTTCAGCATTCGCTGCTTCTCAGCTGGCTCCAGAAGCACAGTCTACTCCCAGCCTGGCTGCCCAACGGTCAAGCCTAGGCCTGGAGGGAAAGTCAGGGAGACCTTGCACTGTCCCAGGGGATGGTTGTCCTCAGGAAGATGGGCAGGGGCTGCAGAGGACCAGCACCTTGGAGGATGGAGTGGTGTTTGTTGGTCACCCTCACCACATGCCCTCCGAAGCCAGGTTATTGGTTGTCACAGGTCCTTTTACCTCATGTCGTCTTCAGGTTCTCAGACATGGGCTTGAAGTCTCACATCTGCCTGCTACCCACAGCCTCCCAGAGCCCCGTGCAGCCATTCTGGTGCCTGCAGGAGACAGGGGCTCGCTGTCACAGCCTGATGAGGGCTGACATCCTCCTCACCTGGCTGTGTCTTGAGGCCCCTCAGGGAAATGAGTTGAAGGAGCCACATCAAAGGTTCAACGTCACACCAGAGTCCAGAGTCCCCAACATCAGAGGACAGGAGTCATGTCACAGGTCAATATACAAATTAACCAACAATTACCTTCTTTGTCTACAGTAATAAAGTGACAGCACCAACCAAATTCATAACCTTCAGTGGACATTTCCTGAAGGCTTTTGTCAATGAGCCGCTCTTGTCAGTCACTGTCGACACAGAACAAAACAGATCTGAAATTGGAACAGACTTCAGAAATGACTTTTAACCTTGCCATTATCTAAATTATTCAGTTTGACCTAATTTTGCTTTGTGTCAAGGTCAAAAGCACTTGTGGTTTTATGGACTGAAATTTTCAATTTCTAAACAACAGAGGCATGCTTGGAAAATTGAAAATAGGCAGAAAAGCTAGCCTAGACCTTGAATTAGTTGGAGCAAAGCAATCAAGATAGACAATTGTCCTTTATTTTTAATAGCAGGACAGAGAATGACCATTTTTGGAACACTATTTTGTGCCAGATACTAAGATGCTGAGCATATTTTACCCTTAACTTAATCCTGACAAAAATTCTATCAGGTAAGCATTATATTCCTCAGACTGCCCAGGCTGAGAGTTCTCCCAGCAAGGAAATGGGATTCTATTTCACTAGATCCCACTGCTTCCCAAGAGAAAAGAACGATTCTCCAACTCTTTTTGTCTAATATAGTTTTTTTAATTTATTGGGGTGACAATTGTTAGTAAAATTACATAGATTTCAGGTGTACAATTCTGTATTACATCATTGTCATGCGGGGTGTCAGGCGGGGTCTCAGCTCCCGCTCCCCACATAAGAACGCAGGACGTGGTGAGGCCAAAAAAACAACACCCACGGAGCCGTAAGTAGGGGAGTCAGACCACTGTATTCTCACCGGCGCATCTGCCTCTCAGCAGTCCGCTCTTGCTAGCCCCCATTCCCTCTGCTAGCGTAGCCAAGCAGTTATATTAGTGGCCAATGGCTCACTGGTTACAGCTGACGGTCATCCAATCACAGTTGATGGCCATTTACTACGCGAGTCAGCACCTTTCCACGTGAGGCCGAGAGCCTGGAAACTGCTCTCTGGGGCTCTGTCCCCACAATCATCTATAAATCCCATTGTGTGTTCACTACTGTCGTGAGGGGGACCCTGCTCGCTGCGCCATTTGTCGTGCAGGGTCTCAGCTCCCGCTCCCCGCCCAAGAACGCAGGACACGGTAAGGCCAAAAAGGAACACCCACGGAGCAATAAATAGGGGAGTCAAACCAATATATTCTCGCTGGCGGCTGGGCTGGAGACACAGGAAGCAGGATCTACATAATCTGCCTGCCTAACAGCAGTCCGCGTTTGCCAGCAACCATCTTCTTGCTAGCCCCCATTCCTTCTGCTAGCGTAGCCACAGCCGTTATATTAGTGGCCAATGGCTTACGGGTTACAGCTGACGGCCAACTAGCCACAGCTGCTGGCATCTGATCACAGTTGATGGCCATTTACTACCCGAGCCAGCACCTTTCTATGTGAGGCCGAGAGCCTGGAAACTGTTTTTTGGGGTTTTGTCCCCACAACTACCCAGAGTCAGTTCTCCTTCCATCACCAACTTTTTGTCTAATATTTTTAAAAACATTTTTTTAAACAATGGAGGTGTAATCTAGAAGCCGTAGGTGCACATACGCATCTTAAGTGATCCATTTGATACGTTTGGGGACTTGTTTACATTTCTGTAACCACCACCCAAAACTAGGACATTTCCATGACCCCAGGAAGCCCCCGCCAGCCCCCCAGTCTGTGCCGGTGCGCCCCAGGTAAACACTGCTCCGATGTCTATCACCATGGATTCGCTTAGCCTGTTCTCTAAAGTCATAGAAAATGAAACAATATATTCCATTATGTTTCTGTGTCTGGAGATTTTCACACATTAGCTTTTGAGACTCATGCATACTGCTTTTTGTATCAGTTAGTACTTTGTTCCTTTCCATTACTGAGTACTATTCTATTTAAGGGCTAGACCTTGAGTTGTCTATCTAGTCTCCTGTTGATGGATGTTTGGGTTATTCCAGTGTTTGGCTACTAGGAATAAGGTTGTTATGAATATTCTTGTACAGGACTCTATAATTTTTTTAACATATGTTTTCATTTCTTTTAGGTTGGGAAATCTAACTTAGTTGGGAAATTGCTGGCTCATAGAGTAGATGCTTGTTCAACTTTTAAAACACCACCACAGGTCTCCAAATTGTTGTGCTCTTGGTTACACATTAAGGCTCATTCAACAAATTTTCGTCTGTGCTATCATTTTCCAGATACTGCTCCAAATAACAGAGAGATGGCAGCAAATAAAATAGAACAGAAATCTCTGCTGTTGGGGACAACACAATAGACAAATAAACAAATTGCATAGAAAATGTCAAGTGGTGATAAGTACTGTAGAGAAAAATGAAGTGCCAGGAGGGGCAGAAGCATCTTGACTTGTGCACAGTTAACATTAGCTATTGCCATTTTTTTAAAAAGAGACTGGATTCTGCTTCGTTTGTCAGAAGTCAGATCACTGGACTTTGCAAAGGGGAGATGGTTTGGTGACCTCCACAAAAAAGTTTCAGTAAATCGTAAGACCTCTGAGCTGGGACTCATTCTTGCCAGTGGATGAAGTGGGGTGGGGGTGGGGGCGCTGTAAACCACTGTGGGAGAGCTTTGGGCTGTGGAGTCCAGCATTCTGGGCTCAGATCCTGGCTGGGTCACTCACTGAGTGCCCTTGTGCAAGTTATAACCTCTAAGTCCCAATTTTCTTATTTGCAAATGAAGGTAATAACAAGAGTGCTAACCTCATAGAACTATAGGGTCAAAGGAGATGCTTGTAAATTGCTTGACACAAAGACTGAAACACGATAAACACTCAATTAACACTGGTTGTCATCGTTTTTAAAAAGGAGACGTTTTGTTTCTTTTCGTGACCTAGGTGAGCATTTGTTCTTCGTATCCTACATTTTCTCCATGATGTCTGCACGTTCCCTGAAATTTATATTCTCATGGTCACATCGGCCTTGACTTGCTGCTTCTGCAACACCTTTAGAAGATCAGTTGTGTTTTACCCCCTACAGCTTCTTTTCTGTGCTGACCCAGATGCAGAATTCAGCCTTCTTTCCTTGATTTCCACCCAAATCTTGGTTTCACACAAAGCTGTTGGGTATAGCACACATAACTGATAGAACAGGAAGATGAGGAAGGGGTCAATTTGTGATGGCATCCCAGACCTTGAAATGACCCACACAGCATGAACTTGGATATTCCTTCCACAGTAGAGTCGAGTCTTCTGACACCACGCCGGGCTGCTCAGTCACCCTCCGGTTTTTCTGTTTCTCTTCTCCCCTTTGTTCTCAGCTTTCCTTCCACCCCCAAATTCCTGTTTATTTCTCCCAAGAGAAGTTTGTGTCGTTTGTTTTCTTGAAACTCCTGCTGTCAGGGTCCAATCTCTACCACCCAGTGACTAATAAACAAAGACTCTTTCCTCTCCAGGAGAAAGTTTTACTGCAGCAGTACTCGATAAACAGCATTTGTCCCAGTTATCCTTATGTGTGAGATGAGATGTCTAATTTTGGACAGGGCTTGGCATTTCCCCTGAGTCTGTGGGAGAGCCTGTACTTTCTCAGAAGAGGTGATGTCTCAGATCGCCCACCTGGCTTTCTGATCAGTGGAAGTGAGATTTGGGTCTTTGAAGGGCCCTGCTGGCACCCTTTCTCCTTCCCCCTCCTCCTTGCCTGGCCTGGGCAAGGTGCAGGGCAAGTGGTAGGGCCCTGCTGGCTGGATGTACTCACTCTGGAAAGAGTCAGCTCCACCCAGAACTATGCTTGTGAATCTCAGCTCATTTTCTCATGTTTGTTTCTCTACAGAAGACTTTGGGGGTTTCTTTATGCCTTTAGCAAACTATTCTGTTGTTTTGGTATTTTGCATTTAGAATTATGCCTTAAATTACAGCTTAATTGTTCTTTTATGTTACTTCTCTGTAATTTTATTTTCTCTTCAAAATACCTTTTAAAGAAATCCTCTTTCCTTAGCGCGCGCGCGCACACACACACACACACACACACACACACATCAAAACCCTTAGACATAAATCTATCAACATATGTACAAGGTCTATATGAAGAAACTACAAAGTTCTGATGAAAGAAATCAAAGGAGAACTAAATAATGGAGAAAGACTCTGTGCAGATGGATAGGAACTCTCAAATGTCAAGATGTCTGTTTTTTCCAAATTGATCTGTAGATTCAGTGCAATTGGAATCAAAATCTCAGCAAGGTATTTTGTGGATACTGACAAACTGATTCTAAAGTTTAAAGTTTATACAGCAAGGCAAACCCAGAATAGCCAACACAATTTGAACAAAGTTGGAGGACCGACACTGTTTGCCTGCAAGACTTACTATTAGTTACAGTCATCAACATGATGTGGTATCGGCAAAAGAATGGAAAAATAGATCAAGGAGACGGAGCAAAGAGCACAGCAATACACCTACACAGACAGCCAACTGAGCTTTGACACAGGAACAAAGACAATTCAATGGAGAAAGGATAATCTTTTCAACTAATGGTGCTGGAACAACTGGACATGTATGTGCACATAAACTATTTTAGACACAGATCTTATACTTTTTACAAAAATCAACTCAATATGGATCACAGACCTAAGTGTAAGACACAAAACTCTAAAACTTACAGAAGATAACAGGATGAAATCTAGTTGACCTCAGGCTTTCCGATAGCTTTCTAGATCCAAAAGCACAGTGAAAGGAAAAAATTGATGTTGTATTTCATCAAAATTAAAAACTCCTACTCTGCAAAAGATACTGCTAGGCAAATGAAAGACAAGCTACAGAGTGGGAGAAAACATTTCAAAACGAATATCTGAGAAGGAATGGCATTCAAAATATACCAACTCAGTAATAAGAAAACAAACAACCCAACTTAAAAATAGACAAAAGATCTGAACAGACAGCTCAACAAAGAAGATAAACTGATGGTAAATATGCACATGAGAAAATTCTCCACATCATATGTCATTGGGACTTGCCAATTAAACAACAAGGAGATACGGCTACGTGCCATACAACACCAGAGGCTGGTGAGAATGTGACTCAACATAAGCTCTCATTCCTCGCTGTTAAGAATTCAAAATGGTGCAGCCACTTTGGAAGATAGTCTGGCAGTTTCTTACAAACTAAACATACTCCTACCATACCATCCAGCAATCGTGTCCTTGGTATTTACCCAATAAGTTAGAAACTTACATCCACACAAAAACACAGAATATACTACACAAGAGTGTGCCTTAATGTAATCTATGGACTTTCGTTAATAATAGGTATCAATATTGGTTTATCAATTGTAACCCATGTACCATACTTATTATTAATAATAAGGGAATGTGTGTGTGAGGGAATATAGGGAACCCTCTCCTCTCTGATCAATTTCTTTATAAACCTAACATTGCTCTATATTAGTTTGCTAGGGCTGTTGTCACTAACTACCACAAACTGGGTGGCTAAAAATAACAAAAATGTATAGTCTCATGGACTGGAGGCTAGAAATCCAAAATGCAGGTGTTGGTGGAGCCATGCTCCCTGACACTCTGGGTAGAATCCTTCCTTGCCTCTTCCTAGCTTCTGGGGTGGCTGGCCATCCTCCGTGTTCTGGGTTTACAGGTACATCGATCCAATGTCTGCCTGTCACCACATGACTATTTCCCGCCACCTTCCCTCCACGCATGTTTGTGTCTGGGTCCAAACTTCCCCATTTAATACCAGTCATACTGGATTAGGGCCCACCCAACCAAATGCCCTCATCTTAACTTTATTATCTACAAAGACTCTGTTCCCAAATAAGGTCACATTCACAAGTGCCAGGGACTTCTACATTACTTTTGGGGGACACATTTCAAATCACACATGCTCTACAAAATAAGTGTGAAAAATTCTATGGATGAAAGGAAGATAGGGAGAGACATGAAGAAATAAGTTTCCTGACTTTGGTTTAATTCTCTGGCATAGATATTTGACTAGTAATAGCTATAGATTCTAAGACTTGATGGTATTACTAATATGATTTTATATTATTCTCAGTATTCTATTGAAGTAGAGGGAAAATGTTTAAAGTCAGAAGAATAGGAATCTCATTCTTCTTTTATATGATATCTAAAAAACTGAAAATGCCTCCATATATAGGCTATAATGGATCTCAATGTCTAGAAAATTAAACTTGTAGAGCTTTTAAGAAAACTCCTTGCATTTAATGGCATTAGGACAAAAAGTCAGGGTGAGGGGAAGCGAGGACTACAGTTGGTGATTGCGACACCATCACATAGTCAACGGGCAGGTGAGCTACCTTGGTCGGACGATGGTACTAATGAGAACACAGATTTCCTTACAAGTCAGAAATGTCCCTCTGTTCCAAGCCATGAGCTGTGGTCTGGGCCCCCGTCGTGTCTCTGCATCATCAGGTGAAGCCATGTGTCTAGGACAACACAAATCCATTTGTACCAGAGACAAGCGGCTGCCTGCTGCTTAATGCCCACTCTCCCCTTGTCCTAACTAACCTAAGCCCTAGTTTCCTTGAGACAATGTAAACTCTTCTGTAGCTGGGGGTGCCAGGAGGCCGGAGTCTGCTGGAGTTTTGGTTAGAAATTCCTGAAAAGAGCTGCCCTTCCGAAATCAAAGAAAGACTTTCAAGTAGAAGAGAGAAAAGAGGGTCAAATATATGGTGATGGAAAGAGAACTGACTCTGGGTGGTGAACACACAATGTGATATATCGATGATGTATTATAGAATTGTACTCTTGAAACCTATGTAATTTCACTAACCATTGTCATCCCAATAAATTTTAATGAAAAAAAGAAAAGAATTTGGCCCTTCTTGCTTCCTGGATGTGGGTACAATATCTGGAGAATTAGAGTCGTCTCTTGAAAATATGCAGGTCTCACTCTAAGGGGAGTGGACCAGACAGAAGAAATCTGGGATGCTATGATTGTGGGATTGCTGCTCCCCCAGCCTTTCTTACCTCCTCCCCTCTTTTCCTTGCAGTTTAATTTGTGAAGAAACTCGGTCATTTGTCCCTTACAATTTGCCACAGTTTGGGTTTTGCTAATTGCATCTCTGTGCTATCAGTGTTCTTTTCTTCTTGTTTCCTATAAATTGATAAAGGCATGCCTGATTCATATCTGATCCTTTGGTGGGGGTGGCAGTGAAAGGAAGAACTTGACAGACTGCGGGACATGTAACACCTAGTTATTCTTTATGTCTGGAACACATAACATCTAGTTGCCTGTCTTTATGTCAGGTTAGCAACCACTGGTGACTATTAGGGGTTCAAAACACATGACACTCTGATTTTATTATTTCTTCATTTACAAGCAGTAATAAAGGGAAACTTTTTTTCATCAACTATTTGCTTGCTTTGAGGAACAGTTCATACAGAAAAGATAATATAAACTCTTGATTCTTTTCCTTTATTCATCACTTTTCAAAATAAAGGGGTTAGTTTCCTGGTTTCCTAAAGGCGATCAATGAAGAGATTTTAAATGCGTTCATTTGCTTGTTTGTTTTTATCATGAATAACTCCTGAACTCATACTGGTGGTGCCAAAAAAACATATACAAGTGGACACTTTGGTCAACGTTGCTCAAGCAGTAGTTCGCCATAATCAGAAGTGTCTGGACACTGATGGCAACCACTTTGAGCACCTCTTGTAATTGCAGAAATCAAACATGACTTGTATTCATCTTTTGTTATTGGTATATGTTGAGTATTACAAGTTTAATACAGTTTCCCTTTCTTAAAATGTGTACACATTTTTTTAACACCCTCTGTATATGTGATATGCTTAAATCCATAGCTGTAATTTTTGGTAATGCTCAACCTGTCCTACCTCTGCCCTCTGGAAGTCTCGTCAAGTGGCTTCTGAGTCCTTTACACAATGAGCTGTCTGATGGATCCTTGCTGTCCTGTATGACAAGATGACTTGTTTCCCCGAAAATAAGACCTAGCAGGACAATAGCTCTAATGCGTCTTTGGAAGCAAAAATTAATATAAGACCCGGTATTATATTATATTGTATTATATTATATTATATTATATTATATTATATTATATTATATTATATTATATAATTTTTGCTCCCAAAGACGCATTAGAGCTGATTGTCCAGCTAGGTCTTACTTTCGGGAAACACGGTGCTACATGCCGACCTGCTGGAAGCAGCCGTTTCTCCCAGGAGCCCTGGTTCCTGTTAGCAGGAAATAGCATGTAAGGACTCCAGTCTGGGCCTAGTGGGTTGGTCACTGGTTCAAGGCCTTTTCAGTGGACGAAAGAGCGAAGAAATGTATGTTTAAAAAGATTAAATATTAAGTACATTTTGAGTTCACAGACTTCTTTGGTTTTATATTTGACATTGAAATCTTAGTTTCCAACCATATTGATATAATTGTTTATTTGCTTCTTATCTACCTATCTATATTAGTTTCAGAATACCAATAGCAATTTTATTAATAATGATGTGATTACATATTTGCAGTTCTTAGGATATATCTCCCTTAGAAATGCATGATCGAATTACTGTTTTAAAGTCAATTAGAATAATTTTCTCTGTGTGGTAATACCAACAAATCAATATACCGTTAGATTTGTTTCATTTTGCTTTTGATTTTTAAGGATTAATATGTAATTTTGTTTCATAATTATGTAAAACTCTTACATAGTTTGAAATTTAACTCTCCAAAACAAGTTGTATTCAAAGAGGTCTAGCTTTTATCTCTTTCTTTTCCATCCTGTTCCTTTCTTCTCCTGAGAGAGAACCATTCTATTTTAGTTGTTTATTTATCCTTTCTTGTTTTATTTTTGACATACACTGACGTCTGTATATTCATGTGCACCCAATGGTAACACATTTTCTCGGCCTTGCTTTCGGCAGAGCATGGAGACATCCCAAAGCAGGATCTAGAGGTAGGCCTCATTCCTTTCTGAACAGCAAGGTACTCAGCTGTGCAGAGATATCATACACAACCAATTTGTTTAATCAGTTTCCTGCTTACGGACAATTGGGTTATTTTCTCCTTTTGCTGTTACAAACAGTGCTGTAACACCCACGCTTGTGCATACCTTTTTTCATTATGTTCTCTTTGAGGTGCATCGATTGGAACAGGGCTGCAATACCGGGGTAAGTGCATATGTAATTCGCTACATATTATAAAACCCCTTTTCACTGAGGAATTTTGTAGATTGATTTTATACAGCAACCTTGCTAAATTCTCTTGTTAATTAAAATACCTTATTGGTGGCTTCTCTTCTAAATTTTTTACTTATACAATGTCCTCAAATAATAATGACAGTTCCACGTCTCATTTTACATATTTATATCATTTCTTTTTCTCGCTATTGTTCGTTCTAGCACATGCAATAAAATATTGACTAGAGGTATTGAACGCCAACTACTTCTGCTCTTTATCTTAAAGAAAAGGCTTTCGACATTTTGCCATTACGTAAGATATTTGTTTTTAAAAAGTTTTTAAAAATGCTCTTCGTTAGGTTACGAAAGTTCCCTCCTCCTTATAGTTTGCTAAGAGATTTTATCATGATTATAAATGAAATTTTATCAAACGTTTTTTCTGTGTCTTAATCCCTTCATATATTATTGTAGTGAATTTCATAAATCACTTTTCTAATTTTAAACTAACCTTTTAATCCCAGGATTAGATCGTATTGGTCATGATGCGTTCGTCTTGTTGTATATTGCTTGATTTCATCTGTTCTCTGAGCTTTTTTGCATTTACACTCATGAGTGAGATTGATCTACGATGTTACTTTTTCATACTTTTCTTATCAGATTTTTGGTACTAAAGTCATGCCGACCTCACAAAGTGAATTGGGTGTTTTTTTTCTTTATTTTATATTATCTGTCACTTAGAGTAATTCTTTCTTCCTGAATATTTGCTAGAACCGCTGGAGAAGCCAACTGGGACTGGAGTTAGAGAGAATATTTTTAAACTGCTGACTTGATCTCCTTAATCATTTTAAGACTGTTCATCTTTTCTATTTCTTCTTGATGAACTAAATTTTAAAGAAATTTTTCCCATTCATTACTTTTTGAAATGTAGTGGCATGAAGGAGTAAACATATTTTCTTATCCATTTAATGTCAGCAGTGTATGTTCCCTTTTTATTTTCTAGTATAATTCTCTGGGGCCTTTGTTCTCTTTTTCTTAATAAATCTTAGCAAAGGTTTTCTCTTCATGTAACCTTTTCAAAGAAACAGCATTTGGTTTCATTGATCTTTTCTAAGGCAAGTTACATTTATCATTACATTTCCTTCATCAGTCCTTCCACTGTCTCTGGATAAATTCTGCTGTGTTCATGAAGAGAAACTGGATGCTTTCCTCATTATTTCACAGACTTTCTCTTTTTTTCTAATGTTAATACTTAGGCTAATAGAGTACTGTTTTGGCTGTCCCACAAGTTTCATATGTAATATTTGTATTATTTTTCATGTCTAAATTTTTTTCCATTACAATTCTTCAGGGACCAATGAGTGGTTTAGAAGTTTATTTTTAACGTTGAAACGTCTGATTTTCTCCAGGTGTTTGTTGTTGCTGTTTTATAAATGTTCTCTAGCATAATTGCATTGTGGTCACGTAGGATGCCAATCTTTGTAAACTTGATGCCGGTGGCTTTAGAACCTAGAAAATGGTCGACTTTCACAGGCATTCTAGATGTTTGAAAGGGAGGTGTTTTCTCTAATTTTGAGGTGTATTATTATACATCGTCTATGTACTTATTAATATTTGGGTTGCTTGATTTATCCATCATAGTTCCTCAGCTACAATTACCTACAGATAAGATGAATTCATATATTTCTTCTTTCAGATAAGTCAAATTTTGATTTAGGTAATTTGAAGTTAAATATTAATTTCTTACAAGTTCATTCTTATCTGTTGAGCTTTTCATCATCATTATCACTAGTAAATGTCCAGCAAAATTTATTTTCTGTAAAGACTGTTTGTCAGCTTTTAGGGGGTTAATATTCACCTGATACATATTTTTCCATTCATTAACTTTCAACCATTTAAGATCCTTACATTTTAGGTATCCCTCTTATAATCAGCATATACACAAAATTCTTTTAACTCAGTCTCATACTCTGTTCTCCTAACTGCAGAGTTTAGTCATTTACATTTATTATAGTTACTGATATACTAGATTCAAATTCATTGCTGTTATTTCAGTATATGCTTATATTTGTCCCCTTTTTTCTATTTATATGTTCCTCCTTTTTTTGCCTTGTTTCAGAGTGATTGATGTTTTCAATTGCCTCATTTCATTTTTTCTGTCCACTTTGTTTCAAAATTCTATTTTCATTCTTTTTATAGAACCCTACTGCGTGGCGGTATCATGATGTATTCAAGTGGTCACCTACTGACGAACATGCGTTGTTTTCAGTCCTTTGCTATTATACACAGCATTGCAATAAAGAGCCTTTTACCATCTCTGTTTTTAAGAGTGGTTTCTAGTCTCACATTGGCTACCCGAAATCTTCAAATATGTGCAAGTAGCTTCTAAAGACTAAACTTCAACAGCATCTTCAGCTTCCTCTTGAGCAATACTTTCTGCTTGAGTAAAGACTTCCAAAACCCTAATAATAACCAACACCCTTCCAACTCACATTTTGTTGTCCAGAATTTTAATACCATACTGTTTTTGACCAATAAATCACATATTATTAATATTATGCTGTATTGTAAATGTACATTAGATTTACTTACATATTCACCACTTTCTTTGCTTAGCATTTTTTCTTGTACAACGGGTCTTCCATCTGCTTTCATCTTGGAATTCACCATACTCCTTGAATCTGAAAATTGCTGTCCTTCCACAATTGTGGAGAATTTTTCATCCACAATTTTTAAAAATATGGCTTATTCTCCATATCTCATGGTGATACTTTATTAAGACACATGTTATGCCTTACCATTGTAGCCTCTCTGTTTCCTCTTTCATGTTTTGTTTCCCTTTATCTCTCTAAGTTGCATTCTGGAAAACATTTCTGACCTATCTACAAGTTCACTAAACTTCTCTTTAGCCATATCTTATCTGCTGGTTAATCCATCCACTGAGTTTTCATTTCATGTATTGCTTTTAAATTTTAATCTTTTTTTAAAAAATATCTTCATAGTCATTTTGTGTGATCCATTGTTTCTAGCTCATATTTTCAGATTCTCTCTGAGGACTTGTTTCTGCTGTCTATTGATACTGCTGGTTCTCACACATGGTACTGTACTTCTTTGTGGGTTTTGTAATTTGTGCTAAGAGCAGCTTTTCTCCTTGGATCATTATCCCCAGAAGTTCTTTGAATCCTGGGCTAATGTTGAATTGAGTTCATTCAAAGAGGATTTACATTTGCTTTTCACGGTAGCCTGAAGGTGCTACCAACCTGAGACCACTTTAAATAAAATTAAGCACTTGTGGTTTTTGGTGGCATCAGAGATTGTTTGAATTTAGACTGAAAATTTGTATAATATATGTGTTCTCAGGGGAATGCTTATTCTTTTCCCCAGCACTAAGTCTGGACAGGTAAGTTTCCTTGCCTTAACTTCTGCATATTAGGGTTCATTTCTGGTTCATCCTTACACTTAAAATTATAGCCTAGAACACTGGGGTCCCAGTTTTTCTTTTGCTCTTTTTTTGTTATATAAACATTTATTACTACTGTGTTTTCACCATCAAAACTTATGATCTCGGTCTTTCCTTCTTGCCTTTGTATAAGGCCAAAAGAGAGGCAATGGCTACTTTGACAACCTTAAAGCGGACTCCAGGAATGTCACCTGCAACATGACCTTTGCGACCAAATCTAGCAACCAGAACTTCATGATTTTCCTCAATAAAATTCAAACAACCATTATTGGGTACAAAGGCTGTGATTTTTTTTTTTTTTTTTTTTTTTTTTTTTGCCATTCTTGATCAGCTGGACCTTGACACACTTCCTGATGGTAGAATTTGGCTGTCTGGCTTCAACCCCTACTTTTTCCAACACAATTCCCTTTGCATGTGAAGCGCCTCTGAAAAGGTTGGCCTTCAGGGCTGTGCCCAAATAGGCTTTCTTGTACTGTTTATCGTACCACTTCTGATCTCATCGGTGACTCCGGAGCTTCGTGGCAGCACGAAGACCGCGACGCTTGCCTATCGTGCTGGCACCACAGGCCCGAGGAAAAAAGAGCTGGGGTCCCAGTCTTATGCAGGTATTTTGCATCACGAGAGTGCTCCTTAGGGTTTTCACCTGGCCTCTCACACTGAGGTACTCATCCAAGCAGAAGCTCGAGTACTCCCTTTCAACAGAAACCTTCAAAATGAAAGCTAGCTTTGCACTTGCTTCACCCCTAAGGTTTGTCATCTTGCTTTGTTTTGAGTCCCTGTGGACTTCTTACATTGGTGCCAGCCAACAATGCATTAAAAAGGAAGTTTTTATTTAACAATGTCATCATTTCAATCAGAAGCATTGAGCTGGGTGCCCAAACTGCCCTACTGCCAGGAACAGAAGTTTAGCTTTTGGTTTTGATGGAAACTCTGGTGACTGGGTGACCAAACACAAACAACCCTGTAATGGGTGGTAGAAAAGTACTCACACTCCACTTCTCCTCCGTGACAGGTCTCTTAGGTAAAAACCAAAACAGTAAGTTATTGATTTATAATAAATTACCCATTCATAATAAATTACAAAACAATAAATTACCAATTTATAATAACATTTTTGGCATGTTGTCCATCACAAGTAAAAGATATATTTTTCTAACTGCTTTTCTTGAGGAAAGAGTGGGTTGCTCTTGGGTGAAGGTTAACATAACCTGACACAACTCCTGCTGCTCAGTGGTGAACTCTTTGAGACCATTTCAAAATGTTCCAAAGAGAATAACATCCAGGTTTATAATGAGTCCTTAAAGTAACACCTTCAGTGCCAAGAATAGCTCAGAGCATTTGAATCCTGCAGTTCCCTTCTCCCCTGAGACTCAGCAGTGCAGACATTCACAACTTGAAGAGCATCACGTAGTCATCCCCCAATATGAGAACCAAATGGACAGAGCTCATGAGGCAGCTGCACTCTAATCACAACATCCTTGCGAGTTTTACTGCGAAGTACAAGCATCGAACAGAGATTAGAAAGATCTGGGCTTCAATAGCAATGAAATATTTTGGTCCAAGATTGAAGTGAGTTTTAACAAAGGAAATGGGGAAACATGCCAGTAACAAATTTGGCTAACATCAAGTGCTTTCTCCCCTTTGATAAATATTGTGCTTCAGACTCCATGAAACTACGTTCCTCAGGATGGCAGGTAGAGAAGAGAAAGGGGATATATAATGATCCTGCGGGCAGTTTCCTTCAAGAGACTAGCGAAAGCTGGTGAATTTTTCTGAAGGAGTCCTTGAGGTGTAAAACTAGCTTTGATTCATGGAAAATACCATTTACTTTCACGACAATGCCATGTCTTCTTTCTGGGAGATATGACCTATTTCAATGAGATACTAAAGATGTGATTGTACCCCATCTCACCTTCAGTCCTCACATCCACGTACAGACGCTTCTCACACTGCAGTTCTCAGAGATCATTTATGAGCCAAGCAGACTCACCAAAAAACAAAACTGAAAACAAACAAACAAACAAAAAACCAACAACCAAATCCTCAAAAAAAAAACAAAAAAAAAAAGCAAAGAACACCAACTGTTATACCTACCTTTAGGAGGCCATGATGACACCACTTTTTCCTGGGGCCTGCCTTCCATAGTGGCTTACATTTTGGCTTCACATACCAGGCTGTGACACCTTGAACAAAGTACTTAATTTTTCTCCTTGTCAGTTCACTCCTCCTCATAATTGCCCTAATGATATCGACATCATGTGACATCACCAGATTGAATGCATGTGAAAATAAAGCCTATGCAAATGTTGACTGAAGTTATCACTAGGCACTTATATATAGAATCACGGCTCAGTGAATGTTACAAATGGTCAGCAGAACACAGAATAGCAGCAATCCACACCCAGAATGAATGGACCCAAAGTATACTCCTCTGCCTCTTATACTCTTGATCCTGCTAACAAGTCCTTTTGTTACAATGTCCACACTCTGTCATGACAACAGCTTAATGCCATAGCTCTGTGGGAGTAATGAACCCTTGGATGGACTGTGTCCTTTCAGGCAGGGGATTAGCCCCCAAACCAGAAACTCCCTTGGATTCAGATGGCCCTGTTCTTCAGGAGCTCCCTTGTTCAAATGTTAATGTGTTGGGGGAAGGTATTTGTTAGCAGGGATGTGATGGGGAGAGTTTGTCATTGGAGAAAACTCATCACCAACTTTGCCCAAGACAAGTCTAAACTAGCCTGTGTAAGCACTGCACCTCATCTGAGAGTCAGGGACTCCCAACTTTTAAGCCTTGATGTCTGATACATGTGACCCCAGCACCTGGTCATAGTTCATTGAACCGTGGTGGGTGCCTTTCCCAAAGCCCACCTATGATGTGAGGTCAGGTGTCTGGGACAACTAGATCCATACTGGATGACGGTGACTGTCTGAACCAATCATGTCCTCTGTCAGGGCTTCTGAATGTGACAGACACGAGAAAAGTCCACGTATAGGTAGGAGCTGCAGTCGGTGGTGGAGAGGATGGGCTCACAACATGAAAAATGAGAGAAAGGGGACAGTGGAAGCCTGCGCTGTCCCCAAAGCTACTGGCAGGCTGCAAAAGCCACTGCTGACCCAGAATGGTGCCTCACCTTGAACATCTAAAATGACCTCTATTCCCATGCTGTTTTCAGTAGAATTGTTTCTTCAAGAAAACTGCTCTCAGATCGTGACTCTCCGTTGGCTCTCAGACTGTGTGCATTTTTTTAACCCCCTGGTCATGGTGTCCAGTTTTGCTAAACACTTTGTGAGTGTGCTGTAACAGATTGAAAATGTAAGCATGTAGGGTGTATGATACTAAAATGTGAACTGCTGAGACTTACAATGTAACAGCTTGTCAACCTTTGAAGATACTACTATTTGATACCTTCTTAGGGAAAATTTACAAATTTTAAGCTGGAAGATCAATAGAATAACTGTTTAGAAAAGCATTTAGAACTACATGGCTTCTTATACTTTTGGTATGTATGCATACATTAAGCATTGTGTACAAGTTTTTCATAATTGCTAATCCTTCAAACAGCTAATAAAATCTCAATTATGAAAGAAAGTAAGATCTAAACAGACACCTCATCAAAGAAGATACACAGATGGCAAATAAGCACATGAAAAGATTCTCAACATCACATGTCATCAGGGAAATGCAAATTAAAACAACAGTGAGATACCACTCCACACCTATCAGAACGGCCAAACACCTGGAACACTGACAGCACCAGCTTCCAGCGAGGACGTGGGGCAGAAAACATAAATGCATACTGCTAAGTGAAAGAAGCCAGATGAGGCTACATACGGTATAATTTCAGTTATATGATGTATTGGAAAAAGCAAAACTATAAGACAATAAGAGGATCAGGGGCTGCCAGGGGAGTGGGGCAGGGAGGGGTGGAGAGGTGGAGCACAGGGGGCTCTCGGGCAGTGAGACTACTGTCTATGATAATATAGTACGTGTGACGGTGAGTACATGACATCCATTTGTTCAAATGCACAGAACTTTATCACACAGTGAACTATATTGTACGTACATTTCAAAAGTGTTCAGTAGGTTGGGGGATCCCAGGAAAGACTATAACAGGAGACTCCAATTACATTACAGTGTGTGAAACCAGGGCACTTAAGGGGGTGGGGAAAGGTTTGATCAGATAACTTCGGAAATGAATGCAATCGATAAACCTCTTAAATACTGTGCCCTAGTTGAAAAACTGGTTCCCATAGGGGTACAGGTTAACATTTCTGATATTTCTATGCATATATACTAGAATGAACAATTAAGTGGTGGATGGCAGCTGCTGGCAGCTAGGCTTCTTACTGTCAGAACGAAGTTACAGATCAGCAAGGGGAGGAGGTTAGTGTGATCCACATGGTAATGGATTAGAGTTGGAGACATCAGTAGGAAATCACGTTGAATTTAGTATAGCTACTGATGGCCATATGTATAAATGATCGTGTCTCTCTATATATTTGTATATGTGTATATTTCTATGTTTGTCTATGTATGTGTGTTTGTACATACTCGTATACACTGACATATATCGGCTAGTAAACACACGCTCGTTTTTTCTTGCTTTATCTGCTGAGAGGCCTAGAAGCGATGACACTCCAGTATCAATGAGTGCACCTGGTACCTAGATCTTGGGCTCCAATCAAAGGAAATAGGGCTCCTTGGAGAAATGGCTGATTCTAGGACTGGGGCAGGAAATACCTGAGATGAGCCTGGAAAATCTTGTAGTGCCACAAAGTAAGGACATGTGCTGAAACCACAATATCAACAAATAACAACAAATCGGTACCAATAAATGATGAATAACTTGATACATGCAGAAGATGGGACAAACCTCCCATGTAGAAGAATTCCAAATCAATTATGTAGCTATTCCTCCCTAAAGGAGGGGCAGCAGAGCCCCCCACTCCTTAAGTGCAGGCAGCACATAGTGACGCCCTTCCAAAGAGGACAGTGTGGAGGAGAGGAAAGAAGAGTCACTTCCCAAGGGAGAAACCTGACAGACACGACCTCAGGCAGGTGATGACGGTGAAACAACAGTGATAAGTCACATTGCGGGCATGAATCCTTGACGTCATGTGATGAGAAGGGCACTTGACTTCAATGGGCTTCTTCCCAAGAACCTACAATCCCAGTCTAATCATGAGAAAATCACCAGGTAAGTTCCAGGTGTGCGTCCTACAATATACCTGACCAGTCCTCAAAACCATCCAAGTCATCAAATACAAAGCCCGAGAAACTGTCGCTGCTCAGAGGAGACTAAGGAGACATGATAAATGTCATGTGATATAGTGGACAGAAACCTCAACTAGAGAAAAGACATTAGGCAGAAACCAAGGAAATTTGAATAAACTATAAACTTTAGGTAACATATCAACATTGGTTCATTAATTGTAACAAATTACCACACCAATGTAAGATGTCAGTGATGGGAAACTGTTGTTGGGTGGAGTGGGGGCTGTTTTACAACCGGAAGCAATCTAGCTGATGTTTATGAAAATGACTATTGGCCACAGACACAGAAATAAATTTTTTCCACTGGAAGTACAATTGATTTCCTTCCCACCGTGGAAGAAGTCAGTTTTGCCTCTATCTATTAAGCAAATTCAGGGTGATATTCTGTATTGCCTTTCTATGTCTGCTCTTCGGAGTTTTCTTTTTAATCATTTGTAGCCTATTGTTGTTTTTCAGATTAAATAGGGAGCAAAATACACTCTGATGAGTATTCCTTGGTAAGAGAGTAATTATTGTACACTTAAAAATGTTATCCTTTAATAATTCTATAACACATTATAGTATACTAAACAATTGGTTTAATATAACTGAAACATAAAGCTTATTCACGAGAGTCTGTATGCTAAGTTGTATACAGAACATGGATGTCATTATGTAGATGATGAGAAATTGTTTTAAAAAGTATGGATGCAGGCAGTGGCAGGGACATATTTGTGTTTGGTAGAGCTCTATGTCAGCTTCACAGAGAAGAACCCAAAGGGGACCAGGCTGGAGGCAGGGCAGCCAGTTAAGAGAGCCCTTCCAGTGTCCAGGTGAGAGCTAACAAAGGCTACATTTGAACAGTTGTGCATCAAAGGTGAGGAATGTTTGCAGGACCTTTAGGTGAGGATGTGCAGAGTGAGGAAGAGAGAAAAGGCCTCAGTGAGCCCCAGGTTTCTGACTGGTAAGCAGCTGGAATCTACTAGAAATGTAGAAGCAGCAGTGTCTGGGGGTGAGGGTGGGGAGTGGGGGAGGCAAGTGATGAGTTCCACTTCAGACAGGCTTCATTTGAGGTGGTTTGGGACTCCAGGTGGAGCAGTCTCAAGTAGAGAGAGAGGTCAGAGATATATTCGCATTTAGGAGATGAGGGGTTGAGACCAAAAGAATGGGTCCGACTGCCCAGGGAGAATGAAAATGGTGGGCCAAGCCACCTTCCTTTAAACACCAATGTTTAAGAGGCAGGTGGAAAAAGTGGAAGCTGTGAAGGAAAGCAAGAAAGTATAAATGGAGAAGAGGAGACAAGAAGAGAGGAGTTCCATAAAAATAGGGGTCAGTGCAAAAGTACACAGGTGAAATAATAAATGACTTTATTTTATTAAAAAATAAAACAGTACTCTTTACAATAGCATTTAAAAATAAAATCTAGGAGTAAATCTAATTAAGGATGTGTAAAATTTTTACCCTGAAAACTGCAAGTGTTGTTGAGAGGAATTAAAGAAGACACAAATAGGTAGAGAGATATACCATATACATGGATTAGAAGACTCAAAATTTTAAGATGTTTATTTGCTCTAAATTTATCTATAGTTCCAATGAAATGCTTATCAAAATTCCAGCTTTCTTGGAAGAAACAGAAAAGCTAATTCTAAAATTTTTATGGAAATTTAGAGGACTTAGAAATGCCAAATGTTTTTAACAAGTAGTGCTGGAAATACTGGATATCCTTATGGCAAAGAGTAACCTCAAAAACACCTTTAAAAAATAATTTGAGATGAATCAAAACTCTATCTGAAAAACACCAGAAACATATAGCTTCTATTAATAGAAGAAAATACAAGAGAAATTCTTTATCACCTTCAGTTACATATAGATTTTTGATACAAGATAGAAAAAGGACTAACCATAAAAGAAAAATAACTGATAAATTGGACTTCATGATAATTAAAATTTTCTGCCCATCAAAAGAAAGTGAGCAGACAAAGCACAGATAGGGAAGAACTATTTGCAGGACATATATTTGATAAAATACTTGTATTCAGGATATATTATTGATAAATAAATTAACAACAAGATAAACAATCTGATTTTTAAAATGGACAAAAACTTGGACAGGTAGTTCACAAAAGATAATATGCAAATGATCATTACGTACAAGAAAATATGCTCATATCATTAATTGTCCGAGAAATGCAAATTAAGACCATGATGAGATACTATCACACACCCACTAGAATGGTAAAATACAAAAACCATTGACAATAGAGAATGTCAGTGAGGATGTGGAGCCACTGAGGCTCTCATCATCGTATATGGTGATGGAAGAGTCCAAAGGTACAACCGGTTTGGAAAACTGTCTGGCTGTTTCTAGTAAAGTTAGACATACAACTAGCTGTGACCCAGTAATTCCACTCCTAGGTATTTGCCCAAGAGAAATAAAAACAATTGTTTGCAAAAAGACTAGCCCCAAAATATTCTTAAGTACCTTATTCATTGATTTCAAACTGAAAACAGCTGAAATGTCTATCAAAAAAAAACATTTTAAAATCGTGACATATTCACACAATGAAATGCACAATATAATACAGTTTATAAGATGCCATTTATGAAGTTTCAGAACAGACAAAACTAACCTGTGACAAGACAACCAAGATGGTGCACTAGGTAAATGCTGTGTTTACCTTCTCTCACAACCACATCAAAATTACAACTGATCTACAAAACAACCATTATTGAGAATCGCCTAAAATCAAGGAGTACTGAAGTCTCTCAACTAAAGACTTGCAGAAGAAGCCACCTCCAGACTGGTAGGAAGGTCAGAGATGCAACATGGGTTGGTCCCACCTCCGTGTATTACCATTAAAGATCGGGGGCATTTCAGCTGTGGGGGTCTCCCTATCCCCTAAAGGAGAGAGAGATCCCAGCCCCACCCCAGCTCAGGGTTCCAGTGCCCGAGAGAGGTTTCCAAAATTTTTGGTTGTGAAAACCAGCAGAGATTGTGACTGAGTGAGACTGAGTGTGGCTGCACTCCAAGGCACTCCTCTTAAAGAGACCGCTCACGGACTTACCCACCATCGGAATCACTCACTCTGAGCTCCAGCACTGGGGCAGCAGCTAGAGAGGCAGCAGGGACAAATGGGAGGGAATTGAATTGTCTGGCTTGGGCAGGGGCTGCAGAGGTGGCTTTCTTCTGGACAGGGAAGCTGGCAGAGACCTTTGTTTCTTTGTTGAGCCCTCCACCTTCCCAGTGTGTGAACACAGGTGGCTGCCGTTTCTGAGTCTTCACTTTTAGTTCACCCCACCCTGGTGATTTGAGACCTGGCCCCGCCCAACTTTCGGGCACACCTAGGCCACTTTCAGTGGCTTTTTCTATGCAGACCACCTGCCTTGGCTCAAGCTGCAGACTTTCCTAGAGCCTCTCAAAGGTTCACGGAACCCAGACAAGCAGCATCTGGCTCGAGCGGGTCCTGTACCTCTGGCTGAGCAGCCCTAAGGCGGCACTAGTGGCAGCCAGCCTAGGTTGGCCGCTAAGCCTCTCAAAGCACTTCCAAGCACAACATGGGCGGCAGCCATCTGCGGATTTCTTTCTGACTCCCACTTGGTGGCCCTGGGTGGGGCACGGGCTGTGGCTGAAGTAGACCAACAGCGGACCCCCTCCAAGGTTGTCCTAGGGCTGGCGCCCCCAGTGGCCAGCTTCAGAATGATCCTGGCCAAGTATGACACACCCAAGGGACAGATTGGGCAGGCACCAGAATCCTGCTGAGGCAGAGCCTGCTCTGTAGGGTCAGCCCCTGCACAACGACTCTTCCACTGTAGTCACGGCCAGTCCTCACAACCAGTGAGCACAAGGGTCAGTCCCTCACATTGATGTGTAGTTATCAACCGAGGCTCAACTATAAGAGGAGGGCACACACGACCCACACAGGGGACACACCTGGAACACGTGGTTCAGCTGACCAGAAAGAGTGCGCCACTGAACCCCACAGCACACCTATTACATAAGGCCACTCAACTAAGACTAGAAGATATAGCAGCCCTACCTAATACGTAGAAACAAATACAGAGAGGCAGCCAAAATGGAGAGACAAAGAAACAGAACAGAACAAAGCTCCAGAAACTAAGTGAAACAGAGATAAGCAATCTATCAGACACAGAGTTTCAAACACTGGTTATAAGCATGCTCAATGATCTCAGGGAGAAGTTCAACAGAGAGATAGGAAGCATAAAAATGGAGAAGGAAACCATAAAAAAGGACCAGTCAGAAGTAAAGAATACAATAATGGAAATGAAGAATATATTACAAGGAATCAACAGTAGATTAAATAAAGCAAAAGATTCAACCAGCAATGTAGAAGATAATGTAGCAGAAAACACCCACCCAGAACAGCAGAAAGAAAAAAGAATCCCCCCCAAAAAAATTAAGGAGGATTTAAGGGGCCTCCAGGACAATAACAAGCATACCAACATTCACATTATAGGGAGAAGAAGGAGAAGAGAGAGAGTGGGGTGTTGAAAACCTATTTGAAGAAATAACAACTGAAAACTTCCCTAACTTGATAAAGGAAATAGACAGAGAGTCCCAAACAAGATAAACCCAAAGAGTCCAACACCAAGACACATCATAATCAAAATGCCAAAGGTTAAATACAAAGAGAGGATCTTAAAAGCAGCAAAGGAAAAGCATTTATTTACCTACAAGGGAGCCCCCATAAGACTGTCAGCTGATTTCTCAGCAGGAACTTTGCAGGCAAGAAGGGAGTGGCAGGAAATATTCCAAATGATGAAAAGCAATGACATACAACCAAGATTGCTCTAGCCATCAAGGCTGTCATTTAGAATTGAAGGACAGATAAGGAGCTTCCCAGATAAGAAAAACCTGAAGGAGTTTATCACCACCAAACCAGTATTACAAGGAATCTTAGAGGGACTTCTTTAAGATGGCAGGGGGGTTAAAGATGGGTGAAAGGGGAAGGGATTAAAAAATACAAATTGGTTGTTATACAGCAGTCATGGGGATGTAGGGTATAGTATGAGGAATATAGTCAATAATACTGTAATAACGAGGTATGTGCCAGATAGGTACTAGATCTATCAGGGCGATAGATAGGAATGTGGTTGGGGGCAGAGTAAAAAAGGTGAAGGCAATAAGAAATACAAATTGATAGTTAATACAGTATGGGGAATATAATCAACAATGTTGTAAAGACCATGTAAGGTGCCAGATGGACACTGGAATTATCAGGGGGACCACGTCATAGACTGTGTAGATACCTGACCAATGTGCTACACACCTGAAGAGCTGAAGTAGAATAACATTGACTGTCAACTATAACTAAAATATAGGTATATATAGTCACAGGATGTGGAGTACAACATAGGGAAGATAGTTGATGGTATTGTAACAGCTATATAAAATGTCAGAGGGGTAGTAGCATGGGGGTGTGGGTTATCACTTTATGAGGGGTTTGAATGTCTATTATGTTGCTTTGTACATCAGAAACTAATATAAATAAATAAAGTTAAAAGAATCCATCACATTAAAAAAACCCACTAATCTGTGGCAATAGATGTCAGAAAATGTTGCCTTTGGGTTGAGGGATGGTAGGTTGACTAGAAAGATGCATGAAAGGACTTTCTACATTGGCAGAAAGGTTCTATATCTTGCTGTGCATGTACAATTGTCAAAATTAATTGAACTGATCACTTAAGATTTTTATTTTATTTTATTGTATGTTAATTATATCAAGGAAGCAAGGGAGGCAGACAGGAGGTCAGGCAGGCATGTAGGCAGGCACATGGTCTGGTCAGAGAATCTTGAGTAATTGTGTATGCCTAGAACATTAGTAGTGTGCAGGAAAAGGGTAGAAAGGGAGTCCTGCCCCTGTTTTTAAGGACCAAGCTGATTATGACCTTTTTTCCATAGTCAAAGAGGAAGCCTGAATGACTCTATGCAAGCTAATTACATTTGTGCCTTGATGATAGATGAGATTTAGGGAGTTAGGCATCTGCAATAACCAGAGGGATGTTACAGAAGATAATTTGGAAATTCTAGTTGGTTACAGTAGCCCATGCAATTTATTTTTAATTTCCCCAACCCAAGGGAAAAGCATTTCTCTGGTTGCTAGGGAAATTGTGTTTTTAGCAGTTACATATTGGTTCTTAATTTTAAGTTGGGGGAAAGAAAAGTCTTGGGAAAATAAGAAAACTTTGTAAACCAGTACTGGTATGTCATGCTGGGAGTGTATAGTGACTAAAATGTGGCTATTTTTCACGTAATATATTCATAGGTCCCTATCTCCATAGCAACAATGATGCTAGACAATGCTGGGTCAGTAGTGGAGGACTCCTGCTGACGGAAGCCAGTGCAGGAAGCCCTGTTAAGGACTGGAGGCAGGTGTTAGAACAGATGGATACACTAGTAGCCACTGGAACTGCCAGGGCATGGGGTGAAGAGCTAAGGCAGAGGGTACTCTGACAGGAACATAGGATTTCTGCCAGCCAATCAGGATCATGTTACTATTGGGCAAAATCCTGCACCCCCTCAGCATTAGGCTAAAGTTTAGTGTGGTTTCTTGGGCATAGTCAACTTAAAGCACAAGTTCATCAGATGAAAGACATCATGGTAGCAGTAAAAGAAGAATCCCGAATTGCACTCTGGCTTTGAAGCCATCCAGTTACTGGAGCAACAAGGGTAGCTTTGGGGCTCTAGTATCCCCATAATTTTCATCAGTGCCCATTTAAATCTATGACAAAGGAGGCAAGAACATACAGTGAGGTAAAGACAGTCTATTCAGTAAATGGTGTTGGGAAACTGGACAGATACATGCAAAAAAGTGAAACTGGGCCACTTTATACCATATACAAAAATAAGCTTAAAACAGATTAAAGACTTAAATGTAAGACCCCAAATCATAAAACTTCTAGAAGAAAACATAGGCAGTAAACTTTGTAACATTGCTCTTAGTAATATTTTTTCTGATATGTCTCCTCAGGCAAGGGACACAGAGAAATAAATGGGACCACATCAAACTAAAAATTTTTACACAGCAAAGGAAACCATGAACAAAACATAAAGACAACCAACTGAATGAGAGAAGATATTTGCCAGTCATATATCTGATAAGGTGTTAATATCCAAAATACATGAAGAACTCATACAACTCAACACCAAAAAACCAAAGAATCCAATTTAAAAAATGGACAGAGGACCTGAACAGACATTTCTCCAAAGAGGACATACACATGGCCAGTAGACATATGAAAAGACGCTCAACATCACTGATCATCAGAAAAATGCAAATTAAACTACGATGAGATACCACCTCACTCCTGTCAGAATGACTGTCTTCAATAAGTCAACAAGCAACAAGTGTTGGTGAGGATGTGGAGAAAAGGTCCCTCGTGCAGTGTTAGTGGGATTGCAAATTAGTGCAGCCTCTATGAAAAACAGTATGGAGGTTCCTCAAAAAATTAAAAACAGAACTACCTTATGACCCAGCAATCCCATTTCTGGGTATTTATCTGAAGAAATGCAAAACACTAATTCAAAAAGATATATACATCCCTATGTTTACTGCAGTGCTATTTTCAATAGCCAAGATATGGAAGCAAGCTAAACGCCCATCAATAGATGAATGGATAAAGGAGATGTGGTTCATACGTATGTACAATGGAATATTATTACTCAGCCATAAAAAAAAACACATCTTGCCATTTGTGACAACATCAATGGACCTAGAGGGTATTATGCTAAGTGAAATAAGTCAGCCAGAGAAAGACAAATACCATATGATCTCACTTATATGTGGAATCTAAAGAACAAAATAAACAAACAAACAAAACAGAAACAGACTTAGAGGTTCAGAGAACAAACTGATGATTGCAGATGGGAGTGGGGTTGGGGCGCTGGGTGAAAAGGTGACGGGATTAGGAAGTATAAATTGGTAGTCACGAAATAGCCACAGGAAATTAATATAAACTCATACTGAATGTCAATTGTAACTGAAAAAATAGACACAGTTTAGTGCCCCTCCCCCACTGCAGGCCAGATGGCAGCCTTCAGAAATTCTCTAGAACAGCAAATTCATCATTTTTTCTGCCACATCACACATGATGGATGAAACCCACGCACTTGACAGAATTTAGTGGATGCCCTTAGGTTTTGATGGAACAGAAAAAAAAAACCACCCCAAAACCCCCAAAACAAAAGCACCCAAAAAATGTTGTATGAGGAAATAAGGCCTGCAACGATGCCATCATTAGCACTGCCCTGGCCACCTCAGGGAAGGACTGTCACTGGGGCGTGGGTGGGGCTGCCGGGTGCCTTCTGCCTCTCCACCCTGTCCCTCCCACTCGTGACGTATTTTGAATGCAGGAAAGTTACTTTGAATTTGTTGTCATCTCAAATCAACTCTAGTTCATTGCTCACATCAAATCACCCGCAGATCCCATCACTGAGCCGGAAGCAGCTCCTGTCCCCACTGGAACCTGCTGGTCACTCCTGCTCCTTTGAGCCACCGAGCTCGCTACTCTAGCCTCAGTTCCACACCACGAAAACGGCTCGCAGCTCAAGGACGTGGAGGAGGGACGCCCCGTTCCCCCGATTTGAGTGGCGTTGATCTGAGGGGAGAAAGAGCTTCAGTCTGTGGCCCCCCACCCCACCCGCAGCCTGGTGACTGTTGGTGCCCATCTGAACATGTGCAGAAGATGGAGACTGGTGGACGTGACCTTCCTACACGCCTTCCCCCAACGCGGCGGAGAGAGAGCAAGGGCAGCCTCCCCCACAGTGCCCTCCACACCTCACCTCCGGAGTGCTTGCCACACACCTGAAGGAGTGCCCGGTGCTCCCTGCAGCCCTGGCGACACAGCAGCCATTTTTAGACTAGAGGGAGGGAGAAGCCGCCCTAGGAGAATCAGAACCTTCCAGTGGCATGCTGAGGATCAGGGCCCCAGATTTACTTGGAGACAGCACGCTGTCCCCACCCACCCATTATTTTATTCTGAGAGTCGCTGCTCGAGGGGGGGGGGCAGCATGGGAGCCACAGTTTTTAAAACTGTGCTCTTATCTGGAAAACTGAAATTGGGATTATGTGGAGATTATCACCAGAGCAGTGCCCAAGTCAGCGCTGTTTCCAAAGAGTGCTGAGGACTAGACATCCAGGGGAGTGGAAAGGGCACTGCACTCCAACCAAGACGACGCCTGTTTGCTGTGGCCTTGAGAAGACGATTCCAACAGTCGCGTGTTTGCTGTGACCTTGCGAAGACGATTCCAACAGTATGACTCAGATTAGAATATGAGAATCGCTATCACCCTCTTCACCACTCACTGTCACCATCTCTTGCAGGAAAATTGTCCCAACAACCCCATGACTGTATCACTGATGTTACCTGAAAAAGGGCTACACCCAGAGTAGAATTAAACTTGAGTTTAATGCATTTAGGACATTTTTCCCTCAAGGCCCACGTAGAAAACAAGTCTTTATTTGTTTTTCCAGGGTTAAAATATCCTCGGTGCTGCCCTCCCAGGAAGAGAAAGGGGGTATTTTGAAAGATGGAAACAGTGTGGTTTGGGGGACCTCAGGACCTGGCGCTCTTTGAGACTGTGGGTTTGACGAGACAGATACATTTAGTTTGGATACTAAATTAAGTGGAGGGGAGGCCATATGGTGGAAGCTGGGCAGAGGAATAAATCAAATCAAATAATAAGGCAAGCAGTTATCCATGTGAAATGGGCTTACAACCCTGGATATTAACGAGGCTCTTACTTTAAATGGATATGTTTAATCAAGCAACGTTGGTCCATACGGGCAGCTGGAGGAATTATGGTGATTGTGTTGGGTCTGAGCCAAAGAGATGTTTGACTGTGTTATCTTGTGCGAACAGAAGTGGCTACCGGAGTGAGGGGAGCCCCGAGACAGAGGTGTCAACATGCTTCCTTGGTCTCTCTGTGCCATTGCTGCACACCCAGGTCCTGGAACTGCCTTGCCTGCATTTGCATCCTGAGACCTAGGAGAGTAGGAGGCTGGGCTGGAACAGCCTCAGGGGAGGAGAGGACTAGCCGAGTGACAGGGACAGGCCACCCGAGGTGGGTCGTGCTGCTGCGTCCTCCTACTTGCGTTTGTCTGCCTCCTTCATAAATAGCAGGGGGTGCAAAACTGGGTAAGTCATAGTGCCTAAAGCCCCCAACCCACTATCAGAGGAACTGGCTGATACGTGGTAATACTTACACCTTTGTGCTTGCCGCATGAGTGCTGGAGACAGTGAGTGCTTCCCAGCGGCGCTGTTTTAGTGGGAAACAGCTGAACAACTTTCTGGGATCTCCTTCTCAGAAAAAATAAGCTAGAATGGCATTTTAGAATCTTGTCTTTGACAATATGACACAAACCGATAAAATATAACATTCAAATAAAATAATAAAATATGCTATGCTGTTAACATGCATTTTATATGGCACTAGGTAATAAGAGAAACGTATTTTCCTGGTGATTTTGACCACTTGTCCTGGGAACCAGGAACAGGCAGGTTGCAGCAGGGTCCCAGGGGTGGTGGTTTCTGACACCAGGCAGCTCATGTGCCCCAGGTGATGGAGAGTGTGCACCCCACCCCTCTTTGCCACAAAATCTCTTCAGATGCTTCCAGGAGGGCTGGTCCTGGAAGTTGAATGGAGAACTTTGAGAGGCTGGAGTGGGACCGACACAGAGATCTAATCCTGGTTGGATCGAGGAGACATGTGGGGAGCGGTTGTAGATGCAGACAGACCCCTGGGATATGAAACAGCGAAAGGAATTTCAGAGATGAGAGCAGGTGTGAGTGACAGGTTCCCATCCTGCTCCTCCAGTTCAGCTAGTCTTTAAAAACAATTCCATAGAGATTTTCCTTGGGCAAATCACAGGAGTGGGGTCTTGATGGAATCTTAGATTTTTTTAAAGTCAAAATGACTTTAAAGATTATCCATTTCAGTCCCTTCTTTTTATAGATGGGGGTACTGAGGCCCAGAATAGTGGAGAATCCTGCGTATATTTGGAAGGAACAAAATAGTGCATTTAGTCCCCAATATCAGAGGGCAAAATTCATTAACATCTGAGTATGCTCCCCTCTGTCCCCAAGGCAAAGATGGCGACAGCTTTGCTCTCCCTGTGTCCTGGTCCATGTCTCCTCCGCAGCCCAGGGGCTTCTGGTGGCTTATTAAAAATGACTGCAAATCCTTGGACAAATCCCACTGTGGGGAGCTGGGTTTATGTCCCCTGCCCTCGAATGTGAGTGGGCCTGTGACTCTTTTAATCTGTACAATGGCAGGAGTGGCCAGATCATGAAACGTGATGCTGTTTTCACTTGGTCAATGGGGACATTTGATTTTGGAGCCCTGAGGGAAGCCCAGGCCCCAAGGGGTCCATGTCTCAGTTCTCCTGTCAACATCCCCCCCCTCATTGAGCCGAAGTCTCCAGTCACCCAGCCTGGGTGCCAGGGGTGCAGGAAGCTTCCAGCACAGAAACTTTCAGTAAGAGAAGATGGCTATTGATATTTCCAGGCCTAGCCACGGAAGTCTCCCAGGTGAGACCCGGACATCAGGGGCAGAGACGAGCTATGTCTCGGCACCCGGTTGGTATTCCTGGATCACAGCACTGGAAGGAAGCACCTAGAACTGGTGTTTGACACCCGACATTTTGGGATGAGCAGCCATAGTAAGTGGGCCCTCAAGGTAACACTCCCTAAACACCATCATAGAGCTGGGCTCAGCACTTCGGGAGCTGGAGGGAACTTTGTACTTCGAAGAATCACAGATAAATTCTACACAGCCAAGAGAAGAGGGAAGTGACTCTCAGCCTTTCCCTAAGTGCTTTCATTGCTGTGCGAATATTCTCACATTTGGTCATCCTAATGGCCGCATAAGAGGATGACTCTACAGAGGGGCAAGTCAACTCTTAGGAAGATCAAGTCCCAATTGTCCATCGCGGCACAGTGAGCATTGCCAGAACCCAGGTCACACCGGGCCTGGTAACACTCAGTATTACTCAACCTGACTGGTTTCCTGCCCATTTGGTGGGCTCTGCCATTGTTTTACCTTGTATTTATGTTTGAGGAATTGCAACCAACCCAAAAGCCCAAGAGTGCATTATGTTATACCACTTCTGTTAAAAAAAGGCATCTAAGTTGCAAAAGATAAATTCAAAGGACTTGCAATTGCAAAAAAAAATAAATAAATACAAAAGTGTTGATAAAAAACTGGAACAGAATTCTATGTAGGCCTACCTACATGTGTATGGCTGGTGATACGGACTGAACTGTGTCCCCTCAAAATATATATGTTGAAGTCCTAACCTCCAGGACCTCAGAATGTGACTGTATTTGGAGACAGGTTGTGGGGACAGAGCCCCAGAGAGCAGTTTCCAGGCTCTTGGCCTCATGTGGAGAGGTGCTGGCTAGGGTAGTAGATGGCCGTCAGCTGTAACCGTTGAGCCATTGGCCACTGATATAACTGCCGCGGCTACGGAGGGAAGCTGAGGAGAGTGGAGGAGACTGAAGGAGAGTGGAGGAGAGTGGAGGAGAGTGGAGGAGAGTGGAGGAGAGTGGAGGAGAGTGGAGGAGAGTGGAGGAGAGTGAAGGAGAGTGAAGGAGAGTCGAGGAGAGTCGAGGAGAGTCGGTCAGTTGGCAGCAAAGTGGACAGCAGGTCACACATCGTGTGAACCCAGCCTCCAGTGAGACTAAAGTGATATGACTCCCCTACCTATGGCTCGGTGGATGTTCCTTTTTGGCCTCACCATGTCCTGTGCTCTTATGTGGGGAGCAGGAGATGAGACCCCGCAGGCCGCCCCGCATGACAAATGGCACAGCGAGCAGGGTACGGTGCTGGCTGAAACTCACCGAAGGATGGTGGGGCAGTTTATGCGTACAAAAGTTCAGCTTCAGGAGGCCCGCGAGGAGTGACACCGGGAATGGGAGGCGCGGTCTGCCTGGGAGACTCAAGCCTCCAGTTGGCACACCACCCTCTTGGCCATGGAAGGCGTTGCCTTCATTTTGGTGATCTGCTGAGGCCTTAGGCTCCGAGACTGTGGACGTCTTACACGGAGGCCTCCACCCACTCAGACACCTGGCACGATGAGCAGGATTCCGACCAGGTAGGAATGGAGTCTGAGTCTGGGCAGGAGGACGTGTGGCCCCCACACAGTGTGTGGTGCTCGGTGGCCACTGTTCTCAGGACCCCCGAGGAGAGGTGGGAGGACATGGACGGCTCTCCGGCCAGCGTGGAGAGGGCCCTGCATGTTCTGGCTGAGCGGTTGCTGGAGGAGGAGAAGGCTACAGCCGGCCGCGTGGGCTGGATGTTCCTCAGGGCCTTGAGTCTTAACACGGAAAATGCGCTTAATGAAATGGCTCAGGTGCCGGACCAGGTGTCCCAATTGGAAGCGCTAGAAGCTCGGGTCCGCCTGTTAGAAGAGGGGCCCCACAGTGGAGACTCTGAGGCAGAGGCAGAGGAAGCGAGTGGAGACAGTTTAGCTCCCAACCCTCACTCCTGGTACATCTTGAAGCAAAGGGTAAACCGAGAGCAACCTTCGGCCCCGGGGGCGTTGCTGCCGGCAACCCAGCAGTGACTGAGTTCACAACCTACACTCCTTACACTCCCACTGAGTTGCAGGAGCTGGGGGGGCGGTGCTGACAGCGCCCTGGAGAGCCAGTCTCGGCTTGGCTACTACGTTTATGGGACGAGGGAGCAGACAACTTTCTCTGCTCCCCAGGCGAGATGGAAAAGCTAGCCTTCGTGACAGTGCATCCATCCTTGCGACAAAGGTTACAGACTGCCATAGGTTGGCCCAAAACCAGGGCAACCACACTCCAATGGAGTGGCTCACTGCTGCGGTACGCACAGTATGGGGACAGGCTGGCGAGCTGCTAGACACTGTGAGTCAATGGCAGTCGTATACGGAACTTACTCAAATCATCTGTGAAATGGGTATGAGACATGCTATTTTTAACCTTAACATGCGGGGGCCGGATGATGAGCTTTTTACAGCCAGCATGAGAGATCTGGTTTTGGATACTGCACCTGCGCGTGCTTTTGGATCCTTGGTTGCTCTTCTTACGCCCTATGTGGGGCGACGGATCCATGAAGTTACAACTGCCATGGCCATCCTAGGGGATGTTGAAAGCCGGAGGTGAAGGAAGTTAAGACAGGAGGTCCGAGCAGTTGAGACCTGGAAGCCCAAACCAAAGGTAAAGGGGCGAGGTCGCGGGCCTCAGAGAGTAACACACGCACAGATGTGGTGTGATCTCGTGGCAGCAGGGGTCGATCAGGAGAAAATAGACCGACAACCCAATGCACTCTTGTTGGAACTTTGGAAACAGTTGCGTCCAGAACAACAATTCTGGAGAAGCTTAAAGCAGAAGTCTGGGAAAGCATGACCCGTGTCCCTCCAGGACTTCATGCAGCCGCTTGAGGCCGACTCCTTTCAGCTTGATTAGGGGTGGGGCCAAGGTACCCGGTCAGAGGGGACGAGCAGGGACTGGAGGCCCCACGTGGAACTGTCCGTACACTGCTCCCCTTCGAATGTGCAGAGTGTTTTGGCCCTAGTTGACACTGGCGCAGACTGCAGTCTCGTTTATGGGAACCCAGAACTGTTCCCTGGACCAGCAATCTGCATTGATGGCTAAGGGGGAAAGACTGTGACTGTGAAAGCCGTTTCCTTACCACTGGGTATAGGAAGGCTTCCCCCTCATACCTACAAGGTGTATGTCTCCCCTGTTCCGGAGTATATTCTAGGGGAGGACGTGCTACATGGCCTCAGCTTACAGACGTCAGTAGGAGAGTTCCGTCTCCGGATCCGGGTGGTGAAAGCGGTGACACGCGGGCATGCTCACCACCCTCCTCAAGTGTTGCCACAGCCCTGGCGCGTGGTTACAGTGCGACAGTACCGCCTGCCAGGAGGACAGGAGGAGATTGGTCGTACAATATTGGAATTGGAGAAGGCACATATTGTGAGGCCAACGCACAGTCCCTTTAACTCCCCAGTATGGCCTGTCAAGAAGCCAGATGGGACCTGGCGAATGACTGTGGACTATAGGGAGTTAAATAAGGTGACACCACCCTTGCACGCTTCAGTGCCTTCAATACACGATTTAATGGATCGTCTGACTGTCCGTCCGCCTGGGGACATATCACTATGTAGTGAACTTGGCCAATGCTTTTTTCTCCATTGACATTGCACCCGAGTGTCAAGAGCAGTTGGCTTTTACTTGGGACGGGCGGCAGTGGACTTTTCAAGTCCTTCCGCAAGGATTCTTGCACAGCCCCTCTATCTGCCACGGGCTCGTGGCCCAGGACTTGGCACAGTGGGATCGTCCGTCCTCTGTGGACTTGTTTCATTATGTTGGCGATATTTTATTAACATCAGATTCTCTTTCTGATTTAGAGCAAGCAGCTCCCTCTCTTCTCCGCCACCTGAAGTCACGCGGCTGGGCGGTGAATGAGGAAAAGGTCCAATGCCCTTGCTTATCCGTCAAGTTTTTGGGTGTTGTGTGGTCAGGTAAGACAAAGGTCATACCTGAGGCGATTATTGATAAGATACAAGTCTTTCCCCTGCCGACCAACGTCTCCCAACTGCAGACATATTTGGGTCTGCTAGGATATTGGCGTGCGTTTGCACCCCATTTAGCACAAATGGCAAGGCCCTTGTACAACATGATAAAAAAGGGGGCCTCATGGGATTGGACAGAGGCTATAGAGCAAGCCTTCGTTGCCACGAAACGGGCAGTGCAGCAGGCACAGGCTCTGCAAGTAGTGGACCCCGGCCGCCCATTTGAACTTGATGTTCACGTAACCCAAGAGGGGTACGGATGGGGCCTCTGGCAACGGCAGTAGCATCTCCGGTTGCCAGTGGGATTTTGGTCCCAATTATGGAAAGGAGCAGAGGTCCGCTACTCTCTAATAGAGAAACAGCTGGCCGCTGTGTACGCAGCCCTAGTGGCCACAGAAGCCATCACAGGAACAACATGGGTATTGGTTCGAACAACCTATCCTGTCCAGGGGTGGGTCCGTACGTGGACCTAGGGACCCAAAATGGGGGTGACACAGACCACCACCCTCGCCAAGTGGGGTGCCTACTTGGAGAAACGTAGCACCCTTAGCTCAAGCCCTTTGAGCACAGAGCTACAGCAGGTCCTGGGGCCTGTGGAGCTTGTAGCCCAGGCTGAGCCAAGCGCTCTGCCTAGAGGGGAGGACTTGGAGCCCTCACCCTACAGAGGAGGACAGTCCCCAGTACCTGAGGATGCCTGGTTGACTGATGGTTCTAGCCCAGGGGCTGCAGCTGTTTGGACGGCTATTGGTGTGCAGCCCAAAACAGACACCATTTGGTTTGATACTGGGACGGCCCAGAGTAGCCAGTGGGCTGAGCTACGGGCTGTGTGGATGGTAATCAGCCATGAGCCCGGGCCCCTAGTTATTTTACTGACAGCTGGGCGGTGTTCCGGGGCCTAACGTTGTGACTCCCTACATGGAAACACCAAAACTGGTTGGTAAGACACCGTCCACTGTGGGGTCAAGCCATGTGGCAGGACCTCTGGGACCTAGGGCAGAGAAAAGAGGTGACCCTAATACATGTCACAGGTCACTCCCCTTTAGCGTCCCCAGGTAATGATGAAGCAGATGCCCTAGCACAGGTCCGATGGTTAGAACGGGCTCCTGCCACTGATGTGGCCCATTGGCTGCACAGGAAATTGCAGCACGCTGGAAGCCGAACCATGTGGCAGGTGAGCAGACGCTGGGGTCTGCCTTTGAAATGGCAGGAGATAGCAGATGCCTGCTATGACTGTGCCGTCTGTGCCCAGGACAGTCCCCAAAGGCGGAGGCTCCCCTGGGAAACACAGCAGATTACGCGAGGGAGGGTGCCCCTCACTCGCTGGCAAGTGGATTACATTGGACCCCTGCCTAAGGCCCGCAATGCGATATACGCATTCACAGCAGTGGACACTGCTACGGGGTTGATGTTTGCTTGGCCGTGTCCGGCCGCGGATCAGCGGCATACAGTCGTCGCTCTTACACGGCTGTGCGCCCTCTATGGGCGCCCCCAAGTCATTGAAAGTGACAGGGGTACCCATTTTACGGGGCAAGAGGTGCAGCGCTGGGCTGCCAGGATGGACGTGCAATGGTTGTTTCATGGTCCCTATAACCCACAAGCACTGGCTTGATTGAACGTTATAATGGCCTTTTGAAGCAAGGTCTCCGGGTGTCAAAACACCCTCCCACGATGCGTGACTGGGCCTCGCGTCTATGGGATGCCCTGAGAGTCCTGAATGAGAGACCACGGAAGGGAGGACCGGCAACAATAGAAGCTCTGCTACATCGGACGGCCGCTCCCATTCAATTACAAGTCACCACCAGCGAGACTCTGTTAAAACCAGGCTACGGCAGAAATGGCAACATGTTGCTGCCAGCACCCACATGCTTGAAAGCAGGGGAACGGCAGCAATGGACTTGGCCCTGGGGGGTCAAAAGCCCCCACTGTTGATGGTTGGGCCTGATAGCCCCATGGGGGGCCGGTTTGACTCATGATTTGCAAGTGACGCCAGGGGTGGTGGCTGAGTGGCCACCGCAAGTGACTGTAGTATATGGAGGTCCCGATAATGGGATGATTTTGCGGGGAAACTATGTGCTCTCACTATGGCCTATTATGGGGTCCCCTGTCATGTTACATGTTGAAACTTCGCAAGGGACCCCAAGCACTGCCATAAAGGTCTGGTACCACAAACCGGGAAAGGTGCCAGTGGCAGCGACCCTCCTTTCCCAGGACAAAAAGCTAGTGTGTATCCTCCCAGATGGAAGGGATGTGCCATTGTTGGTTCCTAAGACTACCGTTTCTTTTCGTCCGTAGGTGCCTGTAGGCTAATATCGCACAGGGACCCTGGCGGAAGATGCCTGTCACGTAGATTATGAGGCGAGACCCTGTCGAAGTGGAGTGTGGGGACAGAGCCCCAGAGAGCAGTTTCCAGGCTCTTGGCCTCATGTGGAGAAGTGCTGGCTCAGGTAGTAGATGGCCGTCAGCTGTAACCGTTGAGCCATTGGCCACTGATATAACTGCCGCGGCTACGGAGGGAAGCTGAGGAGAGTGGAGGAGAGTGAAGGAGAGTGGAGGAGAGTGGAGGAGAGTCGAGGAGAGTCGGTCAGTTGGCAGCAAAGCGGACAGCAGGTCACACATCGTGTGACTCCAGCCTCCAGTGAGACTATAGTGGTTTGACTCCCCCATCTATGGCTCCGTGGGTGTTCCTTTTTGGCCTAGCCATATCCTGCGTTCTTATGTGGGGAGTGGGACCTGAGACCCCGCAGGCCGCCCCGCGTGACATAGATCTTTAAAGAGGTGATTAAGTTAGAATGGGATCATTAGGGTGGACTAATCCATAGGACTGGGGTCCTTATAATGGGATATGAGGACACAGACACACACAGAGGGAGACCATGTGAGGACACAGGGAAGAGATGGCCATCTACATGCCAAGGACAGAGGCCTGAGGAGGAACCGACACCCTGAAGTGTCGCTTCCAGCTTCCAGAACTGTGAGACCATAAATTCTGTGATTTAAGCCCCCAGTTTGCTTTGTTGTGGTCGCCCTAGCAAACTAATAGGCTAGTACTATAAGATTGTTTTAATTGTTTAAACTTAAATTGGACCAGGAATTGCTAAAGCCCTCAGCTTGTGCGAAAGTATTTTTCCTAACCTTAATGCAAACATGGCCAATAGCCTATTAAGGCATAAAAATATTGTCATTGTTTATGGGCTCACTTGTGCAGCCCAGAACCCACAGCAAGTTAAATCTAGTGGCCTCAAAAAAATGTTGTAAAGATTTTGTTGGGTATCCGATGGACATGTGTCCTATTTGGGAGACCACCTCAGGGATACTGTGGATACCTGATCATGGCATTGTACACCAGAAGCTAAACATTAATGAATGCCAACTATAATTTTATATATATAATGTGATGGTTCAGTGTGAGGTTGGAGGGATAGTGGATGGGGAAAGGGGGGTTCACAGTGTGAGGGATATAAATGATGAACGTCTAAGTATTACCTTGTCTTGTACACCTGAAACTAATAAACTAATAAATAAATAAATAAATAAATAAATAAATAAATCTAGTGGCCTCTGAAAACTAACACAAGGAAGACTACTTGCTATCACAAGCCTTTATTAGTTCTTCTTTTGAAAATCTGCAGAGCATATGTGTGACACTTCATGTCTATTTAGGGCGTTGCTACTTCCAAAGACTCAGCTGCTTTCCTTTAGCTGGGGTCTGCGGGGGAGGGGAGGAAAGTCACCCAGCCCTAACACTGTGTTCTCTCTAAGCACCTTCCCCACATGGCCGCATGCTGTGTGTGATGCAGAAAACCAGTCTTGTAAAAACTCCCAATTGTAGGTCCCCTTCTCCCAGAATGTGAATTTGGGGCTGATTTTTACCATCTCCTTCAGTCTGGTCGTAATCCCTCCCGGCACCCAGGTCCCTGCATGGGCACAGGTGAAGAGGGACGCGGGCATGACCTGTGGTTAAGAATGCCTGTCTGAGTAATTTAGTGGTTACCAGAGGGTAAGGGGGTGGGGGGTGGGTGATGAGGGTAAGGGGGTCAAATATATGGTGATGGAAGGAGAACTGACTCTGGGTGGTGAACACACAATGGGATTTATAGACGATGTGATACAGAATTGTACACCTGAAATCTATGTAATTTTACTAACAATTGTCACCCCAATAAATTTAATAAAAAAAAAAAAAGAAAAAAAAGAATGCCTGTCTGCCTATCAAAATGGTCTCAACATGTCATGGAATAGGTCTAGGAAAACAAGTCAAAACACAAAAATCTTACAAAAATCAAACTTGGAGCAATTCTGGGAGGAAAATGCGGTGGGCCTCCAGGAAATAACCGCAGCCCTGACCCCTTCCCTTTGCTCCGACCCTGGCAGGCCACCCGCCTTCAGGGCTCAGGAGCCATGGTCAACCTAAGCAGGGCATTTTCCCTCCCACAGGTCACCGTGGAATCTGCCATTCCCACTCACTGTGTCCTTCAAGGGGAGAACTCACTGTGTGTCTTTAGCGTGATCCCAGCAACGGTCACCAAATGGATGGATGAATGACTAAGGGAGCAAATGGTTGAGTCACTCTACACACAAGGCTTTACTCAGAGGGACAATGTAATGCTCTAAGAATATCCATACAGAGACGCATGTTAGACGCATGTTCTCACCCCACTTTGTCGCTAAGCTTGGGCTTGTTTTGTGTATTTATTGTGTGGTTTTCCACAAAGGTCTTTGTTTCAGTGAGTAGACACTTTGTAGATGGTACCCTTTTCCCCTTCCCTGACCCCCAACAGGCATTTCTGTGTGCACTGCTTCTCCCATTGTCCCCCCACCCTCGGTATGGGTTGTGGCTCCATCTTCTCAGATGGAGTGTCCAAGACTGCGTGTCATCCACTGTGGTGGGTCCTGGAGATAGGATTTGCCAGAGTCAGGGGAGTAATGAGAAAAGGAACCCAGCGCGGAACTTCGTAATGAAGCCATCAATGAGCTTGTTTTTCATTTCAACGCTTTGTAACGGAATGGCTACTTTAATTAATCTGATAATGAATGCTCACTGAGCACACTGACTGCTTCAATTCCTTGGGTCTCAATTTGCTCATTCATAAAAGGGACACTAAATCGCCTACGTTCGCTTTGTGAGACTTAAATAAGAGAACGTACTTGTAAATATTTTGTAAACTATAATCATTATACAAATATAAATAATGGTAATCCTCATTATATGGGTGCATATGAGGAAAACCACCTTCATATTATGAATTGACTGGTTTTTAAAAACTAATTGAAATGCTTTTTCTTCCTCATTTTTTTTGCCAACTCATCTAGAAAACTTAGCTTTAATAGTAGTGTTATCTACAATTGCTTTGTGTCACTGCGCAATTGTTTTCCATGGATGAAATGAGACCACACATAGAAGTCTGCAAACTGTAAAGGGCTGTGCACATGAAGGTGGAATTTTGGTGGCTCAGTGAATTGACCCCAGAAACGGAGGAGAAAACTGCTTCAAGTGCAGTGTGGCATTTCCCAAGTGTGGGCACAGTTGACGTAAGGCTCAGGCAGTTGTGACTTCCTCTAGCCATAGAAGTGGGAAGCAAGTCCTCCGGTGTTGGGTGCCCACGTTCTTAGGGCCTGTGCTTGATGCTCTGAGTTTCTGTGAGGAGTGTTGGCTCATTGATGGCCTAACAAGTAGAACCTCAGTCTTGTTGGCCACTCCAAGGTCTTGGGATGTGTGCAGGAGCTGACTCCCCCCATGGGGAATCTCTACTTTCCCTGCTGGGCGCTGGGCACTGTTTGCCAGGCCACAGAGCAGAGGGCAGGACCTTTGTGGAAGCACAACATGGGCCTGTTAGGAAGGCTGAGTAGGGATTTGTAGCTCAAATGGAGGGTCCAGACCTTCAAACCAAAGAGGTCAAATGCAGATGTAGGAAGAAGGGTAAAGGTGTTGCCTCATTATCTGAGCAAAACATGAAGTGGAGGCCAAACTCTACCCAAGACTTACAGAGGGGCTTTGGCCTCACCATACAAGCAGAGATGGTGGGACTCACTTCCAGGAGCGCTGGCATGGGGTGTGTGATGGCCATCTCTAAAGACGGGAGCTGCCAAGTTGCAGCCAATTGGAGGTAATTACTGTAGCAGACCCAGCCAACACTGGGGGGTCTGGACCAAGCGTGAGGACCAAGTGTAGAGCTCAGTGTCAAATATCTTTTAGGGATGTGGGGACAGGGCAAGCCTCTGGCATCCATATTGTGCAGGCCCATCAGGGAGCAGGAGGGAGGGGATGGCAAACCTGGCCCATAACTGTGATGGATGGTCTGAAGCTGGGGAATGAATGCAGTGTGGGTGTTTTAATATAGGTTTTATTGTTTCGATACAGTGAGGCCAACAGATCAGGAGGTGACTGCCACTGAAAAGACCGTTTGTTGCTCATGGGTCCCAAGAGGAGGGAACTCACTGCCATGAGGGCCACAAGGGGAAACAGCAGGGTCAGGCACGAGGTAGAGGGGGAGGGGAAACATGGGCACGAGCCTTTACTGTGGTTTCTATGGAAGGAATGGAAGAGGCAGAGTAAGTAGTCACAGGATAGGTTAGTTTGAATACTTTCAGGGCTCCGGGGCATAGAGCTATCCCTGGATATGTGATATCTCCTAGGTGATTAGGATACAGGGAGAGGCGCGTGAGGACCATGGCGGAGGTGGTGGGGTGTGGTTCTGGGTTGGTTGATTGGCATATGGAAGGCATGCTCTCAGGCAAGTTGTTTACTCTCTGTAGGAATTGGTTAACTCTGGGAGGGGTGGCCCCTCCAGGGTCAGCAAGGCCCCAAGTGTCAAGGCATCTGAAAACAGAAAATAAAAGACGATGTGAATAGAGTGGGAGTGTAGACATTTTTTAGGGAAGGCTCCTGGAAAAAGTGGGCAGAGGGAAAACAACAGGGGGAGTGTTTCCAGGTAAAGTCACAGCTCAGCCACTGTATCTACAACCTGTGACAAGTCCCAGGTATCCTCTGGGCACCCAGCTTCGTGGGCTGTCATTGTCCAGGACTGGCTTCTGCAGAAGTCAGCATGTCATGGCCAGTGACAGTGGGTAAGAACAAGCCTACCCAAGAAGCAGGCCCAAGTGCAACTGCTTTGTTGGATGGGGTGTCTTTGCCGGATTTCTGCTCAGCATGTCTGCGTGACCATTGGCCTGCCGAGTGAGTTCTTGTCTGACCGTGTGATGGATGGGTCAGATACAGCTCAGGTTCAAACAAGACAGACAACACTATGTAGTAATGGTCTTGCTCCAGGGTTTTGCTAACTTCCCTGCTGCCTATACGAATGCAGTCTAAAGAGGTCTGGGCTGTCTGGAAAGCCCCTAGAATGTCACATTAGTCCTGAAATTAACCGTCTGTGTTAATTCAAACAGATGAGCAAAAAGAGGCCTTGCAGGGCTTGGTAAGACATTTGCTCCAAAAAGGGAGAAAGAAATGGTATGGAGATTCCGTCCCCTTCCCCTCATCAGTGATTTCTAAAGCAAAGTCAATTATTGCATCTCATACCTCCCACAGTTAAGAAAGTACAATGCCTGGTAGGCCTCTGGAGGCCGTCTATTCCACACTGTAGGACGATTCCACACCCTGACCCATTTCGTGCCCCCCAACGCCCGCCCCCCGTTCTCCAGCTTCAGTCCTGCCCAGCTTGCTCCTGCCCAGCCCCAGGCTGGCTGGGCCCCGGCACTTGCCCAAGAACCCACTTGGACTTATGGCGTTCTGACTGAGCATCAGAGCAATTTGTGAAACTTGGGACAAATCATGGCGTCTGGGCACCTTCCCAGGAGACTGAAAGCATTAAAGAAGTGGTATTTAAAATGGGTTTGCTGCCTGCTCGCGACATTGAGAACAGTGTTATTTCAGAGACGGTTGTGATAGCCATTGTGTAATGCATGTGAAGACTTTAAAACACACGCAGTCAAGGTGGTTATAAGGTGGTTCCGCTTGGAGAAATCATGAATAAAACAAGACGGGTTTTGGTGTTCCTGTGGAGAACAGAGCAGCGGAGCACCTGGAATCTTTGGCTCCTTGCTCTAGAAAGGACGTTCATTTGTCATTTAGTTGTTTTCTTGGCTCCATACGTCAGATTGGATAGATAAGTCTACCCAGGAAAGAGCACTGGGATTTTCTGGGTGTGGAGGGGAGCAGGGGCCATTTGGGAGAGCAACAAAGTGGCTGGCTGCTTTCTCACTTTCAGCCTGGCGCTGGCATATCCACAGAAGGGCAGGTGGCCTATTTTGGGAAGGTACATGAGTCTGTGAGGACTCTTTTCTTTTGCAAATACTCTTTAATGTCTCAGTGTTCCACTTTCCCAGGAATTGAGTGGCTGCTGCCTTTGAGCTGCTATAAATAGTCGTAGCCAGTTTGAATAAATAATATGGCAGAACGAGTATGAGGGGGACAGGTGTGCGAGAAAAGCTTGGCTGGCAGCATCAACAGGGCGTGGGAAAAGGAGGACATCCGAGGCCAACTCCGAGAGCTAAGGCTATGGTCATGCCCCAGGGGAACTCGGACTCTGGTGCTTGAGCGGCTTCCCTGGCCCTGTGAGCAGTGCCCAGCATAGAAGGGGACCGCTGGAGCTATGCCAGCCCCAGCGCAGAGCTGTGCCCAGAGCAGTGCCACAGCTGCAGGTAGGAAGCTCTGGTCTGAGCAGTGGGTGCGCAGGGCCACACTCTCCCAAGGGGCTCGGCACTCATGTGAGCCTCATTCAATAGGTGCCCTGCTCCATTGAGTGACTCACGCTGGGTGTGCTTCGGAGCATTCTGAGCCGAGTGGGTGAGTCCCTGCTTGGCAGAAAAACAGAATGCAAGAGTTTCCATGTGCACAGAATTATCTGAGGCTCAGTGATCAGGGACACTAATTTGGAATAAGTAGACAATCCAGCCAGTCCCCTCATGTCCTATATCACCCAGACCCTGCTTCTATTATGCCAGGGCATAACTTCATGATGTGAGGTGCTAACTTGCTTTGGAGAACCATGCTTCCAACCAGAGATCATCTCAGCCTGGGAGAGGGGCAGTGTGTCCTGAGGATGGGTTTGGCCGAGCTCCAAAGGAAAGTTGTGTCCCAACACTTTATGCACCACTCCTTTCTAGTTGCTCCCCCCGGGGCTCTGCAGTGGTGGGCAGAGGTGTGTGTCCTGAAGCACAAGAAAAATGCAGTAGGTGTGCTGCCACCAGCATTTCCCAGGACGCATTAGTATTTTGTTCTCTTTCCACAGAATTGCTGTCCTGCATATTCTGCTGTCTGTGCAGAAAAAGACGTTAGATTCTCTGAAGACATGACTCTGGCCAAATGTCTGTTCTGTGCCCTTCACCAGAGCAGCCACAGTTACCCTCCAGGCCCAGCCCCATTTAAAGTGAGACCAATGTCAGCGGGTGCAGGACGGAGCTCAGGCGCGAACGAGCTCGTTGCTGCTGTGCCGTGTGTGTTGTGCGAGACTTTGGAGCATCCACCGTGATGGCTGGAGGTCACGGGGCGTCTGCTGCCTCCATTCCCTAACCTCATCCAGCTACTGGTGCTTGTGAACTAGGGTGTTCGAAAACAAGTCAGCGAGAAGAGACACTGCAGGCTCTGTGTTTTGACGAATTGTCCTATTTAATGTGTTCTCCTGTTTCTTGCTGACGTCTTCCTGGCGACCACTTTCAGCAGGGCTGAGGAAGCCGTGAACCGGGGCCAGTGAAGCCTGCGGTTTCTTTAAGGGTGAGCACTGTTCGGTTGCCATTGGAAGGACTGCTTGGGGTGGAGATGCCCCTGGAGAAATTACGAGGCTTACTGGCTTAACTCCACACTGATGTGATACCAAATTGTTCCAGCAGGATTTGGTAGGTCAGAGGGAAATAGATGGACGATATACAAAGAGCAGCTGCGTCTTCCAGCCCCGTGTCTAGCCAGGGCTGGCCAACAGACTGCCCCTTGTGGGTCATCTTTAGTTAAAGACTAAAGTCACTGTTCCTCACTGGCCTCCTCTCGGGGGGTGACAGGAAGTGCCCACAAACCTCTCCTCATCTGAGGGAGGACCACTGAGGATTCCCTGCCTGCAGCCCTGGAGGAAGCCCTGTCATCCCCCAGGTGTTGATTATGAGGTGTGATCAAAACATACAGTGAATGTTTAAATTAAAAAAAAAATTATTACGGTAAAAGACACATTGCCATAAATCCCCCTCAAAATACTCCCCCTCTCTTTGAACACACTTATCCCATCGTTCTTGCTACTTCCTGAAGCAGTTCTGGAAGTCCTCTTTTGTGAGTGCTGTTAGTTGTGCTGTTGTGGTTGCCTGAGTTGATTCAAAACGTTTACTTTTCATGTTCATTTTGACTTTGGGGAAGAGCCAGAAGTCTCATGGTGCCAGATCTGGTGAATAAGGTGGATGAGGATACACTGTAATATTTTTATTTGACAGAAGTTGCTGTACCAGAAGCAATGTGTGACACGGAGACTTTCTGTTGTGATCACAAAATATGGTGAATGCTGCTGCCGAGTGCCATCCAACAGAAAGGCAGGGACCTTCAATACAGGAAGTGATACATCAAACCTCAGTAGCAGTGTGTGACAAGTTTCAACTTGTTTGGTGCAGTCAGTTGGGTGTGAGCTACGGTTGAGAGAAGGTGTGTTGTAAAGTGTGCCGTAAATCATCCTCCATCAGGACAATGCTCCATGTCACACATCACTTCTGGTATATGGCAATTGCTGTCAAATAAAAACATTACGGTGTGTTCTCATCCACCTTATTCACCGGATCTGGCACTGTGTGACTTCTGGCTCTTCCCCAAAGTCAAAATAAACATGAAAAGTAAACGCTTTGAATCAATTCAGGACATCAAGGCAACCACAACAGCACAACTAAAGGCACTCACGAAAGAGGACTTCCAGAACTGCTTCAGAAAGAGGCAAGAACGATGGACTGAGTGTGTCAAAGCGAGGGGGAGTATTTTGAGGGGAATTAACGGCAACGTGTTTTTTACTGTAATAATTTTTTTAAATATTAAAAAATAAGTTTAAATATTCACAATATTGTTTAATCACACCTCATAAACACATGTTACTGTGCTGCCCTGGATGAGACCGTGTGGAGACCCAGGAGGTAGGACTGGCAGGGCTATGCAGGAAGTGCTGATGCTAAGATTGCCATGGTCCTGAGCAGGTGGCAAAATCGACTTTCACCCAGTGCCCAGCACACAATGGGATCACCAAGGCACACCCTTCTCACCCTGACCCTGTCTGAGCCTTCTAGTTCTTTCTCTCTATTTCTCTTCTTGAACGAGACCTCTGCTGCCCAGCCAGGTGGTTGTATCGCTGGAACTCCTTACACGTATCCCCCTGTGCATAGCTTTCTCCCTTTGCTCACACTCATTCTTCTCGTTGGAATCTCCTTTCTTCCCATCTCTACCTAGTCAAACAATGCTTCCCTCCAAGACCCAATGGAGGTGTCATTTGACTTACAGTTGTCATCATATTGATTCACATCTGTTCTGTATTATCGAGTTCTTACTTTGTGCCAAGAGCTTTACATATATTAATTCCAGTCCTTCAACAATCCCATAAGACAGATTCCCACTTTCTATATGAGAAAATTGAGTTCAGAAAAGCTATGTAAGACCACACAGAACTGACAGAGATGGGACACAAATATATGAATGAATTACTGAATTAACAAGAGACTATGCTACCAATTTTAGCAAATGAAAAGATACTCAGTATCACTAGTCATAGTAATATGAAAACCAAAAACACACTGAAATACCTCTTCACACCACAGGATGGCTAGAATCAAACACATAGACAATAACAAATGTTAGTAAGCATGTGGAGAAATTGGAACCCTTAAATATTGCTGGTAGGAATGTAAAATGATGCAGCCACTTTGAGAAACAGTCAGACATTTCCTCAAAAAGTCAAATATAGAGTTTACAAATGACCCAGGAATTCCACCCCTCTGTATATACCTGAGAATTGAAAACATATGTTCACACAAAAAATTGTACTTGAATGTTCATAAGAACATTATTCAGTATTGCCAAAAAGTGGAAACAACCCAAATGTCCATCAGCTGATGCATGGGTAAGCAAAAGTGATATATTAACCATGAAAAAGAAAAGAAATTCTGACACCTGTTACAACACGAATGAACCTTGGAAACTTTATGCTAACTGAAAGGAGACAGTCACAAAGGACTACATATCGTAATAATACCTTTATATGAAATGTCCAGAATAGGTACTTCTATATACTTTTCTATAGAGAAAAGTAGATTAGTGATTGCCAGGGGCTAGGGAAAGGGAGAAATGGGAAAAGTCTGCAGGTGGGTATGGACTTCCTCTTGGGGGTGAGGAAAATGTTCTAGAATTAGATGTTGGTGATGGGTACACAACTTTGTAAACAAATTAAAAACCCACTGAATTGTACACTTTAAAATGATTAATTTTATGGTACAGTCATATGTTGGAAATATTGTGGATTCAGTTTCAGACCACTGAAATAAAGCAAGTATGGCATTAAAGCAAGTAATAATCCTTTTGCTAGAAGAAGGTCTTGCCATCAATTTGTTAAAAATGCAACATCTGTGAAGCACAATAAAGCAAAGTTCAATAAAATGAGATGTGCCTGTAATGACTTCATTTTTCTAGATTCAGGTTTATACTTAAAATCTATTTTTTTCTGATATAAGTATAGCCACCCCTATTTTCTTTTCGTTACAATTTGCATGAAATATCTTTTTCTTTTTTTTTGTCTAACCTCAAGGTAGCATCATGTCATCTGCAAAGAGTGACAATTTAACTTCTTCATTCCCAATTTGGATGCCTTTTATTTCTTTCTCTTGCCTAATTGCTCTGGCAAGGACTTTCAACACTATGTTGAAAAGCAGAGGTGATAGGGGACAGCCCTGTCGTGTTCCTGAATGTAGAGCAAAGGGCTTCTGTTTTTCACCAATAATTATGAGATTAGATGAGGGCTTGTCATATATGGCCTTTATTATGGTAAGGTATTTTCCTTCTATACCTATTTTATTAAGTGTTTTAATCATAAATGGATGTTGTATCTTGTCAAATGCTTTTTCTGCATCAACTGATATAATCATATGATTTTTGTCCTTTATTTTGTTTAGGTGATGTATCACATTGATGGATTTGCGGATGTTGAACCATCCTTGTGCCCTGGGGATGAACCCCATTTGGTCGTGATGAATAATCTTTTTAATGCATTGTTGTATTCGATTTGCTAGCATTTTGTTTAGGATTTTTGCATCTGTATTCATCAGAGATATTGGTCTGTAGTTTTCTTTTTTTGTGTTGTCCTTACCAGGTTTTGGTATCAGGGTAATGTTAGCCTCATAAAATGAGTTAGGGAGTACTGTCTCTTCTTCAATTTTTTGGAAGAGTCTGAGCAGGATTGGTATTAGATACTCTTTGAAGGTTTGGTAGAATTCACTAGTGAAGCCATCTGGTCTCGGACTTTTGCTTTTGGGAAGGTTTTGGATGACTGATTCAATTTCGTTACTGGTGATTGGTCTGTTTAGATTTTCCAGTTCTTCATGGTTCAGCCTTGGAAGGCTATATGTTTCTAAGAACTTGTCCATTTCCTCTATGTTATTGAATTCGGTGGCATATAGTCCTTCATAATATTCTAGGATGATACTTTGTATTTCTGTGGTGTCCGTGATAACTTCCCCTTTTTCATTTCTGATTTTGTTAATTAGTGTCTTCTCTGTTTTTATCTTAGTGAGTATCAAGGGTTTGTCGATTTTGTTAATCTTTTCAAAGAACCAGCTTTTTGTCACATTAATTTTTTCTATTGTCTTTTTGTTCTCTATTTCATTTAGTTCTGCTCTGATTTTTGTTATTTCCTTTCTTCTGCTGACCTTGGGTTTCGCTTGTTCTTCTTTTTCTAGTTTTTTAAGGTGTAACATGAGGTTATTTATTTGGGATTTTTCTTGTTTCTTGAGATGGGCCTGTAATGATATAAATTTCGCTCTTAAAACTGCTTTCGCTGCATCCCACAAATTTTGGTAGGATGTATTTTCTTTTTCTTTTTTCTTTTTTTTAAAATTTTTCTCACCTTTTATTTACTAGTATTTGTTAAGATACTTGCAAAATTTTGGAGCTCCCAAGCACAGCATCTCAGCATCAGCACGTCTTCAATTGTTACACTTCAGAATTTGTTAATTCATCAGGGGCTTTTTTTTATTTTTCACTAAGATTTTTTTTTTCCAAAGATTTTATTGGGGAAGGGGAACAGGACTTTATTGGGGAATGGTGTGTACTTCCAGGACTTTTTTTTCCATGTCAAGTTGTTGTCCTTTCAGTCTTAGATGTGAAGGGAGCAGCTCAGCTCCAAGTCCAGTTGCCATTGCTAGTTGCAGGGGGCACAGCCCACCATCCCTTGCGGGAGTTGAACCAGCAACCTTGTAGTTGAGAGCCCATGCTCCAACCAACTGGGCCATCCAGGAGCTCAATGGCAGCTCAGCTCAAGGTGCCGTGTTCAAACTTAGTTGCAGGGGGCGGAGCCCACCATCCCTTACGAGACTCGAGGAGTTGAACCGGCAACCGTGTGGTTGAGAGCCCACTGGCCCATGTGGGAATCGAACCAACAACCTTCGGAATTAGGAGCATGGAGCTCCAACCACCTGAGCCACCGGGCAGGCCCCCATCAGGGGCTTTTGAGCAACAAGCCTTTGTTTGTTTGTGGACACACACACACACATAAAAAGCTAAAAATATTAAGTCATTCGTGATATTTAGATTAACAACTTTGGAAGGCAAGTTTTTTTTAAGTTAGAACCAAACTCCTAGAAGATCAGGGAATTGGCTCTGCTTCTGCCCTGCATTCTCCTCCAAGAAGCCAACCTTGAAGTTTCCAGTGATCCCACCAGAAAAATTCCCTCCAATTTTAATCAATACCAGAGGGCAGAGATACTACACGATGGAGAATTTTATATCTGCGTTTAGTTTTACAACAAATATAGTTTGAAAAACATTTTTAAAAAGACATGAACTTTTGGCTTCTGGCCCAGCATGTAAGGAATTTGAAAGTCTTCACTCTGTTCTAACAACAGATAAAAAGCTGAGCGAGCTGAAAAATAAACAATTATGCTTCAACTTGCCAGTGAAGTGAGGACACAGGGAAAAACATTACCCTCAAAATTGGGAAGACAGACAAGCGAATACATAGAACCACAACTGACCTAAGGAAAAACTGCCATGGTTACCAGTATTCGAGTAGGAAAACCAGAAATCTAATTGAGGAATTTCTGGAGGTTCAGTGTGGACAACCCTGAGAGATAGAAACTTCATGGGGACCCAGTTATGGGGGGTGGGGGCACACACTTTTGTGAGTTTTACCGCCAGCAGCTTGACCAGGTCCTCACAGTAATATTGGGGAAAATGCTCCCTTGCTTCTAGCAGGGTGAGGGGAAAAGGAACCATTTTGAGATATTGCCAGAGCATTCTATTCTTCTTAACAAAGTTGGTAGGATGTATTTTCATTGTCATTTGTTTCTATGTATCTTTTGATCTTTCCTCTAATTTCTTCTTTGACCCAGTCGTTCTTTAAAAGTATGTTGTTTAATCTCCGTGTATTTGTGTTTTTTCCTGCTTTCTTTTTGCAGTTGATATCCAATTTCAAAGCCTTGTGATCAGAGAATATGCTTGGTATAATTTCAATCTTCTTAAATTTGCTGAGGCTGATTTTATGTCCCAATATATGGTCTATCTTTGAGAATGTTCCATGTACACTCGAAAAGAATGTATAGTCTGATGTATTAGGATGAAGTGCTCTATATATGTCAATGATGTCCATTTCATCTAATGTGTGATTTAGGGCTGCTATTTCGTTATTTATCTTCTGTTTGGATGATCTATCCATAGCTGTCAATGATGTATTTAAGTCCCCTAGTATAATTGTGTTTTGGTCAATCTCTCCCTTTGGTTCTGTTAGTAGTTGCTTGGTATATTTCGGTGCTCCCTGATTGGGGGCATAAATATTGATGACTGTTATGTCTTCTTGTGGTATAGTCCCCTTTACCATTATGAAATGTCCATCTTTGTCTCTTGTTATCTTTTTCATCCTGAAGTCTGTTTCATCTGATATCGTTATGGCTACACCTGATTTTCTCTGGGTACCGTTTACTTGGAGTGTCAATTTCTACCCTTTCACTTTGAGTCTATGCTTCTCCTTGTAGCTGACACCGTAAGGTTGGGTTTAGTGTTTTGATCCAATCTGCTACTCTGTGCCTTTTTATTGGTGAGTTCAGTCCATTTACTTTTAGGGTGATTATTGTTATGTGAGGATTTCCTATCATTGTATCTTTAGTTTCCTGGTAAGGCTGTGTCTCCATTGTTTCGTTGCCTTTTTGTTATTGTCTATTATTTCTGTGTGGCGGTATTCTATGCTGTTTCCCTCTGTTTCTTCTTTTATTATAGTATATATTTCAGTTCTGGACATGTTTACTTTCTCCATTCCCATATTCCGGTTCAGGCCTTTACTCTCCCCCTTTTTATGTTTCGGGTGCTACAAGTTGTCCCTGTTGATGGTGGTTGAATAGCCTCCTTTAATTTTTCTTGTAGTGCAGGTCGTGTATTAGAAAATTCCCTCAGCTTCTGTAAGTCTGCAAAGGTCTTTATTCCTCTTTCATATCTAAAGGATATCTTTGCTGGACATATTATTCTTGGCTCATGATTTCTCTCTTTCAATAGTTTGAATATTTGATTCCACTTACTCCTGGCTTGTAGAGTTTCTGCTGAAAAATCTGATGATATCTAATGGGCTTTCCCTTGTAGGTTACCGTCTTCTTTTCCCTGGCTGCCTTGAGGAGTATTTCTTTGTCGTTGACTTTAGACAGCTTCAGTACAATGTGCCTTGGAGAAGGCCTGTTGGGATTGAGGTAATTAGGTGTTCTATTTGCTTTCTTGGATTCGAGGATCCAGTTCTGTCCACAAGTTTGGGAAGTTCTCATCAACAATTTGTTTAAATATATTCTCTGTTCCCTTCTCTCTTTCTTCTCCTTCTGGTCTGGCCATAATTCTTATATTCCTCTTTCTGATAGAGTTCAAAAGTTCTTGTAGAGTTCTTTCATTTCTTTTAAGTCTCAAGTCTCTTTCTTCTTCCATCTGTGTAATTACCAGGTTTCTATCTTCGATGTCACTGATTCTTTCCTCCATCTAGTCAACTGTACTACCTAAGCTGGTTATTTCATTCTTAATTTCTTCTATTGAGTTCTTAATCTCCAGAAATTCTATTTGGTTCTTTTTTAAAAATTTCAATCTCTTTCATAAAATGCTCATGTTGTTCTTTGATTGTGTTTCTGAGTTCATTATACTGCCTTTCTGTGTTACTTGCATCTCGTTGAGTTTTTTCAGAACTGGAATCTTGAATTCTCTGTCATTTAAGTCACATATTTCCATATCTTTAAGTTCCTTTTGTGGAGACTTTTCACTTTCTTTCTGAGCTGTCTTGTTGCCTTGGTTATTCATGGCAATTACTGATTTATTATTTCTCTTCCTGGACATCTACAGGAGTGGCTTCTGCAACAGGTTGATAGGAAGAGGTCTTTCTTTTGTTTTCCAATACTTGTTGGTAGAACGTTTTATTTTCTCTCCAACTGCAGCCTTTTTTTCCCCTCTCTCACACAGTAGTGCTATGTTTTCTCTGCACTATTTCAGCTTCTCACAAAATGGGGGGATTCCCTGTGAGACGGGGTTCTCCTCTGTTAACAGTTTGCCTGGGTCATAGGGCGCCATGTCCCTGTGGGGATGCGGAGAGCTTTTGAAGTTCCAAAGCTCTTTCTGCACCAGATTCAGAGTCCGTATGTTTCAGCAGTTCTGTTTACTCCTGCAGGGATCCGCCCAGATAGGTGGGGCCAGGGGCGGGGTGAGTTGTGAGAGGTGGCCCAGAGCAATGGTGGCTGCCACCACCACAGCCAGTCCTGCTTCCACAGCTCCCTCCCCTTTGCCAGAACTTGTTGGGCTGCAAATCTGTGTCTGTGGTCCACAGTTCTCAGAACAGCAAATATTCTGGTTTTCTGATCTGACACTGCTACTGTTCGGCTTCTAGCATCGGGCAGGTGGGGGAGGGGCGAGCTACAGGAGGATAGGGAGCGGGCGGCTAGTCTCAGTGCCTAAGGCTTCCGTTCTCTGCTGGGTAGTGAGGGCTTAAAGCACTGTTTTCAGCCTTCTTCCCTCAGTCTTTTCTCCGAGGTCTCTGCTGTGAGCATTGTGTTCAGCCGTGTTATATGCTGCCCCCTCAGCCCTGTGGGCCATTAGCAGCGCCCTAGTAGTCCGAGTTCTTCCCTCTCCTGCAGCTGCGGTAGTTTCTGAGGATGCAGCGAGCTCGGAGCACTGAGCCAGGTCTGCTTCCTGCGCCCCCACATCTCCGTCTCCGCACTTCTGCCCTCCTCCCCTGCTCGAGTGATTCGTCCACCTTTAGGTGAATTCAGTACTGGGCCTCTTCGTCTTGCCTGTCTGCTGTGCAGGGAGTCCTTTGTGGAGTTATTGTTGTTCAATTATTTGTAAATTCCAGGGGAGCTTTACAGAGGCTCACCTCATGCCGCCATTTTGATGACGTCAATCCCTGAAATATCTTTTTATATTCCTTCACTTTCAGTCTATGAGTGTCTTTAAATCTAAGGTGAGTCTCTTAGTCTCTTGTAGACAGGATATTACTGGATCTTGTTTTTTTTTTTTTTATCTGTTCATCCACTCTATTCTTTTTAATTGGGTAGTTTAATTAATTTACATTTAAAGTAATTACTGATAAGTGAAGACTTACTATTGCCAGTTTTATTTTCCATTTCTTTTCCTGTTGTTTTATCCCTCTCTTCCTCTCTTGCTATTTTGTTGTTGTTTCTGTTGTTATTTAGTGATTTTTTGTAGTGATTTGCTTTGATTCTTTTCTTTATCTTTTGTGTATTTTTTATAGTTTTTTTTCTTATTGGTTAGCTTGAGACTTGCATAAAATATCTTCTAGTTTTAACCATTTAAGTTTATAACAACTTAACTTCAACTGCATACAAAAACTCTCCACTTTTACTCACCCTGCCCCAACTTTATGTTCTTATAGTCAGAGTTTGCTTCTTATACTATGCATCCATTAACAAATTTTTCTTTTAACAGTTAGTTAAAAGTAATTACACCACTATTACACCATTATTAATCTGTATTTGTCTATATACAGTGGTACCTCAGTTTTCAAACATAATCTGTTTCAAAACACCATTTGAGTTCTAAAACATTCGAAAACAGCTGAGAGCTAGGCCTCTGGATCTTGCATTCAGAGTAAGCCGTGTGACATGTTCAACTTCTGAGGCATATTCGAATACTGAAGCATTTACTTCTGAGTTTATGGGGTTTGTAACTGAAATATTCATCAACGGAGACATTCGAAAAGTGAACTGTATTTACTTTTGTCTTTACCAGTAAGATTTATGCTTTTGCATTGCTTCTTAGTATGTTTACATTTCAATTTGAAGAACTCCCTTAAGCATTTCTTGTAAGGCAGGTCTGGTAGTGACAAACTCCCTCAGTTTTTGTTTGTCTGAGAAAGACTGTTTCTTCATTTTTAAAGGATAATTTTGTCAGGTATAGTATTTTTATTTGGCAGTATTTTTCTTTCAGTACTTTGAATATATCATCCTTTTGTCTCCTGCCCTGAAAGGTTTCTGCTGAGAATTCTGCTGACAATCTTATGGGACTTCTCTTGTATATGACAAACTGCTTTTCTCTTGCTGCTTTCAAATTTCTCTCTTTATCCTTGACTTTTGACAATTTGATGTTAAAGTGTCTCGGTGTAGTCGTCTATGGATTAATCTTCTTGAGGAATTTTTCAGCTTCATGAATCTGGATGTCTATTTCCCTCCCAAGATTTGGGAAATTTTCAGCTGTTATTTCTTTAAATAAGCTTTCTGCCCCTTTCTCTCTCTTCTCCTTCTGGGACTCCCATAATGCTTATGATTATTTTGATGGTGCCTCACAAAGCCTGTAGGCTTTCTTTACTCTTTTCATTCTTTTTCATTTTTTTCTCTTTTGACTGGATAATTTCACATGACTTCTCTTCAAGTATACAGATTTTTTTTTCTGATTGATTGACCTGCTCTTTATGCTATTGAATTTTTTTAAATGTCATTTATTGTATTCTTCAGCTCCAGCACTTTTTGTTGTTGTTTTTTAATTTCTATCTCTTTGATGAACTTCTTATTTTGTTCTTGTATTGTTTTCCTTATTTTGTTGAGTTGTCTATCTGTCTTCTCTTGAACTGAGCTTCTTTAAAATAATTTAGATTCTTTGTCAGGCAAATAAATCTCCATTTCTCTGGAATTGGTTCCTGGAAAATTATTCTGTTCTTTTTGTGTTATCATGTCTCTTTGACTTTTCATCTTCCTTGTAAGCTTGCATGATGTCAGTGTATTTGAACAATGAGTTACCTCTTGCAGACTTTATGGACTGGCTTTGATGGGGGAAAGACCTTCATGGGTGGGTGTGAGGGCACCAGCTGGGTGAGGGGTACAGTGGTGGCTCCAGCTCCAGAGCAATGCAGCACCTTAGACTCTGGGTGGCTGTCAGCTGAGGAAGCATTGGTGAAGACTGCAAGGGGTCCCCAATGGCCAAGGTTTTGGGTATCTGCAGTGGTGACAAGAGCTAGTGGGGTTCTTAGTGGTGAAAACTGCTGGGATTTTCCTGCTGGCCTTTTCCTCTGCAGGAGGTAGTCATCCAAGGACCTCCCTCTTGGTGCTGGGCTCTTGGAAATGATCATGCACAGAGTGGCCACAGAGCCAAGATCCAGGACACAGGAATGTGCAAACTGGCAGTGGTGTCAGGGTCTGTATTCCAAGCACTTTTGCGTGTGAATTTCTTTTTAGTCCACCTATCATCCTGCAGAGCATGAGTTTTAGAATTGCTAGTATAGGACATTATTCACTTCACAGGTGAAGAGATACCCATAATCTTTTGTTCTTTACAACTTAGAGCCCTGATTAGCAGTGTGCCTTGGAGGAAACTTTCATCCTCATCACACAATATATGCTGTGGATAAATAAATTGCTGTGAGTGGTGAACAAAGTTTCTAAAACAAAACTCTGAGATAAGTAGGCCATCATAAATACAAGATTAATTTCATGAAGCACTCTAGAACTGTTACTCTTCTGGGAGCTGCCAATTTCACCCAGAGTGAAGCCTTTTGTTCTGCTATCTTTTGGTTAAGAAACTCTTGTAATCCATTTATAATATGCTCTACTGAATAGGTTATGACTCAGGGCCTCCCATGCTCACACTTCCTACATGGAGCTCAGCATGATGTGCAAAGTATTTAATAATCAGCAGGCATGGGCAGTAACCAAACATACATACACTGACCAGTATGCCATACCAGTGTATGCCAGCTGAATATCACCTCTGCTTAGTGCAAACTTGTGGCCCCACTTTTAGACTGAAAAGGTACAATGACTTGATAGATACTGAAAAGCCTTAACCCAGATGCTCCTATAACTGCAGTAGTTTGTGTGAATTATGATACGGCAGCTCTAGGAAGCTTTGCCTAAGAGAAAGTAATCCCTTACCTAAGGCAAAGTAATCAGCATTTTTGTTATCTCACTGCAAAGCCTCTTCCATAATAATGAGATACATGGTGGGGAAGTTTGTTGAAAGGAAAAGATTTGGTTAAAATTACTTTTTATCTGGTTTAAAATCCATTTTATTTTGGATTCAAATATTTTTAAAATGTTCACAAGGCAAATACTTGGTCTCTTTAGTTGGCTGCCTTTAAGGACTTGCCAGCAGCAGCAGCTTAGTACAGGCTGCTGAGGCGCATGGCTTCATCTTCCTCAGTGCTAAAATAAGCATCATTTGGTGCTGGTGGGAGGGAGGGAGCGTGTTCTGGGAGAGGAGGTGAGACGCTGAGTCTCCTAGTTTCACAGTGATTCTGAACTGGCGGATAGAATACCTCGCACACACCATCTGTGTGCCGTGTACAGCGAAGGCTGGAATAAACCCTGGAAGCTGCCCACAGACCTCCGTATGCGTCACTGGAGAGCCAGCCTCATTTCACAGTGACTTTCAAGTCAGGGATAAAATGTCTGGTCACAGCTGATTTTACGCATCCCTGCCCCTCACCAGTGTGGCCCAATGGCAGGCAAGGTGAAGGCATGGAGAGGGAGGAGAGCTGGCAAGAGTCACACGGCAGCTGTGGTTGGCATTTTGGAGGCAGGAAGGAGCCAACATTCAAGGGTGAGACAAAGCAACATTTTAGAAGTGAGGATAATCATCCAGGGCATATTTCTTCCTTTTTTGATGGCTGTTCCTCTTAAATCTTTTGACACTGGACATTCATGCTTGTGCAGTAAAGGGTTAACTCAGCCGGTTTGAGGTGTTCAAACCCTGCCCTTCCAAAGAAACCAGCAATTGACTGGCTCCTGGGAGATGAACTCTAAGCCCTTGGAATATGATACCTGGTAAGAGTGTTTGTGTATACCCAGAGCTTTGGGCCATGGCACAGGTATGCTAACCACGTGATTTATGGCGGGGCCTTGAGCCTTGTCTGTTTGACCCCTTGAGTAGCTGGAGACTGAGAACTGTGGGCAGCCATGTGGGCATTTCACGGTTATGTGAGCAACCCCCAATAAAAACCCAGGACCCCAAGGCTTAAGGGAGAGTCCCTGGTGGTCAGTACTCTGTATCTGCTGTCACACATCATTGCTTGGAGAAGTAAGTGCTGTCTGCACAACTTCAGTGAGAGAGGACACCTGGAAAGTTGAGCCTGGTTTTCCCTTTGCTGGTTTTAGTCTGTATTCTTTCACCGTATTAAAGCATACCTGTGAGTATAACAGCTTTTCTGAGTTCTGTAAGTCCTTCTGGAGCATCACTGGCAAACTGTCTGAGGGCGGCCTTTCTATTTGACTCACGGATGGCCGCAGGGACCCCTGACTGCAATAGTGTTCTAGCACCAACCCAGACTGTCTTCCTGCAGCCCAGGCTGTGAAATACATGTTCTCCCTCCCTTCCCATCATACTTCCATTCCTTTCAGCTGGCCTCTGCATCCTGAATACTCAGAGATGGGCACCGTCCAGGCCCAGGAGTGGCTACGGATACTTTTGTGAGTGAGCCTTATCTCATTCCAAAGCACAGTATAGTGAGACGAGGGTGCCATGTCCCCACCATGCCCACCTAATCTGTCAACTGGGTGGTTTCCATTTTAATTTTCTAGTTACACTGAAGTTACCTACCTTTCCCCCAAGAAATGGAGTCCAGTCCTAACCACCAGCCAATGGGTTAGGCCCAGACAGTATTCTTACTTCTTGGCTCTCATGTCTTCCTAGAGCCAGACCCTCTTCTCCATGCCTTCAGAGGCCTCCTGACCAGTCACATATATCCCAGACTGGCCACCTTGGTTCAGGCTCTAGCCTCGTCCAGTGCCACCAGGTCACTGCCATGGTCAAAATCAGCCCAGAGTCCATCCTCTGAAACCCACTGAACCAGGAGCAGCACAGACTAAACATTAAAAGGGATTTTCCAGCACGTGTTATCCCGCCCTCGGCCTCCACCTGCAAAGGACAGGTAATGTGTCCTTTGTTCCTGGAGGCCTTAGAGACATTGGGGTCTTCAGAGAAAAGGAAGTGCATCGTGTCAGTCATCATGAGGCACACAAGCTCACTACACCGGCTGTCTCTCCCCTCCCAACTGCTGGCTCAACTCCCACTCGCCTTTCAGCGCTCAGGTTATGTGTTAATTCCTCGAGAAAACACAATTGGGTGTTTCCCTGCAACCAGGTAGAGGACACCTTGTAGAACATGATTATATTTACCCAATTTTGTCCCATAAAAGTGTGAGGGGAAATTCCCTTTTTCTGGAGCCTCTCTGTAAATCTTATGTAAGTTGGTGGATCTTATATCAAGAAAACGTAGTCAACAGTGAGAAGAGCACCCTCCCGCATGCTGGGAGTTGGGGTGGTGTGTGTAGAATGCCTGCTGGATACCAGAAGGCCCTTGTCCTTCATTGATCCTCACGCACAGGAAGCACTCCGATGACCTATCTCAGACAGCAAGAAAACTGAGGTTACAAGAGGTAAAGAACTGTGTGCAGGTTACACACTTTCTAAGAGGTAGAGGCACAACTTCAATCTGTCTGATGCTACTGAGAGTGGCCCCTTCAGAAATGGGGGTAGCACAAGTTTGGCTTCACAGCTATTCCGGACGAAAAGGAGACTGACTTCTCAGCTTATCTTCCTCCTCTGTAACTGCGTCCCCAGTCAGATACTCCCTCTGCAAATTTAACCCTGATTGGTAATGTTGGTCTGTGTAATTCTGGAATTTGCTGCAAATTTGTGGGCCCAATCTAATCATATGAGTCCTTATAAGAGGGGGGCAGGGGATGAAACTCAGAGAAGGAGGTGACAATGGAAGCAGGCTTTCGAGTGGTGGGGCTGCTAGCTGAGAGGGCCCACAAGTCAAAGAATGTGGGTTGTCCCTATAAGCTGCAAAAGGCAAGGAAACAGACTGTCTTCTAGATGCTCCAGAAGGAATCAATCCCTGCCAACACCGTGACTGTAGCCAATGAGACACATTCGGAACTTCTGATCTCTAGAACTGTAAGATAATAAATTTGTGTTGTTCTAAGTCACTAACTTTGCGGTAATTTGTTATATCAGCAAAGGGCAACTGATACAATATCTAATAGAAATGAGTATATATGTGTACCAAAATACGTTCACAGGAATGTTTCAAGAGCATTATTTGTTAAATCCAAAACTGGAAACCAAACATCCATCAACAGTAGAATGGATAAATGCATTGCGATATAATCCTTCAATAGAATACTACATTGCAATGGAAATGAATGAACTATTGCCACACACAATATGTGACATAGATTAACCCAGGGGTATACAGGATTAACGACTGTCTCTCTGGGGGGAAAACATATATATGTATATGCATATACTTTTGCATTTTTCTGATACAAAGAATGTATAGGACACAATTTACAAATAATAAAATCTATAACACTTTTTAGTGTAAATTCCATGTGGCTCTGATGGGACTATTAGCTGATAATTTTATTTACATTAAAGAGTGAGACCAAAAATGATAAAGATTTATGTCAAAATGTCTCATTTGTCAATGTCTCTAGCAACCTTTATATTGAATTGGATAATAATTTTGAATACTGCAAGAATATTTCCACAGTTTGTTATATTCTTTACCATGTTATGACTACAGATACAACATACTTTTAAGTTTCATCTGCACTACTAATTAACATTTTCTCCATCACTTTCTTAAGCCTAGACAATCAACAGAACTATAAATCAAGCCCTGATTTATAGCGTTTGCTTATTTCCATGATGTAAATATTCCCACTGTGGCCAATTTCAAGCTGCCAGTGTGACACTAGTAAACACAAGACTGGGAATGAATACACAGAAGCGACTCATTATATAATACCCATGCGGCAGCAGTGCTTATAAATAACCTCAAGAGTACAGATAATTGTAAAATCTAGTTAAATAATTAGGAAGTATCATCACTTTTGAGAATTTATTACTTTTGTTTTTAGTATAATAGTTAATTATAAGTTTTTATAATTTTTAATGACAGTTCTGTTTGACAACCAGCTTTCAACATTCCTAAAAATTTGACAATCAGCTCTTGTAAGCTGTTACAAGGCATACTATTGGGCAAACCTCAAAACATTATCTTGAATAAAATTAGCTAGACATAAAAGAATACTTACTGTATGAGTCCATCTGTATAACATGCTGCAGGAAGTACAACTTCACTGTTACGTTAGGTGTCAGGGCAGAGGCCCACCTCAGGGCAGTCTCTATCAGCTGATTCCCCATCACACAGGTGAGCCCAGCCGAGACCGGCCACGCCGCTCGGTGAGCCCAGCTAACTCACACAGCCGTGACCATTGTGATTGCTATCTCAAACCACGAATTTGGGGGTGATTTTTTGTATGTGGCGTTTTTGCGGCAGTAACCAAATAATACAGAGACTTCACGCTCGCCTTTGGGAGGAAGGAGAGGACAGTAACCAGAAGGGAACACAGAGGAGACTTCTGGGTGCTGGAATGTTCTAGTTCTTGACTTCTGTTCTGGTTATGTGCATGTGTTCACTTTGTGATAATTAGCTGAGCTGTACTTTTGATTTGTACACTTTACGTGTGTTTTGCCTCAACAAAAAGTGAATTTTAAAAATACAATTGGCTGATTAATTCATGGAAAAATGCTCAACTTCACTAGTGTATTAATTAGGGCTTTCAAGAGAAACAACCAATACGCAATATATCTATTTATCAACCAAGCAATAGATATTTATATGCATATATCGATATAAAAGGAGATTTACTCATATTATGAAGAATTGGCTCACACAAGGCTGCGTAGTCCCACCATCTGCCATCCGCAAGCTGCAGACCCAGCAATGTCGGTTTTACAATTCATTCTGAGTCCAATGGCCCAAGAACCAGAGGAACTGATGGTGTAAATTCTCATCCAAGGGCCAGAGAAGATGAATGGAGATGGCCCAGCTCAACTAGTGAGGCAGGAAAAAAGAGGTGAATTCCTTCCTCCTCCATCTTTTATTCTATTCCGGCCCTCAAAGGACTGAATTATACCCACCCACATGGGGGCAGACAGTTTACCGAGTCAACCAATTCAAATGCTAGTCTCATCCTGAACCATCTGACAGGCACACCCAGAAACAATGTTTACTCTGTGCACCCTGTAGCCAGTCAAGTTGACACAAAAATTAACCGTCACAACTAGTAATCAAAGATACTGAAATTAAAATAATTAAATACCATTTTCCACCTAACAGACTGGCAAAGATTTTTAACTTTATTACTCAGTGTTGAAAGATTGTAGAAAATGAGCATTTTAATATATTGGTAATGTGATAACATATTGGTGGGGTGCTTATTCATTGATAACAAACTTTTTGCAGTTATTTGGCAAATTAATCAAATATTTTTCAAAATGTCTTAACTCACAATCTCACATTTGGAAATTTACACTAAGGAAATAATTAAAAATATCTGTAGAGGTTTAGTTATTAGCATATTTGTCACAGGCTACTTTTGATAGTGAAAAATCTGAAAAAATTAAATGTCATTAAATTGGGATTGATTACACAAGGTCCATTTCTACAGGTGTAGTCATTTTAATGCAATTCCACATAAAGTTGTTTGTGATCTACTACTTAATGGAAAAGAAAAAAAACATTTTATAAAATAATATCATAGCATAACCTGGCCTTTGTAAAAATATATTTATGTAGATAGATTTAGATGTCTAGGTGTTAAAGCTACATTGACGGTAGCCAGGTAAGTAGGTAGGTAGAAAACTAAGTCTGGCAGGAAACAAAAACAATAATAGTTTTTATAAGTGGATAGTGGGACTGTGGATGATTTTCATTTTTCACTCTTACCTATATTTTTAAATTTCTTCTCTGATATGTGTGTATGTTGTTTAATTGAAAGTTATTAAAATAAGGCTACAAGTAGCTTCATGTCAGGTCAAATTGTGCTGCCAAACGAGTTATGAAAAAACACATCAGAACATTGTGGGTCCTGCAGGCCCAGCTAGAGCATCATCGTAACACATTTGCATTTGAACTTTATGACCTATTTCTTCTGTCAGGTGGCTTGTACAATCTGCCCACGAGGACCTTGTTCTTACAATTTCTTTGTTTCAGTCTTTACCGCTATGCTCCATTAAGATCCCTACACCTCGTCTTGTAGATTTCTAGATTTCTGACAGAACTTAGCCTTGCTGGGTAACAGGCTGCTGCTTCTGCCTAGAACAAGCTGTCCCTTCCTTGGGTTCCATTTTAAGCAGTACCTCCCAAACCCCTGTAATAATCAGACTTACCCATCCGTGGTGTAACTCAAGTTCTCTTGACATACTCTGAATATTCTGGATAACAGTGTGTAAACCCCTGAGGTCATAATTCTTAGGTGCAGTTCCCTTCTGACTGTACTCTCATGTGAATCACCAGATATCCATTTCTTTGACATAACTGCTGTTTTCAACAATGAAGTTATATTCATCTAGGTGTTTCCCCTTTCTTACTCATATTCAGTTTAAATTGCTCTTAATCAGATTAGTCAGCCTTTAGGTAAATAATAATACAACAGCTATCAAAATGGATATCACACGTGTTTTTTATAAAAAGCTTCCTAATTACTTGCATAGAAACAGATTTTAATTGCATAGATTTTAATTATTAATAAAACTGTGAACTAGGATATTTGGTTTCAAAATGTCTGTTTAAATACAGAGAGAATGTTGTTGCAACTCCTGAATTTTAAAATTGGTGCAAGGAAAGAAAGGGTCAACCTGAGTGTCCACATCAAGGCACAAGGGGTGCCAGGATAGAAAGGAGGTTGGCAGATGAGTCCCATTCGCCTTCAGACCCCAGCAACAATGCTGCACTAACCTTCCCCAGGCACAGTTTCCCAGAATGGTGCTTCTCATTATAAAGCCACCCCCACGTATCATTAAATATTGTGCAAATTATGCAATTTACCTATGTAATAGCATTCTTTATGGCATGCCTTTTATCTAAGAATATGCAAGAGCTTTAAAAACTGCACTTACACAGAATTACAGAGGCTTCCAATTTGACCCATAAAAGCAGGTTAATGCTACTGAGGTCACTGTGTCTGTAAATGAAAGGACGTGAGAGCACTTCATTTTCCATATACGCTGAAGTGTCATGAACTATCTAAAGATCACACATCTAATTCTTTAAGTGCATCTCAACCCACTTCTGAGCTGTGTGGGATTGGAACCTTGGAAGCAAGGCCAGATGGGTCATTTCAGATAATTTTATGTGAGGGCTTTTCTGTGAACTGAAGATAGTGGGGTTATAAAGAAGCTAAGTGATTTAGGCGCATTCCTAGCATTGCTGTGGTTAAAATATCAGCCTTGTAACGATAGATATTGTTTGACTTTTAACTAGCAGATCTCGCTAAGAAATTGACAATTTTTAGGCATGTTTGGTGGCCCTCATAAGATTGCGGTTTTTTCAAATGCAGCATCATAATCTTCAAAAGTTCTATGTTATGAAGATAGTCGTTCCGTGTCATAGCTTGGAGAAGGAAGGTGGGTGGGGCGAAGGCCTGGAAAGGAAAGAGCGTACGAGCAGGTGACTTGTTCAGAGGTACCAAGCTGGTCGATAGCTCCCAGGGTTTTAAAAATTACAATCTCGCATGGACTGTCCTATCTTAGAATGTAGAGGGCAGAGAATGGGAAGGTAGGAATACAAACGAACAGCTTTGCTATTAAAATTTGATATTAAAGAGAGTGAAACACATAGTTTTAAAGATAACATTTACAGGTCGAGTTAAGAATTCAAGAAAGGAACCAAGAATTCTCCACCCGGACTATCATAGTTTTACTCTCCATGCTTCAATCTCTCTCGGTGGGCTTCAGTTTTATTGTGCTTTCCAACACTTGTCCCAGGAATGTGCAAGAAGTCGTACAGAAACAGGATGGAAGCAGCTATGTTGTCCCTCAGCTTCCCGGGCTGACCCTAACCTGTGCTATGGCCATTGTTGCGTACTCCTTTCTCCCGGCCCCATCTGCACATCATAAGGAGTCCCTGATGTGTTATCACGAGTGGCTGAAAATTATTGCATGCCCTGTCCTGGCCATAAATTTAGAAGCCTGGCAACATTTTCAGGGGCAGAGGAATTCCCTTGGCCTCCCAAGGACTCACTGGGCATGTCAGTGCTTTGTTCCTCAAGGGTGCTAAAATCATTTTTCTCACTCACCTCCCAGTTAGGACAGCGACAAGGCAGGGGCTGAGAGAGGAATGTTCTCCCCCTTTTGGGGCATCTGGCACCTGACCATTTGCTGCCAATTAGCTCTATGTCTTGACAACTAGGGGTCTGCGTCTGGCCGTAGTATTGACGTGCCTGTCACAGTTCTGCTCAAGTGGAAGCGTCTCAGAATGCCACTATCTGTCCTGGATAGTCCTGTCGCAAGACTGACAGAGCACCCAAAGCCTGGGGAAATGACGCTGATGCAATGTTAGGCCCTCGCTACAGTGATGTTAGATATTAATGACGTCACGTGGGCATGTGGCCTTCTTCCCTGCTTGGTTCCTGTGGACAAAGCTACAGAGGGCCCAGGTCGGAGGTTCCTCTGAAGGAACCAGTGGAGAGAGCCAGGCCCCATGGCCCCATCCACAGCCCACTCAGCCCCATGACTCTCAGCGTGCACTCGGACAACGGTCAGCCTGGGTGTACGTCTCCCTAATGAGCTAACTCCACCAAACCTTAGATTCCTCATCAGTGAAAGGAGATAATATCAGAAACTGCCAAATTATGTCATTCAGAAGCTTGAACCAGATAATGGATGTAAAGGGTTTAGCACTGTGCCTCTTTATTTGGTTCCATTATTACAGGATGTGGGATGATGGGGCAAAGTCAGGGTAAGTGCCTTCTCTGTTGGATAGACCATCAGAGAGCTCTCCTCAGTGGGTGGTCAGCCAAAGCTCAGTAGGATCTTCCTCTCTGTGGGCAAACAGGCCGATTGCCTGCTCAGTACCGGAGAGCACAGGCTGTGGAATCAGATGGAATTCTGGCTTCTCTGCTTACAGCCTGGTGAATTTGAGCAAAAGGCTTATCATTTTTATACCTCATTTTTTTCATCTTTAATATGAGTATCATAATACCTGTGCTTCATAGGTTTGGGCTTAAACTGTTGCCTGGATAAATTGTATGTGCTTGGTGAACTGTAGCCCTTACTGTTGCATTATTATTTTTCTTATTATTAATGTTTCTTGTTCCAGTATAGCAGGTCAGGAAGATAAACTTCGGTTGTGGAACACAGTTTTGCTGAAGTGTGGACCCCTTTCAATAAAAAGAGGGAGAAAAATCTAGAAAGATGCTTTAGGAAAAGAGATATACGGAAACAGGGAAATTCAGCCCTTTGATCTCTGGTCCTTCTTCCCTTTCTTCCTCCCTCCCTCCCTCCCTCCCTGTCTCCCTCCTTTCTTTGTTTCTTAGTTTCTTAGTTTCTTTGTTTCTTTCCTTTTTGTTTTTTTTCTTTCTTTCTTCCTTCCTTCCTTCCTTCCTTCCTTCCTTCCTTCCTTCCTTCCTTCCTTCCTTCCTTCCTTCCTTCCTTCCTTCCTTCCTTTCTTTCTTTCTTTCTTTCTTTCTTTCTTTCTTTCTGTTTTGTTTGTTTGTTTCTTTCTCTCTCTCTCTCTTTCTTTTTTTTCTAAAATATATTAAGCTTTCAATGGAAGAGATTTGAGAACAGTAGTTTAGTTGAATGGTATTACTTGTCAAAGCACTTTGTTTTTCATTTCTTGTAAAAAGGTCTATCAAATATTTGCAAATCATGTGTCTGATATGAAATTAATATGCAGAATATATAAAGAACGGCTACAACCCAACAAGAACAATAAAACAAAGAAACAATTTTAAAATGGACAAAGGACTTGAATAGACATTTTTCCAAAAATATAAAATGGCCAGTATACATATGAAAAAATACTTAAAAGATACTTAAATGCAAATCAAAGTCACAATGAGATACCACCTCACATCCATTAGGATGGTTATTATAAAACAAAACAAAAATGAAAAATAATAAGTGTTGGTGAGGATGTGGAGAAATTGGTACCCTTATGCCTTGATGGTGGGAATGTAAAATGGTGTAGCTGCTATTAAAACTAGAGGGCCGGCCGGTGGCTCAGGTGGTTGGAGCTCCATGCTCCTAAGTCCGAAGGCTGCTGGTTCAATTCCCACATGGCCCAGAGGGCTCTCAACCACAAGGTTGCCGATTCGACTCCTGCAAGGGATGGTGGGCTGAGCCCCTTGCAACTAAGACTGAAAAGACAGCACCTTGGAGCTGAGCGGTGCCCTCCATAACTAAGATTGAAAGGAAAACAACTTGACTTAGAAAAAAGGCCTGGAAGTGCACAATGTTCCCCAATAAAGTCCTGTTCCCCTTCCCCAATAAAATCTTTTAAAAAAATACTTAAAAATAGAATTAGCATATGACCCAGCAATTCCACTTCTGGGTATACACCTGAAATAACTGAAAGCAAGGCCTTGAAGAGATAGTCCTGTCTTCATAGCAGGATTATTCACGACAGCCAAAAGGTGGAAACAACCCCATCAACAAATGAATGGGTAGCCAAATATTGTTCATCAGTACTATGGAATATATCTCAGCCTTTAAAAAGGAGAAAATTCTGACACATACTACCACATGGATGAACCCTGAGGACATGCTCAGTGAAATAAGCCCAACACAAAAGGACAAATATTGCCTGATTCCACTCATAAGAGGTATATATGATATGCAAATTTATGGAGACAGAAAGTAGAATAGAGGTTACCAGCATCTAATAGGAGGAGGAAAGGGGAGTTAATGCGTAGTGAGTATGGACTTTCTGTGTCAGGTGAGGAAAAGAGTTCTGCGGGCGGATGGTGGTGGTGCTTGCACAATCATATAAATGTACTTAATACCACTAAACTGTACACTTAAAATGGTTAGGATGTTAAGTTTCATGTAGTGGTAATTTTTAGAAAGTGCTTGAAGTCCACCGTTGAGAAGTTCAGACCTCACACCCTCTGTATCAGGGACAGGACCTCCGACTGCCCCTTCCGCTGGGTCCTGTTGCTGTTCTCTGACTCCTGGGCCAGGGCTGTGCGTTTAGCTCCGTGCTGACTGAAGGCCCTGGTGGCTTCTGCAGGCCACTGTGTCAGAGGTACAGACGACAGGCACGGGTTCTGTGTAGCTCATGCCTGTGGACTCAGCTTGTCCTTGTTCTTTCCCACTGTACATCCACCTGACCCTCCCGGCACCTGCCCGTGGACTCCAAACTCCAGTATCACACACAAAAACAACAGCCCTGCCCTACAAAGACCGCCGAGCCCTCTCCCACAGGTGTACAAGATCACACACGACCTCCGCATGTCTGCGTGGATTTTCTCCAGGTCCTTTGGTTCCCTTCGACAACCTGAAGATGTGTATGTGAGGCGAACTGGTGTGCCTGCACTGTCCCAGTCTGGGGTGTATGTGTGTGCTAGAGAGTGTGTGAGTGTGTGCATGTGTGTGCAAATGTGTGTGTATGTGAGTGTATGTGAGTGTGAGTGGCCATGACATGGAAGGCTGTCCTGTCCATGGTGGGTCCCGCCTTCACCCTGAGCTCCCGTGACCCTGAACTGGAATGAGCAGGTTGGAAAATAATTATTTGTTTTTATTCATCTTTCTTAAATGTGTGTATAGTTCGCATTTATTTCAATGTTTAATATTAGAAGTACTTGGGGGTCTTTATTTATAATTTGTCGATGTTTTCCTTATCAGAAATATGCTGTAGGAATTTAATTCTTGTTTCTATAAATTAGCCTATGATAAAATTTGTTTTGCTATACAGGCATACCTTAGAGACATTGTGGGTTCTGTTCCAAACCACCACAATAAAGCGAGTATCACAATAAAGCGATTCTTTTTGCTGGTGGAGGGTCATACCTTCAATTTGTAAAATGCAACATCTGTGAAGCGCAATACAGTGAACCACAATGAAATGAGGTGTGCCTGTGTGTCATTTCCCTTAACGTCAGTTTCCAATAATCTATCAATGCTGTTAAGTGAGGACCTACTGTTCTTTGTTTTTTAAAGTTTTATACTATTATATATATAAATATATATATAGTTTTATATATATATAGCCATACTGTATCCATTTTGCATAGTTGCATAGCATTTCTTCGTATAATACACTGTGATGCAAATAACTCTTCTATTGTTGATGGTATTTTGATCATTTCTACTTTGGAGTGATTACCAACAGGCTTCTGTGAACACTCTTTACATCTCCACTTATGTTTCTCTAGAATTTCTCTAGATATATACCTAGGAGTGGAATTTCTAGGCTGTAAAGTATGTTTATGTTCAAGTAGCCTAGAAAATGCTAAAAAAATGTCCAAAGTAATTGGACATTCTTAATTTCCATTCTTACCAACATTGGATAAGATTTCTCCTTGTTTCATATGCTTATTAACACCTAACATTGTCAAGCTTCTTCATTTTACAAATCTAGTGGATATGAAACAATATATTGTTGTGGTTTTATATTACATTTCTTTTAGGATTCCTAATAAGACTAAACATTTTCATATGTCTTCTGGACATTTCTGACTCCTCTTTTGTGAATTGACCTTTCAAGTATTTGAACTCCTTTTCTGTTTTGTCTGTTCTCAATGAATTCATAGGCATTCTATCCTCATATGTATTCCGTACACCAATCACCTGTAACTTACAGGCATCGCAAATATGTTCTCACCAGTTGTGTCTGTTTTTTTAGTCTGAGTCTGATTTTTAATATTCTTAATTTTAATGTGGTCAAATCTATTTATCTTTAAATTATGGTTTGTGCTTTTTCTTTAATAAATTCTTGTCTTTCCTAAATTCCTAAAGATATTTTTATATAATTTCAAAGGATCTTATAGGCTTTGCCTTTCACATTTTGGACTTTGAGCCTCTTGGAGTTACGGGTTTTTTTTTCTTTTTGGTGTGACGTTGGTCTTTTTCTGTATAACCTTGTTGCCATTCCATGTTTTAAGATGCCACTTCTGTCCTCAGTGACCTACCATGTCAACACCGTCACCTATGAAATACATGTCAATGTGGGGTTCTATAACATTCCAGTGGCCTATCTGTTCATCTACATTTAAACCAATGCTACACTGTGTTAAGTATTAGAGCTTTCTAATAAGTTCTTCCACTTTTTTTGTGTTTGATCTTATTTATTTGTTAGTGTTAAAAAAATCTCATTTTCTTACTTAGAGGTAGAAGCTCTCAAAGAGGACTACCTAAGTCTCTTTACATCTCCACTTACGCTTCTCTAGAATTTCTGGCATTTTTCTTTGGTCCCCTTCATTCTCTTGGCCAAAGCTTAGCATATTCTGGGGCCTCTTCCTTATTTTTCTTAGTACATTCTTTCTTCAGAGCTGATGTTTGTGTTGCAGGACGTATGGAGTAACAAGACGCTGAATCTTGGGTGCTTTGGTCCTAGGCTTCCCGCCTTCTTTGTTTACAGGCTATCTCACAACATATTCATGAGAGACTGAAAAGTTTGCGGACTCTGCTAACTCTTTTAGGCCCCAGGCGATGAAGCACTGTAGAATCAGTGAGACCAGGAATATCTTTCTCCCCTTTTTTTACAATGACCAAGTTGAGAACACTCGACTGGCATCCACAATGCAACCCTGAACAGATCGGTGCTTTCTTCCTCCAGGCCTCCTTGGTTTATAGCAGGAATGCCCCTTACTCAGGAGCAGGCGGACATGGCCATGGGTCAAGACAGCCTGCTTCCTGGGGAAACCTTGTTTGTCGTTCCCACCATGATTCGAATCACATAACCCTTCCATTCTTCACCCAGAGCACCAGCCATATGCTTCCCATAAAAGGTATGAAGTTTGCATTCATCGTCCACTGCAATGAGTTCCCGGTGGCCAGTGGCTGAGAAAGAGAAGTTCAGCTTCATCCTGAAGCCGCCAACAGTCTCCGAGGAGGCACGCAAAGGAGCTCTTCCACCTTCTTTAAGAGTGTCTTGGCTGTTACTGGTTTTTTCACTCTTCTTGTATTTTCTAATCAGTGTCAAGGACCTCCATCCCAATAAACATATAGTTATTTTTTTTAACTTAGTCTGATGGTCATTGTTGTTTATTATTAATTACTTACATATTTGGACTTCCGTGAGTAAACGTATAGCAACTATTTTATTTCATACTTTTTCCTCATGTTTCACTCTTTTCTATTTCTTTTCTCTCCTTTTTTCCTTCTTTTGGATTAACTTTTTTTCTAATTTAATTTTTTTCTAAGTTTCCTTTGACAGTACAAATAATACTCTCTTTTCATTGTTTTAGTATTTTACTCACATTCATTTAACTTATCAAAACGTAAAGTTAATAAATATTTTTATCTCCTTCCAATCATTTTAAGGATATCAGAATACTTAAACTCTTATTTTTCACAAACTGAATTTTATGCTGTGGTTTTTATGTATTTTAATTCTTTCTCACATTTAGACCTACAAAACATTACTATTATTGTTTTATGCAGCCACTTAAAAATATATGTACCCATGTAATTATCACTTTCTGGTGATAATTATACTCTTACTTAGAGAACACCCTTTAGGATTTCCCTGAGCTCTCTGTCTGCTGGTGGCAAACTCAGTTTTCACTGGCCTAAAAATGTCTTTATTTAGCCTTCATCTTTAAACTATATTTTGTTGGAGCAGTGTGTGTGTGTGTGTGTGTGTGTGTGTGTGTGCGTGCACAGTTATTTTCTCTCAACACATTAAAAAATATTTTGTTTTCATCTGACTTCCATAGTTGCGACTAAGAATTATTAATCTAATGGCTGCTCCTTTGAAGTACTCTGTCTTTTCTCTCTGGTTTCTTTCAAGTTCTTCTCTTTGTCATTATTTTTCTGCAGTTCCATTATATTAGGTATTTGTTGGATTTTCTGTACCTGGATTTGTGTTCTTTGGAAAGTCTTGAAAATTTTCAACCGTTACGTCATTAAATATTGCCTCTGCCCCATTATTTCTTTGTTCCCTTCTGAAAGTTTTGTTACACCTATGTTAGACTTTCTCACTCTAAATTTCTTGCCTCACAACTTTGCTTTCAAATGCTCCATCTCTTACTCTTTCTGTGGGACATTTTGTATTAAGTTCTTAAGATCCTTATTTCTATCAATTCTCTCTTTAGTCATGTCTAAAGTGGAGTTTAAATCATTCATTTAGATATTTATTTCAATTACTAAATTTCTTTCTAGACATTCTACTTCATTCTTGATCAAATCTCCTTGGTCATTAAAGTTAGTTGTTTTTTGTTTTGTTTTAACATACAAAACATGGTTATTTTAATTCTGTGTCTGATAATCCCAGTATCTGAGATCTTTGCAGGATAATTTCTATTGTTTGTTGTTTCTGCTGGTTCTCATTCACATTACCTTGTTTCCTTGAACATTTATTATAGTTTTCTCTTTGTTTTTCTTGGAAATTTATTTGAGAAATTCTTTGAGGATTAAAAATTGCTAGTTCTACTGGAATTAAGATAGATCTTCCCTAGAGGATTTGTACTTATTTTTGCCAGATGCCTAGGAGACCATTAGACCAGTACCTCTTTAGGCTAAATTTTCCTTTGAGTTTTCTTGTAGTTTTACCCACGTGAATCTATGGTGCATGTGTTTAAAGTCCAAATGGTGGTTACAAATTCACATAGGTGAGGTTTCCCTCTCTGCTTTCCACCAAAAAGCTAGATGGTTTTCCTTGTAGTCTGTAGTGTGTGTGTCAGGGGGATGGTTGGGTATACTTCCAGGGCAAGCTTACACTGAAGGTGCAGTTCTCTGGGGTCCCAGCTTTGTGAGCAGAGGGCCTTCTAAGAAACGACCCTTTGCCTGTCCCCCCGCAGTGTCTCCAGTCTCCTGGGCTCGTTGAAACAGTGAAAACTGGAGCTCAGGCTCACCAAGTCTGACAAACACCGCAACTCCCTTCTTTCTCTTCCCACTTCCTCTTGTGTGTTTCTAGGTTTCTTGCCAGGTCATTAGTGCTTTAAGTCACCCTTTGATTTTCAACCTTATTAGTTATTTTCAGTAGGAAGGATGACTTGGGTAATTAGATTGCAATACCGCCAGAAAGGGGACCCTGGTGGGTTGTTTTTGTGAAACGTAAAGAGAAGAAAATGGTGTTGAATAAAATGCACAGGTTGGTAAATAAAGCTCTGCTATTAATCTTGTAGACAGGTATTTCAACCATGTAATGTGACTAAAGCACGAAGGACTTCCTTTCTTCCTAGGTGGTATGAAGTGTTATGTGACTTTTTAAGGAAGAGAGAAAAGACATGTGAAAAAGAAAATGGATTACAGAATTCAAATGGGAAGATTCTCCCCATTGTTCAGGATTGTGATGTTTCCAACTAAAGGTGAATAAATCTCTACCTGTGCAGAATAATTATAGGAGGATAAACAAATAATGCTGAATAAATAACATGAATCATTTCACACTTAAATCAGTCTTATAAAAATATAGTTTACCTGTTAACTTTCCCTTATGTACAGAATGTAAGCTTATTATTTTTCTTTCACCCACATATAAAAATGATTTTTGTCTAGGTGAAAGTGGGAGACGCCAGAACAAGTTCTATTGTGACGAATCAAACAAGGAGCAAGACACCCCAGCAGGTGTCTCCTTTCCAAGGAACCTTGTGCTGAGTCACTCCCCCTCCGTGGGTGCCCCCTTCAGGGGAGCTGGGTACTGACCTTTCTTCTTTACCTGCAGCAGAGATGGATGCAGGTGCTGCTGGACTGGCCTTGGGGGTGGGGGCTGGAGACCAGGGGTCAAGACCTTTCCTGCTCAGACCTCGTGTATGAGCCTAGGCTCAATGCCTTCTTAGCAAAACTATGAACTGGATTATCTCCAAGGTCCCTCCAGTGCAGGGTACAATGTAGAGAGCCTTTGTTCTTGCAGGCTGTCATCCACAATCAGCTGTTTGACGCTTCCTTCTGAATCCCTTTCCATACCCTGGGGAGGTTCCCTGTCCTCCCGTCTGCAAGGACTTCACAGCCACCCAAACCTCTGCCACAGCCAGGCCCCACTCAGGCCGTGGTTTCAGCGTGCCTGTCCCAGTAGCAGCTCAGATAGACTTCAGCCTATAGTTTGATTTCTGAGGGAGGAAGTGACAATGGAAAGAAGGCTTGCTAATGGGTGCTGGGAATGGAGAAGTGAGGTTCACCTCTAAGAAGGTGGCCACAGGGGTAAGAAAACCAGGATTCTGCTAAGTCCAAACTGACATCCTCATGCCGGAAATAAGTCACGACTTTCATAGGTTGTCCCACTCAAAGGCAGACTACAACCATGGTCAGCTGAATCTTCCTAAACATTGTTATTATCTAACTGCATGCCCCAAGCCATTATGGCTGCCCTCTACTCACACAATGATATTAACATACCTTAGCCTGGCTCTCCGGTCCTCCAGGACCTCTCACTGATTTATAACCTCCCCAAATTCTAGTGTCCTAGTAATGCCTGCATCCACACCCACCCTTGAGTTTCTTACTTTGTAGAAGTACTCCACTTAATTCTTTCTACGAAATATGATGAGACTTTGTTCTGGAGTTGGCTCCTATTTGAGTAGGAGGAAGACAGAATGTTCCAGGACAGAGGCAGACAGCTGTCTCAGTTTGGAAGGCACTTACGTTTGGCTCAGTGCCTCCCAGTCTTGCTCTATAAGCAATCCTCGTTCGTGACAATGTGATCCGAGTCCCACATGATTACCTTGTTCTTACCTCTCCACCTGCTTCTGAGGCCTTGCAAGGTGGAAACTGGCTCAGGAGGGGGACCTGACTCAGATGGGTGTATCTGTTTCTGAGCCTTGGTCTGACATTAACCAGGTACAGACATAGTTTATGGTCTTCATTGTTTCTACACGTATTAGTTATTCATGGCTGTGTAATAAACTATCCCCAAATTTAGCAACTCAAAATAATAAATAACTAAGTGATCATTATCTCATACTTTCTGAAGGTCAGGCATCTAGAAGCAGTTCAACTAGATGTTTCTGTCTGAGGGTCTCTCAAGAGGTGGCCATCAAACTGTCAGCCAGGGCTGCAGTTTTCTGAAGGCTGCACAATTCACTCTCAAGATCACTCATGTGATTGGCAGTCCTCAGTTTTTTGCAGGCTGATAGGTGGACGGCCTTCGTTCCTTGCCACATGGTTCTCTGCAGGGCTGCCCAGTGTCCTCATAAGCCAATAATGAGAGAGTAAGAGGGAGGGGGAGAGTGAAGGGGAGAGATAGAGAGAGAGAGAAATCAAAACAGAAGCCTTAGTGTCCTTTATAACCTAATCTTGAACTTGACTTACACTCAGTTTTGCTGTATCCTATGATCCCACAGAGTGGCGTAGGGTACCACACAGGGCATTACTAGTACCAGAATGTAGGGATTTTGTGTCACATGACACCTCACCGAGTCATGTTTTTACCTCTCACATTCTAACATATTTGAAATTGAGATACATCTTACTATCAATTGGGAATCATACTTTAACTGGCAAAATTCCCATTTAGTGGTATATAAAATAGTCACGTGTCTTATAATCATAATGTCTTGATCAGAAAATATAGTACATGCAACTTCAGGCTATGAGGAGGTTTCCTGGCTCTTGGCTACTTGACCAGTTTCTCACGGTCCCATCTGACGGTCTGTTGCCGTATTCCCCTCAGCTCCTCCTCTGTGCCCTTGCCACACCCAGCCTTCTGAAGTGCCCCCTTCATGACTTAAATGACCATGTCAGGCACTGAGACCTCCAGAAGCTTTCCTGGACCACCTCAAGCATCACAGTTCCTCTTTCCCCTATATTCCTATACCTCTTGGTACCAGATCCATTCATGTGATTTTGTGCCTTGTAGTAATTGTTGAGCTTTCACGTGTACATGTTTCATGTGTACCTACTATGTGCCCGTGCAGTATGCAATAAATGTTGCTGTATGCATTTAGGGGTCAGTGATCCAGCATGGGGTGGCTGTGGTCCAGGTTATGTATTTGTGAATAGTGCTTAGATTCTGATTAGAATTCTCAGCAGTTAAAGTCAAGTTCAGAATGGAGGAATTCAGGAATTCAATTTTATGGAAGATGGAATGGATAAATAAAAATATATCACACATTTTAGATTAACTTATGATAAGATATGACAGCAATAAATAATTATTAAGTCTTACAGCAAATTAAGTAATTATTTAAGAAAATATTTTCTTTCAGCCATCATCTTACAGTAGAAATTCCAAGAAGGTATAAATATAATATTCTGAAAAATATACGTAGGTTATATTTTATATTAAATTTTTCATGAATTATTCTTTATTAAACTTATTATTTTGTGTATTTGTAGATATAGCTCCTCATGGTGCCATTAAGATGAATTGTCATTAGCTTTTCAATATTGTACGTAAAGCCTTTCCATATTTTTGTAATAAATTTAAATGCTCTAAAATATTGGTTTTAGATTAGTGTTTAATCTATCACATTAAATTTTATATAACTATGGATCCAAATTTAATTATAGGTTATCTGAGTTAATCCTGATAGAGAGGTGTGGGAATTTCCGTTAAGAGGGCATAAAAGTGTTCAACGAATGGATAAACTTTGCTTTTACTAACGGAAATGAAGTATGTTATTTTGCAAGTACGTGAACTTGTAATGTAAATGGTTCGTTTTGGGCACTCGAGAGCCACAGAGCACCAGGAACCTTTGCCATGGTGGTGTTCCCAGGTAGCTGCTTGTCAGGGGTTACACAGTTCATTCTATTTACAGCATGATATTTCTAAATGAGAAAGAAGAAACAGGGAGTCTCAGTCTTTTATAAATGCATAGCACAAGTGTGAAATTGAATATTTATAATGTTTAATATGAAGTTTAATATGATGGCAGGAGTTGTGCTGGAATCAGCCAACATCTGTGAGGGGTGAAGGGGCTGTAATACAATGTGTCTGAGAAAAAGGTCCACTTGCCAGGTCCTGGATGATACAGAAGATGGTAGTTCTGTGACCCAGTGCACAGTGGGAAGATGGAGCAGAGGAGGCCGCAGGTTCCCGTGTGCTTTAGACAATGTCCTGGCCCATCTGGAGAGGGTTTTGCTAGAATGGAACAATGGTGGGTGTCAAAGAGATGTGGTGGCCCTTCTCAGAGGGTGTTCACCAGAGGAAACTGTGGTAAAGCTGAGTACTCTTCTAAATAACCCGAGGAAAGAGAGACAGACGGAAAAGACAGAACAGAGCACAAAGAAGGAAGCATGTAGGAAAGAATAAACAAAGGAAGGAAGGAAGGAAGGAAGGAAAGAAGGAAGGGAGGGAGGGAGGGAGGGAGGGAGGGAGGGAGGGAGGAAGGAAGGAAGGAAGGAAAGAAGGGAGGGAGGGAGGGAAGGAGGATAGGCACATGAGATAATTTAAATATTTTAATCTGCTTTAGCAAGTAAAGACTGAAAATTGGATATAAAATTCTAATGTAAAACTTTATTTTAATCCTTAACTGGTAATTTGTTTAACCACTAAACACATTTTTTCATGAAAAGTATATTACCTAATGGATACAGCTCGGGGATGCTGGTGTAGACATAGAGAACAGGCGTGGCAGAAAAAGGACGCAAAGGCATTGTAAGAATGTTTAGGTTTATGGTGATTCTTAGGAACACTTTGGGGTTATTTCAATCCTTCGGTTAGAACACATTTGTAGCCAGAGGCCTGTTTTATTATTGCAGAATTTTTGGACTCTTCAGAGAACAGCAACAACAAACCTCTGCTTCTTGGACGAAATTGTAACCTGATATACAAAAATGTGACATACATCCCACATGTATGACTGTACAAGAATGTACAGATCAACTGTCATCACTTAAAGATGCAAAGCTAAGTCACACATCTCCATTTTGAACAGTTCGTCGAATTCATGATGACTCCGAAGTCCTAACATTTACTTGGACGTGGCTTCTCCGCCCTCTGTCACATAGGATAGGAGAGGGAAGGGGTGCCTGGTCATTTTTTTCTCACAAAAACAGGGGTTTTGTCAGGCCATGGGATTAGGAATAAAAGACCAGTACATATGAAACTCTTGTAAGTGGCTTAATTTGTTGTCTTACAATTTGGGGGGCTTACTTTAAACAGGTGAATGATTTGATCTTCAGAAGGCAATTAAAGGGGGGGTGGACAAAATGCATGAGTGCAATTAAAACTGATTAGAAAGCCAATGGAGAATATTGCTGAATTTGAAGACTTTCTTTCAGTGATTTGGATCATCAATCAGTTGCCTCCTCAGAAGCAAACCAGCGCTGGACCGGAAACACATCAGGGAAACAGGGCTGGCTGTCTGGGACTGGCTGGCAAGCATTTCCATCTCTGGATGGGAAATGCTGTATGGGAAAATGAGTCCTCACCCTTACTCATATCACATCCGAAAATGAACTAGAAATAGATGAGACTTAAACACAAAAGCTAAAACCAAAAAGCTGTTGAAACAAAACATAGAACAAGACCTTCATATCCTCGGGGTAAGCAAAAGTGGGTGGAGCCAGGTGGACTCTTCTCTCGGTTCCACTTTTCAATTTGGGGGGCAGGAAGTAGGAAGTCCTATTTTGGTCTTGGATCTAAGTCATACTGACCCTGCTAGCTCTAAACAGTTGTCCCATTTAACTAGATTTGGCTTGTATCTATCATCACTCTAGGAGGGAACCCAGAAGAAAGATGACTGGTCAGCACTATCCCCACCATCCCTGACCAGTAAGAACACGTGTCTCATATTCATAAAAGACATTGCAAGGGTGGCTGAGAGATGTCTATAAAACACTCTGAGATCTCTAGAAAGACGCCTAAGATCCACAAGGGACCACGGCGTAAATGTTCTTCCCAAATACACGTTCTGACTCGTTGCTAAGGGCCTGTCCTTGATCCGTGCTGCGATGTCTGTGTTTAAACATACACAGTGAATTACCGGTTTGGGGGTGTGGGAGAGGGAGTGGTCGTTTAACACAATGTACCTCACCTCTTCTGTGCCCTCTGTCTTTCTCCCTGTCCTCCACATCCCCCTTAGCATATGATAAGCAGAATTAGCTGGAATAAAGCTATCAAAGAACTCTCCAGTTAACTTACCTGCCCACCCAACCCAGTGTCAGAAGAAACAGCCTAAGTCCCTGCCATATGAAACGGAGATGTGTCTCCAGCTTAGCGATGTAACACCCACCCCTTGCACACCGTGGGCAGCGCTGATCATATCCATTAGGGACCCAGTTGCAGTGCACATGTCAAAGGAGGAGGACGGAGTGAGGCAAACAATTATGTTTGTCTAAAGGGGGACTAAAACGATTCCTCAGCCACCCCGAGTACAGAGCTTTGAATGCAGCTTCAAAAGCCATGTGAACTGCTCAGCTGAGAGACTGTCCGGCAGTCTGGGTGGACAGTGATTCCAGAGCCCTTTTCATGGGATGAGTATACCGATGCTGTTGGTTAGGGAAGTCTAAAAGGTCCTCTGTTATCAGATCTCCTCTGAGTCTGTAGTGATTGGTACTCATCAGAAGCCGAATAATAGCCACATTAAAAGCCTACCTCTGGTGGTCTTATGACACCTAGTCTCAATTGTCACAATTTGTGACTGCAAGCATCTTTTGGACACTCTCCCTATGCTTAAGGAATTCCCCCATTCTACCTTCCCTCTCCAAATACAAGCCAGAAATATACTTTCCCACCCTTCCTTGCAACTAAGGCAAGGATGTGATGTTGGCTCCACCGGTCAGACAAGCCCACACGAGGCTTTGATGGGAGACGCTGGCACCAAGTGGGGCCTGCTCCCAAGAGGATGGGGACAGAGGAATGGTGCTTTCCCCCAGTGTGGCTGTGGTTCTTGTCAGGGCCACCATCGGGGTGTCACTGCAGTATCTCCTCTGGACAGTCCTGTGGGGTGCTGAGCCCAGTGCTGCTTGTGGCACAGCCCCAAGCCTGCTGCTGGTCCTCCTGGGGATTCTTCACGGCCCCTGGTAGTCTTTAATAATGTCCTTTTCTGCTCAGTTAGAATGTAGACTGATACACATTGCTTTTTCAGAAGCTAACAGGAAAAGGACATATATGTGCTTTAAAAACTGTGAAAGGCTGAACCAAGCTTTGGGAACAATCAGTATTTGGCTTTAAGAGGTAAGAAGCATCAGCTCAAGCTTACAAATAACGAAACCCCTCACTAGCTTGCCAAACGTTTGGCATCCTACAAAGTAATATATGGGTCACAAGACAAATGTCATAGATGATCCTTTTTAGCCACATGTCAAGAAGTCTTACCCAGGATGAAGAAGTGGGTTTCTAGAAGATTCCAAGACCACTCTTAGTATAGAAACTGAGATTATTCCTGTTCCCTGTCCTCTGACATTGTCCTTTCGGAGGGCAGACAGCAGGACACACCAAATTGGAGGCCAGCCCCTGAGGGCTGCAGACTTCAGGTTGGTTCCGTATAAGCGGGGCCGGTGGGGCGGAGACAGTTCGCAGAGGTGTGAGGCCTCTGTGCACTGTGGTGGGAGCCCCTCAGCTAACCAGCTCACTAATCACAACCCCTTCGGTCAGCAAGGAGCAGATATGGGGCGAGATGATTAGATAGGATTCCCTAAACTAGTGTCCTTACTGCAAGATCGTTCTACAGATATTAGGCACTGACTACGTGGAGCAAATCAACGGCCACTTGTCTAGGCAATTCTTTTTTGGCCTTTGGCCAAATCATGCTAATTTCACTTTGTGGCTATGTATTGATAATTGGGGGACATGGGAGAGGTAAATCTTTGGCAAACTAGTAAGTTCCCTAAAACTAATTTTGGGATTCTGCACCAGGCAGTCTCTCTCATGTTAAAGAAAGTCTGCTGTTATCTCAGAAGATCAGGGCCTAGTGTAGAAAGAACTGGAGACATTGGGAAGCAGTGCTCAGTGCTGGCTGCCACTTAGGTGGGCTCTCAGTGGGAGAGGTCGCTCCTGGGTTGAGTTATCTGTGGCAGACACCCTCAGCAGCAGACACCGTCTGACTATAGGGCTCTGTCATGGCTATGATTCGGCCATGTTGTCACTTCTTCCTCTGCTCCTGCCACTCTGAATTACCCTCTCTCTCTGCTCCATAATTCTATCTCATGGCTTTGTGTGGGGACAGAGCCCCCAGAGAGCAGTTTCCATGCTCTCAGCCTCACATGGAAAGGTGCTGGCTCAGGTAGTAAATGGCCATCAACTGTGATTGGATGGCCATCAGCTGTGGCTACTTGGCCGTCAGCTGTAACCAGTGAGCCATTGGCCACTAACATAACTGCCATGGCTTCGCTAGCAGCAAAAGGGGGCTAGCAAGAAGATCGTGGCTGAGTTAGCAACCTCGGATTGTGAGAGGCGGATGCCGCCAGTGAGAATATAATCGTATGACTCCCCTACCTATGGCTCCGTGGGTGTTCCTTTTTGGCCTCACCATGTCCTGCGTTCTTATGCGGGAGCGGGAGCAGAGACCCCGCAGGCCGTCCCACGACACTTCGCTTACTCATAGATGCTGCTGGCTTGTGGCTTCAGTTGGATGCCCCTTCTCTATGCCTTTCAGCTTCTCTGTACTCTAACTGCTGGCAGTAACAACAACTCTTTTCAAATTCCTTATGAGAGACTCTGATGATTTTGTCTAGTCATCCTCTGCAAGTTGGGCAGAGCTCCCCAGCGGTCCTCCAGAATGCAGATCTGGGCCTCGAGGATAAGCCAGAAGTGGTGATGTGCCTTCCTCCATCTGGCCAGTCAGCCCCTTGTGTCCCATATTGACCTATACTCGTGAATGGATGCTTACACTTTCCCCATCAGCCTCTCTCACAGGTTAGAGACGGTGTGAGAAGTGAACCGCCAGCTCACACACATCCCGAACTTACAAATAGTAAGTTGTGCAGAGCATAGCTCGGCTGATTCCGTTTTTCAAAGCTGGGTGAACCAATGTAATCCCGTGCCACATGCTCTCCTTAGAAAGATGTGTTGACACTCTGGGTCTGTGGTCCCTCCCCTTGAATCGGGCAGGCCTGTGAGCACATGAAGTGAAGCTACATGACTGGCAAGGCTAAGTCACAGAAGGTGATATGCCCTCCACCTGTCTCTTTGGGGCCCTTGCCCTTGGAATCCAGCTGCAACATTGTGAAAAAGTCAAAGCCATGAGGAAAGATGCTGTGGAGATGTTTCAGCCCAGCCCCAGTTAAGGTCCCAGCCGACGGCCAGCATTAACCACCAGACACATGAGTGAGAGCTCGCCAGTGAGTCAGCCTTCAGATGGTCCCAGCCCCAGGCCTCTGAGCCGCCCCAGCTAACGCTGAGTGGAGCAGAGACAAACTGTCTCCACTAAATTGAACACAAATTGCAGATTCCTGAGGGGGTTGGAGAGACCCTTCATTTTGATCCACTAAAGCTTGGGGCGCCTTGTTACACAGAACTAGATGACTAGAAGATCCCTTACTGTCTCCTCTGTGATTTTATCCCATCAGCAAATCCTGTTCCCTCATGTATCTTCACTCTCATCCTCTCCACCTGCTCCTAACCATTAACCCTTAAACATGCTCTAACAGTTTTCAACCTAAAATTAATCATCTTCCAACCTAAAAAAAATAATCCTTTATTAAACCAGAATCTTTCTAAAATCCAAAATATGTACAAAGAACTCATATAATTCCATAGCAAAAAAGCAAAATCTGATCGAAAAAATAGACAGAGGATCTGAATAGACATTTTTTCAAAGAAGACATATAAATGACCAGCAGGTACATGAAAGGGGCTCAGCCTCACTAATCACCAGGAAAGCTACAGTGAGATGTCACTTCACACCTGTCAGAATGATTATCATCAAAACACAAGAGATAACAAGTATTGGTGCGGATGTGGAGAAAAGGGAACCCTCAGGCACTGTTGGTGGGATCATAAATTGGTGCAGCTGCTATGGAAATCAGTATGGAGGTTCCTCAAAAATTATAAATAGAACCACCATATAATCCAGCAATTCCACTTCTGGTGTATGAATCTGAAGGAAATGAAATCACTCAAAGAGATACCTGCATCCCCATGTTCTTTGCAGCATTATTTATAATAGCCAAGACATGAAACAACCTGTATCCATCAACGAATGAATGGATAAAGAAGAGGTGGTACATATATACGTATACATGCAATAGAATATTTTTCAGTTATAAAAAAGGAATGAAATCTTGCCATTTGCAACAATATGGATGGACCTTGAGGGCAGTATGCTTAGCATAGTTACTACTCAGTCTCTACCTATTTAAGTTTTTGTGTATGTGGTATATTTGGTCTTAGTGCCCAGTGCCTAGCACGGGGCTCCTAAAACCCTTGGGATTTCCTGAGATAGGAGTGTGTTCTGTTATTGATAAGGAGCTCCTTTTGAGCATACCTGACTTCATGCTACTGTAGTGACTTAGGGTGTGGTCCCTTGAGAGCTTCAGGATGGGACTGGTCACCAGAAAGACCGAGTGAGAAGAGAGATGGAACTTTCGGCCAACCCACCTACCTACCAGGGAGAAGGGTCAGGAAACTGGAGATTAAGCCTCATAAACTCCGGAGCAATGGGATTGGATGAGCTTCCTGGTTGGTGAATTCCTGTGCACATCGGGAAGGTGTGCACCCCAGACTCCAGGCATAGAGGCGCCTGTGCTCGGGACCCCTCTGTACCTCGCCCTACACGTTTCTTCATAAAGGATGTTCATTCATATCCTTTATCATATCCTTTTTTTAATTTTACATTTTTTAATTTATAGGGGTGACAATTGTTAGTGAAATTACATAGATTTAATATAGATGATGTATTACGTCATCTATAAATCCCATTGTGTGTTCACTACCCAGAGTCAGTTCTCCTTCCATCACCATATATTTGATCCCCCTTACCCTCATCTCCCACCCCCTACCCCTCTTGCCCTCTGGTAACCACTAAACTATTGTCTGTGTCTATGAGTTTTTGTTTCTCATGTTCTTTTGTTTTTGGTTTATATACCACACATCAGTGAAATCATAGGGTTCTCTGCTTTTTTCGTCTGACTTATTTCTCTTAGCATGATACTCTCAAGCTCCATTCATGTTGTCACAGATGTTCCTATATCATCTTTTATTACCGCTGAATAGTATTCCATTGTGTATATATACCACAACTTCTTTATCCATTCATCTATCGAAGGACATTTTGGTTGTTTCCATGTCTTGGCCACCGTAAACAAAGCTGCAATGAACATTGAAGCACACGTGTCTTAATGAATAAATGTTTTCAGATTTTTGGGTAGATACCCAGGAGAGGGATTGCTGGGTCATATGGTAATTCTCTTTGTAAATTTTTGAGGAACCTCCACACTGCCTTCCATAGCTGCTGCACCAGTCTGCATTCCCACCAACTGTGTATGACGGTTCCTTTTTCTCCATAGCCTCTCCAACACTTGTTACTATTTGTCTTGTTGATGATAGCCATTCTGACTAGGGTGAGGTGATATCTCATTTTCATTTCTCTGATGATTAGTGATGTTGAGCATTTTTTCATATGTCTATTTGCCATTTGTATGCCCTCTTTGGAGAAATGTCTCTTCAGGTCCTCTGCCCATTTTTCAATTGGGTTGTTTGTTTTTTTGTTGTTGAGGTTCATAAGTTCCTTGTGTATTTTGCATATTAGCCCCTTTTCAGAGGCACTGTTTGCAAAAATCTTCTCCCATTCAGTTGGTTGCCTCTTTATTTTGTCAATAGTTTCTTTTGCTGTGCAGAAGCTTTTCAGTTTCATATAGCCCCATTTGTTTATTTTAGCTTTTACTTCCATTGCCTTTGGAGTCAAATTCATAAAATGCTCTTTGAACCCAAGGTCCATAAATTTAGTACCTATGTTTTCTTCTATGCAGTTTATTGTGTCAGGTCTTATGCTTAAGTCTTTGGTCCATTTTGAATTAATTTTGGTACATGGTGACAGATAGCAGTCCAGTTTCATTTTTTTGCATGTGGCTATCCAATTCTCCCTGCACCATTTATTGAAGAGGCTGTCTTTCCTCCATTGTATGTTTTTAGCTTCTTTGTCAAAAATTATCTGTCCATATCTATGTGGTTTTATTTCTGGGTTCTCAATTCTATTCCATTGGTCGATGTGTCTGTTTTTCTGCCAATACCATGCTGTTTTGATTATTGTAGCCCTGTAGTACAAGCTAAAGTCAGGGAGTGCGATACCTCCAGTATTGTTCTTTTTTCTTAAGATTGCTTTGGCTCTTCGGGGTCTTTTGTGGTTCCAAACAAATCTGATGATTTTGTTCTATTTCTTTAAAAAATGCCATTGGGATTTTGATGGGGATTGCATTAAATCTGTATATTGCTTTGGGTAATATGGCCATTTTAACATGTTGATTCTTCCAATCCATGAGTACGGAATGTCTTTCCATTTCTTTGTGTCTTCTTCAATTTCCTTCAAAAATGTCTTATAGTTTTCAGCATATAGGTCCTTCACATCCTTGGTTAAGTTTATTCCTAGGTATTTTATTCTTTTTGCTACAATTGCAAAATAAATTGGTTTTTTTATCTCTTTTCCTGAGATTTCATTGTTAGTATATAGGAATACAATGGACTTTTGTACGTTGATTTTGTAGCCAGCAACTTTACTGTATTCGTTGATTATTTCTAATGGCTTTTTGGTGGAGACTTTAGGATTTTCTATATATAGCATCATGTCATCTGCAAAGAGTGACAATTTAACTTCTTCATTCCCAATTTGGATACCTTTTATTTCTTTCTCTTGCCTGATTGCTCTGGCAAGGACTTCCAACACGATGTTGAAAAGCAGAGGTAATAGGGGACAGACCTGTCGTGTTCCTGAACGTAGAGCAAAGGGCTTAAGTTTTTCACCATTAATTATGAGATTAGCTGAGAGCTTGTCATATATGGCCTTTATTATGTTAAGGTGTTTTCCTTTTATACCTATTTTATTAAGTTTTAATCATAAATGGATGTTGATTCTTGTCAAATGCTTTTTCTGCATCAATTGATATAATCATATGATTTTTGTCCTTTATTTTGTTTAGGTGATGTATCACATTGATGGATTTGCGGATGTTGAACCATCCTTGTGCCCCGGGAATGAACCCCACTTGGTCGTGGTGAATAATCTTCTTAATGCATTGTTGTATTCGATTTGCTAGCATTTTGTTTAGGATTTTTGCATCTGTATTCATCAGAGATATTGATCTGTAGTTTTCTTTTTTTGTGTTGTCCTTACCAGGTTTTGGCATCAGAGTAATGTTGGCCTCATAAAATGAGTTAGGGAGTACTGACTCTTCTTCAATTTTTTGGAAGAGTTTGAGCAGGATTGGTACTAGATCCTCTTTGATGGTTTGGTAGAATTCACTAGTGAAGCCATCTGGTCCAGGACTTTTGCTTTTGGGAAGGTTTTGGATGACTGATTCAATTTCGTTACTGGTGATTGGTCTGTTTAGATTTTCCAGTTCTTCATGGTTCAACCTTGGAAGGCTATATGTTTCTAAGAATTTGTCCATTTCTTCTAGGTTATTGAATTTGGTGGCATATAGTTCTTCATAGTATTCTTGCATGATCCTTTGTATTTCTGTGGTGTCCCTGATAACTTCCCCCTTTTTATTTCTGATTTTGTTAATTAGTGTCTTCTCTCTTTTTATCTTAGTGAGTCTAGCCAAGGGTTTGTTGATTTTGTTAATCTTTTCAAAGAACCAGCTCTTTGTCACATTAATTTTTTCTATTGTCTTTTTCTTCTCTATTTCATTTAGTTCTGCTCTAACTTTTGTTATTTCCTTTCTTCTGCTGACCTTGGGTTTCACTTGTCCTTCTTTTTCTAGTTCTTTAAGGTGTAACATAATGTTATTTATCTGAGATTTTTCTTGTTTCTTGTAATGATATAAATTTCACTCTTAAAACTGCTTTCACTGCATCCCAAAAATTTTAGTAGGATGTATTTTCATTGTCATTTGTTTCTATGTATCTTTTGATCTCTCCTCTAATTTCTTCTTTGACCCAGTCGTTCTTTAAAAGTATGTTGTTTAATCTCCATGTATGTGTTTTTTCCCGCTTTCTTTTCACAGTTGATATCCAATTTCAAAGCCTTGTGATCAGAGAATATGCATGGTATAATTTCAATCTTCTTAAATTTGCTGAGGCTGATTTTATGTCCCAACATATGGTCTATCCTTGAGAATGTTCCATGTACACTCGAAAAGAATGTATACTCTGATATTTTAGGATGAAGTGTTCTATATATGTCAATGATGTCCATTTCATCTAATGTGTCATTTAGGGCTTCTATTTCCTTATTTATTTTCTGTTTGGATGATCTATCCATAGCTGTCAATGATCTATTTACATCCCGTAGCATAATTGTGTTTTGATCAACTTCTCTCTTTAGTTCTGTTAGTAGTTGCTTGGTGTATTTTGGTGCTCCCTGATTGAGGGCATAAATATTGATGACTGTTATGTCTTCTTGTTGTACAGTCCCCTTTACCATTATGAAATGTCCATCTTTGTCTCTTGTTATCTTTTTCATCCTGAAATCTGTTTCATCTGATATCATTATGGTTACACCTGATTTTCTCTGGGTACCATTTGCTTGGAATGTCAATTTCCACCCTATCACTTTGAGTCTATGTTTGTCCTTGTAGCTGACATGTGTCTCTTGGAGACAGCATATGGTTGGGTTTAGTTTTTTGATCCAATTTGCTACTCTGTGCCTTTTTATTGGTGAGTTCAGTCCATTTACATTTAGGGTGATTATTGATACGTGAGGATTTCCTGTATTTCTATCTTTAGTTTTTGTAAGGCTGTGTCTGCATTGTTTCTTTGCCTTTTTGTTGTTGTCTATTATTTCTGTCTGGTGGTATTCTATGATGTTTCCCTCTGTTTCTTCTTTTATTACAGTATATATTTCAATTCTTTATTTTTTTTGAGTCGTTACCCTTAAGTTTATGTAAAAGAAAGTTTGATATTTAGAGTATTCCATTTTCTTCAGCACGCTTACTTTCTCCATTCCCATATTCCAGTTCAGGCCTTTACTCTCCCCCTTTTTATGTTGCCACAAATTGTCCCTGTTGATGGTGTTCAAATAGCCTCCTTTAGTATTTCTTGTAGTACAGGTCGTGTATTAGAAAATTCCCTCAGCTTCTGTATGTCTGCAAAGGTCTTTATTCCTCCTTCATATCTAAAGGATATCTTTGCTGGATATATTATTATTGGCTCATAGTTTCTCTCTTTCAATAGTTTGAATATTTGGTTCCACTCCCTCCTGGCTTGTAGAGTTTCTCATGAAAATTCTGATGGTAATCTAACGGGCTTTCCTTTGTAGGTTACCGCCTTCTTTTCCCTGGCTGCCTTGAGGATTCTTTCTTTGTCGTTGACTTTAGACAGCTTCAGTACAATGTGCCTTGGAGAAGACCTGTTGGGATTGAGGTAATTAGGTGTTCTATTTGCTTCTTAGATTCGAGGATCCAGTTCTGTCCACAAGTTTGGGAAGTTCTCATCAACAATTTGTTTGAATATATTCTCTGTTCCCTTCTCTCTTTCTTCTCCTTCTGGTATGCCCATTACACTTATATTGCTCTTTCTGATAGAGTCAGAAAGTTCCTGTAGAGTTCTTTCATTTCTTTTAAGTCTCAAGTCTCTTTCTTCTTCCATCTGTGTAATTACCAGGTTTCTATCTTCGATGTCACTGATTCTTTCCTTCATCTGGTCAACTCTACTACCTAAGCTGGTTATTTCATTCTTAATTTCTTCTATTGAGTTCTTAATCTCCAGAAATTCTATTTGGTTCTTTTTTAAAATTTCAATCTCTTTCATAAAATGCTCATGTTGTTCTTTGATTGTGTTTCTGAGTTCATTATACTGCCTTTCTGTGTTACTTGCATCTCGTTGAGTTTTTTCAGAACTGGAATCTTGAATTCTCTGTCATTTAAGTCACATATTTGCATATCTTTAAGTTCCTTTTGTGGAGACTTTTCACTTTCTTTCTGAGCTGTCTTGTTGCCTTGGTTATTCATGGCAATTACTGATTTATTATTTCTCTTCCTGGACATCTACAGGAGTGGCTTCTGCAACAGATTGATAGGAAGAGGTCTTTCTTTTGTTTTCCAATACTTGTTGGTAGAACGTTTTATTTTCTCTCCGACTGCAGCCTTTTTTTTCCTCTCTCACACAGTAGTGCTATGTTTTCTCTGCACTATTCCAGCTTCTCACAAAATGGGGGGATTCCCTGTGAGACGGGGTTCTCCTCTGTTAACAGTTTGCCTGGGTCATAGGGCGCCACGTCCCTGTGGGGATGCGGAGAGCTTTTGAAGTTCCAAAGCTCTTTCTGCACCAGATTCAGAGCCCGTATGTTTCAGCAGTTCTGTTTACTCCTGCAGAGATCTGCCCAGATAGGTGGGACCAGTGACGGTGTGAGTTGTGAGAGGTGGTCCAGAGCAATGGCAGCGACCACCACCATAGCCGGTCCCGCTTCCACAGCTCCCTCCCCTTTGCCGGAACTAGTTGGGCTGTGAATCTGTGTCTGCAGTCCACAGTTCTCAGAACAGCAAATATCCTGTCCTTTTGATCTGACACTGCTACTGTTCGGCTTTTAGCACTGGGCAGGTGGGGGAGGGGCGAGCTCTGGGAGGGTAGGGAGGGGGTCACTAGTCTCAGTGCCTAAGGCTTCCGTTCTCTGCTGGGTAGTGAGGGCTTAAAGCACTGTTTTCAGCCTTCTTCCCTCAGTCTTTTCTCCGAGGTCTCTGCAGTGAGCGTTGGGTTCAGCCGTGTTATATGCTGCCCCCTCAGCCCTGTGGGCCGTAAGAGGAGCCCTAGCGGTCCGAGTTCTTCCCTCTCCCGCAGCTGCGGTTAGTCTGGGATGCAGCGGGCTCCGAGCACTGAGCTAGGTCTGTGTCCTGCGCCTGCGCGGCTCCGTCTCCGCACTTCTCCCTTCCCTCCTTCCTCAGTCGCGCGATTCTCCCACATTTAGGTGAATTCAGTGGTGTGCCTCTTCGTGTTGCCTGTCTGCTGTGCAGGGAGTCCTTTCTGGAGTTATTGTTGTTCGATTAGTTGTAAATTCCAGGGGAGCTTTACAGAGGCTCACCTCATGCCGCCATTTTATGACGTCTATTATATCTTTTATCGTAAACCAAAGGTAGTAAGTAAGGGTTTTCCTGAGTTTGGTGAGCCCTAACAGCAAATTATCAAACCTGAAGAGAGAGTCGTGGAAACCCCTAATTGCAGCCAAGTCAGTAAGAAGTACTGGTGACAACCTGAGATTTGCACCTGACATCTGAATTGGGGACAGCCTTGTCAGCTGAGCTAACTGCAGGTAGACAGTGTTGGCATTGGGTGAAACTGTAGCACACCCCACACATGTGGCAACCAGAATTAAGTGTCCTGAGTGTTAACAGATTATTGGGAGCAGAGAATTTTGTGAGTAGACGGAGAACAATGTAGCTTTTTCTTTACAGTGTGGTTACCAAGACACAATTCTTACAATGGCCCTTGAGCATAACAGGAGTGATAACAGTGAAAGGACCACTCAGATGCAGCAGAATCGCCTAAAGGTGACTTTAAACTGAAGACATTTGAAACACAGCAGATGCAGAAAGCTTTTCTCAACTTCCTGTGTCTGACTAAAGACAGAGCCTCCCCAGAATGAAACTGCCATCACAGCCCCTTCCAGCCAAGGAGACTGACCGTTAGCACTGGGATGAGAAACTGTGTAACAAACTTTATGGAAACTGTCATGCCTTCCCTCTGTCCCCCTAGAAGCCCATTTGTTCCCACAGAGGTCTGTCTCCCTGCTCCCTCTCCCCTATTAGGCTGACACATAAACCCTTACACCTGGCTGGTCAGTGAGTCACTCATTACTGAGTGCTCCTGTGTGCATAAGATGAAACTTTATCTCTTCTCCTGTTCATCTTTCAGTGAATTCATAGTCCCCTCCACCCACCCACAACCACCTGGATCTAAATTGGTAGAGCAAAAGCTTTCCTCCCAATAGTGACATAGCCGCTTTGAGGAAGACCGCAGGTGGTAAACTAAATTAGAAGGAACGAAGAACCAGCCTCATTAAGTGGGATTCAGAGAACCTGAGCTCTGGACTCCATTTCATCAAATGCTGTGATGGCATAATGTAACTTCTATAGGATGCTGAGCGGGACCCTTCTGTCACCCTGAGAGAAGAACTGTCACATACGTGCTTGAGCCAATAAAAAACGACTTCCTGTAACAAGAAAATTTTCAGAAAAATTCTTCTGAGCCAATGTCTGCCTGCTGCCTGCTCTTATCTTTGATAGCAAACCAGCCCCTCTGGCTTCCAACTTGTGAAAACGAGGTCATAAATCTATCACCGCTCAAATCAAAAGGACTCTGAATATCACCTGCCCAGACACAGCAAATTTAGTCTTTCTTGCTTTGTTCTCTGGTCTAGGTAGTCCCAAGGACCCCAGTGTGCCTACACTGGTTCCAGGAATCTGTCCTTCTCGTCACCTTCCACCTGCTACTCCTGCTGGTGATCACAAAGCTTTCCGTGGGGTTGCCAGCCTTCCAGCTTAGAGCTCGAGAGAGGTCCTGAGTCCCTGGCCACAGTCCCAGGAGAGGCCCAGTCAGCACTGGAGCCGTGTCTCTGGGTTGGAATAAGACCTGTGGAGCCTGAGGTAAGCATACTGGCTACAGCATGGTTGGCAATGTGGAGAACAGCCTAAGCGCCATGCTGGGAAAGACTCCCCACATTCCCTCCTTGGGAAAACAAAGTCCTGTTGTTACCAAGTTGCAAAAGTCCCCTTTGGAGGACCACAAACAGGGTTCTTTTCCCATTTGGTACCGCAAAGCCAGTTACAAGACCAAAGATGAACATTAACAGTGCAAGCTTTTATTCTCTGGCCAGAGAATCGAGAAGTGGAAGTGCAGCTCTCAGATCCATGTCTTGTCCCTTAGTAGTCCAGACAAGGCTGAAATAGGATAGTAGAAGTGAAGGGGAGGTTTAGGTAAAAAGATAGGAGGAATATTCATGGATTATTTTGAGAAAAGGTGTACCAGCTTTCTCCAGATCAGGGTCCACCCTTGTTTTATTCATTTATGGTCTCTTCCAGCCATTGTCATGGTGATTGTCAAATGTCAGAGCCCTGGTAGGTGAGCTATTTGGCATGCTAGTTATGTTATAATGCTCTTTAAAATATTTTGGAGATCATTTAGACAGTCATCTTAGTTTCAACTGGTTTCAGCTAGTCTTGACAAGTTCTTAACTGCTGACCACAGGCCTCCTTGTTCTCAGAGATAGTTGGAGTTGGAGCTGGAAAGAGGTTCAATCAGGCCCCTTAAACCTTCAGGCAGGCCCTGCAGGCCTGTCATGGGATAACACTGTGCTTAATAAGACCCACCCTCTTTTTTTTCTTTCCTTTAAAAAAATGTGGAAAATATACATATAGGTAGATCCAAGCTAGCAAAGTAAATGAACACTATGCTTGCCTCCTCCCGTGACCACATTAAAATAACAACTAAATTATAGAACAGTAAACCTGGAGAATCACGTGAAGTCTAGCTGAACAGAAGTCCTATTACTAAGAAAATAAAGAAGAAGCTGTAGTCACACAGCAACCTAGCAGTCTGTCCCCTCCAATCTTTTCTTAGGGAAAGGTGACCCTGCGGGATTGTCTCTCATTGGGGTTGAGTTTATACTACTCTAAGTCTCCATGTTTGGTCCTTGTAAGCAGGGTCTGCAGTCAAAGATGGGTAAGATTTCTCACGGGAGAAACAACCTAAGCCAGACGGGACCCCCCTAGGACCCCCATGAGCTAATGTAAAGTTAGGAGGTAGCTGGGCCCCTCCTTCTGAGAAGCTGCTGATGCAAGCCTCAACTGTCGTCCTTTACCCTCAGGTGTAATGGACCCATTAGAACAATAGCATCTCGCCCCTCCTGTTTGGCTCATGGGATAATATTATCTTGTGAGACTTATTCCCCCAGGGATTGTATGCACCACACCTTGGTCATTTGGGGGATGGTATGCATCGGTTGCTTTGGGATGATTATGGGATTTGGAATGAAGGATTATTGTGTGGTGTAAGAGTTTCGCAGACCCTGCCCCTAATCATGTGATCTCTATTGTAAAAAATCAATAAATTCCCACGGTGACCCGATTCGGGGCTCCAGTCCCTTGAGGCTGTGAGTCCCTTGGTCCTCTGTGATTTAACTATATTTGAGTCTCTGTCTCTTTATGATAGTTTAACCCTCGCCGCCTCCCTCGCCTTCCCACGGCTTGTGTTGTGCAGGATGCAACAAGAAGCCATGTGGAGACAGCAACAAGGGGCAGAGATGTGAAATGGGCCGGTCCCACACCCATGTGTGGCGGGTGAGAGGAAGAGGGATATCTCAGACATGGAGATTCCCCCCGAGGAGAGAGGGACCTCAGCCCCACACCAGGCTCCCCAGCCCGGAGTACTGTTGTGGAGGAGCCCCCTAACATCTGGCTGTGAAAAACAGGAGATTCTGGCCATTCAGGTGGGCTGGAAGGCTGCGGGAAACCCAGGCATCCTCTTAAAGGGACTGCACACAGACTCACTTGCTCTCGAGCACTCATCTTGGGCTCCAATGGACAGACAGTAACTTGGGGGTGTCAGAGACATATAGGGGACAGACTGAGTTGTGTGGCTTCCAGATAAGTCAGCATTTTCCCTGTGTGGGTTCCTGATCCTGTGCAGCTGACAGGCTGGAGCCATCTTTGCTGTATTGAACCCCAAGCCCTCTCCCTATGCTTATAGCCAAATCTGAATCTAATCAATCTGGTGAGCTCTGCAGCTCACCCACTTCCCCCAGTGTGGGAGGTACTTTCTCCAAGAGCAGCCAGCCTCACCCACATTGCACTCTTTCTTGGAAAACTATCAAAGTCAGACAGACAACAAGCAGGTGGCAACTGGCCTCAGTGTGTTCTGAGACTTTTGTTGAATAGCTTCAGGCTCAGCACTGGCACCAAACTGCATTTACATTAACCTGGTGACCACAACTTTTCCCACTCTAGTGACTCCCTGAGTGGCTGTTTCACCCAACTTCCATGCTTCCAACCTCAACTTCCATGAGGTTTTATCAGTGGCTGAACCTTAGGGAGTTGGCAGGTGGTAACAGGCCTCGGGATGTTCTGGCATTTTGTAAAGCTACCCCAGGTCCAGTACTAGTGGCAGACATCCTTGGTTTGCAGCATGGCCTCTCACACACACCTCCAGGGTTAGCACAGGCAGCAAACAACTGGGGATTGCTTTGTAGCTCTTACCAGATAGTCCCCAACCGGTCACAGGCAGTGGGTGACCTGGGCCTGCACCGGAGCCCTCCCAAGAGGCCCCAGAACCAACGCTTGGAGGTTGGCTTCAGACCACAGCACAGCACTGCCCAATAAGCTCCATAATCAGCACACCCAAAGGGCAGTCTCAACAGAAACCAGAGCCCACTGGGGTGGATCCCACTCAGTGAGGTAAGTCTTCCACACAACAGCCATAAGCTGTGAACATGGCCAAACCCCACAGCCAGTCAGCCTGAGAGTCAATCCCACCCACTGATATGCCAACAGAAATCAAGGCTCAAATCTAACAAGAGGGCACACACAACCCACACAAAGGACACTTCTGGAGCACCCAGTGCAGGTGACCAGGGAGACTGTACAACTAAGCCTCACAGGGCACCAACTACATAAGCCCACCCAGCAAGACTGGGAGACATAGCAGATCTACCTAATACATAGAAACAAACATAGGGAGACAGACAAAGTGAGGAAACAGAAATATGTCCCAAATTAAAGAACATGAGAAAACTCCAGAAAAAACTAAATGGAATGGAGGCAAGTAACCTACCAGTTACAGATTTTAGAACAATGGTTATAAGGATGTTCAAGGAACTTAGTGAGAACTTCAACAGAGAGATAGCAAGCATAAAAGAGGACATACATACCATAAAAAGAATCAGTTAGAAATGAAGATTATAATAACTGAAATAAAGAATTCACTAGAAGGAATCACCAGCAGACTAGATGAAGCAGAGTATGGAATCAGTGATTTGGAAGACAAGGTAGCAGAAAACACCCAATCAGAATAGCAAAAGAATACAAACAAATAGAGGATAGTTTAAGAGACCTATGGGACAACATCAAGCCTAACAACATTCGCATCATAGGGTTATCAGAAGGAGAAGAGAAAAAAGCAAGGGATTGAGAACTTATTTGAAGAAATAATGACAATAAACTTCCTTAACCTGATGAAAGAAATAGACATACAAGTCCAGAAAGCACAGAGAGTCTGAAACAAGATGAATCCAAAAAGACACATCCCGAGACATGTTATAATTAAAATGCCAAAAGGGAAAGGCAAAGAGAGAATCCTAAAAACAGCAAGAAAAAGGCAACTAGGTACTTACAAGGGAGCTCCCATAAGATTGTCAGCTGATTTGTCAACAGAAACTTCTCAGGGCAGAAAGGATTGGCAGGAAACGTTCAAAATAATGAAAAGCAAGGACCTACAACCAAGACTACTCTACCTACTACTCTAAATGAAGGAAGGCTATCATTTAAAATTGAAGGAGAGATAAAGAGTTTCTCAGACAAGAAAAAGCTAAAAGAGATCATTACCAGAAAACCAGTATTACAAGAAATGTTAAAGAGAGATCTTTAAGAAGAAGAAGAAAGGGGAAAAATAAATATGTATATATCAATAATCACTTTAAATGTAAATGGATAAAACAGTCCAATCAAAAGACATAGGGTACCTGAATGAATAAGAAAATAAGACCCATACATACAAGAGACCCACTTCAGATTGAAAGACACACACAGACTGAAAGGAAAGGGATGGAAAAAGATATTTCATGTAAATGGAAACAAACAAACAAAAAAAAGCTGGGGTAGCAATACTTACATCAGACAAAATAGGCTTTAAAACAGGCTATAATAAGAGACAAAGAAGACATTACATAATGATAAAGGGATTAATCCAAGAGAATAAACCCTAGTAAACATCTATGTACCCAACATAGGAGCACCTAAATATATAAAGCAAATACTGACTGACATAAAGGAGGAACTCAACAGTAATACAGTCACAGCAGGGGACTTTAACACTCCATTGGCATCAGTGGATAGATGTTCCAGACAGAAAATAAACAAGGAAACAATGGCTTTAAATGACACACTAGACTAGATGGATTTAATAGATATTTATAGAGCATTTCACCCCAAAGCAGGAGAAAAGACATTCCTTGCAATTGCCCATGCAATATTTGCCAAGAGAGACCACATGTTCGGCTACAAAACAAGTCTCAATAAATTTAAGAAGATTCAAATGATATCAAGTGTCTTCTCTGATCACCATGATATGAAACTAGAAATCAATTAAAAGAAAAGAACTAAAAAACACACAAACACCTAAAGCATAAATAGCATGCCACTAAATAATGAATGTGTCAACAATGAGATTAAGGAAGAAATCAAAGACACCTTGAGACAAATGAGAATGAAAACACAATGACCCATATTTATGGGACACAATGAAAGCAGTCCTAAGAGAGAAATTCATAGTAATGCAGGCCTACCTCAAGAAACAAGAAAAATCTCAAATAAACAATCTAAACTTTCACGTAAAGGAACTAAATAACAAACAAACAAACAAAAAACCAAAAATCAGCAAACAAAGCCCAAAGTGAGTAGAAAAAAGAAAATAATAAAGATCAGAGTGGAAATAAATGGAGTCAAGTCTTAACAAAAACAATACTAAAGATCAATGAAACCAATGGCTGGTTCTTTGAAAAAATAAACAAAACTGATAAACCTTTAACCAGACTCATCAAGAAAAAAAGAGAAAGGACCCAAATAAATAAAATCAGAAATGAAAGAAAAGAAATGACAACTGGCACCACAGAAATACAAAGGTTTATTTAAAAAAATACTACATACAATTATAACAATTATACACTAAGAAATTGGACAATCTAAAGAAATAGATAAATTCCTAGAAACATACAATCTTTCAAGACTAAATCAAGAAGAAACAGAAAATCTGAACAGACTGATGACTACAAATGAAACCGAACCAATAATAATACTAACAATAGTAACAAGAATAATAAAACTTTCAACAAACAAAAGCCCTGGAAAGGATGGCTTCACAGGTGAATTTTACCAAACATTCTAGAATTAACACCTGTCTTTCTCAAACTGTCTATTCCAAAAAATTCAAGTGGAGGGAAAGCTCACAAACTCATTTTAAATGACCACCATTACTCTGATTCTTAAACCAGAGAAAGACATTACAAAATTCAAAAAAAAGAGAAAATTATAGGCCAATATCCCTGATGAACATAGATGCAAAAATCCTCAACAAAATATTAGCAAACCAAATTCAGCAATACATTAAAAAGATCATACACCATGGTCAAGAGGGATTTATTCCTGGGACGCAAAGTGGATTCAATATCCACAAATCAATTAACATGATGCATCACATAAACGAAATCAAAAATTATATGGTCGTGGGGTGGCCGGGTGGCTCAGTTGGTTGGAGCGCGAGCTCTGAACAACAGGGTTGCCAGTTCAGTTCCCACATGGGCCAGTGAGCTGCACCCTCCACAACTAGATTGAAGACAATGAGCTGCCGCTGAGCTTCCAGAGGGGCGGTTGGATGGCTTAGTTGGCTCCAGCGTGAGCTCTCAACAAGGTTGCAGGTTCAATTCCCGCATGGGATGGTGGGCTAAAACGGCAACTGGACTTGGAGCTGAGCTGCGTCCTCCACAACTAGATTGAAGGACAATGACTTGGAGCTGATGGGCCCTGGAGAAACACACTGTTCCCCAATATTCCCCAATAAAAAAGAAAAAAAAAACCTTAAAGTGAAAAAAATAAATTATATGGTCATATCAATAGATGCAGAAAAAGTATTTGACAAAATCCAGCATCCATTTATGATAAATAATAGTTGAATAAATAATTTAAGAATGAATTAAAAAATAAATATAGATGCAGTTATAGATTTGATTTGATGGTGGGAAGATAAGGGAATTTGTGCATAAATTTTCTTTTATTTTCTCAAAGGGTAACACTAGGGCATGAGCTGAGAGTGAGGGGATGTTGGTGGGAAGAGGTGGGGTGTTGAGACAAGTCTTGGAGGTGTGGAATGCTCATCTCCATCAGAAGGATGGCAACCCATTGAAGAGACAAGCGAGTTTGCAGTCAGTGCTGAGTATCCATTTGAGGTTTGCAGTAGAGTGTTTTAAAATGTGACAAATTGGCCCAGTTGTGATTGATTCCTGGGTTGCAACTGCAATTCGGTGGAGCCATTTATCAAGAAACAAGATGAAGGAGGATAAGCAGGTCTTTCAAAAAAGACGATGAATCATTTTGGACATGCTGAGTTTGGGGCACTGGGAGGCCACTGAAGTGAAATAATACGACCAGGTGGTTGCTTACATGGTGGGGAGGAAAGAAGCGGATGGTGGAGATGCAGTGGGAGAGGTGTTAGCACATGGGTGGGAGCTGAAACCAAGGGCATTGTAGAGATCACTACAGGACAGGGTAGCATGGAAGAGTAAGGCTAACTGAACCCTGAGGAACACGCATGAGAGTCACACATGTGTGTCATATGTAACAGTGTCTAAGCAGATTACGGCTTCTCAGAGCCAGATGACAGGTCTGGAGCTCCATTCCTTCTCAGCCTCTGGTGTAGCACTGGCCACTCTGAAGGTAATTCTAAAATTCGCTCTGACTTGATGTCGCTGCACTTTCATTCACTAGACTCCTACCGTAATTTGTTATTTGAAGTACCGCTGGCAGGTAATTTATTTAAAAAATAAATTTTATTGGGGAATATTGGGGGACAGTGTGTTTCTCCAGGGCCCATCAGCTCCAAGTAGTTGCCCTTCAATAAAGTTGTAGAGGTTGCAGCTCCACTCCAAGTCCAGCTCCCAGTCCAGTCTCTGTTTTCAATCTTTAGTTGTAGGGGACACAACCCACCATCCCATGGAGGGAATTGAACCGAAAAATCTTGTGGAGAGCTCGCTCTCTAACCAACTGAGCTATCTTGCCGCCCCTGCAGAAGCTCAGCAGTAGCTCGGTGTCTTCAATCTAGTTGTGGAGGGTGCAGTTCATTGGCACATGTGGGACTCGAACTGGCAACCCTATTGTTCAGAGCTTGAGCTCTAATTAACTGAGCCATCTGGCCGCCCCGCAGGTAATTTTTTAAACATGGTAAAATCATGACTTCATGCAACTACAACAGATTTTATTTAATTTATTAATTACTAAGGGAACCAGGAAGATGTTATCACCACTTCAAGGGAGAATCCAAAGAATAGACACATATGTGATCAGTAATGCACAAATGAATTTGGTTTTATAGATGCAAATAGATATGCAAATAAAATAGATATGCAAATAGATATGCAAATAGAAACCAGATGTACAACTGGTTTCTTCCATTTACAGAAGTGTAAGATAGCTCAAAGACAAAAAGGCACAAAATGCTTCTCAGAATCAGCCCAGACGGATGCAAGACAACTTTTGAAGACTCTGTGATCTTTTAGGCTCATTTCAAAGTCTTTCCCAATTTTCCCTATAAGGCTAAAAACAACAACAACAACAACAAAAACCAGTTATCCCTAATTTTTCTACTCATTGGGTCTGTTAGAAAATATATATGGACATAATTCTTGTACTACCACACCGAATTCAAGGTCTAATTGATTAGGGACATTAGGCAGAATTTGGACCCTAAGGATTAATCTGCCTTCTAGGCAGAATGGGAAATACTTAAGAATCAAACCAAACCACCTCAAATCCACTCTGGAATGAAGCAGGGTATAAGTAAAATACTGAAGATGTTGAAGTGGCCCTTTTGTAGTTGCATGAAGGCCCTGTTGGCTCAGTGTGAGTTGGAATGGAGGCCTTGACCCTGATGCTTGCCCTCCCCTCCCCCCATGTCTGCCTTCTTCTCAGGATAAAGGACTGGAAGCCTATATACACAGCCTTCAGTTCAAGCACATGATCCATTTAAACACGGAAACCCTCCTGTCCCATGGTAGTGAATGGGGACAACTCTGATTGCCGTTGGGAGATTCGGCTGTTTTAGTACAATCGTTCAGAAGGGGGACAAACGAAGAACCTATTGATAACTGGAGAAAATGTTCCTGAGCACAATAATTGTCTCTGCAATTTTTGAGCGTTCTATAGGAAATTTGCCAAAAATGTGAAAACTATAAACAGGGAAGAATGGGAAGCAAAAATGGGGACCTGTCATAATGCCACTGAAAATAGGGAACGAAGAATTTTCCAGAGATTCAAAATGAAAGAGCGATTAATATTTACTTAGAAATGAAGCAGCAGGCATGCTTTAAAACAAAATGAAGGTAAGAAAGGGTGAAATTAGGGAATATATGTGTAAGAGAGACTTGAAGATAGACACATGTTTCAGCTTAAAGTCTCATTTGTAAGACATGTACCGATCAGAGCTCACGGGAAGACAATCAGGACAGGGCGACCACTTACTGTCTTGCAGTGCATAAGAACTTCATGCTACTTTTTAATTTAAGCTTCCAGCTCTTAGTTCCTAGGAAATAGGTGTTACCAAAGATGATATTTGAATATATAGCAGTAGATAAATATTTAACAGCACAAACAACTAACCAACCGGAAGCCGGCCAGAGGACCCCTGCTGAGCCAGGCACTAACCCTCTAATGGCTGGGTGCTGAGGCCACGGAGGGGACTGTGGGAGGGGGACGGGCAGCAGGTGCTGGGCAGAGGCTGCTCACCAACCTTCGCACGGCTGCTGGTGTGGACCAACTGAGCATCAGCTCCGAGTGGACACCTGGGGAGACTTAGGCTTACTCTCCCTCTTCCCTCTGTCCTCTCCAGGCTGCTCCTGTAGTGTTGGGGGTCTTTCCTGCTGCTCCTGGCCTGGCGGCTACACCCCTGCCACAGCCTAGGCTCCAAGAGGCAGCCTGCTCTCTGGGGTCTTGGCTGCTGCCTGCTTACTCTAGGGAGGAGAGTAGGCAGCAGAGACCCTCCTTCTCTTTTGTCACCTAACCCCTTGATTAGTACACCAGGCTGTACAAATTTAGGTTTTTCTATACAAAAGGTCTGGAAACAATTTCAGAAGGGAATTATAATAAAGGAAGGAAAGAGTTCGAATTCTAGCTCATCTCAACTTGTAGAGAAGGCGGGGCTTCCCAGTCCTTTTGTTTGGATGCCCTACATTCTCACCACCTCCTGATGCCTTCATTCAGAGTCTGGTTTTGCACTTGGCACTTGTTAACAGTGTGGCCTTGTGCTAAAAGCCATGCCTCTCAGAGCCAATGTGGATTGGTTATTAGAACTGGATTTTGTTAGGTGTGATGATGGTATTGCGGGTGTGTAAGGAAACGTCTTTTTTTCTTCTTCTGTGATGTGCAAACTGAGGTATCTGGAGGGCAGGAGATGCTGCAATGTTTGGGATTTGCTTTAAAATACATTCCAGAAAGAAAAGGGGTGGAGGTGCGGTGATAGGAAGAGGACAGATGAAGCAGGTACAGCAACATGTGGATGACTAGTGTTCAAATGGGGTGATGAGTGGGGGGTAATCCTTGTGCTCTGCAGACTTTTATGTATGCTTGAAAATTTTCATAATAAGAGTAAACAAACAAAAAGCAAATAACAAGGCCTTCATTCCCTGTATCCAAACAAGCATACCGGGGACTAGGATGCGCTCGTCATGACTGCTCCTCTGCAATTTATTGTGATTCTCGGGTGGATTCCAGCTCGCGTCCTACCCACCACCCTCACTAGACGCTGGCAAGGTGCATTCTCTTCAACAAGGCTTGCCAGGCCCAGTGCTGGGAGTACATCATTTCTGATTCTATACCCACACTTTTAAAGCGACCAGTTTCCTCTTTGGAGTAACCTGAATGCTGGAGTCTCATTTTAAGGTATTGCCTTCCTCTGCCCCACTCATTTTGGGGGGCTACTCGGGGTTAATGTTATTTCCAAGGGGAAAACAGCGTTGGGAGGAACAGCCTCGACTGGTCTAGAGTCTGCAGGGAAAAAAACGTGGAGTGTGAGTTCTCAGAGTCTCAAGGAGAAAAACAGAGAAATGAATCATCATCATTTGACCATGGTATTCACAGCTAGAGGAAGGAACAATGGGAGAAAGAGCAGGGGAAGAAAAAAGAAAGAAAATCTGGGAATAAAATTGGGATGCGTAGGGGGAGGGGGAGGAAAAAGTCTGAGAAATTGGGGAGGGGGCACGAATACTGGCCACAAATACAGAAACTTGTCTATTCCTGGTTTCAATTAAAAATAAGCATGCATGCACATCTATTTGCCTGCTGTGTTTTGACTAAGCAGGTAGTGAGGCACTCCTTTAAGAACCTGGACACCCAAAGCGTGCCCCGAAGCTGCCCACCCTGGAGCTGAGCCCGAAGGCGAGCAGGCAGCTGCCCAGCTGAGCACCTTCTCCCTCCAGCTCCCGGAGCTCCCTGACCTGTGGCCCTGGGAGGAGCTGCTACGCTCGCCTGCGGCTGCCAAGGCTAAGCGCGGACGCCCGACCTCACACAAAGGCCTCAGCGCCCAGGAGGCCGCAGCGGCGGCAGCGCACCTGGAAGAGAGGAATGAGAAAGGTGATGTGCCCGACCCTGGAACACGGGCCTGAGAACCGAAGGGCTGCCATTCGGCCACGGCTATTCTTTCCGGGGAGCAATCTAGGGAGAAGACCGTGGAAGAGTGCTGCGGTAGATTTTTCCCAATGGAAACGCGGGACGGGGAGGGAGCCCCGCTGGCCTCTCTGCGGCGTCCCCCGCAGGGCTCAGCCTCATCTCCCCGCAGCCCCGCAGGGGCGTGCGCGAGGATGCAGTGCCAGCCTCCGCCGCACGGGGCAGCACCGCCTGCCGGCGCGGCGCGGAGACAGCGGCCCGCGCCCCTCTTAGCGGCGGCAGGCGGAGGCCGGCCCGCGGCGCCCTCGCTCATTGGCCGCGGCGCGGGCGCTGCCATGTTGGCGGAAGCGGTGCCTCCCGTGCGGTGGAAACTGGCGCTGGCTGCGGCCGCCGCGGCCGTGGGCGCAGGCTCCTGCTTCTTTGCCTCGCTGGTGTCTCGGCGCTGAGACGCAGCGGCCGACGGGATGGAGAGAAGTAGGATGAACCTGCCCAAGGGGCCGGACACGCTGTGCTTCGACAAGGACGAGTTCACGAAGGTGCGCGCCGGGCTCCGCGCCCCTGGGGGCCTGCCCGCCGGGGCCCGTCCTCGGCTTCTGCCCGCGTCCCCCGGCGGGACCTCGCCGCACTTCGGCCTCAGCTCTGGCAGGGGCAGCCCCGAGAAAGCACTCGTGGGAAGCGGGGCGCGTGGGGTTAGCAGGCCTGCAAGTTGCGGGCGAGCGGCTGAGCTGAGGGCAGAGGCCGCCCGCGGTGCAGGCGGGCGCCCCGCGTCCTGCGCCCCGCGTCCCGCGCCCCCGCACCTCGGCCCCGCGGCGTGGGGCCGGCCGGCCGCTGAGTGCGCTGCCCCGACGCCCGCCTGAGGCCGCCGCAGCGAGACGCGCAGACGGCGCGGTGCAGCCGGACAGCGTCCCCTTCCCGAGCCGCCCCGCGCGTCACCGGGGAAGCGGGAGCTGGGCGCAGGCAGGTGCGGGGCGCGCACCGAGCCGCCGTGGGCGCCGGAAAGGCTCTGCCGGTGACCAGGCCGCTCGGGTGCGGCCGCGGCCGCGGCCAGGGCTGGAACCGGAGCCGGCAGGGCTTTGCCCGCCTGCGCGTCGCCCCGGGCCCGCGCGGCCCCCGGCGGAGAGCACTGCGTTTGCTTTCCGAGGGCCGAGGTTTCTTGGCTCAGCTTGGCGGCTGGTTTCGGTGTCAGCACGCTGACAGTGCCGGCCCAGCGAAGAGCTGCAGTTTTGAGCGAGTGCGTTTAAATCTGTCTTTTTGATGATTCCAAGTCGTAATGTTTTTTTCTCCCCTAAGGTAGTTAGCCTTGTTTTTCTTTCTGTATTTCCGTGCAGCTCACATCTCCAAAACTGGGGGTGGTCTCCCTTTTTAGAAAGCACTTACATCTGCAGCCTGTCCGGGGTGGCCGCGTCAGGGTCCACGGGAGCGCTCCCCAGACCCGGCAGTGCTGCGCGGCGAGCTTCCTGCCCAACCGCCCATAAAACGTGTCACTTGAACGGGAACGTCCGCGAGAGAGGACGGGGTGAAGGCACCGTTCCAGAAACGCTTTGTTCCACGACACCGGTGCCAGGGGAGAAAGAACGAACTAAGGGTCGTGGTGGGGCGGGGGGCCCTGGAGGAAGAAGGGCGCGGGCGACAGCAGGGCTCTGACTCGGCAATCCTGGAGCCCAGGAAACTCAACTTGTCCACCTTTTGACCAGCTTTCGCCAAGCCCCGCGCCGGTACCCTCTCTGACTCACTAGCCCCACCATCTTTCTGCGGAAAGATTCTGTACCTTCTAGATTCAGAAGGTAGAAACCTCAGAATAGGAGCCCTGGAACGGCAGGAAGAAGTAGGGGGAGTGGCTGGAATGCAGCCATTCGTATTGCATGGCGCTGAAACCTCTGACTGTGCCGTGCAATTTGGAGTGCCAATAAGTGTCATCACTTCATGTGTTGAAGAAAAATACAGAGAACAGCTGTTCTGTGTAAAATATTGATTTTCTAGGTGGGGTCTGGACATAAAGGTTAATTGCAATTAGTGTTTCCTTTAAAGAGATAGTTTACAAGGGGTCGTTCTGTGGCACAGGATGGCTGGAGAGCTTGCCGTCGGGGTTGTAGTTCTCCATTTGTGTCGCATTCGACACATTTTGTAATCGGATAGGTTTTATGTGTGTGGGAAAGTCAGGGAATATCGGATTTGCCTTAGGAGTTGATGTTACTTGACATCCAGTCAGTTGATTGGACACGTCTGCTGAGCATGATGGGACCTGGTAAGACGGTTGTAACAGTTGCTCGTGTAACTAACAGGCTCTCACTGGTCACCTGCCAGCCGGCACTCTAAACGTGAAGGTACACGGCTGGGTAAGGTAAGGGCTGGCTGTTGAGCATGGGGATAGAAGGAATACGTGCTGAAAAACGGCCCTTAGAGCCGTGCTTGGAGCATGGCAGCATGGCCAGGAGCGAGACTGGGACGGTGGAAAGGCAGGTGGGGGCTGCTGCACAGTTCCTGGCCTTGTTACTGTGGTGAGGGGTTGTGCTTGATGCCGGTATTCATTGTGGAGTTACAGTCAAGTTCCAAGCAGGAAATTACGCGGTCATAGGTGTTGCATCGGAGCTGACTGGCCTCAGAGGCTACTCAGAATGTTCTTTCAGTGGTCCTTGGAGCTCTAATGAGAAACAGAGTGGAGCGGGACAGGTTTGTGAAAGATGTGGGTGATCAAAAGGCAGGAGTGACGGAAGGAATAATCATTTGGGGCAGAGGTGGTGGCAGCATACTGCTAGCTCTGGCAGCTTTAAAAGGTACGGAAATCCTCAGAGGGTTGACAGCCAACTAATAGATGAAATCGGACCTAAGGCAAGTACAGCAGGAGGGAGAAAGTGGCACGCTAGGATCAGTGAGACCCGGTGCCTTGCTGCGCTGGTGGAGTCACAGCCGCCCTCCCGTGTCAGCGCGTGACTTCATCTCCTGCTTCACAGGAAAAGTAGAGGCCATCGAAGGGGAACGCCGTCCGCCTGCTGGTTCCAAGCCCGTTCTCTGTCTCCTCCTCACCCCGCGTAGGGGGCCTTACCTCCTCCCGGGTGAACTCTCCCCCCTGGGCTTGGAGCCCATGCCCCTGTCTTCTCAGGACGCTGTTATTGTCGTCCTTCTCTGTGCTTCTCCCCGCGGCTGTCCCACACTCCTCTTTTAGTCTCTTCTGCTTGTTCCTCCCTCCTTTCGTTAGTGCCCAGTCAGATGCTCTCACCTTTCTCTAGGAAACACATTCCATTCTGTCTTCTGGTGCCAGCATGCCACTAATGAGTTGGCAGCAGAGTTAATCGAGAGGACCTTTTCCTGCCTCCTTACTTGACCTCAGCAGACCAAATGCTCTCGTCACTGCTTTCTGGCTTCCTTCTTACCTCTTTGGTCTCTCTGTGTCTTGTACACAATCACTGCCCTCCTTGCAGCCATTAAATGGCTGGTTATGGGCTCAGTCACATGTCCTCTGTTTTCCCTAGATAACCCATGCAGCTCTAGTGACCACCTGGAAGCAGGTGACACAGATTCAGATCTCTGCCCCCAAAATCTCCTGAACTCCACTCCCGTGTACCAAACTTGTCCTAGACATCTCTTGTTGGATATCTTCGTGGCACTCATGTTCACAGCTGAATTCGTGAGAGCTTTCTCCTCTGCAAACCAGCTCTTGTGTCACCTGTGTCGGCCAGTGTCCCACTGTCCACCTGGCTGTGAGTGAGAGCACCGGGGCCACGTCCCCTCCGTCACCTTTCCAAAATGCCTTCTGTGACCAAGTTCGAGGGATCTCGCTTCCTGATATGTCTGGCCTCCCTCTGCCAATCTCCACCTGCTGCCTTGCAGGCTATCCTCACGCCATCGACCACGGTCGTTTCTCACCCAGTGTCCTGCACCTTCTTTCCTTGTCCAGCCCGTGTTCCCCATGCAGGCAGCGGGCTGTGCTCAGAACGCACATCGCCGTAGTAAACAGGCGGCGGATTGTCCGCCTGGTCATGAAGCACTTTCCAGAACATTTGAAAGTGTTTCAAAGCGGTGCATTCCACTGTTGGGTAGTTTTTACTGGTGGACAGTTTGTTTCTGTGCTGAGGCAGACCTGCCTCCATTGAACTTCTGTTCATCAGTTCCTTTCTGAACCTCTGCCTTAGTGGCTCGTTCGGCAACTGGTCGGCACCTTGCTTCAGAGAAATCAGCCCCTCCTTGTGGTGACTGAGCGTCGGCAGTGTGTTAAAGAACTAGTAGAAGGTAAACAAGTCACGGAGGCCCCTTTCTGTTCTCATTGGATGAATCATGAGTGTTGAAACAGGAAGGGCGTTCCAGAGCATCCCAGTTCTCAAGGAGCGTGTATTCTGACGGAGAGATGAGAAGGGGAAATGGCCAGCTGCTCAGATCTGGGTCGTGCTGGAGATGGCGGTGGCCTGGAGATGTGGGTCCCTGTTTCAGTTCTGCTACCCCCAAGTATGCGCATGGGGCAAACCCTGATCTCTGGGCTTCAGTCCCTCCTCGGTGTAATGGGTGGTGCTTGTCCGAATAACTTTGCAGCTCTTGACATTTTATGTTTCTGAGAAAACACACTGGTCAGTTTCTCTGGTTTGCAGTTAAGGAAACTGAGGACAGAGGTGTCATGACTTCCCTAAAGTCACCCAACTAATTGGGGAAAATCGTGGCCCTTCTCTCCTGACTCAGCCTTCAGTCCTAGGAAAATAATGTAACACTTTGCTTTCCAGAGGCCACAGCTGGAAACTTTGGGAAGTAGGATGATTGGAATATCAAGAATAGCTCAAAAGATGGCACCAAATCTGTACGCCAAAGCTCCAGCATCCTACCAGTGGGGAAGAGATTGAGGGCGCCTGTGATTTTAGCAGAAATTCTAACAAGTTACGCATAGTGAGCTGGACTCTGGTCTGTAGATTCAGTACAGGAAGTAGGACGAGAGCGAGGTGGTGGACTTAGGCAGTCATTACACGTTATGGTTGGTGTTAAACAGGGGCAAGGACTCAGAAAGGAGAAGTCAGCCGCTGCAACAGCATATTTAGGTACTCATAGTTGTTAGCTGGATGAATTCTGCAAACGCAGAATAGAGGTTTTCGTTGCCTTTTCATAAGACATAGGTGTGGTAGTTCACAAAGGAGTTGGGTGTAAAACGGTGACTCCGTTAGAACATAAGCTCCTCACAGTTTACGTGTTACGGCCTTGCTGTCCCTGGTGGTGCACAGAACTTTGGATACATTGTTGATCCTGAAGCTGGAATAATGTGCTAACCACATAAACATTTGGAATGAGCTTTGAGACTTCAGTTCCAGACTGACTGTGGCACGTGCCATGGGGTCCCCCTGCCTCAGTGACAGGACTGGATTTGAGGGCGGGGGCTGCAGGGAGGTCCAGGGAAATACTTGCAAACGTGGCGTCCCCTTGGGCGGAAACCCTCTTCCCTCACCCTTTCCATGACCAGAGAGCGCCTTGTGTCATTCGGATGTCAGCTCAGTGGTCGCGGTTCTGTAGGGTCTTCCCTGTCATCTGAGTAAAGCCCCTCCCCTCCGTCAGCCCCCTCTTCAAGTCCCGTTGTAATTTCTTTTTAGCGTTTATCACTATTCACTGATGTCACACTTATTTGTTTACATGTTTATTTGCTCCTTTTCCCGTTAGAACATATGCTCCGAGAGAGCAGAGACTTTGTCTTCCTTTTCATGGCTATGGCTGTGTCCCTAGTACTTAGAACAGAGCCTGAGTCACATGATAGATATTTACGGTGTATTTATTGAATATAAAGGACATTTATTCGTCTCTGCTGTCCACTGGTCTTTAAGAATGGTTCAAAACACACGCGAGCTCATGCTAATCTCTTAACATTTTCCAGTTGTTTAGTGCACAGTTTAGCACTTACTGTTTTGTATTAGTTTTTGTCTCAGTGAAATTGAGCATGTTTTGAGGACAGAGTTTTATCTTGAACTTCTCGTCCCCTCTTATTATATACATCCCATGATTATGAATAAAGAATGATGATGCCTGAGGAATTTGCCAGAGTCGGAGGTGGGGAGACGGGTGCAATGGGTGCAGGGTCAGGTGGTACAAACTTCCAGTTGGTAAGAAGTCCAGGGGATCTAATACTCAGCACGGTGACCCGAGTAAACAATACTGGCTTGTATATTTGAAAGTTGCTGAGAGTCAATCTTAAAAGTTCTCATCACAGGTGAAAAGAACTTTGTAACTGTGTGATGGATGTTAACTAGACTTCTTGTGGTGATCATTTCACGATCTGTACAAATAGTGAATCATGTTGCACACCTGAAACTAATAGAGTGTTATAGCGTATGTCAATTACATCTCGATTTTTTTAAAAAGTAATTTATATTTTAAAGGGAGAGAGTAAAAAGTCTGGAAGGATGTGAACCATAATGCTAAACAGTGAAAAAACATTGACAGTGCTTTTCTGTAGCACGTCACAGTGTGGGTGAGTTTTTACTCTATTGCGTACTTCTTTGTTGGTTAAAAGTTTTAGTTTGAACATTTGTTTTCAAATTAAGGGAAAAGCTATTTCTATTTTGAGAAGAGCCTATTTAAAATGTGTAATAAAAAAATAGAATCCCTTGTAGAATTTAGGGAACAGGAGAGGGTGCTTTTGGTGGTGGGAGGAGGGGTGCCCTTCAGGCACCTTTTTGAAGTGAGTGGCAGGCCCCCTGGTGTCATCATGTCACTGTGTCAGTGTGTTCCCAGAGGTACTTTTCCCTGCAGCGATACAGCCATTAAATGAACAGAGTGGCGCTTCCTTCTCATGCTTCCTAGCATTTTAAGTGTAAAATGAGATGCCATTGCAACAACGTTTGCCTGTCTGTTTTGTTTTCAGGAAGATTTCGATGTGGATCATTTCGTGTCTGACTGCAGGAAGCGAGTCCAGCTAGAGGAGCTGAGAGATGACCTGGAGCTCTACTATAAGCTTCTGAAAACGGCCATGGTGGAGCTCATCAACAAGGATTATGCAGATTTCGTCAACCTGTCAACCAATTTGGTAAACTTTAATCCAGCAGTTATACCCATACCCACACTTCTCACTCAGATTTATTCGGAAAAGTGCTGAGTGTTTTTAGAAACCTATTAGTTGATTTTCCCCTCGGAGACCTGAAGAGATTACTTAATCTCATTAATTAATAAAAGAACTAAATTTTCCTGGTGTACGTTTTTTGTTTTTAGTTTTTACTCATTTAAGACTGTTCTAGCTTGATTATTTTTTAATTAGTTATTAAGAAATAGTGAAAAGTAAAGGATAATACTATCAGAGTGGTTGTTTTTGCTAGTGCTAAGTGACTTCCCTGAAATCTCCCTGGTTTAGACTAATTTGCAAGAGCAAACATCAACTATTCTTAAGGAAATGCTTCATTTACTTTGGGGCAGCTTTAGGGTGAAGGACCCTTGGCCCCTATTGCTCTGTAGGTAGGCGGCTGGCTTTGTAAGAATGTGAGACTGGTTTGTAACAAGCATACCAGGTTTTTTGTGAAAGTCATTTAAAAGTGCCTGAGGTTTAATACTTGCAAAAATGTTGTTTTGTTCATATTTTATTTTGTTTTTAAATCTATTTGTCCAAAGCAGTACAGAAAGTAGTTATCACTGTGGGAATTTCAAAAGACATGACAGTTCATGAGCCATACTTGCTTTGGGGGAATACACCACTAAGAATGTTTCGGTAGGATTATAACCCCCCGACCCCCGAATTTTATTTCCTCTCTATTTAATTTGTATTTTTCTCAAGTGTTATAAATATGTTTAGGGCAAATAGAACCCATCCATCTGGCTAGCAATATTCACCTCCCATTAAAAATTTTTCAAATTCATATAAAGTTTCATCCAAGGGTAAATTGTACATAAGAAAGCTTTTATTTAATATGACTTCCCTGATTTTTATTGTTTCATGTGTAGCAACAGATTTTTTTGGTTCTATGAGCAGTATTTATGGCAAAACACCGTTTCTGCTATTTAGTTATGTAGCACTACGTGGCTGTGCAGAAAGAACAGCCCCTGGTGCTGCTTTGATCATTAAACCGATACTTCACTGTTCTTCCCGGTCGTGATGTTTGTGCCACATGATTGTGCCTTTAGGTTGGCATGGACAAAGCCCTCAACCAGCTTTCCGTGCCTTTGGGACAACTACGAGAAGAGGTTCTGGTAAGTCCCTAAATCGAATTAAACAATCTGCCATAAGCCATGTTATGTTTGTTTGCCTTCTCCTGCAATCCCTGTTATCTGGTTGGTTGGTTGGTTGTTGTTCAGTGGTCCATAATTACAGCACTCACCTTCAGAAAAGTCATAAATGAGTTTCTTTTTTTTTGCATGTCATATTACAACCTAAAAAACATGTTTGATTTGAAGGTGACAGATTCTCAGTATACAGCTTTAAAATGTCAGAGGAAGGGAAGGAGGCTATTTCAAAACTTAACTTGTTAATGCCACCTCACTCCTATGTAAGTGGTCTCCAACTTAGGGATAGCTTATATTTTTAAAATATGTAGAAATGTTACAAGTAATTTCCCAGATAGTATTTTACACGTCGGTAGGTTCCTGGAGCAGTCCATGTTAGGGGATAAATAGGATAATATAAACGTAATGTACTACCTAAGGAACGCTACATTTTAATGTTTCTCAGAGAAAATCTCTGCTGTGGGAATAGGACTCCCCCCCCTTAAGCCACTGGGCTCAGGGTCTCCACCTGGATCAGCAGCGGAGAGAGCTTTGGCTTCGCTTCCAACAGAAAACTGTGCCGCTCAGTCTTCCCCAGACCCCAGCCTGTGCGTGGCGCCCTGACTTCCAGACTCCCCTAAACCTGGCGCACTACATTTCCAGTGTGTGTCACCACTAGACCATGCCCCTTGAGTGACCCCAAGCACCTAGCCGCTCAGATGGTACCTGGCACCTTTGAGGCTCTCAGTACATAACTAAGTTAAGACAAAATGCATAGAAAGAGCTGACAAAGTACAGACTAACAGACTGGCAGTGCTGAGAAGTCAACAGGAGGGGCAGGCAAGAAAGAACTCATAAAGGAGACATTTTGAGCTGTGTCTTGAGCTGGCAGACATTTCTGGCTGTTTCTTTCTATCTCGTTTGGATGTTACAAAAGCTCCGGATCGGGGAGAAGTGTTTGTGGTCCGCTCCTGATCCCACATCCGCCCCTGCGAGGCTGTCCTGCCCGCCCGCTCTCCCTCCCCATCCGCAGCTCTGGTGTTTCCTGGGCCTCCGCCTTTGTTACCCTTCCACTGCGTCCTCTGAACTCTGCCTGTGGAGGTACATTCACCCCGGACCTGGAGGACTGCTGTCACACGCAGGCTCTAGTCCCGTCCTGCCACGCGCCCGCCCTCCTCTGGCAGCTGTCTGCAGCCACCTCTTTCCCCATCAGCCCAGACCTTACCTCCCTTTTTGAGCTCAAGTCATGAGGCTACTGTGAATTCCAGGGTTACTGGGGGATAAGTGTTTCTGTCTTGCTCATTGTTGTGTCCTCACTGGCTGCCTCCACAGCTGACATTTAATAGGGGTTTTGTACTGTTTACTGGATGAATGAATTCACTTTCCTGTAGTGTTTGTGATTTGTCCAGTTTGTTGTAGTTCTTCCTTCCCTTCATTTGGCCCCCATTCCTAACAGTCTCGTGCTGGGCTCAGTGCATGAGCTCCCGGACGCGCTCCTTCACCAACAGTCTCTCCCTTTTCCCGGCCATTCTGTTCCTCGTTTCTTGGTTCCTAGTATTCCCAAACAACATCACATCATGAGATATCAGCACTGAAAAATCTCTAGATTTCCAAAATAGGTAGGATCTAGTCTGAAGACCTGAATCAAGCGCTCCCTTTTTTCCTACTTCTCTCCGAAACAAACCCTGCAGTGCACCAGGTATGCCTTTCCACCCTGAGTGTGTCGTACTCAGTCACAGCTTCCTAGCTTTCGTTTTCTCAGTCTCCCCTCTGCTCTGTCAGCCTGCACCAATGTCAGAGTTGAACTCGAGTCCCATCCGGTCAGCCAGATTCTCCTTTCTCTACCCTGACCACCTGTGACAGTCATTGCATATTCATATGTATTAGCATTCCTTTGGCCATTAATCCTGTGTGACCTTGGCTTTCTGTGTCATTTTGCCCTCAAATCAACAGCAGTTGTGTCTGATACTTTGTATTTTTTGTCAATACCTGCAAAATACTGGCCTGTAGTACTGGAATTGAATTAAATATATGAATTTAATTCAGTTCTGTGGAATTGAATTAAATGTGTAAATTTCATAATGTTACCAAACAACTTTTGCAATACATGTTCTTTATTCTTTTAAAGAGTCTTAGGTCATCTGTGAGTGAAGGAATCCGGGCAGTAGATGAACGAATGTCTAAACAAGAGGACATTAGGGAAAAAAAGGTAAAGTGTCATCCTATTAAAACATGGATCGTGCTAGCACCTTGGAGTTAGTTAGGGTGCTTTTGTACGTGTGGTCTGGGTCCCTCTGGGCACCTTAGCGGAGAGAAATGTGAGGCCTCTTACCTTTAGAGACCGGTGTCCAAGCAGGACTGGTGAGGACAGAGCGGCGGGGGCTCAGGTCTTCTCACTCCTGGTCTGATTAAAGTCTTATTAATAAGACTGGTGGGGTAAAGTAAATAGTGTTTTTTAAAAAAAAAGACAAAGAAAGTTGTATATTCTCCTTGTGCCTTAATTTATTCATGGTACCATTAATATTTTCAAAGAAAACTGGATTTCTTTTGCTGTATGCCAGCTAACAGCCCTCTCCCATGTCTTCTCATACTTTGAGTCCTATGAAACTGACTTTTCCAAAGGTCATTTGCATGTATGTATGTATGTATTATAATGTCATGTTATCTGTTTGAAATGATAAGACAGAATTTTAGAGGCACCTGCGTGGACACAATTAAAATTCCTCATTTTCTCCAGAACAAGAAATAGTAATAACTGACCTCAGTGAAGCACTTTACAGTTTCATAGGCATGTAAATGTGTAGCACACCTATAAAGGTGTTCACACTCTAGAGATTAGGGAGTAACCGGGCTTTCTAAAGCAAACTCTTTCCATATTCTAGTGTAGGTTTATTACTTTAGGAAGAGGAGTGTGTTGCTGTCATTCTGCCACATTTATTTCTTCCTTTGTTTTCCCTTTAAATATACCTATCATGCACTGCCTTTACTCTTTAGTACTTCTGTGTTTTAATTTTATTTATAATCGTAATGATATAACGGCAGAGTTGGAATTAGGATCAAAAAAGACTTCTGACTCTAGTCTGGTGCTCCATCCAGTAATTTCTAAATTTATTTATTAACATACATCTTTAAATGTCAAGGGAGAGAAGATTATTTTAGAAACCTTGTTTAATTCTTTAGATCTCCCCTCAGCTGTTGTCTAAAGATTTCGAGACTGGAGTGCAGGAAACTTTCCTTATTTTATTCACCCATGTCCCACTGTCTAGAAGAATGTCATAATGTCATAATGCTCATGAGAGGTGCTCAGTAATTATTTGTTTGGTGAATGACCTTATATCTTCTTGTTCTTTTCAGTATGAGAGTTTTTATAATATTCCTCAACCTCTTTGCTAATGTTAGTCACAGGGTCTTTAATGAATTGACACATTAAAACATGAAAAGAAGGGTTGTAAGAAAATAAATGTGGTATCAATACAGAGGTTCACTGAAGATGGGGAAAAGAAGGAAGGAATGAGAGTACAGAATATGAGAAAGCAAAAAAGCCCAGTTTTGTTTTAACTATAAACTTGCAGTAAAATATTGAAATATGCTTGTACTAGAAAGCCAAAATTAAGGTTTGCATTCTAGGGAATTCAGTGTTAATGTAGATATTCAAAATGTAGGGTGCTCCAAATATTCTGAGTTGACTTTGGCTTTGTATTTTCCTGCATTAGGCACAGGTAAATAAGATCATTAAGATTAAACATCATGATAACTTTTTTTGCTTGTTTTTTATAGATGTGTGTGTTGAGGCTTATCCAAGTTATTCGATCAGTTGAGAAAATTGAAAAGATCTTAAATTCTCAAAGTTCTAAAGAAACACATGCACTAGAAGTACGCAGGTAAGTGTTTTTTACTGAATAGTACATCAATTCACACCTAGGCTAACAACACTTTTTTAGTTAGAACTCATGTCTGCAAAAGAAGAAAATCCCAGTATGTGGCGTAGTGTTTGTGAATGTAGCTCAGGAAAGGGGAGTGCGTGGAGCGCCAGCGTGTGTGCTGTGCCGTCACAAACCGTTGTGGTCAGAGCCTCAGTTAATAGTCACCTTCCCTGGAAGCAGAAGGAGTGTGCGGGCAGCGGAAGTGCCTTTCCTGTGGACCAGCAAGACCTTGCGGCCCTTCACGGTGCTGCGTGGCGTAGGTCACCTTTCTTAGGCGTCTTGGGCATGCCGGGAGCCTTCCCATTGCTGGACCTTGCAGCAGCATAACGTCAGTAGGAAACAGTGTAGGCACATTTGAGTTACAGTTGATAAACAGGAAAGAAAAGGCTGGGAAATAAGACAAGAGGACCATTTCCTCAGCCGTACGGCTGTGACTAGCCTGCGTTGTCATCACCAGGTGATGAGTGACTCAGAAAGGGAGTTGAGTAGACTGTCGCGACAGCAGTGGATGCGCCCTGGGACCGTGGCGGGAGCAGAGGTTTGTGCTGCGTGTCCCGCGGGGCAGGCTGTGGCAGCTCCGTGGTATCCAGAGCATAAGGCTAATCGTGACCCTACAAGGGCAGGTCGCCTGACAGCCACAGATGCTGGCAGCCAGCGCCTGGCACATAGCCGGCCCTCAGACGTGCGTGATTTGGGTCTGACCCCCGCTTTTCTTAAAGTCACATTGCTAGCCCTGACATTTTCCATGAATGATACTGGATAGTCTGCAAAACCAACTGAAGCTGAGTTGAATATGCCTGTAGTTCAAAGTCTTGGTCATACTATAAAGGCATGTTGGATTTCTGCCCAAAATTTGAGATTTGGAAGGGGCCTCAGAGACAGTATGCTCCATGTCTCTCCTGTGTAGATTAAGAAATGAGGCATCCAGAAAGGAGGGGACTCTCATGTGCTGCGCCTCCACTTCCTTTCATAACCCAGACGTACAAGCAGAGCGTCCGTCCCCGCTGTGTTGGTTCTTCAGCCCACCGCACTCTGCTGCACCGTGTACCCCTGCCCCCATCCGAGCTCGTCATCACCATTCACGACCAGCCTGACCAGCACGGCACAGTCCACTGGGTTGCACTGCCCTGCAGCCCCTTCGAGCTGCGTCCTCACTCAGCGGCCATGATGTCTGCCTCCCCATTTTCTGCCCGTCTGCCTGCTCCAACCCATTCCTTTGGTAGAAATACCTCGGTGACCTCCATTTCTCGGTGGCACTAGTTCTTCACAGTGTTCCGTCTTTAATGTAATAGGCACTGTGCTCATTCCCGCTCAGAATCACCTCGTAAGGACCTTTTCTCTCATTCAGGTCCACAACGTTGAGCTGTAGAGAAGGGAAAACCCGGCAATGTGAGTGAGTAGTAAACGTGTCATACTTGTTAGGCCAAGAAATGTTTGGATAATGTATAACTAATAAGTCCACATTAGGTTGTTCAGGAAGGAGTGAGGGACTGACCTTTTGGGTTGGTCATGCTAGGCCATCACTTTCACTCTAAACTAGTTTGGAAGCTACGTATTCAGGACTGGGTAGCCCACTGCTGGTCTCAGCATGCGTTTCCTGTTTCCTTATGGTGTGCTTCTTTCCCCCACTGACGGACTGGTCGTTATCAGAGGTAGGCTGCCCCAGATAAGCCCAGCCAGTGCTTCAGTGAATTCTGGGTTTTTCCTTTGGCTATTTAACTTCCTTCTGAATAGTAGTGATGCTTTATAATGTGTATTAGAAAAAAGAAGGGCATTTATTAGACTGGAAGATGCACAGTGAATGTCCTTTCACTAGGACCCAGAGCACATAAGCCGGCTGCTGTTTTGGCTATCTGATAAACATAAATTTAAAGGAAGCTGTGTTGAGCTATTTCCTTTATTGCTGTTAGAGGTCCAGTTTCATTTTCTTGAGGAGACAATACTATTTGGTATTTGAGAAATCTTAGAGGTATTTTAGAAAGGGTGTGAATAATAGGATAGGGTGAGAGAGAGAAGGGAGGTTAGAGGTGAAGGAGATTGTGAATGGAAGAGCCTGGAGAAGATGGTGGAAATGGGGAACTGCAGAATGAGGACTGACCTGGCCCAGCTCCTGCCCCCTGTCTGGGCCTGTGGCCCAAGGCCAGGCTGCACCAGTGGCTTATGTAAGGTCCCCACTGTGCCTAGAACAGGCTGTACATATGACTGGCGTGAAAATTGATGGCATGAAGGACGCTTTTGCTTTCACCTTGTAACAAGGAGGGCATGGAAAAACACTCTTGGAGAAAGTGACAACAGAGCTCATCACATGATGCTTTCTCTTGGAAATTGAAATAACTTTAGGAATGAAATTTCTGTCATTGTGTCTAGTAGCCCACTTCTGACTGGACAGATTTTGGAGAGAATTGCCACCGAATTTAACCAGTTACAGTTCCATGCTGTTCAGAGCAAAGGCCTGCCTCTTCTCGACAAAGTGAGACCAGTGAGTGTTGTTTCATTTTCACTTTGGTATTTAGGGATCTGCTAAGTTATTTTGGTTTAACCTAGTCAAGCCTCTGGTAATTGATCTACAGGATTTTGAAGCTAGCTTTGACTTCCATCTTTCAGTTTTTGTTTTTTGGACCCCTGCTTCCTAAGGGTCACACATTGTAGATTTTATATAAAGACACAGGCCTAGTCTCTGAATTATAACAGTAAAATTAATTTGGGAATTTCATGTAACTTGACACATGATATGATGTAGTCAGAGTTAATTTATCCATAGCCCTTGACTGGGCTTTAAATTCACGTTTGTCAGATTTACTCTGTAGCTTAAGAGGAAAATAACTTTTTTTCTTATTCTATAATTCTGTCTACACTCTCCTTTGATGAAGCAAAGGTTTACTTCTAAAGAGATTGTAGGGAGGAGGAGGTTCATTGTTACTCTCCAGGAAATGTTAATATTTTGATTTTACATATATTATCTCCTATTAGAACGAAAGCTTTGTTCTTACCTGTTTGTATCTTTAGCAGTCATTCCACCTGGAGCTTTGTTTACTTGCTGTTTTCCCTTGCAGCGCATAGCAGGCATTACGGCCATGTTACAGCGGTCGCTGGAAGGCCTCCTGTTAGAAGGGCTTCAGACTTCTGATATCGACATAATACGGCATTGCCTCCGGACTTATGCCACAATAGACAAGACTCGGGACGCAGAGGCATTAGTGGGTCAAGTGCTCGTGAAACCCTACATGGATCAGGTGTGTGCACTCCAGGATTTATTCAGCAGCCATTCATAGAGCGTCTGCTCTGTCTTCCATACTCCACTGGCTGTGAGGGGCAGATCAGAGGTGGTTCTGGAAAGATTCTCATAGTCACTACAGTGTCAGTTGGAAGAAAGTGTTGGTTAAAATCAGTGTGCTGGGAACCGGGCTTGCTCGCTATTCTTTTCTAATGATGCTGCAGCCCTGGGATCATCATAATTTAGTGGGGTGAGGGTCTCACCTAGGAAGAAGGTATGTATCAAAACATTTTTAGGTCAGTTTTATGGTATGTAAATTACATGTCAGTGAAGTTGTGTTTTTTAACTACTGGTCTAGTGGGTGGAAAGGAACAGTTAAGCAGATAACGACACTGCAGTGCGTGTGCATGGCACAGGAGGGTGTGTAGTGCAGTGCGTGTGCGCGGTGCGTGTGTGTGGTGCGGTGTGTGTGCGTGATGCGGTGCATGTGCGTGGCGCAGGAGGGTGTGTGGTGCAGGGCGTGTGCGTGGCACAGAAGCGTGTGTGGCGCAGTAGCGTGCATGGCACAGGAGTGTGCTGAAAACTCTGAGCATGTGAAGGCGTGAGGAGCAAGGTCTTCACAGAACAGATTGGGCCTGAGTTATCAGAAATGTGGAGGAGTTGGCCCAGCTAGGAAGGTCAGGGGGAGAGCATTCAAAGCCCGGGGACTTGTGTGGGCAAACTGCAGAGTAACAGCATCAACCTGGAACTTGGCTGTGCAGTGTTCCTCTCCTGTTCCGATACAGTGAAAATACCTGACATAAGTATATTCCGCCTTGAGTAGCCAGGATGTAGATTGTACCACATGAAGTTGCCAGTACTCAACTGTTTCTGACAAACAAAGATGGCAGTTTCATCTGGTTCAAACTGGTAGAAGTCACAGAGCCCATCCTCAGCAGCTGCAGACCTCCTTCCAGGCACCAGTCAGGGTGGAAGTCCCCTCTGTCAGTAAGCGCAAAGCGTCTGCTCTTGTGACTTCAGGGTGAAAGTCTCCTGCTTTTAAAAGGGGAAAATTGAATCCCATTGATAATGAAATTTAAGGATTAAGTTCACTAATCCTGTGAGCTCTTTTAGGGTCACTAAAAATGATGATATATCCATTCCCTCTTTGTGTCATGTTGTATTTCATAGCTGTCTTGATTGGGCTGAAAAAGACAAATTATCTATATTGTTTCTTATGAAGTGAAAATATTTGTTACTAATTTTTGCCTTTGTTTTTCATTGAATTGGATCTAATTAAGTTTCAGTGGCATAGTAAGTAAACCATGGCCACATTTTTATTTTATTTTGCTTGTCATCTTGTTATTCACCCCTTGACTCTCAACCTTACCACAAAAATAAATAATGAAGAAAATGTATTTTCTTTCATCTTTCTCTGTCTCAAACCTTCCCCTAATCTGAATGACGGCAGAAGAGATGGCCAAGGCAGTAAGAAGCTATTGTCATGCGGGCCCATTCTTTTTCAAACTCAGAGGGATGCACATGGATGGGCCTGGGTTTTTCAACTTCAGGCCAGTCTCCGTCGCCACCCTGTGTCCCCACGGGGTCAGAACTGTCTTGTCCTAGGAACTAACATAGTTTTAAGTGAGACTATTATTTACCTTCTGTGTAGAAAACATGTCAGTTGTGGAGGACGGTGGGTACGAGGAAGTATTTTTTTAAGGTTTTCTTTATTTTTCTCTGTAGTATATTGTTCATACTTTTAGGTGCTTTTTAAAAAAATGATATTCCTTTTACCAGGTGATTATAGAGCAGATTGTTGAGTCTCGTCCAGACGGCCTTCAGACCATGTATAAGAAGCTCCTGGAGTTTGTCCCTCACCATTGCCGCCTTCTTCGAGAAGTCACAGGTGGAGCCATCTCCAGGTACGTTGGCTTAATGGTGGCACCTGTCGCATGGAGTGCCCGCTGCTGCAAGCTGCCTGTGTCAGCTGGGTACACGCACACCTCGGAGACACTGCGGGTTCAGTTCCAGGCCGCCGCAGGGAAGCCGGTATCACAGTAAAGTGAGCCACACGAATGTTTTGGTTTCCCAGTGCACATAAGTTATATTTATACTATGCTGTAGTGTGCAGTAGCCTTGTGTCTAAAATTACAACATGCTTAGTTAAAAATTGCTTTTTGCTAATAACGCTGACCATCATCTGAGCGTTCAATGAGTCTTAGTCTTTTTGCTGGTAGAGGGTCTCACCTTCAATTTGTAAAAAACGCTAAGCACAGTGAGGTGAAGTGCAGTAACACGAGGTGTTCCCTCCTACTTAGCACTTACCACATGCTGCGGGGCGTGTCATCAGCCTCGGTTTACAGCGAAGAAACGAGTAGGTCGCGTGGAGAAGGTGGAGCTAAGCTGACAACCTCTCTGAATCCTACCTAAGCACATGCTTCTTCCCTCTACACTCTTACCTGAATCAGTTTGAAATCAAAATTGGTTTCCTTCCGTTTTTCAGGCGTCATAATACCAATTCAGTTACATTCACCAAGCTTTATACTAATTATGATTGAAATCATCTTCAGTTTTCCCTCCTTTAATTTCCATGGCTTTCCAGTTCTGTTCATAAACATCCCATTACCTTTGACCATTGCCATTGTCCCAGCCCAGGCCTTTGTCCTCTTCGCTCCAGGGTAACGGGCTCTCCCCACATGCTCTCCCTGCCTCCTCCCTCTTGCTCTCAGTCCAGCGTTCAGCATCACTTTATCTATAAGGCTGAGTTTCAGACACTCTGCCTTCTTCCTGAGTCTTTGTGGCTTCTCGTGGCTTCATGAGGAAAGTCCAGGCGTCGTGATGCAGCGTGGACGTCCGGCCCCTTGTGCCCTGCTGGTGCCTCTCCACTCCGGAGCTCTCCGCCGTGGGACTTGCCCTGTACCACTTGGTCTCCGGCCACACGGTACCTCTTGCTCTTTCCTAACACACCCTATGTGGTGTGTGTCTGTGTTTTGCCTCCCTCTCCCCTGCCCTTCCAGTTCCCTTTGTCTTTCTGTTTGCTGTCACTCCATAGGAAGCTCCACCTCCAATACCACTTCCTTCAAGAGACCATCTTTTATCTTGACCTACGGTATTAACCGTGTCCTCTGGATTCCACCACATGTTGCTTTCACTTCCACTGAGCACTGATTTCCATCTCAATAGTGTGTTCACCTCCGGTGCCATGTCCCACACCTCCCCGTCCTACAGTGTCCTGAAGGAAGCAACTGCCCAGTGTTTGCAGAATTAAAGAATGAATTTATATGCAGCATTAGAAAGGCAAATAAGGTCCCTGTCTTCATATGAGCAATATATTTGGTCTTGAATTTTTGTTCTTTGAAAAGAAAAATACCTGGGATAATAAAACACTGCTTAACCTTTGAAGTACCCTCTCTGTTTTCAGTACACGAGTTCAGATGAAGCCTGACTTTGCCACTTTTGTTTAGTAATCTTTTGGATTGGGGTAAGAATTTAGTAGAAGTTAGAATGTAAAATTTAAAAAGCTACAGTTAGGAAACAACCAGTCATTAGATTTGACGGGGCTAGTCTTCATCCTGAAATGTCAAGTTTCAGAGCTCCACAAGTTCCTGTCCACAGTTGTCAGCGTGGCAGGATTCACGTGGCAGCCTCAGGAGCGGGAATCACATTGTCCCTTGGTAGGGCATCGTTATTTGCTCCATGCCCCGCCACTGAGCTGCCCCTGCCCCTCCCGGGGTCAGGTTCTGCTTTTCCGTTTCCAGAGCCTCAGGGCCTCCCTGTCCATCACCCTCGGTGCCCCTTATAACTGGCAGTGCCAGCGGCATTCAGGATTTACCTTCCAAAGAATACGATTGGCTCTTCTAATTAGCATCTGCTAATGTTAATCTTGCAGATTCATGTTTTCTCTTTGGGGTTTCATTAGGTACTTTGGGGATGAGGAGGTCTTATCATTTAATATTGCTTATGCTATGGGCACTTACGGTTTTAAAATCCATACTTTTGTCCTTTCTTTCTCCAGATACCTTCGCAGATCTAGCTCTTCCATGGTGAAGTCTGTCATAGGCTATATGCCAGAGGGGCGTCGCCTCCGCCCTCCTCCGCCCTCCTGCGCCCTCCTGCGCCCTCCTCCGCCCTCCTCCGCCCTCCTCCGCCCTCCTCCAGCCCTCCTGCGCCCTCCTCCAGCCCTCCTCCGCCCTCCTCCGCCCTCCTCCAGCCCCACCACTAATCTCTTATCAGTATTTAATGATGATAAGATTATTTGATCGCTCTTTCTGGACAGTAAAGCGTAGCTTCCTTGATAACCTATATTTCTGGGTAATTTTCGCTAAGCAGGAAAATGATGTACATTTTTTTGTTTGTTTTTAATACTTACCACGATGTTAAGTCCCATTTGATATTGATGATTTGACAACTTAAAACTCTCAGTTTTAGTAAAATAAGACTATATATTGAATGGGTCACTATTTTTAAAGAAATTTATCTTAAAATAGAGCATATTATTTTATATACAATCAAAGTGGGTAGGTAAATCAGTGTAATTTACATGTCTTTAAGTTCAAGAGACATTTACGGAATCTGCCTTATTCCGTAGTTAGCCATTACTCACACAGCACTTACTATATGCTAGGCGCCATGCTAAATGCTTTACAAATATTACTGCACATAGTGATCCTATGAGGTAGATGTTATTGGCATCTCCATTTTAAAGATGCAGAAACCAAAACAAATTAAATGACCCAAGGTCTGAACTCAGGGTGCATGCTTTTATCTCAGTGTTGCTCTGAGTTTGTGAATTAGAAATCCGAAGTCCAGCCTTTTGGTAAAAGATGCAAAATAAAGCTGCATACACACAAAACATTAATGTGATCAGTTTTTTGTGTCAAGATTTTACGTGAACTGAAGGTAATCTTAGAGGTAGCTTAATCACAAAGCTATTGGTAATTGGTAAATTAGCATAATTTACAATGCTTTAGGGTTTAGAGGTGTTCAGGTTAAATGCAAAGATTGCTGTTCTTGTTATTAGACCGCTGCTTCTCTAGGACAGTGTAAATGTGTTACCCCATTTTAGGGGAGAAAATGGTGTCAGGCAATTTGAAGTAGTAATTTTGCCTGTCCTCACCACCAGCTTGTTATGGGAGTGGATACAGGGGATGTGTCAGGTTCAAGGTGAGGCTGACGTCAAGGAGTGAAGCAGAAGTTTAGGTTTAGAAACAAGCTAATTGACAAATAGTTGTGTGTGTTTTTTTTAAGTTGTAATAAGTTTTAGGCTGAGGACCTCTCAGTAAAAACACCACAGTGGAATTTTGGTCTTTGTGAGTAGTAGATTATGTGTATTTGACTGCAATTTTGCTCTTATCTTACAGTGAAAAAGGTAATACTGTTCCTGGATATGATTTTTTGGTGAATTCTGTCTGGCCAGAAATAGTACGAGGATTAGAAGAGAACTTGCCCTCACTTTTCAACCCTGGGGACCCAGATGCATTTCACAAGGTACCTTTCACTCCTTTGTTTGGATTCTTGAAGATGTTAACCTGAGGTTTTAGAACAATCATGTTCTCTGCACGGTCTTGGTTCTGTGGTTTATTAAAAATAAAATTTGAGCTGCCGAGTGAGCATTTACCTTACAATACACAGGTTGCTTTATCCTAGTAACAGTTCCCGATACCTTTGGGAATAAGAATATTTTAATTTTAGAATGTAAAGTAAAAGTTAGTGTAGACACAGTTGTGACTAGATACGTACATTGTTTTCTAACTTTTTAAAAAAGATCCTGGGACCATTAGAAGCCCGTCTCATTACAGGTGTTTTTCATGACACATCAAGTTTGTGCTATTTCTGCTGTATAATTTTGAAGGAAAACAAAAAAGTATTGGTTGGATTTTAAAATGTAGTCTATAAACGTCCTGTATAATTTAAAGATTAGGAGGCCCAATTTGTTTTTTAAATCATGTTATCATTTAAAAGATTTCATGGTTATTTCAAAAGTAAATTCAACTTGTTTATTTTTTGTTGTATCATGTTTTAAAGGCGATACATAGTGTCTCAGTGAAGAATAAAGTCTTTTTTGTTGTATCATGTTTTAAAGGCGATACATAGTGTCTCAGTGAAGAATGAAATCTCAGTGGAGAATAAAGCCAATGACCTGAGTTCTAGCCCCCGCTCACCACTCATGTAGCTGAGCCTCTTGTGCCTGTCTTCCTTCTTCCCTGGATTTTGGGTTTTTTTTATTCAATATGACAGTCTTTGTCTTTTAATAGCTAATTTAGTAAGTTTATAATGACTGTAATCACTGATACTTTGGGTCTTACTTTGTAGTTCCTCTTTGTCCCACTTTTCTTCCTCCCTTCTTTCCTTCCTTCCTTACCACCTTCTTTGTATTTTGGACTTTTGGGAATCTGGTTTCCTCCTGTAATCTGTGTTTTCTTCTCCATTATTTTAGAAGTTCTGCCCTTATGTCTGTGTATATTAATGAACCTTAGTAGTTACTTAACAGAATCTGAAGTTCTCTGGTGTTCTTCAGCCTCTAGAACAGTAAGGAAACTTAGAGTACTTTAAGGCTAATCACCCCACTCCATAGTATATATTACTTTTCCAGGGCAGGGTCTTATTTCTATTTTGACTTTTTTAATCTCCCCAAATGGGCATTATTTTGTTGTTGTTTTATATGGTCATTATCCTTTCAGAATTATTCCCCAAGTTTATCATTTCCTTTGCATTACCTTCTTGGATCATTTCCTTCTTCCTGAAATTCATCTGTTAGAATATTTTTTAGTATAAACTTCATTTTTTATAATAAACCCTGAGTTGGTGTTTGTCTGAAAATTACTATTGCTTTCATGTTTTAAAGGTAGTTTTTCTGGAAATAGAATTTTCTACATTTGGAAAGTTGTTTTTTGACTTCTGTTATGAAATTAACTGTTAACTTAATTTTTGTTTCTTTGTAGTTAATGCCTTTTTTCCTCTGGCTACTTTTAAAACCTCTGTGACTTTCGTGTTCTGTTTTATAATATATTTAGTATGAGCTTATTTTTATTTATTGTATTTTGGATTTAATAGGTTTCCTGAATGTGAGGATTGGTGTCTTTTATCGGTTGTGGAACATTTTAATCTATTATCTCATCAATTGTGCTATTCTCTCATTCTTCTGTTATTTCCTTCTAGAACTCTTGGTTAGACCGCCTTATTTTATCTTTTATGTTTCTTAAATGTACTTTTATATTTTTCATGTCTTTGCTTCTGTGCTGCATTCTGGGTAATTTCTGAGGACCTGTCTTCTAGTTTACTAATTCCTTCTTCAGTTGTGTCTAAACTGTTTTTTTACCTGTATATTGTTTCCAATTTTAGTTATTCTAATTTTCATTTTTAGAAGTTCTATTTGCTTCTTTTTCTAATCTGCCTGGTGAATTTGATGGTTAATTTTTAAAGTATAGAGAGACACAAGGTAAGTGCGGTGTGAGCCTGGGGCCTGTCAGACTTCAAAATAGATAAGGCAACAAATTTGTAGCTTATTGTCCCAGAAATATCATTTATCTGGGCTAATTGTCCCATGTTACAGTATGTTGACAGTGACTTTTGTGATTTTTAAAAATTAATTTTTAAAAATAGATGTCATAAGCAGAACAATAGTCTTTAGCATTTACAATTTAAGACTCTTTACATTTTGCTGTACTCCTTAGAGAATCATATTGATTGTGTTAGGCTAGGAGATGTTTCAGCTCAGAAATGAAGCTTTCTGACAGAACTTTGACTTTAGAATTCCAAACCAATACTTAATGTTGGTGGGTACAGTTTCCAGCAAGCATCTATTTCTTTCAAGAAATGCTTTCCGCTTTCAGCTTTAATGTAACATGCTTCTTGTGAAGAGGGAAATATTCTTGTATTCCGTTAGCATCCATTATATGCAGAGATATAGTTTTATCTCAAAAGGAATAAATAATATCTTTCTTTGTCTCAACTCCACACACCTGACCATACTCAGATGATTCCATAATTGTTGCTCAAAACCAGTTGAAAGAAATTTAAAACCTGTAATGTTTATTGCACTAAAATTCCTGTTGAAGCACAGACATCAGTATATTTAGGTGAATGGTTTCGTTATCCGGAATTGAGCCCCTCTGCATTGCGAAGTATATGGAAAGTCCAGCAGTATTTTCCCGAGAGCCTGAGGGCCTGGGGAATAGAGTGCCCTTCACAACAGCTGCAGTTTTGCTCTACTGACTGACCAGGGTTCTGTTTCGTCTATTTCCTAGCTTTGTCTTCAGGTACATTCTCTCTGAGCCTAAACAGAAGAGGAAACATCATCTGTAAAATGGGGGATGATAATAATTGTAGTTACCTTATAGGGTAGTTTTGTGGGTTTAATTAAATAGTACAATTTTAAGCACAATCTGTAGGTGATACGTGTTAAGTAAGTGTTAACTGCTGCTCTTAATGGTGCTGTTAGATTCCCCTCAGTTTTTGTGCTGCCTCATCTATAAAAATGATGTAATAACTCACGTGGTTTGAGTCTTTCTTTCCTTCTTAAACATGTTCTCCTTCTGGAGAGGCAATGAAAATTATAGCACTTAAACTACCATCACATCCAATTCTAGTGGACTGGGTTAGGAGTGCCCTAGAATATGAGAGCTGTCCCTTCAAGAGCACTCGATTTAGAGTCCCTGGGTTTCCGAATGGACTCACCATGTAAGACCTTGAGCATGTCACAGAAATACTTGGTACATTACCAGATGTTGAAGTGGGGACCTTGGAAGGAAGCTCCCTTAAGGTCCCTATCCGCTCTAGAAACTATGATTCTGTGTGTTGACCTTTTTTATCTTGATTACAGTTTCCAGTATATGCTCCCAATTCCGGTTAGTTTGCTTACAATGAAAATGCCATCTGTTTGTTCTTATTTTAGAAATATACCATAAGTATGAACTTTTTAAGAACATTTGAACGGCAATGTGGATCACAGGCCAGTGTAAAAAGATTAAGAGCACATCCTGCCTATCACAGCTTCAATAATAAGTGGAACTTGCCTGTTTATTTTCAAATAAGGTCAGTAATTTATTCACCTCCCTACTCCACCTTTCTAAAATAGAATTTGAAATGGGGATAATGATGTTGTCCCCAGTTAACAGCTCCTCCTTTGTGATCACCATACTGTTCTTTGGGAAACAAAATTTAAAGTGGAAATGTACAAGAAATATGATTGCCAAAGTTGTGGCTTGCATGACAAAGGGATAAGATTTATATTTTGATAATTAGAGAGCTGAGAACACTGGAATGAGCAGGACTCCAAGCCTAGCTTCATTTCCACGCTCATGTTCTGTCATTCATTGGGGAAGAGACAGAGGAAAGTAGGATTTACGAAGTAGCTCTTTCTTGCCCTTTTCCCTGTCTCATCACCTGCCTCAAATAGTGGACCTGTCCACATCTATTGTCTTTGCTCATCTGTAACATTGTTTCCCTCAGGGAGAGGGGAGAGCATCACTGTAAGTATTCTTTGCACCTGATTCAATCTACCAGTTTTATCAGAATTCTAGTTACTATTTTTGCTTCATTTATAATCTTTGTGACTTTTGCTTTCTATTCTGGAAAATGGTACCACTTCTAGATATTATGATGCTATCACCTGTGTCAGTAGGTGATTTTATTAACTACTTGAGGAATTTTATGATAAATCCATTACAATATATATGTTTCATTAGAAAAGTAGGTGATGATTGCCATTTTTGCGGATTCTCATGAATGAGGACATGGTAGGTTCCTCTGTAGAGTAGCATTAATGAGAGCGTTTTAATTGAAATGCTCTGTAAAGAATCAGGGTTTTTGTTTAAATTTCTGGGTGCTTTCGTTGATTGTGATGCAGTCCTTTTCCCTAGAGTTCTGAGGGGAATACAGTAAGAATCAGGTACTGTGATTATGATAGCATGCGTGATTGAGAATGTATGTAGTCACCTTTGGTAATGAAATCACAGTTTTCCAAAGATTAGTAAGGCGCCCTTTCACACGTACAGTGCTGTGGTTTATGCTTAATTTCCCGGGGTTACATCATTATGTATATTGTCCTTCAGTAGGAAATTAAGGACTTGTTCATCTAACAAATTCATGGACTACACTGGGGACACGATCAAGATCCAACCAGGGCAACAAGCCCTTTTGATTCATGATCAGAATTTAAAATAGTGACAGACTGCAGTAGAGAAATAAGGTTTACATTTAACCATTTCTTTTGTAGTCCAAACTGGGAATGAGATTACCTTAGATATCTGATGCCATCCCAGCACATCCTCCTGCCTCCTGCCTCCAAATTCCTCTGCCGGACTGGGCCCCACAGTGGTAGCCCAGCCTCGCCCCGGCCCTTGCCCCTCATTCCAGGCTCTCCCAAAGCTAGTACTTGTGCCTTAATGTGTGGAAACTCGGCCAGTTTCCTGACTTTTCTCCCCCAGATTTTAGACTTAAGCATTCAAGGTGTTGGTTAACTTTTCTTTATAAACTGTTTTATTTCAAATTAATGAATTTTTTTTTTATTAAATTTATTGGGGTGACAAATAAACGTGTTGAGAACAAGTCCCATACTTTATAACTCAAACATAATTTTTAAAAATTTCATTAATTTCCATCATTATGGTGATAGAATACGTTTCTCAATACGTTTGTTTTTCCATTTAAAAAATAAACTCAAGTAATACTTTGTAGGACTCGCCTATTGATTTTTGTCAGGCGTTGGATTGTTTACCTTGAGCCATGACAAAAAGTTCTGCACACACGGCTGAGTCAGGGTTACACTGTTACCTGTCACTTCAGGTCATTTAAAGTAAGCCTAAAACTGGTGGGGTGGGAATGTTTGACATGTTTCTAAGGAGAAATTTTAACATTGCACTCTTAGTAACATGTCTGCGCCTGGAGCTGACTATGCCTACATCCCAGGCATCTGCAAGATAGAGGGCAGCTGCCCCCCCCCAACTCTGTGAACACATTGGTCCCCTCACTGCCCCTAATACCCTATTGTGTCCGCATTTCTTTTGTTCTTACAGGAGTATTGGAAGTAGGTTTAGGACTCCGATTCTCAGAGGAACAAAATAAATGCAAATGTGATAAAAAAAAAAAAAAGCAGCCTCAAATTGTAGTGAGTCAATGGCTACCTGGAAACTGGTATTAACTCCTTAAATGCCAAAGTCTACATTTTAGGTCTTTTTTAATTGACATCTTTCTAGAATTTATGTATTTCCAGAACATTTGTATGTGTATTCTGTATATGTTTTCTTCAGTACATGCTGAACATACCTCCTTTGTGATGTAGAATTCATAGTGTTAACACGCTTCCCTTTCTCTCTGCCCTCCTTAATTAATTATTCACATGCAGTGGAGATGCGCATGCGCAGAGTGGGCTTGCACTCCACGGGGTTTCCAAAACTGCAGGGCAGTTCCTTGCTCTCTAGCCACAGCCACAACTATTATTACCCTTTCCATTTTTTGATAAGTACTTTTATATTATTGTAGGCCTGTGGCATGCATGGAGTAATATGTCTAAACACCTTGCCCAAACCCAAATTTAAGAATTCAGAAATGTTTGTGTTTGGAGTTGGCGTTCTTACAAATACCTATCAAGAGTAGAATGACATTCCATATACATGTGAAAACTACAGCACAACTTTTCAAGTTCCACCAAAGCATCTATCCTCTCTCATGTTTTGCCATTTTCCAAAAAGGAACATGACCTAATGTAACCTGCATTTCTGGAAGTGACTGCCCAGCAAAGTTCCACAAGGCTGTGCTGGGCTCCTGGCTGGGAGGCACAGCTGCCAAGTGAAGGAGGCAATTCACCTTTCATGGGTCTTTCTGCTTGGTCAGAGTCAGGACGTCTGTGAACTGCCCCAGTGCCCAGGGCCTGCTGCATCTGTTTTCTGTGTTTTTAAGGAATTATCATAAATACATAAAATTTCGTCTCCCATGTCTTTACTTACTACTAAATCTCACCTACTCCTCCTTATCATCGTATAGCTTCAAGCTGACTGCTTGTCATACTGCATTCCAGTGTGACAGTGCCATATGTTATGTAACCATTTCCTTGCTTGGGACCATTTAGGTGGCTTCTACTTTTTCCCACGTATAAGCAATGCTGTGTTAGCTGTCAGGCCTGTTCTTCGTTGGAGGTTACTTCCTATACTTTGCAGAGATTTTGAAAAAAGGTGGAGTTAGGGGCCTGGGTTGAGAGCTTGGTGCTGGTTTGCTCTCCCAGCTGCAGAGCTGTCCCTTGTCCCATCTTTTCATTGTGCTTACAGTCACTGCTTCCTTTTGCTGCCATTCTGGGGCTATTGTGCAGTGCTCTCGTCTCTTGTCCCACTTCTCTATCTGTCACTTGTTCCTTCTGTGCCTCATTGCCACATGGAGTGACTAGCATTACATGAGCTTCATTAGGCAGTCATAGAATTCCTTTCTTTCCATGGAGCATATAGGAAGCTGCGGGAAACCAGCCAGCTCCAGTGGTCCCAGGTGCTCTTAGAGGCTCCTGCTCTCAGCTGCATTGCATCCTCATTGAGGGCAGAGCTGCTGCTTTTTGTCTGAAGTGCTGTTTCTTTTACTCTTCAGACAATTTCCTTAAACTCAGTCTGAACTGCTTTTTAAAAGTGTCTATGTACTATCAAAAAACCAAAATTATCAATTAGGTAAATGGATCTTAAGCATGTATCAGAACTTATTGCTAGCAAGGGACTAGCAGGTGAGAAAAGAATGTGCTGGTACAGAGGTTTGAAGACGGAAGAGTTGTATAGTTGGGAAACAGAATGCCACATAAGCACTTAAATAAAAAATGTGCAGTCGTGTGCTGCATAGCAATATTTCAGCCATTGACAAATCACGTATATGACGGTGGTCCCATAAGATTATAAAGGAGCTGAATTTCCTGTAAAAGATGGAAGGGTATGTGGTTCGGGGGGATTGTTTTTTCCTCTGAGGGAGCAATATCTGTGCGCTTGGCAGTAGATTCCCTCTCATAGCACCTCCATGTTGGGTGCACGGATGACATCGCAATCAGCCAGCCACTGACCTGTCTCAGCATAGAGGAGCCCCACCCCCACCCCCGAGTGCTACATATTCAGAGGGCGCCACAGCCCTCCCAGGTCCAGCTCGATGGTCTTCAGGACACTGTTGTAACTTCTTTGTTGAGGACCCAAGATGCTGCATGAGGACGCAGGTCCCCAGGAGACTCCTTACGTAGTAAGTGCCACAGCCACTTGAGTGAAAGCTTCCTGTGGTGGTGTGGAGCCAGCTTGTCCCTGTGCTTGGGAAATAATTTCAGGTCACAGTGATATAAAGCATTGGTAAGTTTTATTTCTTCCATCAATTCAATGCTAAAAAGAGCCCTTGTGCCAGATTTGGTCAATGGAATTGAAAAATTTCCAAAATCAAAATGTTGAGTTCTCGGATCTACACTCTCTCCATGTTCAACATTTCTTCCTCTTCCTCTTCCTCTTCCTCTTCCTCTTCCTCTTCCTCTTCCTCCTCCTCTTCTTCCTCCTCTTCTTCCTCCTCTTCTTCCTCCTCTTCTTCCTCCTCTTCTTCCTCCTCTTCTTCCTCCTCTTCTTCCTCCTCTTCTTCCTCCTCTTCTTTCTCCTCCTCTTCCTCCTCCTCTTCCTCCTCCTCTTCCTCCTCCTCTTCCTCCTCCTCTTCCTCCTCCTCTTCCTCCTCCTCTTCCTCCTCCTCTTCCTCCTCCTCTTCCTCCTCCTCTTCCTCCTCCTCCTCCTCCTCCTCCTCCTCCTCCTCTTCCTCTTCTTCTTCTTCTTCTTGAATACCACAAAGTTTCTTAATCTCACCACTGCTCCAACATGCAGTAGCCAAAGCACATTGCCATGAGAGTTCCCTGTGTGTCTTTATCTCTCCATCTTGATGTGTGATTCCTACTGGACCTCAGCCAGTTTCTCCTCAATGTATCCCATGAGTCCAGCCCACATCTCTGTTCATGGAGCAGCATGGACAGCTTCCACATCCTGTTTCTAACCTTTCAGACAGAAGCAGGGGGAGGGCTTGTGAGACAATGTTTCAAAGTCTCCAGGAGTGGGCGGTTTTGTCCTAGGCCGCAGGCCACTCACGCTCACTCTCCGACTCACCCAGAGCAGCTTCCGGTCCTGCAGGCTGCTTCCAGGCTGAGTGCCCTATGCAGGTGGACCATTCGGTGTCTTTTATACTGTATTTTTGCTGTGCCTTTTGTAAGTTTAGATATACAAATACTTACAGTTGGCTACAGTACCCAGTATAGGCACGTGCCGTCCGTACAGGTTTGTAGCCCGGGAGCAATGGGCTGTACCACAGCTGAGGTGTCCAGTGGGCCGTAGCCCAGGTGTGTGCCTGTGTGCCTCTGTGATGCTTGCGCAGCCACGAGGCCCTTAATGACGCATGTCTCAATGTGTGCCCTCGTTAAGCAGAACATGACTGTATATATTTGTAAAGTTTCATTTCACAAAGTCATAAACGTGTCCACCTCAGTTATTAAAACAGGAGTATGTACAAGGTGATCTCAGATGCCCGGTGGGCCAGCTGTCAACAGGAAAGGCAGAAGCTCACTTAGGAGCAGTGGTGCAAACACTGAGCAGCGGCCTACAACAGAGCAGCAGAAAGTCAAGCACCAGGCACCGAGCCGTTCTGGCTTTAACTGGCTACTGCAGTCTTCTTCTCAAGCTGCAAACAAAGATGTAGAATACAGCTTTCCCATTTCTTAGTTGAGGCCATTTCCTTTCCTGCTGATACGGATGGATTGGAGACACCACAGTCTCACGGCCTCGAGGTGATCACGTTATTATGGTCACAGGGGACTTGCCAGAAATGACTTCTTGGTGGAGACAACTGGGCAGTTTGTTTTGTATGAAAAATATTGGGTTTGTTGTGATTCAGATCGGCTACAAACAACCGACAGACCATATATGACAGCAGCTTAAATCAAGATAAGTTTATTTCTTGCTCGGTAAAAAGAAGACTGGGAGAACAGGCATTCCAGGGCTGGCTGGGCACCTCTGAGCGTTGGCTTTATCGACAAGCCAGCGCCGGAAGTTCCTGGTACTTAGCGAGGGAGGAGAGCAGGTGAGAAAGGCGTCTAGTGGCAGCGTCAACACTAACTGGCACTCTTGTTGTCTCAGATTCAGAGAAATAGCGGGGTCCTTAGAAGCAGCGCTTACAGATGTACTGGAAGACGCTCCAGGTAACTTCCCCAAAGTGGTAAATGACAGGCTATCACTGAATGTAATTAAGCTCACCTCCAACTCCACGACATTAGTCATGTAGACCTAATGCCCGAAGTGCTTTCGCCCTTTCCTGCCATGTGGTAAGCTAGACCGTCAAGATTTAGTTCAACTTCTTTTTTTTAAGAGGCAAAAAGAAATCCAACTTGTTGCTGTGTAGTTTCTTGTTTTATAGAGGTGATAGAAGATGCTTTAAGAATATAGGACGCAGAGTTCATTTTCACTCCTGAGTATCAAATATCAAGGGAACACAGCCCCTGGTGTGCTTAAGGGATCTGCCTTTTTATAGCAGAGTGGCCACGCGCTGCCTTTCCCCACACGGCCCTTTGTACCTGCCGACGGCTCAGCTGGGGCTTGGGCCTCCAGGACATTGGGCACCAGTCCTGGAACGCAGGGCAGGCAGGTGACAGTGGTCAGTGTGCAGACTTTCTGAACATGTTTTCATTGTTTACAGCCTGGTCAGTCTCGTGTCATGCCATACTCATTTCTAGTGGCCAGTCACGTAATTTGTGGCTGTTTCTATAGCCACGTAGGTCTCTAGGCTGCCGCACTTACATACGTGCCCCCTTTCCTGCAGCTATGTCAGTCTGAGCTGCCTCTTTTAGCCTGAAAGTTTTCATCTGGTCTTTGCCCAAAATGGTCATATGTGATTGACAGATGTCAATCGTACTTACAAATAGTATATTCAGGTCGGGGAGGAGTAAACTCATGAAAGAGGACAAGTTCAAACCCAAAGTTCAAACCCCTGCAAGTGACTGCCCCTCTGACTCACGTTTGTTGGTTTGGTGTAAAATACTTATTAAGAAACTACTGGAATCATGTGAAGTCAGAAAATGCATGGCCGTGAGAGGTGCTGCAGTGACGGGATACGGCCACCCGGTCCTGCTGCGCCCACTCAGCTCTGCTGGCCGGAATGCCACTGGCTTCACTCCGCACGTCCCCTGCAGACGTTAGGGTGTGGCCTGAAGTCACCGAGATGCCTTCAGTGTGTGTGTTTTCTCTAGCCGGAAGTGCGTTTTGCCTCTTGGCTTCTCACAGAACGTGGAGCGGCCTGCAGAGGTGCTGGGCCGACGCCATGTTCCTGCCGTCCCTCGCGCATCGTCTCTGGAGACTCACGCTGCAGATTCTGGCGCGGTTCTCCGTGTTCGTCAACCAGGTGAGGGCCGGCGCATCAGCGCTTGCGGGTAGCGGCGCCGCGTCGGGGGCCACGTGGTCCTGGGAGGTTGGGCTGGAGGAGGACGGCGGCGGGCGCGGGTCTCGGGCTTTCCTGCCCGGGCCTTCCTCTTCCCTCTGCAAGTTGCCCTCGGGCCTGTTTACCGCCTCAGATTCGGGGAAAGCACCACACCGACAGGCTCCTTGTCCCTGCTCAAAACCACAATCTTTGAGGTGCTTCCAAGTTAAAGATGCTCGTTTGAATGAAAATGATTAGAAGTAAAAATATACACATATTAATAGTTAATGTTTGGAAATTTAAAAGTCATGTGATCATTGAGATTACAAGGTAGTAAAACGAACCTTTCCTTCATTTCACTATATCCTGCTTTCCCCCTCTTCACGTGGTTGACTTTATTAAATGTCCACATGCCTGTGCTGATTTATTAGATACTACGCTAAAGCCATGAGACTCTCCCACACGTCACTGCCGAGCACAAGCCTCTGCCAGGGCCTGCACCAGCCTTTCGGCCTCACAGATGCCCTGTCTCCATGGACGGTTCAAGGGATAGACATGTACCCTGGCCGTTGCAATGTGATGAGTGAGAAAGTAGAGATGTGTGTGTGTGTTTTAAGGAAAGGCACCGTGAAGACGGCATCCACTGAAAGGAAGACCGTCCTTGTTAACCGGACCACAAGGGACCCGGTCTTCTTGCACATGCTCCCGAGTCAGACAAAAATCAGACCTGCCTCTGCCACCTTTTAATTTGTGGCCTTGGGAAAATTAGCTCCACGAGTCTCATATTCTTCATCTGTGATATAGGGAAACAGCTTCTACACGTTTGTCCTGGGGAGTCGAGATGCTTGTTGACTGACAAACAGTTGACGTAAAGTACCTGGCAGATAATGGGAGCTCAGAGGAAGCTAGTTCCCTCCCTTCCTTTTAGCTTCTCTCTGCTCAGAGGGGTCCTAGCAGACCAGCCTGGTCCATCAGCTGTGTCTGAAGACTAGGCGGGGTTGGACGTTCTTCCGCCAGGCCTGGGCCTGCTACGCCATGCGTTCTTGCCAGCCAGTAGTACCTCTTACAGCTCTAATAAATTACTTTACCTTGAACATTCAGTATTTCATTCTTCTCTTTTTTTTTTACATAAATTTTATTGGGGAATATTGGGGAACAGTGTGTTTCTCCAGGGCCCATCAGCTCCAAGTCATTGTCCTTCAGTCTAGCTGTGGAGGGCACAGCTCAGCTCCAAGTCCAGGTGCTGTTTTCAATCTTTAGTTGCAGGGGCGCAGCCCACCATCCCCTGCGGGAATTGAACTGGCAACCTTGTTGAGAGCTTGTGCTCTAACCAACTGAGCCATCCGGCCGCCCCCATTCTTCTCTTGGTACCAGTGTACTTCTCTTTGGTTATCCCCTTGTAACAATCCATCGTGCAAAGAACACTTTTGTTTGTGTCATTTGAAGCATAGTGAGGTTGGAATTTTAATTTTTCCACCCTTATTATGTTATAATGATAAATTTATTAAGTAAACTCAGTAAATTACCTAATATAGTTAATTATATGTTATGATTAATTTAGGTAAATGCAGTAAATTATTTACCTAATATAGTTAATCTTTAAAAACCTGTGATGTTCCAGATATTAATTTGCCTTTGGTTTAGTGACCTGTTATTTTACTTGGCCTCCTATGAGCTTTTCTCACAAGGAATCAGCCACGAGTTCAGGGAGGGAAACGTGGTGGGGTTGTGGCTTGTGCTTGTCTCTCAGGGCTTCACGCCGCCTGGAGAGACGTGTGGTGTTCTTTCATTACAAGCATCTAGCTGACTTGTTGACCCACATATAAATGCTTGTGAATCTTGCTCGTGGAAAGTATTTAATCACTGAAACCCTTTTTCAGCTTTTACTCAGGCCCATCTCTAATGAAAGTGCCAAGGATGTTAAAAACCCTGTGGTAACTGGTAGCAAAGACCCTTCAGTTACCCAAGGAAATAGTGAAGACCAGGGCAGTGGCCCCTCTGAAAGCAAGCCAGTGGCCTCCATTTCCAGCACTCAGCTCGTGTATGTGGTCTCAGACCTGGACAGGCTCCAGGAGCAGGTAAGTGTGTCCCAGAAGCATGCCGAGTGCTTGCTTCAGTGTCTTCTCCAAAAGGAATTTGTGCAGAGATGACGCCATCGCCCCGTGGGGCTTATATTTGTGGCCCAGGTTTCCTCCAGAGAACATCTCGTCCATCTCCCTTTCATGGTGCTTCTCCCACTTTCCCTGCAGGTCTGGTATTGTGTCAGCCTGGAGCTTCTGCCACTTTTCCGGTGGTGACGTTCCAGGCTCAGCTCAAGCTGTGGGCCATTTGCTTTTTCCATTAGCTCAGTGCACTGTGCAGGCATGCTCATTAGCGGACTGGATTTTAATTATTTCTCATTCACTTACCAAGTATTTCCTGGTAGCATTCACTCTGCAGCTATACTTTGAAAGTACTGAGCTATTAAAGTTTCTTCCTGTTTTCTGCATATGAGTCCCATGTTTTTGCTTTTACCATTAAGAGAACTTTGTAGGATAAATTTCTGTTTAAGTGCTCTGCTGGCACAATTGTGCTTTCCTCAAGTTTAAATATTTTGTGGTTCTTAAACAAATACATTATGTTTTGCGCAAAAACATGGTCTTTATTGGAGCTTTTCTGGTACTGGGAGAGCCCCAGAATAGAAAAGATGTTGCTTATTCTTTGGCCTGCAATGTCCGAGTCTCTCGGGGAGGCATTCATTGAGAATTTTGCTTTTTCTGATGCAAGTCACTGCAAGTCCTGCGTTTAGTTTCATCATTCGTTAACAGTGTTCTAGAGTTTGTAGATGCAAATTGCCTCTTCCTTTGATGTATAAAAAGTAACAATATATAACGTGCATATTTTTCAGCTTCCAGAACTCTTGGAAACAATCAAGCCAAAACTTGAAATGATTGGCTTTAAGAATTTTTCTTCTGTCTCAGGTAAAAACAAATCCTTAGACTTAGCAAATGTTTGAATAAGAAAAAAAAAAAGAATAAAATTTTAGAGACTGTTGGATATATTTAAGGTGCCATTCTCTTCAATAGTTGTAAATCCTTGGTGGTTTCTGTGTTCTGTTCTATAATTATAACTTTCCTAAATGAGAAACTGTGTTTAATTCTAATTGATTTGGTGTATTGTAGTACACGCTCTAGATACTCTGACAGCATTGACACTAAAATGCGTGCCTGGACCCGAATACAGGCTAAGCACAATACGTGTGTGTCCGCAGCAGCCCTGGCGGACTCCCAGCTGTCCCTGGCGGCCTGCGTACCGCCCTTGAGTAACAGGATCGTCCGAGACTTGAGTGAGTCTTGCTTCAGTTGCTTGAAAAGTGCCCTGGAGGTTCCCCGGCTCTACCGAAGAACCAATAAGGTCAGTGCCGGTGGCCATTGAAAGGAATTGGGGGGGCAGGGTAAGCCAGGATGCCGCTGGCTGGGGGTAGCTGGGCGACAGACGCAGGTCAGGTCGGCTCAGGGTGTACCCCTGCCCAAGACAGACGGAATCTGTCTCATCAGAGAAACCAGTGTGAGAGGTGGCATCCACACTGGGTGTTCGGGTGCTTTGGTAGTTGGACCTGGGCAGTCTGAACTGTTTCTGGATTCTTTTGGCCATAAGAAAGATTGTGTTTTCAAAAGAGAGCATTTTAATAAATTATTTTGAGTCCTATTTTTTTGTCTTCATATGTTGTATTTGAAGAAACTAGAACTGCCCTGTTCCTTTCTGTTGTCAGTGCAAGTACCTGCCTTTCTCCTGTCCCTTTACTGGATGCATGTGGAGCAGCTACGTCAGACATTTGTAGCGTGAAAAGTTCCACACACACTGGTGTTTCCTCATTTTACAGACTGGTGATTTGGGAATTCAGTCTTAGCAGTGTTTTAGTTTACCTATTGAACTCTCATTTTCACTAATTTACACTTACTTCATTCTTGCTAGATCTCACTTAATTTTCCCTCAGGTTTTCTTCTTTCCCAAGTGTGGATTTGGATTTTAGGTAGTTTACGACTAAAATGATTCTCGCGAACTGTATAGGTCTCCAAGACACAGTGCTGTTTTGGAATTTCCCTGGAGCTCTTACAGACATGCCCCGTGTAGGACCAGCCTGTGCTGGGCCCTCGTCTGCTGTGTGTGTCACTGCCACCCGCCTCAGGGCTCCAGATGAGTGCTCTTCACTGTTGGCTGGGATTGAACTAATCTCTGTGCTGTTCTCTTCCTTTTAAAATCTGGACACGCGGTAGAATTACTTCTAGCAAGGACTTCTAGCAAGAGTACCTTGTCATCTGATTTTTCTCTTTCTGGTATGACTCAAAGCACCCACAGACAAGTGGGACAGACAGACCTATTTCATGTTGCCGAATGCATTTTTCTTTAATCTACCAACTTTCCCTTCTGTTCGATAGGATGTTATATTTACCAAGTGCTTGCACTGTAGGTCAGACAGTATCCCAGGCTCACACCGCCCATATCACACACTGAGTCAGACCTGGAATTTAATGAGATTGCCCGTGACCTGTGTGCACATTGAAAAGATGGGAGCAGCCCCCAGGGTATGGAGCGGTCAGTGGCTGGCCCAGCACCTGAATCCAGTCGGGCTCCAAACGCGTCTTCCGCTCTGTCCTCTTCCAGACCCGCCCCTGTTCTCCAGGCATCTTTTGTAGACAACACTAGTGTTATTTTTTCAAGGAAGGGAGATCGTACAGGTCTCAAAACTGGAACAATACTGGTGTCCTTTTGAACTTGAGGTTCAAATCACTGTCTCTCCTTTTTCCTGTGCATCCTTCACCCCCCCCAACATTACTCCAGGAGGTGCCAGCGACGGCTTCCTCGTATGTGGACAGTGCCCTGAAGCCGTTTCACCAGCTTCAGAGTGGGTACAAGGATAAGCTCAAACACGCACTAATTCAGCAGTGGTTAGAAGATGCGCTCTCTGAGAGTACTCAGAAGTAAGTACCCTGAAAGCAGACTGTCCTGGACTGGCAGAGGGTGGCCTGATAAGACGATCAGAACATCAAATCGCTTCGTCACTGGACAAGTCGGGGAGGCACGCAGTCCCTTCCCCTCTGTGAACAGTTGATCTGTGCCCGCTCCCCTGGCCCCACCCAAGGCTGCACCTGGGCTGCAGCCAACCTGGCAGGTTCACACTGGGCCTGGCATCTCCCCGCTCACGCACCTGTCAGGGGGCCGGGCATGTTCCACTCCCCTGGGCACACCTGCCTTTGCTGTCCCTGATGCCATCTCATACAGGCATCGGTCTACGAGTCATGTCACAGTTTTTGTTTTAAGATTTTTTTGCTCCTGGCTCTCTCAGGCCAAAATGTCTCTAATCATGTTAGGTAATCAAAGGACTTACAGTGGGGAGACCATCGTAATCAAGGAAGAAACAATGTAATTACATCTGGTAAAGGATCGGTATCTAAAATCCTCCAACCCTTGAAAATACTTGAAAGTCTTCAGAATCACTGTGGTTGAATGTCTCATTTCTTATTCAATGTACTTTTCCCCAAATGCCAGCATTGGGTTATGTCAGAGTAAATTTATTATTCAGTTTTATTGTTGAGTTTTGTTTAATTATTAATTTTGCAACAGTGTTTTATTTCAATTAGGAGTTAGGCGGCATTTATGGGTTTAGAACATAAAAATGAATTATAATATTGTTTCTGTGGGCATATGTATTTCAAATGCCAAGTAATCAGTTTGTAAACAAAGTTTTTAAATGTAACTCATTTATGATTTAGACAGCATATTGAGAATGTTTTGAAGACAATGAGTTTTATTTAAAATTTTGAAATGTTTTTACTCTTTAAAAGATGAACTGTGCCTAGAACTGATTGTAAATGAACTTGTTAACTTGCATTTGGGGAAGAGGTGCAGATGTCCATCCGCAATGTAAGAAGACACTTTGCCCGAGGTTTGCTCTTAGTGTCCAGGACTATAATTTTAAACAACGTCCAGGTACATATTTCTGAAGTACTATAAAGAGTCAAGATCCTGTTTTTCTTTCAATCTTAAGAAACATTAACTATTTACCATGGCTGATTTTTTTATTGGAAGTGAATTTTTATCTTTAAAAATCTCTTTTCTTGGTCCACAAAGCCGGTTAGTGTGCTGTGTGTTGTACATGCCCTGCTGTATTTTGTGCACCAGGTACTGTGAGACTGTGTCTGACATCCTGCACTCCGTGAGGAAGATGGAGGAGAGCCTGAAAAGGCTCAAACAAGCCCGGAAAACCACCTCCTCCAACCCCGGCGGGTCCGGCGGCGGCATGAGTGATGATGACAAAATCAGGCTGCAGCTGGCCTTGGATGTTGAGTACTTAGGAGACCAGGTAACCGGGAGCCATCATCAATTTCAGGGACTCTGAAACTGCATTCTGTGGGTCCCTGGTGGTTCCTGTGCACCCAGAGATGTGGCTGAGGGCCTGTTCCCTGTGCTAGGAAAAAGATCTGGGCCCCACAATACTTGAAGGTAAAGGCTTCACACCTGGGAATTAGGAGAAAAGAGAGAAGAACACTGAACATGGACTTTTGAAGTCCAGTGGATTGATCTTTGGTGCAGTGACATCTGCTTGGTCACCGGCGTTCATGTTTGCGAAGCCCATAGAGTGGGTGCTCAGAGTTGGTGTCCTTCTGGCCACTGCCGGGAGAGTGACGGTGCCATCTCGGTGCCACATCGGGATCTCCTGAACTATTTGTTAGTTGGCTGAAAGTAGGAAAGCTTTAGTCCATGGAGTCCGCAGTAGGCCACGGGAAAAACCCTCTGAGCTCAGCCTTGTCTCCTGCCTGGGCTCGTAGTTTTTCTGGGAAACACGTTTTGTAGTCGGCGTGTGAATGCATGCTAAGGTGGGTATTGTCACTGAGGAGGCAGATACGCATTACATAGAGGGCCTTTCATTCTGTCACTGAGGTGACTTCCGTGAGTATCGTAAGACTTTCAGACGCTCAGAAAGTGGCTATACACTGTGCAGGTTTTCTTTATCATGGCAGTTCCTCAGGGAATGCCTTTTTGCTAGAGAAAGAGAAATAAAACTGTAACATTTCCATCAGAAGATGCTTGGTTTTCTAGCTCACTGATAATCTGCTTTTACTCATCAGGGTCATCACTGAAAATCTAAATTTTTCTGCTTTGAGGTGAATTTAGACATACTGCCTGGCAAAAGTCCATTGTCATGTTTATTTCACAAGAGAAACTTAAAGTATTTTTATAAGTAAGAAAGTTTGTACAAAAACAAGAACAAATAAGCACAAGAAACAAAGGGCGGATGGCAGGAAAGACGGAGGATGATGGGGGGTCCTCATCCCAGGCCCCAGAACAAAGCACAACACACAAATACTGAATACTTGATGCAGATTTTCCAGTACTTCCTGTGTGTGTGTGTGCGCGTGCATGCACACGTGCGTGTACGTGCGTGCCTGTGTGTGGGTGTTTTGATGTTGTCACACTGAAATAGAACACGGAGTGCTGAATCTCAGTAACCCAGTAACCCGCAGCAGTTGCTATGCCAAAGTGTTTCCCATTAATCAGATTTAGTGTGAATTTTCTTTTCCAGTCCACAAAGGAGGCTCTTGCTGTGTTAGATTCTCATTTGATGGACCGACATAAATTAACATAATTGCTTCTAGAATGCCAAGTGTTTGACCCAAAAAGTAAAGTAGAATAAGTAAATCCTTTGTTCTAAAAGGAAAAAATATTCTGCCAGTCTTGAAGGAACTGTTTTTATCTTATTTAGTAGAGGGTGGGGTTGGATATTTTGTTGTATTTTTTATAAAGGTCTTTTTTCATAGTCAGTTTCAATTGCAATAACTGAATTGTCCGCTTGGCCGTTGCAGATACAGAAGCTGGGCCTGCAAAGCAAGAACATAAAGAGCTTCCCGGCTCTCACCGCGCTTGTTGCTGGCGCCAGGGACCAGGCAACAGCAGAGCAGCCATAGGCATCTCTGCGGGAGAAGATGGCTCTCCTGTCACCAGCCTCAGCCTCTGCAGAAGAGAGCTTGCACCAAATCTCAGTAACACGCAGTGCGGCCTGCCCAGCGCGCCTGGGGCTCCTCACCCAGAAACACAAAGGCCTTTTCCGTTGTATGGAAGATCGTTTTTAAGACATGTGAAACTTTCTACTATAGTTTACAGAGCAAATTATTTTATTTTTATCCTAAATCTTAGTGAGGAAGAGGTGATTTCTAAAATATTGAAGTAACTGTGTACGCATATGAAGTGCCCTTTGACCCTGCAGCTAGGAGCCGCTGACTGCAGTGGGGGACCCGTGTGTGCAGCACGCTTCTCCAGACGAATGCCCGCACATTGAGCAACCTTGAAAAGCGGCTGTGAAACGGCAGCCCTCCCTTCTCCCACGGGATTTAAGAACAGGTCGTGCTCATCACCTGGATCTCCATCAGGAGCTGGGACCGCTCTGGAGGATTTATTTTCTAAATAAAAGGAGTGTCCGCCAAGTTGTGTGCTTTCCTTTGTGAATTCAGCACACGTTGAATACCCTTCCTCACTCGTGCCCTGGGATGACACGTTTCTTTTCGGGCCACGCAGGCCCCTCTCACGCCCCTTGGGAGGGTTCTGTCCATCCTTGAAGTTCCTTTTAGACTGTGGAGTCGTGGAAGCCAGCAGCCCCCGTCCTTCCCGGCAGCATGCCCTGGGTGTAGGGGAGGTGGAAGAGCTGGGAAGGGAGAGGAGTACGGGGCACGCACTGGGCTCGGTAACGCAGCCAGCACAGGCCTGCGAGCCCCCGTGCTTGTGTGAAGCCTGCCCTCAGCTCCACCGTGACAGGACAGCAGGTGTGCTATCCTCTCGCTCTGCGTTTCCTTGCATCTTGGCCTCCTCTTGGTTCCAAGGTTAGCTCTGGGGAGAGAAAGGAACAGTGATGGAATTGAAGCAGACATGGGAGTTCCCAGTAATGTTTTGGGGGTGGGGATGAGGCAGAGCCCGAGGAATGAAGAAGCATGAGAGCCGCCCCAGTAACAGCACTGGGAGCAGCAACGTGGGGTGCTGGGCTCACAGCTGGAGCAGCGCCCACTCTCCACGCACTCGGGGCCTCTCCTGCTCCCTGTGGACATAAGAGCACATGCTCTGCTCTTAGCTGTGGAGGACCCGCCCCTGGACAGATAGGTGTCTGATGGCTGTTAGTACTGGGAACTTGGGTCAGAACCAGAACCGTGGGAGGGGATGGCAGGAGGGGTTTATTATAGGGGTTTGGCCTCCCTTGGCTGGGGGAGCTGGCTTCTCTGGTGCAGCTGTGGGCAGGGACACGGGAGGGCAATGGGGAGGGAAGGGCGGATGAGAAGTGGGAGAGCAAGGCCAGCCGGTACCCCCGGGGGTGACCTGACACTGGCAGGGGCAGGATGGAGCCTGCATTGGTGTCCTGCTGCGTCCAGGTCTCCCAGGCTCGGTGACGGGTGACCTGCAGAGGTTGTGCCTTCATGAAACGCACACGCCTGGCCCGGACTGGAGGAAGTTGAAGGAGGACGCAGGACCTACCGGGACGCCCCAGGCCACACCAGCCTGCTCCGCCCTCCAAGTCCCACAGGTGCTCTGGCCAGCGTGAACCTGCCTGGGGGGCGTCCCCGCCCCACCAGCGACCTAGCACAGCTCTGTCCTGCAGCCACAGGGCTGAGCTGGGCCCTGCAGCCCAGCCTCTGTCGATGGCAGACTCTCCCCACCTCCCCGGCTGCCTTGCCTTTCTCATTCGTTTCAAAACACAGGGAGAAGGATGTAAGCCATTAGCCCTCTCCAACTCCAGCAGTCTTACTTCCATTTTGCAGATGAGGAGCGTGAGACAGAATGAAGGTGTGATAACTAACGAGTGGAATCGAAACCAGGCAGGGCGGTGCCGGAGCCGTTATCTACTGCCAGGTAGTCCTTCCAGCACGAGCGTCAGAATGGAGGGGCTGGTCCCGCAGGATGGAACCCCACTTGTTGGTTTCTTTGTGTCCCGTCAAGTCCCTGGCTCATCCTGGATTCAGTGACACGTGGTCCAAAGCTTGTTTCACAACAGGAATGTCCTCGATGTCACAATGTCTGTTTCTAGGCTGAAGAAATAACTTACAGAAGGCTTGTCCCTGGCTTTCCCAGAATGCCTCTTTCATTTAATGTGTAATTACTTTGCTTTGGAGAATCTTAACTGAATAATTTAAAGATGAAGTGGTACTTTTTTTTACTGCAAAACTAGTTTAAAAAAATTTTATTAGAATCAAAAAGAGGTCACAGTCACGAGTTGATTTCTTGCCAGTGCAGTGCACTGGCTCCAGGGTGCCAGCGCCAGGGCGGGGGGCGCTGTGCAACTTTTGGGGACCCAGGCTGACACAGGTCCACGCCATTCTGAGGCTCCCATGTTCACCCCTGAGGGTGACTCCCTCTGTTAGTTTCCTAGGGCTGTCACCACAAATGTGGTGGCTTAAAACAATAGACGTTTTTCCTCTCATGGTTCCGAAGGCTGAGGTGCAAGGTCAGGGAGTGAGCAGACCTGCTGCCTCCCGCTTCTCAGGGCTGCAGGCGGCTCTTGGCTTATGACAGCACACCTCGGGCCTCTTCCTTCATCTTCACACGGCCTCCTCTTCTGTGTCTCCTTGTCTGTGTCCTATAGGACTCATGGCTCGTCCAGCCTGGTCTCGTCTTTTCTAAATAAGGTCTCATGCACAGGTTCCCGTGTTAGGATGTAAACAAATCCTTTGGGGGCCACCATTCAGTCCACTCCCCCTTGGCTACAGCCAACCAGAAGAGGAAAAGAGGGTAGTCACCCCGAGTGGGGCTGCTGTGCCCCGGGGGTGGAGGGCTGGCCATGCCCCTGGGGTGGGGTAGGGGGCTGGCCGTGACCCTGGGGTGGTAGTGACACCTTCCTTCTGTGGATGTCACTGTCCCCTTGCCTTCCTTCTGTGGATGTCATTGTCCCATCCCCTTTCGTAAACACCCCTTGCTGTGGTCTCCTGTTCGGAACACTATTTGGGCTTCTGCCTGGATTAATGATTCCCGAGTGGCTGTTCCCACTGATCTCAGTAAACACTTGCTGCCACTCGCTTCAAAAGGCCCTTTGTTTTCAGGGAGCAGGTCCTAGGGAGGTTCTCTGCGGCAAGGACAGAGGCCCCTTGTTGGTGCAGAATCGGCACTGACATGATCGCCTTTGAAACTGCAAAGCCCTGCCGGCCGTGTGGCCGTGTTCAGGCTTCAAAACTCGAGAATGCTGGCAAACTTCAGACACTGAACAAATTTAATTCCTCGGCAAGACCCGTCGAGGCTCTTATTTGAAGGCACTGTGTATTTTCACTGTTGGTGGCACCGTAATGCATCTGAGCGTTCTCCTGATCAGGAACCTAGCATTGCAGACGAAGGTTTCACCACGTGAAGAGCAGGCCTGCCTCAGTTGGTGGTCCCCTGTCCCCGGCACACCTCAGTTTCAGCAGCTCTAAAGGAAACACTGTCACTTGAGGTGTGCAAATCTCCCTGGCACTGCCCAGCCTCAGTTACCCTGAAAGGGCCCTGTCCTGATTGGCCGCTGAGCGTCATGTTGGATGGCGGCAAAATCTGTGAAACCCTGCCTTCATTTGACTTCAGAAGTACCTTCCGGTCCACCTATTCTCAATTAGTAGTTTTCACTTTCAGACTAAATTTCAGGTCGGTCAGGAGTCTTATCTTTTCTTGGGTCTCCTTAATGTTGAGTTAAAATGCATTGTTAACCTTTCAGATGGCATTTGATTGTTGAAGTTTCTTGTGTGACCCGGCTTGATGGAGTCATGAGGACCTATTTATGCTCCCACCTTAAACAGGTAGAAAACAAGACAAATGTACGAAACTGCACTGTTCACACTTTGGATGACACAGCCTGGGTCCCAGGGAGAAGGGACACAGGCCAGGCAAGTCCTGTGACAGCCCAGTGTCCTGGCGGACGCAGAGCCTGGCTAATGCCCGGACATGTGATACTTTGGAGCTGGGGAGGCCGAGGACGCTAGGACGTGGGGGCAGAGGAACGGAGCTGAGGGGCCTGCAGACGGCAGCTCGGTTTCTGTAGCTGATCAGTGCCTGGGCGAGGAGGCTCTCAGGGCCAGCACGGGACCCCAGCAAGGAGCAGGCAGGACGATCTCAGAGCTGCATGGGCCCAGAAACAGCATGTGTTCCCACCAGCCAGGACAGACGGGCTCTGACAGGGGCCACAAGTAAAGTCCTCGGAAGGACACACCTCAGTAGTGGAGCCAAATTTGCCCCAATCAGCTGGTCTGGGCCCACTTAACAAAACGTAAAAGCAAGCCTTAGACAATGCATCTCCTTCCAGGTAACTCAAGGGCAGAATGGGGCAACCTGAATCCAGGGACGTGGGCCATGAGACCCCTGCCCCGGAAGTGATGGACTCACTGACGCTCAACACACTTGGTTTTGTGAGCGTCTGCTCATTCTGTAACTATAAAAATTACACGGAGAACTTGAATTACAAAAAAAAAAAAATGGAAGCAATCAAGATGCCCTCCAGTAGGTGATGGATAAATAACCGTGGTCCATCCAGACAGTGAAATATTACTGAGCACTAAAAAGAAATGAGCTATTGAGTCACAAAAAGAGATGGCAGAAACTTAAATGCATGTTACTAAGTGAAAGACGCCAATCTGAAAAGGCCACGCACTGTGTGATTCCAACTCTAGACATTCTGGAAAAAGCAAAACCATGGAGATGGTAAAAGAATCAGAGGGAGAAGGGAAACAAACAGGTGGATCACAGGGGACTTTTAGGGAAATACTCTGTATCACACTGTAATGGGGGGTACATGTCATTCGACATTTGCCCACTGAATGTCCTCCACCACCAAGCAAGAACCCTAATGTAAACGATGGGCTCTGGGTGACAATGACGTGTCTGTGTAGGTTCACTGTAACAAATGTCCTACCTGATGGGGGTGCTGACAATGGGGTGACTGTGCCCGGGGGGGGGGGGGGGGGGGGGACACGGGATCTCCCTGTACTTCCTGCTCAGTTCCGCTGAGCCTAAAACTGCTTTAGAAAATGAAGTCTGTTAGAAAAGAAGTCACGTGAGGTGATGTGCAAATCCAGTCTACTGTCCCAAAGCTTCAGTCCTTGTTTCACGATCAGAAGTTTTCAGAGTTTAGGAAGGTGACGTGGTTTCCAGCCTGTGTATCATGTGACACCCCAGGGACTCTGGAATGGCACCTGGTCATCGCACACACAGCTGGGGGCAACACATTTAAACTGTCCCCATGAGAACGTCTATAATGAGAAGAGTTCAAAGAGCCTGATGTATGTTCAGACTGGGTTTTGCTGCCAAACAAGTAACAAAGATCCTTCACTTTTCTAAAGTCAGTGAAGGATTTGAGGTCCAGTGACTGCTCACTGGGCTGTCACTGCTCCAGGTCTTGAGCCGCCTGTCCCCCCCAGAACCTGGAGCTGATGGTTTGTTTAGTTGCTGGTGAATTGCCTTGTCTGCTGGATGAGCCCTCGGCAACCCAGGAAGACTTAGAATACAATGAAGAATGCTTAAGATAAACAAACCCCTAGAATTAATATTTTTGTGTTAAGTAACCTATGAAGTGTTGGTATTTTGTATTCTTGTAACATCCTGACCCAAATCCCCATTTATAAAGGCTCCGGAACAGAACAGCAATTGTCAATGGGCGACGTTTCACTCCTAGCAACGGCTGGAGCCCAGGCAGCCTGCTGAGTTGGAAAACCCGTTAATCTACTGTTAGTTGCTTTTAAAATGAAGTTAAAAATACAAATATTTTCTTCCTGTAGCTGCATTGTGGCAGTGCTGGATTGTGTCATTAAGGGCGACCTCAGGATGACATCGCAGGCAGTGACTGGGCTCCCTGCTGTGTTCCCACGCACAAGCCAGCACTCAGCTGGCACCTCCCGAATATTTGTCAAATGAAGGAAGGTATGTGCTGGGGTGGGAGAGCAGCTCCAAGTCTCACAGCCAATACGATTTCGTGGACACTCGCTTTAGGAATCAGGAAGGCAGCTGCCCCAAGGTGTGGTTCTGACTGCAGAAGCCTCATCCACCTGAGAGTGTGAACCCACGGTGCCAGAGGGCGTGGCGGGCTTTTCCTTCCTTTCCCAGCCTCCTGGGTGGTCCTCATTTCTTGGCCAGCAGCCCCACGTCACATCACCTTTTCTCCCCGTTTTCAACATCACGTCACCTTTCTCTTCTTGGGGCTTCCATTCCCCTCTGCCTTCCTCTTATAAGGAATTCGTGATTGCACCAGATAACCCAGGACCATTTCCTCACCCCAAGGTCTTTCATTGAATCCCACCTGCAAAGCCCCATGTGAACTTGTGCTGTACAAGGTCACAGTCACAGATCCCAGGGATTAGGGCCTGGGTATCTTCAGGGCCGTTATTCAGCCTCCCTCTGTGGCCCACAGGTAAATACTCCATTCCTGCTGTACCTTTTGGAACAGGACTTCTAGACAGGGTGGAGGTCATGCTCCTGTCATGGGCTGGGTGCCAGTGACATAATGGTGGCTACTATTCACTTAGTCATTCAAGCATCTCCCATTTTATAAATAAGGGTGGGTACCCCAGAGAGGTGAAGTGACTTGCTCCAGGTAATGCAGCAGCAAGTGTTGGAGCTGGGCTTCCTGCCATCCTGTCCATCTCTGGAACCACCATGCTGCCCCCTCATGTGCCTGGCACAGCGGGGTCAGACCCAGTCACACCCCAGAGGGGGGAAAGACCAGATGTGCCCTTTGACCCCAAAGCCAGGGAGGTGTTTCCAGGCTAGAGGGGCCAAGTTGAGGTATGGAGGATGTTGTTGATGTTCTGTGAGCCCCTGGGAGTGTGGTTGTGATGGCCCAGCAGGGGGGTGGGCGCGGCCTGGGCACCGTGACAGCAGGACACTGTGGCCTGCAAGCCCATGAAACCATGAAGGGAAAGCACTCCCAGCTCTGCAGCGCCCATCCCCACTCCCATGCTGCCTCCCAGCCCCTCCCTGTTGTCCCCTACTTATGGGAGGGAGGGAGGGAAGGAGAAAGTAACGTCTGCACCTCAGCAGCCTAGGCCTGCTAGGGCCCCAGAGGGGGACAGGCAGGGACACTCAACCTGTAGGAAGAAGTGTGCAAGTGTGAGGATTTCTTTCTCTACCTCCCGCTCCTGAGCGTGTGAGTGGCAGCGTCACCCTGTGTCCCCGAGTAAGTGCCCATCTGCCCACTCCTTGCCAGCTGCAGGGGGACACCGGGCCTCCCCCACGCCCACCCATCCGACAAAGTCACTGCTGCTTCGGAGTGGAAGTGTCCAGAGAAACACATCACCTCCAGCTTCTCCGAATGCTGGCTGAGTGATGGCCTGCGCCTTCCACGGGGCACTGCCCACATTTGGCTCTAAGACCTGGAAAGCACTCTGTGTGCACCGTCTGCGGCTCGGTGGTGGTCCCTGTTTTGCTGCTAAGTGAAAGGATTTTTCTTTTCTGATTTTTGTTGCAAGACATTTATTAATAACACAGGATAATCGGACATGATATTTATTACATCCTAACGTACATTCAGATTCTAGTGTTTTTCAAAAATCACAAGTATCATGGGAAAGAAAAAGGGAGAAAGCAGGAAAAACTCCGAGGTGGTGGAGACTGCATGCAGGTGACAGGTTCACATTCAATAAGCTAAATATAAACCCAGGGCAATGAAAAGTGTGTATTTTAATTTAAAACCCAATGTCTGCTCTCAATTAAAAAGGAAACAAGTTTTGGTTTCATAGACACGCCGTCCAAACTCCTTCCAGAACAGTCGTCCTGTGCTACCGGCTGGTCCTTAGCGCCCCTACGGCCCCCCCGAGGCCGGCTTCTGCCTCTCAGTATCCACAGCCCCGCTGACCCAGGAGAACCGGCTGCTTTCCCGCTCCTCGTCGGAAGAACAAGTGGGAGACGGTGGTGACAAATGGGTGATGCCGTGTGCTGCGGCCGCGCCCGTGGTGGCCGGCCTTTACACCACGCTCAGTGGGCTGTCCACACGGCCCAGGAAGTGGAGGGCACTGGAGTCTCGCTCACAGATGGCAAACAGGAACGGGCTGTTGAGGGTCACTGCCAAGGCCTCGGGTCCAGCCGGCTGCTCGGTGGCCTCTCTGGGCTGCTGCCCTTCGTCGGCTTTGAGTTCAAATAGGACGCTGTTGAGCACCTGTGAAGGTGAGGTGGGGATGGGGCGTGGCTGGCCCTCCACAGCCCTCACTCACAGTCCCTCAGACCCGCGGGCTCCACCATGCACTGGCTGCCCCCGGCAGTGGCCTCTGAGGGGCCTCACTTAGCAAGTGCCCTCTTCCCCCCACCCCGTGGTGTCTGAGGCCAGGGTTGGGAGTGACCCCATTCCTCCCCAGCGCAGAGCACAGTGCCCATAGCACCCAGGCCCCTTCTCATTGCTGAGGTGCGTTGTCCTGTGACAGCAGACAGTCTGTCCACTGGGGGCATTTCTCTGAAGCCAGTAGCTGTGTGGTAGGGCCGACCCCAGGGTGGGGGCACTTCCTCTCCTGCCCGAGTCCTTACCCTGCTGTAGCACCTGCGGAGTGCCCCAGGCTGGGCCAGGCTGGGCAGAGCCAGAGGACGGGGCGGGGAGGGGTTTGCTGCTCTCCACTGTCTCTGGAAAGCCTGAGTTCCCGACCTTTTCCTCCTACTCTGGCTGCACACTCACCAGGCCATGCCCTCCCTCCCTTCCTGCCTTTCCCCACGTGCCGGAAGCTTCCTCTGTGTCTCTCCCATCTATGCCCCTTACCCACAAACACAGACCCAATGGCACAGGCCACACGGTACCTGTCCGACGCTGACGTTGGCATCACTGATTTTGCCCAGGTTCGCCTCGGCACCCAGCAGGGTGGGCAGCTTGGCCTGGGCCAGCAGGTCCTGAAGGTCGTAGGATCCTCGCAGCACCAGCTGGGGCATGGTCAGGCGGATGGCCCTGGGGACATGAGCCACAGTTAGGAAGTCTCAGCTCGCTCCCACCGCAAGGACTGAGCCACACAGAGAGCGTTGGCCGAAGACCTGGGGAGCCCGATGGACGTGTCATGCGAGCGGGGACCTTGACCCTCACCCAGCTAGGTTGTCTTGGGAAAGCGTCAGCAGCACATTTCACGCCCTGTGAGGAGGACGCACAACAGTTAGCAGCACGCTCTCTGGGCGACCACCTGGGACATCAGCTCTCCAGGCTGGTATAGCTGGGTGGGCTGTGTTGGAGGTGTGTGACTTGGATTATTTAAAATGCTGCTCGCTAAAACAATGCATCGGGACGAACTGGCCACCATCAGTTCCTGACACAGAAACCCAGGGAGGGAGAGGGATGGGAGGACAGCCCAGTGTTAGCGTCTGTGCCACGCACGTCACTGGAAACACTGCTCCTTTCAGGGTCCCGAGAACCCACACGTGTCCCCGGGGGCACTCCAAACCCTTACAAGAGCTGACAGCACACCGTGCCCACAGCCATACTACTCACAGTAGCCAAAATGTGGAGGTGACCCAAGTGCCCACTGGTAGATGAATGGACAAGCAAAATGCATTCCATCCACACACTGCTATATTAGGCTTAAAAAGGAAGGACACTCTGACACCGGCGACCACATGGGTGAACCTGGACGACCCGATGCTGAGTGAAGTGAGCCAGTGACACAAGGGCAAACGCTGTGTGACTCCACTCGTATGAGGCCCCCAAAGTGGGACCACTCAGAGAGAAAGAAAGCAGAAGGGTGGGAGCCACGGGCGGGGGGAGGTGTTGGGGAGTTGTTTAATGGGGACAGAGTGTCGGTTTGGGAAGATGAGAAGGTTCTGGAGAAGAAAGTGATGACAGCCGCTCAGCAGTGAGGATGTGCTTAATGCCATAGAGCTGTGCACTCTTAAAAACAGTCACTTACCACAATAAAAAAAAGTTTAAAAAAGAGCTGAGCTAAGGAAGCCATCTGTGCCCCTTAGTGCAGATTTCTGGGCGCCCTTCCCTGGGCCTGACATGGAGTCACATCTCGTGCCCAGGGAGGAAACTGCTTTATTCCCATCACAGTCGGGAAGAGGAGCAAACGGGCAGCAAACCAAGGGGTTCTGGAGTCAAGGGCAGTTCCCCGAGAAAGCCCTCCCAGGTATCTCAGAGGTATCCAACCCTTGGGGGACATCTTGGAATGCAGCAGGTTGTGTGCATATCTGGGTCCCCACACTCCAAACCGGGAGTAAAGATAAGTCCAGGGAGAAGCAGCTCACCCTCACCCAGAAAGAGCCGACAAACCGAGCACTGGGTTGATAGACAGATGGACACAAGCCTTCTGCTCCTCAGCCCCACCCTTGACAGGGCTTCCACACCAGCGCCTGTGCCCCCACCCCACTCTCCAGGGGCGGCTCCCCACCCTCTAGGGGCAGCTCCCCACCCTCCAGGGGCGGCTCCCCACCCTCCAGGGGCGGCTCCCCACCCTCCAGGGGCGGCTCCCCACCCTTCAGGGCCGGCTCCCCACCCTCCAGGGGCAGCTCCCCACTCTCCAGGGCGGCTCCCCACCCTCCAGGGGCGGCTCCCCACCCTCCAGGGCGGCTCCCCACCCTCCAGGGGCGGGCGGCTCCCCACCCTCCAGGGGCAGCTCCCCACTCTCCAGGGGCGGCTCCCCACCCTCTAGGGGCGGCTCCCCACTCTCCAGGGGCGGCTCCCCACCCTCCAGGGGCGGCTCCCCACCCTCCAGGGGCGGCTCCCCACCCTCCAGGGGCGGCTCCCCACCCTCCAGGGGCGGCTCCCCACTCTCCAGGGCCGGCTCCCCACTCTCCAGGGGCGGCTCCCCACTCTCCAGGGGCGGCTCCCCACCCTCCAGGGGCGGCTCCCCACTCTCCAGGGGCGGCTCCCCACTCTCCAGGGGCGGCTCCCCACCCTCCAGGGGCGGCTCCCCACTCTCCAGGGCGGCTCCCCACCCTCCAGGGGCGGCTCCCCACCCTCCAGGGGCGGCTCCCCACCCTCCAGGGGCGGCTCCCCACCCTCCAGGGGCGGCTCCCCACTCTCCAGGGCCGGCTCCCCACTCTCCAGGGGCGGCTCCCCACTCTCCAGGGGCGGCTCCCCACCCTCCAGGGGCGGCTCCCCACTCTCCAGGGGCGGCTCCCCACTCTCCAGGGCCGGCTCCCCACTCTCCAGGGGCGGCTCCCCACTCTCCAGGGCGGCTCCCCACCCTCCAGGGGCGGCTCCCCACTCTCCAGGGGCGGCTCCCCACTCTCCAGGGGCGGCTCCCCACCCTCCAGGGGCGGCTCCCCACCCTCTAGGGGCGGCTCCCCACCCTCCAGGGCGGCTCCCCACCCTCCAGGGGCGGCTCCCCACCCTCTAGGGGCGGCTCCCCACCCTCTAGGGGCAGCTCCCCACCCTCTAGGGGCAGCTCCCCACTCTCCAGGGCGGCTCCCCACTCTCCAGGGGCGGCTCCCCACCCTCCAGGGGCGGCTCCCCACCCTCTAGGGGCAGCTCCCCACCCTCCAGGGGCGGCTCCCCACCCTCCAGGGGCAGCTCCCCACTCTCCAGGGGCGGCTCCCCACTCTCCAGGGCCGGCTCCCCACTCTCCAGGGGCGGCTCCCCACTCTCCAGGGCGGCTCCCCACCCTCCAGGGGCGGCTCCCCACTCTCCAGGGGCGGCTCCCCACTCTCCAGGGGCGGCTCCCCACCCTCCAGGGGCGGCTCCCCACCCTCTAGGGGCAGCTCCCCACCCTCTAGGGGCAGCTCCCCACTCTCCAGGGCGGCTCCCCACCCTCCAGGGGCGGCTCCCCACCCTCTAGGGGCAGCTCCCCACTCTCCAGGGGCGGCTCCCCACCCTCCAGGGGCAGCTCCCGGGAGCCCTACTGGGGAGACAGCTTCTTTGTCCACGTCAGGAAGTCGTGCTGGAAGGTTAGGGCTTCGACCTCCCGCAGGCCTGAGGGGCTATGGGGCTGGATCAGCAGCAGGCAGGCGTTCTCGCTGAGGTCCACCCGGGTCATGGACAGGTTGTTCTGGGGGTCGCTCCAGTGCTGGAAGGTGCCCGTGCCCGAGAGCATGGGGACGGACACAGATGTGGTGTTGTCCACCCAGAATTCCTGGAGCCCCGCCAGCAGGGAGAAGCCCTTCATTTGCCCTGGAGACCCAGACAGAGACACAAGGGGACAGTCACTGTATGGGCAGACCCTGTGGTCCCACATCTTACTCTTTTACAAATAAAGTTTACTTTTTAGAGCAGTTTTAGGTTCACAGCAAAATTAAGAGGAAAGTCCAGAGATCCCCAAACACCCACTCCCAACTCCCCTCGCTGTGAACACCCCCTCCCCCGGAGCGAGTGGGGTCTGTTAACTGGTGAGCTGACTTGGACACACGGCTGCCCAGCGTCCACTCGGGGGGGTACATTCTCTGGGTGCACGTGCGACGACACGTCCATGGGGTCGTTTCACGGCCCTAAACATTGTCAGTGCTGGCTCACTTTTAACCTGCGCAGCCCCAGATGTGACAGACTGTGGTCCAGCGTCCATTCCCCTCTCAGTCAGAACCAGAGCTGGGCATGCGCCTCCAGGAATGAAGGCCACACTTCTCAGGACCCCTTGCTGCTAGGGACAGACATATCACCTTGCTGTGACCAGTGGACTCGAGCTGGGGGGTCTGGGTACCCTCTGTGCTGCAAGCCCTCTCTGTCCCTGCCAGCCGCTGGCTGGGGCGGGTGGTCACAGAGCTGAGCTTGGCTGTCCTGGAGGGTGGTCACAGTGCCTTGGCTGTCCTGGAGGTAAGCAAACTCTTGTTGACCACACTGTCACTTGCTGCCTCTCCCAGCGGCCGCCAAACCTCTGCCCTGATGGCTGCTCTGCAGCCCTTCCACTTGCCTTGAAAGGACCCCTTTGTAACTGTTTCTGGGATACAAGCTGAAGTTGAGGTTGAGTCTGTCACAGAGCAGCTCCCTGGGCACCTGGCACTGGGAGTCTGAGTAGAGGTGGCTTAAAAAGTCTTGGGGATCCCTTAGTCCTGAGTCAGAAGTCTCCAGAGGGAAGGGGGCGGGGAGCTGGAAGGGCAGGCCTCCTGGCGAGAAGACTGGGCTGGCTCAGCCTTCTCAGGGTCCTGAAGGGGGAGCAGACCAGCGTCTCCTTGCCATTTATCCCCAGAGGCGTTGTTGGTTGACAAGAGCAGCTAGAGCAAGGGGTGCGGCCAAGAAGCTGTGGGCCCTGGGCGCTGGCTGGAGGCTTTTCAGTTTAGAGGGTAAAAAAGACTAAATTCTTTCTACTAGCAAACTAAGACAAACAGATGCTGGAATGTGAACCGAGGGGCTGCCCTCTCCCCCTGCTCATCTGAAAAGCATGGTCCGCATGCGGAGGTTAAGTAAATCTCTCAAGGTTAAGTCAACGGATGTGGCGGAACCTGCCAGGGCCAGCGCCCGGCCTCAGGGTGACTGCACCACTGGGCAAAGGGCACCCGGAGCTCAGGGGCTCCCAAGTCCCAGCTGTGTGCTGAGGCCGTTGTAACCGGACATTAATACTGAAAGGGACTTAGAGCTCATGACACAGCTGCTCATTTCATAGATGGACATGCCGAGGTGCCCAGAAAGGGTGTGCATGTCCACCGGATGGAAACTGAGGCAGGGCTGGTTAGGGAGCGAGGTCAGAGGCTGGGCCATGGTGGGCCGGGGGTGCACTGGGACGTCCGTCCAGTCCTAAGTGGGGTTTGCCTTTCTCCACGTCGCCCCCTCTGCCTGTCCAGCTCTGCCACATGGGATCACGGGGACAGGCACTTTCCTGAAGTGAGGCCCCTTTACTGACATCAGCGGCTCTCTGGCTTGGCTGCTGGGGCCACGGCCTCCTCAGAGAGCTCTCCTCCCGGGCCCCTCTTAGGGACGGCAGGATGGCCTGTGCTGCTCTCTGGTCCATGTGCTGCAGTGCTGGGAACTGAGCAACCCTGGTCCTCTCCCTGTGCGGTTTACAGACTTCCAGCATTTTCTCAGAGTGAAAACATGACTACGCACTGTAACCTCTCTCTCCACGGCACTACCTTTCGACCACTAGCTTTCTGTTCCCCAGGAGGCTGCACATCTTGATGGAACCTCATCAACGTCCCCAGCCCACTCATCAGTCTCAGGGCCACCACCTCAGTGTGTGCTCCCTGGAGAGTTGCCTGGACTGTTGCAAAACTTTCCAAGGGCCCTCCCGCCTCCGATGCACACGGCACAGGCCACCAGGACAACCTGCACTCGGACACCGGACACCACAGAGTTCCAACCTTCCCAGAAGCACGCATTCAAAGTCCCACCTTTGCAGCTCTGCCCCCCACGGCTCCCCTTCTCTCATCCTTCACTCTAGCCAAGCAAAGCTGCCCCTGTTCTAGACGTGGCAACCTTGGCTCACTCGCTTCTCTTCACTGCAGCCCTGCTCCCCTCGCTGTCCCCCGGTCTTCCGTCCACTCCCCAGGGAGCCCCTCTTTCCAGCGTCCTGAGCCTCCTGGCCTTGGATCACGTTTGCCTGCAGCACTGTGGCCCAGGCACCTGCCCTCAGGCTGTCTGCTGTTGAACTTTGACAACCTGTGGGCGGCCTGTGCCGTCTTCCTCCTTGACCCCTCTGAGACGCCCAATTCAGAGTCCTGCCTATAGTCAATCCTCAATGATTGTTTGTTGAATGAATGAACAACCTGTGTAGTAGGGACTTCTGGGTAACAACCCTCCCAACATGAAAATGATTTAAGCAAACAAATTGGCTATTTTTACAGGGGACAGTGACCTTCTCAAGACATAGTAACCCAGCGCATCTGAGCGTGGAGCTGGGCTGTGGAGCCAAGAGATGCAGGATTGGATCCCAGGCCCCCCACTGGGGGCTGGGCCATCCTGAGCAAGTCACGTTGTTTTTCTGAATCTGTATTTCTTCACAGGTAATAAAGACAGTAAAACGTCTTCACTGCATCGTGGGATTATAGGATGAGCCTGCAAACATGCAGCAGGGTGGCTGCACACAGTGGGCAGCAGGTGGGGAGGCAAAGCCCAGCCAAGGAGCCTGGGGCAGCGGCTCCTGTCCTCCTGGAGGGTGGTCTCCAGGTACTCCCTCACGTCTGCCACCATGCCCACCCCCAAGGCCTGGTTCTGCCCAGCTGAGGTGGGCACTAAATTCCTGGACACAGAGAACTGCTGCCCTTTGACACTGACCTGGGGGCAGAGCCCATCTGGAGGGCTGGCCTTACCTTGGAAGTGGACGTAGGTGTGGAAGAGCAGGGTGCTGTCTGGGCTGACCCCCATCGGGGGGCTGTCCATTTTCCACCCAGTCACAGCCTGCATGAACCCAGTGACCTTCTCCACAGCAAGATCTGGGTCCGTGGACAAGTCTAGAGAGCGCGGGAGGGTGACGGGGGCGAAGGGAGCCAGGCCCTGCACAAACGGCTGCTTCAGGTGCAGGCCAGGGGCCGTGAACAGACCCACCACCGTGGACAGGAGCAGTTTGGGCTGGCCGCTCGCTCCGCCCTGGGCCACCAGCAGGCCCTGCATGGTCTGCAGGGTAGAGAGGACCTTGTGACCGTCCAGCCGGGAGGTGCAGCTCTGATCCTCCCCGGGCACGCCCAGGAACGCCTGCAGGCCGTGGGCCGTGGGGTCCAAGGCTCCTAGGTAGAAGGAGGCCAGGGTGCCAAAGAGAGCCGGTGGGGAGAGCACGGTGCCTGTGGCTGCGCTCCACGTCTCGCTTAGCGTCTTGTACATGCGGAAACCCATGAAGTTGACCAGCATGCCCAGCACGGCAGCCCTCGTCTTGTCTTCGCCATCGAGCTTCTGGGCGGCCAGCACCAGCTGTCTCCACAGGGCCTCCTCGTCCACTGGGGGCGTCTTGGCCTGAATCGGGGCAGGTGTGAAGGTCGGGTCCTTGGGCGTCTCTGCCGTGGGCTTCTCCAGCTGGTCACAGCTGCTCTTGCTGTAGACGAGGAGGTGGAAGGGGTGTATGTACACCCGGTCTCCAGCAGCCAGGCCAGCGCAGGCCAGGAGACAAAGGATGGCGGCCCTCAGGCTCATGCTGGCAAGAGTCATCTCCGAAGGGGGAGCTTGCTTCCTCGTACCTAAAATGTTTTATGAAGGGTGAAAGGTGATTAAGTGCTCTCTCACCAGTTTCCGTGGTTCTACGACTCCCTGCAACCATCTAGCCCAGGAGAAATCCATCCATGTCTACACATTTCAGTGAAAAAAACTGGACTCACACTCCACAGAACACGTTTATGTAATCCATGAGCAAAGCACACGGTTACGGGCTGAGGCGTGCTTTTGTAAGGTTGTATTTTGGGCTGGGTTTTGATTTTTTGTTTTGTATAACTTTTATAATAGTGGGAATGTGCCTTTCTGTCTACACAGGCCTCATGTAAAAGGTCCAGTCAGGGCAGAGTCATCGGGAAAGCCGTGGGACTGAGAGCTGGGGAGCCTGCAGGAACAGGCGCCCACCGGCCAGGCGCCCAGGTGTGGGCCGTGCAGGTAAACAAGCCCCACCGCAGGGCACAGGCAGTCAGGTGAAGCAATGTCGTGGATCATTTTCAAGGCAGGGCTGCTGTTTGCTCTCAGTTGTGGTCAGCTGCCGCCCGGCTGGTTCTCTGTCAGCACACAGCGGGGCCTGAGAATAAGCTAGCAGTGCAGGGCTGTGAGCACTCCCAGAAGGGTGGGTTTGCTGCCCGCGCCTGCCTCAGCCCTCCTTGGGCTCCCTCTCACCAGCCCCTCATGCTCGGGGTCCCTCCTCCTCATGGCTGGGTGGCGTAAAGAAAATGATGAGCGTGGCGGCTAACACAGGATACTTATTGCCAGGCACGATTCCAGACTGTCACATATCAGCTCACCTAATCTTCACAACAACCCTTCCTGCTGAGGCACCTCTGACACCATATTCCGCACTGCAACTGTCCCCCAACGCCCGGCACTCTGAGCCCATTTATCCTGCCCTACGCTGCTTTTCCCATAGCCCTGGATCACCTTGGAACACTCTGGATCGTGTATTCATTTTGTTTGTCTGTCTGTTTATTATAGTTAGTGTTCATTGCCTACCTCTTCCCATGTGAATGCAAACCTTATGAAAGCAGGCTTTTAGCTCTGTTTTGTTCTCCAAAAAATGCCTGGGACCTACTAGCTACTTGATAAGTAGTTGTTAAATGAATTTGTCAGTGCTGTTGTACAGAGGAACAGAGAGGTTCAGTGACTTGCTCAAGGTCACACAGCTAGTAAGAGACAGAGCTAGGATTTAAACCCAGATCCCCGAAGCTGCTGCCTGCCCAACTTAAGCACCGATTTATATTACCTCTTGAACAAAATAATAAGAATGTGCGTTTTTCGTTTATCTGAAATTTCAGAAAGCATTTTCACGTTTTATTAGCTCCCTTAATTTACACCACAGTCCATGAGCAAGGGAGGCCAGGCATGGTTATTTGTCCCATCTTATAGATGAGCACACTGAGGCTCAGGGAGACAGTGATGACCTTGACTGCGCAGACCCAGGCCTTGCGCCCAGGACCAGAGACACACTGCTCCACGGAAATGTGGGCCACCCCTCACCTGCGTCCCAGGACCCAGAGCCTGCCCCTCCTCCCAGCTCCACTGTCTGCACAGCCAGCCTCGCGACCCCTTCTGACTGAAGGACTTGGTGGGCTCTTGGCCACCATGACTCTGCTTCCCGGAGGACCCAGCCCTGCTCAGAAGGAGCGGGAGGACCCAGCCACCTTGCCTACTGCTGAGGACAAGCAGGTCCCCTGGAAGGACCCGGAGGTCCAAAGGGAAAACAGCCCAGGGCTGGACGTCTGGCCCGATGGGAGGCGAGCGGCATCTTCTGAGGCTTCAGTAGTAAGGTCCCCTGCGGCACTGTCCCCTGACTTCTGGCTCCTGGGTGCCCTTTAGCCACCGCCTTCCAGCAGCCCTTCCCCCCTTTCCCACAGAGCACCCCTGGCCTTCTAAGCCCAGCAGACAACTCAGCTGCCTAGAGAGAGACAGGAGGGGGCAGGGGCCAGGAAGGTGGTGTGGAGAGGGGCTCCCGGCTTACCTTCTGCTTCAGTCCCCACGAGAAGGGTGGCCTCTTCCTCTGGCTGAGCCACTGAGGCCCTATTTATATCTGAGGGGTGGGGATGGAGCCGTTCCCAGACTGTCCTGTGCCCAAGCTGGAGAGGGGGTTATATCACCAATGGGGGTGGGGCCTCAGGCGGCCAGGGCTGACTGGGGGACGGACGCCAGAGGGACTGTCATGCTGCGACTACTGCCAGGAGGTCAGGATAATCAATGCACACTTGCTGCTGAACAGAACGAGCTGGTACATGGCTGAGTTACACATTTACTGAGTCCACCCGAGATGGGCCTGTGTTTGCAGGACGTAGGAGGGTCCCACGTGGGAGTGCGATGTGTCTCTGTCCAGATGTGTGATGGCGGAGGCCAGCCACCCAGCCTCTGACCGAGTCCCCTTGGGGTGTCTGTCAGAGAGACCCCGAGAATGTGCATACCAGGTGGCCTGGGATACCTGTGACCCTATGGCCTGGAGAGGCTTAGCAGTTGTCCAAACAGCCATGTGAGGCCCCGGAGAGCCGCAGGGAGAAACACACAACCCAGCAAAAGCACCTTCTAGAGCTTGTGATTTAGCTGGTTGACGGTTAGATGACATTCTGCCCCATTCTGACGGTTCCATTAGTATAGCCAGACGGAAAAGTGCCAACAAAACGCTTTCAGGCTGTGGGAAGCCACACTCCATTAAAGCTGGGGAAGGTTTCGGGTAGAAATGTCCTTTCAGTCAAACCTTGAAGGAAAACTAAGTTGGACTTAGAAGCTGAAGAAAGGCTTTTAGAGGTAGAGGCTTATGTGAGAGGAACAAAGAGGTGGGAAAGCGTGGGGCTGGTTTGGGGTCCCCAGCAAGCCCTGGTGCTGGAAGGGTGGGCAGTGAGAGCGGCCAGATTGCCACTGCTCCCTGGGCCTGGCCCCATGGATAATGAGGGAACTCGGCCTTTCCCACCGGGTCCCCTGGACAGAGCTTTGGCCAAACTGCATGAATCAGAGTTGACGTGCAAAATGAAACCTGACTGCCACTCGGACCTCGGGTGTTGAGTGAGTGATGTGGAAGGAAAGACGCTGGCTGGAGCCTGAACACCAGGCATGGAGGTCGATGTCGGGGCCTCAGAAGGGAGACCGGAGAGGTCTGAGAAGGGGGTGGCGGGGGCACATGATGCTGGACTTCTGATTCAAAGATTTACTCTCATGGTGACACAGTGATACGAAAGCGGGAGGAAAGGGGGAGAAAGGTTCTCAAGTTCCGGCGACTGAGGCTGATGAAACCAATAACCAAAAGGGGCACGTGGGAGGCACAGGGCTTTGGGGAAGGAATGTGAAGAGTTTGATTTTAGACGGTTTTCTTCTGAAGTGTCTGTTGCAATCCCGTGGTGAATACGTGTGTGGACAGTTCTGATGCTCAGGAGACAGATCTGGGCCCGAGACGCAGATGTGGGAGGCAAGCACTTGAGGAATAACCCAAGGCCTGTGGGTGGAGATGTTTCATTGGGGGAGAGTTAAAAGTAAGGAGAGACGATAAGGGAAGAATTAGGGAGGTTGGCGATGGACAAGGAGTCGAGGCTGGGGGTCCAAGGACCAGTGCAAGAAGCAGGAGGAGGTGTTCCAGAAGCCAGGATGGGGATTGGGGAAGTTGAGAAGTGAGGAGTTAAGGCCTGAAAGAGGTCTTTGGGGCAGAATGTCATAATGGCTTAAAGTCATGGGTGCTGAAATGTCCCCAAACAAAGCATTCTTGATCAACCCTTTATTGGTCACCAAAGGCCCAGAGGAAGTGGATGGAGGTGAAGGTTGAGTTGGGGCTTCAGGGAAGGATGAGGGAGGGGCCAGGCCGAGGTGGTTTGAAAAGCCAATGGAAGAAGGGGCAGATTGAACTGTGAGTGCTGCTTTAGGAAATGTGCTAAGGAGAAAAAGAAATTCTCAACTCTAAGACAGAGGAAGAAAGGGTTAACACTCATTGAGCAGCTGCTACATGCCAGGTGCATATATCTTCTCACCACATCTGCAACACAAATTTTACGATCCCCACTGTCTAGGGAGAGAAAACCAAGGACCAGAAAGGTTCGTTTGTTAAATGTCACCAGAAAGAAAATGGCGAATCCAGAGCTGCGTGACCCCATCACCCATTCTTTTCCTACCATATCCATTCATTTGTTCAACAACTATATATTGAAAACCTACCACATGCCAAGAATGAAATTTGTCTCTGAGGTGACAACTGAAAATGAATCAGGCACCGTCCCCACCCTCATGAAGCCTATAGCTTTGCGAGGTGTCAGAATTAAGCAATTATTGCACTTGGCAGCTGGAATAATTGTTAGGAAGGAAAACAGCTATGAGTGACATGAGTCTATGACAGGAAGCTTGGTCTAACCTCAAGGGTCAGGAAGACTCGCCTGGAGACAGGAGCACGCAGAGCTGGACCTTGAGGACGAGTGGGCGTGGCCCCTGGAGCAGTACTGGTGGGGGCCCCGCCCACCTTTAGCAGTCCACAGGGACGCCACTCTCCACCAGGCAGATCTCTGTCCTGCAGGGCGGGGACTTCCCTCACGCTTCCTCTCTCTGACGGGGCCACTCAGCTGTCCAGAGAGAACCTGAGCACTCTTCTGGCCCTGCAGATTTCCTGGCACTGAGAAAAAGATGCGTCCAGCTCAGGGGGAGGTCTTGGCTGAGACAGGACCTTTCTTAAGCCTACTTGGCAGCCCACTTCTCAGGCAATGGGTTTGAGCATTACAAATCAAATTTAGGTTGTGCTTGTTGATGTGGAATTGAAGTTTAATTTCTGATAATGAGTCTTAGCCCAGCCCTCAAAGGACTGCAAAGGCTTCACAAAAATGATAATATCAAGGGGCAGGAGGACACCTGCCATCATCTAGACAAACCATATGGCTGCACTAATTTTTATTGAATTAGTGAAGTTTATGGGAGGGACCCTGGACCTCAAATATGTTTGTAACTAGGTTTTACTATATTATCTCAAAATAGCCCAGCCATTTTGAGAGTGGGTAAACCAAGGCATGAAGAACTGACTCATGGGACCGCAGAACTGGAAGGAGCCTTCCTACAGTACCACCCTTAGGTCACACAAGCCATGCTCCAGAACATCTTCCTCCAAATTTTCTAAGTTCTCTGGGGCCTGGTACTGCTGGGGTGGCAGGACCATGAGCCATGTGGTCCCTGGTTCCTGTTTCTCCCCTGCAGTGCACCGCCCCCGCCGTCTACTCATCCTCCACGTTGTACCAGGGGTTGACCAGATGCCCGAATAGCTCCAAGACTCTTGCCTATGGAGTGTCCTGTTTCTAGGAAGGCAGTCTACCAATCAGATCACTCTTGCCGGCTGACACAGGGCTTCTTTCACTGATATTAAATTGCAGGACCACAAAAGATTGGGCTGCCAGGATGGCATTAATGTGCTCCTATCTGGGTGACTCTCATGTCACACACAGGACTTCAGAGCTCTGAGCTACCAAAGGCCCATTGCCAATCCTTGGACTTGAGCCATGTGAGGGCTCATACATCTGCTCTCATCTGCTTGTGTCCTATCTGTCCTCTCTGCTCTGTAGAGGCTATGGCTGGCAGCTGGCATCTGTCTTCCTGTGTCTCCCTGTGTTCCTTGGCATAGTCACCCCACACCCTCCACTAGCTCAGTATCAGGCAGTCCTCCAGGAGTGGCTCTTCTTTCAAAATCACTGTGGAGTTTGTTAACAGGTGTTCTGATAGGTGCTCTCTCTTGCCTCAAATCAGTGCAGTAACATTGTGTTCTCCAGGGGTGCTCTTCAGCCATGCCAGATGAAGAAACGACATTCTCTGGGACAATGAGACCCCTCTTTTTCCTCAGACCAGGTCTCCTCGCCTGTCCTCCCTGCGTTGTTGAGTGTGGAAGACAAGGTCTGTTCAACACTGAAAGAGATTACACTCTAGGAAGTCACCCTGCCTGCACAGTCTACAGAGTTGCAGAAAAGACACGGTTGGAAGGTGCGCTGTTCTATGTTTATGTTATAAAAATCCCAAACAGGAAATTTACCATGACCAGAAAAAGAATTCAGACCTTTCTACATGTAAGACTTGCCTTTGTGGTCATCATCAGTGAAATGCAGTAACCACCTTGGTGACAGATAACACAGCCCAAAAAACTTCGTCTTGCCTCTCCAAAAGGTCTTGGCAAACTTTGACTCTCCTTTGCTTTTGTTCATCGGTGAGCTCCTTTGGGACCATTTTTGCACACACCTTTCTCATGCCAAGATTTTCAGCTAAGATTTTCCACTGTTGCTCTATCGATATTTACTTGGTCTGCTATGCTTCTCACAGTCAGCCAATGATTTTGACACACAATTCGACAAATTTTTGCAATATTTTCATCAGTTCTGCTAGTTACTCGCCGCCCTGATGTCTCTTCATCAGTGACGTGTTCTCTCCCCTCAGAAAAATGTTACATTTGTACATTGCCATTTTCTTCATAGCATTATCCCCATAAACTTGGACTAATATGTCCCTGCTTTCACTTCCATTCTTGTCAAGTTTAACAAGAAATTTAATGTTTGTTTGTTGCTCTAATTCAAGCTCAGACATTCTCATGACGGCACACAAATATGCAACAACAATAATGAACACCACTCAGCAAGACACCACCTCACATCGACACGAACACAGCTGTGAGACACAGGTTATGAAACCTTACCGAGCAGTTAGTACAGTGCTGCCAAGGTAGGCACACGGTGGCAAGTTCACGAACTTAATTGTCATTCCTCAGAAAGCATATGGGATGAACATATACCAAAATAATAAAAATTTATGATATTAAATAGCAGGCTATGTGGAACCTTTATGTTCTTTGTTTTTCAGATGTTATTCCCAAGTTTGTTTTTCTTTCACAATGACTGTTCACTCTTGCAACAAAAAGTTATTTTTTAAAATAAAAATAAACGAATAAACAGTCCACAGAGTGTCTGCGAGATGTGAAGGGGTGATGGACACAAGGGGAGCAGACTGCAGCGCAGAAGGATTTTGATGGTGAAAGGTGAGCTGACTGGCACAGGGACACTGTGCTTCCCTTGCAGGGGACCAAGGACCATCTGTGCCATTAGCTCCCACTGTGTCCTGACTCGTCACATCGTGAACTCTCCCCTGGGGCCCAGTTAGTCCAGCCACTGGCTGAGGAAAGCAGTGTGTCCAGCAAGCGGGGAGCTGGGAGGACTACACCACACACAGAAACAACAGGGCCTGCTGAGAGGAAGCCACGCGGAGGCCCCTGGGGGGTACGCTGCCCCTGCCCTTCCCACCAGAGGGGAGCAGTCCCCATCTACCCCTCTCCTGTCCCCACTTGTCTTCTGGCAGCCCCGTGTCCCTGCCCCCATGCCCAGTGCCCTGTGTCTGATCTGTCACCCCTGCTTCAATGTGGTGTGTCCTCAGGCCTCACGTCAAACGCCAGCATCTCCCATCAGTCTGTGGCCATCGACACTCACCTCACGTTTGTTACCACTGCTGCGTGCGTCCTCTGTCAGAACTAACGGTGCTTGTTAACCTCTTGGCGTCACGACTTCTTCAATAACCTGATAATGCCACAGACGCATTCCCCAGACAACACAACACACTCATGTGCACACAATTTTACTCACAATTTCAGGGGCTGCACCTCCCTGGAGGGCCACGGATGTGTGACTGAGAACCCCTGCACCAGACAGAGTTGAACAGGCATTCCCCTCAAGAAAAGCACCGTCTGCAGTGTGTGTACATATGTATGTGTGTATGTGGGTGTGGTCTGTAGTGTGTGGACCCTGAGAAAGAAGATACCTAACAAGAAAGTCTCCTGGTGGCTAACTGGACTCAAATTTAAAACCAGAGCCTAGCAGCCATTTGTACAGAGCGGCATCTCACACAAACCACACTTCAAGAAGTGTGCACTGAACTGCCTGCCTACACTGTGTTCCAACCATAGAACCAGGCTTTATAAAGGAGTTCCTGCATAGTATTTCAGCCAATAGGACTGAGGCTTTCCACATCCAATGAGAGCTATGCCGCTAGCTATATTCCCATCAGCATCTTCACCAACCAATCAGTGTGGCTCCATTCTGACCAATCAGAACTGTGCCTTTTGGACCAAACTGTGAAGATTTGGATTCCTCATTTGCATGAGGATGGACCAATCAGGGACCAGGGGTGGGGACTTCTGTCTATATAAGTCAGCTCCCCTATAGCTTGGAGAGTGCACTTTCTTTTTTTACAGAAGAGTGGAGAGTGTGTTTCTCCGGCTGGAGCTGAACTGAACCATGGCAGATGTCTCCCAGGAGCAGAGCAGAGCAGACTGGGCAGGACAGAATAAGGTGGACAGAGTAAGGTGAATGGAGCTGGAGCAGGTGGAGCAGAACAGAGCTGTCTAGCTAGAGTAAGGGTCTTAGGCCACCTCGCAGCTAATTGAGTTGTAACACTACTGAGCTGTCCTCACAGCCAGGGCTGTTCTGCACTGAATAGTTTTCATCTTCACCGCACCCCATATTGGTGGTTCCTATTGGTGTTGAATTGACATCAATGACCATTGGTTGACGGGTGTGTGTATGGTAGTGGACCAGGCATACTGATTGGTGTTTCCTGACCCACAGTGTCCCCCTGTGTCTCCTCTGTGGGAATCACACGCCTGCCCTGGGTGGCTGCCCACATGTGTGGCCTCTTCTTCCAGCCCTCCTTGTGAACTGAGGGAGACTAGACACCACATTGTCCAGTTTCTTCCTGTTCTCCCGGCTTTCACTGGGTGCAGGGCTCTGCTGGGCCCCACCCCCTCTATCTTACTCAGGACTCATCGGATCCCCAGTTCATTTCCAGACCAACTCCTCCCTGTGCTGGGGAGCCCACTCCTGTCACCCTCAGGTCCTCAGATCAAAGGTTCTCCTCCACCCTCCAGTGTTTCCATCCCCCCACTCCCTAGACCCAGGTCACCTCTGCTGGTCCATTGTTTATTTCCTGTGATTTGTATCCTTCAGTAATTCACCTCTTCTCTCAATTCTTTTGGCCCTGAGAGTTCTTATCATACAATTACACATCTTTTAGTATATTTGAAGGCAGCTTCTCAGGGATTAGAATGCAGGTCAGAATTCATTCAAACTGGTCCCAAGGTGGGAGAAGCTCTAAGCTAATGCAGAAATTTCTTTCTTGGTAATGACATATTGTTGGGGGGGGGGAATAAGGAAATAATCATTATTAAGTTGGACACAATAAAAGATGTCTTAAACGTTTTGCAAAATCAGTGCAAGGCCCTTATTCAGCTCCTAAGTTTGACCATTAGCTCTGTCAACTAAAGTTGGCATCAACTGAGGTCAGCTAAGATCAATATTCTATGCGAGGCTTTTAAGCTCATTAGAATAAACCAGAAAATTACTAGAACATTTTCTCAATAATGCATATTATTCACAGCAAGAGTAGCCACTAATAAAGATGACAGACTTTTGACTCAGTTCAGATTTAGGACAATTTTCTTCCCAGTGGGTGCTATTTCTTGTATGTTCATTCCATCATTGGCAGTTAAGGACAGCTTATCTGTGGCTAAATAAAGGCTATTGAATGGAAAGGAAATGCTGGCTATGAAAACCACGTTCAGAACCAGATCCAGGAAACCAGTCATGGGTAGTTGGTAAGTGTCCTCATGGGTTGATGACGTTTTGGGGTCAAGTCTGCTCACTGGTTACTGAGATGAGGCTTGGTCTAAACCAGACCTTCTGCTTCCTTATCTCCTGAACAACCAGCTAGTCATGAAACAAACACAAACTCCTACTCTAAAGCAAAACAAAGCCAAACCAGGAAAGTAGGAGATGCTCTATTTATGTACGTGATGCAATCAGACTTGGAACCAGCTGGGATGAGGCAAGGGAAGAATGAGGGGTAAACACAGGAACTGGGTTTCCATTTTTGCTTCTATGACAAAACTTGTTTCCCAGGGGACTGGTTTCTGCCTGGATCAGAACTGTTAACCACATGAATGTGCCTCGTGCGAGTCATGTGACCACAACACATTCACTGAAACCAGGGAGCGGGAGGAGCTTGCTGTCGTACAGCCAAGTTTTTCTTACGATGAGGACACTTGCCACCATGTCTAGAGTCCTCATCACTGCTCATCTGCACAAGAAGAGCTATAACAGGCCCTTGGGAACTCTCCATTTGTAAAATGGGCTCCTTAGGGAAAAGTCGTCCATTTCTTTCTAAGAAGAAGCACTCAAATATAAAGAGTTTTCTCAGTTGGCTCCCATGGGCTTTAGACTCCTGGTAAATAAAATAGTCCCAGCTGCCCATGTCACCAGGAAAAATCTGCTCCCCGTTTAGCCCTTTCAGAGGTCATGGGATACCCTGGGCACAGCCCTTGGGACTGCTGTGTGCGCCTTTTCCCGTTGGAGGTGAGCCTGCCGATTCAGATGCCACAAAGCACGGACTGGAGGGGATGGTGATTTGAAATAACAAAGTTCTGGGAATTTGGAGCATGTTTCAGAAGTTATGCCAAACTGATGGCTTTTCTTGTCCACAATTATATAGTTGTATAATTAAGAAGTGGGTTGTGACACTAACAGTTTCAGAAAGGCTAGGAAAAGGAATGTTTACTTTTCTCAGTTTCTGCGTGGACTTGGGCACGGGAGAAAGGTGTAGGTGGAGATGAGGTGTCAGCATCCAAGTGTTTGGCATAAAGTTTATCATCACTTTTCACAAGAACCTGAACTGGATCCACTAATCCTATCATCTAGTGTTGAAATCAGAACTTACCTGTTCTGCCCATGAGAATCATGACCAGTAAACTTTATAAAATAAATGGAAGTCACCTTCATCTACTTCAGGGTTTGGCAAGCTACAGTCCATGGGCCAAATCTGGACCACCATCTGTATAAATAAAGTTTTATTGGAACAGAGCCACACTCATTAGTTTACATACAGTCTGTGTTTGCTTTCAGGCTACAACAGCAGAGTCGAGCAGTTGTAACAGAGAACGTAGGACCTGCAAAGCCTAAAATATTTATTACCTGGCCTTTTACAGAGAAAGCTTGCTGACCCCAATCTATTCTGTTAATTCAGTTAACCAATGACAGAATGGAGCTATACCTGTATATTGTCCTTTAATTTAAAAATCAGCTTTGGGAAGATCTGTATATGCAGCACTTACTTGATGTGTCATTATATTATTTTATTCCTACATGAAGAGAGAACCATCCAGGGAATTCTGAACATAATGATACAAAAAATTAGATAACATACAGAGGGTGTATGTTATACAAAAAAATGTATACACATATTAGGAAAGGAAAACAGTGTTAAAATTGTAATACTCAATATATGCCAGTAACAAAACATGAATACAAGTCACGTTTGACTTCTGCAATGATAAGAGGTGCTCATAGTGGTTACCATCAGCGTCCAGACAGTCCTGATTATGGTGAACTACTGCTTGAGCAACGTTGACCAAAGTGTCCACTTGTGTACAGTTTTTGGCACCCCTGGTATTTTATGCAATTTGTAATGAACATGACAGGTAGAAAAAGGCTACACAACCTATCCAGACAGTGGCTAGAACTACACATTGCAAACTTTGTCACTGACTGAAAATTGATTTTAAAAATACTTTTAGCAAAATTTAGATCTACATAATTTAAGCCTAGGACATTGGACTGGACCACAGGGGGAAACAAAAAAAATAAATTAACTTTTGATTTGGCCATAAAACAAACAAACAAACAAACAAAAAATAAAAACCTCTCCGTGGCAGAAGCTATAATCAGGAAAATCTGATGAGTACAAAAGCTAATTGATTAATCAGTTCTTCATTATAAACTTGAAATGGAAGAATTTATCGTGATGAAAAGATCTTTTTCAAAATGGACAATGTTTCATTAACTGACTTTCAGAAAAATAAAAATGATTTAACTGTACTATATAGAAATTGATCAATTGGTTTAATGGATTTTATTCCAGAAAATACTCTTTCAGTACAAATTCATCAGTGGTCAGACACATCTGAATACGTTATTGTTGTTTAAAATGGCACATTCTCAGGTGTCAGTTGTTTTTGTGTGTGCTTTCTCAGTTCAGGGATGGCCCTGGACAGGCCTGGGTGCCGTTTCTGTGTCAGGAGAGCGTGGTACCATGAAATCAGATACAGAAAGTACTGTTTGTGCATGTTTCTCCATTCAGACGCTCTTGCACTTACTCTGCTGCAGCAATATGGCCAACTCCATGTTTGCTTTGGCGATCTTGTAGCTGGGAAAAGTCTACAGTGGACAGTTCTGCTCACCATTTAACAAGTTCAGATAAGGAATGGCTGTCAGATAAGGAATGGAAAAATGTTGTCACCTTTTTTCCACTAAAGCTCCCTAGTTGTGATGATGGGAATGCTGTCCTGTGGGCCTGAGGGCTATCTCTTGCGAAAACAGAGTTCCAGAAAAAATATTTATTTAATGATCAGTTCTTCTGTGAAAACATTGCAAAGAAATTTAGAAAAAGAAAATGTTAGTCAATGGCATCCTCCTGAAAACAGGGAAGAGAAGAGGGTTTGTTTTGGAGTGCAGGGGGTGGCCAGTCACCCCATTGGGAATGGCTACTGGCCAATGCCAGCCAGACAGTGGATGTTGGGAGTCCTGTCACTGCCGGAGTCCCCCAGTGGCCACTATGTAGAGAGCTAAGCGACTTGTCCTGTCTGAACATTGGGTGAGAAGTATCTGCGTTAGTTGCTTTGCTCGTCTTAACAATAAAAGTGACCAGCTCTCTTATAAGTGGTTCAATGGCAAATGGTCAAACTAACTGGACACAAGGACTTGGGCTACGAGGTCACACTATTAGCCAAGGTGGGAGAGGGCTCTATTTGGTTTGCACTTAACATTTCAAAAACCAAACAAAATAAAAACATTTAGCTTGATTGACCTCTTTCATTATTATATCTTTAGGGAGTCTGATGGGTGAATGAGTGTCATTGAGTATCCTTTCCAAATAGCCCTGTTCCATAATTCAGTGAAGACGCATCTGTGTATATTCTTCAACCTGAAGAATCATAAACCTCCAGATGACCCCCAGTGTCGGTTATCTCATTCTTTTTCCTGTCTTCAGATTTGTCCCCTCTATCCCACCCCTTTCAACAGGGCCTCACTGAGGGAACCCGGCCTCCATGTCTCCCCGACTCTGTCTTCCCACCTCACACCATTCCCTTGGATCTCAAAATGTTTTCCAAGAAGACACCTGGGCTATCCAAGTAAGAAATGAAGACTATGGATAAGGAATCTGGAAGTCCTCCCTTCTTCCTCTGTCATGGAGGGTCATGTCAGTGGTGACCTTCTGGAATCAAGGTTCCCATATCCATCGTCTAAACCACGGATTAAATACTGGAAATTTCTGGCGAAGTCTCATGAAATTGCCACCCCAGTGGGCCTTGGAGTCTTAAGTTCACACCAGAGGTGTTCAGGTATCACCCTGATGCCCAGAAAGGACTCTCTCCTCCTGAAGATTTGAGGCAAGAGAAAAATACAGCACTCCTCAGATCGCTAGTGCAGACATCAGTGACCCCTTGTGCCAAGAACCGCTTCTCATTAAGGAGCCCCCTGGGTGGCCCCAGGCCAGAGCCGAGAGACTGTCTCAACAGCAAATGTCCAACTGTATCCCAGGCTCTTCCTCAGGAGGCAAACGCCCAACTGCGCTCGCTGGGTTATGCCCCTATCATAACCTTTCAACAGGTATTTACGGAGCATACCTGACTACAGTTACAGAGGAGATTAGAAAACAGAGAGGACAACATACTATGCCAGGAGTGTGAAAACCGAAGTGACATGACAGTTCTCTAGTGAAATGCAAGTGATCAGTACAGGCTCGAGAAGAAACAGAAACCCTGAGTACCTACTGAGGAGGACATTGGAAGGTCAAGTTCTTCCCCCAGAGACACCATGCCTGAGTGGGAAAATGACAGGTCCTATCCTCTTCTAAGGACCAAAACTCTCATCTTTTGTGAATAATAAGTGAGCACCGACTCTGTAGAAGGCCCTGAGCGAGTGGTGCTGGGAGACAAAATGCAGGGAGCTCTCCAGCCCTCACACGTCTCATGTCACACGGGAGAGGTGATATTTAGCCACATGAAGGTATAACCAGCAGCCTAAGAGCGGCAACTGTAAGATGCTGCCCCTTCCTAGCACGTGCGACGTGCAGGTGGCCTACTTCTGAGTGTTGGTGCTCCCTAACGGGTCCTATGTAGTGAGGGCAGCAGCTCCTGTTGTCACCACAGCTTTCAGCACCGGCATTCTTCTTTCTCATGCATCATATTCTCTTTAATTAAGGTCAGGGAACATATCTGGCACATTTTTTATTTCCTGCAATCCCCAGTAAAAGAAATTTCTTTCCTGGCGTTGTTGTGAGGATTAAATTGCTCAACCTTTGCAAGTGTCTGGAACAGCCTGGCATGCTGTGAGCTCAGTGTGATCATGAGCTGCTGTCACTCCTAAAAGGTCTGATGGTGACGGGCTTTTCCGCCAGTGGGTTAGGGAAAGAGATTAGGTGCCCATGCAGGTCACTGATCGGGGCTAACAGTGAACAGAAAAGCGAAGGCACCCTGACCCGGAGCCTGAGGCCTGTGCCTCGGGTGTTTGCTCCACACCTGTCTCTCAGGGCTGCCCCACTGCCCTTGGGCCTCCACTCTCCACTCTCTCCCTGGACTTTCATCCACACTAAGCCAGAGCATGACGGTGCCCAAGTGGTCTTCAGCTGTAACTGCTCTCCAGCACGTGATGGGCCTTGGAGGGACACATTCAAATTGAAAAGAAGAGGCTTCATTCTCCCTCTTGAAAACTGGGCAAGAGAACCCTTCCCATCCTTTTTCTCAGAGCATTTACCATAGAAAACTCATCACTGTAAATACTTCCTCTTCTTTCTGAACTATAAACATGAAGGGGAGTAGCACCCCTGTCCCAGCCCCTGTGGGACACTGGGAGCCTGCCTTCAGCGGGCGCCTGGCTCCAAGCTGCAACACCCTCTCCTGTCATAGAAGTGGGAAGTTTGTTTCTCCTCCAGAGAAGGCCGGTGAGCTAACACAGAAAGCCACCCAGTTCCCAGGTAAAGTGTGGTCAAGTCCCCTTACTGCAGGGCGAGTTACTGTTTGCCATGGGACGTGTGTGATGGGTTGTCTGTGCTCGGCTACATAGAGGGTGAGGCTGCTTTCTATCTTTGCAATCTCTCAGCGGAGTGTCGGACACACCATCACATTCTGCCTGAATGCTTGTTCGGTGATAAACATGTGTCCTTCCTTTCCTGACTCATGGACAGGATTTCTGGGTTGGTGAGACTTTGTTTTAAGTTCAAAGTCCCCAGCAGTGCCCCATAACTGTTTGCCTAACACAGGCGCAGCTCCCGCAGATGCACGCAGGCGGCCTAACTGGGAATTACGCCCCTCCTGCTCCCTGCAATCCATTCCTCAGGCGGCACGAAGTGAGTTCCTTCTTCAGTGCAAATGACACGTATTCCCTCTTGGAGTGAGACTCTGCAGAGATGGCCCATTACAGGTAGAGAAAAATCCAGAATGTTTGCCACATACAGCCTTTTACACGCTTTCTGCTGCCTCCTGGCCAGGCCCTCACACTGCACTCCTAGCCCTCTGGGCTCCAGGCACACTGTTTCATGTCTGTCCCTGGAACCCAGACGCTCAGTGCTGCCCAGTTCCCGGACACAGCATGATTTCTTCCTGGATCTTTGAGCAGTGATCCCTCATCACTCAGATCTCATTTCGAATTTCACCCTTCAGAGGCCTGTTGTGACCACCCCTCCCTTCACACCGTACCCCATGACACCCCCTCATCTTTATAACCATTATCACATGAAATTATTTATGGATGGGGGTTGGTTCTGTTCATTGCAGTATTCCCACATTTAGAACTTGCCTGGCCAGAGGTAGGTCTCAGAAATCACTGTGCCCACCAAGAAGTGGGGCAGAGTGGGGCAGACTGGGGCAGAGCAGTCCCACCTTTCTTGGTGAAGAACTTAGGAGACCCCCGAATCAGCACAAAGAATTTGGAGAGGCAACTAAAACCATCCCGGGCTCAAACAAATAATTGGTTCATTAAAGTCAGCCCCTTTTTGTGAAAATTCCCTTAGATTGAAAGGAGAGAATATTACTATCCACTCCTAAACTCAACTCTTTACTAGTTGTCTCCAAACACACTTTTGTGAAAGCAAGTACCTGGGAAAACGTCAGCAGGAGCCCCTTTGGAAGGCCTTGGTCATGAAGCTGCTTTTCTTACCATGGGATTTGTTTACATGACCTAAACCCCAAAGGCATCTAATTTGCTATAATTTAATACACCCAACTCATGCAAAAAGTCTTCTTGGCTTATGTGAAAATAGGAAGCATCTGAAGGACTGACTTTTCCTTGGGAGAACTTGGCAATGAAGTTCAGATGGGGTGAATCACCCAATCACGTGTTACCCACAAATGGATTTCCACGACGGCATCACCCAGGCTCTGCCCGGTTGTGACATCTGGTTTGATGGACAGCTGGGGAGAGGACTGGAGCCCTCTTCATCTCGGCTGGCTGCTCACTGAGCCACTTCTGTGCCCCTTTCTTCTACCCGAGACCACATAACAGACGTGTTCTGCCGGTCGGGCTTTCAGGGACCTCTGCCCCCGTGTACAAGGTCAGGCAGGGCTCAGACAGCGGCGTGGGTTCCACTTTTGTGACGGCACAAGGAGCAGAACTCAGGCATCTTGAAGCTTCTCATGCACTCTTTTAAATGTGGCATGTGTTTTTTCTATTTGTCTTTTATGATGATCTTCTAACAAGTGGACCCTGGCGCACACTGGAGTTTGTATGTGAATGTATATGCATTATATTTGTTTTAAGTCCCTATGCTTAGTTCACAATAGTGGGAAGATGGAAACAACCCCAGTGTCCAGTGATGGGTGAATGGATAAAGAAATGTGGTCCATCCACACACATGGGAACATTACTCAACCTTAAAAAAGAGAGAACTCTGACACAGGCTACAACAAGGATGGACCTTGAGAGCATAATGCTGAGTGAAATAAACCAGTGACAAGAGGACAAATGCTATATGATTCCAATTATGAGGTTTCTAGAGTCGCCACATTCATGGAGACAGAAAGTAGAAGGTGGCTGCCTGGAGCCGGAGGAGGGGACGGGGAGTTAGTGTTCAGTGAGGACAGTGTCACTTTGAGAAGATGAAGAGTTCTGAGGTGGACAGCGGTGGCGGCTGCTGACACTGTGTGCTTAATGCTGCTGAGCTGCACACTTACAGTTGGTTAGGGTGGTAGCTTCTATGTGTATTTTATCATCATTTATATCAGGGAAAACCCTGTGGCTCCGCAAGGTGGGAAACACTAATATACTTTCAACTACTCCCAGTGAAGAATTTAACTGAAAACCCCTGAAATAATTGGCTGTGTGCCTCCTCTTGACAAAGCCAGAGCCAGAGGCACTCTACTCTGTAGGGCAGGGCGGATAATCAGATGGCTCATCAATAACCGTTTCCTCAGTGCGCTGCTGCTGGAGGCCTGTGTGGTGTCCTCGGGGCCTCCTGCCATGTCACCACTGGCCTTCAGCACAAACAGCTCCCGAAAGGCCCCCACCACCACCCCGAGGGGACGGGGACCCACTCACTGACTTTGGGGCCACAGGCTGTCTCTCTTCCTCTCCTGCCGTCACAGACCAAGGTGGCCTTACTTACCTCAAACTAAATGGTTTCCAAGCTGTTTAACATTTTCCACTTGTTATTTTATAATTATATTCAAATGTATTTATTCACAACCTTCTTGAAAATGTCAGTACAGAAGTTACACAAAGTTAGTGCCTTTCTGTTCCTCTCCTCCCACCCCACACCCGGCTCCCAGCAGGAGGCCTGCAGCCCCTGTTACGGGGGGGGGGGGGGGGGGGGGGGGGGGGGGGGGGTGGTGGTGTCCTGCGCTGGCTAATCTGCTTGTCCCTTTAGATGGACTTTCCAGCTGGCTCCACCCTGCTCTGTCCCCTGGGAGGCTGATTTACATGGATGGTGTCCTAGGGTTTCCAGTTGGCCCCTAACACTGGGGAGCATTAGCAGGGGATTATCATATCTGTCCCACCCACCACTCCACAGCCCCACCCTCATAGGGCTCCCTCTGGGCAACTGCCCCCTCTTCCATCCCTCCCAACATCCCCCTTTCTGGACATGTGGAAGCTGTGAAAGCGCCCTGCGGCTCCAGGCGCCAGGATGCTGCCTTTCTAACTGGCCTTTCCTGCCTGCACCTTGGTGAACCCTTCTCCAGGGCCCGGCTAGTACACTGGCTCTCTCCTCCCAGGACCCTGATCCTTTGCTATTTAGAAGAAAAATGTCCCACGTACATTTAGTTTGGAAACGAGTATCAGAACTCAAAGGAAGACACCCTGAATCCAGGGAGTTTGCCTCCACCCCGTGGTGCCACTGGGAAAACACGGGGTGCTCAATAGAATCCCGCTTCTAAAGGGCAAGGTCGTTGTTTCCACTCGATTGATGGCTTGTCATTTCGGTCAGTATTCTCGCAACATCTGAGGCATGAACACAGCACTCAAACACAAATGGGAGTGAGCACAGAACAATTATGTTCCTCGGATGGTCAGCGTTTTATTAAATGGTTTTCCCACCCCTGAGTTCTCCCCCCTAAGTAGCCACTGCTGCTGTCCCACCTACTGTAATTCTCTGAGCAGCACTTTGGGGTCAAGTGGCAAAGTCCAGAGGCTCCGTTTCCTGATGGGCTACGGCACTGAACCTGAACACACCGGAAAGTCCCCCAGACACCACAGACCATGGTGGCCACATCTGCCTGTTTTCGGCACCTGGCCCCTGTGGTTCTCAGGTCGAGTCTATACAGGCTATTAGTGGGGAAGCTGTGTCCTCCTCGGGGACTGAGCGGCAGCCTGGCGTGGGGGCACAGACGTGCAGACGCTGGGGACAGTGACTCCCATTCATCCTGCGCCCTGCTTCTGGATGGCCCCAAGCTCCCACGCATTCCCACCCCTGCGTCTTAGTCCTCCAGTCCATTTCCTGTGCTCCCCGAGCTCTTTCAGTGAGCACCTGGGTGCCTAATTTACGCAGATCCATCTGCAGGGCTTGAAGGAGAACCCCAAGGCACACAGGGTCACAGGGTCAGCTGCACAGGACACGGTGTGGTGACAGCTAAGAACCATATATGGAGACCGTTTATTACGGAAACCTCAATCACGTTCACAGCACCACAAGATTTACGAAACACTGGGGGAGGGTGATTAAACGCATAATTCACACATCTTTTTTTATAAACAGCTTTATTGAGATACAATGCACACCCCACAATTCACCTATTTCAAGCGTACAATTCAGTGGTATTTCGTGCATTCACAGATATGCATGACCATCTCCACAGTTAATTTTAGAACATTTACATCACCTCAGAAAGAAACCCCATCTTCCCACCTTCCCCCAGCCCTAGGCAGCCACTAATCTGCTTTCTCTAGAGATTTTCCTATTCTGGACTTCATATGAATGGAATTGTGTAATATCTTAGTCCATTGCAGTTGTTATAACAAAAATACCACAGACTGGGGGGCTTAAACAGCAAACGTTAATTTCTTACAGTTCCGGAAGCTGGAAGTCGAGATCAAAGCCTACTGATCTGGTGTCTGGCGAGGATCTGTTTCTTGGTTCACAGATGGCCATCTTCTCGCTGTGTCCTCACTTAGCGAAGGGGACAAGCGAACTTTCTTGAGTCTCTTTTGTAAGGGCACTAATCCCTCTCATGGGGACTCCACCCTGGTGACTTCACCACCTCCCAAAGCCCCGCCTTCAAATACTACCCCATTGGGCAATAGGTTTCAACACATAAATTTTGGGGACACAAACATTCAGCCAACAGCTGGACTGACAGTAATGCGTGGGCTTCGTGCCTGGCTTCTTTCACTCAGCATAATGTTTTCAACGTTCCTCCGTGCTGTAGCAGCACCAGTGCTTTGTTCCTTTATCCGACTGACTAATACTCTATCCACCAAACTGTGGATAGACCACAATTTTTAATCTATCTGTTCATCAGTTGGTAGACACGGGTTGTTTCCATGTCTTGGCTATTACGAGAAATGTTGCTATACACCTCTGTGAATGAATTTTTATGTAGACAAATGTTTTTATTTCTTCTGGGGTATGTGCCTAGGAGTGGAATTGCTGGGTTGTGTCTTAACTCTGTCTAACCATTTGAGGAACTGCCAGACTGTCCCTATCTGCACTATTTTACATGCCCACCAGCTCATACATTTTTAATTACCTAAATTAAAACAGAAATTTATATTTATAAATCAGTCATAGCCATTGAACTTGTTTCCGTAGTAGTTCATTCCCTGGCACTCTGATGAAAACAAGTCATATCAAAAAGAAGTCATTACCATGTTACTTTATAACCTCGCAGTCACGACTGACAGTGGCTTTATAAATTACATTTTCATAGGAACCTAAGCTAATAAATTCCTTTTGATGCTATGAGATTTTACGAAAGCCATTAGCTCCAAAGAGACAAACAGTTCTTTCCCTGAGCCTCCGACCCACGCAAACATGGTGTGTTTGCTGCGTGATGCCGCCTTCCCAAAGTGGGAGAAGGCATCCTTTATGAGAATCTGAAACGAGGGTGTCAAAAAGAGAAAACGGAGAGTGACAAAAGACGAGACGCACGGAGAAAGGCTGAAGATAAACCTTTACCACAAAAAAGATAGGAACTAAATAAGATCTATGTCACATGCCTAAATATGAAACTGTAGATACAGGAGAGAGCACAAATGAGTTTTTAAAATTAAATTAATAATTTAATAATTTTGCACATAAAGTGTCTATAATGAAAGGATTTTTAAATTACATCTGCTTCTGCTTTAGAAAAACTCCACAAGCTTTGACCTCCAGTAGCAAAAGCCTTATCTCTCAGCTGACGGTTTCTAGGGAAGCTAGAGACCCAGGGTCAGAAGCGGTACTCAGCCCCACCTTGAGTCTGCTCTAGAGAACTGCCATCATCACTGGTACCTTGCTCCTCAGCCCGCGTGCTGAAGCTTGCAGGGGACCCTGAGGGGTGGACGCCAGAAGCTTGCCACACAGACCACAAAGACCTGATCGCCCCCACTGCATTTTGCACCAAGTGAGGTTCTTTTCTTCTGCTTCTGCTTGTCACTTGAACCAGTGTCTCGTGGGGGCAGCTGATGAGTACTCCTGAGTCACCTGAGTCATGCTGCCCAGCAGCCAGGAAGACCGGGAGAAAGTGCTGCTTTCATCCCTGTGAAATGGCTCATCAAACGGAAAAGCTCTGGTTGGAAGAGGTGCGCAGATAGACATTGCTGGGAGTCCCGACCTGACCACTCATTGTGGGGGAAGCGGGGCCTGAGGACCAAGAGTCACCCTTTCTACGGGGCGCTCCCCTGAGCAAGGCTGGTCAGGCTATGGCGGGGCTGCAGAGCCAACAGCCCAGGTGGCGGGCTCCTCACTGGGGAAAATGTTGGAGCCTGCTGAGCTCCAAGGGAATAACAATGCGTTGTCCCCATAAAAACTGGAGCACCAGCTATATCAGCTGTGAGGAAAGAGGCGAGTTCCCAGAGAGCCCAGACGGCCAACGCCCCCGGATTAGTGGGGCCCCTGCACCAGGTGCAAGACTGGAGGAGGAAAGGAGAGGAAGAGGACCTGAATGGGGAGACGCACCTTAGAGTGGGGCTCCAGCGCAAAAGGGGGTAAACTATATAGTTTTTTAAAAAATGGAGTTGCACTCGTTTGTGTCCTAAACAGCAGAGTGAGTTCCCAGACTCCTGTCCCCAGAGTCAAGTGGTCCTAGTGACAGGTCAACTTGCAGGGGAGACGTGCCCCATGGGCAGAAGGAAGCCAGAAGGTTCCTCTTTCTTCCACAATGTCAACGATCTTGACATTGGGACGCAAGGACAATTTCAGCAGTGTCATTGTGGCCATAGGGGCAGCTGCCCAGAGCTTATTTGGGGAGATTAAGCCTTGGGGGAAACTGTTTTTATTCCACAACCAAATGTGTTAGAAACGCAGCTGTGGGAGCGGTGGCCGCTCCAGCAGTCCTGGGGAACCCGAGGGGACCACCTGATGGTTCACGAGCCTGTATCCAAGCTGGGATCTCTCTGTGGTCAGATAAGGGAGGTCCAGGCTGGTGTCTCAACATGACCCCTCACCCCAGTGACGTGAGGCCCACGCAAGTCTCGTCCCTTGGAGGTGATGCTGGGCTCCCGCTGGAGGAGGAGTGGACAGCCGGGCAGTGGAATGGGGGTGTGCCAGGGAAGGTCCCAGGCTTACTCATAAGAGCCGGGAGGTGGCAGATGTTGCACTAGTCTCACCTTCTAGGAAATGGGGGTGCACTCAGGACCGCTGCTGACCACACTTTGCAAGCACACAGACTTCTGGGGGGTGAGACAGAGGGAATGGAAGGCAGAGCCCACCTAGAACTCAGGCACGAGCACTCGGCTTCAAGCTTCAAGCTAGACTTTTAAGTCTATGGTGAAACTTTGGAAGGCTGGGCTTTCAAGTGTGAGCAAAGGATTTTCTCAGAATCCGCAAAATGAGAGTTTTAAAAGTCAAGATCAAAGCTTGGAGTACCTGGAGAGTAAATCATAAAGCAAATTGCCAGGGGGACAGTAGTTTGTGTAAGGGTCACTACCACCTTAGAGAGAAAGCCATCTGGGGCCAGGGAGAGGAGGGCTGGGCCCCCCACAGGCCGGGAGACGGGAAACTTCTGCTCTGGTTCTGACATCACGGGAGGATGACAGCTGCTCCCCAGGAGGGCATGCTGACCTGAGGCCTCTCTCCTTGCCCACATGCCACTGGGAGGAAACGGTGGGGGCAGAGACACTGAAGACAGGGGGTACCCAAGGAGACTCAGCTTTGGCCCGAGGAGTGACTGGGACAATCCTAAAACTGCCTGAAAACTGACTGCATTGGACTCAACACCCTGCGAAGGACGGGAGGAGCTGTGTGCTCTTTGAGGACTCACGGGCCACGGGGAAGTAGGTGCCAGAAAAGAAGGAATCACATTTCTGCACAGGTGGGACGCAGCATGTGACTTCTGAGACGCTGCCCCAGTTTGTCACTCCTGAGAGTGCAGAGTCCCTTCGCACGCACTGTGGGTGACGTTTACTGGGACACGGAGGTTAAATAGGAGGGAGGTGGTGAGGACAGCCAGGACAGGGGAAGGGCAGGGTACTGCAGGCCGAGGGAAGGCAGCACACCGGGTCCTCCGGCCCAGGGACTTGTGCAGGAGAGGACGGCCTGTTCTTCTGAGCCCTGCCACACTGCCACGCTGCCCCCTCGATGTCGCCCTTTGACCAGTTCATGGGCATCCCAAACTTACAAAGCAATCCAACCAGGCAAGTGTAGGGTTACAAGGAAAGAAAGTATAAAAAGCCATATAGGGAAGTCTCTCCAGCACCCACCCCTGTCTACTCAGCGCCCCCGCCCCCAAGAGGGACCGCCTCACCAGCACCTTGTGCAATTCCCAAGAGATTCTTATACGGCCATGAATGCATAGTCCGTTTTCCCCTTTCTGCACAAACAGGCATACTCTGCGCACATCCGGGCTCCACCTGGACCCCTCCCCCATCGAGCAGCACGGCCCAGTTGCCTTGCACGCCCACCCGTGTGGCTTTCTTGCTCTGTCCCCGAGCTGTACGGGCTCTGTTTCCTGGCTCACTGTGCCCTAATTTCTGACCGTTGCCCTCACAGTGGATAGAGTGCTCTCCAGCCTGTTTCTAAAGGAACTGATGTTGTGATGAAACGCATGAGCTTGTACGTCTTCCCCTTTTCAGGGGTTCAGGTTCCTTGCAGAATAAGTTACTAGAAAGAAATAGTGGGAGCAGAGTCTGTGCTTTTGCAATTTCAATAGATGTTAATGAAGTACAATCCAAAAGGGCTGGGCCAGTTTACACTACCACCACGGTTAAGGAGAATTTTCCTGTCAACATTTCCCAAGCTCTGACCTTTTCTTCAGGGTCTGCCCTCCTCCGTTAGTTTGCTCAGGTTCAAAAGCAGGAGACCCCATCCTACACCCCAACAGGCGGTCCTGACAGTAATTCTCCCAAAAGCGGCTGTCCCTTCTTGCCCTCTCTCCTACCACACCTGCTGTAAGCCATGGCCCCTCTCACCTGGACACCTGTGCAGGTGACACCTGACTGGCCCGCCCAAGCCATTCTCCATACAGCAGGGCAGCCACTGGCCTCACCCACCACTGCAGAAGGGGTGCGTTTTCCACCTCTCACAGGCTTGGAGAACAGAGCAATTCTAGCGCAGGAGCGAGTCTGTCTTGCAGGTTCATCAAACCTGAGAGGCCGCTGCTCTGCAGTCATGTGGAGAGTCACCAGGAGAGTCACCGCGCCAAGTGAAAGCTCATTCCCGAGTTTTGCCCAAAACGTCATGGACCACGCGCCCCATGTGATTCTGGCTTCTCTCTGCCCAGGAAGACGACGCACCTGGCGCAGGCGGCCACTTCTGCACCCAGCACACCCACTGTGCGCCAAGGGTGTGGAGGGGACAGGAAGGGCAGGGAGGCCGCAGGGCCAGGGGACCACTGCTCTGCTAAGGGGAGGAAGACACAGCTAGGATGATGAATGGCAGCCACTCATGTCTCAGGGCTGGTGACAGGTGGGCCGAGCTTGTTACAGGACAAGGACACGTTTCGGGAGCAATCCGTGGACCTCCCGTTGGCGGCGTTCAGAGGTCTCCCAGTGCGTGAGGGCTGCCCCGGAGGAGGCTCGCGGGCCTGCCAGGCCTCCAGATGGTGTGGCTGCGGTCTCTCTGCCGGCTCTCCCTCCAGAGGAGAAGCGCAGGTTTGGGGATTAAACAGACTCAGGATGGCGTCTGTTCTCCTGACCTGTTGGTTCCTCCTCTGGCTCTGGGCTGAGCTGGGGCAGCCCTGTCAGGAGGCAGCCCTGAGTCCAGGGCCATGAGGTCTGCTGGCAAGGACGGCGCCCTGGGCCCCGAGCTGGGATCATGACACTGCCAAAGGCAGGGGACTTGGGGGCTAGTGTCCCGAAGGCTGCCCAGGTGCCCTCGTTCCTGCAGATCTTTGCGGAGCAGGTGGGTGACCTCAGGCAGGGTCCCAGGAGGCGCCCTGGAGAGCAGGGACGCAAGGTCAACTTTGTGTGTTTCCTGCTCTGAGGCATCTGTGCTTTAGTCACAAGGAGCAGTGCAGTTCTCCGATTACCAGGCTTTAAACGGAAAGACTGGCTCTCCTAGTCCACAGGAGAGACGGAGTGGAAGCACAGACCCCTGCCTGGACAGGTGTTTGTACTGCGCATGGAAGGAGGACGGCAAAGCCTGAGCTGGAGAGGGCCAGGCACTCAGCCAGCCCTTTAGGACTCTCCCCACAGTGCTGAATTTCACATCAAGGTCCTTCTCCCAATCGCTGGGCTGTTTGAAGGGGAAATTCTGACTGAGGTGTCACCAACCATGGATGGCCCTCACGTCACCCCACCTGTCGGCCTAGCTGTTCTCCTTAATCACTCGGAAACAGAGCTGTTTGACAGGGCGGGGGACACAGGACACTGGCAGCTCCACCATTTTAGGCAGGAAATCCCTTATTGTGCACAGAAAGAGACACAAGACAGCCTTTGGAAGTGACAGCAAATGAGGCTCAGAGGTGGCTCATAAGAGCCGCTGGGGGTAGGGGGGACAGGACAGGGGCAGACCAGACGGGGAGCAGAAGAATCAACAGCTGCCCTTGCCCTCTCCCAGCTGCCCTTGCCCTCTCCGGGCTCTGAGCTTTGTTCCTGGACCCTCGAGGTCTGCAGGGTTCTGACTCACACTGAGGGCAGGTGCAACGGGCCCGGCCCAAGGTCACCAGGCAAACCTGGGAGTTCAGCCCAGATGTCATCACACCTTCCAGGACACAGGATCCACCCAACAGAAGTGGTGGAACTAAGTGAAGGTTCCTGGGAACTCAAGACCACTTGTCTCCAAGTGCCAACTGTGACCAGTTGGAGAATCGCACAGAAGTCCCTGTAAACTGCTAGAACATTAGCGGCCTACACGCAGCCACTAATACTTTTATTAAACTGGCTCCGCGCTCCGAACTTCATTTCTTCTCAAATGTGAGATTCTATTTGCAAAGTTGTACAGGCAAGGAATTTGATTAATGTAAAGTCTGTTTTTGCAAATGTCTCCCAAGACCAGTTGCCAGAAATGTTGGAAAAGAGACCTGCGCCCAGGAGGAGCGGGAGTCCTCTGCATCCACCCGTCTCGGGGGGCCAGTCACCAAATCAGCCCACTGGAGCGCATGCATGCATGCGCGCGTGCACACACACACACACACACACACACACACACACACACGCACACACACACGCCGGGGCTCCCAGACCTGCTTTCACAGCACAAATAGTCGAGTCCTCAGGACCCGATCGTGTGGCCCACAAAGCTGGAAATATTTACTCTCTGGCTCCTTACAGAAAAGGTTAGCTGAGCCCTGCTCTAAATCACAGGGGGATTGGCCTGTGAGAGAGCTGTGTTCCTGTCATATGTGCTGTGACAACCCTCCCTTCCAACTGCCCACCTGCAGCCCCTTCACCTAAGACGAGCACTCTCCCAGCACAGAACAAAGGCTGGCTGCCACCTCCTGGACCACTGTGGCTTCATGTTTTCTTCCCACAAGCAATCCTCCCTCCCAGTGCGCTGAGCAGGGACGCTGCCTCTTGGAGCTGGCCCAGCCTCACAGCCTCCTCTGAGTCTGCAGGAGCCCTGGGAGGGCAGAGGCTGTCTACAGTTTGACATCAGGGTGTGTTCCACGTCAATCTAAAGGGAGGTTCCCAGGCAAACAGCTCGGGGCCCAAGGGCCCCTGAGTGGTTCCTTCCTAACTGACACAGGCATCGCTCCTCACACCTGTTGCCACCCTCAGCCGCTGGCCAGGGAGCCGCCATGCCTTACCTCCACAGGGCCCCAGGACCCCAGAAGCAGCCGGCTCCCGGACACGCCCGAGGCATCCACTCCTCAGGCCAGAGCTTCGAGCAGCTGAGGCAGGACTGCCTGCAAAAGGGGATCCTCTTCCAGGATGCCGACTTCCCGGCTAATAACACCTCTCTCTTCTACAGCGAGAGGCCCCAGATCCCTTTTGAGTGGAAGCGGCCAGGGGTGAGTGCAGCGGGAGGGGTGTGCAAGGAGAGGAGGGGCTGGGAGGGTGGGCGCTGTGGAGAGGCTGCGCAGTTTGAAGGTGGGAATGGCCCACAGGGCCACACCAGCAGCGTGGGAAGGGGACCGGGTGTACGCAGGGCAACTGGCTGCACCCCACCCCAGCTCTGAGTCCCACCAGGGCCAGACCGGAGTCAGAGAGGCTTTCGTCAGGAGGCAGCGAGTGGGTCACAGCTTTGTGCAGGATGAGTCTCAGCAGATACTCCCTGGTGGAAGCCAGGGGCAAACCTGCAGACATGCTGGGAAGCGGTCAGAACAGCAGCCCCTGTGTGCTAACACCAAGGTGACGCATGTAAAGCACTCGGCGGCTTCTGGCCGAGCTCTGGCTGCCCCCTGGGGTGGCATGCTCACTCAGCAGGTGCTCAGCACATGTGTGAAGCAGGGTTCGCTTCCCACACCACGTGTCCCCTTCCCGGAGGGGCTCCATCAGTCACCAGCTGCAGCCTGGGACACCAGTCAGTAGTAGCCACGCGGCATTAGTCAGCTCCTGGCCTCTGACCGGGCACCACCGGCTCTCACTCCCTCAGGGTGGGTATTGGCCAGGGAGCGGCTCCTTTGGGGACAGGTGGCTATGGGCAAGGAGGGGACAGCAAAGAGTGCTGGCCCCACTCTGCCACTAATGTAACCCATGACTGTGGTCACATCACGTAACCGCCCCATGCCTCAGTCTCCTCGCCTGTCAAATGGGTCAGTAATAACCAATATGGGTCCCATGTCACGTGCACAGACGTTTTCCATAAATGACAGCTACTGTCACTATCACTCTTACTGGCACGATCATCACCATCCTCGTCATTAGCTCCGAGACTCATCTTACATACAAGCGACCCAGGTTCATCATCTCTACCTCCTCTCTGTCTCTCTACATTCAAATACTGTCAGTGTTTTAAAAGGCAGCATGTCTATTTTTAAAAACAAACACAGAAACCTCTGGACTCTTCAGGGTTGAGCCCACAGCACACACCGTTATCCATGCAGTGTGAGCTCTTCATTGCTAGTTCCTGTTGTAGGCCGAGTGCATGCGCTCCCCTCCATGCCACACTGCCCTGGCTCCTGTGCTTCTGGCTCTCCAGTGTTTTCCTGAGTTTCACAAGGCCATCACGGACACTAAGCCTTCCTTCTGAGGAATTCCAATAGCTTCTTCCCTCCTAACTGGTCTCACTGCCTCCAGTCTTAGCCCATGAACCACCCCTCACCCCTCCAGGGCGCCCTGCTCAGCCACCCCTCACCCTGTGCCCCATCCTCAGGGCCCTGCTCCCTCAGCACCCCGTCCCTGGCCCCTTCCACCTGCATGCTTTGTCCCTCTGGGAGGCCCTCGCTGGGACACTTGGACCCTGCTCAGTGGCCTCTGCGTGGAGCCTACCTTATCCCCCAAGAGCCCTCAGGGGTTCTATTTTACCATGGAGGTGGTTTTTCTACAACAGTCTGTGTGGCTCCTGAGTCCTGCCTTAGAGCCGTGTTTTGGAGCCACAGCTCATTTATCCTGTAGTCCACTGTGCCCTCAGCTTCATACACCATCTGGTGCGTCCAAATCAGTGGGGACAGCCAACAGTTACTATGGCCCAGGTGACATTAGCTTTCAACCAGGATTATGTCAATCCCAAATGACCCTAAGAGAGGGGCATTGTTATATCCCATTCTCCCTGGAGGTCACTGTCACATGACTAGGGCATGGGGGTGCCGGGGTTCTCCCCTGCCTCTGGAGGGCTGATGGGGGCGTTGCTCTCATTGCCCTGAAAGCAAAGTGTGCTTCTTAGCAGGGCACGCAGGGGCTGAGCCCACCTTGGGCAGCCCTACCCGGCCCTCTGCCTCATCCTGCAGGCAGAAAACGGCACCTCCACCCGCCTGGAGACCATGCCTCTTACAACTAACTGACCTTCTCCCCACCACCCCCTCTTCAACCTGCAGCATGTGATCACGTACTGGGGTGCTCGGAGGACCAACACCTGCGGATGGGAGGGCACGATTGGACAGAAGGAGCTGTGGGTTGTGGCATGGCCCCAGGAAGGCCTCAGCCAGCGCACGGTGCACTCTGCAGCTGGGATGGTCCCTGAGAGTCCTCTGTGTTGGCGTGACAGGCCTCCCGCTTTCCAAGGCAGGAAGGCACCTCACGTTGCATTCTACACGGCCAGCTCCTGGCTTCCAGTTCATCCTGCAGCCCCCAGCTCCCTTCCTCTTTGCCAAAACTGGAGTTTCTCCAAGACCAAAGCTCGACACACATAGGCCATGGTGGAGAACAGCTTTGTCCCCATTCCCTGAGGTCTTTCTCCTGGAACGAGGGCCCCCAGGGCCCCCAAGGGAGTCCAGGGTCCCAACTCTCAGCTCTGGGAGGTGGTCATCCTTACTCTCCATCTCCTCTCAATGAGACCACAAATGGTGGGTGAGGCCCATGGTACACTAGGTCTCCACCCTCCTCCCTCCACTGAGGCTCATGTGTCATGACTCAGGTCTACAGGGCAGCCTGCCGTCCTTGTGGACATGCTTTCAGAATCTGTTCTGCCCTTTGCTTTGCCTGCAGCTGCACTTGTCCCCTCCACCCTGTTCCCAGACACACACCTCCATCTCTTTCCTACTGGGGGCTCGAGGCTTTATATTGTGTCTTACAGACTGGGAAATCGGGGCAAGGTGTGGGGGCGGGCACTGAGGTTCGCTTGCCACAGGGAAGTGTCAGCGTGCCGGTGTCCCTCAAGGCCCCTGGGGCTCTGGTGCTGTCTGCATGGCTGGCCCCACGTCCGTGTGCTTGTTCCGGCAGCAAGTGCCAACTGCCCAGTGGGACCATGGGGTGGGGTGCCCTCCTAGCACCACCTTCTTGTCAAACACAGCTGTGCTTGAGGGCGGGGAGAGGCTCAAGAGCAGGAGTCAGGGGGTGTCACAGGGCGGGGCACAGCCAGCCGGGCCCTCCAGGGATCCCAGGGCAGGAGTGCACTGAGGGGGGTACGCTGGGGGCTTGGCTCTGTGTGGCTCCACCAGTCCCCCAGAGGCTGCTGGCTGCTGCGGGACACGCACTGTGTCCCCATGTGACGCAATAGCCCTGGGGACACTGGGATAAGCACACAGCTATTGATGGCTGGGCCCAGCCTCTCCAACCTTGTTAGAAATATGGCTTTTCCCTTTTGATATTAATTACTTAGTAGAGAAAACTCCGAGATGGGCTCAGCCTGGCTGTGCACGCTGAACAGAACAGGCCCTGAAAGCCAGCACCCAGGAGCAGAGGGTGGGTCCTCCGTCCTCCAGGAGAGCCACCTGGTGGTGCCCAGGCCCCCTTCCTCCCGGTCGACAAGGGGCGGGCTGGGTTCACTTCAGGTTTGTCGAGGCCCCTCTGATCTTCTTGTCATAAGGCTGTAGTTTCAGGTAACCCTCGCCCTCAAGCCCCCAAACAGCATTTCACATGAACAAACATTCCTCCAGGCCCCACACGCGTGTGCAGGACCCCCAGGGACGAACGCAGTGCACCCAGAGTACATATACAACCAGCATACACATGGGTCATGCATGTGGGCACGCATGTGCCACTACGCAAGTCACACGCATTTAGCATGGGGGGCCCACATGTGTCAGTGTGCACTGCTACGTGGCACACGGGTGTGTAACCCTCACCACTGCACAGCTGCCCCCTCAGCACACACGTACACGAACGCCCATTATTGGTGCACAGACGCACCAACTCACAAAAATGCTAGACAGATGGGGCGTCAGTCACATATCCGAGGCTATCGCCAGATTATACCTGATGGCGAATTTGTGTTCACTTGGTGATGATTACTGAGTTTTCTCCTTTTTCTCCATCAATCCACAGTTTGATGCAATTTCATAAAACTCTCCTGGACAAAAACAACCAATAGGCAGATGGGAGCGGGGCGGCGGAGGCAGCTGCCGCGCAGTTGGTGAGGGTGTGGGAGGGGATGGACAGCGAGGGGCGAGGAGGCGGCCGCCTCGCCCACAGCCCATGCCACTGGCACAGCCTGCTGGGCAGGGATCTGCCGGCCTTCAGAGTGTATTTCACATCCCAGGTAGGGACGAGTAGCCATGGCCCCAGGAGCATTGCTCGTTAGGGCCCTAGCGCGGGGCTGGGCCATGCAGGGAGGGCTGTGGGGACTCCCTGTGCCCTGACCTTCAGCCGACATCCCCTCATGTTAGGGACTAGGATGACCTCATTAAGACACCCAGGCTCCCGGCACCGAGGGTGGGAATGCCAGGGGCCACACTCAGGGTGTCGGTCGGACCTCTGCCAAGCCTGGCTCTGTGCGCACCCAGAATGCTCCTGGCTGAGTTTGCTGGAATCCATTAAACGCTAACAGCCCCACCAGTGCTGTCTGGGCAGATGCTTCCGGGTCCACCCTCCACGGGGCTGCTCTCCCTGGAGGCCCCAAACACAGCACCATCATCTCACACTGAAGCTCTGGGCCTGGGAAGGCCCCCCGCCCCCACCCTTCAAGAACTCACTATCCTCCCTGATTCTCTGGGGCACAGACCAGGGCGCAAGCGGGGCCTGCTGAGCTTGAGGACACAGTTCAGGGCGCAGCCGTGGGGAGTGCCCTGTGGGGAGTTTCTGGAAGTAGGTGGGCAAGCCCTTCCCTTGCCCTGCACTCAGGTCCAGTTGAAATGGTCAGGTGTCTGCCGTGTGCCAGAACTCTCTCTACATCTCATGCTTTACTGCTTTCTCTCCGTGGACCTTCACACGACACCCTGCTCAACTGTCTTCTCCCCCAGGCCCTCCCTGACCACGCTGGCTAAAGCAGCAGCCCCATGCCATCACTCTGTCCCAGCACGTCTCCTCCGGAACTCGTGTGTCTGTTCCCTGGTTATGGCCAGGCACTCGGCAGGGGTGCGCTTCTGTCTCGTTCTTTGCTGTGGTCTGTGTCAGAAATGTGTCAGGAACGGAGCCTGGTGCCTCCAAACAATGGAAAGATTACATGGATTTTGTATAATCACTTTCAAATACTTTTTTGTTAATGTTTTAGACTTATCCTTTCATATTATAATATATTAATCTATACCGATGATTGTATCATGTACCTATAATATATATGACTATATATAACGCACTTTTGTGAAATTATGTGAGATACATATACACCCGTCTCTTACTATATAGTATATATATATATATATATATATATATATATATATAAAATTGGACCTAAATGCATGTTTTGAAAAAAGGAAGAAGCTGGGTGGCCCGAGTGGGAATTTGTCCTTATCCTGGGTACCAGGCTGTGTGTGTCACCTCAGTTTGAGACGAGGGCTTTGAAGCCCCCCGAGGCACAACGCCCAGGAGTGGGGAGCCAGAACCAGAAGCCGGGACCCCCGACTCCAAGCCCAGGGCCTGGCTGACATCCAATCTGCAGCCAGCTGTGGAGGAACTCAGGCTAGAGCGCGGCACCAAAGGGCTGCTCAGAAGGCAGGACCTCTCCCCAGGGGCCGTGGTCTACCACACAAGGCCCAGGATTATGGGCACAGCCACGGTCACCTTTCACCTCCTCATATCCCTCCATGAGGACCAAATCAAACACAGGAAAGCAGCCCTGTGCTCCAAGAAAGGAGAGAGACCCTGAGCCTGCCCCATCCTGCTGGCCCATGAAGCAATGGGTCCACTGCATTAATACTCTTGTTCTTCTAGGAAATAGTGAAAAACCCAGAGTTCATTCTTGGAGGGGCCACCAGGACTGATATCTGCCAGGGGGAGCTGGGTAAGTGTGAGTGGAGAGAGCATGGGGTGGCTGGGTTGGACGGAGCAGACCGGCCCGGGGCGAGGGGCAACACACAGGACCCCTGGGGCTGGGGACCTTCCCTGCTATCCCCCTCTGCTCCTCCCTCCGTCCCTCCCACACCCCAACCCCCAGTCCACCTGTCTACTCTGGTGGAATGGGGCCCGGTAATATCCAGCCAGTTCCCTGGCAGTGGATGGGCCTGTGCTTGGGGCTCACAGCCCAGAAGTTTGCGGGGAACGGAGACACCGAGCAGTGCTGGCCCGGCTCCCCTACAACACAACACAGCGAATATCGGCTATACCAGTGCAGCCACCAGCTCGGCACCATCAGCACAATGCCATGTTCCATCTACCTAGCTACCCTCCCAATTTTACAGATGAGAAACCGAAACTGAGGAGCTCTGAGGGCTTGGTCCAGAGGTTCGGAGTGATAGACAGAGTGAGGATCCAAACTGGCTCTTCACTGCTCTGCCACGCTGCCTCTCAGGGGCTCATACTTTGGGGGAACTCTCAGAACCCAATCTCCTTTGTGCAATCAGCCTGAGGGTGCCCCCAAGACAGTTAAGTTGGGTCCTGCATTTCAGGATTCAGTCCAACGCTGGGCCGGGTTTACCTTCATTCTATCTATGAAGGGAGAGAGAGAGAGAGACAGAGAGAGAGAGAGAGAGAGAGAGAGAGACCTAAAAAAATTCCAGTGGAACCAACCAGAGGGAATGGACCCCTGCAAGTCTGTGCAGACCCCGAGCTGCTTACGGCTGCTTACGAGCTGCTTACGGCTGCTTACGGCTGCTTACGGCTGCTTACGAGCTGCTTACGGCTGCTACCTACATGGGCCATGCTGCTACCTCCATGCCCACTGACTGTGCTGCCCTAAACACGAACCCAAAAGGCACAAACCTACAGTAACAACCATTGATAGACAAAGAGCAGGCTAGACGATAGACACACAGATGATAGAATTATAATTCTAGAATAACTTTGACTTTTTAAAAAAATTGACATTCAGATTGGTCTTTACTTCCTGAGATTCTCCCCCACTCACCCTACAACTCCCCTCTTCTTCTGCCTTCCCTCACACCCCCATCTCTACATTGCTATTTAATGGGAAACCGTTGTACCGGTCCTTCGTTTTGCAGTTTAGTTTGGGTAGGTTTTACATTGGTGAAACATTTATTTGGAATGACAGCCTTATATTTTACCTTAGTTGGTGGCTGCTTATAAATATTATTTTGTAACTCAAAATTTATTACATCCCAATACTGTAGTAACAGAAGTATACATTTTGAAAGATAAGAATGAAATGGACAGCCGTGAGCCTGCCACCCAAAATAAGAACTACAAAGCGACACACACCGTGCGGGTCTGTCCCCGATAGTGGTCCCCTGCAGGCTAGCATCCACACCCAGTTGTCCAACAAACTGAACTTCAGGCCGTCCCCTCCGCTGCACAGCGCTGGGCGTGGGCTGGCCAGTCCCACCCATCAGCCCCCATCAACAGCAATCTTGTTTTGTTGCTGAGGTTTTCCTTTGGTTTCCATCGTGTACATAACACAGCCTCTGAACTCCGCCCTTCACCAGCTCAGAGCATCCTGTCTGAGTAGACATGACTGCTGCACTCTCAGGTCAGGGACAGAAACACTTTCCTGCATGTGGCAACACTGTGAGTGGAAGAAGCTAGTGGAGGAGGCCAGCCCACAGCGGGGCCGGGGCCTGGCCACCCTGCAGCTCAAAGCAGGGACCAGCAGTAGGGAGGCGCTCGGTAAGGCTCGCTAAACACGTGGTCCCAAAGTCTCCTGCCATTGTCCCTTCCTATCCCCGTCTCCCCAAACCCGGCCTCCAGCTAGGAACCAGTGTCACACGGTTGCTGGTGACACCCTAGGGAAAGTGGAGTGACTCTGGGTAGCTTTCCTGCTGCTGGACCCACCTGAGTCTCTGTTGTCAATGCACGACCACCGGGAAGAAGTCGAGTAACAGTGTCCCCATGCAGTGGCACACGGTACTTTCTGAGGCAGCCAAGTGAGGGCGATGGGGCCTCTAGTTCCAACGATGGTGGTGTGGTCTCTTCACGCAGGAGGTCTGGGGTACGTGGTGCGGTCCTGTCCCTTACGTGGACGCTCCAATGACCTTCTCACACCGACCTCAGGGGCAGCACCGGAAACGCTGCCGGGCCACCTGCGGGCCTCCTCCCACCCTCGCTGAGTGCCCATGGCTGCATCCGGAGGTCTCGACAACACACACAAAACGATGATACTCAACTTTACTTTTTAGTTTTTTTCTAATGTGTGTTTACATGGAGACACACTGGGGAGATAGGTACATTAGTCGGCCAATCTCTAAAATCCAAGATAATTGGACACAAACGCCCTCAGTGACACCATGACCTGCCCCTAAAGCAAGACTGGGTTGGGAGGTGTCAGTCCCAGAAAGGCAGTGCAGGGGACAGAGCTCACCTGGCCACACTGTCACTGACACTGCAGCCTCGGTTCCCTGGGCGGGAAGTCGCTGGGACTTCCCAGAGCTGACGCATCCGGAGCCTGTCTGACAGCCGAGTCAGCTCGTCCTGTAGCACTGCCAACACGGGGACAGCTCTTTCTGACAAACTGGGCAGAAGAGGTGCAAAGGGAGGCAGAGCTCAGGACGCAGGTATTTGTCGGTAGGCTGTCCGTGAAACAGAAAAGATGTGGCCATAGGGGGTGCCCCTCATGTCCTTCTGGCTTATGTGTTCCCCGTTTGCTGTGAGTAAGTGATGGAAAGCGTGATTTATGGCTTCCATGTTGCAGGCGACTGCTGGCTGCTGGCTGCCATCGCCTCCCTTACGCTGAACCAGAAAGCACTCGCTAGAGTCGTCCCCCAGGACCAGAGCTTCGGCCCAGGTTATGCTGGGATATTCCATTTCCAGGTAAGCGGGAGCCCGACCAGTGGACTTGCCTCCCTGGGGCCCAGCGTGATGCCAGCCTCTAGGTAACCCCGGAGAGAACGCGGCCCTACCTGTGTGGGAGCGGCGTCCCAGCCGTGTGCCACACTTCGCTCTACCGTGGATGACCGCCAGAAGTCCTGGGGCAGAGCAGGCATTGTAAGGCGGGCCCTCTCGGAAAGTACAGAGTAAAACAAGTGATGTTTGGGCAAACCTGGAGGTCCATTTGTTAAGGGTGCTTTAAGCATACATGGCCTAAAATGATTTATTCCTCTCAGGAACTGGATTATATCTCATAAACTGAAGAAATATAGATTTGGAGACATGAGTGTGTGTAAAAAATAAAAACTGAGCGAAGTACAGAGACATCAGATCCTGGGACCCCTTGGAGGACACAGGACAGAGCCACGTGGGGCGAGGGCTGCCCTGCTTCCTTCTGCTTCTTGGTCTCCCTTCTCCCCTCCCTTATCCACTCTTTCCTTCACCCTGGCCCTCCAAGCCAGCCACTCGAAGGCCAGCCCTGAGCGCCCCCAAGGCTGCTCCTGCTTCAGGAAGATCTGAGACCCAGGTCTGGCCTTTAAACACCTGCCCCCAAGAAGGCATGAGGTGACAGGTGTTGGAAGGGTGAAGCCCCGCTGGGAAGCCCAGCTAGGGCAGGTGACAGCATCCCCACACTGTGCTCCCCCCACACACATGCCACTGTGGCTCGTCACCCACAGCTGGGGGCTCTAGTTCTTAAAACACACACAACCCCTACCAGGGCCCAGCTGGCCCGTCTGACCGGGGTTGATTGCTGACACAGACACTCAGGACGCCCCAGCAAGGTTGCCAGTAAATGCGCCAGCTCCTCCTCTGACTCTTCTTACCTTAGCTTGCTCGGGCCGGCTGAAAGAGCAGGAATACACATATATACTTGTGCACACACACGCATGTGCTCACATGCACACACACACTCGTGCAAACACATGCCCATGCTCACACATGCGCACATATGCATACATGAGCACAAACATACGTGCACACACACTCCCCTCACACCTGCACTGCCTCACTACAGCCTCTCTGTGTGAATGGCTGAAAAATCAGTCTTAGACGCTTGACGTTTCTCCTCCCTCCGGGTGAAGAGAGGACGCAAGGTGAAGAAGCAGCCGAGAGAGAGCTGGAATCTGGGTGGGAGACAGGAGCAGAGGCCCGCCCAGCCACCCGGTGCGCGTGGGAGAAGGGCCCATTCAGGGCGCCCGCGAGTGTCCACATGTGGCCCTGTCCTGCTCCCCTGGCCACTGGGGTGACACTAAGTCTTCGAGCTGATGTCAGGGGTTGGGTTGGCTGCTTGGCACAGAGTCCTGGTGGCCCCGTGGGGGAAGCCATATGTGATGTGCCTCCAGACCAGAAGGAGGAAAAGCAACTGATGGGGCTCCCGTGGGACTCACCCCTTGTTTCCGTCTCCGCCCCGGCAACAGTTCTGGCAGCACAGCGAGTGGCTGGACGTGGTGATCGATGACCGACTGCCCACCTTCAGGGACCGCCTGGTCTTCCTGCACTCAGCCGACCACAACGAGTTCTGGAGCGCCCTGCTGGAGAAAGCCTACGCCAAGTGAGTGTCGCACGGTGGCAGGCCCTGCTGGGGCCCGGCTCCATCCTGGGGCCTTTCCATGCAGCTTCTGTGGGTCCACGGCGGGGCTCAGGGTTCCCAGATGGGCACGGCAGCATGGGCATGAGCCACCAGAACAGGTTCCTGTCAGGGCCTAGTGGTCACCATGGCCCTGCTAGCCCTGCGTCAGGAAACTGGCTTTTGGAATTGCTGGGAGGGTAAGCAGAGGGAAACACTAGGTGTGTTGAGAACACCTGGTTCTCCCGACTTCCCGCCAAACACTGTCACAGTTCAAACATCAGGGCTATGCCACCTGGATAGTAACATCAATTTTTTTCCTTTCAGAATGCTCCTTTTTTCACTTAAAAAAAATTGTGGTAAAATGTACCATCTTAACCATTTTTAAGTGGACAGCTCAGTGGCATTAAGTGCATTCACACTGTTGTGCTACCATCCCCTCCATCACCTCCAGGACTCTTCATCTGGAGAAACTGAACTCTGTCCCCATTAACCACTAAGCCCCCATCCAGCGCCTGGCTCCCACCTTCTACTTTCTGTCCCCATGAGTTTGGCAAGTCTAGGAACCTCATGTGGGTAGAACCAAGACAGACATTTTTGTCCTCAGGTCCCTGGGCATCTTGATTTCCAGCCCATTGGCTTGTCAGTAAAAGGCCACAATGGCTGGAGTCCTGTGCTCTGGTAGCTGCAGAGATGACCCGAGAGTTCTTCTCAGGCTCAACTTGGATCTTCAAGCTGTGGGAATCTTGTCCTCAGAGGCAGGGACCAGGGACCTCCACGTGGGGCGTCCAAGTAACAAAATAAAATGAAGGCCAACTGGGATTCAGCTGACCCCAAAATCAGTAGGATGGGACTCAAGCCATAAAAGAAGACCCAAGGGTGCACCCCTTGCCCACCCAGCTCTGTGGACAGGCTGGAGGTGGGCAAAGGGCCACTCCTTCCAGGCACAGCAGGGAAAACCAGCCCCATCTCTGCCCTGTGGGGAGTCACCCCCCAAAAGGGGACCTCGGCAGGACCCTCTCTAGGGCTACCCCTGTGCTGGGCGGGGGGTGGCTTCATTCTCAGTGAGTACAGCACAAGGAAACACTCCCCTGCAATTGTGGGAAAGGCTTGGGCCAAGAAATTCAGCCAGCGGGATTCAATGGCATGTGAAGGGTTAAGCCTTTCCCTAGGAGAGAAGAGTAAAGAATAGGTTTTCTAAAAAGAAAGTCTTTGTTTATTTCTTAGTCATTAAGAGAGGCCAACAATAGTTGAGGGGACACCCCACCAAAATTGATGTACAGATGACAGATGAGCCCACGCCATTGGTCATTAGGACATTGCAAATTCAAGAAGAATGAGACATTACTACACAGTGTAGTACCAATTGTTCACAAGGACGTGGAGTAACAGGGACCTGCATTCATTGCTGATGGGAATGCAAAGTGATGCAGCCATAATGGAAGATAGCTTGACTGCTTCTTTCAAAACTAAATATGGTCTTCCCGAGTGATCTAGCAATTGCTCCCCTTGGTGAATGAGTTTGGTAAAAACTCATGTCCACACAAAAACCTGCACACAAATGCTTATAGCAGCTTTATTCATGATTGCCCCAAACTGGAAGCAGTCAAGATGAATTGATGAACAAAACTGTGCTACATCCAGACGATGGCCTATTGTTCAGTAATAAAGAGAAATGAACTACCAAGGCTTGAAAAGACATGGATGAATCTTAATGCACATTGCTAAATGAAAAGAGCCAATGGGAAAGCTATACACTGTGTGTTTCCAACTATGATGCATTCTGGAAGAGGCAAAACAATGGAGACAGTAAAAGATTAGTGGTTGCAGGGGTTGAGATGAGGGGGCGGGGGTGTAGGTGGAGCACAGGGGACTTTTTTAGGGCCGTGGAACTACTCTGTATGACACTGCAATGGTGAATACATGACACCATGCAGGTCCCAAACCCACAGAACTTTACAGCACAAAGAGTGAATCTCCTTACATGCAAATTTAAGAAGTCGTTTTGGAGGACGGGGAATCCAGGACGAAATGCAGTCTGTGACGAAATAATCTAACTGTATTACAAACCTGTGGGACCAACTCACTGAAGGGCAGGAGTGAAGGTGCTGTCCTAGGTGACTGTGGAAATGAACTCAGGCTGTAAAAACAAAAGCAGGAGAAATTGTCCATAAGCACTGTGCTTTCGTAGGTGAAGTTGTTCCCCGTACGGGTACAGGACAACAATTCTGACACCACCATACAGATACGCTGAATTGAACAAGGAAGTCAATGGTTGGCGGCTGGTGGGAACCACGTGTCTCACTGTTGGAGTGAAGGGTAACAGAGAAGCAAAGGGAGGAGACTAGAACAATGCTTGTGGTCATGCGTTAGACGTGGAGACATCAGCCTGAACTCATGTTCAGTTTAACAGAAATGGTTACATACAGATATGTGTATACACACATGGATTAGTATACACACATATATGTCCTTGCTTTGTCAGCTGGCAGGACCTAGAAGCCATGACAAACTAAAGCCACAAGCACTCCCACCTCTCGGTCTTGGGCTCTAACACCATCCTCCAATAAAGGAACCAGAGCTCCTTGGAGATAAGGCTGATTCTGGGGCAGGAAATCTATAAGAGGGGCCCACAGTATCTTGTAGTACCAGAAAGTGTAACATGCTTTAAACACACACACACGCACACTCTCTCTCTCTCATGTGCACACGTGCACACATACACATGCACTGATGGGGTCATTTCAAAGGGACACAGAAGCCAACAAAAGGACATGAAAATAGCCAAAGCTGGAACAAGCTGAGCAACAAAATAAGTGAGGTAGTACTGGGCTATAAACCAAAGTATAAGATAAACCCACGAGTCCGTGCTGATATAAATAAGTGACGAATAAATGAATGGGGGAGAAGAGACAAACCTCCCAGTAGAAGAATTCCATGTAATTTATGTAGACTCTCTGGCCTTAGGGAGGGTAGCCTAGCCCCCCACTCCTTAAGTGCGGGCTGCACATAGTGACACGCTTCCAAAGAGGACAGTGTGGAGGGGAGATGGAGAGGAATTGACAGTGGAGAAACCTGACAGACACGACCTTGTCCAGGTGATCAAGGTCAACATCACAGCGATAAGCCATGACGTCAGTATGTACCCTGATATGATGTCATGAGAAGGGCACTTTAGCTCTGTGGTCTTTCTCCCCAAAACCCAGGACCCCTGTCTAATCATGAGAAAAAACAGCAGATGGTCCTCCTCAGAACTGTCCCAGTTATCACAACAAGGCGAGTCTGGGAAGCTGTCACAGCCACAAGTTGCTGAGGAGACCTGAGGGCTCAATGCCAGGTGGAACCCTAGACGGGATCATGGGACAGAAAACATATTAGGTAAAAACTAAGGAAAGCTGCGTGACGTACAGACTTTAAAGAATGATGATGAGTTGGTTCAGTCACTGACAAATGTGCCTCAGTAGCGCTCAGTAGGTGCTCAGTAGCGGGACACAGGTGAAGGCACGTGGGAACTCTGTGTGCCAGTCAAGAATTTTTCTATTATCTAAGGCTTCCAAATGGAAAGTTTACTTTACAAATGAAGTGGAGTTTGTGTATATATGTCAACAAACTCATACTAATAAACACATGACTATAAGAAAAATGTTTGGGAGTACATGAGGCCAGAAAGAAAGAGAAAGGACCTCAACTCTCTCGCAGTCTACGTACAGCTAACAGCTTTGTGGTCAGGCCCTGTGCGCCTGCGGAGAGAGACTCACTGAACCCTCACAGCAGCCCTAGAGGCAGAGTACAACCAGCGCGTTCTGCAAATTAGGAAACTAAAGCACTAAATGAGTGTGGGGACAGAGCCAGGAGTGCAGTTTTCCAGGCTCGGCCTCACATAGAAAGGTGCTGGCTCAGGTAGTAAATGGCCATCAACTGTGATTGGATGGCCAGCAGCTGTGGCTAGTTGGCCGTCCGCTGTAACCAGTGAGCCATTGGCCACTAATATAACTGCTGTGGCTACGCTAGCAGCAAATGGGGGGCTAGCGAGAAGATGGTGGCTGAGCTAGCAAGAGCGGAGTGTGGATTGCGGATTGCAGAGAAGTGGACGGCAGGTCACGGATCGTGTGGCTCCTGCTCCCTGTGTCTCCAACCCAGCCTCCAGTGAGAATATAGTGGCGTGACTCCCCTACCTATGGCTCCGTGGGTGTTCCTTTTTGGCCTCACCACATCCTGCATTCTTATGTGGGGAGCGGGACCAGTGACCCCCGCAGGCCACCCTGCATAACAATGAGTTGTCCCAAGATCACTGCAGACTGGCCTTTGAACCTGCAGCCAGTTGGGGACCAGGGTCCACACCACTGGGTCCGCTGCCTCTCACGGAGGGTTTTTGTTTCCTCCGAGCTCCAAGCAAACCCTGTGGCACTTCCCGTCCTCCTTCCACAGCCGCCAGCCAGGGAAGCCCTGAGAGGTGATGCTCACGTGGTTGGAAGTTAGACAACTGGCCGAGAGCGCCACGTGGTGGCCTTCCTCGTCCCCTGCAGCCGTCTCCCACTTTCTTGCAGGCTGAACGGGAGCTATGAGGCGCTGAAGGGAGGTAGCGCCCTGGAGGCCATGGAGGACTTCACCAGGGGCGTAGCAGAGACCTTCGTGACTAAGGAGGCTCCGGAGAACTTGTACGAGATTCTAGAGAAGGCCTTGAAGAGGGGCTGTCTGGTGGGCTGCTCCATCGATGTAAGTCGCTCGCGTTCCAGGTGCTGCGCTGGGGCCGGGGGTCTGAGCCAGTGCCCTGGCCACACCCAAGGAGGGGCATGACTTTTGGGGGGGGGCGGGGGTCAGTGTTTATTTTAATTAAAGCAAGAGTTTCTGTTTAATGTTTTTCAAGTTGAAAGGTAAGACACACTTGCTGTACCAGGTGTATGAACAGTCCTGAGATACCTAAAGGCACACATCCGCCTCCCTCCCTCAGCACCAGGCCTGTGACGCCTGGCCTGTGCGCCTCACACTCTCCACGCTCGTACAACAGGCACGCGCACAGGTACACGAGCACGGGGCAGGTTGCATTTCACTAAATGGAATCTTACCACGGACTTTTTTCTGAAAGTTGTTTATTTCGCTTCATATATCATGAAAAAATAATCAGTAGATAGAAATCTAACAGCATTTACAGTTTTTTCTTGTGAGTACAAGCACACACACAGAATTTTACCTCTTCTATTTTTGAAACATATTCAAATTTTCGATTTCCTGTTCGACTAACCTTGAGACTTCATTCTTTGTTTGTAAATTATCCCCCTCCTTTGAGTTTTCCAATTTGTGACATGGAGTTGTACGTGACACTGTTACATGCTTCTTCCATGTGTGTGCCTGTGCTTCTCTCTCATGCTGCTGCATGATGGGACCGTCAAGTTGTTCTGTTTGGGGGCAAAAAAGTGAAGTCATCGCTGGAGTCCGAGCTGCGAATGAGTGTCTCCTCACCGGAAGATACTGGGAATTGCTGAATGTCACTGCAACGTTCTTAGGGCGTCCTGTGTACCCATTTTATATGCCCCAGGCACATGGCCCTCACCTGGAGGAGCAGAAGGGACCAGGCCAGGCGCAGAGCTCAGTCTGGCCAGGTAACAAAGGCTTGACTCACACAGTGGGTCCAACGCTGCTCCTTTCATATTTCAGATCAGAAATGCTGCAGAATCCGAAGCCCGGACGCCTTTCGGTCTTATTAAGGGTCATGCCTACACTGTGACAGGAATTGACCAGGTGGGTGACATAACCCCCTGCTGCCAGGGCACAAGGACAGGCTCAGCAACCATAGTCCCTTCTGCTTGTTTAGCACCACAGTTCAAACCTTACTTTCAGACATTCAGACAATGTCTCATCTAAAGAGGCAGGCTGGAATTCAAAACAGCCAAGCAGGAAAGACAGAAGCATGTGATTCCAGCACAGTACCAAACTTGTTTAGTGGGTGTGAGAACCGGGTCCTCCCTAAATCCAGTCCTGTGATGGTCAGGGTTCTCCAGAGAACAGAAGCAATATGTAGAGAGAGAGATAGTCACAGAGGGAGGGAGGGAGGGAGGGAGGGAGGTTTATTATTATGAGGAATTGGTTCACGTGATGACGGAGGCTGAGAAGTCCTATGATCGCATCTGTAAGCGGGAGACTCAGGACAGCTGGTGGCAGTTCTAGTCCAAGTGTAAAAGCCAGAGAACCAATGATACAAGGCCTAGTCCTAGAGCAGAAGGAACCCAAAGTCCCAGCTCACAGTCTTGCAGGGAGGGAATTGATCCTTCCGTGGCCTCTTCATTCTATTTAGACCTTCATCTGATTAGATGGAGGCCACCGACATTGGGGAGGGCCATCTGCTTTACTCCGTACACTGATTCAAATGCTAATCTCCTCTGGAAACACCTTCACAGACACACCCAGAATAATGTAGAACCAAATATCTGGACCCCTGTGACCCAGTGAAGTGGACCCATAAAATCAGCCATCACAAGGCCTCTTGTCTGCAGCTGTGGTCCAGGGTGGAACTGACCCTGGGGACCCACCTAGCCCCACATGGCAGTACTCTGACTGCCAGGGAGGGAGGACTTGGCGTGGGTGGGGGCTCCCTGAGGGGTGCGTAGGAAGGAGAAGGGAAGAGGATGATGAACGAGGAAGACAAGAAGCCCAGGACTAGACTCGCTCACATTCAAGTCCAATGAACTGCAACAGCCTGGCTTGACCCTGAGGCGGGTCTGAAGCATGGTTTGTAGCGGACACAAGCACCTCTGGTGTCCTCCTATTGCTGCCCACGCTTCGGGTAACACACTCCATAGGAGTGAAGAGTGCAGAAGAAAGCACCTGCCCCCTTGCTCACCGGGGCCATGAACAGAGCAGTCATGGGGGAAAGGTATGTGGATCTCAGATTTGTAGGTACTTGCATTGGCTACTTTCCACCTTCCTCACATGCCCTGCCGATCACTCACCTGAGTAGGCATGTGATTTTTAATTTTAGATCTAAATATTATTCCAAGTAACAACAGAAACGTTCCATCTCCTATGAATCTGGTCAGTTGCTTTTGCTTTCTGTCCTCCGGCAAAGACTTTCCTTTCCTTGCACGTTTCAGTCAGGGAACATATTACATGGTGAGGGGCAAGCCACATCTTGAAGTCCGGAGAAGTTATACCAACTTAAATTATTTTTACACATCAAAAATACAATTTGTGTTAAGTGCATGAGGATAAAATATTCTGAGAGCTAAGATTTCTGGTTCGCTGATGGATAGAGGTATTTTATTTCCACTCTTTTCCTCCACGCTCTTTCTAAAATGGACTGAGGGGAGAACATGGGATTTAGAATACTTAGAAGAGTTTTTGCTTATTGTTGTTTAAATTCCCAGCGTGTGCTTATTTTCATATCATTCATCTGTGAGTAAAATGCTAAAGGTGAAGAAAACGCAATACAGCCATGTACCCCCTAACGACGGGGCAACGTCTGAGAAGTGTGTCATTAGGCGAGTTGTCGTGTGAACATGACAGAGGCACTTACACACCGACATGTTCAGCCTCCTACACACCTTGGTTGCGTGGTATGTCACCATTGTCCATGCGGCCGGCATTGACAGGAATGTCCTTATGGGCACGTGACTCGGCAGTTTCACGAGCACGCTGAGAACCCTACCAGTCGCTGTGCTGGGTGCACACAGACGGGTAACACCTGGCCCTGCCTCGGAGAATCCACTCTAGAGAGAGCTCAGTCATGTGAAGGTTCATGTGGACATACTACAAGGCTACAGTAATCAAAACAGCATGGTACTGGCATAAAAATAGACACATAGATCAATGGAACAGAATAGAGAGTCCAGAAGTAAATCCATGCCTATATGCCCATCTAATCTACGACAATGGAAGCAAGAATGTACGATGGGGTAAAGACAGTCTGTTCAATAAGTGCTGTTGGGAAACCTGGAGAGACACATGCAAGAAAATGAAGCTGGACCACCTCCTCACACCATATACAAAAATAAATTCAAAATGGCTTAAAGACTTAAATGTAAGATCTGAAACCATAAAATATCTTGAAGAAAATATAGGAAGAAACTTCATGGACATTACCCAGAGTAAGATTTTCACTGATATATCCCCTCGCGTGAGGGAAGTAAGAGAAAAAATAAACATGTGGGATTACATCAAACTAAAAAGTTTTTTCACAGCAAAGGAAACCATCAATAAAACAAAAAGGGATCCTACTGAATGGGAAAAGATATTTGCCAATGATATATCTGATAAGGGATTAATATCACAAATCTATAAAAAACTTACTCAACTCAACTCCAAAAAAACAAATAACCCAATTAAAAAATGGGCAGAGGACTTGAGGAGACATTTTTCTAAAAAGGACATACAGAAGGCAAGAAGACATATGAAGAAATGCTCAACCTCACTAACCATCAGAGAAATGCAAATAAAAACACAATGAGATACCATCTCACTCCAGTCAAAATGGCTATTATCAATAAATCAACAAACAACAAATGCTGGCGCGGTTGTGGAGAAAAGGGAACGCTAGTGCACTGTTGGTGGGATTGCAGATTAGTGCAGCCACTATGGAAAACAGTATGGAGGTATCTCAGGAATCTGAAGATAGAACTACCCTATGATCCAGTAATTCCACTCCTAGGCATCTACCCGGAGAAATCCAAAACTCCAATTCAAAAATCTGTATGCACTCCTATGTTTATTGCAGCACTTTACACAATAGCCAAGATATGGAAACAACCAAAATGCCCATCGGTAGATGACTGGATTAAGAAGCTGTGGTACATTTATACAATGGAGTATTACGCAGCCATAAAGAAAAAAGAAATCTTATCATTTGCAACAACATGGATGGATCTAGAGAACATTATGTTAAGTGAAATAAGTCAGAAAGAGAAAGACAAGTACCATATGATCTCACTTATATGCGGAATCTAAAGAAAAGAATATGTGTATGAACTAATCAGAAACAGTTTTGGGGACACAAAAAACCGAGAGTTGTTAGATGGGCGGGGGGGAGGGGGTGGGGGATGGGGGAAGGGTGAAGGGATTGGGGGGCGGCTGGTGACCACAGGATGGCCTCAGGGTTTTTTGAGAATTACTTTGGGGAACTTTTCAATAGTGTTTGGGGATTTTGTTGGTTGTCCGATGGACATGTGTCCTGTTTGGGAGACCACCTCAGGGATGCTGTGGATGCCTGGTCATGGCATTGTACACCAGAGACTGGACATTAATGAATGCCAACTATAATTTTATGTGTATAATGTGATGGCTTGGTGTGAGGTCGGGGTGGTGGGGGAGGGGGGGAGGGGGGTTCACGGTGTGAGGGATGTAAAAATAAAATAAAATAAAATAAAATAAAACTAAAAAACAAAAGATTCATGTGGACTAATTTTTTATGCATCGCAATTCTACTTTATTTCACAATTCTACTTTATTTCCCAGACTCAGCATACCTGTTCTGGGGTGATTCATAACCCATCACTGGCAATGCTAGCCATTATGTTCAACAGGAATTAGGAAGTTCCAAGGGCTAGGAAAGAGCTGATGAGTTTCGGCATGTCTGTAGTTTCTTATAGTCAAGAGGCTTTCAGTAAAGCCCGCTCATGGCTGGAGCTTATAGATGCATTTATCATTTCACATTTCCCCATTGCTTTTCCTTTCCAGGTAAGCTTCCGAGGCCAGAAAATCAGACTCATCAGAGTCCGGAACCCATGGGGCCAGGTCGAGTGGAATGGGTCCTGGAGCGACAGGTCAGTCCCCACCCATCTCTCTGGACCACCCTCCTTCTTACTGTTCGTGGGGTGAGAGGAGCCAGGTTGACTTGTGCACACATGGGGAGGAGGAGCAGTTCGTCTCGATTGTCCGCTGGCTCTTATTCAGGGTCCTATCCTGCTCTGAGCACCTCACTTCAGCCCCCGGGCCTGCCTTGCAGTCAAACTTGGTTCTCAAAGGAGAGTCTTACAGCTGCTCTTCAACTTCCATATAATCATGTTTATGTCAGTGAGTGTATTGTATTAGCGCATCCCCACAGCATGGCGAAAGGCTTGGTATCCAGTCCTGAATAGCTCCGGTGGGCTGTGTGTGTGTGTGTGTGTGTCTGTGTGTGTCTGCGTGTGTGTGCTGTGAGTGTGTGTCTGTGTGTGTCTGTGTGTGTGTGCTGTGAGTGTGTCTGTGTGTGTCTGTGTGTGTGTGGAATTTGTGTGGTGTGTGTGTATGGTGTATGTGAGTGTGTGTGTGGAGTGTGCTTGCATGTGTGTGTACGTATGTGTGTGTCTCTACATGTATGTGTATGTATGCTCATGCGCACTTTGGGTGGGGGAGGGGTGGCAATGAATATTTTTGGTGTGAGAATCCCTGAAACATTGCCAGGTAGGTCACTAGAGGGTTCTCTGTAATGACCACTGACCATTGGCCGTCCCAGTGGCCCAGTAGAGAGAAAGAGGAAGTGGACTAGAAAATTCACCCATTACAGAGCAGTTAACCAGGTTTATTTATTTGGCCTCCAATTGTCAAGAAAGGTCTGCCTTTGCGGTGTGTTCCCTCCTCGTCCCTTGGAGTGGCCCAGGTGCCTGAGATCGGGCATGTTTTGGTGTGCTCCGGAGGGACCCACCCTGAGCTGTCCGTCCCCGACTCCCTCCCCCTCTGCTGGGTCCTCTGCTGCGCCCCCGCCCTCCCACCCACAGCTTATGGGGCTCTGGGAGCCTGCAGTAAGTGTAGAACTGGACTAACACTGCTCCGGTGGTTGTCCTCAGCTCAAAGGCACCAACTCACCAACCACTGGTGTCTGGGTGGTCTTATCAACCAGGCTCCAGCTGGCGGGCACAGCGCACACCCCCAGGACGGCTGTGGTCCCCACCGCTGCTCTTGTCTCTGCCTCCTGCCCTCTCCTTCCTTAGCTTCCGCCTTCTCAGAATTGGCGGGAGATGACTCAGACCAGACCAACATCAAAGGACGGAAGAGCTCCGCCTCCCTCTCCTGGGAGATGGAAAGAGCAGAAATTCCCCCCCTTCTTCCGCCTTCCCCCCCACTCTGGTTCAAGCGGTTGTTTCTCAGTCTAGTTGTGTAGGACACAGCTCCCTGGCCCATGCTGGTGTTATGAGCCTTGTGCTCCCCTGGCTGAGGCCGTAGGTCACCAGCTGTCCGTCGGCCGCTCACAGCAGCTCACGGCAGCTCGTGCCTGCTGCCGGCCACTCACACTGGCTGCTGGCCGCTCACACTGACCACTGGCCACTCATGGCAGCACATGGTAGCCCACGGCAGCACACAGCAGCTCACAGTGGTTGCTGGCAACTCACACTGACCACCGGCCACGGTCCACTCCTGGCAGCACACAGCAGACCGCAGCGGCACTCAGCAGCCCTGCGGCAGCTCACGCCAACCTCTGGCTGCTCAGGGCAGCCCGACTCCAGGCAGCGCTGTTGTTCACCATCTTAGCTGTAGAGGGCGCAGCTCACTGGCCCATGTGGGAATCGAACCAGCGACCTTGGCGTTAGGAGCCCCGCTCTCCCTCCACCGGAGCCACGGAGCCAGCCCAAGAACAGAAATATTAACATCAGAATTAATGAGACGCTTCACATCATGAGTAGAATTGCACTGCACACCCCGCTTTCTGGGAGGGGCTGCCCCATCCAGGGCCACTGTGGTTTCTGCTGCTGCTCATGACCCTCAGCCTAACCCTGACTTTGCTTCCCCCAAGTTCTTCCGAGTGGCGTTCCGTTGGCCCAGCTGAGCAGCAGCGCCTGTGTCACACGGCTCTGGATGATGGGGAGTTCTGGTACCGTGTTTGTCTGTTTTCTCTTCTGTATTAAGCACAGGTGTGAATGTGCCCTGCGGCCCTGGATGCAAGGAGCATCACCTTTCTTTGTCCTTCCTCCCAACCTCCTTTCCTTCCTTCCTTCTTCCCTTCCTCCCTCCTGTCCTTTCTTTTGTAAATCAAATATTTCTGTCTGAAACTCCTTCTATACACCAGGTTGGCAGAGAAATTAATCTTTTATGTTTTGGGGACTTGCCCCATCTCCAGGTTAGTGTGCGTCTCAGGGGAGTTAGACGTAGGTTAGTCTCCAGCCCAGCATCCCTCCTCTGAGCTCTCTGTATCCAGGTTTGCATGGCAAATTTGAGGACAAGCAGCCTGCTGCTCACAGGGCTCATCTTAGTGACAGAGACCCTTGAAGGCAGTTACCTTGAGAGCATCTAAAGCTGTAGACCTAAGTGGGAAGGGAACATGCCTAATCTGGCTTTCCACATGGCTGGCTCTCTTTATTCAACTGAAAATTTTAATGGGTCTTCATCTCTAGAAGCTTTTGTCAGTCTTATTTGTTCCTGTGGGATGCAGACACATCTGGCTCTTCCAACCCTGAAAGACCACAGCTTTCGATGTCTGGCGCTCTGCCCTTTTGTGTGCTTGAACCAGTCGGTCCTGGCCCGAGCTCCGCTCTCCTGACACCATATTAAATACAAGCAAAACCCAGCAGACACACTACTCCAGCTTTCCCTGTTCTTTTCCCCTAGAGCACAGCCTCAGTAAGCATTTATTTGTTCTGTTTTCCATATTTTCGCAGACAACAGTTTTAGCAAATGCTTTGCTATTCATAGCATGGATATCTATTTTCCAACTCCAGTATTTCCTTGCAACATCCTGCCCAGCTGCTACGCTGATGTCACATGTTTTAGAATTCTGTTATGGTGGGTCAGTACCTCAAGGACCAATGGCTTAGGGTAACACCACCTGCTGTGACTAATACTTAACTGTATAAAGACTCAAATGCAATAACATTTATTTCTCACTCGTAACAGTCCACGAGGATACCCCTCCCCTGTGGGTGGCTCTGTCCATGAGTGATTCGGGGACCCAAGCTCCTTCATTATGTGGCTCCAATACCCCCTGGGGCCACACGGTCATCTGCAGGATGCCAACAGAAGAGGGAAGAAAAGGAAAGATTGGAGAAGACATCCCCATTTCCTAAATGGGGGAGAAATGAAGCAGAGGAAGTGCGGAAATCAGGGGGAGGCCCAGCAGAGAACATGCCTCTGGGTCTCCACCCCCGACACTGAGGACCTCCCTGAGCTTCCTGTTGGAATAGCGCCCGCCCTACCCGTCCTTCTTCACCAGACTTTGTTTTCTTTGTAGCACTTACATACAATCAACCTACGTGTTTACCTTTGATTCCCTTTTACCTTCGTAATCCTGTTCTTTTTCTTTACCCTTTCTGTATTTTCTGCCTCCCCACACCTGAGGACTCCCCACTCCCTGAGTACGGGGCAGGCACTCGATCGCCATTTGTTGGATGAGTGAATGAGTGAATGAGTGAACGAGCGAACGGGTCATGCCACCACCACCAGCACCTACACCTCCTATGTCCTTCCATTTTGTTGCAGGATGGCATTTAGTGACTTTAAGGCTCATTTTGACAAAGTAGAGGTCTGCAACCTCACGCCTGATGCCCTGGAGGAGGACAGTGTCCACAGATGGGAGGTGACAGTCCACCAAGGAAGCTGGGTGCGGGGCTCCACAGCTGGGGGCTGCCGCAATTTCCTCGGTTGGTAGTCTGCCTGTCACTCTCTCTATCATTTCCAAGTGTCCAGTCCCGCCCGGGGATGTCAGTGGATCAGGGCCAGGACCCTAGGGAAAGCCTGAACCGTGGGTTAGACACTAGGCTTTCAGGGATAACCGGGACAGCGCTGAGCAGGCTGAGCAGGAAGCTGGGTATAAATTGCTCAGGGAAACGCCCTTGTTTTACCACTTAGGTTATTTTCCATTACAAGTAGCAGAAAACACAACCCACACTAGCTCAGCAATAGAAAGGGTTTATTGTCCTACGTAACTGAAAAATTCAGAGAAGTAGGGTGGACCCGTTCATTTGTAGTCGTGTGCTCTGCCCTCTTTCCTCAGTCGCGGTGTCCTCAGTCCGGCCTCCTTGACTCCCAGGGGGGCTGCCCTCAGCGCATCGCTGTTCCTCACTCATAGGCACAGCGAAAGCACCTGATTGCCTCAGACAGAAGTCCTCAGCTTCCCTCTAATCGGGAATTCCTTGAACCAGCTAATGTACCTGGTGAACACTGTGGGCTGACTGGCTTTATCCCAATTCCTCATGGCGACAGGGAACTCCGTAAATTAATCGGGGTTCACCCTTGGAGCTGGGTGGGAGGTTGATTCTGCTCAAATGGCACCACCATTATCCGGATACCGGGCACAGCCACAGGTGCCCCACTGTCCCCTTTGAGATGCCAAATGGAAAACATAAGACGGAACAAACTGTAGGTGACCAGACCCAGAAGAATGTGTTTTAAAAGCTGCATGGGAAATGGTTCCAAAGAAAGTGGAAACAAACAGGACAACATTGCATTCTCACAGGAGATTCTAGATCATGGGACAAGAGGGTGATCGGAACAGGGAAGACATTTTCTCAGGTTTGGGAGGATGTGGTGGGTGCGTGGTGGGTGTGTGTGTGTGTGTGTGAGTGTGTGTGTGCCCCTTCATGGTTTTTTAGAAGAAGGGGGAATGATCTGCCTCTTTCAAATGGCAGACACCTTTTGGACCAACCCACAAATAAAGCTGTCCCTGACTGAGACGGATGAGGGGCAGGAGAACTGCACTTTCCTTGTGGCCCTGATGCAGAAAGATCGAAGGAAACTCAAGAGGTTCGGCGCCAACGTGCTGACCATTGGCTACGCCATTTACCAGGTGCATGGGGGTCGGCTGCTCCTCAGAACCCACCCTCTGGGTCCTATGTTCTTGGTTCCTCTCCAGCCCCATGCCTGAGACTCAATGGCCAGTCACCAAACTGTGTCTAAACAGCCCAAAGCAACAGCCATCCCTGAGAACCCACCCCCTTCCTCCCACTGCAGTGCCCGGACAGACAGGAACACCTGGACAAAGACTTCTTCCGGTACCACGCCTCCCAGGCCAGGAGCAGAACGTTCATCAACCTGCGGGAGGTGTCTGACCGCTTCAGGCTGCCCCCGGGCGAATACATCTTGATCCCCAGCACTTTTGAGCCCCATCAGGAAGCAGATTTCTGCCTGAGGATCTTTTCAGAGAAGAAAGCCATCACCCGGTGAGTAGCAGGTTCAAGAGCCCTCTTCATTCAGAGGCTCATTCACAGAGGAGTCACTGGGGGAGTGTTGGAGCCAGGACCCCACTGTCCCGGTTTCCTGAGAAACCAGGCAGGAGGGTTTCCTAACCTACCTGCACAGTAGATGCATCTCCATTTGAGTTCCGCCCCTCCCCTCCCTCTAACAAACCATTAAATCGTGTTCACAAGATCCTCTTGGGTGGGGCTCTTCAGGTCCCAGATCCTATTACCAAGAAGCTTCTGGAGTGGGGGCCACATTTAGGGACGCTACACTCCTCCGTGTACAACAAAGCGGGTGGCTATGGCATGTATCAAGAATGACATGTCCTTTCAGCTCATTTAAAGAAATGCTGGTGAGTCTGCCTCCCATTGGACATACCTGGCATTCTCCACCTCTTCTTTGCAATGTCTTAGCAAACTTATTTTGTATCAGTTACTTCTGTGGAAAAATTTCCCATTACCACCCACTCACCATTGGTTGCTCTGTGGCAGAGGGTGAAAAATGGTTCAGGATACAAGAGTCCATTTCTTTTTCCAGTGGAAACATTGTAGGGATCACAGAGAATGGCTAATTCTTTGCTTAAGCCACATCAATCCCCAACAGAGTTACCCCTGAGATAACAGGTAGAGACAGTCATGCTGAGTGGCCCGCTCGGGTTCTGTCTTGCGTTTGGTGGCACAGAACCGACTGGTGGCATGCATACAGACCGGTCTAAACCCCCCAAGTCTGCTCCGCCTTCCCAAGTGGATTATAAAAGGCATGCTTCTTTATCGTCAGCTGAATGAAAGCAATTGAATCTTTAATTTTAAAAACTCTGCTGGAAATCTGTCCGCCAGTCTTCTCCCAGATACTAGTACAAGCTGAGTTGATTTCCCAGGATCTATTCACACAAAAACACCCCATGAGACACCCCAAGAGACCCCTGCAGATTGGCCGCTCCCGTGGGCAGCAGGAATGGGAGAGAGTGACTGCCAGGCTGTGCCTACCCTGCCTTTGCTGTACTTGTCCCTTTCGTGGGTGTGGTCAGAAATCTCAGCATTTACAGACAGTTCACTCCACTCAGGCCTGCCCTGAACAAGACACTTCCATCTGCGGTGACATCGAGCAGCAGAGTCACCGTGGCTCCGGGACAGATGTCACACTGCACTCTATTTCCACTGGTTTTCTTCTCGTGAGAGGGTCCGAAATAACAAGAGAAATCCTCTGAAAGGCTCTGTTGTGTGAGCCCCGGGGGGTGAGGAGGAAAGGGAGGACGACCCTGGCTCTATCCTAATATTTGCTTATCTGTGTTTTCCTTGAGTTTTTAGCAGGTTTAAACCTTTTCCTAGTATTTTCCCTCTTTTCCTCAAACACAGGCACATAAACACGCGGTCTCCACCTGCAGTCAGGGATTGATGTCCCCAGGAAGGGGCCGTGTCAGGGACACTCTTTTTGGATCAAACCCAAGTTGCTCCATAATCTTTAAAATTCCCCCACGAATGATTAACCCTCTGTAGCTGAACGAGTGCCTCCGGTGACCATAATCTCCTTTGGAGATGGGCAGCTTTTGGAGGGTGGGGTGTGTGAGGAAACTTTTCGGCTTGTGGTTCCTCAGAGACTCTGCGTCCTACATAACGCTGCAAGGCCCCTTGGTAACACGCATCCAGAACGCAGGATGACTGCCATTTATCTTTCTACTTCTCGAAGTTCAGATTGTACAAGTTCTCTGTGGGCGATGGCCAAGCTGCCCCCTCTTATTTTCATTTCGGTCAAGGTCTGAGTGATGAAGGGACAGGGAGGTCAGCGTGTGGGTCTGCAGACCCTGTGAAATGCAGTCATCACTGCAAAAGAAGGGCTTCAATGTGACACACCTGTCCAGTACCTCTCGGCCCTTTCGCACCGCAAAGCCGAATGAGGAAGTTAATCCACAACTGGCAGCATGTTTTCTGCCCCCACAGGGACCTGGACGGAGACATAGGCATTGACCTTCCCCAGGTGAGCCTTCTCATGTGGCTGGGGCGGGCGGGACTCGGTGACTGTCCTGGAACCTGTCCTTCTAACCATAGCGTGACATAAAACTCGGAAGTTCAGGGAATGGTTACCTGCGATCAGGTAAGCACCTTGACCTCCTGGAGAACAAGACCTCCTTCAACCCTTCAGGGCCCAACAGCACCCAGCGGGGAACCAGATGGGTGCTGGGTAGAAAACGCTGGAGGGATCTCTGTGCTACTGACTGGCTCTGTCCCAAGAGAGCAGCTGCTGCTTCCGGAGGGCTGGAATATCTTTAAAATGTGTTCGATTTAAAAGAAATTGATGAAAGAAAATGAGAGAGGCTGGTAGATTCTCCCACCATGGACTCGGTGGAGCGGGGGTGGGGACACACATCACTTCTCCCCTGTGCTGTGTTGTGGGAGCAGGGGGCGCTTTAGACTTGTGGGGGGGCTGTGCAACTTTCCAGCTGGGCAGCATGACACATCCCAAGTCAGCGGTGATCGTCTTGTAGAAGGGCACTTGCGGCTCGTCACTGGCCTGTCCAGCTCGCGGCTTATTAATAGAGCCAAGACCAAGCCAAAGCAAAACAGGACAAACACCCGAGATGTTTGCTGAGCCCTGTGCACACACCAGGCCCAGTGCTCCAAGCTAGAAACAGGCTCCCGTCCTCAAAGACAGTGCCACCTAGGGACACAGATCGCTGAGCAACTTATTACAGTCAAGGGTGGTGAGTGGTAGGAGAGGATGGGGACAGCCTTGAGCACCTGCCTCTGAAAGGTGAGCAGGGCTCAGCGAGTCCCCTGACAGGCCTTCCAGACGCTCCTTCCAAGGACCGGGGACGGCACTGCTGATGCCACAGGCCGGGCCACCTCCGAGCTCATCAGACCGCACATATGCCACCTGACTGAGGGGTCCCAGCTTCTCCCTCGGTGGCACCCCCCTCTGGCTGGGCCTCTTTCTTGCAGTTTCTTTGGGAAAGCAAATGTCACGTGTCTTTTCTGTGGGTCCAATGCGAGCTCCTCTGGTCTATCCTCAGCCTCTGAAGCCGAGTCCGCCAGGCCAGGAGACAGAGGACGAGCAGCAGTTCCGGGCCCTGTTTGCACGAGTCGCTGGGGAGGTGAGGTGCCACTGTGTCTGCCAGGCCTGAGGCCCTGTGCTGAGGGCTGCTGCCACCCAGGGCCACAGGAGGGCATGTCAGCGACCCTCCCAGAGGTGTGGTGCAGCTGGCAGCAGATTGAGAGCAGCCCTGGTCACGGGGAGGCCTTGGTCACGGGGAGGTCCTACCGACAGCCCCCAGCCTGCCCAGTGATGGGCATGGGCACCTAAGGCCTTGTCCAGGAGGCTCCTTTGAACTCTGGCCAGAAATCACTGTCCTCCTCATGCTCTCTTCTCCAGCCGGCCGTGCTGCTGTTCGGAGAGCCTGCCATGAACACCAGGGCCGTGGGGCTGATGCCAGGGAAGGACAGTGTGTCCCTTTGTCCCCAGAGAGGCCCCATTCCCATCTCTCTGCCTCTGTTTGCTTGATGGGGGCCCCCAACCCCTCCTGGCTTTTCCTGCCTTGTTCAGGCCTTAGTTCTCCGAGAAGCTGCCCCATCCGTGCGCCCTGGAAGCCTTCCATTGGCTGCCATAACTAAAATTAGCCCAGTAAACAGATTCATGGCAAGATGCTGATGACTGCATTAGCTTCCCACCCCTGACCAGGCTCCTGAAAGTAAAAGAGGAAGACACCTCGACCTAGACATGCAGCCCTAATGGTGCGGTTCCAGGCACTGTAATAATCAGGCAGGTCAGGGAAGCTTGGGGATGGTCTGGGGTGGAGAAAAGTGTGGACCCATGGGGCTTTGTCCCAACTAGCAGTGGCCGACTGCAGCCTTGGGCAGGCAAGCAGGTGGCGGTGGAAGAGAAAAGTTGGCTCCCAGCCTCGGGGGCCACCTGGAGGGCTGGCCTGGGTCACGAGGGACATGGGGGGTGGAGGGAGTAGACGTTGCTGGAAATGGAGATCTGGGTTTGGAAGGTGAAAGTCATTCAGCCTTTGTTAATAGCTCCAGTCCAGTCCTGCTCTTCTTCCGACCAGCTGGGCGGCTTGCACATTTGGCCCCATCTCTCTTGCTTCCTCCGTTCAGTGGGGGCATGCTGTGTCAGTGATTCTTCACTGGGGCCAAACACCCCAAACCCCAACCCCCAGGCCTCAGAAGCCCCAGGGGTGGGACCTGGACAGACATATGTGAAAATACCTCCACAGGCTATCTGCCGGTTTGCTTGTTCAGGCATCCAGGAAAATGCAAATTTCCTCATCGAGAGGCCTGGGTTGGGGCCTGAGACTGCATTTTTAATAGGCATCTAAGTGCAGTGGATGGTGGGAGTTAGTGAGGTTTAGTGGAAATTCTTAGGCTAATGGTTCTGAAATTCACCCCTAGAGATTTTGAAAATAAGAGCCATACTCCCAGGTCTTCTGACTGAGATGGTGCCCAAGGTAAACCCCTTGTGGCATTTTTAAAGTTCTCCAGGTGGTGCTGCTGTGCAGGGGCTGGGGGACTTGGACCCTAAGGTCCCAAGAATCATCGGGGTGTTTTAGCTCGGGGGCTGGGAAGCATGCCTGGCCGCCCAGTTTTCTTGGCCAAGTCCCTGACATGCGAGTGGGGCTGTAGCAGGCTCCTGAGGGCCCATGTGTGACTTGAGTCAAATCAACCTCAGAACTGAAAAAAACTCACCAAGAAGGTGCTGGGGGCCATACAAAGCAATTGTCTCCATTTGCACAGGACATGGAGGTGGCCGCAGAGGAACTTGAATATGTTTTAAATGCAGTGCTTCGAAAGAGTAAGTGCTCACCCGCCCGGCCGCTGTCAGGGACCCCAGGGCTCCCAGGACGGGCACCTGACAGGGACGCTCCCCGCCTGGGTCCCCTCCAGCTCCCTGCCTCCCCCTCCCTGCTCCTCAGAGTCGCAGACCTGCTTCCCAGGACTGACATTAGGTAGACTTTAAAATAGCTTCCGTTACTTCTTTCCCGGTCACAAAAATGAGGCAGGTCTGTGGTAGGAAATAGTAAAAACTGCAGAAAAACCTAGTGACAAAGAGAAAAATGACCCACTACCCATGAGTAACCTCTGCTAACGTGTGTGTGTCTTCATGTATGCGTGTAGTATGTGTCATCTGTGTGTATATGTGTGTATGTACCCACACATAATCGGTATTAAATTAGAGATACAATTTTATGTTTAAATACAACTTTGAGATGTAATTCACATACGATACAATTCACTCGTTTAAAGTACAGAATTCAGTGGGTTCTCGTATGTTCACAGAGGTGTGCAACCATCACCACAACCAACTTTAGGACATTTTATCTCTACAGAAGGAAACTCTGTGCCCAGTCGCTCCCCGTTTCCCCCGGCCCTTGGCCACCACTCATCTATTTTCTGTCTGTATAGGTTTCCTTGTTCTCAACTTTTCATACAAAAGGGACCACATAAGATGTGGTCCCTTTGTGATTGGCTTCTTTGACTTCGCAGAATGTGTTCAAGGTTCACTAACGGGGCAGCCTGTCAGTGCTGCTTCACGTCTCTTTCTGGCTGGATGATAGTCCATTGTATGAACACAGCACGCTTTGCCCTTCCACTCCTCCGCTGGGGGGCGTCGGTGCGGGCCGTTATGAATAATGCTGCCGTGAGCATTGGAGCAGAGTTATCTGTGTGGACATGTTTTCATTTCTCTTGGGTATATAGCCAAGAGAACTGCTGGGCTACATGGTAACTGTACATCTAATGTTTTAAAGAGCTTCCCGACTACTTTCCCAAGTCACTTTTGCATTTCCACTCCCAGTGTCTGAGTGTTCAAATTCTCCGATGATTTTAAATCCTCCCTTTTAAACTCAGTTTTTATGAGCATTTCCCCAGATCATTAAATATGCTTCAAAACCATGATCCTTAAGGATTATGACATAACGTAACCTAGCTTAGTGTCCATACCCTTCCACTGGTCATTTATATCATTTCTAAGTTTTTGCCATTATAAATAATCTGATGATAAAAAATCTTAATTGGTAATTCTTTGGTTAGGATTCATAAATTAGGACAAATGGATGGAAGGATATTCTCATTTTTAAGGCTTTTTTTCCTACTTTGCAAATTTTCCTCCCAAAAGGCCATGTCAATTTCTACTCTCATCAGCCTCCTAAGAGAGTGACCACGTCACCACCCTCACCAGCCCAGATCTAACCACACTGTGGGGCTTTTAGCAGATGGGAGTAGGCTTACTTTGTCAGGGTCAACTGAATTCTGCATTCATGTGTGATTTCAGAAAAGGACATCAAATTCGAGAAGCTGAGCCTGATTTCCTGTAAAAACATCATTTCTCTAATGGACGTATCCTTCCAAATACATGGGCAGAAATAGCTGCTAAGTGTTTGTAGTGCACACCTTCCTAGAACGTGGCACTCTTACCCAGCAGAAGGTCTTTTTCTCGGGGAATAAACAAAGCCTGGGAGACACCTGCCTCTGGGATTGGAACAGAGGCAAGAGGCCCGGACTGTCCGGGGTGGCTTGGGGAATATTTCTGAAGGGACTTGGGGAACTCTGGGGTCCTGTCCAAGAGAATGAAGAAGTTGTGCATTTTTTTTTAACCTTTTGGTGCCACCGCCATCTCACCTCTGCCACGGCCCCTCTTCAGAGATTCACGGGCCAATAATGAAACCCCTCCCTCGGAGCCCAGAACTTGTTCCCCATGACCCCACGCCAGCCCACTGCCTCTCCCCTCCCAAGTCCCAGGCAGGAGGTCCCGTGAGGAGCCTTTGGCTGAAACGTACTCATATCTTCCTTAATGCGCTGGGCACAGACCAGTGGCAACGGGAAGCTAGAGTTTGATGAATTCAAAGTGTTCTGGGACAAACTGAAGACGTGGATAGTATGTACCTGGCCAGCGCATGCCTCTGGGGGCTCGGACAAGCCCAGGACAGAAGGGGCTTTAAAAGGCCCAAGTGCTGCCAGCTGGAGGATTTGTTTAGGAAGGGCAAAGCAGGGGGGTCATGGTGGAATCCGGGAACTCACTTCTGGTGCTTACGGAGGGCCTGCCCCAAGCACTGCCTCTGGGCCCTTGGGACGACTTGGGGGAATCTCTGGTCCCCTCCTCCCCTCCCCCACCCCCATGCTGGTGGTCCCCCAGTTATGTCTGTCGGTGAGCTGCTGGTCCCCACTTCCTTGGCTCTCCTCCCACAGGACCTTTTCCGGAAGTTCGATGTCGACAAATCTGGCACCATGTCTTCCTACGAGCTGCGGTCCGCACTGAAAGCCGCAGGTAAAGAAGAGCCTGGAATGTCAGGCTCGGGCCGACTGTGTGCCAGCTGCTGTCTGGGCGGCCCTCCCCTCGCTTCTCATGCCCAAGTTGGTGGTGGGTCTTTGACTTGAGTCTTCTTCAGGGCCCAGAACCTTTAGTGACAGAGCCAGGCCTCAGACTCAGGACTCTCACGCATGCCAGGCCCGTTTTGAACCATGGAGCAATATTGGCAGGAATCCTCAGAACACATCCACCAAGGATGAAACTAGCCCGACCCTGAGTCTTCCCAGCCTCTGGCCAAGCAGAGTTACGTGAGAGCCCGTGGTGGCAAGAGCCGCTGCGCTTCCAACCTGCAGCTTCTGCTTTCAGGTGGCGATGCTCACCGACCGGGCAGAGCAAGCCCATCCTGGGTTCTCGGTTGGGAGGAGCTCCCAGAGCTCTCGTCCCCTCTGCTACCTGTGGCTTTGTCACTGGCTTTGTCACTACCAGGCTCAATCCAAACCAGATGATTCAGTCATGTTTATACCTGTCTCCCTGCACGAAGGGTAGGTTCCAGGTGGCGTTCCGAGCTCCCCAGCAGTCATTGCCGTGGCAAGCCGAGTCTCTGGGGCTCAGCTGCACTCTACATGTAGCTGTGGATTGGACGGCCACTGTAGCTTCATAAACATGCCCAGGCCCTGCCAAGGGTTGTAATCTGGTTCCCTCCCAGGGAAAGCAAGTATGTGGAGACACTGTCAGCTTCATGGTCTCATAAAGGAACAAAGTACATAAAATCAGGACTATCTGGGGTCTGATGTGAGGGAGGAGGAAACCAGACTAGCTATAAATGAGTGCCACAGATGATATTTTCTTAGGGGCTGGAGACCTTGTTTCCAGGCCAGGAGGACAGAGCAGGGGACAAAGGGAGCCCTTTGGGGGAAGGGGTGTGACCAAGTCTTTTCCATCCTAACTTGGGGAAAAGGGGAGGAGAGCTGGTGCCAAGATCCTGGGCATCGCCAGCAGCCAGCCCCCTGCCCCCCCACACCATTCCGTGCAGGCTCCAGAAGCTGCTCTGCCTCTGGTTGGCCTCCTATCTGGAGCAGGGCTGAGGAGGCGGGAAGACCCTAGTGGACTTGGTAGCAATACTTCCAACATTCTCTGGAAAGTGAGCATGTAGCCTGAATGAAAGGGGAGCAAAGTCATCCTGAGGATGCTGGTTAGAACGCAAAGCATTAAATATTGGATCAGAAAGGAACTGTACCTCATCTCAACCTTCATTCAACCGATGGGGAAACCGAAGGCTGGAGAAGGGAAGAAAACCGCATGTGGCCCGAGCAGCTCCAGGCTCAAACCCAGATCCCACCCTGGCCTGGCGTTCTCGGTCTCTGTCACCCACTGTGGGCAGCAGCACGCCTGCTGAGAAGCACGGCTTCTAGAGCCCCCAACACCTTTAGATTGAAACACCCTTGAGACATATCCACTTACTGCAGGTGTCAAGGCTGGAGCCCTCCCGGGCCCGGCAGGAGCCGAAAGTGGGCTCGGACATGGAAGTAAAGGGGAGGCTAGTGAGGAAAGGAGTGGCACTCGGACAGTGTCCACTGTTAAGTTCCCCCAAGTGAGGCTCCCTGAAAAGTCCCTGACACGCGACGGGTGATGTGGGCGTCACAACCAAGGTCATGAGTGAGCTCATTAAACGCAGCAGCCACAGCTGTGAATTTACCTGCACCACCACGCCCAACACAGACACACTGTCACACCTCATTCAAACTGAGGACAGAGCCCCCTCTGGGTCTGGGAGCTCCTTTTCATTGCTTTGCCCCTCAGCTGGCTGGTGCTCTCCCGAGGGGCCCCTTGGGACTCAGCCATGCTGTCTCCTCTCGCTTCCCCCCAGGCTTTCAGCTGAGCAGGCACCTCCTGCAGCTGGTCGTCCTCAGGTTTGCAGACGAGGAGCTCCAACTGTGCTTTGATGACTTCCTCAACTGCCTGGTCCGGCTGGAGAACGCCAGCAGTGAGTGCTGGGTGGGGCTGCGGTGGGGTGCATGCCCTCAGCCCCGGGGGAGAATCCTCCTCCCCCAGCCACCTTCCGGGAGTGTGTAAGAAACAACCTGCCAAAGTTTTGGCAAAGGCAGGCCACGGAGAGCCGTCGTCAGATGTGTGTGATGAGTGTGGGTAGCTGAGGGGCGGGAATGTGTGCATCTTCTCAGCACTGCCTCAGTTATAATAGTCGTTCTCTACACAGACACCCAGTGTCTTGGTGGGAGGGTGACAGAGCCCCTGCCTCATATCTGAGATAGGATGGATTGCCAGTCAAATCCCCTCACAGCACTCAGAGTCAGAGGGGTCTCTCCCCACGCCCTCTGCACCCGCCTATGTGTGTCCTGTAAGCCCTGGACACTGACCTGGTTACCTTGAGCAAGATTTGTTACCCTGACAAAGCAGAGAGATTATGTGTAGGTGGTCCTTAGAGTTTGAAGTTTACTGTCATATTGTCCCAAAGCTGAAACTGAATGAAGTGTGTCCGGGGGGCCTGTCACTCAGCACCATGGGGTACTGTCTGTGCAGGAGACAGTGCCCCATGCCCCTGAGGGGGCCCGTGCTTGCTGTAACACCTTGGTGTCACCACCTGGAGTCTTCATAACTTTTGAATAAGGGGCCTGTATTCCATTTTGTATGGGGCCCTGCAAATTATGGAGCCAGTCCTGTGGGCATTTCCTCAGGTATGTTGGCTGGGGAACCTCTGGCACTTGCTAAGCCCAGGCAGGGTCTGTGCTTTGGGGTTCCGAGGTGCTAGCGTTCCCTAGGGACCCATGTCGTCATTTCCTGGCAGCAGGTCTTCATGGACTGGAAGCTCCGGGAGAGCCATCCTTAGTGGGCAGTGGGCCACACATGTCCACTGCCACTGCTGATCTGGGAGAAGCCAGCAGGCCTGAAGGGCCCTGGGTGTCCAGCCGGGAGGCTGGGCTTCCTCCAGGGGTTGCCAGCAGTTAGACACGCGTTTTACAAAGACCCTCCGGAAAGTTATGAGACCTACCGTGGTCAAAGCTGGCCTAGAAATTAGGAGATGTGACAGCTTCTCTCCCAACTGCCCTTTTCCTTTCTAAATCCCCTGAGGCGCAAGCTTTCCTGGGGCATTCAGCTTGTTCTCATAACCCAGGAACACTGGGGAGAAGGTGCTTTAGGCTTCACTTACCTGGGATCCTCATGTTAGATTCACCACCTGGAGAACTTTTAAAAATACCAGGGCTAGGGCTTTGCCCCAGGATTGTTTTAACTTTTTCTTCCAGAAAGTTGTAGTCATATTCTGAAGCATGAAGAATAATAATCCGTCCCCACGCGCCCTTCGCCAGTGCATCTCAAACTTTGCCACATCTTACAATCCCTGGGGGAGCTTCAAAATTTGATGACCAGGCTGCTCAATAGATGACTAAATTAGAACCAAGGGGAGAGGGGGCCACACAGCGTCAGTAGTGAGAAACATTCCCAGGTAGCTCCAGCCTCCACAATTACGACTTGTAATTTTTTTCATATGTTCCCCTGACAGACACATTTTCCCCCTGAATTATTTAGTAAGAGATCTCAGAAATTCAGTCCTTTCGTCTGTAAACACCTCTAACAGATAGACTTGTTTTTCGCATAATCATCATCCCTTTCCACAGCACACAGAATCCTCGGCAGGTCCTCCATTTCGTCTAAGCCCTGGCCCAGGCCAGGACCTGCAGGCCCTCTTCCCACATTGGCTGGGTCAGATCCCTCTGGGCTTCACTGCTGGTTCTGTCTCCTTTGTTCTATGGCAGCCCCTCCCCCCTTCTGTTGTATTGCTAACGCTGGCACAGGGGCGTTCAGGGGAAGCCAGGGTTGACTGGCTTGACCATTCGACTGAGATTGGAGAGAATGGTCACTTTCTCAGGTTATTCGGGGCGTAGACCCTGCGTCCCTCTCAGTCACCAGCAGTGCTCACCTCCTCATAAGGGACCAGTACGCTTTCAAGACTCACACAGAGGCTATGCACCTGTGCTTTTCCTCTGGGAAGCAGGGCCGTGGGTTGCAAGGGACCTATAGACCAAAAGAGCTAAGGTGGGGAGATGTTTTGGATCCAGGAGCTGGCTGGATATTGTCGATGACATGTGCCACCCTGTGCTCAGGACACTGGCTTCCACCATCACAGGAATTTAAGAGCTTCCACCCATTGCGGGGAACCCCAGTGAATGTGGCCGGTGCCCCAGAAGGTCCTTGCTGGCCACCAGGTGGAGCAGCACCCCCACAGGCCTCAAGGAAGGCCCCTGGGTCGTGGGGAACTAGCTGAGCCTGTGGAGGAGCTGTCTCTGCAGTGACGCCATTGTCTTGTGTCTCCTCTCAGGGGTGTTCCAGGCTCTCAGTACGAAGAACAAGGAGTTCATTCATCTCAACATAAACGAGGTATGACCAAGCCAGACCCTCCCCGCAGGGACCCAGCCAGGGCTAGGCGAATCCACGCCCATGAACGTCTACTGAACACATGACTACATGCGAGGCTAACATTTAGCCGTGGGCTGACAACAGTAAAATTGCTAATATTTTTTGTGTAGCATGCACTAGCAGTCAGTATATAATCCTTATAATCATCTTATGAGCTGGGGACTAACAGTATCCCCATCTTGCAGAGGTGAAAACTGAGGCACAGGCAGATTAACCACCTGGAACTGAGAGAGCAAGCAAACCTTGCCTTCTTCTCCTTCTCTTTCTGCCATATGGGCTCCTCAACCTACCTGCCTGCTGGGTTCTAATTTGTTCACTGCCTCTCGCTCACGCTGTCCTCTGGAACTCAAGATTCTTGGTGTGTGTGTGTGGGGGGGGGTACGCGCGCGTGCGTGCGCGCACGCGTATGTGCACATATCCATGCACACACCTCAAAAATCCTGAGAAATACACAACTTTTAACAGAGAGCTAGCTGATCACAGCAAAATTGATGGAGGGGAGAGTATGGTCCAAGTTCCAGAGGCTTGGAAGAGGCTACTCAGGTGTGGACAGCCCCCTCCCCTGCCCAGGTGAGGACAGCCCCCTCCCCTGCCCAGGTGAGGACAGCCCCCTCCCCTGCCCAGGTGTGGACAGCCCCCCTCCCCTGCCCAGGTGTGGACAGCCCCCTCCCCTGCCCAGGTGTGGACAGCCCCCCTCCCCTGCCCAGGTGTGGACAGCCCCCTCCCCTGCCCAGGTGTGGACAGCCCCCCTCCCCTGCCCAGGTGTGGACAGCCCCCTCCCCTGCCCAGGTGTGGACAGCCCCCTCCCCTGCCCAGGTGTGGACAGCCCCCTCCCCTGCCCAGGTGTGGACAGCCCCCCTCCCCTGCCCAGGTGTGGACAGCCCCCTCCCCTGCCCAGGTGTGGACAGCCCCCTCCCCTGCCCAGGTGTGGACAGCCCCCTCCCCTGCCCAGGTGTGGACAGCCCCCCTCCCCTGCCCAGGTGTGGACAGCCCCCTCCCCTGCCCAGGTGTGGACAGCCCCCTCCCCTGCCCAGGTGTGGACAGCCCCCCTCCCCTGCCCAGGTGTGGACAGCCCCCTCCCCTGCCCAGGTGTGGACAGCCCCCTCCCCTGCCCAGGTGTGGACAGCCCCCTCCCCTGCCCAGGTGAGGACAGCCCCCCTCCCGTGCCCAGGTGTGGACAGCCCCCTCTCCTGCCCAGGTGTGGACAGCCCCCTCCCGTGCCCAGGTGTGGACAGCCCCCTCTCCTGCCCAGGTGTGGACAGCCCCCTCCCCTGCCCAGCCTGTTCCCAGGACCAGCACATGGGCACCACCTAGGGGAGTTCATTAGAAATGCAGTGCCCTGTGGTGGTTATAGGCAATAATACTGTGATAAATTTCAAAGTTAAGAAACTAGATCTTAACTGCTCTTGCTACAAAAAGGAAATGATAATCATGTGACATGATGGATAATCATGTGACATGATGGATAATCATGTGACATGATATTAGCTAGTGCCACAGTGGTAATCCCATTGCGGGATATAAATGTATCAAATGAACCGGCTGCACCTCCACCTTCAGCAGTTACATATCAATCTCTCTCAATAAACAGGAACAAAGAAGTGCAGAGTACCAGGCCCACTCCAGACCTGCTGAGTCCTGTCTCACGTTAGCAGGATCCCCAGTGGTTCCTAAACACCTAAAGGTTGAGGACTCTGGTGAGACAGAGTCCTGCCCGAAGGCAGGTGGTCACTTGGGACGCTTTCCTTTCACAGTTCCTGTGATTTCTATTTCCCATGTTTCCCTTTCTGTCCATATGTCTTTCTGTCCAGCTCTGCTCTCCCGGGACCCAGCGGTACAGAGTCCGGTGGACAGCGTCTCCTTCCCCACCTCTGAGCTCTTTGACCTCCCACCCATTTCCACGCTCACAGCACACACGACGTCTCATTTCCAGTCATTAGTAGCTTAGGATTTGGGTACCACTTATTGACTATTCTGAAATAAAGAGGTTGATAACAGCATGTCTTAGACAGCAAATGGCCCTGCTCCCTCCACCCCCCGTGTTCTGGTTTGGTCAATCCACCTGCTCTGTGCCTCAGTTTCACCATTTGCAGATAGAGATCTAAGTCTTAATCTTATATCAAAAGTTTGGTTTATAGTAATATCATATAATTTGGCAATTTATTATGTTGAGTCATCACTAATGTTCCCATGTGCGTATCCCAGATCCCTGGGTGTATTATAATCACACTGAGAACAACACTGGGCATATTCCTTTTCTAGTATTCTCTTTCACCTTTAGCATGGATCACACATCCCATTAACATAACTTCTCTGATTGGTAACTGTCTAAAACACCCCAGGATTCCAAAGAAAGACGTGCCTATTCAAACTAGTTTCTTACAGAAACAAGAGGAACCCCTGGACCCACCTTTATTTCTCATTTACTTCAAGGTTGTGCCACTAATAATGAAAAAAAGTGTGACAGTGCCACCTGTCTGTCCACAGTGCAAGGGGAGAGTGGGTGGGCTTGGTAGTCAATAGACTCTGCACCAAAGGCCGAAAATACCAGAAACCGGAGACAGCATCCCATTGCTTCTGGTTCAAGGCGTTACTTCCCACCCAAGTGTGCACAGGTGTGGAGGCTGGAATGAGCGTTTTCTCCTGCCCCCCTTGCCTCAACAGATCCAAGTCACTCAGTGTAAGCGCTTGCCCCCGGCCCATGGCTAACACCCCTAAGACAACAGGACACATGAGTCCTCTCCCCTTTAACCTGCTGACATCCTAACTCCAGCTGCATGTTAGCATCTCCTCGGGGGATTTTAAGCGCCAATGGCTTGGCCATGCCCCAGACCAATTAAATCCAAATCTTGGGGGGAAAGGGAGCCAAACACTGATATTTTTAAAATTCCCCTCATAAGTCCAGTGTGCGGCCAAGTTCAAGAGCCACTATTTTAAACACCCCCCAGCCCCACGTAGGAAACACTCCAAGTCCGTGTGTCTTCCTCCATCCAACTGCCTGCCATAACTCTGGCCTTGGCTTAGGCTGTGCTCAGGAGGGCAGAGAGGAGAGGAAAAACCATCTCCCATCACCATGGTCTCCGAAGTCACCATGTGATGAGAGTGTTGAGGGAGGAGGGCACAGGACGGACGAGAGCCGGACGAGCTCTGTGCTGCTTCTCCATGTTTCTGTCTCCAGCAGCCTCTGCGTGATGGAGGGTCACCTCTTTCCTTAAGGCCAGGGGACCCCTCATCAAGAGGAGAAGGCGCTGTATGCCGCCCTGCCTGTGGTGCCTTGGGAAGGCTGTCTACTTCCGCAGGGAGAAAGCACATTTCCTCTCTCTCTCTGCCATCCGCACTTGACTTGTGCTTGCTCAGGAAGGGTTCAGGAAGTCCGGAAAACTTCAAGTGTCGAGAATTTTTTTAAAAATATTTTATGTTGAGGCAGAAGTCCATGTTTTCAGGCAAAATGATCAGATGGCATAAGTCCTGAGACATAAACCGGGACCATTCCTGAGGTCAGTAGGGAAGTAGAGGGGAAATCAGCCTCTCTCTCTCTCTCTGTCTCTCCCTTCCCAGTTCATCAGCCTGACAATGAACATTTGAGGTTTCCGGATGGGACACAGCCTGCCCAGCTGAGAGCTGACTTCTGACCGTGAACTTCAGAGCATCCCCTGGAGTGGAGCCGGCATGCCCAAGGCTCTCGCCCCTTCTGCTGCCCTCTCCTCCCTCCAGCCCCCACATCGCACTGATCTTGGAAGAATGAAATGGGCTCAGCTGTGCTCTCTGATTTTACGCTACTTTTTGTCAAGTCACTGCCCTGAGATGGCTGATACCACCACCTGTGTCTTACGTCTAGGTCCAGGCATCTCGAGCAAGTCCTTCTTCTTCCCCCACCTCCTCCTATTACTCCAAGTTATTATTCCAAGTTCTAGTGCACAGAACTGTGGCTTGTGTAGCTTCCATTGTTGTACTCCAGCGTCCTGTACAGAACAGTGGTTTTATAAATGTGGCTGTGACCCAAGATGATAAGGGAAGGGTGGGGGGTCATAATTAAAGCATTTTCTCCATCAGTGGGATGTCTCCTTACTGGAACAAACATCAGGGAATCCCAGATGCTCACTGGTAAGAGTGGGAAAGCATGAAACTGTCCACTCCCTCCTCTGAGAGCTGGCAACTCAGACAGTCTCTGTCCAGCGCAGACAGTCTTTGTGCCCAGTGTTGGGGACAGAAAAGCCAAGGCAAGGTTAGTTCTCCCCAGGGAGTCCAGATCCCGGTCAGACGTATGTCATTTCTCTCCACCACGATGGGAACGGAGGTCAGGGAGAGGCCGTGCACTCACCCCCGGACACTGAACAGGAAATCCCACCCAACTGGAACGATGGGAAATAACATAAGATGTCGGCTCCATGACTGCTCTGCCCCGTTTTTTTATTAATATACTGTGACAGATGAGTGGCGGGGAGGGGTGTGCAGAGAGCGAAGGAGGGCCCATGGTGGTCACGAAGGTCAAGTTAGAGGTGGAGCTGCGCCAGAACGCTGTCCCCTGACTCGTAGCTAAGGTGCCGCTGCAGCATGGTCTCCTCCCTCACTTCCCAGCCCTTCTCTGAGCTCACTCAGCAATGGGTGCATGATAGTAGCTCTGTGTGATGACCATGTTTTCTAGTTTGCCTATTTCTGTATTGATATCTGGGGGCCTTGCTGACCCTGGGGGAACTGCCCCGCTCAGGCTTGTCAATTCCTAGAGATAGGAAACACCTTGCTTGCAAGTGCAACTTTCACACCACCTCTGCCATCGTCCCCAACCTCTGGGCTTCTCTCTCCCCACCCAAGTCACCAGGGCAGATACCAGACAGCCAGGGCAGCCCTGTGGCCCAGAGCCCTGAAGTAATTCACACCAGCCTGCCCTCAGCCTGCCGGCCGGCCTCGCCTATCCTCACCATGGAAACCACACTAAAGGCTCTAGCCCACATTGTCCCCTGGCTCCCCACCCACCCTGCCCTGGTGCCTCCCCTGTGGCCTTGTGTGGTGTGGCATACCCCCTCCTCTAGGGGAATGGATAAACAAAATTCCTCCCAGTGGCCTTTTTGTAAACATTCTAAAATAAACTGCTGATATATGCTTACTCCATTTTCAATTTACATAAAACTCCTAGAAAAGGGAAATCTACAGAGAACCAAAAGCAGACCAGCGATTGCCTAGGATGGAAGTAGGAGTGGGGATTCCCTGCCAACAGCATGAGGGAACTTTTTGGGGGGATAGAAAGTTCTAAAAATAGATTGTGGTGATGATTACACAACTCTGTAAATTTACTAAAAGGTATGAAAAGCATTTGTACACTTACAGTGGGTGTGTTTTGAGTATTTAAATTATACCTTAATAAAGCCATTAATAAGTACATGATCTCATGATCTATGAGATAAGAGGCAGAAGTAGAAATATGAGAGAGAAAATAAGTAGATAACTAATAGTGAATTAATCAATGTCTACCTTAGCAACTGGTTTTTGTTAAATCAGTCAAATTGATAATCCACATTTATGGTTTTTTCTTAGTTTCAAAGTTAATTGCTATCTTCCCACCTTTCTTATGGGCCAAGAGTTCTTATTTAAGGGGGGAGCCATCAATTCAACAAAGCACAATTTGAGCTGAGATTCAGAACATCTAAGTAGCTCTATCAATTTTCAATTATTTTCTAATAAAAACATCAGCTTGATTGGGTGGAACACGTACATACTAGACAGGCCGTGCTCCGTCCCTGACCACAGGGGTGATACTCAAACATTTAACAACCACGTGGACATTCGGTCCGGCCACTGTGTTCAGTGGATCCAGCCTCATTTGCCCACCTGACCTGCGACTGGACATTGAAATTACTGAACTGAGAGTATGTTCTTGACCTCCAGGGTCTGTACCTAGGGAGGGCCAGCAGAGGCCAGAGACCTGACTTCTCATCCAGGCCCAGCCAAGAACTTCTCCTGGGAATTACAGTGAAGACAAGGTCACTTCCTGATTTTATCCTACTTGTTCAAAATATCAGTTATACTTTATAAATAGTTTGTTTGATATTCAGATAATCTTTCAAGTTCCTATAAAACACATTTTAAAACAACCCAGACTGAGGCGATTTGAACACAATGCCAGCTGCTTCCTGTTGGAGCAAAAGCTGGACAGAGCCAGGAAGTGGCGTCCTTCCCGATTTGAGATTCGATCATGCTGCAAAATGAACTGAAAACTAGTCTTACAATAGTCTAGGTAACTAATGACACATTTAAAAAATCTCCTCCCCTATACATTTTGAAGGGAGAGGAAAGCTTTGAGCTTAAGGAATGGTGTTCCTATGTGGGCTTCAGGTTCTGAGGAGTGGACGGACATTATTGTGCTGTGTGGACGTCCTTTTTGGTCAGCGGTTGACTGTTCGCCCAGCCAGCTTAGCAACAAAGGGCGGCCATTAGCTATCTGTGTATCTTAACTTTCCTAATTTTCCTAGATGCAAACTGTACAATAAATGATCAATTGAAATTTGTGTATGTGATGGCAGCTTTGACACGTAACATTGTAAGTCCTCAATGAAGGACAATATAAAGGGGAAAAGTTCTCTAAATGAAGACATCCATGAGCCCTGAGCTCTAACGGGGTGGGGCAGCCTGTGGGCCAGGAGTAGCCACTCCTCCAGCCCCATCACCTCAGGCAGCAGAGACGACCCACCTTCGCTATCTCTCCCCATAGGGCTATCTAGAGCCTGACATCAGTCACAGCCCTGTGGTCACATCTAAGAGCCTGCACCCAACCCAGGGAGTGGCCACCTTCCCCACAAGTCCTCAGACCAAATCCCCAGGCCTTACCAGGAGGGGCCACAGGCTGACAGGCACCTTTATCTGAACTGTGGAGACCCCTGACTCCCCTCCTCCATGCCCCCCACCCCTCCCATTCACCCCCAACCCCCCTTTGTCCCCACCCTCCTCTGTTCCCCTCACCCCCTCCCCTCAGCCCCCACCCTCCTCCCCACAGCCCCCACCCCTTCCCCACAGCCCCCACCCCCTCCTTTTCACCCCCCAACCCCTCTTTGTTCCCACCCTCCTCCGTTTCCCCCACCCCCTCCCCACAGCCCCCACCCCCTCCTTTTCACCCCCAACCCCCCTTTGTCCCCACCCTCCTCTGTTCCCCCACCCCCCTCCCCTCAGCGCCCACCCTCCTCCCCACAGCCCCCACCCCCTCCCCACAGCCCCCACCCCCTCCTTTTCACCCCCAACCCCCCTTTGTCCCCACCTTCCTCTGTTCCCCCACCCCCCTCCCCTCAGCGCCCACCCTCCTCCCCACACCCCCTCCCCCCACCCCCTCCCCACAGCCCCCACCCCTTCCCCACAGCCCCCACCCCCTCCCCACAGCCCCCACCCCCTCCTTTTCACCCCCAACCCCCCTTTGTCCCCACCTTCCTCTGTTCCCCCACCCCCCTCCCCACACCCCCTCCCCCTTCCCACAGCCCCACCCCCTCCTCCCCGCCTGTCCTATGCAGAGCCATGCAGTGCACTGAGGCCCAGGACTTCAGAAAGCACCAGAGCATGTGACTGGCTGGCAAGGTTTCCGAGGTCCTTGGTGCCAGCTTAGTTCAGTTCAGTGCACTGGATCGTTGGTAGTAACAAAGCACCATTCTACTGAGAGCCAAGCCACTGCCAAGTGCCAGTGTCGTGGTACCGCAGCTGTGAAGTGACAGTAGGCTGTGCTGCTACTGAAACCCACCTGGGGCACTTTCCCAGTGCCAGAGGGCCTTCTGAAAGGGGAGGGGCTGGGGGAGAAAGGGGAGAGAAAGAGAGGAAGGGAGCGGGAGGAGAGATGAGGGAGAGGGGACAGGACTGAGAGGGGGAAAGGCGATTCTCCTTGGTACCCGAATGTCACCTCTGGATGGGAGGACAGGGCCCAGTGACACTCCTGAGGAGGGAAGTTTGCTGTTCATCACAGCAGAACTCTGCTGTAGCCACTCCCTCTCCACATGGAGCAAATGACTGATCACTCACCAGAAATGGCATTGGACTTAGAGTCTGGAGACCTGTATTCTGGTTTGGAATTCACTTCCGGCCAGCTGTGTGACCTGACCCATATCACGTGACCTCTCTGGCCTGTGTTGTGCTGTGCAGTTAGGATTCCTTCTCTACCGCTGAGACCAGAAGGCAGTCAAGTGTGGCGCGGGTGTTTCCCCTGGGCTGGATGCAGGGACTAGGCAGGTGACCGACGTGCGCCGGCCAACCTGGGAAGTCATGATCTGATGCCCTGCCTGAGCTCTGGGTCCTGAGGATGAGGCCATCCAGCGGGTTCTCTGGATGCCGCCAGGACCTGGCCTCTAGGAAATGGTTCTCCGCCCCTTTCAGCGTCTCAACAGCTCAGCTGCGCCTCCTGCTCCACCCACCAGAACTCAGCTTACACACATGCTCCTTGCTTTCTCTCTTATCCCTCACTCTTGATCTGCTAGGTTCAAAAAAGGCCACCTAGACAGTCTCCCCACACACTTCTCACACGACAGGAACTGGCATCCTCCCCCCGCCCCCCGCCCGCCCCACTGCTGTGCTGACACCTCTGTGGGGAGGTGCCAGCTCCCGGGGACACTCATCCCGCGGGAGCGGGAGGTCTCTGCAGCCCTGGCCCCCCACCCCCTCCGGCCTCCTGCGCTCTTCCCCTGCCTTCCTGCCACCCTGCACAGCCTCATTCTCATGCTCTTCTCCCTCTGCTGGCCCTCATCTCACTCTATTCACTCCTGTATTTGCGTACTCGTGGCTTCAGTTGCCACCTCTATGTCACTGACTCCCTGCCTGTGCTCCCGGCCTCCTGGGCTCCGTGACAACATGGTGGAGAACTGTCTGCCTCCGCCTGTGCACGGCCCCATGCCTCCCACAAGCGCCTCCCTTTTTGCTATCTACGAATATTACCACTCACCCAGCCACACTGCGATGGGTGCTCTGTAACCCTCCCGCTAAAATGTCACCGTGCTGCCACATCACTGCTCCCAGGAAGATGCCCAGAGCTCCATGCAGCCCTGGTCAGCCCTGAGCGTGCTCTTGGCTGTGTGTCTGTTGCCCTTCAGAATGTAGCCCAGAGCGGTTGGCCTGTGGAATCGCAGCACTGCCTCCCCTGGGCTCTACTCCTGCCCCACTGCAGGTGTCCCCTGTAGACTGGGAGCAACTTGATGGCAGGACGAGGTCGTCACACCCACCTCTGTGTGTCCCAAGTGCCCACACAGCTTTTGGCCCAGGGCAGAGGCCCAGTTGATGTCTGTGGAGCACGAGCGTGGAGAATGAGGAAGCAGACCCAGACACGCATCCTTCTGAGCGCTTGGTCTCTGGAAGGGTCAGAATAGGCTTGGCTTATGTTGGATCCGTGGAGGCCACACACAGAACCCCTGTTTGCTGACTGGCCACACGGCTCTGCCACAGCTCACTGGGCACCAGGATGACGTACGCCTCCCACACTGGAAGGTCTGAGCATGCACCTCCTTCTCAGAAGTAAGAGCACTACGGTGAGGACCTCTGATAGAAAACAGCACGAAACAAAGAATTCTAAACAAAAGAGTCTCAGAGCAGTTCATGGAAAGGCCCACTGTACTCAGTAATCAGAACTTATTAAAGATCACCCTGTCTAAGCAGCATTCGGTTGGTTGAAGGTCGCTGGAAAAGTCAGAAACTGGGGTTGAGAGTCCCACAGGAATCCTATATCATGTTTACATTCATGTATTAGTGCATTTTGTAGGAATACGTAAAAATCAATTCATTTTTTGCAAAACTAATATTTTTTTTTGCTGGTAATTGGTCACAAAAACAAACTTTTCTGCAAAAACAGACCTTCCCTCAGCTGAAATCAGAGCTACATAGGACTGTGGATGGCGTCATGTCACCGAGTGTACACATAGCAGTAATCCACACAGCCCTTGCAGAGCTGTGTTTCATACATAAAATGTATGAAACACAAAATTCAGCATTTTAACCATTCCTAAGTGTGCAGGTCAGGACATTAAGTGCATTCTCACTGTTGGGCAGGGCCCCCCCCCACCACCTCCTCCAGGGCTCCTCTAGCACCCCACCAGAAATGGGGCACTCGTTAAACACTGGCTCCCTGCCCTTGCCCCGGCCGCGGGATGCTCTCTTACACTTCCTGTCTTTGTGAACTGCCTTGTTCTAGGCACCTCAGAGAAGTGGAACGACATAAGTTTTGTGCTTTTGTGTCTGGCTTATTTCACTTAGCACTGTGTTTGCAAGGTTCATCCAAGTGGTCCTGGGTCAGAATGTCTTTCCTTTTTGTGGTTCAAGATGCCATTGTGCCACATCTTCTTTATCCATTCTCCTGTTGACAGAGACTTGGATTGTTTCCATCTGTGGCCTTTGTAAATGCTCATAAATATCTGATTGGCTCCCTGCCTTCAGGTCTGTTGGGTATGTCCCCAGAGAGGAATCGCTGGGTTCTGTTTTCCACAGCGGCTGCACCATTTACATTCCCAACACACAACGGTTCCAATTTCTGCATGTCCTCACCAACACTTGTGATGTTCCTTTTTTATTTTTTTAAAGATAGCGATCCCAGCTGATGTGAAGATTTAGGGACAATTGCTGAGAGATTGAGTCAAGGGAATTTAATTAATCAACAATTTTTCTCGTATTTATAAAAGCTTACTTGCAACTTTTTTCCTGTTGCTTTTTAAATTGAAATCCATTTCCAAGACAATTGCCACCACTGTTTTCTGGAGTCTTCGATTTCCCACTATGGCAGCTCCATTGGGATTCTCCAAACAGCTCTTGCCTCCTTTGTTCTTGAAGGTGCCCACGCTGTCACTGAGAAATTTTGGAGGCTGAGAAGCCACCAGCCCTCAGGCTTTCTTTGCTTAAACACAGCTGGAACTGGCTAACATTTGCACTTCAGCAAGAATGTCACTAGATTTGCAAACCTTTAGAAATCAAGACCAAGTCTGAGTAGAGTTTTTTTCCCAAACCCTCCTGAGGTTCACTGTTTAGACTCCTTCTAAGAATTGTCAGTGTTTTTCCCTGAATGCAGGGACTGAAAGCATCCCAGGACATCTTAGAAATAAGTCTCGGACTTTGGACGAAGGTTCTGACGCTTTGGCAAACATCCTTTCCACAATGTCAATAACAGAGCCACAGAGAGGCATTATTAACCAAGAGTCTCTCCTTGACCAAACTCTAATCAGGCTCCTTGGGTCTTCCCAACCAGGCTTTGGCTTCAGGTTTCTGTGTTCTTCTCAGCATTGTCCAATTTTAGCAAGAATCTTGCTAAGTCAGTTTAGCCAGAATTCCCCACCTTTGAGACCTGATTGGGTATTTCAGCCCCTACCACCCGCCAGGTGATGTCTGATCACCTCACCTGCCTTAGGCAAGAATCCCGTTGGGTCAGTTGAACCAGAATCCTTCCTGCCCCCTGATGTTTCCTCTTAGAAGGTCCCATCCACTGATCCCCACCTGCTCCTTGGCTGTAAATCCCCACTTTTCTGGTTGTATTCAGTTGAGCCATTCCCTCTCCCCTACTGTAGTGTCTGTACACCTATCACCATGGGCCTGAATAAGGTCTGCCTGGGCGTCATCACCAAGTGTCACAAGTAACTTCTCTTTAACATGATTCCCCCCTGCCTTTCATCCCCTGCTCCTAAGTCACAGGGCATTTATTTTTCAGACTAAAAATTTTCTAAAACAAACTGAACCACAGACACACATTGTCCAGTGTATTTTTGTTGCCATGGTGATGAAAGAAATACGTGGAGATTTGTGGAGGCTCATATATGAATTGGAACAATAACTATAGCCACCGTGTATGAAATCACGGTGAAAGAAGTTAGAAAGAAGCTACAAGACATTATGTGTCTATTAAATCATGGAAAATGAAATGTGCGCTTGAAAAATAAGCCTTTCACCAAGATAAATGAGATCATTTTCTTGGAAAGAGCTCTAGGAGTGGAGGAGTTAAAAGTAACACATGAAGATGTTAAAAAGCCAAGGCCAAGGTTTCCTAGTACATTCTCCAGGGTGTGGGGTTGCTTTTCGTCATCAGGGAGGAAGAAAGCGAAGCATAGGGGACTTTATTCCTCCGTCTCTCTCTCCTCTCGCATTCTGACACTCCGGCCACTGCCCAGGGTCTTGCTGATGATGTAGCCCAGATGAAGGAAAACCAACCGATGCCCCATTGTCCCACTGCCTACATCCAGGAACCGGGATGCTGTCTTTGGGAACGGGGGGAAACGTCCAGAGAAGGACGGCTTATTAGTGTCTCCACAACTATGTGGAATAACATGGCAGGCCAGCCTGGAGCTTGGTGGAGATGGGAAAACGGTACATGTCATCACAGGACAGAGGGGGCAGAGGTGGCTGACGTGCGAGCAGCACGTCAGAGGGACGTGGTGCCGCTGACACAATGGGTACATTGGGATGAGGAGCTTGTTTCCCTCTGCGATTTGAGGTAATCATGGGATATAAATGTGGAAACACCCGACAGGAAATGGGAATGTGGGAGTGGATCCACAGTGAGATTACAGAGCTGGTGGCCTGAATTTCGGAGGTACCAATTCCCACAAGCCACTGAAAAGTCAAGCACTTATAAGGAGATGAGTGTAAAAAGAGAATGCCTAGAGAAATGAGAGAGAGAGAGAGAGAGAGAGAGAGAGAGAGAGAGAGAGAGAGAGAGAGAGAGAGAGAGAGAGAGAGGAGCCGGTTAGAGAGAAATGAGGTTCTTGGGGGTGAAGACGGGAGGGATTTGAATCCGGGTCTGTTCGAATCTAAAGTCTGTGCTTTCCCCACCATAACTTCCAGATCAAAATGTAACCTCTCCTCCTCCTGGGGTCTAAAGTCTTCTAGAAGTGGAGCAAACCTCCAGGTCTTCAGAAAGAGAGTTGGAGTCCAGGTCACAGCGTCACAGCAAGAAGGGGCGCAGGCCAATAGTTAAGGCTCCGAGGCTGGCAGCTACTCCACTCCCGGGTCAAGGTCGCACAGCTGGAGGTGTGAATTTGGGGTTCACCCTGGTGTCTCCAGAGGGAGAGGCCAGGCTCGGTCCACAGTCCTGTGCCACCAGAGGGAGACGTTTTGAAGAAGAGAAGACCATTTCGTACTCAAAGGTGAGAGAGGCTTTGAAATGCTGCTAAAGATTCTGCCTGTGCTGTGTGGGTGAGGGCGGGAAACGATGACGGCACAGACCCCATGATCACGCAACTGGACCGCAAGGGGCGTGAAATTGGTCAGCGGGCAGCTCAGAGTATGCAGCAGAGACAAAAGCAGGCATTTGATTAAAGGTGGGGGGACATTTGCTTAAAAATGGAGCCTAATGAGCTCTGTGAGACTGAGATTGACACAGGAGGACAAATAGTTCAGTCACCCCTGTGAGTACCTGCTGTGGGCCAGCACAGTACTAAGTGCTGGAGTCGCAACTGAGATGTGGTTCTCAGGAGCTGGAGGGCGGGGGCAGGCAGGGGAGGGCTGCGGGGGAGGGGGCAGGACCAGCGGAGGGGGGGCAGTGGGGGGAGGGCCGGTGCACTAACGAACAACTGTGGTACAGAGAGGTGAGTGCTCTCCTGGCCATGGGCAAAACAGGCTACCTGGGGAGGAGCGATGGCCTCACAGCCCCACTCTCTACCCCTCCTGACCCAGGCTCTCAGCCCTGTCGTTTTAGAGTGCCTCTCCTTTAACTCTGGGACCAGCCATGACACTTGCTTTGTGTTGGTCAGTGGGATGAAACCACAGGATTGAAAAGCCTGGCACTTTGGGCTTGCTTTCTGCCCCACCCACCATAAGACTAACCGGGCTAACCTGGGATATAGGAGAGACACGTGGCCACGTCACGCTGACGCCCCAAAGCTACCAACTGCAGACATGTGAGCTAGTTCGGTAGCAGAGCCGTCCTGCTGAGACCCCCAACTTCCTGGCCCACAGACTTAGGAGCGAAATAAACAGCTACTGTTCTAAGTCACAGGATTCTGGGAGCGTTTTCAGCAGTTTTTGTGGCAATAGGTGACTGATACTCTATTTGAACAGATAATAACGGAGCATTATTTCGGTTAGTTTGGGATAGCGGGAATGACAAAAAAAAAAGAATTAAAAAAAAGAGAAAGGATGCAAGGCCACACAAGTGGTGACAAAATGGTGACAAGTGGTGACATGGGTGACAAAAAGCACATCGAGTGGAGGTAGGGAGCTTCTTGGGCGGCAGAGCTCAGGCAGGAGGCTGGGGGTGTCTGTGAAGGGCCTGACATGCCGGCAAAAGGGCCTGTGGGGATGGGGAGAAGGAGTTCTCAGGGGTGGGCAGGAGAAGCTGAGACGAAGGGGAAGACATGCTTGGAACAGACGCCTCCCTCCCGAAGGTTCACAGAGAGGTGACTATTGGCCAGACCCTGTCTGTCCTCACAGGAGCAGGGGGCTGCTCCAGCTCTGCTCAGCAGCCCAGTGGCAGGAGCCAGGAAGCCGGGGGAGATTCAGGGCCCGGGGCTTTTGCAGGAGACCCGGCAGCCAAGAAATAGAAGGTGAAGGGAAGACACATGCTGGGAGGGGAGACCAGGAAATCCAGCAGAGAGCCGAGGACCTGGCACACTGAAAACCGGTGAACCAGACAGTCCCACACAGAGCTGAGTGGGTGAGCTCCACCCAGGAGGATGTGGCCACAAGGAAGGGACACCTGCACCGAGGGCAGTGATAAGCCCCGCCCACTGTCAGCCCTGTGTAGGTCACAGGGACCTGTGCTCTCACGGTGAGGCTCCCCACTGTGAGGCACCCCACTGTGAGCCCCCCCACTGTGAGGCTCCCCATTGTAAGGCTCCCCACCAGCAGTTGGCTGATGACTCCCCTGGGCCAGGTGAACCCGGGCAGCAGGACACTAGCGATTTGTTTCGGCAACACCTTTACAAGGGCTCTTGCAGGGAGGGAGATGAGAAAAAGCAGCCCAACTTAATAGTGTCCTTGTGGTGGGAGGACTCCCTCCCCCTGCTTTTCCTCTGAAGCCTGGCTTCTCCTCCTCGTGTCCCTGCCACCGGCCAGGCCGGCCTGACAGGATGGCCAGTGTCAAGACACAGGGGACGCTCATGGCAGGAAGCTCAGGAGCTTGGGCCTCACTGGTAAAGCCTCTTGCTCACCTTGTCCAAGGAGGAGTCTGACCCTGTTCTCCGGGAGAACTGGGTTCCGGCCAGCCGGTGAGGCCGCCCAGCATTCGGCAGGGTATTAACCGTGAAACTTTCTTTTTTGGGTGGAAAAAGAAAAGTCCCCACCTTTCCTGCCGAAAGGACATGCAAACTGGCAGGCCTGTTTGAAAAGGAAGCGAACAGTTGGCCGGGAAAAGCAAAGTGTGTCCCCAAAACAAATGAGCTGCCATAGCAGGAACGTGAACAGAAGCTGCAGGTTCTGGGGGCCTGGCCAAGGGCCGGGGGCCTAAGGGCTGGTTTGGCCTGGATTTCCAGAAACAGCCTGTGGTGAGGCCTGGACCTTCTCTCCGAAACAGCCTGTGGTGAGGCAGGAACATTCTCTCCGAAAAAGCCTGGGGAGCTCGCCCTTCACACCATTTGCCTCTAGAGATTCAGGAATTCCTTTTTCTGCCGCCATATCCTGGTGGCTGAGTGGGCATTGAGGTCTGGCCAGGGGTCCCCCCCACAGAGGGTTGGAGGTGCAGGGCAAGAGAGTCTGAGAAGTAAAAGTGTCACATCCTCAGAGACTGCTCGTACACCTCATCCACTTTGTGCTGCTAAATTCCTCAGGCCCCACTGCCTCCATTTATGAATGTCTGTCCTGTTCTAAAGACAGCAGGGAAAATAGGGTTTTGTAGAGAAAACCGACAAAACTATATTTGGACACCTAGAAGCCAGAGTGACTTGGGGGGCTGTGAAATATCACAGGTGGCATTTTCTTCTTTCAGCAATGGGCCTGGGGCTCAGGGCGCAGCCACCACCCCCTCACCCACACCAGCTCACATTCCGAAGCAGGAGATGGAGGGGAGCCGGGGCCAGCTGCCTGCCTGAGGAGACGCCCGGAGTCTGTGGATGAGGGACAGAGGGAAATGGTTCCAACAAGGGCATCTGTGTCCAATTACCCAGGAAGAACACAGCACTTTGGAGAGTGCCTTTTCTTCCACAGACAGGGAAGAAACTCAAGTCGATGTAACAGACCCTCCCAGCCCCGCTTCCCTTCAGAGTCACACCCCAGGGCTGGATTCTATCAACACCTCTGTGGTGTTAGAGACCCACAGAGGGGACTGAGAAGCCTGTCATTTAGACATCTGGAATGCATGTGATGAAAAGAACCCGGGATCACCTGTATAGTGCTGATTAGTTTTCTGGGTCAGGAACCCACTGAGAATCTGAGAAAACAAGTCATGGGCCCTTTTCTCTGGAAGACGCATGTGCACACAAAATGCCCGTTATTTTGAAGGTTCTCAGCTTCTCAGAAGTCTCCCGGGGCGCCCCGCGTCTCTCTCGGGCTGTAGGTTGAAGCTGGTCGCTTGTGGAGCACAGCTGGACCCAGCACTCAAGGCCCAGAGCCCTCTGAGGTCCAGTGGTCCTTCCTCGGAGGACTGGAAGTTTCCCTGTCCCTGTGCTGACCACACCTGTCTCAGGAAGTCCAGTTGGCCCCGCCACCCCTCCCACCTTTAGGATTTGCATTCATGGCTTGAGGTCCCAAGCCCCTGGTGGGCACTCGGGGTGGTCAGGGCTTCATGTCAGCACTTGTCCGGTTGCTGCTGGGCTTGGCGAGCAGCAGGCTTCCCCACCCAGGCCTGGGGGCCCACGGAAGTCACAGGGAGAGGGAAGGGATGGTTCTCAAGCCCAAATCCAGACGATGCCTTTTCTCTAACTCTCAACTTCAATGCTACCTCCTATGTCAAATCTCTCTTCCGCATTGAATAGACTGGAGGCTGGCCTGCTTAAGGTAGTTATCCTTTTCCGGCACTAATCCCAGCTGAAGCGGAGGGCCTCCTGAGGGCCCGCTGGGCCCGGGGAAGCCCCTTTGCGCTTCCCTGGTGAGGCCGCTCCTGCTACTCTCTCGTTCGGTCCTGCTGCAGAGGCCACCCAGCCAGCATGCCACCATTGTGGGGACTGAGTGGGGGGAAAGCTGCAGCGGTGAAAGCTGCAGTGACTCGTCAGCAGAGAGAGAGAGAGAGGGAGAACAGACATGCTGCCTGCAGACACTGCTCTGGAGGCTGGAGACTCAGCGAGACCGAGAGTCCCTGCCCCAGGAGCTCATGGTCCAGGGGACATGCAGGTCAAGGGTGCTGCCAACTGGGAGCAGGAGGTGAATTTGCTCTGTAATGTGACTGGATTATTAAGGCCACAGAGAGCAAAGACTGTTCAAATTGAATACAGAAAATTCGAAAACGAGGCTCCCTTTGGAACCGTGTTTCAGGGGAGATGGCAGGTAGCTGAGTGAAGAGCGGCAGCTGTGAAGAAAGGAAGGACACGACAGGACACTTAGTGCCAGGAGCGCATCACACCTGACCTCTAGTTCCCGTTTGCATTTGCTGATAAGATCAGTGTTGACTCAGTGAAGCCACATTGAGCAATTGCGGAAGCTACAGAAAGCAGACATCAGAAGTGTAGGAGAGCTGATGTCAGGTGCTTTAACCATGAGTTCACTAGTAGTAATGAACCCCGCGTGCTCTGTGTTTCCGTGTGCCAGGCCCTGGGCTTTACGCCTTCACTCGTGTCGTCCTTGGAGAACTGTCATCCTACCCGTGTCACAGCTGAGGAAGCTGGAGAGTACGAAAGGCGGTAACGTGTCTTATGTGAGTACTAACAAGAAGGCGGCTGAGAAACTGGCACAGCACACGGGGGCGGTTCATCATTGTGCGCCTGACGGGAGAACCCAGGACGGAACAGGCCTTTGCGGAGTGGTCTGGTTGTAGGAAGCAGGTAATTTGCGGAATGGCACTGCAGAGTGGCTGGGACCAGAGCCCCATGGGCCTGGGGGTGCCTGCAGTGAGGACCAGCAGGCCTCCCAAGCCCCACGGGTGCCCGGCGCGCTGCGTCTGCTTCAGCTGGTTTGGGGCACAGGCTGATGCAAGGTGAGCAATTCCCGGAGTCGCGGTCCTCCGTGTCCTCAGAGGGCCTCGGAGCTGCGTGGTCTGTCTCAGTGCACGACTGCTGCAGACCCCGAGTGGGAGGAGAGCCAAGGGCTGGAAGACAGAAACCAGAGTCTGCAGGTCCAGTCGCTGGCACCATCGCCAGCGCGGACCCGCCAGCAGCCCAAGGCTTCTTACCACCATCCCATCCAGCAGCCTGGCCCGGGGCCTGCTGTACACGGAGGCACCTGAGGGCAGAGCTGGGCGCGGGGCTGGAGGGGGCACCTGGCCCTGGGCTCTCCCGCATGGCCCAGGGCACCTGACACCCCTGTGGAGTCAGCCCTGGGGAGTCGGAACGCTGCAGAGTAGGGAGCCTGCCCGGAAGGTCAGCACTCATCAAGAGGAGCCTGAATTCGGGACAAAGTCACAAAATAGCATCATGCCCTGTTGAGGCGATAGGCGTCACCTTGAGGTGGTGGCCAGGAGAAGGGACAAGCACAAGGTTAGCTGCTCACAAGTCTTTTTAGGCACCAGGAGGGGGAGCCAGTTCCTCTGCCCCTTCCCTCCAGCGCCTCCCTGAGTCCTGGGGGGGCCGCCATGTGCAGAGAGCTTACCGCACACCAGAACAGGTACTATGTCAGCCGTGTGGGGGGTCCTGTCACCTACCAGCTCACACAGTGGGAAGGACTCTGGGCTGTGACTCCCGAGTCCGTTCCGTCTCTGTTCACCTGGAGCTCCCCATGCCGACTAGAGGTGCTATCGGGTAGGGCCCCCAGGAACTAAAGTCAGAGACACCATGGTGTCAGCCTTGTGCTCCAGAAGGAAGGAAAGCTAAAGTGAGTGGGGCGAGCACATCCTGTACCCTAGGTCGCTGGAGCTCAATTCTAAGATTCAGGATGCGACTGTCCCAGGCTGGTGGCCTCTCCTGTGATCCATGGATGTCCCCCACCCAACACTGACACCCAAGAATGCTTTAGAAGCTGTGTTTTAGAGAATGTGGCTGCTCCCTGGGTTGCTCCACCCTGCTATCCAGCACCAATAAAAGCCACAGAAGCTCCGGGAAGGCCACCTGGACGGGTCCCCCAGGCCCCACCATGGGCTGTCCTGTCACCAAGCCTGAAGCGCTGTCACCCAGGAAAAGAACCACTGACTCTTGTCTGCAAGAGAGAATTGTCCAGCCTATTTGTGCTTAAGAGACAACTCATTCAGAGAATACGAATGTCACGGCCACCCTCCCCACAGGCTGCCTCTCCCCCACCCCCCCACACACAGCCCTGCTTCTTTCCTCGCTCTCCCTACTCCTTCAGCCCCTGGATTCTGCTCTGAGCTCTGCCCTCGTTTGGTTGATGCCTTTGAACTGGACACTCAAACTCCAAGTTGTCCTATTTCTTCAACTGGAAAACAAAGAGAACGATCACCACCTTCCTCGGGATGTGAAGAGCTCACTGGAAAGAATGACCTGGTATAAAGTCAAAACCCTTTGCTTACTTGCAAGGAACGCTGCTGCATAAACGAGCTGCTTGACACAGGGCCCATTTGGTACAATTGTTTGAGGTCAGTGTTGTTAATTTTCCTGACAAAATCCCAAAAGGTCAGGATGGGCCAAAAGGCAAACCTGCCCTTTGCAGGGGCCTTTCCTGTCAAATTAATCTGACAACTCGCTGGACCAGTGGGTACGGAGGAAGCCTGTGGCCTTGAGTGGGCTCCCTGCTGGAGACAGGCAAGAACACTTAACCCTGTAGGGCTCAGGCCCGCGTGGGTCTTCTTACCTCGTGATCAGGGAATGACACCCATTCTACACCCTAGGGTCTCGTCCATTGTCTAGTCTGAGCTTCCCAAGACCCACGTGGGGGTTGCAAGGGATCCCCATTACAGAGAAGTAAGCAGACTTGGTCAAAGTCACAGGGATCATAAGCGGGTGAGATCTCGGCCTTCCATCTCCGTGGCTGCTGGGCGCCCCGTACATAACAGCTGTGAGCTGTTGTGCAGAGAGACCAGAATAACGTCCAGGAGGCCCTCTGGATGGCGGGATGCTCACGCTACACTACGCTGCCCATCGGGAATTTAATGTGAGCCTCAGATGTAATTGTTCCTTTAAATCTCATACCTGGAAGTATGCTCCAATTCGCCCAAACCCCAACCCCACCTCTGGCAACCACCAATCTGCTCTCTGTAACTACGAGTTTATTTTTAAGTTTCCACATATAAGTGAGATCAAATAGCATTTGTCTTTCTTTGTCTGACTTATTTCACTCAACACAGTGCCCTCAGGGTCCATCCAGGTTGACGCAAATGACAACATTTTCTTCTTTTTTAGTACTGAATAATATTCCATTATCTATCTATCTACACACACACACACACACACACACACACACATTATCTCACATTTTTACTCATAGATGGACACTTAGGTGCCTTCCATGTCTTGGCTAGTGTAAATAATGCTGCAGTGAACATGGGGTGCAGGTATCTTTTCAAAATAATAGTTTGGTTTTCTTTGGATGAATACCCAGAGTGGAATTGCTGGGCATAAGGTGGCTCTATTTTTAATTTTTTGAGGAACCTCCACACTGTGGTCCACAGCGGCGGCGCCAGTTCCCATTCCCACCAGCAGAGCACAAGGCTCCCTCTTCTCCACACCCTCGTCAGCACTTGTCTCTTGTCTTCTTGATGATAATCACTCTGACAGGTGGGGGTGACATCTCACTGTAGTTTTCATCTGCATTTCCCTGATGATGAGTGACGTTGAGCACCTTTTCATGTACATATTGGCCATCTGTATATCTTCTTTGGAAATTTTTTAATTTTCTGATAACCACATTTAAAAAATTGAAAAGAAACAAGTAAAAGTGATTTTAATATTATATCTTATTTAAGCCTATATACCCCAAATATTACTGCAACATGTAATCAATATAACAAGATTGTCAATGAAATATTTACCTTCTTTTTTCCATACTAATCCTTGGAAATTGGTGTGTATCTTGTACTCCCAGCACATCTCAACTAGCACTCGGCCAATTTCAGGCCTCAGTGGCTGCTCTGTGGGACAGCTCAGCTGTACCCAACAGCAGGACAGGCCCTCCCTAGAAAGCTGTTTGTAACCCCAGCAGCTATGAGATTAACCAAGGCCCGCTTAGAGCTGCAGAACTCCTTAGGCTCAGGAAACATGAGAGCCAAAGCAACCAGAGCACTAATCCTGCCAGTGGTCTCAAGCATTGACTTTTTCACAAGAACCTTTTTCACAACAAAGACCTGAGGCAAAGCCTCCATGCAGGAGAGAGATCAAATTAGAGGTCTCCAGCTAAAGGGGTCAGACCAGCCACCAAGTCTCCACAGGTGTCCCCAGAAGCAACACCCTGGAGATTTAAGAATTCAAATACCACAAATTGAAAACTGCTGATGGAGTCCAGCCTCACCCCCGTACCTCAGATATAGCCATGACTCAGTGGCGGTCCTGCATGTGCCTGGAAGTCAGAGGGACGGGGGCTTGAATCCCAGTTTGGTCACTTACTAGCTGTGTGACCTTGGAGAAGTTACTTAACCACTCTGAGCTCAGTTTCACCATCTGTAAAATGGGATTAACAACAATACCAACCTCACAGGCAGTATTGTAAGGATTGAGAAACATAAAATAGAACATCCAGGATGCCAGCTGGCACACACTAGATGTTTAATAAGTGATAACTTTTATTATAATGATTCCAATGTACCAGAGAGCTCTCACCATCTCAACCACAAATGAGACGTACTCATCGCCTTACAAGGCTCCACACAAGGAACAAAGAACCGACAGGTGCAGAGTAGTGAAAAGTACAGCCTGCTTCGTCTGGCGGCTGCCCCACCTGTTCCGCCTAGCCTGCATCCCCTACCCTCTCTAAGTCCAAGTCCTCGGAGATGGTAATTTAGTGACTCATGACAGTAAAACAGAGTCAGCAGTAAACTTTTTCAGTTGTAGCTCACTTTGCCTCCCCAGCTGGACCCCTGGGAGCAGCGCTGGTGCCTTCATGAGTCTTTTCATTCTCCCACTGTCCCAGCACTAGGGCTAGTGCACGGCGCTGGTGACTAACCGCATGCATGGAGGATGGGTGTTGGGCCTCACGGGAGAGTCCATCTGTAGTGCGTGCCCTCTGAGCTCTGCCAGCGTCCAGCAGCCCCATGGGGGGGCTCTGTCATCCCCCAGTTGCAGGCTCCTTTTTCTACTTATAGCCCAGGTGGCTGCCATCTGTCACCTTACTAATCCAGAGAGAATAAAGGCTAATGACAGTGCTTTGTAGGTGGCCAAGGGCCTCCAAAGGTAAGGCAGGTTGTGTATCTGTCGTGCGGGGTGTCCGGCGGGGTCTCTGCTCCTATTCCCCCCCATAAGAATGCAGGACACGGTAAGGCCAAAAAGGAACACCCACGGAGCCATAGGTAGGGGAGTCAAACCAATATATTCTCGCTGGCGGCTGGGCTGGAGACACAGGAAGCAGGATCTACATAATCTGCCTAACAGCAGTCAGCGCTTGCCAGCCACCATCTTCTTGCTAGCCCCCATTTCTCCCTCTGCTAGCGTAGCCACGGCAGTTATATTAGTGGCCAATGGCTTACGGGTTACAGCTGACGGCCAACTAGCCACAGCTCATGGCCATCTGATCACAGTTGATGGCCATTTACTACCCGAGCCAGCACCTTTCTATGTGAGGCCGAGAGCCTGGAAACTGTTTTTTGGGGCTTTGTCCCACAGCATCTGTCCACTTTTACACTAAATGAAGAAACCAGGTCAAGCAGTCAGTGGGTGCTTCTACCCCACAAGGCTTCACCTGCTTGGGCGAGGTCCTTTTACTTCTTGCTTTTTCTTTCTCTTCTGCCCTCTTCATAACAGGAATCCATTGTAGGACTTAGGTGGGGGTGGCGGCAGGAAAGCCTTACCAGTCATCTTGCCATCCATCAAACCATCCCCAACTCAGTGTTTACATCAGCAACCGTGTATTTGCTCACGATTCTGTGGTCGGCGTTTGGGCTGCGCTGGGCTGGCTCCTTTGTTCCTTGTGTTCTCAGCTGAGCTTCCTCACTTGTTTCACGAGGTGGGTGCTATGGACTGTGTGTTTGTATGCACCCAAATTCGTATGTTGAGATCCTAACTCCCAATTGGATGGTACCAGGAGGCGGGGCCTTTGGCAGGTAATTAGGTCATGACAATGGAGCCGTCTTTCAGGGATCAGTGTCCTTAGAAGAGGAGGAAGAGAGCTAGTGGGATGTCCCGTCTCCAGGACTGTGAGAAACACAACTTTCCTGTCTATGGCACCAGTCTGTGCTAACTTGTGACAGCCCACGCTGACCTAGACAGTTAGCACTCAGGAGACTGGCTGGTCCCAGACGTCCTCAGTCGTGTGTCAGGCAGGAGGCTGGGTCAGTGCGTCGGTGTGGCCTCGGTTCCCTTTCACATGACCACCCATCCTCCAGCAGGTCAGACCACGCTCTCTGCACAGAGGGAAGCATTTCCAGAGAGCAAGGGCAGAGGCTCCCGGCGAGGCTGAGGCTCAGAAGTCACACAGCGTAACTTCCACCACGTTCTTTTGGTCAGAGCAAGTCCCAGAGTCAGTCCAGATCCAAGAGAAGGGAGACAGACTCCGCCTACTGCTGGGAGGAGTGACATGTGTGACCAGGGATGGAAGGAATTGCTGAGTTTGTGTGAGAGGTAACCAATAGGTAGGATTAAATCAGACATGGACACCCAGGCTTGGCTCAGGGAGCGCCTGTGGCCAACAAAATGAACAAAAATTCTCCACTTCTTGTCTGGCTTAGCCTCTAGAAAACCGAGTGCTTTAATCCAGACGTTGTCTCTTCCCAATCAGAACTGCCACCCTATGTGCTTAGGCCAGGATGACAGATACCATGGGCCTGGGTGGCACCCACTGTCAAGCTGCCTCCCAAATGTCCCTTTCACCCACCTTTTCTCCATGTCCACTGCACCCCATCCAAGCCAAGTCACCGTCACTTCTTGCCTGAGCTATCGATCGCAATGGTGTTCTAACTACTCGCCTGGTTTAAATGTCCTTTCCTCAAGGACATGTTGGTGATCTGACCAGGTGATTAAAAACATGTCCAGCGGTGGGTAGATGAAACCCCTCCCCCCCAGCATGTCCCATCATAACCCCTGCAATCTGTGACTATGCTACATGACAAAGGGGGATTAAAGCTGCCAATCGCTGACCTTAAAATGGGGGCATTATCCTGGATTATCCAAATGGGCTCCAGTATCCCATTGATCATTAAAAGTGGAAGAAAAAGGCAGAAGAGGAGTCAAAATCCCATCTAATTCCATCATCTCTATCATTTCTGGGGCAGCCTACTGACTGATTTTTCTCCTGTTTATGAATCACATTCCCCTGCTTATTTGTATATCTAATAAATTCTGATTGGTTGCTAACATTGTGAATTTTATGTTTAGTGCTAGATTCTATCATATTCCTATAGTACTGTGGGGCATATGCTGGCAGGCAGCTAAGGTATTTGTGAATTGGCTTGATCTTTTAATATCTTCTTTTAAGTCTTTTAGGGTGGGTCTAGAGTACCCTATCGTAAGGCTTCTGGAGCCCCACTTCTAGTGCTTGGCCTCTCCGGGACCTCTGAGAGCCCCACTATTTAGCATGGTGTGCACTCTGGCTAGGGGCCTTGTTTGAACTCTGGGAATTGTCTGTCTTACAGCTCCCTGATGCCTGCTATTTCTTTGGAGGTTGTTCCTGCCCAACCCATTAGGGTTTCGCCCTACACATGTACAGATTGGTCTTTGGCCCAAAACTTGAGGGAATTCCTATGCAGATTCCTGGAACTCTGCCCTTTCAATTCTAGCCCCCTTCATTTCCCCACCTCCAATTTCATTCTCTCTTGTCAGCAAGATTGTCAGGCTCTGTTTGGATGTCCCCTCGCTGTGCTGCAGTCTAGAAATCGCCTCCAACATACTCAAGGTGAATTCTAGGCATATTTCTGGAGCTCCTTGTCTGCATAGTTCCCTCCTAAAATTTCCAGCTACCTTTTCCTCCCCAAACTCAGCTCGGCAAGACTTCCTGAAACACAGTCTAGAAAATGCCTCATGTCAGAAAGCCAGGACAATCAGAAGACTCGCCTCACTTGTTTACCTTCTCTTGGGACCCTGCACTGCCTGTTGTCCAAAGCCCATAAAGTGTTGTTTCATATATTTTCTCCAACTTTCTAGTTGTTTATAACAAGAAGGTAAATCTAGTCCCAATTATTCTGTCATGGCCAAAGCAGAAAGCTTGTTTACTTTTAACAATGTAACAATTTTCAACCATAAAATTGTGTGGTCATATTTAGCCTGCCTGCTCCACTGGAATGGAAGCCCACGTGAGGGCAGCATGATGTCTGCATTCCACACTATGGAATCCCCAGTACCTAGCACCAGCGTGCAACGTAGTAACAACTATGAAGAAAAATGCATGTTATTGCAATCCTGGGGCTAGATGCTGGTGAATCAGTGAAGGGAGACAAAATGAGGGGGTGGAGGAAGGGGAGTGGAGCACAGGGCACCAAGAGAATGCCAGGGCCCGTGTGGTGGCCAGAGTTGCATTTGGATCTCATTTCCAGCCTGGACTGTCCCTGTGACACATCTTTCCACTTGAACCTGGGCATTTTCACAATAAAAGACTGGCAGTAAATGCCTCAAAATGCTGGTGTTGTGTTAAAGCAGTAGACTGTTTTCCAACCTTTCTGTAATGTAGTTCGAAAATTTTGAATACTTTTTTAAAGATCCTCACATGTATTATTGTCTATGAATTTATTTCATGACAAACTTCAAGTTGCTGTGTGGTAAGAGGCATTGGCCCACTGATGAAACCATGTTCCCTGCAGGGTGCCCTGCCCGACCTCAAAGAGCTGTGATTTCTGTCCCCCAAGGAACGGGGCCTCAAGTGTCACTAATTCCCACCCTCACGCTCCTCCCATTGGCTCAGTTGCCCCACCTGCTGTTACAGAAGTTTCTGGATTGCTCCAGTATGCTTTATAGATGTTGGCTGATATGCCACTATGGAGTCACAGAACTTGCAACCTTAACAGAGACAAGCCACAAAAGGTCTAACCAGTGTTGGCTCAGGGCTACCTCCAACCTAAAACACCAAGTGAGTCTGCTGTCTGATGTGAGAGATCACTAAGGGACCTAGATTACGAGAGACACCCGATCTCTTTGCAAGTAGGGATCTACCGGCCCATCCCCGTTGGTCCATTTCATGTCTCTTCTATGTCTTTCCTATCACTCTTACTGCCACCTCTGAAAATCCCATGGGCAATCATTCTAGTGTTAAATGTCTTGTTTCATGGTCATGTTTTTAATTTATGCAAACACTGTTGTTCTGCATTCTATTGTTTCTTGCTTTCATCTACTAAGCAATTTATCTGTTTGGATCCATCCATGTTGCCATGCCTACATCTAACTTGTCATTTTGAAGGCCACATAATAATCCATGGCGTAGGCATCACGTTATCTAGCCACCTTCCCTCTGATGGACATCAGCTTGCCTCCAGCTCCCACTAACAACACTGCAACAGACGGTGCTACACACACTCCTGTAGGTGCCTGAGCAAGAATTTCTTTAAGACATCTATCCTGGAGGGGAACTGAGGGGTTGCAGAGCATATGGCAAAATATTACCAGCTTACTCTCGACACATCTGTTCAGTTCCTCTATCCCAGCGTTTCTCAACCTCGGCACTAGACATTTTGGACATTATTCCGTTGTGGGGCCGTCCTGGGCACTGTAGATGTTTAGTGGAACCCCTGGCCCCACCCACTGGATGCCAGCAGCTCACTGTCGCTCAGTGGTGATGGCAAGAATGCCTTCCACACCACCAATCAGCGCCAATTGAGAATCCCATTGGTATTATCTCTGATTTTTTTTGTCGATAAGCAATTATTTTAAGCACCGTTTCATGTTTTACTTTCTTTAAGGATTTTCTTTTTGTTAATTTTGTTGAGGTTGCTGGCCTCTTGTTTTGCAGGAGTGCCCTATATATTCTTGATACTCATCCTTCACTGCAGTTGACATGGCAAACGTCTCCCACCCTTTCAGCCAATTAGCTCTACCCATGGCATACTTCGTTGACAGAAATCCTAAATTTTCATGTATTAGATTCAATATTTTGCTTTATGGCTTGTACTTTGGACCTTTTTATTAAAGAATTCTTTCCTCGCCCTAGGTCACAAGATATGTCCCGCTATTAGCTTTACACTTTTATGTTTTATAATTTGGTCTTCACTCCATGTGGAGCCCACCTTCTGTGTAGTGCTGGGTAGGAGTCCACATTTCTCTCTCCATATAGTGAACCCTCCTTCCCCTGCTACTCTGTGGTGCCACTTTCATTGTAAACTAAGTTCCCATAACGTGCGGGTTTCATCCTGTTCTAACAATCTAATCACCCACCCCCGCACCAATACCCACAACCTGTACCTCTACGGCCTTGTTACACATTTTCATCACTGAGAGAGCAAGGCCCCCTATTCTGCAGTGAACTCTCATTCTCCATCTACAATTGAGTGTAAACTTGTCAAATGTCTCAAAACATCCAACTGCAATTTTTGTTGAGGTTGCACTAACTTTATAAAATGATTTGGGGAAACAAACCTTTTTACAATACTAAGTTATCCCACCCAGAATTATTCAGATCTTCTTCCACATCTTGTTTCATTTTTATAGTTTTCTCTAAAGAAGTCTTCGTATTCTCAAAGTTGATTCCTGGACACTTTATATTTTTGATTGCTGTTAGAAGTTGGTATCTCTTAAGTTTCTAGTTGGAATCGCTGCTCTTGATTTTTGTTAAGTTGATCTCATATCCAGAACTGTTCACTAGCTTTCTGCCTGATTTCCCCCGGGGGGGTCCCCTCTTGGTATCAGGCCACCTGAAAGGCTAAGTTCATCAGAAGACTGCCTGCAAGCAGGGGCTCAGATGGAAGAAACTGCTAGGAAAGCCCCACGAATACCCACGAACCACAGAGCACATTCTTGCCCCATTCAACACCTTCCCTTCCAGCTGCAAAGTGCTGATCACACGCAGGCATATTCTGTCTGTGTCGATGGCTCCCTCTTTGCACAGAAAGACTTTTTTTAAAAGATATATTAGCACCACATACTACCATGTAAGCTGCCACACCTACAGGCTCGAGCTATTCCACCTCACATGTGTGGATGCAGAATCCACATGCTGGCCCACAGGCTTCGAGCAGTTACCGCATAGCAGCGAGTCAGCGCGTCCACTCACTCGCTCACCCAGGAATCTCAGGTTAAGGCGGCAAAGGCCCCCTGGAGGAGAAGCCTGTCAGCCTGAATCACCATTTTCCCTGAGTGGTACATTTTAAAAACTTTGATATGGCAAATTGACATCTAGAACTCCCCTCAATCTATAGATGGTAACTTACCACCAGCTCACCAATGAAACAGGTAGGATTGGCCGGCCATGCTGAATTCTGTATTTCTTCCAAGGAAAATCAGCTCGACCAGATCCAAGGTGGAAGCTCTCAGGGAAATAGCATCTGCCCTTCCCAGTCACGCGATGCGCTAAGTTTGTCCTTTGAAAGACGCACGTGACTTCCATGTCACCCCAGGGCTGCAGAGCGGCCCCCAGGACACAGCCCACCCCTTCTGCTGGAGGCCTGTGCACCTCAGCCCCACTTCCCACCAACTTTCACGGGGCCTAAGGCCGGATGGTGCAAAGTGGGCCCTTCTGAAGCCGTTGCACACTGGTTTAACTAGTACGCAAGAATCCTTTGTTCTCTGTGTTCAACAGTAGTCATCCCAACAGGCTTTCTGGCTCCAGCTGAAGCCCAAACAAACACATCTAGAATATTTTAAATGGCTTTATTAAAGGCTATTAATATAAAATACAACCAAGTTACAAGTAGTCAGTAAGAATTTTCATTTTTGAAAATGTGTATCAAATAAAGGGAAGCTGCTCTGATATCCACGTGGGGGGGGCTGTAACCCCCACTGTTCCCAAAGTGGGCAGCGCTCCAGACCTACAGGGTGGGGGACGAACCCCCAGGTGAAAGAACTGAGAGTGGGTTCTGACTTCTTGGGAGAGATTTTGAAAAATATAGTCAACCAAAGCAAGACACTGAATCCTTGGGCCCAGGTGTAGGGGGCAGGGGTGGGCGGAAATCCAAAACCCAAAACCCTATACAGGCTTGAGCTGAAAAGCGTGCATTTTTAAAATAACAAATAGAAACTCCTGGTTTTAGAAGCGCCATATTGATACACGGGGGAAAAGGTGGCAAACATAAAAGCTCAACTTTCCCTCATCTGGACACACTGAACACAGATTCCCAGGGGACGGGAAGGAACCACCCTTGTACAGACTGCAGGGTTAAGAGGAGCTGAAGGTCAGACAGGAGGCGCTCACGAGCCAGTGTCCTCCAGGCCTTCGCTTTTTCCTTGCACAGTTCTTTACTTCCAAAAGCAGAGCAAAGCAGCTCGGCTTTAGGACTGCCTCCAGGGTTTCCCGGGAGGATGTGAAGGGGATATCGGGCTCTGTGGGAAACTAGAATCGTCTCCTGGAACAGACAGGTTGCTGTGGTTGCTGTGGGCTAATCGTCCCCGGCTGTGGCTCTCTCCTCCCTGCGACCAGCACCAAGGAATACAGACTCACACCGGCAGCTCTCCTTGTTTTCAAGGGACTCGGGTTCATGCATGGGTTCCACGGCAGCTCAGGCTCAAGGCTGCCGTGAGGGGCTGACCCGCTGCCACACTGGTGGGGGGTACTTCTTGGCTCCTTTTCCCTCACCACCATGCAAGAAATCTGTTTCCCTTTTATGTTTCAACTGTACTTAAATGCTACAGAAACAACCTGTATTTGCCATGATACAATCACCAAAGCAGGAAGGTCAAATCCAAGACCCGAAGGGGCCAAATGAGGTTTAGGGACATTAAGCAATTGGCAGAAACCAAAAAAAACATTGGCTAAGCCACAGCTTTGGCAGAAACTTTCCTGGAAAAAAAGTTGCCATGTGCTTTACCTTGTTGCCAGATAAAATATTCTGGAAGTCATTCCAGAAGGTCTTGTGAAACAGCAAGCCATCTAAAACAGACACATTCTGCTACTCAGACCAGGCGCTCGCTGGCAGTACTCACTGGGATTAAGGCTTCAGGTGAGAACACAGTGAGAAGTGACATGCAGATCACGCTTGGACATGTTCTACAGCTCAGGGGCCATTGGTCAGGGCACAGGCTTCCCAGGTTGAGGCCCACATGCCCCCCCACCCCGTCTGGGGCATGGGACACTGTGCTCCCTTGGCCGTCTGGGAGGCACCCCACCAGAGCAGCCATAGGCAGTCCCACTCCAGGAGCCGCCGTTGCTATGACCACAAAGGTCTCCAGGGGGCGCTGCTGGGTCCCTGCAGAAACTGGACTCGTACTTCTGTTGGGGGTCAGGGTTGGGGGAGGGTCCACGGTGACACAGCTTGACCAGTCCTTGGGATGAAGGAATTCGGCTGCCCCTGCCAGTCTCACGCTGGAAGGTCTAACACAACTAATCAGAAGAGCCCTTTCCTCCAGCAACACCTGCCATTAACCCTTCCTGCTGCAGATGCCCAGGACAGGGGACACCCATTGGCCACAAAAGTAGAGAACTCCAAGAAAAGTGGTAGCCCTACAACCACTAAATCTAGATACAAAATAATGAAACGTTAATACAAAACTTCAAAACATGCAACTCTTAAACAATGATGAATAGTTTGAGTAAGTAACAGGGCAGCTTAAAGACGCCCTCTGCCATGTGCCAAGTCTGTTTCCTGGAAACGACGCGAGGGTGGAGGGTGGAAGGTAGCACTCGATGCAGGACGTGACTTCAGCAAGGAGCGCCCTGGGCAGCTGGAAGCATGGGGGTGGGGGGTATGCAAGTCATTCCACGGTCACAGCCAGCATGCTGATGTCACCGCGGCTGACACTAGCAACGACCACCCATCCAAGGTAACCACACACTCAAAACAGGAAGGGGACGGAAGTGGGGATGGGAATCATGATTTTTGTGACATGGCTGAGAAAACCCTTCCTCTGAGGAGCGGGAAAACTGGGTGCAGCTGGAACAGAAGTTTTATTTGTAAGATTTACTGAATTCCTGTCTTTAAAAAATCTAAGTGTAAAATCCAAACCATTGAAAATAGCATATATATATCTGGTCTTACCAAAAAGGGAAAAAGCTGGAAATCTGGACAAGGCAATATTTACGAGTTTTCAAAAGATTAAGAAAAGTGCACAAAAACTGGAAAAGACCCAGGGGAATGCTGCCCGTTGTATCCTCCTCCATCACACCACTTAGGAAAACATATTGGGGTTCTCGGTTTTTTGTGGGGTATTTTTGGTTAACACATTTTACCAGTTGTCCAGAAAATCAAACCCCGTCTTCAAGATGACGTTACTTGAGCCAACCTGCAGAAGGGACAAAAACAGCAAAGTAAGGCATGAGGGGTTTTCGTCACGCATAATCTAAAAACGGCATCTCATTTAAAATGACCCAAATGAAATAGCCTGTTTCTATCTCAGAGGGCCCCGACCTCAATTTGCCTCCGTGCTTGAAACCAGAAAATTAAATACAATTCAATGCAAGCTTCACTCTGTGAGGACGGAACACTCCCTTCTCCATCCTGACATGCCTGCGAGCAGCTTCCAGACCTACCTACAGAGAAAAGGAAAAAACTGTATCTTTTCTCTTTCTGATGACAGGCATGTTTCAAGTTAAGTCACCATAAGATATTCGTCATGGAATGAGACAACATACCACAAATATAGTCTTCATAATGTAACACAGACACACACACACACACACAAACCTGCAAAGTTGAGGGAATAAAAAATAGGGGGAAAGGATGTAAAGCTTACTTCTTCATGTTCTGTGGAAGGTTCTGGAGTGATTTTCTGTAGCCCAGGGTCATTTTTCAGATCAAGGGTCACCTACTTAGGTGATGAGGGATTGACATAAAGGGCCCCTGTGAGCCGGGACTGTCTCCAGCTGCTGCGTGTCCAGACCCATTCCCACAGGCTCCCCAGCCACCTGTGATGTGAGATGGTCCTTTCCTCCAGGGCAGCACAAGCAGAGGCCGTGCTGCGGCTTTCCTGGGCACTTGTCCCTCCACACAGCAGGCACACAGGAAGTGCTTACGTGGTGGCAATGGCGTACGCAGCCTCCCTTGGAAGGTTGTTTCAGGCCCAGTTTTGCTGCATCGGAGACTAAGGCAGAATGAGCCAAAACCTGACAGAACCAAGGAGTCCAGGCAAGCTGTTTTGGGGTTGCCCACCAGTTTCTTACATGTGGTAACATTTCACTGTGTGCTTTGCACTCAGAAAGCTGTTCCTCCAGAGGATTTCACACGTTTTTTTCTGACTCTGCTCCCCACACTTTCCTGCGCCTCTTACAATTATGACACTCATATATTTTATGTAAGTGCTTCCTTCAGAGGAGGACCCAACTGCAGAGGATCAGAGGAAGATGACTAGTTGGGGAGCCGGGCCAGCCCGGCACATCTGTGAGGAGGAGCCCTGGGCAGGGAGGTTAGAGACCCAAAGAGAAGAGAAAGGCAGGGACCAGGAGGCAGGAAAGGGAGGGGCCAGATGCTGGCTGAAGATGGAGGGTAAGCCTGGAGGAGGAGAACAGCTGACCAGGCCAGCTGCTGAGAGGCATGGAAGCACCTGGAACCCATTCCAAGAAACACCCAGAGGATGACCACAGCCCAACAACAAAAATGCACCGATTACACCTGGGCAAGGGGGTTGAATAGACATTTCTTCAAAGAAGACACACAAATGGCCAATAAGTGACATGAAAACATGCTCAACATTCTAGCCATTAGAGGCATGTCAATCAAATCCACAATGAGATAGGTACCATTAGGATGGTTACTACCGTGTTTCCTCGAAAATAAGACCTAGTCGGACCATCAGCTCTAATGCAGCTTTTAGAGCAAAAATTAATATAAGATCCGGTCTTATCATATCTTATCATATCAAATCAAATCATATCATATCATATCATATTGTACCCGGTCTTATATAGTAAAGACTATGGTATAGTAAAATAAGACTGGGTCTTATATTAATTTTTGCTTCAAAAGACGCATTACAGCTGATTATCTGGTTAGGTCTTATTTTCGGGGAAACACAGTATCAAAAAAGAAAAAGAAAAGCAAGTGTTGGTGAGAATGTGGAGAAACTAGACTTCTTATGCACTGCAGGTGGGAATGTAAAATGGTGTAGTCACTACGGAAAACAGTACGGCTGTTCCTCAGAGTTAAACATAGAATTACCATAGGACCCAGCAGTTCCACTTCTGGGCATACTTCCCAAAGAAGTGAAAGCTGGGACTCCAACAGATATCTGCACCGACGTTCACAGTGGCATTATTCACAACAGCCGAGAGGTGGAAACAACCCCATCCACTGATGGATGATGGATAAACAAAATGTGGTCCATCCACACAATGGAATATTAGCCTTAAAAACATTCTGACAGAGGCTACCCCATGGATGAACCTTGAGGACATTATGCTGAGTGAAATAAGCCAGTCACAGAAGGGCAAATACTGCATGACTGCACTCATATAAGGTTCCAGGGGAATCACATTCATAGCAGAAGTAGAAGGTGGCTGCCAGCGGCGGGGGGAGGGAATGGGGAGTTGTTGTTTAATGGGGACAGAGTTTCAGTTTTTCAAGATAAGAGTTCTGTGGATGGATGGTGGGGATGGTTACACAACAATAAAATGTATCTAATGACACAGAACTGTATACTTAATATGGTACTTTTTTTTTTAAATTGGAGAATATTAAGGAACAGTGTGTTTCTCCAGGGCCCATCAGCTCCAAGTCAAGTCACTGTCCTTCAATCTAGTTGTGGAGGGCCCAGCTCAGCTCCAAGTCCAGCTGTCGTTTTCAATCTTAGTCGTAGGGGTCACAGCCAACCATCCTATGCAGGAATTGAACCAGCAACCTTGTTGAGAGCTAGCGCTCTAACCCACTGAGCAATACGGCCACCCCTGAGTACATTTTATGTTATGCATATTTAATCATAATTTTTCAAAAAATGTAAGTATGTTTTTTTGGTTTTTTTTTGGTTGAGAACCCATTGGCCCATGTGGGAATCGAACCGGCAGCCTTCGGAGTTAGGAGCATGGAGCTCCAACCACCTGCGCCACCCGGCCAGCCCAAGTATGTTTAAAAAAAGAAACAAAAACAGGAGCTGCTAACGTGGCACCAAGCAGCAGGGCGCAGAGGTGGGGCAGGCAGGGCTGGGGTCTCACAAGTGTGCCTGCCGCCTTCCCCACAGGTTCCAAAATCCACGCCCAATCCTGAAGAACGGGGCACTGGCTCTCTGGGCAGGGCCTGAAGAAAAGAGCTAATGTAGACGCGAGCTGTGACAGTCCCTGGGCTCACGGGCCCTGGAGGATCTGTTGAAAGTAGTGGGGCTTGTAGGCTGCATGAGTGCTGGCATGTTTGCTTAATGAGACCTTGCTCATCACAGCTACGCCCATCTCAGGCTCCCGGGGGTCCTGGGGACACCTTGTTTCCTCCTGCTGGCCGTCCTCATCTGTCATCTGTAAGCAGGCTGCCCCTCCCTCCCTCCCTGGGACTCCCTAGAAGACACAAATGCCAGGAAGCATTGATGTTCCAGGACGCGCTGTCCCTCTCCACAACGGACAGCAATGGCCTCACCAGTGTCGTGAGCAGGCCAGGGTTTCCCTCAGAAATGGTTGTCAGATGAGCCTATATCCAAAGTATTCCTTTGTTCATCATAAATCTCAAAACCCTCTGAAATATGACTTTTTTTTTTTGGTTTTCTGCAATCCTCCAATGCTAGTTCCACTTAAAGTCATAACCAAACATTTTGTTTTCTCTTTGCTATCTCAATTTCCTAAGCATGCAGACCAACCGGTAAAGACAATGGTTTCTGCTCCCACAAGACGTGGGAAAGCCCTCGGAAGCCACTCCCGCTGACTGTTCTCTTGCACGGTCCCTCTGTCATGACACCCCCTCACCCAGGGAACCTCTCCCACCTTTCTGCTGCTTCTCCTGCACCTCCCAGGAAGAACCCTTTCTTTAGGGCTCCTCGCTGGGCGCCAGAGCCTGCGCTGCTTGGAAATGAGTGGCCACGAGGGTCAGTCCGTGGTCCCTGAGGACCTGAGGATACGCGGCACCCCCGCTGCGTGCAGATCCGCCTGCCTCCTCCGCATCCCCTTCAGGACACATGCCCGTCCTTCCTAAGGCCCCAGCCCAAGGCCCACAGGACCCTTGGTCAACCAGGCAGCCACACCCTCCACACTGACCACCTTCTCCTCACACGTTCCCTATTCACTGTCCCCCACGATCCCTCCAACCTGCCCTCACACCGTGGGGAAGGCAGTGAGCATCTGGGACGGAACCACAGGACAGACAGACAAGTCCTGGCCCCAAGACAGACGCACAGGCTCGTCTCCTTGCATATCTGTCAGTCACTGAGCTGGGTAACCCAGCAGTCCTCACCCCAAAAGTCCTCTAAGGAGCAGGTAGGGGAAAGGAGGATGGGGAAGAAAGCGGGGGTGTCTGCGGCCCACCACCCTCCTGAGGGAGGCCTCCCAGGTCACTCCTAGAGGAGGGGCTGCGTACCCACCTCTGCAGGCACGGGTTCCGAGAACAGAAAATCCTCCGTGTTCTCTGCATCCCCCACGACAGCCCCAGGAGAGGGCAGCTTGCGCACGGGCTCGGAGCAGGTGGCTTCTCCCAGCGTGCTGCTGTAGGCCGGGACCGGCGGGGGACCCTCGCGCTCGGCGCTGGCACCGGGAAGGACACGTGGCTCTTGGCGGAGATGGCCGGGCCTCTCCTCCTTGGCCTCTGTGTCCTTGGGGGTGGGGTCCTGCCTATAGCAGACCGGCAAGACCTTTTCGCCTTTCTCCATGGACTTGATCTGGCTAGGGGTCAGCGACTGGAACTCGGCCTGGGGCCCCTCCCCACGGGACCGCTCTGCATTGATCTTCCAGAAGGACGCTTCCTCTTCCTTCCAGCCAGCACCCAGAGCATCCAGGCTGGAAGGCTTGCTGCCCTGGGAGGGCCGGAGGGGTTGCGAGCCCTGAGAAGCTTTGGACGGTTGCCTCGGCTCGCTGGTGGAGCTACTGCTGGGCTCCTGGATGGATAAGGAAGAGACGCTGAACTCCATCTGACTCTAGGGCCGGACAGGGAGGAGAAAAAAGAAAGCAACCCTTAGAACCAACCGAACAACTGTGCCAGCTCGCACCCCACCACCAGCAGCAGCAACGCTGGCTGTTGTCCATTTGCTGGAACTTTCTTTTCTTTTAAATGTGAATATCTAATTGGCTTCATTAAGCCGTTCATGAGCTGGGCAGCGTCCTGTGCAGCAACTAAGAAGGGCGCTCCCTGGAACCTTCTGTCACGCAGGCAATTCCTTTCAGGACTGCCAGCCCACACCTGAAGCACAGCGGAAGCTCTGATTCCAAGACCCTGTCAGCGTCCACACTACAAACAGCTCAGAGACTCCTGAATCTCTGCTAAGCACCCACCAGTCTCCTCAGGATTGGTTCTAGAGCCTTCCTGACGGGGAGCTGCAGGGCAGGTGATTGCCCTCCGGGGAGGGTGCTGAGGGAGGGTGCACAGCCTGCCAGAACCCAGCATGCAGAGGGTCAACACCCAGCCCCCACACCCGCCTCTTTCCTCCCACCTACAGCAGCAAACAAGGGTGGAAAAAAAAACAACCAAGCCAGACCCTGCCTTCCTGGATTAAACCAGGAAAGTCAAAGGTGGGCCTGAGTGCAGAGCTGCAGAGACCTGAGCCCTCTTCCCACTGGACCCCCTCTACCAACCCAACCCCGCAACTTCACACCTACTATAGACTAAACTGTGTCCCCCGAATTCAAATGCTGAAGCCCAAACTCCCAAAGCGATGGTATTAGGAGGGGGGGCCGTTGGGAGGGGATTAGATTTAGAAGAGGTCATGAGGGTGGGGTCCCTCATGATGGGATTAGCACCCTTGTTAGAAGAGACTTGAGACATGATCTTTCTCCCCACCTGACAAGGACGCAGCAAGAAGGTGGCAGTCTGCAAACCCAGAAGAGGGCTCTAGGCTGGCACCCTGATCTCGGCTTCCAGTCTCCAGAACCCCCTTCTCCCCGCCATGTGCAGGATTTGTTACAGCAGCCGAGTTTTCTCCCTGGAGACGCTCTGCTCGGCACTGCTCCGTGCGTTCACCCCAGTCTTGGTCCTGTAAGCCAGGACACAGCTGCCCGCCTGAGGCCAGATGCCTGAGGGCAGGCAGGACCCCCGGCACAGTCCACACCCCAGACCCAAGAGCCCCAGGAACGCTTTCCATGACCCAGCGCTGCTACACACAGCGATCTCTAAAGATAAGAGTGCTGAGCTGTTCTGACCAACAAACCCTTAGATGGAATCGGACACCCTCTCGAGCAGGATACACTGCGGGATGGCTGCGCCCATGCCCTGTGGGACAAGCCCTGCCATCTCCGCCACTCCACACGCCCTGACAACGCCTCTTCAAGCCAAGTCCACACCCTCACGTCCCCCGTTTGTTTTAAATGAAAGTAGTTGAACTACATTATAGAAAGCTTGGGAATTGGAAAAAAGAAGAAAGTCATTGATAACCCTCTTCCCATAATCTGCATTTTGTATTTTGTGTAATCTTTTTCATATACACACTTTGAGGTTGGTTTTCTTAACGTATACAATTGTGGGTGTTGTTTTCTCCCTTAATCATAAGCATCATTCACAGTATTATACAGCCTTTATAACCATATTTTTAATAGGTGTAAAATATGAGGTGTGATCAAAAACCACAGTCAATGTTTAAATTAAAAAAAAGATTACAGTACATTGCCATTAATCCCCCTCAAAATACTCCCCCTCGCTTCGAACACACTTATCCCATCGCTCTTGCCACTTTCTGAAGCAGCTCTGGAAGTCCTCTTTCGTGAGTGCCGTTAGTTGCGCTGTGGAGGCTGCCTACCGTCCTGACTCACTGTGACTTTGGGGAAGAGCCAGAAGTCGCATGGTGCCAGATCCGGTGAATAGAGTGGATGAGGACACACCGTAATGTTTTTATTTGACAGAAATTTCTGTACCAGAAGCGATGTGTGACAGAGCCTTTCCATTGTGATCTTAAAACACGGTGAATGCTGCTGCCGATGTCATCCAACAGAACGGCAGGGACCTTCAATACCAGAAGCAGTGTCAAACCTTAGTAACAGTGTGTGACAAGCTTCAACTTATTCAGTGCAGTCGGGTGTGAGCTACAGTTGACAGGTGTGTTGTAAAGTGTACCATAAATCATCCTCCATCATGACAATGCTCCGTGTCACACATCGCTTCTGGTATGGCAATTTCTGTCAAATAAAAACATTACCGTGTGTCCTCATCCACTTTTTCTTTTCTTTTTTTTTTGAGGGGGGAGGGTGCAGCTCATAGTGGCCCATGTAGGGATCGAACTGGCAACGTTGGTGTTATTAGCACCACGCTCTAACCAACTGAGCTAACAGGCCACCCCTATCCTCATCCACCTTATTCACTGGATCTGGTATCATGCAACTTCTGGCTCTTCCCCAAAGTCAACAGGATTCAGGACGTCGAGGCAGCCATGACAGCACAACTAAAGATACTCATGAAAGAGGACTTCCAGAAGTGCTTCAGAAAGTGACAAGAACACAGGGATAAGTGTGTGTGACTCAAGGGGAAGTATTTTGAGGGGGGTTAAGGGCAATGTGTCTTTGACTGCAGTAATTTTGTTCTTATTTAAACATTCACCGTATTATTTGATCACACCTCATGCCTCACTGAGGAGCTGTCCCGCTACCCACTGAACCACTTTCTTACCAATTTGCTATTTCTAATCTCTGTTATTGTAATTAAAGTCGTCTCAAACATCTTTGTGCACACAGTTCTGCCCCATTTGGAGTTAATTTCTTCAGATAGACTTCCAGAAGTAAAACATCAAAACACAAAGGGGCCTTTTTTTTAATGGTTCTAGGTGCACATATTCCCTACCATACTTGCTTTCCTGGAGTCGCCCCAGTTCCTAACGCCACCAGCTTTCCACCAGGGCAGCGTTATCAGTCACGGCTCCCATGTCACCACTGAGTAAAATCGTTTAAAACTGATTGTGTTAACTTAAATATGACACATGGTTCTTTATTACTTTAATCTATATTCCTTCACTTAGTAATGGTTGATTCAGGTCTTTCCAATTTTACAAACAGCCCTCGCCTGGGTGGGCACAGACATGTTTGTGAGGACAAGGGTGCAAACATTGCTTTTCCTGTAGGAACTGCAGGCCCTGAACCCAGAGAGCTACAATGTTCTCAGTCTGAGACTTCCAGAAGCCCGGATTCTGGTGGCCACACGCCTCCCCTCCCAGGGCCAGTGAGATGACAGGGCCACGAAGAACTCACGTTCATATGGCAAGCACCGGCTGCCTCAAAGCTCAATGTTGTAAGAAAGAAAACCCAAGAAAAAGCCATCCACGCTATGGCTGTGCCAGGTGCTGTGGTTCAGTACAAATGCAAACGACCGGAAGCATCCAGGGCACTTTTTGTTGTTGTTTTTGCTGTTTTTAAAATCTTTTCTTTCTACAAATGAAAAAATGGAGGTTTGGAGCAATTGAGTAAATCATTTAACCTCAACCAGGGTTGAGTGAGCCCAAGGCCTGAGGCCGAGAGGGGGCCACAGCACACAGGAAACGCAGGGTCACCAGGGGCGACGTCCACATGAACAGCACAGAGCCTCGTATGTAGCAGGATTCCTGCATGTCAAATACCTAATTTGACTTTTAAAGGATTATTTCTTAGTGAACCATTCCCTATACTCTGGCTATCTTCAGATTCCACAACAGAATGGAACAGCTACTGTGGGTACAGAGGGGATGGTTTCTTTAAATAAGCAAATTGCTAAAAATAGCTCAAAGTGTAGACCAAGATTCAGAGAACAGAGTTGACTTTGACCTGGAAATTGCATGTGACAAAGGCACTTAAGAGTGAGAGCTTCGTCAAGCCCCAAGCTTTTTTAGGATCAGCAATTTCTCCGGTGGGGAATCTCTGCTTAGAAGCCTCTGGAAGGCGAGGCTGAACATGGTCTACGTGGAGGGCAGCAAGGGGCCGAGCCAGGGAAGCTGCAGAGACGGCGGCCAGAGTGGTCACAGGACTGCGTTGGGCGCTGTTGAAAGGGCACTTAACTGCCTGTGACAGCCTCAAACAGAACAAAGGCTGTTCCCATAGCTCCTTCGGCATGTGACAGCTCCTCAGGGGAGGGTGTCACCTGGTTAGAAGTATGTACCTGGTTTGGGGAGCTTTGGTGTGAAAATGGGGAAAACAAGCACTTACAGAAGAAAAAAAAGTCCCAGCATATCCGCCCCTAAGTCTTTTTCCCTTGGCATATGTTGTTTCTCGTTTGGCAAATAAAATACGACTGCAATCTCCTTGATCAGCTGTGCTGGTCCGGGTCTCCTCCCCATTGCTCACCCCAGAGGAAAAGGGTTTATTTGTACTGAACACACACACCTGTGGGGAAGGAGCCGGGAGGAAGGGAGAGGGGCAGCCGGGGATCTTTTCTCCTGTCAGGACCTCGTCTTGCTCGCTCCAAAAACTGCAGCCCCCAGGGACCTCGTGATGTAAAGGTGCCTGAGCATATGGACCAGGGCAGAGTCAAAAGTGGCTCCAAACTCACTGCAATGAGGAGCAGTCATACCTGAGGGTCATCTGGAAGGGGTCCCTTTCACTTGGGCTCCCTTGGCCATTTCACTTCCCTGACTCGACCCCACGGGGCTATCTTCCCTGCGGCCACGTGCCCTCTCATCCTGGGCGGCCTTTGCTCGCTGAACTGTCTCCCTAAAGACGCCCACCTCATCCCTGTGGCCCCCTTGATGCCCAACCAAGGCGCTTTCAGATGTGGCCACTCCAGTCCCCTGCCTCCCCTCAAATCTGCTCCTCAGTAACCACAAAACCACCCGCCAGCCTGCACTTGGGCTTTTTCCTCTTCTAGTACAAACGGAATGATCATCACTGTTACCTGCTGGGCTGCTGTGAAGGTTACCTGTGCAGGTGCCCTCAGGGTTTGAGAACAGTGCCCGGCACACAGGAAGCGCTCAGTGAACAAGCCAGTCTGCTCTCCTGGTTGTGTAGTCTGAGCTCAGCTAAGCTCCACGTCCGTGATCACGGTCATGAGGGCTCCCCGCTGGATGTAGGCTCCCTCACACCTTCCCCTGGTCACTAGGGCGTGGCATGTGGTGACTGTTCCCATAGCCGGGACAGGCAGGCGTCGTCCATGCAAGAACAGAGGAGCTGGGGTGAATGCACCCTGCATCTCCTCTGTGGGTGCCCAGTGTGGGCCGAGGAGTCGGAGCTGTGAATCTCCTCACAGGTACTAGGCTCAGGCCACGGTCCTGTCCTGGGGACTCTCCCAGAGGGACTGTGACCTACTCACCTTCTCCCAGGCCTCTGAAGGTCATGCCATGCTGCAGGTTGTGAGCAACGGCCCTCTGACACTGGGATACATCAGTGAACAGGGGGACAACCCAGCCTCATGGAAGTGACAGGGTATCAGAGGGACCCCATTGGACCCCGCGATGAGTGCAGGAAAGTGGAAAGACAAAGTTCTAGGTGGAATTTTCTTATTTCTGGAGAAAATGTCTTTTCCAGGTGTGGAGGGAGAAAGAGCTCTTGGGAAAGGAGGTGCCGCCAGCCCCGTTGCACAGCGCGGGGCCACAGCCCAGAGGAAGGACGCTGCGTGTGCAGAGCAGCTGATGGTCAGCGCACTGCGGCCATGTCGGAGTGGGGGCTCAGCTTTGTGGCCTTAGATCACCGAGACTGGCGATGGGGAGTAAATAGGAAGCCCTCTCCGGCCCAGCGATGCCGACTGCCCCACCTCAGTGTCCCAAGCGCCAGCTGACGTCCCGGCGGGGTGTGCCGGGAGAAGTCGGCCAGCCCTTGTGGGGAACTGGGTCTCAGCTGGCCACGTCCGTTCTAAAATCAGAAAGACCACAACTGAGCCCAGTATCTATTTTTACGCCCCACTCACTAGAGAGGAATGTGTAAAATTTCAGTAAAGGGGTAGTACCCGCAGCCAAAACTAACTGTTGGACTTGGCAGCCTCAGCAGATCCAAACTGTTGAACAAAGGCTGCAGAAACATTGTCAGAAGACACAGTGGCTTACTGGCGCAAATCCTAATAAATTCACAAACCATTTAACATGTACTTTTCCCACCGCCCCCTCCAAAGAAGGGAGAGGACGAAGAAGACGGGAAAATACCAAGAACTTTAGAATCATAAAATTAGTACAAGTGACAGACACCCTGACGGGGAAAAGGCAGTGACTGGCCACTGGAGACTAGGGGTGTGGGACCCTCTGCACAGGTGGGGGGGTCTGGAAGACACTCACCCGCCCCGAACCCTGAGGCGCCCAAGGACCATATTTGTACCAGGGAGCCCAGGGGCCTACAGAGCTGGGCAGACAAGTGTGCTAATCCCACCAGGTCCCCAGGCCCATGTGGGGAGCCCCATGGCAATGTGAGCCCCAAGAAAACCCAACAGAGACCCAACAAGTGGTGGGTGTGAAGGAGCCCCACCCAGATCCTGGGTTCATGATGTTTGGGGACAAGTGACAGTCTGCCCTCCAGCACCTTGTCATCGCACAGGGACAAGACACACCAACAACACAAACGTGTCTGTACTTATCCCATCACTTCCCAAAGGAACATAGTAGAGGTACAGTGCCCGACGCTGCCACTCAGAGGCTGTGCACGGCCCTGGGCCCCACGTCTGCTCCACACGCCTCACTTTATGCCTCACCTGTGAAATGGGCTGCTGTGAGGATTAAACAAGGAAATGGCGGGAAGGTGCTCGGGGGGAGGGCTGCACAGGCGGGCACGTGGAGAGCTGCTCAGCTGCAGTGTGGTGGGAGTCACAGAAACTGGACGGGCACCGGTCGGGGGGTAGGCCAGACCTTCACAGACGGTTGGGTGGAGTTCGGGCAAGAGCTAAGAGGATGGCCGCCGAGGCAGGAGACAACAGAACCTGTGGGGTGAAGGCAGCCCAGGGGCTGCTGGACACGGCGAGGGAGACCTGACAGCTGGGTAGACCGCTGGGTCTTGTTGGGGAGGGTTGGGGGGCTCCAAGCTGTGCTGGGGGGACAGCGCAACCCCATTACTGTGCTTCTCAGAACCCGCTGGCAGTGAGGAGGGACAGCAAGCAGAGCTTGGAAACGAGGGGACCCTCTACTGTGTTTCCCTGAAAACAAGACCGCGCCGGACCATCAGCTCTAATGCATCTTTTGGAGCAAAAATTAATATAAGACCCAGTCTTATCTTATCTTATTATATTATGTTATGTTATATTAATTATAAATTATATTACTTATATTATATTATATTACATTATATTATATATTACATCATCCGGTCTCATACTAAGCAGGAACAGTGACACTGACCCTAGGGGTGAAAGTGCAGGTCCCTGAAGCTTCTGAGCTCACTTCTCTGCCCGAGGAAGGGGCCGGAAGTCCTGCCCACTCTGGGGATGGTCTATATTGGTCATCAGAGATGTTTTGGTACCAAAGGAATCAAGGAACTGATCCCCACCGAGCGTCCATACTGTCCCCAAATAGGCAGCTGACCTCAGGTGAAAGGCTAGGGGAGGCAGGAAGGGAAAGGCCACACAGCTTGGGGGAGGAAAACAGGGGGAGGGGTGGGGTCCCCAGTGCTAGGCCTGACCAGCCGGCCTCCACAGGCATCTCCTCGAAACTCGCAGCCCAGCCTGACTGAGAATGCCAAGAATCCGCCTTGCTCCCTGCCTCCCCTCTCTGCAGCATTCCAAGTGCTGCGTTTTTTCCTCTTGAAACATCAGTAGCATGAGAGAGGAATCCACTGCGGGGTCCCAGGGGCACCCTCCCCCCAGCACGCCCGCCAAGCTGACAGATGAGTGGGAAAGGTGCTGACCACGACCACCGGCCAGGCTGGGGCCAGCAGCCTCCCTGAGCCTCCCTCCCATGACGGAAGAGGAGGAGCGACAGACGGGCTGGGCCAGTGTGGGAGGAAGGCGGGGCCAGGCAGTGAGGATGGGGACCAGACGGGGCAGGTTCCCAGAAGCCGTTGCTACAGAGACCACTCTGCGTCCATCCGTCAAGGGCTCTACTGATGAGGTTGTGCTCCATGGGCCCCCAGGCTCCAGGCCCCAGCACTGTACCCTCGGTACCTGCAGGTGGAACCACAATGGGCTGGCCTCAGGAAGGAGCCCACAGAGATGCAGCCATTGGGCAGAAACCCCAAAACCCCGGGATCCTCAGCTCTGCCACAACCACTGAGACCTGGGTGGGCTTACCCAGGCCTCTGCTGGCCTGACGCTGGGCTGACAGTCAGAGCCGAGCAAGGGCCGGGCACTCACTCAGTCGACACTCAGGCTGCTGAGCTGAGGAGCTGGAAACAGGCGTGACATTGTAGCCCCAACGTGCGTTACGTGAGTGGGGACAACAACTGAAGGAGAGATTGGGAGGCTGAACCTTTTCTCCTGCAGGAGTTTTGTCACCAAATGAAGCTGTCCTTTCACAGAGCTGCCTATGCTTTGTGCGCTGGGTACAGTGTTAGATTAAAAACAACCACAAACTCTGCGACTCTCCGCCGAGAGCTGGGGTCTATTCCCTCACACCCGAATCAGGCTGGACTGTGCGTTGACTTGACCAGCAGGACAAAGTGGAAGGGACACTGTGTGGCTGCCACGCCGGCCCAGGGTACCCTTCTACCACCACAAAGAAGCCCAGCACTGCTCGCTGGACACACGGCCCAGCCGACGGCCAGCACCAAGCAGACAGAGAAGTGAGGTTATTTCAGAGGAGCGAGCACCCCTCGGGGTGTCAGGTGACACATGAGCCACCCAGGCAAGGTGAACAAAAGAGCGGTGGCTGATCCCTGAGACTGCTGACCCCCAGGATCATGAGGAAATACCATGGCTGCTGGCAGCCAGGGTGCTGTGGGGCCATCTGCTACATTAGCATAACTGACAGAGGGGAGGAAGGTGGCAACTGGGGGACAGTGAGCAACGGCATGCGGCACGCGAGTCTCCAGTCCTGCCTTTGGAGGTCAGGCCACCTGCCCTGGCTGAAGCCACCTCCGTCTGCAGCTCTCCAAAGAGGCTCTGACCAGGCCTAAGGCAGCACGTGACAAAGCCTGGGAAGCAGGGGGCGGGGTGCTCTGAGCCCAACGCTGATGTTGCCTTGTGAAGGCACAGGTGTGGGATAAGCTCCTGTGCTCTCTGGAATGCTCTCCACATGTCCTAACACTGTGATCTCAAGAGATCAAACCAAAAGGTGAGGACACAGAGCCCAACAGCTCGTGAAATAAGCTGGTTTTCTCATCGAAAGGAAACGAGGACTGGAAGCGAGAACTCTGTTTTTACCACGTGGATGAAGGTTAACATGGGGCCCATCGTAAGGTGGATGTACGGAGCCTCTCAGTTCTCCAGGTTCCTAAGAGGCCCTGCTGGCATCTGTGGACAATCAGCACCAGCACAGTGTGACCCATGCGGACCTGCATTAGCTGTCCTGTTCCCAGACCTGTTCAGGCACCTGTCCCTACCCCGGCCCAGGGTCTGAGCCCCACCCAGCAGCTGTCCCAGGCAGGCACCGCCCCACCTTGGCCTGGAATGTCATCTGCACAAGTTACTAATACACGAATCACGCCATCCCACAAACAGCTGATTTGGGACCACGTCACCAGGTGAAGTCTTAAGAGCGTAGGTACTCTCCTGGGGCACACGATGGCTTAGGCGTCAGGACATTTTCATGACGTATTTTGACTTTTCTGTCTTCATTGCTGTGATCTCATCAAACAGAGGGCCCAGCTGAGGAAAATCTGTCCTTCCCTAGCTGAAGCCTGGCCCAATGTTTTATTTTAAGACGCAGGTCCCTTGCCGACCCTCACTGCTTCGCCGCCGTCTGACCAGCTGCACCCTCCTCAAAAGCCCCCCAAGAGCCCATTTCTACTGGAAAGAGCAACTGTGGGAACAGAAGAAAATCCAAGAACCGAGCCCTTCAAGCGCCAGTGCCTGAAAGCCCTGTTCCAGGCACAGAGTCGTCTTTTATGAAAAGAAGCTTCCACACCCAGCACCGAGTGCTCTAGAACTCAGAGAATTCTGGGCTTCTCCCTTCTTTTCCTTGGTTTAGACACATCTGCTTATGGTCATTTGGCTGCTTATTAATGCACTTCTATTGTGGCAACGAGGGAGGATGGGGAAATGACTTAAAATCAGTCAAGCCTGATGCTCTTAAGTAACGCTAGCAATAATAGCAATAATAATAATGAGAAATAACTGGCAGGCCAGAGTTAGTGACCCCAGTTGGGCTGTATTAGCGAACACAAGTGCATCCAAGGGCGGTTTCAGCTGCACATGGTACGAAGCGCATTCCCCTTCCTCTCGCACCTTAGGGCCAACTCTTCCCGGTAACTTCAATGGCACTGCAGTCTTGTCTCTGCCGGTACCTCTCTCTTCTTCCTGTCCCTGATGCTTTCTGATTTCATTTCAATGAAAGCAGCTTTTCCCCTCTCCCCGCCCCCCAATTTTTGCCTTACAGTGTGGCCTTACTGAGCCCCCTACCAAGGTGCTCGGTGTGGTGGGCAGAGGCAGGAGCAGAGGACAGCTGGGAGCCCCGGGCGATCACACACCAGTGTCCTCCCTCCACCACCACCCCCTCCTCTCCTGTCCCACCAGCAGGGGGCTCATCACCTGCAGCCTGGCAGTGGGACGGCTGCCTTCTGAGTCCATTAAAAGCTGAATGAACGAACAGTACGTAATGATGGAATTCTTTTTAAAAGGGCAAACAAATCTAAATTTAATCCAACTTACCCTTGTTTCCCAAGAGAAAGGGGCAGAGTGCTCATCTTGCCAAGTTATATCCTGAAATAAAAAGAATAAATCTGAAATCCAAACCCAAACACCCCATGCAAACATCCCCCAAGGCCACGGATGAACCAAAATTTAGGAACAATCCCAACTCCTGGTTTGCAACCAGTCTGGTGTTTCGCTGCCCTGTGAAGAACCTGCTGACCTTCTTAGTGTGGCTGCACCCTACGTTTCCAGGCACGCCCCTGCCCGGCCAAGACAGACATGGATGACGGCCCGGGAGGCCCCACCAAGGGCTCGATGATGGGAAGGCCGGGTAGAAAGGGGAGGGGGCTCGAGGGCTCAGCCCCACCAGTGATGAGCCAGGCGGCCACGGGAAGATGACTTGGCCTATCAAGCCTCAGTTTCCTCATCTGCAGAAGGAGAATCACTCTTCCCTTGCAGGGTTGCCACGAGGACTAAAAGGGCTAAGATAATAAAAGAATGCCAGGCAACGATCTGCCGGTCAATGCCAACACATCTGACCCCTTCCTCCCCGTACGCCTACCAGAGCTCTGAAAGGCATTGATCAGCAAAATCAATGAAGAAAATGCCAATTTAATGCAGCTGCCTAATTATAATGAGAACACTGACATCACCCCCACCCTCACCACACAGGCAGGGGAAAGAGCCCTTTAGAACAGTGACTGTGGCTTTGACCTTGGATCCATTATGTCTGCACACTGGTCTCGACAAATGACAGGGAAATGGCCTTTCCCTGATGACGGCTTCAACCCCCCAGCTGTCTTCTTGGGCCAGCAAATGTCATTTCTGTGCCCAGCTTCTACTGGGGATATTTTTCTGAACCAGAAATTGGGACATATTGGGTGACACAGATTAAAATGGAATAAAATATTTTAAGTTGAGACTGTCCTTCCATATAGTACCCCAGGTAAATTACGTCTTCTTCCCACCCCACCCCCAGGCACTCCCTGCTGAACTGGGTTCCCTGGCTCTCTCTCCTCTACAAGGCAAACCGTCTGCGGACCAGCCTGCTACCTTCAGAGCCAACTCCGTCCCAACTCCTGAACCCCTGAGCTGGTTTGCATGTCTGCTATCCCTCCTGGCTGTCAGGCAAAACCTTAAAATAAGAGGGAGTGTGGGTCACTTCCCTCCCGTTTGGAATTTCAGTTAAAGCCAAGTGACTTTTCAATTTATAAACTTTGTCCCTCCAAAAATGGAAACAGGCTGCCTGGAGGAATGTGAGTTACAAGCCTCTGTGACCAGGAACCTCCCAGCAGAGGCCGCAGGCTCCTGCACCCGTGTGTGTGTGTGTGTGTGTGTGTGTGTGTGTGTGTGTGTGTGCGCGTGCGCACGCATGCATGCACTGGGGGATGGGAGTGCACTTGTGCTAAATGACCTGAAAGTTCCTACAATTCTATGATCTCAGGACCCTGTAAGTTCCTCTTAGAAATAACAGAACAAGATAGACGTTTTCAGGGGGGAAAAAGAAAGGCGGCTGATGGAATATAAATTTCACTTATTCTAGATTTGAACCTGTGGGGAAAAAGTGAAGAGAATTCAATTGCCAACTACACAGTCCTTCTACCCAGAGGTGGGACAGCCCAATGGCCACCTCAGTGGACAGAGAAAGCACGTGGACATTTACTGGGCAGGCAGGGGCAGGGAAGGGGGCAGGACCACTGGGCAAGGGCAGGGCACAGCAGAGCTGCACTCCCCTTACAGGTGCTATGATCTACCTTCTAAACATTAATTATGCAGCTTGAGTCCCTTTGAAATCTTCAAGGACTGAAATAATATGGTTTTTGGCGTTGGGAGGTGAATGAGTATAAGATGGGGCTTGGTGAGCCTGCAGTCTCCGGTGGTCGCGGCCCATAGTAGCTGAAATTCCAAGGGGTCAGAGACAGACAGAAGGTCACTGTGATTTCTCCCCAACATGGTGTCAAGAGTTTTTTGTTTGCTCCAGCAAGAAACTGAGTCAAGGGGCAAATTCCTTAGATTTCTGCAATTCTGAGCTCGTAAAAAATAATAAAGTGCTTAAGAAAAATAAACATGCCAAACAAAAATGTGATTGAAGTTCTGATGTCAGCCACTGGCTGCACACTCCGGCCACAAACAGCACCGACAGCAAGAACAGGCTCCCAGGCAGCTGGAGTGGCACACCATATACGCACACACAAACATACGCTCGTGCGCACACACATACCCGTGTACACACATGCACACACACATGCGTACAGACACACACAGACTGCTCTTTCTTCTACTCCCATGATTACCAGAAGCAACCAGAACCTCGACAGTCACATGTTTCGGTGGGGTTGCTTGGAAGGCTCCTGCACCTGCCCCCGGGGCCTAAGCACAGAAACACATCTGCTACTGAGACCACAGGGCACCGGGCAGGCTTCACTTTGGCCAAGAGTGAAATCCTGTTCCACAAGAGCCACCCAGACCAGAGATAGCACTGCATCTCTTCTCTGGAGCACTGCACGGGACAACAAGCAAAGGGGAAGCCACAGAGGGCCGTGGGGCACAGCCATGGGCAATTACCAGAGGCCAGAGCACACGCGGCAGGCTCTGCGGGTGCCCATGCGGCTCCGAGCTCTGGGGTGGACACGCACCAAGTGTCCTTCTCTACTGTGCGGTGGCCTGAGCTCTTGCTGTTGTCTGAGAAATGCTCTCCCCACAGCGTCCCCTCATAACAGAGAAAGTATTTCTAAAAATAAGAATCCACACTTGCTGCCCGTAGTCCTGGAATGTATATTCGCAGGAAAGCTCCAGCACTGACGACGACCTGGTAAGGAAAGGGCGCCAAAGCGCTCTAAGACTTCTGGGGGCCCCAGACACGCGACTGTTGGAGGCTGCAGCAGTGTGTGCGGGAGAAGCTGGCAGCAACTCATCACGACTGCGACATTGATGGCAATGTCCTCCACGTGCACTTAAAAATGGCGAGTGGTCAACTTTATGTTACGTATACTTTACCACAATTTAAAAATCTGAAAAGTCTACATACTGTGTGATTCCAACTATATGACGTTCTGGAAAAGGCAAAGCTGTGGAGACAGCAAAAGGATCAGGGGTTGCAGGGGTGAGAGGGAGGGAGAGATGACCGAGCGGAGCACAGAGGGCTCTGGGGCAGTGAAAAGCTCTGCACCAAGCTGTGGCGATCGGTGCTTTTCTCAAAACCTGTAGAATGTTCACCCAGAGGACACCCAATGCCAACCCTGGGCTCCAGGAACAGTGTAGTGTCAGCGTGGGCTCCACCACTGTAAAGCGCCCCCGGTGGGGTGTGCTGACAGTGCGGGGTTGGGTGCCTGTGGCAAGATGGGGGGTGGGCTGGAAGTCTCTGTACTTTCCACTCGGCTTTGCTGAGAACCTGAAGTTGCTCTATTTTTCCAAAAAGTGTGTCCCTCCCCAAAAAACAACCCACAAAAATAATACATATGCAAAGCTCATCATCTCCTAATTAGTACATTTCGCTACTGTCCACGCTCTCGAGGTTATCTGCATCTACTGCTTCTGTGAGATGGAAAGTGCGTCTATCACACTACACGGTGGTGTCCTCTCCCCGCCCCACCCACCCCACCGGCTCCTGGCAGAGTCACCTGGGGGTTTGCACTCAGGGCGCCTCCACCTCACTCCCCTGGAGCCGACCTTACACATTTCCCAACACACTTCAGCTGCAGCCAATTCACCACATTCTACATTAAATGTAATTTCTGCAATTCAATTTTTAAAGGATTTTGGTAATTTTGCTTTGGAAATTATTTGGTTACAAGTAACTCCTCTATAATTGGCTATGATTTCTCTGTAAAAGTCATGACTACTTCAAAAGTATTCTAAAATAAGAAACTCTGGACTTCAAATTAATTTCAAATTTCAAACATGGTGAAATTTTATAAACATTCACCTTTCCGCTTAACAAACGTTGAGTAGACAGCATTTCTTCTTTTATACCTTTCTTTCCAATCTTTGGGCCAGTGAACTTTACTGTTGCATCTCCAGCGTGTGGGACAGAGACAGCACCTGTGGGTGGCACTGTCTGCAGTGGGTGTCCCTTAGGTCCCCCTCAGGCCCCGAGAGAGGAAGTGGGGAGCGTGGGATTTCTGAAGTCACCTGTGAGGTCTCACCACACAGAGCCAGCAGACAGGAAGTGGCCCTCTCCTGTAACAGGCAAAGACTTGCTTCCGCCATCCCCTACAGCCCCCCAAAAGCTTCATCTACACCCCAGGCCTCCCTGAAGAACAAGTTAGGGGTCTTCCTGCAGCCTCAGCCTGAACAAGATGCCAGCTCTATGGTGCACCTGTCACAGGTATCCAGTGGGAACAGCCTCCTGCCCTGGGCCTTACTGGATTGGGCTCACACTGGAACTGTCCATAGACATCAGACTCAGGACGCTGAAGGGTACCCTGAGCCTAGCAGTGCTTGGGCCCGGCTGCAAACCAGAATCACCTGGGGTGCTGTCGCAACAGGCGGAATCTGTGGGTTCCACCTGGCTTAGTTTTACAGAACCGACAACTCCCTAGGTAATGCCCGCGTGGCCATTCCAATGGGCAGCTCATCTGTTTGGTCCTTCACAGGATGCCTGACTCCCTCTTCACATCGGAACACCTGGCCACACAGCCACACGGGAGGTGCTTGCTGACCCCACTTCTGTCTGCCAGGCCACACCCCGGGCAGAGGTGCCCTCCATCAGTTCTACTAGGTGGCTGTCATCATCCCCAAATAAGGACATCTCGTAAACCAGCACTGGTCCAGGCTGCCTTCGAGAGAAGCCCAAGGTTTTCTGGGCCAGCTCTCACACCCTCCTTTGGAGCAGGCAAAATCAGGGCTCTGCATGTTAGTGCAACCAACCACCGCAAATGAACAGTCCCCTAGTTTGCTGTAAGCTTCCAGCGTAATGAGAATCGTGTTTCCTTCTCTTCTTCCTGGCATTCAGAATAAAGAAAAATGACTACAACTGCATCTCCCATGACAGCACTGCCGGACTACAGTATGTAACATGCAGGAAACACTCCTGTCCGGGACACTCAGGACATGGGGCACAGCTCGTTAATGCCACCTCCCACCCGGGAGTTTCTGAACGTTAGAATCCCAACCGTGATGCGCCCCGGAAGTACATGATCTTTCTTGAGTGACTCAGAGCAGCGTCAGGATCCCAGAATATTGCAAGGTGCTCACTGGAATCATAAATTGTCACTGCGCTCCCGAAATCCGAAAGTTCAGCGAGTTTCTCGTTGCTAGATGGTGGCATCTTGGCTTACAGGCAATTAGTTTAAACTGAAATACTATAAGCTAGAGAAATAAGAAATAAGGCACAGCCTGCAGGAGAGGGACAGACACTCTGCTAGGCTGCTGACTATGTCATCCCTCTAGTGACGTCAGACAGTGGAATATTAGGCGGTGCTAAAAAGAAGAAGCTTTCAAGCCACACGCACATTTCTAAGTGGAAGAGCCAGTCTGAGGGAGCTGCACACTGCGTGCTCCCAACGGGACGAGCAAACTGCTCACGGCTTTGCTTCCCGAGGGCAGTGAGATGCTCTGAATGACGCTGTGGTGTGGGTCCCTGGCAGCAGGCGTCTGTCCAAACCCACAGAACGTACCGCCCCGAGCGTGGCCCTAACGCCAACTGTGGACTCTGGGGACAGCGACGAGTCCGCGTAGGTTCACCAGTTGTGATGATGTATCCTCTGGTGGGGAGGCTGTGATCACGGGGAGTCTGGGAACTCTCTGTACTCCCCACTCAGCTTCGCTGTGACCCTAAAACTGCTCTCAAAAATACATTTTACGAAAATGGGGCGGGGGAATGAGGAAGAGTCATTAAAATATGCGTACGCTCTTTTTTACTAACTGCTTATTCGTAGGGACTATTGCTTATCTATTTATGGAATTGATGCTTTTGCCTTTAACTTGTAATATATTTAACTCTGCTGAGATAAGAGGGTTTCCATAAGTGGAAGGACAGAACTGCACTTCCAACAACAGACGAGCGGCCGTGACTGAGCTGCAGGACAGTTGCACGCAGGCGTCCACAGACACGGGAGCAAGCACATGGCACCAACATGATAATAATGGCAGCAGACGTGTGTGGGGGAGAGCCTCAGCAATGAGCAGGAAAGCAACCAGGAAGTTTAAACACACAGGTCGGGTCTTCATCTTTTTTTTTTTTTTTTTTTTTAGAAACAGATAATTTTTCCAGTATTAAGGGAATCTCTTGCATAAAGTGTAAAAGTGACTCCTGTCAATTAAATGGTGACTCCAGACCAGGAAACATACTTTCCAGCTCTGCCCCCCACTCCCTGCCTGACAGTGAACTAGTCATTTAATTTCTTTGTAACAGCTGTTCCCTGGCAGCCATGGAGCCAGCCTCCCACTCAGCTCCTGGGGCTCGCCCGTTAACATCTTCCTCCCCAGGAGCCCCAGGGCTACAGGGTACCCGGCAGGAGCTACTCTGGGCACAGAATCACAGTGTGCCGGGAAAGCCCCTGCGAGAGGCCCACAGCCGCCCCCTCACAGCCGATGCAACTGGATCTGGCACCGCTCGGGCTCAGAAGCCCAGGTTCAGGGACGCAAACAACCACATCCACCCTGTCATCTTTTCTAAAAACATCCATAGATCTGCAGAGGTGGGAATCATCATTATACATTCCACCTTCCTTAAAAAAACAAGTCCAGAATACTGAGAAAGTAACTCTCAAATTTCCTTTTCGTTTTTCTGCCAATGGCTGAAAAAGGAACAGGCCGAGCTGCCAACGTGGCAGGGGACGAGGGCACCTCCCGGGTCACAGGCCCGTGTCAGAAAGCCATGTGTCCAGCCAAATCAGATTTAACAAAGGGTTAACAGTGCAGGAAAGCTCTGGAAGGACGCTGGTGACTGCATCCTAATGCTACTTCTGTGCTGTTTGGAGCTTTTAACAGTAACATACAGGTGCATGACTTTATAAACTTATAATTAGTTTATTTTAAAAAACAAACACCTACACTGGCCAAGCCTAGACCCTAAGGAGGGAGGGTGAGGCAGGCCCTTTGTGGGCAGTCCCAAGGATGCCCAGTGGACGAGTGGACAGCAGTAAGATTAGCTGACCTGGGGCATTCCACACTGACCCCAGGCCTCCTGAGCCACCAGAGCCGAGCCGGGTGGGCTGCAGGGCTGGGGTGAGCGGGGGCCTTCAGAGGCCTGCAGGAGGAGGAGCAGACTCAGGCAAGCGTCAGGGAGTCAGGGAGGCCAAGACTCGGCCCCCCAAAAAGGAGAAGGCCAAAATGAGTAACAGCTGCCAGCATGCCCCCTGGATCCTGCAGGAGGGGGAGGGACCCAGGGGACACTTCCACCAGTAGCTGGTCCAGCTAAGCTGTTGAAGGGGACAGAGCTGTCCAACTCTAAGGCCTTAATACTCCGGGTTCTACAGCTCGCAAAATGCAGATCAGGGTCCCCCGGGCTGGAATACGGAAATACCACTCATGCCCAGACCCACCTTCTTACACAGAGGTTAGAAGAGACAACTGCTGAAATTTCCAGGGTCACCCACTTATGGTCTGTTTGGAGCCAAGAATGTGGCAGAGCTCAGAGCCCTGTAACTCTCACAACATACTCAGATGCGGCTCCATTGTGGCAAGGCGTCTGGGAGTGGGGACTGGCAGCAGAACAACACATTCCTAAAAATTCAGGGTATTTTTTTTCCTACGTGGTAAGAGGTAGCAGCAGAAGCAGGCTGGGGGGAATCTCTAAACCCTTCTAAAATGCAAACCTTCATTGCCCAAAGTAAGCCATTGTTAAAACTTTACTGCTGGAGGAAGAACAGCAATCGAGAAGCACAGGGACAGTCTGGCTGTTAAAAGCATCTATTTGCAAAAGTGCTGTAACTCAATGTCTGTGTCTGCTCCAAGGCAGGCCTGCCAGCCTGAGAGAAACCTCCGAGGCCACTCATTTGGGTGCCACCCTAGGAGGGCAGCACCTTGCTGCCTTTCTGGGGACATGGCCGTGACTGGGCTCCAGGTGTGAGACTCCAGGGGCTCTGCACCAGAGAGATGGCGGGGGCAGGAGGGGCTGGTGGCCTTGCCCTGAAGCTGTACTGAAGTCACAAATTCACATGGGGGATTTTTGAAGGAGCCACTGAAGATAATGGGAAGACTAAGTACTCCCAAGCGAGAATGCCTCTAGTTTCTAATATACAATAGGCTTGGGAGATGTATTTGCTGAACTGAGTCCCAAGGTCGGAAGACCTGAAAATCCAATAGGCCGTCATGGCTTCAAGGCTAGTCACCCGCAAGGCCGGTCTGCGCCTGGTCTTCTCCCTTCACAGATGGCGAGGGCAAAAGACAACACATACATGCTGGTCCTACAAGAGCAGTACCACTGCAGAGGTGATTCCCCATGTGGACTGATCCCTGACGACACTCGCGGCCACCAAGAGCTAGGACCATCAATATGTAACCAGGCTTGTACTTGTCTGTCCTGCAAAAGAAGAACTAGATGATGGTCACATTTGGAGGCTATATTTGTATGATCTCACTTAAAATGTTGTCATGTGAAAAAGAAAAACCTTACTGGTGATGGGGGAGGGGGTCTCCAAAGAAACAGGCCACGTCCTTGTCCTTCAGGTAGCTGAAAGGAAGGCACCATCTGAGGCTGGTGTGCCTGCTGATGAGGAGACAGGCCACACTGCACTGTGGACACAGCAACCCGCGGCTTCAAATATGTGCCCCAGGCAGGTCACCCGGGCCAGCAAGGCAGGGAGACTCTCACATGGCCAACTCCAGGCTTAGTGACAGCACGAATTTGTTTATTCCATGATAGTCAGTGATTTTCATAAGTGAAAATGGAGAGATCAGCTAATAATACTAATATTCTCTCAGCAGCAGCAACCATCTTTAAGCCCGTAGGCCTTTCGTATGCATTATTACGTCCACTATCATCCTGTTACCGTTCCCACTGCAGAGGTGAGAAAACCGAAGCTCAGAGAAGCTAGTGATTTACAGCCGTCAAAAGGCCAGATGAGAGGAGTCCAATGCAAACCCAAGACTGATTACAAAGCCCAGACTTGTTCTCTCACTCTATTACAACCTTAGCATACCAGGCAGGGGTCCTTCATCTAAGGATTACCGAGGCCCACCCCTGCTTATCGTCTGAGGATAGACACTAGCCAGAGCAAGAGCTGAGGTTCACAGGGAGCAGCCATCTGTCAGAGGGCCGTAGGGACGCCAGCTGTGGTCAGGCTGGCCAGGAACGGAGGGCCTTGGGCAGCATGCTCCACTCTGTGCTTGGCTGTGGAGGCCCCTGGGATCACATCAGAAGACAGATCAAGTGGGAAGAGACAGAGTGACCTACTCAATCTGGTTTAGGGCCCTTCTGAACAAACCTGGGGCCACCTATGAGGACTGCTCTGTCTAGCAGCCTTCGGGTCACCCCCCACTTGTCCTTATCCATGGCCCCCTGTACCTGGGGGCCAGCCCTCCTCCTGGGCATGAGACTACTGACTCCACTTTGGTGCCAACCTTTTGCCAGGTCTGGGGTTGCATGTTAAACTCCCTAGTGCCACTAAGCCAAACAGTGACTGCAGGCAAAAATATGCCCTGGAAAGTGTTCCACGGACCTCTCCTCAAATTCAGTATCGCGGTCTCTCTGCCATCCATGCTGAGATTGGTCCAGAGGCATTCTGGGGCATGCTCTCAGCCTGTTTTGCAAAACTGAGTTCAGTTCTGAAAAACAGGGCTGGTTTGGTCCTGGAAGGATATGCTGGTACCACAGTGAACAGTTCCATTTGCTTTTAAACTACACTGGGTATGCCAATTCAGAAACAGCTCACTTGAGCCCAGTTAAGGAATCAGAGTACAAAATTCACTTGGCCACATCTTTCCTCATCAGTGACAGTGGGCCCTTATATGGCATGGGCTTTTGATGATAAGCAGGCCTGTGGATATTATTAGCCAGACACCAAACTAAGGAGAACTGAGTCACTGGCTAACATGTGTAAGTACAGTACTTACAGGTTTATTTCCTCTCGTGTTTATTTCTTCCTGAGTTTTCCAAAGAGAAGCTGCCTGCATTTTCACACCCAAATCTGAGTGCAAACCCTGCAAATGTCTTTAGAGAGACATGTATTTGCACACTGTTTGAGTTCTAGAATACATTTAAACCTATATTTTCGTCTCTCCAGCTTACCACGCCCTGTTTTTCCTGGCAAAGCCTTCAGAATTTAAAGTCTAATGGAGACTTTTCTTTTGATTCAGTCAGAATAAAGCACTGCTGGCAGCATGTTTCTGTCCTTTCAAACTTCCCTCACATTAAAGTGGGTTTACGACCACAAACATTTTGTATTAATGTGTCAGCACACCCAAGCCTGAAAATCAAACTTAAACCTCATTCTTAACTAGAATTCCTCCCACAGTCCACAACTTCCTGGGAGAAGCTCTGCAAGCCCAGCCCCTCCTCCCTGCAGCCTCACAGCCTTAACAGGGGACAATCTCATTTTTGTACTTCTCCCTCCTTTTGTCTTGGCCCCTCATGGCATAAGTTGAGTTTGAAATGCCAAATAAATACAGTGCAAAATCTAATGGCACCAAACAGATTTTAGTTAAACACATTCCAGGAAAAAGACCCCATCTCTCAGCAGTACAGAACACTCAGGCCCCTGTGACTTGGAATGAGTCAGACCCCAGGTTTCCCTTGTACAGCTGCAATATTTCTTCCTTCAGTGACCACCCCTCTAAAAGTCTGGGCACGCTGTCTAGGTCAGAGACCCAGACTGCCCTTAAACGGACCACGTCTTGCTGGAGCTCATTAAACTTACCCCTCAGTTTTTCGGTGGAAAAACGGGGCGCTATGCTCTCCCAAAACAAAGCTCCATACACTTCGTGCTCACTCAGGAAACGTCTTAGGGCTTTGGCTTTCACCTCCTTATCGTGGAAGGCACTTCTTCCTTCTAGTTATCTTGCTTGGCCATGTCACTTTCCCCATACAGCTCACAAGTATTAATGCTAATACTAACGTATATAATTCGCTGAGCGCCGTCCTTGGCAGGCATGGGGTGGGTATTAGTACCCTCGGTTTGCACGGAGGGAACGGAGCTCTAAGGGGCTAAGCCACCCACGGCCATCCAATAAGTGGATTAGAATTCAGGCTCCTCGGCTTTCAAGTCCTGCTGTTTCCGCTTTGGTCGGCGTCGCTCAGGGGCAGCTGCCTCCAGCGGCGGTGCGGCCCAGCGGAGCAGGTCTGGACAGAGGGTCCTTACCGACCTCCCGGCGACTGTCGCCCAACTCCCGGGGAGCGCCCACCACGACCTCCGGCTCCGGGACGCCCCTCCCACCCACTCCATCCCCATCCCTGCGGCTCATCCCCTGCAGCCCCCGCCACCGCGACTCCGGGCGCGACTCCACTCGGGCAGGTCCCGCCCGGCCGGGGCGCCTACCTCGTCCCCGAAGCGCACCACCTTCTGGCCGGTGGGTCCGCGCAGGCCGGGGAAGCGCGCGAGCTCCGCGGGGCCCCCGGGCTCCCCGGGGGCGGGCGGCGCGGGGACGCTCGGCCCCACCAGGCACCGGTCGATGATCTCGTCCTGCTGCGCGGGCGGCAGCCGCGCCCACTCGGGGCCGTACTTCTCGCGGATCTTCTCCTTGTCCTGCATGATCTTCCTGGCCATGGGGCTCAGCGACGAGAAGTAGGTGAAGCGCTTCCGCTCCCGGTCGTCCAGAGGCCGGTTCCCGCTCATGACGGCCGAGCGCGAAGCCGCGATCGCCGCCGCCATGGACGCCATGCCCGGCTGGCCGCCGCTCCCCGCCCCGCGCCCCCGCCCCCGCCCCCGCCCCGCAGCTCGGAGCACCGCCCCGCCCTCGCTCCGCCCCGACCCCACCCCGGACAACGGCGCCCTTCCGGCTCGGAGCCCCGCCCTCCGCCTCCCCCCACCCCCGGGCGAGCTGTCCTCCGCGCCCCCCCCCCCGGGGACCCCGCCTTCCGCGCCCCCACCTCCCGCTCCCGCCCAAGGGGACCCCTTCTTCCACGCCCGCACGCCTGGGAACTGCGCCCCTCGCGCCCCCACCCCCGGGGGACCCCTCCTTTCGCGCCCCCACCCCCGGGAACCCCCGCCCTCCGCGCCCCCACCCGGGCACATCGGCTCCCGTTCCCGCCCACCCCCGGGAACCCCGCCCTCCTGTCCCCTTTGCGCCGTCCCCGCGGCTCCTGGAATCCTACGGGTCTGCCCTTGTGGGTTCCTGCGGTGCCCCCACTTCTCGAGGCTCCCCGTGGCCAGCTCGGAAGGTGGCTGGCGCGTCCCCAAGTCAGCGCCCGGCGGTTTGACGGGATTGCTGCTGGTGACCGCCATAGCGCCACGTGGTCACTTGTTTGACAAAGGAAACTTTTTTCTGTAATGTGCCTAAAGCAACCGGGCGTCCCAGGACCGAGTAGCCGGCCGCCTTATTCCTCTCCGGTCCCTATCCTTGATGAGCCATTTCGCTTTCTTTGAGCTGTCTCACCACACTGGGCCCAGGTCCTGGCGCCGTGAGCAGGGAGCAGCGAGGAGGCCGAAGGGGTGACCTGTGGGGACTGGACTGGGGTGTTACAAGGAAATTAGTGCCCTCTCCTCCTAAAGAGACAGGAGTAAAATGAAGCACGGGGGAGCTCAAAATGCCGTCCGGCACACCTGTACTGTGTTTTGCCACTGCCCGCGAAGAGGTTGTCCCCAAGTCGCCACGAGGCCTTTGCTTTCTCTGATACCACAAATGAAAAGACAAGATTTATTTTGGAATCTCAGCAATCAGGAGAACTCTCAGCCGCTAGGAAGTTTGTAAACTGAAGACAGGCGCAAGTTTCAGACACAAAAGCCAAATCCCAACCATGGGGTCCAGGGTGGTCATTTTGAAGTGTGCTCCAGAACACTAAAATTATACGGAGCCCCTATCCGCTTTACCATCTGGCTGATTTGAACAAGATTGTGACAGGTCTCAGATGAGAATAAGTGTTTGTTCTTAAAAAAACAACTGCATTTCAGCTGTTACTTTGCCTGTCTTGGCATCCAAGCAACACTTGGAGAATCCTGAACACAATAGTAGAACTAACTCACAAAGTTCTGTTTGACATGTGAAATGGCCTTATCTTCCTGCCCAGAGAGCCTAAGAAAATATTTTTGGAATGTCATGAATGTGACAAGCTCCGCAGTAAAACATATTGCTATCACAACAATGTGATCAGCCTGGTATCCTGGAGCAGTGGGAAAAGCTACCCGAGTAGCCTGGATTACCGTATGTAAAGGACTATGCTTGAGCCACTAGGTTGAGAGGAGTTTGGGGTATGATTATTCTCTATTTAAGTTGCTAGGTAGGCCCAGTACACTAACCTGAGTCCTACTGACTTCGACCCCCCAATCCTTGTTAGTTACGTGGGTGATATTTAACATGTATTCTTGAAACCTAACTAACATCTTCAAGCTAGCTTCAAAATTCACATAGGAGAGGTTCTGTGCTATTAGAAACTTGTTCCCATGTGGTTTTCAAAGCAGGTGCCAAAAACAAGTGTTGCTTTCAAAAAATCACATCCTGATTGTTTCAGATCAAATATCATTTATTGCCAGAGGAGTCAGTGTGTAAATATGGTATGAAATAACTCAGGGACAGCAGCCAAGTATGTAAATGCCATGATCTGGATAAGGGGTAACTAAGAGAAAACGACCTCCAGATTATAAGAAGAAACTCAGGAATTAAATGTCTCTGACAAATGACTTGGCTGAAATTGGGGGTGGGGGAGGGGAGATTTGTATATTCACGCTCTCCTGGGAACAAATAAAAATAGACAAGTTTGAAATATGTAATAAGGTAAATAGTGGGATGGTTCTTGTGCTAAGCATTGTAAACAATATAAATGGAGCCACTTTAAAACCCAGTTGGAGTTCACATCCCAGATGAACTGCCTGTACATCTTACTCCTCCAACCTTTGGGATGTTAAAACTGGACAGCATAACCTTTGGACTGGGCCCGAAGAAGCACTGTACCCCAAACAACTGTTTGCAAGGGTAACAAGAAAGCAGATATGACAACTGCACTGGAAAGCAAGAACATTCTTTAGAATTAGCATCACTGTGTTGGCTCATCTGCACCAATAGAAATGCTTTCCTTCTGTGGATGTCACTGTCCCCCTCCCCTTCTCATAAACACCTCTTGCCTTCACTTAATTGGAACACTATTTGAGGTTCTGCCGGAATCAGTACTTCCTGAACAGATATTCTTTTAGATCTCAAATAAATGCTTGTTACCTCTCAAGGTGGCCTTTTATTTTTAGGTTAACAGCATCGTCCTAAGCAAGAATTTGGATGGAGGCAGCCAAATTCTTGGATTTAGCCAGTGAACTCTGTTCACAAAATGAAGAGACTAACTAGCACGTGATCCCTGACTCTGAAATGTTTCAAAACCTTGCAGTGGTCCAAGAAGCCTTCCCTTATTCACCAACATTTCACTGAGGTCTTTGCTACCATGAAGAGAAGAGAAAAGGGTGTGAGACAGAATACAGGGTTGTTCTTACTCCACCTGTTGGTGCTGGGCGATTGGTGTTCCATGAAAGGTCAGCTCTCCGGGACCTGAAAGTGGCATTCATTCCTGAAAAGCTTTTCTGAGAAGTTAAGGAGACACAGCAACAAGTGCTTTAAGTAAGGATGAAAGTGTCCCTGGTGTCTGGAAGTGGGGCATTCTGCCTTTGCAAGTGCCATTTCCATTATTTTTCTCAGACGTGTCCTCGAGTTCCCAGCAGAATGCAAACTCCACAATAGGGAGAACCTTATCTGTCTTGTCTACTCTTGGGAACAAGAATGACTGATTCAGAGTAAGGGTTCAATGACTATTTTTCTAATGAATTATGAATGAATAAATGAATGATATTATAGAGTTTGCATTATTATCGCCTCTTTACAATAAGGAAACTGAGGCATCACAGGAAAAAACTCACTTGCGATTATCCCCCACTGCCTCTAATAGCCTGAGATGGAATCGAGATTCACAAAACAGGTTTCTTCACCTTTTGTTAAATCTCTCCCATTAATTTTTGTGTCTAACGTTAATTACTGGTATTAATAAGAAACTGAGTTTATGGCTATAATTTATTAAAGCTCCCAAGTTACTCTTTGGTGAAACAGTGCTTATTTTTTCCATATAATATTTAACGACCCAAGACAATGACCCAGACGTCCCTTACACTTCTGCTGCCCTGGAACCCCTCTCTCTGGGTCAGCCCCATTTTTGAAAACCTACTGAGAGAGACACAAACAGCAAGGCCATCCCCATGGTTGAAGGGTGCCCTGGACACTTCTGGAGACCTGTATTTGTTGTTTACCTACATGCAAAGTCTCTTGGTGTTTATGAATGGCTATTTCAGGACTCCTCTTAATTGAAGACAGGGCAGGGCTCTTTCCTGTCTCCTGCTGCCCATCCCAAAGTGCCTACGACACAGCTGAATGTCAAATAGACTTAGTACAAATGTCTGCTGAATGCACTTGTTGTCCCAGTTGGTGAGCCCCCTCCCCATGGAGATACCTTTGAGGTGATGGAAAACCTAGGACAGGCATTCCAGTCCGCTTCTCAGAGCCGGTAACCAGCTCAAACACTTTGCAAGCTGGTTGCTGGAAGTTCTGGGGAAATTCCAGGCACTGTGGCAAACGGATGACAGTTTCGGGAAGGCAGTTGTTTGGTGACATGGCAGGGCAGTCTGCTGGTGGATAAGCCTGCCTTGGCCGCTCTGCTAGGAGGTAGGCGGCCCCAAAGACCATGACTCATCTCCAGGTCTATTACTGGTTATTCCAGGTGCTGCCTTGACCGGTGTCTGCTCTGCCCCCAACACCACACCCAGACAGGACGTGTGATGGAAGGCAGCTGGTCCACGGTGAGATTGGAGGGCAGTGTTCACTGACCAAGGCAAACACAAGGTGATTTTACAAATCTACTGTTGGCAGAAAATGTACTTTGAATATTTTGAGAGGTTGGGTCACTTTTCCAATTGTAGGGAGAGCTTTGCTTGAGACAACCATGGTCTGTCACCAAGTCCGGGCAGGTGTGGGGCACTCCCTGTGCCCACAGGTACAGAATCACCTTCTCTGCACAAAGCCACGTGACCCACCTGAGGCTCAAAACTGGGCCCTTCTCTCCACTGACCTCATACTTTATGGAGCAAAGATAACCAGCTTAGCCGCTCTGTGAAAAATGCTAAAAGGCCTCTTGGAAACAACAAAAATCGTCTAGCTGCCTGAAGTTTTACATTTAGAAAAGCCTCAGATTTTTAGTCCTCTGTAAAAATATGAACAACTCCAGAAGCGGTTGTTCATTTCCCCCCTCACCTGAAATTCCTACCCACTGTAGAAACCCCACCCGGTGAGGAGAAGTCCTCAAAGTCACATGTACCTGAAAGGAGGTAGGTAGGTCGGCCCAAACGGGACAGACCGCCTCCTTTTCAGCTTGATCTCAGACTCTGGTGGCCTGGGAAGACAGTGCCAGCGTTTGGGGCATTCTTCATGTGTGTTACGGATGCCACATTGTGTCCCCCCAAATCCATGTGGTGAAGCCCTACTCCCCAGTGTGACAGACTATGGGAGGTGATGGATCATAAAGGTGGAGCCCCCATGATGGAGTAGAACCCTGATGAAAAGACAGGAGACAGCCTCTGTGAGGACACCGGAGAAGGTGGCCGCCTGCAAACCAGGAAGTGGCCTTCTTCAGACGTGGATCTATCAGCACCTCCATCTTGGACTTTCCAGTTTCCAAACAAACAACAATGTTTGTTGTTTCAGCCCCAGTCTGTGGTATTATTGTTATAGCAACCTAAACAGTACAGAAATGGCTTCAGATTCATATAAAATCTATGGTTTAATAAGAGTGTATAAATGTATTTAGAGAGAGAATGAGGGATGTAAAAATGTCCAGTGGGGCAGAGGGCATGAAAGTATGCGGCAATGATTTACTGATTGAGATATAAGGGAATTCTCGCATCTAAACTGTCTGTTCTCGACTTCTAAACGCTCCCAGATGTGGAATGCGGCCTCTTCCCTCTTCTCTTCTCTGCAGGCTACTCAGACGTTTGTTACACGGGCTCCTGGCTTGTGAATGTCACCCCATGAGATCTGTGGTGGTCACCCGGCTCCCTCGGGGCGTTTAGGGGGTACACTGGAATCTGTTCCTTCACCTCTGTCATTCTCCAAGCTCAGGACGCGGGTAAACCATGAAGCTCTAAAGCCTGACTTTCGGGAGTCACAATATTTTTCACTCTACTGTTACTGCTTGGATTTAATCTATGTTCTTGAATGGTTTTAACCTGAAATACCATCAAAATACCAATATGCTAAGAAGGATGCCAACAAGTATGCAAAAATGAAAACAGTCGTCTGTCAAGTGTCTGGAATTGAGTTTTACTTTTCAATTTCCTTGAAAATATCGTTTGTGTAATAGATACATTAAAATTATCTAGTGCTGTGAGCCATTCACATTTCCCAACAGAGAGTGAGAAGCTCCCAAACACTGCAAATATGCCACGTGTGTGCTGGTGTCAGTGACCTTGACACCTGTCGACCTCAAGCCAGTCCTTCCAAACTGCCCTGCACACCCCTGCCAGCCTCCTCTTCCTCCACAAGCCCTCCATGCTTGTGTCTCCCGTTCTGTTACCACGTTAGGCCTCAGCTCTCTCTGGCCTTCTCTGGCTTTCCACCCTCCCTCCCAGTCCGTCCCCAAAGCCTGGGACAGGCATGAGCTGTATGTCCTTCTGTCGGTTTGGTTAGAAGGGCTTTCGCCCTTCTTCCTCACGTCCACCTATCCAAATTCCACTGATTCTTATAAGTTGGGTTTAAATGCCGTCCTGCTGACCTTCACTGCATCCCCTCTCCTTTAAACTGTGGTGGCTGCAGCAGAAACCACACTGCTGCATAAGGACAATAGTCAAGGGGGGTCCAAACACAGCTGAGCAACTGCAAGGCGGCCACACTGCTTACACAGCGGCTGCACGCCCACCTGCGGGCAGAGAGTCACCAAGGGAGAGAGTGTCCCCACCTGCCTTGCTCTGTCCCTTCTCCCTGCTGGTGTAGCACCCACAGGCTGTCACCCTCCACAAAGCCAGTGTGGACTCCCTATGGCGCCTTTCTTGGGCTAAAACCCCATACATGGACAGCTGATTAAGCTGTTTTGAAAACATCATACAATGGAGACCCGCGGGGTCAAGAAAGCTACATTTCAGAAATATTAGTTCTGTTCCTATATCCACAGCCAATAGCTAGGTGGAACCAACTATACTGAGCAATCTCTACCCTCTCCTGTAAACCAGAGTCAGAAAAAGCAGCAGCCAAGCCGTCTGTGTCCGTGTTCATAATTGGAAAGATGCTCGTGGACCGGAAGCATTAATGTTAAAATGTCCTCACTGCTCCAGGCAACATACAGATTCCATGCAACACCTATTAAAATACCAACGGCATTCTTTTCAGAAGCAGAACAACGAATTCTAAACTTTATATGGAACCACAAGAGACCCAGATAGCCAAAGAAATCTTGAGAAAGAACAAAGTGGACAGGATCACACTCCCTGATGTCACAGGCCCTCCGTGGCTTATCTGGGGGCACATCTGAGGTCTCGGGGGGCCGAGCCCAGGGTGACAGATGCTTGCTGTGGTCGTGGGAGCCTGATGTGGGGAAGGCTGAGGAGGGGTGTAAGGATTATTCTAGGAGAGCCAGGCATTTGCAACTTGTGAGGGACCAAAGGTACCCCTCTGTCTCCAGGTAACAAAGCTTCTTTGCTTGACCAAACTTTAGTCAGGCTCCTAAAAGTTCTCACAGGCCCATCTGTGTACTTCCTTGTAAAATCCAATTTTAGCAAGAACCCTGCTAAGTCATTTTAACCAGAACCCCCTACCCTCAATATCTGATCACCTTGATATCTGACTGGGTTCCTCAGTCCCCACCATCCCCCAGGTGACATTTCACCACTCAGGCCTGTCTTCAGCAAGAATTCTGTTCAATCTGCTTAGCCAGACCCTCCCTTATCCTGATGTTTTCTCTTAGTAATTTTCCATCTGCTGTCCCCCACCCTGTCCTTGCCTGTAAATTCCCACTGCCCAGGCTGTGTTCAGAACTGAGCCCTTTGCTATACTGAGGTGTCTCCCCCCACTCCACTGCAATAGTCTTAAATAAAATCTGTTTTCACCACTTTCCTGCCCAGCTCTGTTTTTTCTTGGACACAGCTCAGGACCCTTCTAGGCATCCCGAAAAGCCCAGGCGCTGCGTGGGCACTGTGGTCCTTTATCATTCAAATGTGTGTGGACCATGTCCTACCTGTTACCTCTGGTCTCTTACAAATGGACTGAATTCCTCTCCATTCCATTATTTGCTTCGCTCCATTTTCTCACCACTTCCAGATTCTTGTCACCCTGTCCCGCCCTCTGCCCCTACAAGCCAAGGCCTCCCTCCACACCACTGGCTGTTACACTCTTAAGGGCTGAGCCTCGGGGCTCCCTCTGGGCCTCGCCCTCCCATGTCCTCTGCTGATTGAGAGACAGAAGTACCCTGAGGGAAAGGCCTGCTGTCCTGGGTCTTGTCCTGCTCTGCTCCCCATTCCTTCTCTGTCTTCTCCCCCGAGGCCAAGCCCGGTCTTCTCTCACCTTCCCTGCTTCGGCATCACCTACAGCACCCACTGCCCCCCACGGCTGGCATCGCCCAATGTGTCCCTGAGGGCTCCGAGGAATATCATGCTGTCATGAGAGTCTGCATGGCCCCCAAGCTTCCAGGTGATAGTGACACAGAGCACCGGGGAACCACATTTTAGTGGCAAAGGTCTAAAGAGCAGAGCACCAGGCAGACACCGAGATTCTCTCCCAAATAAAGTAAGGAGCATCTGGGCTTTCCTTGCAGAGTGAGAGGGTCTAGAAGAGGGAGACAGGGGACCCTAGAAGATGCGGGGGGGGGGGAGGTGGTGAGAGTAGCCACGAGGATTCCCAACCTCAATTTGAAGATATTTGTGCTGTGCGGTTGTGTGGTTGTGTGCTTTCCCTCCAGTTCAAGAAAACATGTTACATATACAGCCAGCTACCCTAACACTCGTGGGGCCAGAGCAGGAGCGCTGGTAGAGGGTCATATGCCATATGATTATACAGATAAAAGTTATAAATTAGAGTCACAAACTCTTAAAAAATTATATACCACAGCTTCCCAACTTGAAAAATGCACCTGCACAAAGACCTAGAAGACCAGGTTTGAATGTAAAACTTTCAGAATCCGTGGAGTTCCACCTGAATTGGTGGCTCAGGGTGGTGAAGCCCAGGTACCTTCTCTGCCCACCCAGCTCTGGTTGGCACTGCAAGGGCCTCGTGTGCAGGCACGTGGACACCCCAGCCCATCCACCTGGGCCACGTCAGCAAAATCTGTGTTTAATTATAGATTAATTAATTGAATTATAGATACTTAGCAAAAAATGTTTAAAAAACTTAAAGCGGAGAGGCAGTGTGGGTGATATTATACAAGGTCGGACAAGTTAGTTTGCGAACTCATCTTAGAAAAAGTGCCACATACCTCATTGCTGAATATCACTATGGTCACCTTCAAAGTCCTCCCCTTGGGAAGCTATGCACTGAAGTCAGCACCTAGTCCACCCTTCAAAGCAATTTTGGAACTCTTTTTCTGGAATGGCCATCAGAGCCGTCCTCGTATTACCCTTGATGTCCTGAATGTCATCAAAATGTCTTCCTTTCAATATTTCCTTTATCTTTGGGTGAAAAAAGAGGTCATTGGGGGCCAGATCAGGTGAATCAGGAGGGTGTTCCAATATAATTATTTGTCTACTGGCTAAAAACTCCCTCACAGACAGTGCCGTGTGAGCTGGTACATTGTCGTGATGCAAGAGCCATGAATTGTTGGTGAAAAGTTCAGGTTGTCTGTTTCACAAAGCCTTTTTAGAACTTCCAAATAGTAAATTTGGTTAACTGTCCAGTTGGTACAAATTCATAATGAATAATCCCTCTGATATCAAAAAAGATTAGCAACAGCATTGCAACAAGTTCTCGAACTTAATTGTCAGACCTCATACGCCATCTTTTCTATAAGCACATGTCTGGACAAGCAGGAAAGAGGAAGAGATGAATCTGCTGTGCTATCCGTTAGACTTGAAGAGTGGAAGATTATGCCACCCCAAAATATGCATAAGGATTATTTTCAGCTGAAGGCAATTGAGAAGAAACAGATATAAGAAAAATTCCCTGCCATCCTCCTCTATTTGCCTAAAAGCAGGACATAAATTTACAAACGTGTTCCTCCTCCCCTCCCTGCCAAGGAAGACAAAGGCTAATCTCCTGGGACAACTCTAGACCCTATCAAGGAGAAGACAGCAACTTAAATCTGTACAACAATCTTACTCTTGTTTACTGAGCTTTTCCTGGTGACCACCCAGGACTCTCCTCCCCCACACCTTTCTTTCTTTTGTCTTTAGCTGAAGGTGATATTCAAGCCAGAGTTCTAAGCCACCTCAGAGAATTACTCACTTTTCCCTGGGTATCTCTCAATATACATGAGGTATATATGTTAATAAACTTCTGTTTGTTTTTCTCCTGTTAATCTTTTATTGCAGTGAGTGGGTCTCAGCCAAGAACTCAGAAGGGTAGAGGAAAAATTAGTTTTCCTCCCCTATGGTTCTAATTCTTTCTTGTTTGCCTTTCATGGATGAAGTATTTAAAAATACATTCCCCCCACCCCCCACACCTCCACAAGTGGCTTCTAAATGCAAGCTAACTACATTACATATAGTGCTGGGCAGGAGAAAGAACAATGTATTCCCATACTGGAAGAAAAAAATATGTTTTGTTATTGGATTTTTGTAGGGATCGTTTGTCAAACTTCAGTATAGTGTCTTCCTAAGGGACTTAAAAAAAATTGAGGTGTAAGGGACTTTTAAGGGTAATCTGGACTATGCTCAATATTTACCTTGTATGTAGCCCTTTAGAATTGGCAGATTTTTAGAAACTATACCTGAATAAGATAATGCAGAAGAGTGACCGGACACTTGGAAGACCAGTTAGGAAGCTGTTGTTCCTATAACAGGATGGGGGTGGAGGGATAAGTAGGATGGTTGCAATAGGACTGGGAAGGCACAGCTTTCAGAAATCACAAAGAAATACTTGATAGAATTGGAAATGGGCTCAACATGAAGGACAAAGAAAAGGAAGAGGTAACAGTCAGTAAGTTTTAAGCTTGTGTAACTTGGAGAATGACGAGACAAAGGGCAGAAATGAGGGCTCAGGGGCAAGAACTAGTGGATGGGGAAGGATTTTGAAGAGTTTGGTTGCACACAAGTTGAGCTTAGGAGCTCACGCAGGTACGAAGTGTTGGTCGGCAACTGGAAATGCATGGCTAGAGTTGGCAGGGAGGTCAGGGCTAGAAGTTGAATAGAAATTGAATTGAATAGAAGTTGAATAGAAATTGAATTGAACCATAAGAAGAGACATGGTCAGTGAAGAGCAGTAGGGACAAGACAAGGCCTAGGGCAGAACTGTAGAACGCACTCCCTGTGAAGGATTCAGCTGAGGCCTGCAAGGGCGGGGGCTGCAGAGAGTGAGTCAGGGACGCGGAGGACGACCTGCCCTCTTCCAGCCATGATCTTTCTAAACCAATTTAATCAAGTCGTCCCCATGCTTTAAAACCTACCTTCAGAGAATGAAGTCCCAATTTCTTAGTACAACTGTAGGACTCGACGCCTTCAGCTCCACATGACCTTTCCAGCCTCACCTATAGCCACCCCGAGCCATGCACTTTCACGTCTCTGATTATTTTCCCCCCGTTTGGCCTCTGCTGAGAAGGTTTTCTGTCCTACTTGGTGAGTTCCTGTTTGTCCTCCACGGTCCAGCACACTCATCACCTCCTCTGAGTAGCCATCTCCCAGAGATCCGCTTCAGGCAGAAATAATTAGGTCCTTTTGGTTTTCCCACAGCACTTTTTACGCTGTTCTTTCATCGTCATTTTGTATTGTTCTTTATGTCTTCTTTCTGAATCATGCCCGAGATCAAGCAACCCAGACTCGGGAAGCAAGGGAAGACACGCAGCTAGAAAGCCGATGCCAGGGCAATGCTGTGGTTGTGGGCAGAGTGAGGAGCTGTCACACCGGAAGCTGAGGTAGAACGGAGGGGCCAACTGACGGTGGTGCCGGGAGACAGTCTAGAGCCGGTAGACCTGGGATCAAGTGATGGAAGTTGGGCTCTGAGTCACAGGGATGTAGCTGGGGGGAAAGGCTACTTAGAGCCCTCCCGGACCTTCCAGAGGCTCTCCCTCATGGTGTCGGTGACTCACTGGTCTCTCCTCAGATTTGATGACATTCTTTTCTAACTCATCTTGATGCATTTCCTGACTTTCCCAGATTTGATCACATCTCCAAGACTCCTAGTAAAACCTGTATGCAAACCCCTTACAGAATGTTCCCATCAATGGTTCTATTCTCTTTTTGAACATTCAGGTGCTAGTTAAGTAAAGGGAGAAAGTGCTCTACCCCGACCTTTCCATCAGTGCTTCTCAACCGAGAAATTCCCTCTGGATGTTACTCTCTCCTCCGCTAACTCACTTCATTATAAAGAAAAACCAGTTGCTTATGTGGAATGATGTGACTGTCATTGTCCCTCAAGTATCTTTCTGACTTGTCTACATTTTTCTAGTAATCACACTTATTACTAGAATAGTTATTCCTAAATTGCATGAAATGTTTAAATTATGCACTGAATACTAAAGAGTTCAGACCAGGACCTTTAAAAGAAGCATTTAAATAGAACATTACAAAATTTTAGAGCAGTTATTTTCCCAAACTATTTCCAAAAAGAGCCACTTAATTCTTTTTAGGTAAACTTTATTGCATTTATTTATTATTTTAGAAATTATAAAATATCTGACTCAGAATATATGAGGTTCTTATTTTCCATCTCAGGTAATTTTATTAAATTGTCAATTAATTTTAAAAATTAACTTTGATCATAAAAGTAATAAATGTCCACATAAAAATATTTAGAAAAATAGAGAAAACACACCCACACAATATAACTATGTGAACATTCATTTTATACACTGGTCTTCTCTCTATGCATATGTATACATACTAAAAATAATAGTAAAATAATTTCATTATATAATAAAATTATTATTATACAATAAAAAAATAAATGTTACTTTGTAACTTGTCCCTTTCACTCAACAATATTATGAACATTTTTCTAATTTTGTTAAATATTCTAAACATGATTTTAACGGTCATACAGTATTCCAAAATAAGGGAATACATAATTAGTTCAAGTAAACCTACGTGTTGGGACTTTTATAAATGGCAGAAGAAAGGTCCTTAGGAAAACTCACTTTTCTTGGAACCATACCTCCCTCTCCCCCAGTGGGTATGCTGGGTCTGGGACCTGTGACTCCGTCTCCCTGACAACAGGGCAGCGCCAATCAGTGAGCTCCACTCAGGACCCTGAAGCTGGGAGGAGCCGCAGGGCAGACAATCTCTGGGCAGCAGCAATTGAAAGGAGAGAGAAAATCCTAGTCTTTCAAAATGTGATTGTGAGGGAGAGAACCCAAACCTCCTGGTTTCTCTATGACCACCCCCTCACTTCTGGTTCTTTCCTGAGGCCTGGCTACAGGAAGCAAGAGGACGGGCCTGTGCCTTTGTCGGAAAATGTCTCCTTTTGCCTGTTAGCTGGAATAGGTTTCTGGTTCTTGCCACCCAAGACTTCTACATAATGATAAAAGAGTAACCGTTTTTAAGGAATTCAATTCACATTACAAGGCTTTCCTCCAGAAAAGTCACACCTACGTGGTAAGTCCCTTGAATTTTGGTACAGAGGCTCTTTACCGGATATAGATCTTTCCAGGAAGCCAGTTTGCATTTAATATTAAGAGCTATCGAAGGAAATGAGGCACATCCATTTGCAAGGCATCAACGGAACCTTACTTGCGTTTATAGGGGACACGCTGTAATCAGGGCCCGCGCGCGTAGGCAGAGGACTCAGAGTACAAGTGGAATTTTCCTCTTGAGAAGCTGAGGCTAGGAAAATTTTTCCGACTAATTTAAAACAGAGAACTAACTGTTCCTGTAAATTGCAGTAACCCAAGCCCATTTGCCAAGAGGCAGAAAACTCGGGGGTCTGTTGCTGTTCCCTAAGCTCATTTCAGCACTAAATGTTAAACCCTCACTTTCTGGTACGGGTCTCTCCAGACAAGCACCGCACACAATGAAGCTGAGGTGAATGTCTCACCCACAGTATGGACGACAGATGTTATTACTCCACTGTTCCCCACTCCTCAGGCTCAGACCTTCCATGACTTGCTCATTTGTTAACTTGCCCTGTGGCTTCTCATGATTTCTAACTGGCTGTTGGTTTAGTAGCTGGACACTCTGACTTTACGCCCAGGCAAAGAAAAGAAAGATGAGGGCAGAACCTCTTGTGCCTAATATGGGTCTGACTGGGCCACAAAACTCAGGCTGCTTTCCTCACATTCTTTTAAAAGGAGAAGTTCCTTTTTTTTCCCCCTAATTTTTCAATTATAGACAACATTCAACATCATTAGTTAGCACAGTGGTCAGACATTTTTATGACCCATGCAGTGGTCCCCCCATAAGTCCAGCGTTCACTTCTACTTTTAGATGTTTAATACCAAGTATTCTGTATTTTACTTGCATAATTTTCGTTGCTCATTCCTATTTCCCTTTGATACTTGCTCATTTCTTCCAGAATATCTCTTTAAATGAATATTTACTTTAAAATTAAACAGATTCTGGTTCCGGTTAAGATGACACAGTAGGTAAACGCTGTGCTTATCTTCTCTCACAACCACATCAAAATTACAACTAAACTACAAAACAACCATCACCAAGAATCACCTAAAATCTTGCTGAACTGAAGCCCTATACCTAAGAATGCAGAAGAAGCCACCTCGAGACTGGTAGGAGGGCACAGACACAGAATGGGCTAGTCCCACACCCACGTGTGACCATTAAAAATCGGGAGGGATATCTTGGCTTTGGAGGAGTGAGAGGTCTGGCCCCTCCCCAGCCCAGGGTTCTTGTGCCGGGGAGAGAAGCCCCCATAATTTCTGGTTGTGAAAACCAGCAGAGATTGTGACTGAATGAGATGGAGAACGGCTGGAGTCTCAAGTGCTCCTCTTAAAAGGATCATCCAAGGAGTTACCCACCAACAGCATCACTAGCTCTCAGCTCCAGCACTGGGGAAGCAGCTGGAGAGGCAGCAGGAACATACAGGGGGTAACTTAGTTGTCAGGATGAGGGCTAGAGGGGCAGCTTTCTCCTAAACAGAGGAGCTGGTGGAAGCCGTTGCTTCTTTGCTGAGCCCTCCCTCTTCCCCGTGTGCAGATGCAGGCTGCAGACATACCTGAGTCCCTATCCAGCAGACTAATGCCAATCATTCCCCACACCCTGGTGATTCGAGACTACACCCTGCCCAACTTTCGGTCACACCCAAGTCATTTCCAGTGGCTTTTTCATACAAACCACCTGCCTTTGCTCATGCTGCAGACTTTCCTAGGGTCTCTCAAAGGTTCACGGAACCCAGACAAGGAGCACCTGGCTTGAGCGTGTCCTCTACCTCTGGCTGAGCAGTCCTAAGCCCGGCATTAGTGGCAACTGCCTTGGTTCGCAGCTTGGCTTCCCAAGGCACTTCCAAACATGGCATAGGAGGCTGCCATCTGTGAATTTCTTTGTGGCTCCTGCTGGGTGGCCCCAGGTGGGGCACAGGCTTCATCCGAACTTGACCTGCAGTGGATCCCCTTCAAGGTGGTCCTGGGACTGGCGCCCCCAGTGGCCAGCTTTGAAATGAGCTGGAGCATCACCCAGCCACCTCCAAGAATGACACACCCAAAGGGCAGATTGGGCAGGCACCAGAGTCCTGCTGAGGCAGATCCTGCTCTGTAGAGTCAGCTCCTGCACCACAGCTCCTCTACTATAGTCACAGGTAGTCCTCATACCCAATGAGACCAAGGTCAATCCCTTCCAATGATGTGCAAATAGCAACCAAGGCTCAAGTACAAGAGGAGGGCACATACAACCCACACAAGGGACACACCTGGAGTGCATGGCTCAAGTGACCAAGAAAACTGCACCACTGGACCCCACATCACACCTACTACATAAGGTTACCCTACCAAGAGCAGAAGACATAACAGCCCTAACAAATATATAGAACAAATACAGAGAGGCAGCCAAAATGGGGAGACAAAGAAACATGTCCCAAATAAAAGAACAGAACAAAGCTCCAGAAAAAGAACTAAACAAAATGCAGACAAGCAATCTACCAGGGGCAGAGTTCCAAACACTGGTTATAAGGATGCGCGATGGTCTCAGGGAGAACTTCAACAAAGAGCTAGGAAACATAAAAATGGAGATAGAAAACATAAAACAGAACCAGTCAGAAATAAAGAATACAATAACAGAAATTCAGACTACATTAGAGGGAATAAACAGTAGATTAGATGAAGCAGAGGATCAAACCACCAATGTAGAAGATAAGGTAGCAGAAAACACCCAGTCAGAACAGCAAAAAGAAAAAAGAATCAAAAAAATTAACAGAGCTTAAAGGACCTCTGGGACAACTTCAAATGTACCATCATTCGCATTATAGGGGTACCAGAAGAAGAAAGAGAGCAAGAAATTGAAAACCTGTCTGAAGAAATAATGACAGAATAATTCCCTAACCTGGCAAAGGAAATAGACATATAAGCCCAGGAAGTGCAGAGTACCAAACAAGATGAACCCAAAGAGGTCAATACCAAGACATAATTAAAATGCCAAAGGTTAAAGACAAAGAGAGAATCTTAAATGTAGCAAGAGAAAAGCAGTTAGTTACCTACAAGGGAGCCCCCATAAGACTATCAGCTGATTTCTCAACAGAAACTTTGCAGGCCAGAAGGGATTGGCACAAAATATTCATCGTGATTAAAAGCCAGGACCTACAACCAAGATTACTCTACCCAGCAAAGCTATCATTTAGAATCGAAGGAAAGATAAAGAGCTTCCCAGACAAGAAATAGCTAAAGGAGTTCATCCCACCAAACCAGTTCTACAAGGAATCTTTAAGGGACTTCTTTAAGACCAAAACAAAAAAATATCAAAAATGTAAATAATAAAATGGCAATAACTACATACCTATCAACAATTACTATTAGTGTGAATGGATTAAATGCTCCAATCAAAAGATAGGGGGGCTCAACGGATAAGATAACAAGACTCTTACATACGCTGCCTACAAGAGGCGTTCAGATGGAAAGACACACAGACTGAAAGGAAAGGGATAGAAAAAGATATTTCATGAAAATGGAAACAAACAAGCAAACAAAAAGCTGGAGAAGCAATACTTACATCAGACAAAATAGGCTTTAAAACAAAGACTATAACAAGACAAAGAGTAATCCCACTTCTGGGTATTTATCTGAACAGACCCAAAATGCTACTTCAAGGGGATTTGTGCACCCATATATTCATTGCAGCATTGTTTACACAAGCCAAGATGTGGAGGCAACCTTGTTGTCCCTGAATGGATGAATGGATAAAGAGGAGGTGGTATATATATATACAATGAATATTACTCAGCTGTAAACAAGAAGGTAATCTTGCCATCTCTGACAACATGGATGGACCTAGAGGGTATTGTGCTGTGTAGTAAGTCAGACAGCAAAAGGCAAATGTCATATGATTTCACTTATAAGGGGAATCTAAAGAACAAAATAAACAAACAAATGAAACAGAAACAAACTCATAGAACATTTTGATGGTCGCCAGATGGAAGGGAGGTTGGGGAGGTGAAAAAGAGAAGGGATTAAGAAGTACAAATTTGTTGGTACAACAGCACCTTGAGCTGAGCTGCCATTGAGCTCCCGGATGGCTCAGTTGGGTGGAGCGTGGGCTCTCAACCACAACGTTGCCAGTTCCACTCCTTAACTCCCGCAAGGGATGGTGGGCTGCACACCCTGCAACTAACAACAGCAACTGGACCTGGAGCTGAACTGCACCCTCCACAGCTAGGATTGAAACGGACAACAAGTTGACTTGTCCAATAAAGTCCTGTTCCCCTCCCCCAATAAGCTCTTGGGGGGAAAAATTGCTGTTACACAGCAGTCATGGGGATGTAGAGTATAGCATAAGGAATATAGTCAGTAATGTTGTAATTACTATGTATGGTGTCAGATGGGTACTAGATCTATCGGGGTAATAAATGGGAGGGGTGTTGGTGGCAGTGTGAAAAAGGTGAAGGGATTAAGAAATACAAATTGGTAGTAACAAAATAGTCATGGAGATGTAAAGTATAGGGAATATAATCAATAACATGGTAATAACTGTGTATAGTGCCAGGTGCTATTAGTCGGGGGATCACTTCCTATATTATGTAAATGTCTAACATCTATGCTATACACTTGAAACTAATATAAATGATATTGAATGTCAACTGTAATTGAAAATTTTAAAAAGGGGGAAAAGATCAATAAGACCTGTGATAACGTGCGACGGTGTCAGATGGTTACTGGACTCACCATGGTGATCACTCGTTAGCATAGGGAACATAACCAGTAATGTGGTAATAACGCTGAATAGTGCCAGGTGGGTCCTGTTGAATACCTATGATGTACACCTGAAACTAATTATAATATTGTATGTTAGCTATATTTTAATAAAAATCCTTTAAAAAAGCAAAAACGATTAATTAAACAAATTATTTACAGAAAAATAAAGTTCCTCTGCAGCTCATTAGCCCCTCAGGTATCTGCCAACTGACACCTGGCAAGAAACCACCCCCATTTTACAAACAGGGAAGCTCTCTGTCGTCCAAAATTAGCAAGTTGGTGGGTGCCTTTTCCCCAGGCCTTAAAACTAGCTTATTTATAATGGTCCACCATCAAATTAATGAAAGCAAATAAATTGATGCTAGAAGTTTCCATCAGGGCGTGGCCAGCATCGTTTGTCTGAACTGGAGAGAAGAGGCATCTCGGTGAACCTCAGTGCCAAGCCTTTTCCCAGGAAGCACTTCAGATGTCAGTGGCACCTCTCAGCCCCTCACAGCTCTCCTCTCACTTCATCCTAATTATTGACTTCTTCCGGAGACAGCTGTCAAAGCTGGTGAGATATCGCGTCTGGAACAGACTGTCTAGGTTCACCTCCCAGCTTCCCCCACTGCTGGCTGTGTGACCTTAGAGAAGTTCCTTATGTTTTCTCCTCCTCCATTTTCCTGTAGGTGCTATTTTATTTCCCACTTGACGTGTCTCACCCAAGAACGGAACGAGATAATACAAGTAAGTGCTTGGCACAGTACTTGGCAAATAGCAACTGCTCACGGCTCCTCTATTATCATTATTATTCACTTGTCTACATCCTGAACTAGCCTATGAGTGGGCAGACTGTCTTTCCTGTTTTTGTTTCCCAGCATTTACTAGCTCAGAGCCTGGCACTTATGATGGGTTCTCCATAAACAAATGTTGGTTGAATGGATGGCACTTGACATTCTGGTGTTCCTGTGTGACACAGGCACGTCCCACTCTCTTCCCTTGGCTACATACACCTGAGACACCGACTCCAGAACTGACCTTGGGAATGAGGTGGCCAATTTCATTGTCAGAAAGCCATCCTGGGTGTTTCTCCCACGTCAGCAATCATCTGTGTGATGATGAATTTCTCAGTTGGATTCTGTAGTTAATAAAAGTAAGGGGTACATTTTAATATGCCAAAGTCAGCAGTTCTCAGGTTCATGGCACTGAATCCCACATGGGTGTTCATCATCCAGGGGTCTTCCTCAGTTTCCCCAGGCAGAGCCACCCGTGCCCCCTTCCCCATTCCCATCTATAACAGCCTGTATTATGATGGCCTAACTGGTGTTCTCTCCTTCAGGACAGGGTTACTGTCTTATTCCGCTGTGTCTCCCGAACACTGCTTGGCCTCTAGGAGTTGCTGGTATCAAAAGATGGCTGGCTATATATATATATATATTATTGAGCATAATTTCTAGAGGTAAACTTTCCCGCCTAGGTTACAAGAAGGATGGCCATATACCCGGGTTTGCTCAGGAAAGTCTCAATTTATGCCTGCTGTCTCCCTGTAATTATTAAAAGTGCCCCTTTTCATTCAGAGATGTTTTGGTTTAGATGACAGTTCACATGGTGCTCCTGATTATAAGTGGCCTTTTGTTTGGTGAGTGTGAAAATTAATTGATATTCCTGTTTGGCCCACGTGGCATTGTCACTGCAGACCCAGCCAGCCATCTTTTGATACCAGCAACTATATATATATATATTCTATTCTATATATATATTCTATATTCTATATATATATATTCTATGTTCTATATATATATTCTATATTCTATATATATTCTATGTTCTATATATATTCTATATATATATTCTATATATATTATATATTCTATATATTCTATATATTATATATTCTATATATATATTCTATATATATATTCTAAATAAACATATGAATTGAAACCACTAAGAAGAGATTTGCTGAACAAAACAACCACAGTCTATGAAAATGTATTAGCCAAGTTGGGGATCCATCATTAGCCCAGAATTGCCCATCCCCTTTTCATTGTTGCTGCAAGGTTATCACGTGAGGACTGGTGGGTCTAAGTGGTCACCTGACCTAAGCTGGCCCAATCAGAGTCCTTTCCCAGAGGTCCTGGGACTAAACCTGAGAGTGGCGGCCTGTCTTTGGGTGTCAGATGCAGAACTTAGTGCTGTGCTAATCTTGTACCCATCAAGTTGGGAGCGCGGGCATGCAGACAGCAAGAAGAGCAGAAGTGAGAGCCAGAGATGCCCCTTCCAGCCCAGCCCTAATCCCAGGGCCAGGAGCAAGAGTACAAAAGGATGCCCACATATCATACTCGGATGTCCAAATATTCAGAAGTTACGAATCTGTTGTCGAGCAGAATATATTCTATCCTATCTTAATACTGTTCAACACAAAAAGTGGATAAATGTGGGTCAGGCTACAGGTTTTATACACTCCATAGTTGGCAACACACCAATGGTAACTGAATGTAATCATCGTCACACACGTCTGGTCTTCCCATAGGCTCTGAAGTCTGCCTGAATAGTAAAAACATACAGGACTCAATTTTATGGAACTAATGATAATTCCATAAAACTATCCTTCTTGCCTTCATTTCAGCAAAATCACTAATGTTATATTCAGGATTCTCACTTAATTTGTGCTCTAGTAATGATCCAAAGGATTGAAAAATAAGATGCAATTGCAGTCAACATATGCAAACTTTGAATTATATTTTCACAAAATATAAAGTAAATGTAAAAATGTTCTAAATTACTTGCTTTTAAAAATTTTTTTCTTCTAAAATACTCAACATTGTCTAATAAAATCAAAGGCAATATACAAATTATAATTTATAAATATTTAAAATCAGTTGTTGGAAGTATCACTGTGTGAGGTGTGTAAATGTCTCATCATGATGTTGTTTTGTACACATCAAACTAATAAAAAGTTCAAAAATAATTTACAATCAAACTTCTTTAAGCTGAATTTTTCAGTTTTAAAATATAATTAAATTTTAAATATAAAAACTATTTGCAACTCCAGCATTCAATGTCCACCGAGTTGCCAGTGTAAAGAACTGTTGTCCTGCTCCACACAGGTTGTGCCTGGATCTCTCTTCAGAGTTACCAGATGCAGCTGTTCCTACGCCACTCCAGTTCATGGAACCTCTGGACTAGGACACAACGCACGTAAAAGAACACCTGGCACCACCGGGCAAAGACACCTCCCTATGTAAGAATCCATTGCACTCATACTATGTGAAGGTGAGAATTTGACAAGATACTTTTTCTCTGGTGTCTTTTTAATTTCTCTGTTATCATTTGGATTGCTCAAATTTTCTTTTAGGAGAAATGAGCTGTAATCTCACTCCTTCCTGGTCTCACGATGTGTCACAGGATGTTAGGAAGCTTGGGACAACTCGGGAAGAACCGGTCTGAGCTCCCCAGGTGAGCTGGGGCTGTGCGACCCTGCACACGTGTTCCATATGTTAGGGTGTTGGATACACTGACCCAAGGGCAGAACAGGAGGGAGATACAGAAGGGAACTCAGAGCGGTCAAGCAGCACCGGGATAGATGAAGACTGTTTTCATGAAAATGTTTCTGATACCGAATGAATTACAAAAGTCATGATTTTTTACTCATAAGTGAAGGCACTTACGATACAGGTGTTCATAGACAGTACATTTTTAAAATTACGAACATAATATCATTAAGATAGAAGAATTTTTGAAAAAAAAGTGTTTAGAGGTATAAAGTCTAGAATAAGCCTGAGATAATATATCGTATCTCTTATTGGATTAATCCAAATCAGAAATCACTTATTGCTGACACAAAACTAAAGGAGTAGATAGTATATTGGATAATAACCAGACTTTGTAATATAATGGAAAAAAAAGAGAAAAACAGTTCTAAGAAAGAATGGACCAATATTAACAAATGATGCTTGATGGAGATAAAAAGGTCAAGGGTAAAGTTTTATCAGACCTCGTCACAGCTACGGAAGACTTAGGGTACAGGGTTTTAGTTGACTTCGGTCTTAAAGAACTACTGTAGTCTTTGTTATAGTGACATAAAGTTTGATACATATTTATGTATACATATATACATATATTTCTACAAACTTCTGGGTGCTGGTAATGTTCTCTCATCATCTAGATGCTGGTTATAAAGGTGCTTTGGCTTGAGACAATTTATCAACGTGTACATTTGTATGTTTTTTGTATGTATGTTCATTAAAGCAATTTTTAAAGAGGATAGTTCCTTTACACTCTGCACCGGCCAGATCACATCTGGACTATGATTTTTATGCATGAATGTTTCATTTCAAGAAGAATGACGAGGAGGGGGCTATTAGGCCTGAACAAAGGACGGCCTGCGGGGGCAGTTGTCAGGAGTTTGTGTGCGCTAGGATCAATGACGGCCCTCCTTACTGAGGCCATCACAGTCCTGTCAGCCCACCTGTGTGACCTTGGGAATCGACTCATCTCTTTAGGTCCCGGTTTCTTCTATTACACATTGTAGGAGCTCGCCTGGATGATGTAAGAAGACTTTATGTTCTAAAGTGCTATAAGCATTGAAAGTCATGTATATAAAACATGCTCAAGTGTACATTTTAATAGCAGTAACTGGTGCCCCCACTCACATTATTCTCTGGTGTTGTGTGTAGTTTTACTTTAAACCTTCATGAAAAGGGATGGATAGTTAACACATGTATTTACACACAGCAGAAGTTGCTATATTCACCTCAGAAATTATTTCTACACCAAAGTGGTAATTTTAGGAGTTTGCATGTAAAATTTTGTCTAGACCCACTCATTCAATGATTTATTGATTCTGAATCTATCTGGACAGAGACGTAATTTTTAAAATTCTGATCCTAATACGTGACAATTCTTAGTTGAGGTTATAAGTTTTGACAAATTTGTTCGTTCTTAAGTCATCTCTCGAGTTGCGTTAAGTAAGAAGCCCATGTTTTACAGTCCCTGACAGGCGAGTGCCGGGACCCTCCAGTGCCATGGCCACGTTTCTGCCTGGCACACGGCCGGAGCGGTCAGTCTGCTTTCCCACGGGGTCCGTGTGTGCAGCTGACCTAGCAGCGAGGCAGTGGGAGCCACTTACGCGTAGAGGCCCCGGGCACTGGCGCCCGTGTCCGGCCGCCCAACAGCGCGCTCCGCACCGAGAGCTTCCTTCTGCCTGGGCAGCACCAGGGTGGCGCTGGGAGCTGTGCCCGGAGGGGGAGTCTCCTCTCCGTCCGGGTTACCCAGAGGTATCACGAGTGCTTACCTCCGGGGCTCCTGACAGCATTAAACGAGCGGAGAGTGGACACCACTTGGGAAAACGCCAGCCCTAAGTCCTCAGAAGGAATGCGCTCCACAGGGGCCCCTCCCCCCGGCCCCTCCCCCCCGGGCCCCTCCCCCCCCCAGGGCCGCCTCCGGTTACGGTCCCGGGAAAGGTGCAGCACGACTCGCAGACAAGGCCCAGGCGCAGCCTCCGCGGTGACCGGCCAGCGGCCTGGGAAGAGGCGACAGAACGGGCGGTGTCTGACTTGTGTCCGCCGCCGCCGGCTCCAGCCGAAGGAGAAGGGGGGTAAGTACGGAGGTCTCGTACCGTGGCTCGTGCAAACAGACTGCCCGCCAACCTACCGCTGTGAAGCCCCCAGGAAGCAACTGCCCCCAGAGCCGCTCGCAGGCGTGCGCCCTCTCCCGGAGGGGTGAAGCCACCTCCTCGTCACACGCCCGGTACCCGGCACTCCGTGAATTGGACGTTACCAGCAGGCCACTGACTTCTGATTCGCAAACTTCCCTCCCAGCGTCTGGTGCGAGAAGTTGCTCAGGACTTCACAACAGACCTGCGCTGTCCGAGTGCAGCTGTTGGTGCTTTGCAGGAGGCAAGTGAGGCCTATCTGGTTGGCCTGTTTGAAGATACCAACCTGTGTGCTCTCCATGCCCAACGTGTAACAACTATGCCAAAAGACATCCAGCTAGCACGCCGCACACGTGGAGAACGTGCTCAGGAATCCACTACGATGGGAAACATTTCATTCTTTAAAAAAAAAAAATTTCTCTTCTTCCTGGTATTGGTAGTTCTGAATGTTAGTTATTTTTTTTCCCATGGGTCAAAAGGTACCTAAGTATATGATTACAAGTGGAAAAATAGGGGACAGAAATCAGGTATTGGCAATTTTTCCATTTTCATTTGTGTGTGAATTTTTAATATAAATGCGGGGACAAAGCATGAATGCAAGTCAAAAGTTTCAGTGAACAAGTTTCAGCAGTTCAACTTTATAACAATTATAAATAAAAACCTGTTAAATTTTTCTGGACAATGCCAGCATTTGGATTTTTTTAAAACAAGTAAATTTCTTATTGATGGCAACTAAATGGTGTTTGTAGCATTTTTATCATACAGTAGGTTCCATCCACTTGCTATACCTTTCTGACTTGTCCTACATGCAAGTACATGTTTTTAATGTTGTCTGTCTTCTGTGCTATTCCTGTAAGTTTGCTATTAAAATACATTAAACTTAAAAAGAAAAAGAAGAAGAACAGGTGGTGTCTCGCTGTTGCCCCGCGTCCCCACCAGGCTGACCCTCAGGAGGGCCGACCAGCGTGGCTCAGGGAATCGGGCTGTGTCCCCTGGGAGGCAAAGGGGGCCTGTCTGAAACTTGGAAATGTCCGAATCACCTGGAACTGGCACAGGTGAAATGATCTATTACCAGTAGAAATTGGAGCTTGTGAACTAAACTGTATTCAGAGAAATATTATTAGTTTCATATATGTTCGCATACCCAACTTTTGTGGACTGTTAGAACTGACCAAATTTGGACTTGCAAACTGTAGAACTAAAGTGATTTTTATATTCATGGGAACACAGGTTGAAGGAAAAAGGACTACCCCAGTTCTAATCAAAACTAAAATGTTATTCAGGGATGTCCTTGGTTTCACGTCAGGGGGAAAACCCGCAGGGCAGCGAGGTAGATTTTCATGATATCCTAGTTTGATGTTTCGCAGGTGTGGTTCCTAGACTACCTGTGTGTGAATCACCTGGGTACTGGTGAAAATGTGGACCCCAGGTCTAGCCCCAGAGCCCTGCAATCTGTAATAGGGGGAAACTTCTCAAGCTGCTCCTGGAGATTTTCCTTTCTCTCCCATTTGTCTCCCTGTGCTGCCACCAAACTGTGATTTTTACGCGAAACCCCTCAAAACCTAGCCTCTTACTTTAAAAGCACAGGCTCCCACTCTAATTTCTGTCGGACACTGAAGCATGGAGGGGACTGTCTCTGTCTACAGGGCAGACACAGAGCATTTCCATCATGGCAGAAAGTACTATTCTCCACTTCTCCTTCAGATGAGATGAGAGCCCGAGCCACATCTGGGTAGCTGTTTTGGAGCCCGTGTCAGGGCCCAGAATGGCATATGTCCAAAGGGCAAATCCCACCTGATCGAACTACCACCAAGCCTTGCAGATAATCAGTAAGGTCCATCGTTATTACACCCCCACCAGCAGACACCTTGAGGTGTGCTGCGCTACTCATACAAGACACAGACAAGAACTAAGAGAGAGCGGTAAACAGTTTTACCTCTTTAACAAGAATCAAAGAAAAATGAAACCGATTTGTAAATGGCAATAGTTTAATGAACCAATTTTACTCACGGACATTTACCCTGTCTGAAAAAAAAAATCAGTAATTTTCTGAATGTTCTTATACCTGAAAGTGAATAATTCACAAAATAAAAACATACATAATCCAGTGTCAAAAACTGGTGATTTAGAGAAATCACCGTTTATTTGTTCCAACAAAAAGAAAAAAAACAACCTCGGTTTGACAATTCAGCCAATACTGTCTGTGTCATTCAGCAGTGTCCCTGGCTGTGGGCTCTGTGGCACGCTGATGGCTCATGAGTCTTTCATAGTTCAAATAAAGTGGACAACCACACACGAAGACAAGACATTCTCTCACAATGTGCATAAAAATAAAGTCTTTGAAAATACACAGATCTTTAAAGGAATGAAAACACTCCTGTTTTGTTGTTGGTTTTGTTCCTTTTAATTACTAATTTTTGGTTTTTTAAGTAAACTTTTTTTGCGTAAGGAGCTGTATGATGTTGTAAGTGGAAACCAACAGGCCATTGGCAAAAACATACACTTTCTCTCCCTGACATTATAGCTTGTTTTCCCCTAAAACCCTCTTTCATGATTTCTGTTATGGTTCAGAAAGTAAAGAAAATGATTTCAAGTATTCAATTCCTATCAAAAATTGGTATCAAAAGTAATAAAGGACCTAATTTCTTTGTAATTCCATGTTTTAAAAAATAACTTAAGAAGCAAGAGGTCCGGCCCTTTACTTGTGTAAATACCACAGCGTAACTAGAGTTTCTTAAGACAGCGTGGAGAGGACTCAGTGTTTAGCACCTCGATCATCGATCTTAACGTCGGGAACGTCTCGGATACTGACGGAAGCGTTTTATAAGAAGGTGAAATACTGAAAAGGAAAACACAAAGAAGGCATGTGAATAGCAGCACAATTTTATAAAACAAGGGCAAAACTTATATTGTATTTATTCCTATTATAATGCTCACTTTGGAATAGCCTGTATAGATACCTAACGTCAGACAATTATAAAAGCAAGGAGGAGGTGGGAACAGAACAGATCCTTCTAAGCAATGGACTGGGGTATCAGCAGGCTCATCTGATGTGCTGTTTAGAAGTAAAACCAGAGTCTTTGGGGGAAAAAATTAAACTCTGATTTACACATGACTGTTAGGCGTCCATGTCCCACTGGTGTGCATGCCAGTCTTGGAATCAGAAGACGCAGGTTTTGGGTCCTGCCTCACTCTTTAGTAGCTTCAGTCACCTCTCTAGGCTCCACTCATCTTGTCTGTAGCAACTGACGGCGTCACCATGCGTGTGGAATGGGGTAACACACGTCAAAGTATGCTGTGAAACGGTGACGGCACAAGGTCCGGTGTTGTTATTCTTTCCTTAGAGGACTGTTGAAAGATTAACACTCTAAAATCATGTTAAAAAACAGAAGCAAGATCTCTGACCTTATGTTTGTGTTACTAAAACGTGTGTAAAGTAGTAAACCTAAAAGAGGAATACACTGGACAAAGTTTCCACTATAAAGCTAATGGTATAGTTACAGATTGAATAAGAGTCTACTACAGACATGAATTTCTCCAATTTTAAACACAGTACAAATTACCCAGCAATTCTGGGAGCTGTTGCTATGTCAAATAGATGTGAAAGGCAAAACTGGTGGTTATAATATAAAAAATAACATGGAGAAGAAACAAGAATTAATAAAGCCAAATAGTGAAATGTGCTTACTCTTTATTAACTATAAAAGTTAATAATGTCTGTGAGCTTAGTTTCATCCCAAATTTACACATTCCTCTGAAGTGCTTCTGGAAACAAGAGCCAGGAAAGACCAGAGTCTGCCAGACTCCTCACCCAGGATCCGTCAGGGGTCATTTCATTTAATGTTTACGGACTCACATGTATTCTCCACCTAAATAAGGACCCAGCACCACTTTCTCAGAACCTAGAGTGTAGTAAAATGCAGCTGAACAAAGTGCTACCACACACAGTAAGTCTGAAATGGGTTTGGCTCCCTCACAGTTTTCTAGTTTACTCCTGCATATTGAACCTAAGAGCTTGGGATAAAGGGCAAATTAGCCAAGAGAAATGACTATCTGATTATATAAATATTAGGTTGGTGTGAAAGTAATCGTGGGTTTTGCAATTATTTTTAACCTTTTAAACTGCAATTACTTTTTCATCAAGCTATATGACATATGCAACTTCCACAAACTAGCTTCTTATTTTTTATTTATTATTCATTTCTATACATACACTCACCCTGTAAAGCATCTTACACAACAATTTTAACTTTGAAAATTTTGATTAAATTTATTGTACAATAGTAACTCAAAGAAATGAGTACACTTCCAGTTTCAAATAGCTCCAAAATTAACAGGAAGTCTCTTTTCTCCCTCTTTAATTGTAATATCCTTGTTGACCCCCATCAAATAGTTACCTTTTCAAGTTCATCCAGCTTTTAGCTATTTTGCTAAAGGCCTCTGAACCAGGGGCTGTCATAGCTTCAAAGTCAACTAACTGTAAAATAAAGAAATTTAGAAATGTGATTAAATAAGAAGGAGAAAAAATCACTCTGAAATCTATTTAACTCATGGATCTTAACCAAAAAACCCCTGATTGGAATTTAAAGAAAACCAACTGTTTTCCCTTTCAGTTCCAACGTACCTTCCCTTTGGGAATTTTTCCTGCTACTTCTTTTCCACTTGCCATCAACGCTCCCAAGATCACCGAGTAAGCTATCACACTATTTAAATAAAGAACAATTACATATTAGTCCATCTACAAACAGTTACCATGTTAGAGCTAACCACGGATTTCCCACCATATAAGGTGAAATTTTATTTCTTTTATGCATTCTTTCCGCATTAAACATAAGAATATTTTCTTTTGCTTTAAAAAGTATTTACTAATTTACTACTAATAAAAATATTTACTGATTTCTAAAAAAAAAAGTGACTAAGAATATTCTTTTTCTCAGGAAAAAAACCGCTTCTTTTAATTAGGACATTTCTTTCCACTTGGTTTTTTGATTCTTGTGAAATGAATTAGGAAATGTTTCTGCTTATGTGTTTCACAACTTCATGAGGCTTGGCGTTAAAATGTATATACAACATACTTTGTAAATACAAACATATTAATCTTATCGCTGACGCACGAAAAACTTTGGCCCCCCAAAAAAAGCAGAACACATGCCCAGAATGCACTAACAGACTGGTCTGAAACCCGATATGTTGTATCAGTTTCCTTCCTGGCACAGAACAGACTCACTCTGGATTCTGACACCTGCATCACACATGTGCGCCCCCATGCACGGTGTCCCAGGACCAAGATAACGAAGACGAGGCCCTGGCCTCTGAGAGGGAGCAGCCTGGTTGGGGAGATGACAGCACACGCTGGCAGACGCCAAAGAGAGTGAGTCATTCTTGGGGTGGCCTGGCAGGGAAGACCTCACAGAGGCCGAGTGCTGTGTCACAGGAAGCACAGGAGGCTGGGAAATGTGCTGGATGGAGGGAAGCACGTGTGGGACACGAAGGTGTGAGGAGAGGGCCCACGGGGGGACCCTCAGAAGTTCCGCAGGGTACAGGTAGGGCTGATAAAGGAGGGAGGTGCCAATCCCATGGTAAACCAGGGCAGGGTAGGGACTGGCACAGTGCATGATGCCGCCGAGCCTGCACTTAGGCCAAGATGCCTACAGAACTGGAGCACAAAGAGGGGAGGGAGGAAAGCCTGGAAACAGGGCCACCAGTTAGAAAGCTTGTGTCAGGAGGTGACTAGGGTCTGAACTAGGCAGTAGCTATGAGTATAAGGAAGACAGAAAAGGGTTTGGAGGCAGAATCAACAGGATTTAGGGACTGAAGAGAAGTAGGGACCAAGGGCCTGAGTCGGAGAGGACTGCAGGTGGACCTTCCATCGCACGTCACACAGGAGCCACCGAGCTGTGAGGATGAGCTGGGGGCCTGCACAGGCCCGCGGAAGGGCTGCACAAAAGGCGGTGTGTGCCGGTCTGGGGCTCACCACAGACTCGGTGCACACAACTAACAGGAATTATGCTGGGATTCCAATATTCATGCTCCTATTTTGTTTCTATGCCTTTTAAATATTATAACAATATTTGCTACCACATTTAGGAGAGTTTTACTTTTAAAGTATTAATCAAAGATGACATTCAAGTACATTATTTTAGCCAAAAAATCTTAAATTCAAATATGTGTTAGACACAGCATATTATCATCAATGGGATTTACTGCACACAATACCGGGTAAAAGGGAATAGAAAGAAAATTCTACAGACACCACCCTTGTTTTAATGACATCTAAAAAACTGATGGTGCATAAGAAGAAAGAATTTTTTTTACAATAATAAAAATAGTATGGAAGGATTGACGATTCAGAAGTATAAAACATTAGGGCTGAAGGTCAATAAATGGCCAGAAATTGGAGAAACAGGGAGAAGAGGGCAGGGTAACAGTCTGGGTGAACATGAAAATTAAAATACAGGGAGCATGATGCCTGCGCACAGTAGGCCTTCAATACATCTTTGTTGGATGAATGACCCCCAAGCCTGTAATAGGCCAGTACACTACATTAGAAATATCTTTCTTAATTCCTCTGATGATGTGCTAGATTAAGGACAGAATTTCTCGGGGGACTTTGAAAAACCAAAACATGGCTTCCTGTCATTGCTTGGGTTACTTTTGTACCCACATCCACAACAGGAAGTATAAGCAAAAAACATGCTTTTCAGTGGAAACACTTTTGAATTATAAGGTATCACTCACCTGGATCCTCGAGAGAGTGGCATTAAATTATAAAAGTAATAAACTAAGGATAAGATTAAGTTACAAACAGCATCAGCCTCCTGGAAAAAAAGAAAGCACGTGCTCATGAACTTCAATCCTAGATTACAAACTACGTTTGTATTAGGTGACAAGACAAATATGAATCATATACATCAGGAAAAGGATTATTTCATTCCTCTCCTACAAGAACCTACTTCTCACATTCTTGAATGTTTTATACGCTTTTCCATCGTGTTTTCTAATGAAAGGGGATGTACACAGTCCAGTTTAGAGGAATATTTTCCCAGCGGTTTTTAAAAGTGCCAACTTTTCTAATAAATATAAAAATCTCAGTCTCCTTTAATGTTACCTGTAATGTCAAAATATATATTGAGATTAAAATAAAACAAAGCACTCATTCATATCGCATATGCTTTCTACAAGCCTCTCTCCCCTGAAAGATTCTGGTAAGCCCTGCTCTGCACTGAGATTTAGGTGAGGAATATGCTCAGATATATGTAAAAGCTAATGTTTACAAATATGTAAGAACTGATTAAATGCAAGAGAAATGAGTTGACTTCCGGGCCACAGGCATCTATTCCAGAATGCAGGAGTGCCCACCACACTCGTGTCTTAGTGGCAGCTGCAGCCACCAAGGTGACATGTTAGATCCTGCCTCCAAGGAGGCCCCTTGAGTCGGGTGCGCAATGGAGGGCAAGGGTCACGGACCGGGGAAGGCTGCAAAGTGCAGCACAGGCCATTTTCAATTCAGACCAAATTTTCCATTTAAATCACGACAAAGCCCAAACTTAGGATAATACTGGGCTGCCAGAAAAACGTATAAACATTTTATGAGATGTTATCCATGTGTTACTTTTCGAAGCTGAATTGAATTACAATGTGTAGTATGATGTCTGCTCAAAAGATGGCGTTAATCAAATGAACGCTAGTGTCACCAGGCGACAGGCAGGATAGTAAAAGAAAATGGCGGAAAAGCAGTCGTCATTCGAGGGGAGCAAGACCATTTTGAACTGGTGTGTGAAATTTGAGAACGTTGTAGAAGTACAACAATGGAGGTGTGAGTGTACAGCACATCCTCCAGCCTAACAACTGCACACATTCGTGACTGGCAGCACTTCGGGAAGAAATTGAAATGGCACGCGCAGTGATATAAGTGGACACTGGTCAACGTTGCGCAACAGTAGTTCACCATAATCAGAAGTGTCTGGATGATGATGGGAATCACTTTGAGCATCTCTTGTAATTGCAGAAGTCAAATGTGACTTGCATTCATCTTTTGTTATCGGTATATATTGAGTATTACAATTAAAAAAATTATTTTTATACATTTTCAGATTTCTACCCATTTTTTAAAAATTTTATTGGGGAATATTGGGGGACCGTGTGTTTCTCTAGGACCCATCACCTCCAAGTCGTTGCCCTTCAATCTAGTGGTGGAGGGCGCAGCTCAGCTCCAAGTCCAGTTGCTGTTTTCAATCTTTAGTTGGAGGGGTCACAGCCCACTATCCCCTGTGGGAATTGAACTGGCAACCTTGTTGTTGAGAGCTGGTGCTCTAACCACCTGAGCCATCCGGCTGCCCCTCTGAAGTTCAGCAGCAGCTCGTTGTCTTCAATTTCATTGTGGAAGGCGCAGTTCACTGGCCAATGTGGGAATCAAACCAGCAACTCTGTCGTTCAGAGCTCACGCTCTAACCAACTGAGCCATTAGGCCGCCTCGAATGTTACAATTTTAATACAGTTTTATCCTTCCTTAAAATGTGTATACATTTTTTTGGCACCCTCTGTATATCGTAAATAATAAATTTATCATTTCCCCTCCTCCATGACTGTAGTTACTAAATATAGAAATTGTTTCTATAAGAGTATTAAAAAAAGAAATATTTACAGGTCACTTAAAGCTGATTTAAGCATAAAGGGTATAATTTCAATGAAAGGGCAAAGGCTTTGCAAGTTTACAAAGGAAACACAGAAAGCACGGATAAGATGGAAACAAAAAAAGCTTACCCCAAATTCCGATGACAGGATGAGGATTTTCCCTTTCGCTGTTAGATCTTTGTACAGTGCGTCTATTTCAGCGTGATATAACTGCGTTCTTTCTTCTGTGGTTTGAGTTTCCACAGAAAATAATATGTTGCCAATCCTAAAATTACAAGAATGTGCGTCAAAGGCATGTGTTATACAATTCAAAGAGCCAAACACAGAAAGGGAAAAGTGAAGCAAAGAGCTGCTGATGGGGCAGAGGACATGCCTGAGGACAGATGCCACGTTTCTGACCACAGACAGACGAAGCGTGGCTCACAAGGATGCAATTTCTTCACAAAATAGGACATTTGCTTAGTCTAAGGACATGTACTCATTATGTGAGCTTAAGTGAAGACAGGCGGAAACCACACATAGAAAAGAATGCATTTAAATGGCCGGTCAGTATCTGATCAGACAGCCACACTGTTGTGATCGGAGATCAGGAGAGAACTAAATGCAGAAAGAAAGTTCAGGAACTCTGTTTTTGTTTTACGCGTTTGCTGCCTGCTGAGCTCCATGCGAGGCTCTGTGGAGGATATAAATTCGAGCTAACAGGTATTGTACAGTGCCAGCAGCCAAAATGCTGAGCAGTCTTAGGCCCTGTAAAGAACACAGCACAGCTGCTTTATTGAGGAAGGAGGTGGAAACGAGGCCACAAATAGCTGAGACTATCTCAGGGCCGGAACACAGTTCATCGTGGTTCACAAGGAGGTCAGCTCTAAGTTGGAAGACATGGAAAAAAACAAGAAAAGCTGGAAGAAAGGGTCTGAACTTGGGTTGTGGACATCAGGATGGAATGACAGGCTCAGAGATAGGAGGTGGGAGGTAAGCTCAGGGAACAAGCAGGCCATGCTCCGAGAGCAAACGTTCAGCGAGAGCAGGCACCATTGTTCAAGCCCACATTCTGGAAGGCCTCGAGTGCTTGGCAGGGGCGCTGGTTTTGGTATCCACAGGCAATGGCAGGTGTGGACTGGAGTGATTTTTGGAGCCAGGGGAGTGCCCAGTGGAGTGAGCCCGGGGAGGGCACCAGAAGACGGGCAGCGGACACCCAGCCTGAGTCTACATGAGGGGTTAGAGGCCCAGACAAGAGGGCAAGGCATGGGGTAAAACAGACAGCGGAGGAAAAGCCTTCCCCACAACGAACTCCAAGAACTCTGAAGATGATTTTCCACAAACCACATTAGACCTTACACTTCATGTCCAGAAAGGTGCTCAATTTAGTACCGCCAGAATAGGTATCTATGGTGTAATACTCCAAATGACACGCCGAAAACAGTAACGGGCAAAGCTACACACGGGGCCATCATCATTTTCACTCCCAGACCTAGTGACAGCCCGGGTGGCGGACCCCCGGCAGCAGCGCAGGCACGGACCCCAGCCCGCCCGGGTCTGCAGCCGCACGCAGGAAGCTTACGTACTTGTCTCCTGTGATCGTGATCGTGAACCCGTCATATTCCTTCCCTTGATCTTTGAGGCTCGGGACTTTGGTATTCACAGTGAACCCATCCTTCGTTTTAGTATTAAACTGCTTTCAGGGAAAAAGAAAATTCACGTTACCGGTGTGTAAGTCACCGTGAACCCCCAAAGGCTACTCTGAGTGCTGACTCCAAATTCCATGCCTTTAGGAAGGGTCACATTAGTCCCTAATGAAGACACCGACAATTAGTGACAGAGGACACCGCTGCCTGCCATTACACTCCGCGTGGCGCCTAAGGGAGGCTAGCAGAGAGCCTGGGCACGTGGCTCACAAGCTCCCTTCACCAGCCAGGGGCACTGCTGGCCTCCATGAGCTCTCTCCAGGGTTCTTCTGCTGTTATCTCATGGGCAGCAACCGGGGTTCTTAGCAAAAGAGTTGTCCCCAATACCCTATAACTCAGAAAAGCACCTTGTATTCATGCGTGCTCCTTCAAAGCGGAGTCCGATTTTTCTAAAAAGTACTCAGAATTATACAACTACTGGAGAATTTCACACACACATGCACACACGCGTGCATGTACTCTCCAACTCTGCAGAACACAGAGAAGGAGGCTACGGGAATTACAGAGCCAAGAATGACCCTCAGAGGTGACGAGCATGAAGGCAGTTTCGGATGTCAGCTTTCTGTTTAAAACATTTTTGACAAAACCAAAATGCCAATAAACAGGTTTTGCCACTACTCCAGGGAAAGCTCCCCCAGATTCAGTTATGCAGTGTTGCCAACTCTTTTTAGGATTGACAGACTCGAATGAGAGAAGCAACCACCAAACAAGGCGGTCGTGCTTCCCACGAGATGCTGGGGTCGTCTGAGCCCAGCAGGTGCCCACTGAGGTCCGGGGGGCGATGGGGTGACTGCACCGGCACTGGACAGCACAGGCGGACAGAGCCAGCAGTGGGAACTGGAAGGGAGGTAGCTTCCAGGAAGAAAGGACTTCTAGAGGAAGCAGTGTGTGAACTTACTTCAGCCAATTATCGGTTAACGCTCATGGTCAACCTCACAGAGGAAACCCGCCTGGCGAGGTCCGGACAGTTAGCGAGAGGACAGAGTAGGGATACAAGGCCAGGCCTTCCTGAGCTCCAGTCCACACTGTTTGCTAATAAGCTGACTCAAGGGGAGCTGAGGGAGATTTTAACTTGGTTTTTCACTAGAAGTATATTGTATATTTCGGTGGACGCTGTCATGGCACCATGTTTCACTGAGCACTTTAAACACAAGGTTCTTTTTTATATACTTCTATGTGTGCCTTCAAAAATACTAATTTATTCCTAATTGTGGGGACAGTGAGGCGTACAGTGCTGCAGTGGGGGTCACTTGCAGACAGCACAGCCAGGCAGCGACTCCACACAGGGAGGCGGGCAGCGGGCGGGCAATGCTCCCGCTCAGCTGCACCGAATGACTGTGGTCCATTATGCTTTTCTTTTTAAACAAAGACATACATATAATATTAAAATCTCCCTACGCTGATTTTGTATCCTGCTCAATACAGTAAATTCAAATGCCTAAAATACCCACAGGAAAGCTACAGATTAAACACTAGACAGCAGCTCTCCCTGGTGCCACTGTGCCCCCTGCGGGGCATCTGGGGAATTTATGGGAGAGTCTGGTGGCCGCAGGGATTAGGAAGGTGGGGGCCAAGACTCCTGGACACTGCACAGTGTAGGGCAGTCACACATTATGCGTGACTTCCCATGCCACTGGGCTTTCATGCAGGCGAAGAATCTGTTTATAACTTAATAATTGCCTGGAACCAGATTTTTACACTTATACAGTAAATATTTGTTACATAGTTTTAATGTACACTGAACTTTCCGGGAATGCAAAAAGCATGTACATTGAGGAAAGTGTGTTATACACTGTTTGGAACTTTACTAAGCGTGGTTTACCATTCCAGAAAGCCACGTCACCAATGACATAGTGGTCCATCATACCCATGACACCAGGTAACACAGGGCCGGGCTGCACTTGCAGCTGTCACATTGACCATGATTTCAACAAGGTGCAAGCACTGGCTGGCTCTCAGGGCGCCTCACAGAGATGAGACTGAATGGTGACCAATGCTGCTATTAACAACAAAGTACGTTGTAGAACTCCTTTCACGGCACTGTGTTGACTTCTTAAAGTTTTCTGAGTAGGTGGGATATATTCTCTAGGAATTTCTTAGTGCAGTAAAGGGAGCATCGGAACACGTTTACTGAGTTACTATGGTGAGCTTGAGGAGACTGAGAGCCATTTGTCAGTTCACCAGACCCTCGCAATGACCCCCCGGAAGTGGGTCTGCAGAATCACTCAGCAGACGGGAGCCGGGGCCACAGCCCCCGAGGCAGGTGTGGACCCTGGTGTTCACAACATTCCTGCTTATTCCTCAGAAAGGGGTAAGCACTGGGCAGTCAGACAAGTTTCTTAAATTTTATTTGCTATAAATCAATCTTATCTACTATAGCTACAAGAACTACATATTCAGGTTTTATATCAAAGTTCAAACTGTTAATTGAAAAAATCAAATCTACCTGCTATTGGCATATTTTTGGGTAGTTATATATTCCTAGGTAGAAAAAAGCCTCATCAAATTATAAATTCTTAATGGATTATACTTTTAAACAATGTAATTCTGTCCCGAAGTGTCTATTTCCTTAAAGCCAAACGTTTCTGACATTAACATTGCCACACTCACTTTTCCTTTCACCACCATTTGCCTGGTACACTTTCCCCTGCAACTTCTTAAATGCCATTCTGTTAGGTCTCCTGTAAGCAGAATACAGCTGGACTTTGAAAGACAACATGAGAGCCTCGGTCTTTCAATAAGGGGATCGATTATTACTGTCATACTGAGACTTGTTATTGCCATTAATACATTTCCTACGGACGTTATTTTTACCCCTCCTCTTTTTGTAAGTGCTTATTTGAACTTTGTTTTCTTTATTCCATTTTCCTACCTTCTTGGGGTTTAGCAGATTATACATCCCATCTCTATTCTTTAATTTTTAACATAGATATTTAAACTTGTATTTTTCTGTCAATATCGGGGGGGGGGTCAGTCAGTGATTACATTCGCTCACTGAAAAAAAAAACCAATACCTTAGTAACGTTTTTACTTCTGTTCTCTACTTTCATCAACATCTGATATTGACATTATCTGATATTTTAATTTCAGACAACATTTATATATTTTTTTAACATTATAGATTAACAGTTCATTTCCTTGGCTTATTTGTTCACCACTATTTCTAATATCTTGTGTTTTCTTTTCTGGGTTCATTTTATGAAAGTATTTATGTCCTTGAATCATTCTGACAAAGAGGATCTAGGCTTGATGAAATGTCTGAATAATTGTGTGTTTAAAACAGTTTTCATTTCACCCTCACACCTGAACATTGGTACGGTTGGTGAAAATGAATTTCCCTTCACTGTCTTCTAGAATCCACTGTTGCCGGGTGGAAGTCAAGCATCAGTAAGATTCTCCTTTCTCAGGATTTAACTTTTTTTTCCTTTTCTGGAAGCTTTAAGATGTTCTCTTTATATTCTCTCTCTCTCTCTCTACTAAAATACACACAACATAAAGTTTTCCATTTTCTCTCTCTCTCTACTAAAATACACACAACATAAAGTTTTCCATTTTAACCACTATAACATTAAGTACATTTGTATTATTGTGCAACCATCACCACCATCCATCCACAGAACTTTTTCGTCATACCAGATAGAGACTCCATACCCATTCTCCCCTTTCCGAGCCCCTGGCACCTACCCTTCTACTTTCTGTCTCTATGAATTTGACTACACTAGGTACCTCATGTAAGTGGAATTATACAGTATTTGTCCTTTTGTGAGTGGCCTTTGTGACTGGCTTATTTCACTTAGCATGTCTTCAACGTTCATCCATGTTGTAGCCTATGTCAGAATTTCTTAACGTTTTAAGGCTGAATGATATTCCAATGCACAGATGGGCCACATTTTGCCTATTTATTCTTCCATCAATGGACATCTAGGTCGCCTCCGTCTCTTGGCTACTGTGATTAATACTGCTGTGAACATGGGTGTACAAACATGTCCCGAGTCCCTGCTTTCAATCCTTTTGGATATATACCTAGAAGAGGAATTACTGGATCATGGGGCAATTCTATGCGTAATTTTCTTTTTTTTAAAAAAAAACTCTCTTTAACCTCAAAGTCCCCAAATTTTATCAGAATGTGTCTAGGTATCAGTATTTGAACATTCATCCTGCTAAACATTCAGTAGGCCCTCCACTCATCTTTCCATCTCTCTATAGCCTTGCCTTCTATTTTTTGTTTTGTCAGTGAATTCCTCTTCTTTATCTTCTTCCTAAACTTCTATCAGGCAGGTCCATTCTTCATCTTCTCTTGTAGTTTATATTTCTTTGTCCTTTTATACTCCATTCTGGGAGAATTCATTAGTTTGAACTTCCAGCTCATATATTTAATATTCAGCTGTCTTCAATCTGCTAGTCCAGCTGAGATTTCTTTTTTTTAATTATGAGAGTTCTGATTATTTCTTTTCTATTGCTTCTATCTATCTATGTTATACTGGCTCAAATTTCTCAGGAAATTAAATTCTGTACTTTTTTAAGTACACATAAGTAACATTTATTTAGGGCAAATGAATAACATTTACTGAGAACTTTTTTATGGCTATTTTATTCTACTTGACTTTTTAATGGCTTTCTGGTGACAACTGAGTTTTCTTTTTTAAGATCTGAGGAAGCTTTTGTGTTGTTTGTTTTTAAATTATGTACTTTTTATTGAAGTAAATTTATATGTGATGAACTGCACAGGTGGAGTTGATGTGTATACGCCCATGTGTCCACCAAGATAGTGTGTATATACATCATTCTGGAACACTCCCCCTGCCCCTTTCAGGTAAAGCCCACTCCTCATGAGTGGTCACTGCTCCGACATCCTGTGGATGTCAAGGCCCCTTATAAATAGAATCACACTCTGTTGTGTCTGGCCTCCTTTGCTCAGCATAATGTCTCTGGGGTTCACCCCTGTTGCTGTGGGAGGCAGTCTTCCTCTTCCTTTCTATGACTGAGTAGAGCTCCATTGCTGGCCTCCCCTAGAAACAATGACAGACCTTTGTGAAAGCCCCTGATCTGGAAGACAGCCTCTGGACTGTGAGGTGACTTCTCTGTGAGTGTGGGCACCTACTCTGACTCCATCTCACCATGCAAAGAAAGGGGCAGGGTGCTAGAAAGCCCCATCTGGGTCCTTCCTGGGCCTCATGATGACACTGAGGATGCTGCACAGGCTTGTTCTCTGCCCAACATCCTTCTACGTAAGCCTATTGTTAGGTTAAAGACAACGTGTCTTGTGAGTTGATTACTAATCTGAATGTGAGACCTGTGACTTCAGTCATAGAATTTTTTTATTCTTTTTATAGTTTCCCTATCTCTGCTGAGATTCTCCATCATTGTGTTCATGCTTTCTTCCAAGTTCTCGAACATGTTTATGAAGCAGAAAAGCTTTAGAAGAGCTAATTCCAACTTCTGGATCATCTCAGCATCTGTTTCTGTTAACTGCTTTTGTTTTTCTTGGTTATGAGTCACATTTTCCTGCTTCTTCACTTATCTAATAATTAAGGAATCTAGATTACATTGCCTTCCTTTAAAGGGTATTGAACTTTGTTTTAGCAGGCAGTCAAATCACTAGCAGAGCCATTTAATCCTTTTAGGCTTGGTTTTATTTCTTGGTAGGGTGACCTATTTAGAAATTGCTCTAGGATATGGACCTTACTCTGGTGTGCTCTTACACCTCCAGTGTGCCCTTTCTGGGGTCTTAACTAAATGCCCAAAGGGCTCACAGGATGCCTCCATCCTGGCGAGGCCAGAACTCCAGCGTCAATCCGTGCTGTGAAACCTCTGACAGCTCTCGTCAGCTCATCCCCACAGCAGACACTGCTTGGGGAGCCTCAGTCTCACTGCATGTGCACAGCCAGCTCTCAGTCATGAGTGGCCTCTGGGCACTGCCCACTCCGATTCCAGACAAACACACACTCCTGAGCTCAGCAATACTCTGCATGGCTCCACATACCTCTTCAGAGCTCTAGTAAATAATCCCAGGCAGAAAGCCGGCGTAAGCGTGGCTCGCCTCATGTTTCCCTTCTCTCGAGAACGTCTCAAGTCTTGTCCAAACCCTGAAAATAGCTGCCTTATATTTTGTCCGGTTTTATTACTGTCATGAGGCGGAAGGGCAGTCAAGTACCAGACACTCTGTTTGGCCAGAAACACGTTTCAACTGTATGCATTTTTAAGTTTTCTTGTTTCCTATATCCACTGCGTCGTTATAGATTTGCTTTTATGTTTGAATCTGATGCCTGTCTTATTTTACTTTGGCTATTACTCAGTGAGTGTATGTTATTGTTTTCAGGTAGCATGCTTTATAAATTTTTAAACATTTATAGCATAATATTAATAAGCATGGCATTTAATAACTAAAACAGTGCTGTAGTTTTATTTATTTCCTAAAAACATGTAGTGCGATTTTGATGATAAATTTACCTTCATAATTGGAAGAAGGTCTTCTACTTTGTGTACCTTTTCCAGAGCTTCTCTAACTTCCAACAATCCTTTAGGATTATTAGCTCTGAGAAAGAGAGAGAAGGAAAGAGAGAGAGAGAGAGAGAGAGAGAGAGAGAGAGAGAGAGAGAGAGAGAGAGAGAGAGAGACTGAAATCAATACAGAAATGTAATAATTATGCCATTTCCTCTAACTTAATTGTCCTTAATTAAGAATATCTCAATATTCAAAATGGTGGGCCACAACTTAAGTTTCTAAATAATGGGATGGTTTAATCCTAATGAGTTTTGGGCTACAGATGAGAATTAGGGAAACAGACAGCAGCCCACCCAGAAGGTCGGTAAGGAAGAGCAGAGCAGGTGGACAGCCAGTGTCTGTGTATAGATGTACGGACCTGGGTTTGGTCCTCAAACCTGACTCTCCTATTTCAACTCTGGAATCAGAAGGAAACGGTGTTTCTTCCTAAATTTGCTCAAACGGAAGGACCCTGCTAGGATTTTATACCAGTTTTACATTTCCTTGATAATAACCATTCAGAATTCATTTTGCTCCAGTGTTCTGTTCACTGTTACCTACACCACGCTGCCTTTCAGGTGAGGGAGGATGGATATTAAAGCTGAAATCCCTCATAAAGAAATTCAAAGACACATCCTGCCTTTTAGAAGAAACAGAATAGAAGAGTCATAATATTGTGTGTAAGACAAAACACACCCACTGAGGCCCATGGATTTTGTGAAGCTGTTAACAAGAAGACTGATAAGTGATTATGAAAAGCTTTATGATTAAAACACAATGTGAAAATTTGATATACTTTGTTTAGCCTGTCAATAAGCTTGGTTTCAAGTTTTATAACTATAACTGACGTGTAAGAGGTGAAATCTATCCATGACTATGGACGGTTAAAGGCTTACCCATGATAAACAAGAATTCTGTCTTTAATAAAATGAAGAATTTTCTCAAAATATTCCAGGTACCTCATGTTAATGACTTGACCCCTGCAAGAAAACAGAAATTAAGAGTCTTCACAAAGGAGCACATTCCGAACAACACCTGATCTCCGAGTTAACTCAAAGGAACAGTAGGAGAACTGAGAATAACAGAGCAAGAAAGTTTGGGAAATTCACTTGTTTGCAACCAATGAATAGAGAACTGTTGTAGCCAGAGTGCTCATTCGGCCCTGGCGCTTATCTGGTGGGAAAGGACCACTCAGCCCCAGAGATGCCACATGGGGACAAAAGGCCTCACACGAGGCACAGCGTTGATGCCACTTTCCTCCTCTGCATGGACCCCTTGGCTTTTTCGGCAGCTACAAGGCCCCTCTCCCGTGGTTCTCCCGACAGCACTCTCTGCTAATCCTCCTTCCTGCTGTCCAGATGACCAGCAGTTTGCATCTCCACTACCCACCCTACACATCATTTTCCTCACGTTCCTAGGCCCACTGTCCCAGCAGGTCACATACAGCCAACACGCTGATGCACACGGACAGCTACTCCCTGGACTACCCCCAACCTCAAGTTCATAACTGTCACACAGGAAACCAGTCCTGCGCACTCGCCCAGCTCCACCCCCAAACACATCCGCCTACTTTTTGTCCCATTGCTACATGGCTTATTGCGACACCCATGAGTGGAGACAGGACAGTTCCCTGTGGCCCCACGCTCTCTCGTGTCTAACCCACCAGCACTCCTCATCTTACCTTCTCAATACCCATCTCGTCCCTCCCTCCAACTCACGCTCACACACCTTTCCAGACCTCGCTATGTATTCACCTCAGTTAGAACACCACTTTCTAACTGCTTCCTTTGCCATCAAGGTCACTGCCCTCTCTAACCGGTTCTGCCACCTGCAGCCAAAGTGGTTATCTGGTCGCGCAAATGTGCTCATGTCACTTCTCTCCTTAGAATCTCTGAGTAGCTCACCAGCATCTTCAGGGAAAAAATGCTTTACCATGGAATAGAAAGTTAGTCATCTTTGGGAACAAAAATGTTATTTGCATTTTGGTCTCTGCCTACCTTTCGAGTCTTGGTTGCTGGTACACCTTAACTGCAAACTAGTCACCAGTCACCAAGAATTAGTTGTCCCTTCCTGACCAAGCCCGACTCCCATGTGGCCATGCCTCACACCTCTCTGCTTTCCACCTTCCCTGACAGCTCAGGCAGCTCCTTTTCCGTGTCCCCCCGGCATGCTGCACACACGGCCACCATAGCCTAACACCACCGAGTCATTCACTGGGCCGTCTTCTGCTCCCCGCTGACAGCTTTCTGAGGCCGGCACTTACTGACTCTTCTTTATCACCACCATGCAGCACACTGACCCTGGCCTTCAACTCCAGCTACTTGAGTCTATCTATAAATGCCACAAATTACTCCAGAAGAAACAGAAATGTACAAGTCACAGGGGAATTTATTTTCTAGAAATTAAAAAAAATAAGTATATAAATGACATTTCCATTAAACTTGAACATCAAAGGTGTATAGAATAATACTGCCTTGATTCAGGTTTCTGGAACTAGAAGCATATTGGATGTGATGTAGCTAACACATTTACAAATCTTATCTAAAATTAAATTCAGTGGGTCCGCTTGAAGCTGATATTCTTTCATATTTGTTCATCATTTATTTAGAGGGTACGTGATGGGAGGGGTACAGAGCAGAGCGCTTCACCCACGTCCCCAACTTGTGGAGCCTCTGGACAAAAGAAAAGTCCTCCAGTCAACCTAGCTCCCACACCCCCGACTCCTTGCCCGCCGCAGGCAGCTTAGGGACCAGACGGTGATGCTGACCCAAACCCCTGGTGTGCTGGGGGGTTGGATGGGGAGCTTTTCTGCCACCACACAGATGTGTCAATTCCTTAGCCAAGCAATGTCATCAGGATATCATGGCAAATGCAACGTTCTCCATCTAATTACTTTCTGTGATGCATCAGGGCCCATGACAGACTGACGTGGCAGGCAGTCCCCCCTCACTTGAGCCTGGAGAAGGAGCAAGGTGGGTGTGTACTTCTCTCTCCTACTGGACCAAGCAGGGCGCTGCAGGTCCAGAGCTAACCCATGTAGGCCTTCGCAGAAAGTCACCAGGGAAGAAGCACTGTGTGGCTCACGCCTCCATGACCTGTCTGTTTAGAATAAACGCCGATGAGAACAGGAAAGACGCACGGAAGGTTCATACCTGATTAAGTTGATGTGGTTGTTAAAACCTCGGCTAAGGCTCCGTGCTGGCATCTGATCTAACCAAAGCACTGGCTGGTCTGGGTCAGCAATCCTATAAAACAGGGCGCATTAAAGATGAACGTCTTACACAACCTAGAAATGTCCAAAGCATTACAAACAAAACCTGTAGGAGTCTTGGCAAAGATGGGAAGAAAGCAACTGCTCAGACCATTACATCTGCAAACAGGAAACATAAACCCACACATTCCACAGATGTCCCAACAGGGTCGAGGAAAAAGTCAGTGCAGGTTTACTAGCAGAGCAGTTTTTTCACGAAAATGAATCAACGCTTCCCCCTCTAAACTGTGGCTGGTCGGCCAGACATATACTTCAACTATAAAGGGACGTACACTGACGTTCACGCATGCTCTTCCAATGAGACTGCTCTTTCTAAAACTTCATGAAAAATGTGTGTGGAAGCATAACCATTAATTCCTTTTTCAAAAGTATTGGTTGGTTGTATTTTAAAGAGTAATGATACCAGATATTCCTGACAAACTTTAAAGAAGAAAACAACTTCTAAGGCCTACTGGTAGTAAATAAAACAGGATGAAAACCCGTGAACTGGAGGCGACTTGCGTTACTTTACAATGACTGGACCTGCAGTTTACTCTCCCTTAAACACAGTTACCGTCTCCACTTCACTGCGAGGTCAAACATGTCCCTCCATTGCATCAGCCGCGTCTTCCCATTCATGCGGACCTTGGCGTTGGTCCACGTACGCTGGACAGCTTGCATGACTTCCAGTGCTGCCAGGCCCATGGCTAGAAGGAGGAAGGATTGAGACACAGAGTCTGTTAGTGCACCTGACACGGGCTGATTTTCACCCAGTTCAGTGATAACGCCACAGTCATTATAGTTGACCCTGAACAATGCGGGGTTAGGGGTGCTGACCCCCGTGCAGTCAGAACTCCAAGTATAAGTTTTGAGTCCCCCCAAAATGAACCACTACTGTGTTTCCCTGATTGACCTAGCTGGACAATCAGCTCTAATGCATCTTTTGGAGCAAAAATTAATATAGACCCGGTCTTATTTTACTATAAGACCCAGTCTTATATAATGTAATGTAATGTAATGTAATAATATAGTATAATATAATATAATGTAATATAATATATATAACATAATATAATATAATAGCGGGTCTTACATTAATTTTTGCTCCAAAAGACGCATTAGAGCTGACTGTCTGGCTAAGTCTTGTTTTCGGGGAAACAGGGTAACAGCCTACTGTTGACCAAAGATCTTACCAGTAACATGAAATCGATTAACACATAGCTTATATGTTATATGTATTATATGCTGTACTCGTACAATAAAGTAAGCTGGGGAAAAGAAAGTATTATTAAGGAAATCATCAGGAAGAGAAAATACATTTACAGTACTGTGTGTATCTATCAACATAGTACATTTGTCATCTGTTTACAAGACAAATCGTCTGTCAGCACCTACATAAATATTGTCGTGTAGACGTTATACGTACTACTAACACTACTGGTAGAAATAAAAAACGAGAAGCTAATGAAAATAAGAAATTCGTATTTATCTACAAGTACAAGGATTCATGTGCTGGTAACGAAGAAGCGACAATGTGGTTGCTTTATGGCAGCCTAGTGTAATCAATATGATTGTGTCACAGTACTAAGAAATCTCCAGAAAATTTCCCAATATATGTATTGAAAAGAGCCCATGTATAAGTGGACCCGCACAGTTCAAACCTGTGTTGTTTAAGGGTCAGCTGCATAAAGAAAGAATACAAGTATTGGTAATTTAACAAGACGGGGGACACATTACAGTCACGATGGCCCCACTGAAATTATAATCTCCCAGAGGAGACACCCCCAAAGTCGTCCCCTCCCAGCTCTGCTGCCTACTGAAGCACCTGGAGGTCCAAACTCTTCTTCCCGCCTCAGCAGGGAGATGGCTCCTTGGGTGAGCCGTCTGGCGTGTGGTAATGACCTCAGACCTACATTCTACATCGACAGCATGACAACAGCACACAAGCAAAGGCTGGAAGCTGTCTTCCCTGCACTTTCAGATGAATGAAGCGATGCATTTGCTATGACCACACCAAGATTCTAAGTAAGCACAATACATGATTTTTTTATAAAAGCACACGGTTTAGCGATCCTTGCCCTTTTGTCAGAAATATTTCCAAAATACCTCTGTGTATTCTCTTGTTTGGCAGGAAACCAGGTGTTTCATATTGCATCAGTGATCCCAATCGATCAGCTACACAAATCAGGTCTTGTACCTCAGGCTTATAACTCTCAAAATTCTGATGTAGCACATCTCTGGAAGAAACACATGGACGTGATAAGGATTTTTGCAACAGACATCAGGTCATCCAGTCTCACCTGAAGCAGTCACTTCCTCCACTGGAAAGCTACTCAAGAAACCTATGGCCACACAATTTTTACTCCAGTGCTTTGCACCCAACCATACACAAATTAAAAGGGTCTTTACGAGAGTGTGTACACAACGACTATCACATGCTTGTTGGTAATACCGACAACTAGTTTGCAGTTCAGAAGGCACGCCGACCATGGCTTGTAAACTCCAGAATACATAACCTGCATGGGTTGCCTTTTTCAACAGCAACCAAACAGATTTTGCACATCTTTTGTAAGATATACTCCTAAGTACTTATTTCTGTTATAATCAGTATTTTTGTTCGTTGCTGGTATATACAAATACAAATGATTCTTGCATATTGGCTATAATCAACCACCTTGATAAACCCAGCATTTCTTGTAATTTGTAGATCTTCTCGTTTTTTGGGGGGTGGGAGATCATGGGATCTGCAAATAATGATAGATGTCTGTCTTCCTTCCTAATCTATGTAACTTTGATTTCTTTGTCCCCCTCTGTGCATTTTCTAGGACTTCTAGTGCACTGCTGAAGAGAAGCAACGATTTTAGGCTCTTTTTGTCTTGCTCATGATTTTAATGTGAATGTATCTAACACTTCATTAGTTAAAAGGATGTTTGCTATAGGTTTCTAATGGTTACCATTTATCAGGCTAAGAAAATACTTTTGTTTTTCTAGTTTGCTAAGTTTTTATCTTTTGTAAAGCATAAATTGTTTTTTTCTAGTTGTTTGTATCTATTGACATAATTATGTGTTTTTTATTCTTTAATCTGTTAACTGGCAATTATACATTTTCTAAAGTTAGATCACCTTTCTATTCCTAGAAACAATCTAATTTGCTTTGACGTTATCTTTCTTCTACAGAGATGACTTGGGTTTACCAATATTTTGTTTAGGATTCTTACATCCACACTTATAAGTGAGAATGGCCTCTAATTTTCTTTTCATGTATAATGCTTGTCTGGTTTTGGTATCATTTTATATTGGCCTCACAAAATGTTTTGGGAATATTACCTACTGTTCTTTTGAAAGTCTGATATGGTACTCCTGTAATATCATTTGGGCTTGGTGATTTTGGTGTGGTGTATTCAGGCTTTTTATTTCTTCTCAAATCGGTTTGGTAAACTGTGATTTTCTAGATATTAGTCCATTTATTCTTTGTTTAAATATGTTTGCATACAAGTTTTTATAGCATTCTTTCCTTAGCATTTTTTTCTTTCCCCCTCCCCTTCTTCCACACCGCCATTCCGGTTCAAGCCGTTGTTTCTCAGTCCAGTTGTGTAGGACACAGCTCCCTGGCAGATGCAGGTATTATAAGCCTTGCGCTCCCCCTGGCCGAGGCAGTTGGTTGCCAGTCATAGGTTGGCCGCTCACAGCAGCTCACAGCAGCTCACAGCAGCTCTCACCGGCTGCCAGCTGCTCACGGCGGCACATGGTAGCCCATGGCAGCACTCAGCAGCCCCTGGCATCTCATGGCAGTCATGGCAGCTCACGCCAACCTCCAGCTGCTCACAGCAGCCCAGCTCCAGGGAGAGCTGTTGTTCACAATCTTAGCTGTAGAAGGCGCAGCTCACTGGCCCATGTGGGAATCGAAGCAGCGACCTCAGTGTTAGGAGCACCGCTCCAACCACTTGAGCCTCTGGCTGTCCCTCCTTAGCATTTTAATACCTGCTGATCTGTGGTAATATCTCTTTATTATTTGTAATAGTTTGAGTTTTTCAGGTTTCTGCATTAAAAAAAAATCAACCTCACCAGAAATTTGTTAGTAAAAAAAACAAAACTTTGATTTTGATAAAACTCTCTGTTGTATAGTTTTCATTAATTTCTCTCTTTAGCTTTATTTCTCCTGCTTTCTTTGTTGTTTTACCTACTTCTTAATTTTTATACTTAACTATTAATTTGCTTTTTTCCCCTAGTAAAACATTTAAGGATATTAATGTTTTTCACAATATTGGTTTCACAGCATTCCACAAGTGTTGGTATGTGGCATTTTTATATTTGTTCATTTTTAAGGTATAGTCAAATATCCATTGTGATTTCATCTTTAATCTGTATTTCAATAAGTATGCTTTTAAATTTCCAAATAATGGGGATTTTTTCCTATATATATTTTTATTCATAATTGGTCAGATATGATACCAGTTATTTGAAATATGCATCATAAGTGGTCAATCTTTATAAATGATCTGAGTATATTTGAAAAGAATATGTATTTTTAAATTATTGGGTACACAACTCTATAGCAGACTGGTAAGTCAAGTTTGTTAATTATATTGTTCAAATAATCTAAGTCTTGACTGGTTTTTTGGTGTTTGATCTATCAAAAATTAGAACCTCTCAGTATGATACTGAATTGGTTGATTTCTCTGTGTATTTCTGTCAATTTTTGAAGTTATTTTATTAGGAATATATAAGTTTAGATTTATATCTTCCTAGTGATTTAAACATTTGGCATTATGTAGTAATAATCTTTATTCCTAGCAATGCTTTTTAACTTTAAATCCACTAAAATTAACACAGCCACAGCAGGACTCTTTGCAGTTAGTGTTTCCCTAGTGTCACTTTTTCCACTCCTTTACTTTCAATCCTTCTGTGTCCTTACACATTTGTCCTTATAATATTGTCCTTATACGTTTAGGTGCCTCTTGTAAAAAGCATATAACTGGATTTGTAAAAAATTCCAATCCGATTGTGTCTGTCTTTTAACTGGCATTTAGTCCTTTATATTTATTGACATTATTGATATATCTGGATTCATTTCAAACTATTCTTATTTTTTTCCTGTTGGTCCCAAATTTTTATGCCTCCCTCCACCCTGTTTTCTGGTTGATTTTGGATTTAATTTTTTGTAGGTTTTTTTTTCCATTTTATTTTTTACTTCTCTAATATGGAAGTTGTACACTCTGTTTCTAACTATTAGTACTTACCCTAGACTTTTTAAATATCTATAAGTAACAATGCCCTAACACAGTATTTAACCCACAGTCACTTACAATACTTTCTTATTATCCCTCAATTTACTTGCTATTTTTGTCCAGTATTTCATTTTATAAGGTCCCAAATGAGATGTTATTTTACATAAACAATGCTTATTTAGATTCACTAATTTACCATGCTTACCAACTTTTTTTTCCTCATTATTACTTCTTGTATCTCAATTCTTACTCCTTGGGTCAACTCTCTTGTTCCTTAACTACATTTAGAAATTCCTTTAGTGAAAGCCAGTTGGTGGTTAATTCAGTTTTTGAATTTCTAAATGCACATTTATTTGATCTTTAATCTTAAAAGACAGTTTTTCTGGGTATAGAATTCTAGGTTGAAAGTTATTTTCTTTCAGCACTTTGAAGATATTACTCCATTATCTTCAAGCTGTCCTTGTTGATGTTGAGAGGTTTATAGTCAGTCCAGTTATTGACCCTAAGTAGGTGACATAACTTTCCTGTTTTTAAGATTTTCCTCCCTATCTTCAGTGTTCTCCAGTTACTTCCAATATGTCTGGATATGCATTTCTTTTCATTTACCCTGATTTTTTAAATATCTGTGGATTTATGTGTTTCCTCACTTCTGGAAAATTCTTAGTCATTATTTCTTCAAAAACTGCCTCCTCCCCATTCTCTCCTGCTGAGATTTCAATTAGACATATGTTAGACCTTCTTACATCTTTCACATCTTCTATCTGTCTTTCATGTTTTCTACTTAACTCCTTGACTCTCTGTGCTACACTCTGGATAATTCCTAATGCTCTCTTTTCCAATTCTGCAATTTTCTCTCAGCTACACCTGTTTAATCTGCTGTTCATTTCAATGATTATATTTTCTATTCCTAAAGCTTCCAATTATTTTTATAATCTGTCTGGTCATTTTTCATAATCTCCTTGTCCATGTTTGTGATTTCTTCATAATTTCTTTAAATGTTTCATTTGGAGTTATTTTAGAATCTATATCCAACAATTCCAATATCTGAAGTCCTTGAGGGTCTAAATCTGTTGTTTGTTGCTTCTGTTGATTCTCACACATGCTTTTTTTTCACATATAGTTTTGATAATCTTGATTTTTTATTCTTATACTAACAATCTTAGTCTGTAGACCTACTTGGGAACCAAAGTGGCACTAGTTTCTTCCTAGAAAGGATCTGCATTTGCTTCTGTTGAGATCCTGGGAATGCCTCCAATATAGGATCCCTTTACCCTTTAAAGTTCAGGAAACTCGTCTTGTGTATGGCGCAAGGCATTCTATTGCAGTAGCTGTTAGATGCACTTACCCCCAGGAAATTTTCTCCCTTTTAAATGTGCTTACCATTCGTCACTCTAATTTGAATCTCCCTTCTTCTTTCTATTTAGAGGAGTGGGGGGTTGCTTTACAGATTTTTCTTAATATTTAAGGCACTACTAGATTCCCAGGAATTAATATCTATTCTAGATCTAACTGGTAATGGGATAGTCTTTTAGCATGCCCATTTTACCATGTTGCAGCAGTAGTTGGTCGGTAATTTAAAACCTCCAAGATGAAATAATTTTTTTTAAAAGTTAACATGGCACAAGAATAATGCATATCAAAGACTGCCAATAAGTACATCAGAAGTTTGAAGGTTGCCCAAAATTAGCAGGAAGATCAGGCTGGAAGGAAAGATGATATCCTCTGATAAGTTTCAAGGTACTTTATAAACTAAAAGAAGTATTTGCAGACATGTCAAATCCAAAAATAAATCCATCAGAAATGTGGATAGAAAGCTTTTTATCAATTAAGAGATATTATGAAGAACTTCATAGTTCAGGCTTGAAAAAGAAAGAAAACCGCAAACCCTCCTTTGAAGCACTTACTTTATGTGGGGCTGCAGCCCCGGCTGCTCTTCATAGTGCTCTATGAGGAAAGGCAGACTTTTGGCCCAGTGGTCCTTAAAGTTTCCAGGTAGGTCCACATCAACGTTATATTCCATCAGGGGAGTGTCAAGGTGTGCATGAAGATACCGAGAATACTCTGCAGACAGAAAGTGACACCTGACACACCCAAATACTGCTAAAGAACCATTTTTTGTAGCTAGCTGCCATACAAATACTTTGTTACAAACTATTATTTATTACAAGAATTCTAAATGGAGATTCCAAATTTCAGTAAGTCACTATTATTATATGACAATTTTACTGACTTGAGTTACCAGGGTGAAACACAAGCCAGTCAATCTGGTCCACCTAGGCTAAATTTTAACCACCTTTCCGTGAACAACACCACCAAATTCTCACTTTTCAATTCCAGAGTACGAGAGTCCAAGTTCTGTGCCAGATTGAGTCTGGCTCTCTCATAGATCCAGAGTCTGGTTATCTGAAAGATCAACTGGCTACATATACAACTTCATCAACTGACTGACCAACTGCTGCTTATCTCTATAAAGCTGTGTAGAAAAATCCCTCAAGATGGAACGTGCCTTCCAAGTCCTCCTAAAGCGAGAAAAAAGGGGAATTGTAATTTAGAGTAAAGAGCTGTGCTGTCCAATAAGTAGCCTTTAACCACCTGGCTTTTGAGGACTTAAACTGTGGCTAGGCTGCCTGAGAAACTGAATTTAAATTTCTTATTTGATTTGAATTAATTGAAACTTAAAAACTGATATTTGATTCAATTATTAGAAAACTTCACTATGTTGGGAACAACTTGCACATATGAATCTACTTTTTCAACTTTAAATTTTATAACATCTAAATTTAGATCAAATATTTCCAATGAAAATTCAGTATCCAAATTGAGATATATTGTAATATACACCAGATTTCAAAGACTTAGTACAAAAAAAGTAAAATATTTAATGAATAGCGCTTTCATATTAGTTATGTATTGAACTAGTATTGTGAATATATGTTGAATTAAATAAAATGTATTATTAAAATTAATTCCACCTGTTTGTTTTTACTTTTTTACCATGGCTACTAGAAATTTAGAATCACTTACGTGGCTTGCAATTTTTTTTCAGTTGGCTAATGACAACAAAAGAAAGAGAAGAAACTGAAGTAAAGACTTGGGCTTTATATGAAAAAAAATATGTTTATGTGCAGCTGTGAAAAGGTGAGTAAGACTATGACCATATTGTAATAAAAGGATAATCAGTACTGTGCTTTCCTTCTTATCCCAATTTAATTTCTCCAAACTAGGTGAGAATTGTGATAGAAGGGAATGACAGAGCAAAGAAACCATGTTTCCATTTAGCAGTGAAAACCTAATAAAAGGTTACCTCCCTGTCATTCTGAATCTCTGGATGGGATACAATAAGACATGAATACCCACATTTAGTTCAAACTACATTTTCTTATTTAAGTAAAATTTTTTTAACTTTAGAAAGAAAATATGTACTTTGTTTCCCCAAAAATAAGACCTGGCCGGACCATCAGCTCTAATGCGTCTTTTGGAGCAAAAATTAATATAAGATTCGGTCTTATTTTAATATAAGACTGGGTCTATAATATAATAATATAATATATATAATATAATATATTCTGGATCTTATATTAATTTTTGCTCCATAGATGCATTAGAGCTGAAGGTCTGGGTGCGTCTTATTTTCAGGGAAACACAGTAGGAAGAGGAGAGAAGCACTGCCCAGGTATTTAGCAGACATGAACTCCACCTAGACCAGATGCCACCACCAGCAAGGGGTGGCTGTGCGCAAGTCACTGAGCTTCTGTGACATAGGGACATAGGAGAGACAAGTAACAGGATTTGTATAGCTTCGAGCATTAAATTTCAATGAGTCTGCAGTTTTCTGACTTACCTCGGAGATATTTCACTTTTAGATACTCTGGGCTGGCCTTCTGGCCTGGGAGAGGATCGTTCAGCATAACTTTAGTTTGTGCTTTTATCCCTTCATAAAACTGTCCCATTGCAACATGGCTGAGTCCTTTCATATACTGGCACACTTCGTTATATGGCTCTAGCTGCAGACACCGCTGAGGCATTGAAGGAGAAAATGCCGTATTAGCATCAACACAGTTCAAGAAAATGTTCAAGTGCTTTATTCCTCAGTCCGGGACTAGAGAGGTTTTCCTCCAGGTTAAATCCCACCCGACACATGCTCTGTGACTTAGTCTGCAGGACAAGGCAGTGGTGCTTCTTTCTTTCGGATGCCACCCCGCCCCATTCATTGCACTGACTTGGCTGAAGAATCACCCGAGAAGTGACTCACCTTGAAGTTCTTCAGGGCTTCCTGTAAGCTGCCGTGGTGATAGAGCATCATCCCGCGCAGCTGGAGCGTCTGCACGTGGTTCTGGTTGAGCAGCAGGGCCTTCTGAAAGCTCTCGGTGGCTGCCTCAAAATTGCCCAGTTCCCTAGGGAATTTAACAACGGTCTGAACATGGCTCAGGCACGTCAGCAAACACACAGCAGGTTACCCTTCGAATTAAGGTCTGGTCTGCAACAAGCCGCCTCGATGTGGGCGGGCCCTTGTTAATGTTACCACTTTACAGCTCTGTGGCCTTGGACACATCACATCTCGTGGACTTTTTCTAAATCTTACCTGACTATAGGATAACCACGGAGTTCTGGAAATTCTTTGGGGAAAATTAATTTATCGCTTATTCAAATCCCTTTCCCTAATTCATGATGAGCTCCAACCCCTAAAACACTGTGTATACATTTTAGTATTTGGATAGAAACATATGTTTCTCCTATGGAGAAAAAGGTATGTAGGTTATAATCAGAGAGAGAGTTAGCAATTCTGAATCAAATTTATAGGCTTAAAATTGTATATTTTTCTGTCACTGAAGTTACTTGAAGTCTAGTATATTGTTATATCATTTAAAATTCTGAATAAAGAAGAGTATTTTAGAAATGTGATCTCTTCAGAGTGGAAATGGTTATTACTGACCAACCTTCTTTAATATATTAAAATTTTTACAAATAATAGAAGTACCTTCCAAATATCCCATACATCCATTTTCTATAAATAATGAATACTTTAAAAAAATGTAACACCTGCTTACATTTACACAGCACTTCATTACTTACTGGGCGCTTTCAAATCTGTTTTTTAACTTATGTCCCCAACAACTCTGTGGGGCACGAAGGATAAATATCATCCCTTAAACCTCAAACGACTCCAAACACACTTGCTCCGGGTCAGGATAAGAGAGCTTCTACAAGTAGCACAGCACATAAGTAAGTTCTTGAATTTAATCTTTCCTGAATGAGGTACCTAACAGAATTTTGAAGGGGATTTCCATTAGCGTCTTTCTGTTCTAACTTTTATGGTACTTTTGCATAAGTAAGAGTGTATAATGTTTTTCAGAGCCAAAGTCAGAATCGCTCTCCTGGTCATGGCAGTGCGTGGAGCCAGAAGCCAGGGCCCAGCACACGTTTCATTCCTGACAGATGCATCGTGACTGCAACGTCTCCAAGCCTCTGTTATTCTAGGAATCCTCAAACAGATCACAGTGATGTGGGTACCAGCTTTAGTTGTGGCCTAAAACACAGCAGCATCTAGGTTAACGCAATAGCTTTAATGCCACTGTTCAAAACGATAGCCCATGAAGAACTAACGTTTTCTAGACCGATACATACACCCCAGAGTGGTTTTAAGATATAATAACATGCATCATGCTACCCTCTGACACATGGTTCCTTCTACATTCCAGAGAAGAGCTCAACAAGTGTGTAAAATGCCTGTGCAATTCAGAATGACAGTTTCTCCTGGTTAAAAAATGTGTCACTATTATTTGAGGCTATCTTGTTTCCCCACTCCACACTCTCCCTCATACCCAGCTGTTGTTACTTTACTTACCTGTAGGCCTGCCCCAAACTCTTATATGCATCAATAAAATCAACTTTCTGCTTCAAAGCTTCTTTGAAGGATTCGATAGCTTCCTGTAAAAAGTGTACAGAAAATGATTTCATTTGCATAACTGTTAAAATTCAGTTTCACTTAAATCACTAAAGCACTTAAAACATATTATACATTGTCTCTCAGTGATTTTTTTTTAATAGGAGGACTTTTAGAAAAAGGAGATAGAAAGTACAATAAACTTTGAGTCAGGAGGATTTAATTTCAGTAGTAAACAAACTCATGAACAAAACTAGGAACAACAGCAGAGCCTTGAGCCTCTCCCTTTCAAAATGGGAAATAGCTTCTCACTGTCTGTTTCAGTCTAATGATAGCACCTGCATATTAGTATCATTTCCTTAATTAATAAAAGCCCCGTGGAACAAAAGTAAGCCTGACAGCTGTGTGAAATAACTCAAAATGACCATAACTATTAATAGCAGCGTTGAAACTATACCAACAAAAGAGAGAGAAAAGCAAGCCCAATGTGAAATTGCTTGTAAAATAAGTAAAAAGGCTCCTAGATTGGCTATCAGAAGTATTCCTATGATCTATCAGGAGAAAGAAACAGTAAAACAAAATAAGACAGACACCTCACAGTTGGGGCATTTGAGGCCTAGCGTCTGTCAGCACAAGCCCAGTGCTGCGGCTAAGGCCACCGGGCACTCTGCTTTGGGGACGAGCCCCTAGGAAACACAGTGCGCCTGGCTGCTGTGGCCTCTCCTTGTGAAAATGGTTAATAAAATGTACCGATTTCTTTCAGAACAAACACCCTGGCCTTAAGCTGGTCTCGAATGTATTTTTTATTACAATTAGATTATTTACTGTTATAAAAAATTATGAAGATATTTCACACATTTCCCAAAGAAAAGATGTATCTTAACAGCAATAAAGTATCATGAGAGACATTAAAACTTCTGTGATAATCATGTCGTACCTGATTAGATAACTCATAGCAGAAAACTACTAAAGATATCACATGCCTTGCACATGGTAGGCACTCAATAAATATTTAATGATTTGGTAGGCACGCAAAATTGGTTGGCAAAAGCGATAACAATCCTAAGTCTTTTCAAAAAGTCATTCATTCTCTGCTTCTTGTTTCTCTGGGTGGCAGGGTGGTGGGTGAGACGGCAGCAGGGCAAGAGAGGCTGGCTTTTTAAAATGCTTCAAAGGCAACAATGGGACAACAAACTGTGAAGGAAACCAACTGAATATCTACTGTTTGTTAGAAAGATGAGAACAGACAAATTTTAATATTTCAGAAATGTTAAAGACCACTGTTAATTAGGCTTCCTGTTGTGACATAGTCTTGATTTCTTAAAAAATTTACAACTATATTTTTAATTCAACAAACATGTATTGAGCGCCTACTATGTGCCTAGGCAGGGTGAGGAACAGGGGACACAAAGATGAGCAGGTCATTATCTCTGTCCTCTAGGAACTCAGTCTAGTTAGAAAGCTATATAGCCAGGTTATTAGAACACAAACTAAGAACTACAGTGGAGACATGACTCAAAGTCTTGGGAATAAAGGGAAAGAAACAGCTAACTAAACCTGGGGACACCAGGACAGGCTTCAGAGAGGAAGTGACGACTGAACTGGGTCTTGGAGAAGGAGAAGGAACTGGGTAAAGAGAGAGGGCCTCTTGCACAGAGGAAGTGGTATGGCCAGTGGCACGGGGCTCAGGATCGGTGGGCAACGTGGGCGGCAGGTGTGCGGGGTGCACGGTGGGAGTGGTGGAGAGGGAAAAGATGGGGGGGCTCGCCAGTGCGTCAGCTGGGACCTGAGAGGGAAGGGCGCCTGCCACGCTCTGCAGTCCGGCCGTCCCCTCAGGCTACGAGGCCTGGGGGCTGTGGGTAGGTGTGCGACTCCACTACATGTCCTCTAGAGGGTTCTGCTGGCAACAACAGAGAAGGCACTGGAGGGGGGGAGAATGGGGCCCAAGGAGGAGCAGTGTCCAGACAAGAGATAATGAAAGCTCACGTGGAGACAGTGTCTCGGGAGAGAAAGGGTCCGATTCAGGAGACATCTGGAAAGGCAGACTGAGACAGAACCTGGTGGCTGTTTGGGGGAGAGGGGGATGGGGGGAGGTCGGGGGGCTTTGGAGTTGAGGAGCCTGGGTGGGGGCGAGAGTGCGAACCAACAGAAGGAAGGACAGTAGGAAGGACGGCGACCAGGTGGGGGGGCGGGGGGGGGGGCAGGGGTCATGAGTGCGGCCGGGCGCGGTAGTCTGGTGTGTCTGTGGACGCCTAGCGGAGATGCCTGGGGACACCTGCTGCCCACGGCACTTACAGCACGCTCGGATGCACAGCTCTTCAGTCTGATTTCTCTTCAGCTTTTAAGAGGCTTTGGTTTCAGGGTTCCTGTCTAATCACTGCACAGCTCTCTACCTCATTCTGCCAAAGAGGGGACATAGCAGAATCAAGATTTTAAGCCATTGGGAACATAGAAACTACGTTTGAATGAATCAATCTCTAAGCATAAGAACTGGCTCTGAATTCGTTTGTGTAGCGAATGCCCTCACCACCACTTCCAAGTCTCCATCTTCCTTACTGGTTTTGGGGCGCCCAGCACCCACCCAGGCTGTTCACTGGAACTAGAACAGTCTCAGGCAACTCTCACAATAAAGGTGATGAAAACGTACTCGGAATGCATCATTTCTGAAATATCCTTGCAACACAGATAAAACAGAGAATTCAATAGAAAAGGGCTTGCTGGTTTTTTCCCCCTAGGAATATCCAAGATGTCTGATATGTCTACTGAATTGGGCAGCTGTGAAATTTGTCATGTAATATTGCCTAATATATTTCTAATGTATATCGTAAAGCGAATAAGCCATTACCCATTTAATTAATTTCTAAATTGCGGTTGACCTGGAGAGACCCCTTCAGGACATAAAGACAGCTCAGACTCATCGGTCCATTTAATACCTCGTGTCTAGTTAACAAGAGAAACAGAGATAGAGCTAAACTACGTTGATGAATTTAAGTAAGGCATTTCACCGCTGTCTCAGTTTTCCAATCTGTGTAACTGGGACACCCTCTGCTCCTTCTATATACTTCATGGGGATGCCGTTGGGACGAATGAGACAATACGTACACACTCTGACCTCCTCGGACAGCAGATCTATAAAAATGCAAAGAAAAAGTTCCCATCTATTATACACATTGAATGCTGTGCTTATGAGCATGGTGAAAGGAGAAAGGATCACATAATTTTGGTAAGCTTGGCTTACTGTGAGGGGCTTCTGACGCTGGGGAATGAAAGCACCATTTCTAGAATCTCATCATATGGATTTGGAATAAACCAAAATGAATTTTAGTCCTTGTCCAATTTGTAGTTAGTGTCTCTATTGTAGCTCTTTTCTGAAAAGTTCTCATTTTGAAAAAAACACAGACAGCCCTGACCACATGCCTAAACCTGGCTTTATAGTTACAAGTACAATCATGTGTTTGCATTTGTTTGCTTAAAAAAATACTTTTAACCTCAATACTAATAGTCGGTATTTTTTTGTATTCAGATCTTTTCCCCTCCATAAGATAGACATTTGAGGGAAATACTCTGAACACAGAACTGTGGCCTTGAATTTTTTAATAGATGGCGACTGGGAGAGGATGAGAAGAGTGCAGGGCAGGGGCAGAATTCCTGGAGGCCCGTCTGGCAGCTGCTCCCAGTGCATTCTGAACAGCCACCTGTGGCTGTGACTCAGCCCGAAGGGACGGACCTGGTCACGACTGCCTTCCACACACTTGCGAAAAAGGTACAAGGTGTATGGAGTAAAGTCTACAAGCTTATTTTTGGTTTGATTTTTAATGGATGGGAGTTAAGTTTTTCAGAGTCTATAAAATGTAGATTAAATTTTCACATGTAAAATAATCCATAATAATTAATACCTGATTCATGTTTATACCTTATAAAGTACTTCTCATACGTTATTTTATTTTATCCTCACAATCGCTTCAAGAGGCAGAGAGTAGAATCGTCTCTACTTGACAGATGCGGAAGGAGAGGCTGGAAGAGTTTAGGTAACTTGCCCAGGTAGTTAATAGGACTCAGAGCGAGACCTCCGCGTCCAAATGCAAAGCTTTCTTCCTGAAATCCGTTCATTCCACTAATGCTTAGTGAGCAGCTACTATGTGACAGGCTGTGTCCGTCACACTGAGGTTTACATGTGGCCTTTTTAAAGGTACCCCACCCGTGTGTGTGTGTGAGTGTGTGTGTGTGTGTGTGTGTGTGTGAACCCTCAGGGCTCTTTCCAACAATAAAATGCTGTTCTCTCTTCCAGTGCACCCTCCCCTGCCACATGCTACGGAAATTCGCCACAGCTTGCAACCTTCCCTGCGAAGCTCTCCTGACGTCTGAGTCAGAAGGATGTGTTTTCCACCTGTCTAGACTGGCCGTGTTGGGCTCGCAGGCCTGCAGGCCTTCAGTTGGGCAGTTCTGATGCATCCTGCCCTAGGAGCACTGACTGTGTGTGGGCCAGGCCTCGGGCACGGAGGGCCAAGGTGAGGGACCCAGAGCTCTGCTCTCAGCCCTGGCTCCGGCCTGCCCACTCCTGGCAGAACATAAGAATGCTGCACAGCGTTCTCACCATGTGCTCAGAGACTGCAGAACCCAGGGCAGGAAGAAGGGACAGCCTGGAGGTGACACTTCTCCTACATGTGGAGTCAGCTAAGATCACGCCTTCCCATGTCCCTCACTGCCCCCCACAGCAGTCCTCAGGGGACAATGTGTGATGGATGCACCTCAGAGATGGCCCCCACCTGCTTCCACTGCCTCCGGAGGAGCCCAGGGCATCTCATGACCTCTGACCTGGGGTGCCAGCCAAGCCTCCTCGTCAGTCCCTCTGTCCCTAATCTCCTTGGCCACTGTCATGTCAGAGCCCACTTCCTAAATGACAGATTTGGTCTGAACCATATATTTCTCCCCAGATCTAGATTTTAGAGCTCCCTGGGCCTACAAATTAAAGTGAAATGCTCAGCATTGTGCTGTAGGCATGTTAGACCCTCCCCTCCACCACCGACCCAGCCCGTCTCTCTCACCCTCACGCCGACTTCCTGTCCCACCCACGGGCTGTATGTCCACGTCTGTCATCACCCATGCTTTCCTCTCTGCCTGCAGTGCCTTTCTTCCCCAACCTAATCCCACTCTGCCTGCAAGGCCCAGGACGAAGTCCACCTGTTCTGTGGAACTTTCTCTAACTCCGTAGTTTAAATGAATCTTTCTTATCTCTGTTTCTAAAGCACTTTGTTTCTTTTTCTTTGTTTAGTACATAGCTTATGTTACTTTCGTTAGTGTATTTACCATAGGATAAATTATATGTGGAAAAAATTGTATCTTTTGTAAGTGTAAAGCATTATTTCTCCCTCTTACTAACATTTTATCCTCTCCCCTTGTGGACTCTCCTCCAAGTACTTCCCAATTGTAGGAGCTCAATAAACACGTTGATTCAAACTACCTTCTGAAATAAACTAATTAGATATACTAGATATCACTTTAAAACACAACGAACTAAATTCTACTAAATTCTTCCCACCCGCAAAATAAAAACAGAATCATTCTACAGTACACATACTGCACAACACTTTCACCTTCAAAAGTCCTCTGTGAAAGAAAGTTAAACCTTTGTATAGCATAGCTATAGGCTGGTTTTTGTTCAGCTCTAAGGACTGCTGAAAGTCTTCATGGGCTGTTGCATAGTCCTACAAAAAGGAGAGTGGAAAAAAAATAAAGTAGTATTCATTAGATATTTGGACATTTCCTATTTTTGATTGGTAAGAAAAAAATCCCAATTCATTCTGTGCCCTTTTTGGCTTTAAAGGAAACATTTCATGACCATAAATATAAGTTGAATGCTTATACTGTTTGTTGAAATAGTTGATTTTCTTAGGAAATTGATGGGACAAATTCACAAAGGTTTAATTTAAGCATACTGTTTCAATTATAAAAAGAATACCATTTTAAATGCTATTAAAGTCATAATCTGTTAGAGAAACTTTAAAAATTATTTTCTGGTACTAACATTATACTGAATACTTCTAAAATAATCATGCATAGATCAACCCTAAAATGTATTATGCTGAGATTTTTAAAATAATTTTCTTGTGCACTAGAAAACTGTTATGAAAATTACTATAAATCCAAAAATAATTGTGGCAATCATAAATATCACTATGCCGATAAGAGATAATCTTCTCAGATTTGGGTCCCTTACAGAAGCTACATATAGTCTCGGAAGCCGTATCAGTTCAGGTGATGGTTCTTGGGTTGTGGTACCCGAAAGAACATAAATTGTACCTCTAAGTTCAACAATCACATTAATAACAGGCATATCTGCTTCCCTATGCTGACATCTCCAGGAAAGGCTGAAGCAATACCTGTGAGCCAAATTTCTTGTTTCTCTCTCTTTCTTTCTTCCCCCTAGTCCAGAATTAGTTATTGCCAACAAAAAAATGTGTTCTTGCTACTTATTATTTCTGTATGGCTTCACCTTCAGCTAAAGAAAATGCTCTTATAACTGTCTTGTATCACAAACATATTACTACACAGCCCCAAACCCAAATCTACAGTAGCTTTCTGAAGTAGAAGGGAAACCGAAATCTTTATCATCACAAAAGGAAATGTTTCAAGGCAAAAGTTACTCACCTCTGATATGAAGTACAGGGTCCCCCGGTGTCTGTACAGCCGTGCTGAGGGCTGAAGTTGGATAGCTTTAGTGAGGTCATTCACTGCTTCATTAATTCGTCCCAGAGGGGACAGAATCTATAAACCCAAAAATGTAATTAGGGAAGAACACTTCCAATTATCAACCTTAAACCTGCCAATGTTTTTGACTTTTCAATTATACTTCAACATTCTCCACTCTCAGTGTGACCCTCTCAGCAGACTAGACCCCACGTACTAAGCAGTGAGGTTCAAGATGAGGGACCACTAGTCCATCCAGCCATGGGAGGCTGATGAAGTACATGACTGCAGCAATTGCCTTGTGATTGTTTCACGTTCTGGGTTATCACACATGTGGCTTTTCCTGAAATGTGACCTTTTGTTTCTCAACCTATAATTTCTCTTTCAGATCAAAATTTGGCATGTCAAAATCAGTCTTAAAAAAAACCTTTGAACAATTAAAATAGAGAAACTGTTCAACACAGATAGTGTCCTCCATGACCTTCAGCTATGTCCTCTGAGGTAGTAAGTGCTAAATGACAATTTCTAAGATTCCAGATGTTTTGTAAGCCCTGTGTGCTAACAAGTCTTAACTCTTCAGTCATGATCTGCAAAGTAGGCGAAAAAACATCTGTAAGCCTGCTTGGAGAGCTCTTTTGATCCAGCATCAGTTATGTTCAGGCAACATGACAATATAGAAGACAGTTCAGAATACAAAGGCATACCAAAAAGACATAAGGAAATCCAACATGGGTATCAGCATTCATGCAACCAAGCTCAAGCATTTTATCCTGAACAAATGTCCTTAAGTCAGGGTTTATTTTGTTCTTATGACATAGATCTTTTTTTTGTCAAGTTTTACTACCTGGTTCCTACTCTGCAGGAACTTAAAACCAGCAAGAGAGAATTCAGCAGGCACATCACCAGTAGCAAGAATGGTACAGAAAGAGGAAAGAAACGAAAGGATGCCTGAGAATTCAAAAGCATAGTGGTTGGGGTTATGTTTTGGAAGGAAAAACATCCCCACCTAGTTTATTAACCGCTAGGTACGTAACTGAATTATGACAGCCCAGCACAGTCATCAATACACAGAAAAATGACCTGAGTAACTAAGAATGTGTAATTATGTTCATTAAATATAGACTATTTCGGAAAGTATGAAAGTGAAAGATTTCTCATAGAATAATTTCTGACATATATAAATGGTATGCTATAATTTAGCTGGAAAAATCACTATGTAGGGGCATTATTGCCCAATAACGTTGGAAAAGGGGAATATTACTATGTATTTTTAAGATAAATGAAAATTACTTTTCTAATTACCAATATCATTTTGGATACACAATAAGCTTTTTATTAGACATACAAAATTTTAAAATCTGCCTACTAAGTCATTTTTCTAAGAAAACTTAGAAATTAAATTCATGCTTTATCATAACATTTTAACATAACATCAGAATAACAGAGAGAAAAAGCCTCGCCCCACCCCCTCGCCCCGCAGATGATGGCAAATTAGCCACCAAATGCTCTCATGAAGCGCCAGCCAGGCTCCTCTGCAGTAATGAGTTACCGTCCGACACAGACCAGAGGTCATGAATTGTAATACTATGAATTGAGGAAGAATTTTATTGAGAAAGCCAAATCCCCAATAAAACATAAAATTCACTTTCAGAAACTGAACTATATAATTTGAGACCCTATAATTTTAATAACAAAACATCACAAATAGTTTTAAATTACTAAAACACTTAATGTTTCCTTTGCTTGCTAAGTTTTCTCTCCCAAAAGAGGAAAAAGAAGTAATTTTTCCCCTTTAGTTCAACTATGAAATCCCACCAGATCAGATGGTGAAAAGTTAAGTTTTATTCAGGTTAAACACATTAACATAAACTCTAAAGCGTTTAACATGGCTAAATGTGTAGTAAAATAAATACAGCAGGAAACCTGGATAGCTTACTATTATTTTATGAAAATAGTAATGTTTTCCTTTAAAAACATTAAAAGGAGTGCCTTTGCACACATTCTTTTCTCTGATCTGAACACCCTTCCGAACGACCTTGTCCCCCCGGACGGACGTGGGATCTGATGGGCTCTCCTGTCACCTACTCAGTGAGGCCTCTGCGGACACCGCAACACCCTGGCCAAGCACGCTGGGAACTCGGGCAGACCACGCCTTTCCGGCAGGCCACGCCTTCCCGGCAGACCACGCCTTTCCGGCAGGCCACGCCTTTCCGGCAGGCCACGCCTTTCCGGCAGGCCACGCCTTTCCGGCAGACCACGCCTTTCCGGCAGGCCACGCCTTTCCGGCAGGCCACGCCTTTCCTGGAGAAGCACCTCCTCTTAGTGTCTCCTCTCACAAGAATTACCTAGAATCCGTGGAATTCTCACCAGTTATTGATCTGTCTCCAGCTCAAGTTAGAAGTTTCTTCAAGGTCTGGTTATAGTCAGCCTTACCTGATCTGTGTCTCTATGCAGATGGGTATGTTTTATGAATATTTTATATAAACACACACGTACACACACACACACACATACACACACACACACACACACACACACCTACTTCTAAAGGCTATTCATTTCGTTTTGACCACACTGTCATATTAAGTCTTGCTAAAGTATGTATATATACAAAAAATGTCATGTGTGATATATTTTTCAATGAACACTGATAGTACACATCATAATACATATTCTAATGCTAAGTATTAGTATTATATGTTAAATCAGAAGTATCAGTTGGCCCATAGTTTTCTAGTAATTTCAACCATTTTTAAAAGCATTAAGTACTGAGGAAGAAAATACAATAGGTATAAGGGAGCTTTAAAATTTACAAGTAATAACAGGGAAAAAAGTCTGAGATTCAACTAATCCAATAAGGACAGAGGGAGAAAGAAAACCGCACTCACTTCTGCTCGCTGCTCAAACACCTCTGGACGGTCTGGTTCCAGGGAAATTACTCGGCTCAGTTCAAACAGAGCGAGCTCAGCATTCTTAATGTCCTTGAAAAGGCATTAGCTTAGTATGAGATCCACTGTTACTCAGAACCGGCTTGAATAGATTTTCTGAAATAACTCATAATTTAGTAACGATATAACTACTTATTTAGCAATAAATATGAATTTAGCTTCTGACGACAGGTCTGCCAAGTTAAATAAGTTACGTTACCCTTGTTTAACTCACTCAACTCTCCCAACCCAGCACCAGCATGCTGGGCCTGACTACCTATAGCTCGCTCCACAGAGGGCAGGATAGTTTCTACATTTACCCGATTTAAACTCTGAATCAACGAATTGCAAGGGATGAGAATGTGGATACCAGCATGCAAAATGACGCTGACTGGCGGCAACATGGGTACAGGAGGGGCCAAGTCAGTGTCAGTCAAAGCCCTGAGCCCACACACCTCCACTATAAAAAGTCTACGTAAGTTCTCTTTAAAATTTGCAAGTTATTTTTACATTAAAATATGAGCATATTATTTTTATATTAAAAATGCATTAAAGATACAAGCAAATTTCATGTCAAGATATAAAATTAAAACAGATGAGAGTTAGGAAGACGTTGCTTATCTTTGGCTTCCACTAGGGCAATTTGGTCATTTATTGATGCCCTGCTACCTTCCTAAGCACCCCCACCATTCCCAAACCTGAGTTCATTCTCAGTCGTCTATGTCTCAGAAGTATACAAATATTACATAAAATTTCTCCAATAGGCCAGCACCCAATTAGTACAATTTTTTTAATTGGCAAAGATACAAAAGTGATGTTCCTCCCTTAATATACAATAAGACAACAGAAAAAGTTTATGTAGAATGTTCTAGACTGAAAATGTGGAGATCTGAATCTTAGACCATTTCCTTATTTACTATATAATCTTAGGAAAGACTTTATTTTTATACCATGGTGCCTCTGTTGAGCAAAACAGACTTCTTATAACCCTCTTCCTGCATTCCTCAGAGAAAAAAGGGGAATAAGACTCCAGAGATACACCTATCTGGGGGAAGTATAATATATGATAACAAATAAAAATAAATTTTACAAAAAAACCTTTGTTCTTCTATTCACCCTTGAAGCATCGTGAACGGAACTCAAACTCTGAGTCCCGCTGGATAACTGGTGCCTTGTCTCCACTTCTACTAAGGAACGTTTCTTAGGGACTCAGTCAGGGTCTCATGCTTTTCTTGATCTATGTCCAGTTCATCATGAGGTAAAGTTTAGGCTGGCAAAGGCTGTCCTTGTGGACCAGAAAGCATGGCCAAACTGACTTCAGAAGCCCTGGGTACAGCTTCCCAGGCCCTGCTTCCTGGCCATTTGATCCTGTGAAAACCCTCTATGGACCTTTGCTCATTTGTGAAGTGGAACGACACACTGCGTGTTCCATCGGAGCTGAACGGACAGTGAGTAGTTCCATCAGACCTCGTCTGCGTCAGGTCAGGTAGGCACTACGGCAAGCGTCACTATTCCATACTCACATGAAGGCCCTTCTTTCCATAGGCTATCCCTCGGCCATAAATTGCACTAACCAGATCAGGCTCCTCCTAGTCAGACCAAAACAGAAACACGTCAAAAACTATAAACAAAAACAAAATAAAAATCAGTTTCTGCTTAAAGCATGTTAATGCCATAAGTGACAGCTCTACTTTATGCTACCACACTCGTAAGTCCATATTCAGTCCCCAACCAGGAAAGTCTGTGATCTTAAAGCTCATTTGCATGAGACATGCAGTAAGAGTTTTGCATTAAAAATACATATATACTAAAATAGGGAGAACCATACTGATCTCTTCCTAGTTTGTTTCACACAGTCATCTCATTTAAAATGTAATCCCCTGGACAACTCTATGACTGGCAGCACCAGCAAGCATGTCTTACAGAGACAGTAGAGGCTCAGAGAAGTAAACAGATATAAGCAAAGGACTGGGTGGTAACGTCTCTTCCTACTTTGTCTCCTTTCATACACTCATGACATAATCTGAGCAGGAAAGGACCCCTCAGTGCCAGCACATTGAAAAATGAAGACACAAGTCGGCTCCACAGTCTGCCGGGGGGTAACACAGTCCTTATACTAATGGGTCAGAATAAAAACCAGACCCTTTCTGCAACCTCCTCTCCGCTGGACCAGACACAAAACCTTCAGGACCAAGGGCAGTGCCTGCTGCCCCCGCCAGGCCCTGCACCCAGGTCAGAGGTCTGAGCTGCCCCACTCACTGAGTGAAACGCCTCCCGACTCCACTTAGCCTCTGCAGTTTTGACCTCATCTCTGGATCCTTCCCTGAACATCGAGGAAAGGAGTAAACAGCCTCTGGCTACAAGGCCCTGGGTGAAACTCTTGACATGGCTAAAGAATTTGTCAGAACTGTACCAGAGGAGGCATCTTATAGGCTAATCTATGATTCAGTTCAAATCTGAGAGAGGGTGTTTGCCAGTATTGGGAAAAAAAGACACATCAACTTTAAGGATGAGCAAGTGGGAGAAGATGCCATGCATGGGGGGGAAAAAAGCTACTTTAAACTGAAGGAGGTACATCAAGTGACCACTTGCTCCCTCACTGCCAGCTAGCAGACTGGCCTCACAGTGTGTGGAAAATTGGGGAAATTCAAGTAAACAATTACAGGTTTCTAGCTTCTCTTCGAAAATCCAACGAAGATAGACCCACGTTTTGGTATTCTCACATGACAAGAAATAAAGAAATAACTAGCACTAAGTCCTGGCTGCCTCTTCAGATGAAGGGTGTGTATTCGTTAGTTTACCACAAGCCCATCCACCACATATCAACGTACTTTGCTCATTTAGGTCAGCTCCCTGGCTCCCCTGTAGTTCTATATTTGTGATTTATAACTTATATGTAACTGGCATGCTATTTGCTAAGTGGAAAAAAAAGTGTAAGTGCAGAACTCCGAAGGAATGGCACCTACAAGTAACACGGATATATGATCGTGTAGGGCAGTGTGCACAGAAGAAAGCTCTCCAAATACTAACAGTTTCAAGGAATATAGAAAACAGAAAATTTTATTACAAATAAAAAATTTTATTGGTCAAAAATTTTATTGGTCTTATAAATTTAGAAAATGAAGAAAATCACAAAAAGAAAGGAGAGGGCACCCTCTCATCCTGCCACTCAGAGGTTAACACTTGAAACATTTAATATCCTTCCTGCTAAAAGGAAGGCAGGAGAGGGACGCAGGTATAGGCGGAGAGGGGGAGCAGGAAAAACAGTCACCCACTGAGGAATGCAAGTCAGGCTGTTTTCCTGTTTTCCATAGCAACAACCCTGGCCAGAAGATGGGACACTGAACAGAACAGCACCTCGGCCAGGCTGGGCAGGGTGCAGAGAGCCCACACAGCTTATCCCAGGACGACATTCTCCAGGCAGAGGAATACCCACTCTCAGATTTATAACATCTCAAAAGATACTATCCAAGAAGCTTTTATCCTGAAACCGAGAAAAGTGTTATGTCAGGTGATCATTACGTGAATCAGGAAAAGGTGTATTTAAATAGCTAGTCCACTGACATGACTGTCATCTCCACACATCCAGCCACTCCAGTCACCCCCATCTCCCCAACCAACGTATCTACACATGAAGTCCTGGCAGTTTCACCTCCTGGTAAATCTGGTGCCTGTCCTTCCCCAGGCATCGCACTACCCTACTGCCACCTTCCTCTCTCACGTAGGCCACTGCAGCAGTTGTCACATTTTCCTGTGTCTTTCCATCTCAACTCCAGACTCACACTAAGGTCACCTGTCGAACACTAAAGTCTGTCACTCCTCTGGCTGAAATTGTTCACTGGCTCCCCAATATCTACAACAGAGACATTCAAACGCATTTCTGCTCTAACCTATAATAATACTTTTTACATCGCAACCCAGTATACACATACATACATACATAACATACACACATACACACACGTATCAGAAACAAAAGTGCCACTAAGTCATATGTAGCCTTACCAAACATGCTGTAATGTAACATTTTTCTAGTCTAATGTGTTTCATTTTTAAAACAGTGCTAGTTTTGACTCGCCAGTTAATTTCAGGCCCTACTAAAGGGTAGCAACTCGCAATTTGAAAAATAATGAGGTAACATCTAAATGCCTTTGCAAAAACTGCAGATCCTTTTCCTGCCTTCCTGTCCAGCCCTGTCTCGTCCACTCCCCCACTACGGACTGCTACTCTAGACTCAGCACTCTGGACAGTTCCCTACATGCAACACGTCCCCAGAGCTCAGGGCATGTGAAATGCTGCCCTCCCTCCTGAAATGCACACCCACTGCCTCTGTGCCCATGAAAGCTCTTCAGTCTCAGCTCAAACGCTCCAGCTCCTCTGACCCCTCACAACCTCCCCTGGAAAATAAATATGCTCTTTCTCCTTCGTTCCTACTAAATGTCATATGGACGTTAGTCATTCATTCAACAAATATTTACTCATGGCATGCTCTCAGCCATGTCTGGTTCCATGTGCCAAAAATACCACCGTAAGCAAAAACCAACACAGAAGGAGAAAGAGTCTTACTTTCTTGGAGCAGAGCCAAAGAACCAAACTATAATGTAGTTACATCTTCAATAAATGCTAGAGAGTAAATGGTGCTTTCAGAAAACGCATGAAGACCTAGACGAGGTTGGGAAGTGCTTCCTATTGGAAGAGGTACCTGAGACCTACAGGGGCGGGGAATCCCAGAGTGGCTGCTGGGCCAGGCAGAGAGCCAAGTGTGCCAAGGCCCCGAGGGAGACAGGGAACATGGCATGTGTCCCACAATGAGGCTGGAGAGGTAGGTAGAAACCCTCTTAAGGATTTTTACCTTTAACCTAAAAGCAACAGCAAACTATGTGTGTGTTTGAAGTGCACGTATATATATGCTGTGTGTGTGCGCGCACGTGCACAGGGGTACGTGCGTGCGTGTGTGGGGATATTACGGCCCCATCAGTCATTGGCAGATGGTTGGCTCGGCTGTGGTTTGAACAGAACCAGGAGAAGCAGATGGACACAGGAGATCCTTAGGAGGTCTATACATAGAACTGGGTGTGTGGAGTATGTGGACTCATGTGACCCCGGGGGGGCCATTCACTGAGCTGGGCGACTCTGGGATACGACCAGGGGTTCTTTTTAGTTGTGGGAGGTGGCATGTGGACGGATCGAGGGCGCACATGTGGTCGGTTTGATACCTTTGAGTCAAAGATGTCTTTCAGACATCCAAGTGGATATAATTTCATTAGATTAATTCTCTTACTACATCATTATTTTGCATTTGCATGTTTGTCACCCCACTGGAATACCATATCCTCAAGGGTATGTCTTTTCATGTTTGGGTTTGTGACATCTAGCACAGTACCTGGCACATGATAAGTCTTAATACATAGCAGTTATTATTAGCAACAAACGCTGGCCAAATGTGCAGCTAGAAAACCTTAAGGAATAGTAAAGGTTAGCAGATCCAAGTCAGCTCAGCCTGGCCTGTTCTTCCCATGGGGAAGCCAACAGGATGACATGGCTAGTGACAACTGGGTGCAGCCGATGGAAGAAAAAAGCCAGACGTGGGGTTCAGTAAGGCAAAGCCATAAGACAGCTAAACCATGGAGAATGGCTTCCAGTGGGCCCCACCAATCACAGCTGTTACATTTTTATGGCTATAAAAATTTTTGATCCTTTAAAATACAGCCATTCAAAAGTCTGAAATAGTTGAAATATCTAAACACTGGCAACTTCCTGAATTCAGGCATCATTCTTTTGCCTCTTGGGATTTTACATTTTTCAGAAAAATTCTAAAAAGAGTAAATTGAATGGCTCTATTCAATGCATATTCTAGAATTTTTTTTTCAACAGTCTAGTCTAGAATTTTTTTTCCAACAGTATGGAAGGATCTGTAACTACTGTGGTTGTTATCATTGTTACAGGGTTCCTAAATTAAATAATAGCTTTATCAGTTTTTTTATTGATACAGCTTTATTATTTTATCAATCATTGGCTTTAGATGTTAATAGTAAGTCAAAGTTTTTCTTTATGAAATGTCATAACAAATTATTTTTTTTCAAATAAAAACTAGTATTTATTTCTACAGCCTAACTGGGCTCAGAAAATCAATTTTTCAAAGTATTTTTGAATATAAAAGTATAATATTTGTATTTTATAAAGTTTTCAGAATTTTAAATGAATTACATGGAAACTACCATTTCCATCTGCCAATATTACTTACTTTATGCGAATGCAAAGTCATGGCAGAGTAAGATAAGCTCCTTTATTGCACTGACGTCCACTTAGATGTCTCAACTCAAAAACCTGATTTTTTTAAAAGGTATAATTACTAATAAAGGTATAATTTATTATTCTCATTATATTATAGTGACTTAAAATTTTACAAATATTTCTTTTTCCTCCACAAAGCTGGCTTTTTTATTAAAACTCAAAAGTCAGTGAACCAAAGCGAACAGAAAGTCACTCCACAGCAATGCAGTAAGGACTGAGCTTTGCCTAAGTGGCAGACACACATATGTAATTTCATTAAGGATGTTTGAAAAATCACATGCAGAGGAATGTTTAAATGTTGTCTGGTAATGAAAAATAAGACACGACATTCTTTCATGAATTCAGTTCCACCAGAATCAGATCAGAATCAGGTAAGCTCAAGGTCACACAATTAAGCAATTTGCCAACTGCCTCATGAAGACGGCTCAGCACTTATGCTTCCCAGCCCTGCAAGGGGACTAAAGAAGCACAGAAATCAGGAAACGGTTCCACTTTTCAAGAACACTATCATCAACGTGCTGACACGTGTGGAAGTGGCATAAGGGCATCAATGTAGAGATTACTCACTTTCATAAGCCTTTAAAAGCAAGCGTTTTCTAGGAAGACTAACAGATCTATTCAGCTTTGAAACTGTGTTCATATGAAACCCTGATGCTCCAAGAACATTTTTTCCTTTATAGACGCACCAAACAAACCATTTTTGGATAAATATTCAAACGAACACTTTGAAACAACAAAGATTAAGGAACAATCTTATAAGTTTGTTCCATGATTGTGCACCTAAGACAGCAGGAAGGTACAAAAACTTTACATCAAAAGCTCCTTCTGGAATTCAATTAGCCCTCATGCATAGATCCAAACTTCACATTAAACGATCTTATAAAAATGGTGACTCCAATAAAATCGAAGCCCCTGTGGTTCCATTTGTTCTCAGCTTTCTATTAATGGAATCAGATTCCATTCTCTGCCACTTCATACTGGAGTTCACGGGCTGTCCAAGAAAACGCTGTCTGGAGTTAATGAACTCAACCCGAAAAGTTTGTGTGTGAACAGTTGTTACTGCAGATTTGTTAAAGGCCATTTATTGGCTTAAAAATGGAGTTCTGGCACCAGTGAAGGTCCCGCAAGGAACAGGTGGACATCTACAGCATGCGTTGACAATGATTCTCCTGCGATACTTAGTTCAGGCCTGACTTGAACAGCGTCATCCAAGCACGCTGGAAAGAACACTTCACCGCTGTTCTGAATACCAGGCATGACAAGGTAATGTTGGGATAAAAACCAATTTCATTACTCCAAGAAAGACTATCAGTGTATTTGCCAATAAAAAAAAAGGAAGAGCAGTTAGAGAACAGTCGTACTTTTAAAATACAATTTAAGGAGACTGATTTATGCAAGTTCTGATTCACAGTGAGAAAAGGACTTGGAGTCATCTGGAGAAGAAGCAACAACTATTCTTTGCATACTTGCTTCCACCTATTTGTACAGTTTCTTGATGACACCGGCTGTCAAGAACTTGAAGGAAACGAAAAACTCTTAACTAGGAATTGTGTGCATCACCTTCAAACAGAAAGCCCAACACACAAAAAGTTTAGCCTAGAAAAGCAGGATCAAGTTTCTTATTAAAATATTTGAAAAGATTGGCATTTAATGATAAATCTTTGCATTTTGTCTTTATATCACATAAGGACAATGTGATGAATATTCACCAAGCTCTACCCTAACACCTTCATATTTGCTTCTGTTTACTCTAGTGTGCCACGCATACAGGATCTGCGACGTGTGTCATGACATAGAAAAGCTGGGAAGCATCGAAACAAAAGGTAAGAAGAAAGAAACCACCAAGAAAAGCGCCAGCGGGAGAGCCCAAGGCACTCTGGCTCCACGTCAAAATGTATTGAGTGACCACTCAGCTCTTTCTTCTGTGGGCCAGCAGTGTCTGATCTTATCGCTGCCGCTCCCAGCCCCCACTCCTGCCCTGTCAATTGCCTGAATCACCAGAGAAGCACTCCAACCTTATAATCTACACATTCTCAAGGAAAAATTTCCCAGTTGAAAGCAACCCATTGTATCACAGGTTGATGAAAGTGCTATATCAAATTTCAATATATTAATACCTTTTTTTGGCACAAAGAGAGAAACTCTGATCTAATTTCTGAACACAACTGCAAGAGAAATATGTTTTACAACAATAAATGGACAACACGGGACATATTATACAGCTACTACAATCATAAGATTGTAGAGAAATACAGTATAAAATTAAGTGGAAAAGCAATACAAAATAGTACAGATTATACAAAAAAGTAACACAAAATATTTAGATTACAAAACACAAATGCATCCTTTGAAAAGGTCATAAAAAACGAATGATGGAAGAGCAGCAGAATTAGGAAACTTTTTACTATTTAAAGTTTTTTCTTTAACATTGTGATATTGCCTTCAATTACAATAGCAATCATATTTTTCAAAAAGTTGAATGAACTGGTAATACATGTGGAAGCTCGCAGAGTCTTCTGCTGTTGGTCACCATAGCTAATTGTCATTTGCTCCTATGAAGGTATCAAAACCTCCCTTTCAAACCAGGATTAACTGTAAAAGTGCTTGCTTACCTTTTTTAATATTGCAATGCTAAACAGAAAGGTGATTTTAAACACTATTTATAATCTACCCTTTTGTACTTTAAACCCCACCAGAGAACATTGTTCCGTGAAACCTCCCAACACATAGACCCAGCTGCCTGGGTCTGAGGACCTAAGTAAGAAGTAGGACCACCTCAGCAATTTTTGAGAACAAAGACAGAATTATCAACATAACTAAAGCTATGTTTAAAAAAAGAAAACGAAACACAGGAAAAATTTCCAATTAACAGTTCGAAATGAAGATAAGCTATGACACACAGGCCAGAGGGGCGGTGAGCTGCTAAACTTACTGAGCACTTACTACACGCCAGGCGCTGGGTACGACGGACTTTGGAGGATGTTTCATCTAAACATCACAAGGATGCTTTTGGAGCTAGTTATTATCACCCCATAAGCCAGGAGGAAGCAGCGGAGTGGATTAGAACTCAGGCAGCTCTAATCCTAAAGCCTGTGTTTCCTTCACTGGACAGACACACCATCGACAAAGGCCAAGTAGCTACAAAAATCCAGTTAAATAACGACAGCAGATATAAGGCCAACAATGTTAGGCTGCAGTCAGGGTCTCCTCGGCAACTCTCACCCATGGAGATAAGCATTTTATATTAACCAGATTTTAATGCAGCTATCAATCGATAAAGGCCCAATACTTCCACTGAAGAGTCTCATAATTATACTTCAAGGCGAAAAACAAATCCATGAGTGGAACTTCAGTTAACCATGGAAATTAATGTCTGCGTAAAAAGTAAACATCTGGAATGCCGAGAATTTCCAGGGCCCATATCTCGGGAGATATCGTGGTAGAGAGGAAAGTAAACTGAAGCTAATAATTGTCTTTTGTGAGCTTGCATTTGAACCTCACGTCTGCCACCTGATGATGGGGAGACTATAAGCAAATCGCTTGAGCTCCTTAGATCTCATTTCCTCGTTTACAGTAATACTGCAAAGATAAACGAGGGTGTGTTACAAGGCCTGCACCAAGAAAGTGCTCAGTCAGGGCTGATTTACTCTACTTTCTTATAGAATCTTTATAAAGATATTTTATTGCAGCACTTAAGTTATGCATAAGTTCATATTTTTGTCATGACTATAAACTTGAGGTTACATGATTAAGGAGAAAATTTACCTGCAGCATTGTTGAAAAATGTCTTATTGCTTCATCATAGAGTCCACTGCCAATCAGCACATAAGCGATGGCTAGGAAGCAAAATACAAAAATGTTAAAGGAAAGAATAAAGGGTCTCGGATTAGAATCAATAACTAAATTCTTACTGAATCTTAAAAGGCAGCTCCAAGGACTAGAAGCAGTTAAAGAAAACCTAGAAGTTAATAAGACGTAATTAAATTCTTCTACCACTCTGCACTTGCTAATCAGTCTTCTAGTTCTATGTAGATTTAAATTATTAAAGCCATCTATAAAACATCTGCCTAGAAGAAGTAATTATCTTTTTCTAAGCCCATCACTCTCATCAGTACTAAATAACCTTTATGATGTTTCCATCTATGTATCAAGAGCTAGTAATAAGCCTGAATAATATCCACATAACATGGCAACGTGATTTTACTGTAAAGTTATGACAAATACCCAAATAGCATCACAAATCTCGATTCCTGGGGGTGCTGAATTTACTGCCAATTACCTAGTGAGAACAAAAACAGAGGCTCAAATTAATATATATTAATATAATGCTTAACTGTAGATAATTCACACCACTGCAACTCATTGGTAGTCTTTTTTCTACCTCTTGTATTAAAAATATAGTCAAAATACTACTCAAAATATACACTAAAGGTGAATGAATAGTTCTTGATCCAATCATTGAGGTAAGTGGTATTTTGAAATTAGAGACCTGGCAATCTCTTCAAACATGACAATATTTTGACTAAACTTTTTCATCTATTCAAAAGAACAATCAATTTTAATCTTCCAGATTACACTTCCATCTATATTTGCCCAACTCCCTAAATGCCCTAATATACCTGATAAAACATATTCTTCATTCAATATAATACTAGTTTGATCACATTGCTTTGTAAACAAGCTGCACTGCAACGCTCTAACTCTAGGATCTAATGGATGTTCAAGAAGATGGGCAACTAACACTTTTACTGTCATTGAGAGCTTAAATTTCCTGACAGTTAAAAGTAGCAATAAAATTAAGTGCAGTAGAAACATTAAATGCAGAAAGAGATTTAGTATCTTTATAACCAACCTGAGAAAAGTAAAGTTCAAAAACACTGAGCATCATAATAATACAAGCACTTTTGGGGGGGAATTCTTCAAAATAAAAAGAGGGTTATTTTTATCCTTATTTCTTTGAAAAGATATATCAAGATCAAACTCATATTCAGAACAATAAGAATAGATACTATTCAGATAGTTGTATCAAACAACGAGAAAATCAGAGACGTCTTTGGTGGGGGCGAAACGTATTAGTAGTAAAAACAGCAAACAATAACCAGTGAGTGTATTGTATTTTACACGTGCCAGGCACTATCGTAAGCATTTCTCCATAGGAATTCATTTACTCCTTAACTGCAGTGAGGAAGGTACGCTTATTACCCCCATGTGCAGGCACGGAAATGAAGCACAGAGCAGTTACACAGCTGTGCAAAGACAACATGCAGTGAGTCCTCTGCCTGCTGCCGGGCTTCAGTCCCCACCCTCCCCCAGCGGGCTGCCCTGAGATACAGGGAGGCTGAGCCACAACTGCTGTGGAAGGGGCCGAACCCCTCGATGATTACATACACAGGCACTGAAACATAAACTTGTACGGTTCTGAACACAGGAAGGTGATGATATCCTGGAAAGCCCAGGTCTGGGCTGGGATTCTGGCTCTGCCACTCACTGGCCGTGTGATCACGGGACCTCAGCACTTCTCATTACTCTCTGTGTCTTGCTTCACAAGCCTGTAGAAATGTTCTTAGATTCCTTGCAGAGCTAAACTTTTTGCATTTCCTATCTATCTTCCCATAATCAGTAAATATCTGTTGGATGAACAATGAATAAGTGACCCACAAAAACAAGTCCAGTTTTAGGGGATAGATATTGTACTTAGCAACATGTTCAAACTGTTGTCCACGGCTAGGTGTTCAGTTCCACTCAAATAAAACCAAATGCAGTTCTCAAACCTTTCCATCTAAAAGTAAACATGTTTGGAGAAAAACCCAAAAGTATCCATTAAAAAGAATAATCTAAATCTTGCACAAATATAAATAACTGTTAGGAACTACAATTTGTTGTGGAGTCCAAAGACAAAGAAAACAACGGGCATGGCTGGAATTCTCACAGAAACCCTTACTAACCAGCAATTCCACATCTCCTGGCACTGTTTTTTTTTCCCAAGAACACAAATACTGTGGTCCAAAGGCCCTAAGGCAGGCAGCTTGTGCTACCCCAGGCTCTGCAAGGGTTATTCCTGCAACACAGAACGAGCCATTACTTATTCTCAAATAAATGAATACGAGGCTGAACAGAATCTAAGGACTTCAGAAAAGACCAAATCTGTTTTAACAGGCAGTTAATTCTCAAAGCCTGCTCAAAGAATATCACCAAAAAGTCATTAATACTTTCAAAATACTCAGCTCTCAATTATCCACACTAACAGAGAAAAAGCACCAATTCCAGAAGCGCTCACTCTTAATATAAAATGCATATGGCCACAGAAAGGATAAAATGATTACATGTAAATCAGACAGAAATGCTTTCCTGCATGTGCTTGGCTACCCGGCCCCAAACGGAAGCATGTGCCCACATGAAGTCTGTCCAGCTGCACTGTTCAGTCCTGTATTCATTTTCGTTTCCACCCCTTCAAGTGTGAACTGACCAAGAAAGGAGGAGACGTACCCAAAGCATGTCAGGCATGGACGGCGGAACCAGCCTGTTTTAAAACATGCCAGGAACAAGCCAAACTGCACGACACATTTGCAGATCTGGACGAATTCAACTTTTCTACAGCCACGTTCTTAGACCCCACCGTAACCGATTATCCACAGGAGTAAAAGTAACCTAAATCTAGCTATTTTATTACATAGCAAATTAAAGGGTGCTTCTTTTCGGCTTCCACTTCTATATTGCTCATCGTTGATGACAGCACACAAATAACCTTTTAGTGAGTAACAGCTCATAAGAACTCATTACCGAATTACTCATGTCCATAGAAACACACAGATGAAACAGTCCTTCCTGAACTTTCCATCCATACCTTTGATCTGTGACATACATATAATCCACGGGCCCTCACTGTAGCCAAGCTGGTCTCTGCGCTCTCTCTACCTCACAGTCCTGCCAACCCACTCTGCGTCTAATCATAATTCAAGACAAATACTGCAGGGATGTCCCCTGGCTCCAGTCTCACCTAACTCTTCATTTGTGCTGTCATTTTCAGTAGCAAACGGGAATCTCTTCTGTTCAGCAATGGACTTGGCCTGGCTCTGAAATAAAACAAGACAAACATATATTTTTGCTTATCACAAATGAAGAGAAAACATAATGATAACCTGTAATTTGAAAAACTAAAGTTACATTTGATTTCTACGGAAGCAAGAAAATATTCACTTGAAGTTACATCAAGGACATATTCAAGGGCAGTGCTTGTGTGTAACTGACTTGCTTCCTCTCCCTGTCACTCAGGGTTCCCTTCCCAAGAACATATCTTTTTACCTCCACAGGGATTAATCTGGCCGGCAGCTTCAAAGCCTTCCACATTGTCACGGACAACTTAATGACCTCACTTATGTTGCAAAGATCACAGTCACTTCTTCAATGTGGCTTGCTAACAGAATACTGCTTTTTAAATCTTTTTTTTAATTGTTCAGATATTTTAAAATTAAATTTTTCATTGTGAAATAATTATCGATTTGCTTTTTAAATCTTAAAAATATTTTAGAAATATTTGCTATAAGTTGTATGGACATGACACCATAAAAGGACCAACAAAATCTGGCCAAGAAACAAGACAGTCTGTCGAGTAAAGCACAGCAAGGGTAACACGAGCATCTGTAAAATGCAGCAGATTCGCTCATGAAGAAACCATGCAGACACACACGCACATCTGGCAGGAGAGCTAAGACTGCAGTGGGAATAGGGAAACATAATCCATACACGTTAGCTTAGTAGCTGGAATGACTTCACAGGCAGGCTTGTCCACCGTACAAAATCACGGCTCCACCGTGTTTTGGAGACAAGTCGTGTCAGGTAAAGGAACAGCTGCTACTTCCCAGAAGGCTAGGCTGCCGACGCCGAGCTGTGATACACTGAGCCTGCAGGATCCACATTAACACAGGACCTGCACACCAGATTCACCCAAGATGGAATTAACACTCGTACACACACAGAGACATAGGAAAGCTAAGATAGTCTGGCACTGTTGGCAAAACTACAGGATTAGAACTTCATTGAATTCCTCTTGTTTTAAATCCATATCCCAGATGCCTATAGGCAGAGACAACAGCCAGGTAATTTCACGTGGGACACTCTTCTTAGTGTATGTGCTGCCGAAGCGAGCACAACGGGCACTGTTCTGATGGGTCTGCTACTTAGCCATCAGCCAGGGAGCACCATTGGATACTCATGATGCACACGGAGTGGTATGTGCTTTGCCTATAAGACAGCTCAAGAATAAGCTACCTCTGGTTAAAACACAGGTAAAAACATACAGGTCAGAGGGCATGCCAGCTCAAGAGTCACAGTTCTCACTTCACTTCAGGACTCTGGGCGGCATGTGAGAATTCTACTGTTGGAAGGTTTGACACTACTTCCTCCGGGGACACCTGGCTAACCAGGCAAAAGCTCAACCCGCTCCCTCGTTTTGCTCTCTGGCTGGGAGCTTCCACACACCGGAACCTCGTAAGGCTCCTTCAGAAGCGGCACATTTGACAACACGTGACAGCTCCATAGCACTGTGTGATCAGACATGAGTCCTTCCTCTTTGTCAGCTGACTGAAGACAAGGACACAGATGCAAAAGGATCTTCTGCTTCATAAATTCCTCACAGCCAGGACAAGGAGTTTATAAATAATTCTTTTAATACTTAAAAAGTCTTATTATTTCATCCAGTACTCAGTGAGAGGCTACCATTTTCTAAGGCTTTGTGCAGAAAGATACAGGAAGAGAAGAGACGTGAAATCCCATTAAAAGCAGAAATCATGTACCAGGCACCATCAAGAGCATACTGGAGAATGTATCTAGTTTAAAACTGTTTTGATTACATTAGAAATAAAACATTTTGACCTTGGGTAAAAGCCAGAAGTCACAAGGTACCAGATCCAGTGACTAAGGTGGAGGAGGGCACACTGTAATGGTTTTATTTGACACAGATTGCCATATATATCAGAAGCGATATGTGACACGGAGTGTTGTCATGATGGAGGATGAATTAGACACTCATGAAAGAGGACTTCCAGAACTGCTTCAGAAAGTGGCAAGAACAATGAGATAAGTGTGTTCAAAACAAGAGGGTGGAGTATTTTGAGAGGGATTAATGGCAATGTGTCTTTTACTGTAATAAATTTTATTTAAATATTCACCATATTTTTTGATCACTCCTCGTATACCATACTTTCAAGTACACAAGGCTTCTAGAAATAAGACTCCCCTACGATCCTCCTTTATCCCTTAGAATTTAAACATGAAATGTTCCGGGGCCCAGAATGATCTACCATCCAATTCATAAGTCACAATAATTCAATGTGACCAAGTACCAGATGACCTGTGTTTATCATGCACGTAGAACCGCGGGGCTTGACTCCCAGGTGATAAACAGAGGTGACCTCCACCTTTTGGAACTAGTATCACCTTCCCAGCACAGAAGGTCACACACAGAAGGCATGGACAGCAGATGCGTACCACGATCTTCTCGGTGTTGAGGGAAAGCAGAGAGTCACAGGGTGGAGATCCTCTGGGCTCGCAGTCCGAGTCATGGAAGTTCAAGAAGGAGGACTCTGAAAAGCAAACATGCCTTGTTATTCTCCTCACCTTCAACTGATGGCTCTTATGTGCTTAAGTATGCATTGGAATGTTAAGAATCCACAAAATCAAAATAAGGACAAAAGGGCATCTCATCTCCCACCTTTACAACTGTGCAATGTTTTAGTTTCCTGTATTGTGTACACCCATGAGCGACTGTCCTCACAACCATTCTGGAAACAGTCAAAGCAGTTAGACTTCCCGGATAGAGAAATGAGGTTAAGGTAGATTGCAACTTATCTAAAGGCAACAGGGCAAAAATAATACTAGTCTAACACTAGTCTCACAGCACACATGGAATTGGTTTAGTTGGTAAGATCCTTTCATTAGACTCCTCCTATCTGCAGCATTTACCACAGGTTAAAAGAAAATCCCAAAGGGACAGCAAAGCCAACCCAGGGGGACCTAATGTTAAAAGGTAAGGGCGGTGGGGGGAGGGAGATGAGGGTAAGGGGGATCAAATATATGGTGATGGAAGGAGAACTGACTCTGGGTGGTGAACACACAATGGGATTTATAGATGATGTAATACAAAATTGTACACCTGAAATCTATGTAATTTTACTAACAATTGTCACCCCAATAAATTTTTAAAAAAAGGTATGCACTAAGGGCCTACAATCCGTAATATATAAATAACTCCAAAAATTCAACAAGAAAAAGACAAGCCAATTAAAAAATGGGCAAAGGACTTGAGCAGGCAATTTTCCAAAGGAAATATAAAAACAACCACTGTGAGAAAGCAGAGTGTGAAAAAAATCAGAGTGTGAAAAAAAAAGCCACTGTGTACATGAAAAGAAGTTCTACATCACTACTAACCAGGGATTGCAAACCAAACCACTTCGTACTCAGTCGGATTGCTGTAACTTTTTTGGAAATGGAAAATCACGAGAGTTGGCAAGGAGGTACAGAAATTGGAACTCTTGTGTGTTGCTGGTGGGAATGTAAAATGGTGTGAACACTGGAAAACAGTTTGGCAGTTTCTTGAAAAGTTCGACACAGAATTACTATATGATCCCACCATTCCATTCTTAGGGATACACCCCCAAAGAACTGAAAACGGGGACGCGAACAACAGCGTGACCATGTGGTCACAGCAGCACTGACGATGGAGGCAAATGGAGGAACCCAAATGTCCATCAACAGATATACATAAATTGTAGTACACACATTGGAATATTGTTCAGCCTTAAGAGAGAACGAAGCAGACACCTCCAAACAAAAAGTGAAAGAAGTCAGACACAAAGGTCACACGTTGTCCAATCCGACGTATAGGAAATGTCCAGAACGGGCAAATCCAGAAACAGAATGCTCCCTGGTGTTTGAAGGAGAAAATACGGAGGAAGTGCTTAATAGGCATGGGGGTCTACTTTGGGGTGATAGGAACGTTTAGGGTGATTGTACAATATTGAATGTAATGAATTGTTCACTTAAAAAGTTAATTTTCTATTATGTGAATTTTGCCTCAATAAATTATTCTAAAAGATTCACTCTAATTCAGCAGTCATTAAACGGCAAGAAATTACGCTCAAGGAACCACGTGAACCAACTGAGCTAAATTCTCACGTGCATATGTTGTTAAGGAACAACAGGAATCAGGACATGACCTATCATGGGAGCCCTGAGGGGTGAGCGGTTACGGAAGCTGGAATGTTAAATGTCACAAGGCAGAAGCAGGGTTTGAACGAATGGATGGGCTGACTGGCCTACAAGAGGGAACGGCTACTCCACGTTACAAAGGCAAGACAAGGCAGAGGGACAGTGAGTGGCAACCCCAGCTGGAGGATGGTGCTGAAAAGAAAAAGTGTGGCTGGAAGGTGAGAAGTCAGACTGGGAAAGTCCTGGACTCAAGAGAAAGGCTGAGACCGACAGGAAGGAAGAAACAGTAATGGAAGTCAGCAGATCTGTAGTCAAAGGATAATGACTTGATGAAAGACATTTTGGAAGTACATCAATTTATAACCTGCTTCTCTGACCTTTTACAAAAGCTAATGTTGGAGAACCTATCACATGTTAAGCACTGCATACACCCTGCCTAATTCTAGTCCAGCAATCCTACTTTGTGGAATTCATTTGTTTCAATAAATACCTATATAATTTTAAATGGCTGTACAGCATTCCCCTGCATGGAACTTACCCCCATTCCAACCAATGGGTAATTGGGATGGCCTTTCTTTTTTCCTTACGATATGTGTTTCAGTAAGCATCCTTGACCAATATTTTTGCAAATTTACCAACTTAGGCAATTAAACTAAACTCTAACAGATATAATTGCGGAGGCTAATGTATAAACCATATTTAAGACCTGTTATATATGCTGCTCCATTTCCCTCCCAGTATGTACTGACGATTCCATTCCCACCAGCAATGTCCGAGACTGTCTATTTCCCGCCACTCAAAGGACCGCTGCTCTTATTTTTCCCAATCTGAAAATAGTACTAATAAAACTTGTGGTTTATTGGCCATTTGCATCTCTTCTTTTGTAAATTGCTTATATCCTTTACTTATTTTTAAGTCATCTGAATCTATTTTGGCAGAAGAGAGAGAGAATTTCTAATTATTTTCCAAATGGTTTGCTGGTTATTCCAGCACCACTTATTAAATTATCAATTTGAATGCCACCTTCACAACACATTATAGGCACTGGGGACTTTATGGATTTTTTTTAAAAAGGAATCTTTGAGATTTACATTTATTCATCTTCTGAAAAGCTCTGACAGATGACTGTCCAATCTCTACATGGACACTTACTTCTAAAAGATTATAGTAATAATTCATGTTCATTGTAGAAAATCAGAAAAATCACAAAATATAAATAAAAGCCATTTAGGATACGATGTTGCTTTGAGAACCATTGTGAAAATTTTGGTGTCTACTTCCGAGTGACAATTCTGAAATCAGAGAGACGTTCTGAATTCCTTCTCTCTGCCACTACTTACTAGCTCTCGGCCACTGATTTAGCCTTCTCAATCTTAAGTTTATTTGTAAAACAGGGTCAAGAAGAGCATCTACTTCACAGGAGTGGTTGTGAGATTTAAATAAGGAAACATAAGTAAAGTAAGTGGTACTGTTTCTGGCACAAATAAGGTGCTCAAAACGTGTTTGCTACTTTTATCATTAGATTGTACCGCACTGAATTGTTTTGTATCGTGCTCTTTCAGCTTAACAACTTAATGCAACACTTTCCCACATCGTTAATCCTGCTACAGTAGTTAAACTTGGTGACATTATATGTAACTTTTGATGTATTATAAATAAAATTTCACTTCTCTACAATAATTATGCATGTTGTTGTTTCTAGAGTTTCTAATCACAGTGATGTTTGTTCTGACTTTGGTGTCACACAGTTTCGATTATTGTAGTCTTACAATAAACACATACATCTCAATGTAAAGCAAAACCTCATCAATTTTCTTCTCAAAAACTTCTTGTACATTTGGATAAACGTTTTTCCTTCAGATAAACTTCAGTCACGTTGTTAAGATTCCTAAAGATAAAAATCCCCCTGTGACTTTTGTTGGAAATGTATTAAAATTGTAGATTAAAGAGGGCAGGAATACTTGACTTCTTTATAAAATTTAATTACTTATTCAAGTCTTTCATTAACCCACGCAGAATTTACACACTCCGGTTAGTTGTGATTTTTAACAACCGGTGATCATGCCTGAATACACTCTGCGGAGAATCTACTACGTCCCAGGCACTGGCCTACCCTCAATGTTTGTTGAAACCGGAAATGGCCCATCCTTGTATAGAGAGTATGGCTCAGTGGGGAAACCAACAGGAACCAGTCACACACACATGCAAAATCACAGCCACCTCTGAGCATCGAGGGGAGAAGTGCCCTGCTTGGTGAAGCTTCTGGGCCTGAAAAACAGCATCCACTAATCATGACCATGTTTGCACACCCTTCCAATCCCCATTTTAAAGACAAGGAAAATGAGGCGGACAGACTAAGGAATTTGCCAAAGCCTCACTCACTCCAGCCAAGCAGTGAGGTGGATTTGGGCCCAGGCCGTCTGGCTCTGGAGCCTGTGCCACCAACGAGTCACGAACGAGTGAGTGGAAATCTGCAGGAAGGTCCGTGGAGGCTGACAGGGAGTGGTGCAGGCTGAAGAACAGAGCCCTGTAAATCTTTGTCTTAACTGGCTAGTTCGTCTTAACTGGCTCAATGAGCTCTGTAGCAGCTGTCAATGTCTCCATTTATTCAGTGAATAACTGTATCGCCAAATGGAATCATATCCAGGTCTTTTTAATATTTATACTCATTTAGCATCTTACTGTACTGGATCAAACCTCCAAAAAGGTGCTCGATGATACTAGTGATAAAAGGCACTCAGGCTTACTCCTGACATTCATATTTCCTTTAATGACCTGGGATTTCCACAGCTTCGGATGATAACCTTTTCATTTAACATTTACAAACCCCCAGGGGGTTCATTTAACATTTACAAACCCCCAGGGGTCGCCTTTGTTTTACAAAAATTTCAAATCAGGAAAGCTGGCTTTATCAAATGCTGGGGGTGTTTCTTTAAGATAATCACATGATTTTTCTCCTTTGACTTACTAAGGTGATTAATTCCATTTTTTTAGAAGTTGAACCATTTTTATGGTTCTAGAATAAGCTAATTGATCAAGGCAGATTATTCTTTTAGTTGTTTGCTGGCTTCAGTATTTTACTTAGGATTTTTGTAACTATGTTCTAGCTTCTTTCCCCCCAGCTGTATTAGATGATGGCATCAGTGTTTCTCACGGGTTTGGGAAGGTGTGCCATAGAGACATAGCTTAGTACAGTAGTAATTAGCGCTGTCTGGAACAGAAAGTTAAATCTGTTCTTCAACATACAAATATTTAACTCACTATGGTTTCAGTTATTTTACAACAACAACCCAACAAACTCTATTTAAATGGTGTAATTTCCATGGAATTAGGAAAAGCCTGTTTTCTTCCTTGCTTAGGTCATACAAGTAAAATTTAATGGTGCAGAAATATTCTCAAAGCACATTACAACATCTCATCTTTTTCTGCTACATCATCTTCCTGGACATTTCTTTATTGCTTCCTATTTTTAACCTTGTTAGCAGAGATTTCTAATTTTGTCTTCCTTGTAATGGCCTCCATTGCACACATCCCGTCAAATGATGTACATTTGCTCTGCTCACGCGACAGCCTTCCCAGGTTTGTCTGTTTAATCTTCTGCAAGAACCAATTCTTGGATCTCTGTATCAATTCTATTGTTGCTCTGTTTCTAATTCATTTATTCTGGGTTGGTTCTGTATAATCCTTCTGATTTCCTTTACTTCCTCTTCATGTTTCTCTAGTATCCAGTCCATGTATCATCTATTCCCTTTCTTATTTAATACTAAGAAGCCACAGAAGGCTTACACAGGAGGAAAGAGCACAGACAGCTGTGTGAGAAGGACAGGGAGTCCTGGTGGGAGGCCGTGGCCAATTAAAAAGTGGGAAACGTCCAAACGAAGGCAGAGGCCACTCGGTTGAAACGGATGTTCACAGCCTAAAAAGATACATGAAGTAAAAAAGACAGGGCTTTGAGAAAAACAAGGCCTGGGAAGAGGGAAAAGGTACCGGTACCTGGTTTGTGCAGCTAGGAGACAACTGGTGCCATTAACTGAAACGGAAGTTTAAGAGGAAGAACGGTTTCAGAGGGAAGAGCTACCTTTGGGATTCAGTCAAGAGCTTGTGAGGTGCTGCACTGGAAGCAGTCTTGCACAGAGCTGGGACTTTCCAGACGGAGACGAGGGCCGCCCATATGAGCCTGTAACCGTTATCTCACGGGGATGACTAAGCAGGGAATGTTGGTACGGTGTCTGAGAAAGCTCAGGAATCTGAAGTTTAATGGAAGGAAAGAGCTGACCTGGTGGGGACAAGATATTTAAGAGGCAGAGGGAGAATCAACTTGGTCATTTACCTTTTCCTAAAGAACTAGCCAACTCTTTGAATTGTTCTACATCTTTGCCATAAGTTACGAAGTTATCACGATTTTCATTTTTCATTATACTCCTTTATCCCTAAAGTCAAATATTTGTTTCTTCTTTTTTCTTGATTAGTCTTACTAGCTCATTGTCTAAACATTACTAGTAGTTTCAGAGAATTAACTCTTATGTTTAAATCTACTCTTTCCCTGACTTCCAAGTTAATTAATTAGTTTGGAGGCAAAGTAATCGAGTTGTTCCGAGCCAGGCTGTGGGGACACAAAGACTTGGATCAGAAGCATAACCGGCTATTTGACTTTGGGCAAGTCCTCATATTGCCTGGCCTCGGTTTCCTCACGTCACATTAACTACCAGCACATACCCTCATCGGGCGAGTGTGAGGGACAGACGTAAGGCCTGCAGTTCACAGAAACGATGGTTGAGGGTTACACATCTAGGCTAAAACTGCTGGGTTTTTCCTGTTAATTTCTTCCTCCTTCTTTCCTTAAGTTGACTTTGGTCTCCACAGTACTACAGCTTGCTACTAGGTTGGTGCAAGAGTAATTGCAGTTTTGCAATTATTTTTAACCTTTCAAACTGCAATTACTTTTGCACCAACATAATAAATGCTTTCACAAACATGATTTCTCTCAGTCCTCCATCCTTGGAACTAGGTGGAACATACCTTACTTAGGCTCACTGTACACATGTGGAAATCAGCTCAGTGTTAATGGACATCTCAAAGTCACAAAGAAACAAAGAGCCGAGACTTGCCACATCTGTGCTCTAGGTCACTGCATCAATCGAGGTCCATGGGACACTTGCCACCACTCCCTCTGCCAATGCTGGGTCCTCGCAGGAAGCGGTTTAGGCACAGCAAGGCCATCACACTTCCCTCTCCTCTAAACCTCACACAGCTGACTGGAAGAAGGGCTGTTGGGTGGAGATATAGGGGAGCAAAATTTGCCACCCCAAATGAGTCTCTTTGGCATGAGGATTATTTTAGGCTAATTATTTTTGAGAAACAGAAGACTGAGGAAGTTTTTCTTTACCTCTCCCTTTACTGCCTCAAAGAATTTAGATGGAGGGCCTATAAAAGGAAGGGAGCTATCACCAGAGATTGCTACAAAGAGTGAACTGAGGGAGAAACTTAGCCAAGGTGTGCTGGTTCAGTCCTGTGTCCCTTTGTCACTGCATGGCATGACAAACATTTGCTCTTCCCATCTCCCTGTCAACTGTCTCCTTCTGCTTTGAAGTCCCAGACCTCTGCTCCTTTCTCCTCACTCATGATGGCACATAAGTCTCCACTGCCTGACGGCCTGTGGGCTTTATATTCTTATGGAACCCCCTTACATATGAAAACTTGGTTTTTCTCCTGTGAATCTGTCTCATGTCAGTTTAACTTAGACCAACCAGAAGAACCTAGAAGGGTAGAGGAGAACGTTTTCCTCCCTGACACAGCTGACTAGGTAGGTTCAAGAGAGAACTGGAGGCATGGAGACAGCACACATAAACATCTGGAGGAATTCTGCAGAAACAGGAAGCAGAGAGATGAGGCCCTGTCTTTATTACTTGTTTTTTCAAGGGTGGGGGGCACTGTTACAACCATTTGTATGCTGATGGGAGACGAGAGGGGGCACATCCCGCCACAAGGAGAGAGAAGTGAAGGCAGAAGCTGAGGCAAGCTGAGGCTGAGGTGGTGGGGGAGCACTTCTGGTTGCTTCTTTCTCAATCAGATAAGAGGAGGGCATTCCCTTCTAGTGATTAGAGAAGGTGGCATTGGAAGTAGCATGTATTCGTCACAAATCCATGTCTGCAAGGGAAAACTGAACGAAAGCTTGCAAATAGCAAACCCATGGCCAATCCCCGAAGGAAAATGTTTTATAAGGAATTCAACAGCTGCTGGGCTGCGGTCATCACGTGACCACCTCGTGCTCATTGTAACAGACAGTGTGCCCAGTTCACCTGAGAACAAGGATGACCGAGCTGTTCCCAGAGACAGGCCAGAACTCGGAAGCCAGGTGCCGGGTAGTTACTGACAATTCTAGTCCTAGGTGGAGGATAATGTGGGAAGAGCAGACAGCATCCGTAGAGAGGCTCCCTGAAGGCCAAGCAGCCACCATCAACCTGCAGTGCCTTTTGCTTTCACCAATTTCTGTGTTTGTAAGACAACCACTATTTAAGACACTGTACGTTATATTGTCCCATGGGCCCAGTGGGGAATTTCTTTTAGAATGCAATAACAGGAAAGTAGTAACAGGAAAAATTCTCCCCTGAAGAAGTATATACTTCCTTTATTCTAATAAAATATTATTCATCGGCTCTGGGAATATGTAAGTTACCATAAAACAATCGGAAATTAGAGGCTGCCTACTGAGAATTAGATTATAAAATCAATGTATCATTGATCCATTAGAAGAAGGATCTGTAAAGCCACTTGAAAGAGACAGAATGGCTTTTTAACGAAGTATGAATGTAATCTGACCAAAGCTGTATTAACCTACATAAAAGTATTAACACATGTAAAGAATGTAAAAAAACACACGAAAGGAGTTGGTCAGTGGCACAGATGGAAAAGAGGTGAGGAAGCAAGTTAAGTGGCTTAACCGAACGGGATGGAGGGTGCCGTGGCCAAAAGCTGGGCAGCCTGCCGACCCACGGAGGCCGCTCACCTAGCCTGGGGTCAGACGCGGGACTGAAGACGTGTCAGGTGCTCCGAGCGGCGTATACCTTTAAAAGCTGAAGACTTTCTCATAAACCCACCCGTACTGTCAAATGTCAGCTCTCCTGGGACAGCTGAAGCAGCTGGGCAGTGATGAGACCACATCAGTGACCAGGGAACACAGAGTCACTCCAAAAACCCCAAACAGGCAGGAATAGTCCCAAGGGACACCAACTGGTCTTTGATGAGGGAGATGGTGGCCCATGTGACTGACGCCGGCTTCCTGAGTGTCTGAAGAACGCCAGACCCCACGCACACAGAGGCAGTCCACTGTGCTGGGTCCTGAATCAGACAAAGCCATACCAAGCGCTTCCCAAAGAAGCCAGGGAAACAGGCAAGAAGACGTTCTTAGCAAGCTTAAGAACAGATGCCACATTGATTTAGGGTGCCTTCCGCTGACACAAGTTGTTCAGTTTGTGAAAATCCATGGAGCTATATACTTGTAATATGTAGATTTTTCTGCACATATGTCCTATTTCAATAAAAAGAAAAAAGATGACAGAAGGAAAACGTGGGAAAACATTAACCCACAGTGAAAAGTACTAAAGCCCTGCTATGGTTCTTCCATAAGTGCTGTATACATTCTATCTGCAAGAAAACGAGACCAAACAAAAAGGTAAGATGACCTCTTTAAAACATCACATTGTGAAAAGGGTTAGCTTTAAATGTCAGTCAGTCAGCCGAGTATTAAGTACAATGAAGTCAAGCCGTGTCTACACGCCATAGCAGACTTCCTGAAAAGCTTTTGTACAGAAAGTGCCCTGCCACTTCCTGTATCATGGTCCACGTAGGGTAGATTCTAAAACCCAGGCTCTCATCCAGAGGGGAGAGAAAATGGACTCTCATCACCAGGAGCTGAACACGAATATGAGCGCATGGACCTTAGGAGAGGTAGCTGTGGTTCTTAACAATAGATCCACACGGAAGAGCCACGGGGTGGGCAAATACCCTGGGCTAGCACCTACTCGGGCTCAGGCCAGGGGGCACAACTTCTCAACAGGGACTTCCTGAAAGAGGCAGACCGCTCCCGGAGACTGCCACAGCGGCCAGGGCGGGCAGGAGAACGACGTAGGAGGCCATCCGTGACTCCGAGCCTGGTCTCTGCTGGCCACTCTACACTGGCTCATGTGCTCATGCGTGCCTGAAAGAAGGTGGGAAGAGAGGTGCCACAAAACTGTATGTGATGACAATCAGAAAATCAGGGCCACGGCACAAAAGGATTGAGCAAATAGAGCAACAGAAAGAGTAAGCGCTCTTGGCCATGACTGAGCATAAAATGTGGTTCATTTCCTCGTGGCCAGAACAGAAAAGGAAACAGCTCTCATTATAAAAATTTCCCTCTCCTGATTCCTTCTCACCTGAGGCCCAGCAACGATGTCAGTGCAGTGAGCAGGGAGACCGAGTTCACATGTTTAAACAGCTGATTCCTCAACGAAGAACATACCACGTACAATCTTGACGTTTTACTGGCTTGGTCAGAAACAGAGCCAGGCTGAGAGCTACTTCCTCATTTTTTTTTTGGCAGTTAAGTCCCAAATGAGACAGATATTAATGCTCTTTTCTCCACAAAGAACTAAGGGAAAATAAACTCAACTCTGGGATTATTCGTTTCAACAAACTAAAGAAAATGACTTCAGGTTGTAAATTACTCACTGCACTTGACTGAGGCATTAAGCACAGTCACCAGTTAGAAGACGGTGGTTATTTGAAAACCACCATTAAGACATCAAGTACAAGACTACCTTACTTAGGAACAGACAAAAAAGTCTCAAGAAGGTAATAAAAAGAAAAAAAAATCACATAAATTCATTGTTCTTGTTAATATTACATTTTCAAAGGAGAAACAAGTTTCACTAGAAATGCATGTTTGAACTCCTAAAATATGTCTTAGACGATCTTAAAAACAAAGATGTGTTGAATACAGATGAATGCCACGTTTGAATAAAGTGTAGTTAAACTTGGCAGGAAGAGCAGAGAGAGAACCCGCATTCTTAAATCAGTGGACAGTCACAACTTATTTACACTTTATCACTCTGTAATGTCAGTGTCGCATTCAGATATCGCGAAGGTCTCTCCAAACCTCTCTAGCCAGGTCCCTGCTCGTGTCACCTGACCAGGGGCCCTCGCTGGCCACCTCCCACAGTAGCCTCCCCACACCCCTACTGTACGTCACCGCCCTCCCCAACCGGAGCACAGGCTCCCCTCCAGGACCTCAGCAGCTGTGCTGTGTGCCCAGGGTCCCGGACACGTGCGTAGCGTCTACTAGGCACACAAGTCGCTTTTCAGAGAAAGAACAGATCCATTCTGGCTCTAGGCGTCAAAACGTTAGGTTCAGTGAAGCGTCCTGGCACATATGTAAATACGAAATTCTAGAAGTAGTTTAAGAATATACCCTTCACCAAACATGCTTACGGGTATAGGACCTCGTCATTGATAGTAAGATATTACACTACTATGCACATATTACTGAGGAGATAAGGCACGGTCGCTTGGGCGGCCTGGTTCAAACCCTCACTCGACTGCTTCCAGTGTGAACTCTCCTACCTTCTCTGTCGCGGTTTCACAGCAGAGAAGATGGCGATGAAAAACAGTGCCTACTTCAGTGTCAGGGGGATTACGTAAGTATGTGCAGAGTGTTTACAAGTTTAAAACTGAGTGTAAGAACTGGGGGGAATCTTCTGTTCATTATTTCTTCCCACAATTCCAAACTAAAAACAGTGCAGAGGTCACAAGAAAAATTTATTTTTATTTGAAAAATATGTACATTCGTTTTCATTTTTTAAAAGAGTAAAAAGTTCTTTTCACCACAGGAAAACAGAGACAGTCAGAAGTTTGTGCTTATACATGCTTTTCAAATAAAAAGTGAAAATGTGCTGGAAGAGACCGAGTAGAAGGGGCCTGGGGACAGTAAAGGTCAGGCTAAGACTGTAGCACCAGGGATCATCCATGCTTGTCATCTCTGCAGCTCGACCTGCAGAGGGGTAGGGGGCCGGCCCACTGACATCCGGCTGCTCCCTGGGCCTGGGTTCCACAGGATGGTGGTCTACACTGCGCGGTCAGCCACTGCCAGTGCGCTATTCAGAGCCAGGGCTCCCACCAGCCCGTGTCTGGCCCTACAATCACTGGGGTTCCGTCTTAAGAGAATGTATATACAGCTCACCAGCAGGTGTGCAGATTTTGACCCAAGCTGCCATCATCTCATCCATTTGAATCTGAAAGCTGTGGGAAGGCTTCTGAAAAGTGGCTAAGCTGCTGCGTCTGCCCTCTCTACAGGGACTAGCCTGATAAGGACAGGTCTGGGGCTGGATCGGCCGGCAAGTGACGATGACATGATTAATAGTTGGTAAGACCAGGTCAGTCTGATTCTGAAGAACTAATTGGTTCTGGACCCTGGCACTTATCCAGACCCTTATGGTGATCACGTGGGGGCTCTGGACACAGAGTACGAGCCCCTCCGGCTGAGCATGGTTAGTGGTAAATCTGTCCTTCTCAGGTCAGAGAGGAGCTGGGGCAGGTTTCGGAGGGTCCAGCTTCCTCCTACTTGTCTAGGATAAAGGAGGGAGAATGAGAGACATTCTCAGAGTCTCTACCACAGTCACATGCTGTGGCCAGTAAAGCTACAGGGAACAGCCAGATGTGAAATGAGCCACCTAGATCAAAAATACCTGTTGGTTTCCTAGTGTAAGTGGATTTCTGTCTTCCATTGCCTAGAATATGGGTCTCCTTTCGCCAGTGAGCATCACATGACTACATGTGAGAGGAGAGAGGAAATGAAGATTTACACAACACGTACTGGTAAGTACTACAGGTGTGTTTTCCTACTACTACCACTTAGTGTGTAAGACAAAGCTTTACCTGGAGCCTAACCCCCTGGCTTCCTCCCTGCACAGCTGTGGGACGTCAGGAAAGTGAGGATGTCACTGTGCCTCTGTTTCCTCATCTGAGCGAAGGGGGGGCCATCCAACGCGGCAGTTTCTGGTGTTCTGAGAGACTTAGAGGCTAAGTGCCCTCAAGCTCTCACCACAGCACCGGGCAGACAGCAAGCACTCCAGACACGTTAGCTGTTTCTCATTTTCCTCACAGCACTCGTGTGAAGAAAATAAAACCCTGTAATCAGGTAATCGTGTCTTCTATTCACCGAGGAGGCAATTTTGCAAAGACAGGCAATTAACTTGCTGGGAGCCACAGAAGGTGACAGAGCGAAGAGCCATTCTTTTGCACGATGCAATGCTGGCCCTGTTATTGCCGCTGTTCCCAGCCAAGGCCTGCCGTACAATGGGACACACCGCTCAGCGAGTGGGACTTCCTCAGGGAAGCCAGATTGCGCTAAGAGGCAATCAGAGTGTGCTAATCTTGGCTTCTCATCTCAACCCAAAAAATACGTGTCTTCCCAGCTACAGGGTGCCAAAGAACACGGCTGTCAGGCCAGGAAAGTCACCTCATACAAGCGGAGCTGGGTGGGCCCAGACCTTCCGAAAGCAAGTAAGGCAACTCACGCCGCGGAAGAGGAAAAGGAAAGAAGAAGAGGGGCCGGCAGGGTGGAAAGACCCAGGGCAGACGTCCGAATAAAACTCGCACGCGCGTGTTTTGCCCCGGAGCATCTGCCGTCACTTACGGACCAGGCCAACAGCGCCCGCGTCCATGCACGAGCCGGGCTCGTCCCCACGCGCGCACGGCGGACACCGGCCCGGGCCCTGTACCTGGGCGACACCGGGCAGGTCACCGGTCAATCGTTACCAATTGTCACGACTGCAAGCGAGCTGGCAACGAGCAGATCCAACGGGCTTGCTCTTTGTTCTTCTTTCTTCCGGCGACTGCAGGTGACACATCAGCCGGCAGTCAGGGAACCTGGCGTCCAGGCCCACGCGGGGCCCGCGCCTCCCACGTCCGTCGCGCCCTCCCCGCGCCCACGGCACGCGCGGGTCGGGAGCGGGACGGGCTGCCCGCGCCGCCGGACTGTCCTCGTGCAGCCTTTCACCAGCGGCGAGGCCCGGAGCACGCGGGCAGCTCTGGCCTCCGCCACCTCCCTCCCCGAGGCGGCGCCGGCACGCGGGCGCGGGGGAGCGGCGCCTGCCAGGCCGGCCAGCCGGGCGCACACGCCACCCCGCGGCGCACAGGCCGGCTGCCCGCACGCCGGCCCCGGGCGCGCAGCCCCCGCGGCGACCCGGACGCCCGCCCGCTGCCGCCCACTCACCGCCGCACTCAGCCGAGTACTGGTCCCCCCAGTCCCCAGACTGCGGGCTGCAGCCGCCGCCCGCCGGGGCCTCCTGCTGCTGCCGGTGCTGCAGCTCCTGCTTCAGCAGGGACAGCGGCGCATAGTGCTCGCCGGCCAGGACGGCCGGCCGCGGCCCGGCGTACAGGACCCCCAGCAGCAGCAGCACCAGGACGCGCCCCGCGGCGCTCGCGGCGGCCACAGCGCCTCCCCAGCAGCAGCAGCAACAGCAGCAGCAGCAGCAGCAGCAGCAGCGGGCAGGTGCCATCTTCCCTCAAGGCGCATGTGCGGCGGCCCCCGCCGCGCGCAGCGGCCGCCCAGCCCTCACCCGCGGCGGGCAGGTGGGCCGTGGAAAGGGGGCGGGAGGGGGGTGGCATTGCCTGCTAGGAGTTGTAGTCCCGGCTGGGCCGGCCTTGGGGCTCCTTTCTGGTGCCAGGACTACAAATCCCAGCAGGCATCGCGCGGCGCAGGCTTTCCGGTTCGGCGTCTGACGTCTTCCCCGTCACTGGATCGGAAGTTCTGGGCCCCAGTGGCGTGGAAATGGGCACTGGTGGGCGTGGTGGGCTACGGCCCCGCAGTGGGACTTCGGAAGGGGAGACGGCGGGCAAGGGGAGCACGGAGGGGCTGACGGCGACCCCTGCTGCCACCAATGCCTTGGCGTCCTGCCAGTACAGGTGCATCGAGTGCAACCAGGAGGCCAAGGAGTTGTACCGAGACTATAAGCACGGCGTGCTGAAGATAACGATCTGCGTGAGTTGTCGGTGGGGGTGTCCTTGGAAAGACAGTGGCGCGGCGACATTTGGGGACCGTGAGACACAATGGAATCTGTAGCAGCTTTGGGTTCACCCAAAGCTATTTCATTCTTAGGTGTTCTCCCCTTGATAGATGAGTGTTACCGTCCTTACACCCCGTAGCCCGTGCTAAATTCTCCTGAAATACTTGTTTTTCGGGTTTCATCCATTGTGGTTGTGGTATGGTGTACAAAGCACTGTGCTAGACGTTGGAATATGAAAACCGAAAGAGGAAGTGAAAATTCTGTTTTCAAGGTGTTCGGTCTATTTATAGGCAACGATCTTATGTTTGAAAAGTAACAAATTTGGAGGTTCTTGGGGGGGCACTAGCAAAGGACCTGTCACGTGACAGGCAGTCAATACATTATCCCATTTCTGATCAGATGATTTTCTCATAAATTAGAAAAACATGACCTGTAGGAATACACAAGGGAGTAGACAAAGTGTGAACATGTACCTTTTTAATCTGTTGTCAAGTGGTACAGTCACTCTGGTGCATGCACCGTCCATTTCTGTTCCTTTCTCAAAGGGTTTCCCTCACGTGGCAACATGTCAACCCTGGTTAAATCCAACATGTTGCCTGATCTGTGCCTACACCCCTACAACTATACTGTACGTACTGTATGTTGCTGGGGAAACGTACCTTTAATTCATAACCACTAACCTCATGTGGGCCCTTGATGCCATCTGGCCATCACCTTATGTTTCACTAGCCATTCACATTCCAATGGTTCGGAACAATCATCACATTCTTTCTCTGTCCTCAAGATTCCCATACGTCCTCTCCTGCTTTGCTAAGAAAACAGAGACCTTCCACAAGCATTGCAACAAGCTTCCACAAGCTTTCCATGTCCTTGGCATAAACCCAGGAGTACTAGCGTTCATTATCCACGTGCTCCATCTTCCCTTCGGTCACTGAGGCGCAACTGTTGGCATAGCTGTCTAAAGGCACTGCCTCCCCCTGTGCACTGGATGCCGTCCTCTTCCATTTACTTAAGGACATCCCTGCAATACCCTTCTGCTCTCTGCTGGGTCACTCCCACCAACATAAACACCACTATTTCTTCCATTAAAAAAAAAATTCTGGACCCTACTTCTTCCTTTAGCTCATGCTGTTTTTCCCTTCCCTTTGACAGCAGAAATCCTTTAAGAGATGTTTGTACTTACATGTGTTTATTTCTTCTCTTAGTTTCTCTTGAATCTACTTCAGGCTTTCTTTCCACCCACCATTTCACTAGAAACTGTTCTTGTTAAGATCACCACTGGCTTCCACTTGGCTAATCCATTCTCAGTTACCTACCAGCAGGATTTGACCTCATTACGTCCTCTTCCTGGAAATGCTGTGAGCACTTGCCAGGACACCATGTCTTGTAGTTTTCTCCTTGGCTAACTGGCTATTTCCTCTCACCTTTTCTGATTCTGCCTACCCTCCCTTACGTTCTAATCCTAAGGCGCGGTTCTTGGGCCTCTGTCTACACACTCATCTTTAGAGAGCCCATTCTGACTCATGGCCTCAGAGTCTATCTAAATTTTGACAGTTCCCAAATTGTGGTCGAATTCCACCTCAACCCCTCCCTTGGACTCCAGGCTCAAACATCCAGCTGCCTACTGGACTTCTCCACCTGGATTTCAGTAGTCATCTCAAACTTGCACAGTTAATGGAAATTCTACCACTTTGGTTCCTAAGACCAAAAAACCTTGGAGTCATGCTTGAGTTTCCTCTTTCTCTCACATTCCTTATTTAGTTGCTTAGCAAATCCTGTTAGCTCTACGTTCAAATTACATTCCAGTTCCACTACCTCTACTGCTACCATGACGGTCCACGTCACCACCATGTCTCACCTGCACTGTTAGCATAACTCTAAACTGACTCCATACGTCACCCTTGCACCTCTTCAGTCTCTTCACACGGCAGCCAGACTGATGCTTTGAAAATGTAACTTTCAAATAGATGACACCATTCCTTGGTCAAATCTTGCAGTGTTTCCATTGCACTAGAGTTCGGGTCGGAATCCTCGCTCTGACTTAAGAAGGCATTCCACCAGCTCTTGCTACTTTCTCCATCCCTCATCCCACTGCAGTCCCACTGGCCACCTGGGACTTCTTAAACCTGCCGAGTTCCTTCTGCAGGGCCTTTGCACTCTGCCTGCAACACTTTTCTCTCCGCTGTCTCCCGGGCTGATTCCCTCGCCTCCTTCAAGTGTTTCTTTTTTTAACATCTCAGAGAGGCCTACTCTGACCACCCTATTAAGTTGTGATCCCTCTCCCAAGGCTGGTACACCTTATCACCCTTCGCTGCTCTGTCTTTCTCCATAGCACCTACCATTTTCTGATGTTCTATATATTTGACTTACGTATCTCCTCCCACTGGAATGTAAGCTACACAAGGACAAAGATGTATATGTTATTCAGTAATGTAGCTGGGTCACCCACGACGGTGCCTGACACATAGTAGGTACTCAATAAATATTTGTTGAATGCATGAACCATTTCTAGCTTTTTAGAGGATCATATCCTTGGCAATTCTCGTACGAGGGAGAGAACAGTAAGTTATTATATATGTGGTTTAAATGACTTTTGGACTGGTCCAGTGAAATGATCCCTCTGAAAGATGGCATCCACATAATAGTGAATACAGTCTTTTGTCCAAAGAAAAGCTAGTATCTGTCTATGCACTTTAGTTAGTAATCTTTAATAATGTAAAATAATCCTTTTTTTCTCAATTATCGGGAGTAAGCTAACAACAAAATCCCTTTCCTAGTTTTCAGCTTCTCTATACCTTTATTTATGGAAAGACAAAATAATTATTGGATAGCGGTTTAGGTAACCAGCTACGCCCTCTCCCGCTGCCCCTGTCACACATTGCACTCTGTCACCCAGGAGACAGCTTTTAGCATTATATTTGGAATGTTGAATGGTCATACAGTGCATTGTGGATTCATTACCATATACAGTCATTTCCTAATGAGATAGAGTGTGTAATGTCCTCCGTTTTATCACGCTAATGCATATTAATAGGCAAAACAGCATAATCCGGGAAAGATCATTTAGTTGATCCTAGACTCAAAAGTTATACCACAAAATAATGTTTTAAAGGCTCTCCAAGTCCTGAGATTAAAAAGTAAAAAGTTTGAGATATCAGGCTATTTGTTGTGAAAAAATATCCAACGTTTCTAAGTGGCCTTACAGCCAGTAGCTCACACGGACTTTGGTCTCGTCCCTCTGTGCGTGGAGTCAGCCTGATCTCCTCCCTGTGCTTTTCATCCTAACCTCCCTCCCTGTGCTCTTCTTGTCTTACTGTTGCCGGTCCTCCCAGCTTGCCTTTCTGTTTCCCTCATTTTCCTCCATCCACGTCTCTTGCTTTTAGCCCCTCCTTCTGTTTCAGCATTTCACAGTTTATTATAATTATGCTTGAAGATATAGTGCTTTTAATATCCTGTAGTGCCTGGCATATTTTAAGTGCTCAGATGTTTGATAAATTTATTATGATAACAAAACAAAACAAGACTCCTTTGAGATTCTCATAAGTGTCAGGTCCATTCAACTACAGTATCCAACTTCCAGCCCTAGATGTTGGGTTCAAAGAAGAGTAAGATACGGCCTAGCCTGGAGCTTAAATTCTAGTGGGTTCCACTTTTAAGATAAATGTTTGCTTAATATGGAGCTAAAATTAAACAGTTGAGAATGAAAGGGGCAGGGGGTCGTCCTAGACGTGATGGGAAGGAGGAAGCCTCAAGAATATTCTGAAGAAATTGGCCAGTGCACCCTCTGAAAGAGCTGTGATTGGCTAGGGAGTCAGAGAACACAGCAGCGTAGTAAGTTGTAGCATGTGGAGATACCGGTGGTGGAAGCGTTTGAGTCCCCAGGATGGGCTGGGTCCCTGTGCTGTAGCAATTACAGGACAAGTTTATCTTTCAGCACACTGCCTGTCAAGTAGTAAATGATGTGGAATGAAACGATTTTGCCAATGTAAAAAGAAAAAAAGTATCTACTAAATTTCGCTATCTCTCAATAGAATGTTTTACTGCATTTGTTTTTGGTGTGTATGGGTTTACTCCTCACATTCAAGGGGAAGCATTCAGGGAAAGGTAAATAATAGAGGCAGAAGAAGGAAAAATTAGGCCTAAACTACTGGGGAGGGAACGAGCCGACTTGAATGAACTCTCAATGTTTATGAAATCCTCAGAATGCTAAGAAGGGGAGATGGATACAGCACAGAGCGTATCACATGGTACCAGAAGCTGCTGCTTCCGTTTGGGTTCATGTCCCCCTGGGCTCATGCCATGGTAGCACCGACAGTGGCATGTTTATTTGCCTCCCCTTGTAAAAGGTGAGGTCCTTGAGGAAAGATACGTAGGTCTCAAGGTGAATATCGTACTCCTTGGAAGCGCCTGATCCATAGAAATGGCCAAGTAAAGAGAGCTGTCATTAGGAATGTACCAGCCACTCCAAAACGTTTGTCAGACAAGCGAGGGCTGTGCTCCTGCTGCTGGCTTCTGCCTACCTCCTTAAAATTCCAGATCCTATCTTACACTTGTGATGCTGTCTGAAGATGGGATTTGGAGAACTTTTAAAGGACAGAGAGGTGACCAGCCCGCAGTTTCATTTTAAAATGAAGTAGCAAGTAGCATTCATTTCTGGTCTTCCACTCTTGTTCCTATGAAGAGAAGAGGTATTCTCCATATGGGGAACTCAGCAATGGGATCTAGAAAACAGCTCTTGTCATGAACGTAGAATTTCCGATTCTGTGGCTTCTGTTTAGACACACTGGCTTATTCTTTGCTCAGCAAAAAGGCTGCAGAATTATGAACCTCTTCTGCCTCAGTTTTATTATTAGGTGGGTTTCAATTTGAGACACTGGCACATATCCTTTCATTGGTTCACTTGATGACTGGACAAGCACAGTCATTTCTTGGAATGATGTGAGTGAGGTGGGGAAACTCCATAAAGTGGAAGTGAATCTGAGCTTTCCTTCTATTTGGGGTGCAGGGGTAGTGCTCTTGGGTGCACTTCTTGTTTCTTCTGCACTTCGATGTAATTAACGGCTGTCCTAGAATGTTCGCATATCCATCATTTCTATCGCTTTCATCCTCTCCCAGTTTCAAAAGGGTGTTGTGTTTGAATTGTAGCCACTAGTTTACACAGTGATGCAACTTTGTAACTAACAGTTTCAAGTGTCCCTTTTTTAAAGAGCTTGCTCTTTCTTGTACACCTACATTTTACCTGTTCTAATAGTGTTGGGATTTGATAACATTGTAATCACTTGTGTCCAAAATATATATAAAAAAAACACATTTCATAGGAATTGCTGAGAGCCCAGGGAGGCTTGGTTTGGGTAACCTAAAACCACTGCACAAGCCAGCTCCTTACACACAGCCCGCATTCTCCAGTGTCTTTACTGGAACAGAGAAGGACCACTTTCTTTCCATATTCTCAATGTTTGGGAGAAAAAAACAGGCCTCTCTTGGTATCTGCCATCCCTGAATTGTTGGCACTGCCGTATTCATTACTGCTTGGAACTCTCAGAAGCTCTGGGTACAGGGTTCCTTTTCTGAACCATTTTCTTTAGATCATGCTTCAAGGACACAAAGTTGGAGGCCATCTAGCCAACAGACAACAATTTATCAATGAAAGTACACTAGAAATTTATTTTATGACAATTCCTTCAAATTAGACTTTTCTGGAATACTTTTCTGCCTAAAATCAGATTTTAAATCAAATATGTTTTTAGATTTAAATATGATATTAAAAGATTAATGTTTCTAGCCTAGAAGATTATAGTTAGTCATTTCTAAAATCAGGTCTTAAATAGGTGAACAGTCTGTATCTGAATGGGAGTTTATTTAAATAAATGCTGATATGGCCTTATTACTATACAAGTCTAAAATAGACACTGCTGTTTTGAAATCCTGTAAGATTTCACAATGTATAAATTTGCTTGTTCTAATATTATCTTTCATTATTTCAGAAATCTTGCCAGAAACCTGTAGACAAATATGTCGAGTATGATCCCGTTATAATTTTGATTAATGCTATTTTATGCAAAGCCCAGGCCTACAGGCATATTCTTTTCAATACTGAAATAAACGTAAGTTGTGATAATGTTTTTATTTTCTAATTTTGCTTGATGATGTATTTGCATTTTAAAAGAATAATTTCTATTCACAGATTAATGGTAATAAAATAATAAAAGTTAAAAAAAAGAAAAAAGAAAAAAAAAGAATAATTTCTAATTTTACTTGATGTTTTTGCATTTTAAAATAATAATTTTGAACAGAATTAAAGAACACTATTTTTAAAAAATTCTAATGAAGGTGGTTCTTTTATCTTGACAATATATGAAAGTTGCTAGAAATAGCAGGGATTATTTTTTTTTCAAGTGTACAGTGTTTAGTGACTATTTAAGAATGTGGTCACTGGTAGGAAACTAACAAACCATAATCTGGATCGCCGCCTTTTAGAAGGTTACCTTTTGAAACAGACATCAATTATTTTTAATAGAATAAAAGTTAAATATATCCAGGTAGGGAGAGAATTACACCCGAAAGAAGCAAACATTAGAAGAAAACTATTGAAAAAGAAATTCATTGCATTTTATCCTTTGCTCTTGAGGGAATGCCTGAGATGAATGGCATTGAACTTAATCAGAAAAGTCCTAACTTGTAAAAGTGGGATTTTCAGAATACACACTTGGCATATTGGATTTTGAACTCTTTAATAATTCGGCTCAGGTTGACAGAAAATACAGGACACCCAATTAAATTAAATCAAGTAAACAACAAATAACTGTTTTTAGTATATGTCCCAAATATTACATGGATTCTACATATACAAAAAAATTATTTGTTGTTTAGCTGAAACTCGTATTTAACTGAGTGTCCTGTATTTTTACTTGCTAAATCTGGCAACCCTAAGTTTGAGCTAATACAGACAGTAACCATGCAATTTATTTATCCCTGTGCCCACCCCCACCCCCAAGTTAAGAACCAGGGCAGTTTTTAAATTACTAGAGCATTGATTCTCAAACTTTGCCTGGGAAAGAGGGAGGGGCGGTGGTTAATCCTTTCACATCAAAGCCTCAACCAAAACCAATTAAATCAGACTCGATGGGGATGGGATCCTGGCATCAGTATTTCCGAAAAGTCCCCAGGGGGTTCACCCGCAGCCAGGAGCCCCATTGTGCAGCTGGAGGAGCTCAGAAGCCCACACTGAGACCCATCCCTGGACTGCGCTGGCTTTGTAGTTCCCACGTTGTATCGATAAAGTTCAACCCGTAGGAGAAATGGTAGAAAAAAGCCAGTTATTGGTGACTGGTATTTTCTGTTTTGCCAAAATTTCAGACTCTAGATTTTCCAGCTGATTTGCACCTGTTACTTGCTATCTTTCAATGTATTAATTTATAACTCGTCCAGCCTAGGGGCATTTTTTAAAAAATTCCTGTTCAGTCTAATAGTTTCTTATCATGCAATCGTCAGATGAAATTGTTCTCTTGTTGCTACTTCCACCTATCCACGAGTCACATAAATTCTGGGCTTGATGCTGTGTACGGCACAAACTACATCCCTCGTGTGTCTGGGCCTGTTGGTCTTAAGGAGGATTGCGTAGTCTTCACCTAACTGAGTGGCGCTCTCTCTCTGGCCACCAGCTGCATGGAAAGCTCTGCATGTTTTGTTTGCTTTGTGAAGCATACCTGAGATGGTGGCAGCTCCAAGACTCAAGCCAGAACCCCGACCCTGACGATGTCATCCGATACGCTAAGGAGTGGGATTTCTACAGACTGTTTGCAATTGCTTCTCTAGGTAGGAACAAGCCATGCTTTCTGTTCTGAGCTAACCCATATTTACTCTTGTGGTTAAAATTAAGGCATGTGGCCTTGATGGTTGGTAAAAGGAGCTAGTTTGTACAGGAGTTGAGCCTAAGTTTTCAGCTCTACCACTAACCTGCTAGGAGAGTTTGTCTAAATTAGCCGCTTTGTTATTTTTTCATTTGTTACCACTGGTATGGTACCATCAGATTAGAGGGTCTTTATCCATCTGATGGATGGTATCAGATTAGAGAGTTTCATAAAATATTTTGAGACATTGTATTGTTGGTAAAATTCTTAAATGGGATTTCTAATTATCCAATCAGAAGATGACTGAGGTCCCATCTTTATTCAAACAGATTATAATTGCCAGGCATTAGCCAGTGTATTGTGCTAATGGCCTCGTACCTACGCAGTGTATTTAACAGTACTGTTTATCTGACTGTGTGCTGGGACACTGGCTACTTCCCCAGATTCCTTAAGTTCAGGAATTGTTTTTCTTCCGTATTTGAATTTTTGACTTAGGTCAGAATTGTGTTGAATTAATTTCTGTGACTTGTATTACTTACTGGTTTTCATGCTTCTCTGCTTCTAAAATTATTTGATTATAACGGAACATTATTCTAGTAGTATTAAGTCTCCAGTCCGCTCCAGTGTCATATTTCTGCCCTATGTGTCCTCTTTTGTCCCCTTCTCTATCTGACCCCACTCCTTTGATCCTCTCATCCCCATCCTGTGGTTTTAAAATTCATGTATATGCTGAGAATTTCCAAATGTACAGAATAATATTAAAAATATCTTTGAACACATCCCCTAAGCCAAGAACTAGAACCTAATATAATTTTAAACTATAAAGCAAAGCCTTTTAAAATTTCTGAAGATAAACTGCTTTATGTCCATAATTTAAAAAAGAAACAAAGCAGGCTTGTTCTCAAATCATCTGGAATTCCTATAGGACCTACTCTACAGTAGTATAGTGATATTTTGATACTCAATCAGAAATTTCTGTTGTTACTTTTTTGTGTGTCTTAATCTAATCCATAATTAGGTTACAAACCCCTAAAACAGCTTATAAAATGTTCTCACATAAATACAGCATTTTATAATTCAAACACTGCTTTTATGGTATCATCAACTGACTTGTCACAGCCATCCTCGTTGGTGGGTAGATTGGGAGCTCTGCCCTGTCTGCACTAGGAAGGGCTAGTGACTTCTCAGGAGCCGCACGGTGAGTGAGTGTCAGCTCTAGGCCAGAAAGGTCTCTGGGTTCCCATCCCATGTGTTCCCCACTGCGGCCTGCACAGAGTGGTTGGGTGGGTGTCAGCTCCTACTGAACCCCCCTGATGGGTGCAGACCCTTGGGCGGGGGCTGCCTGACACCTGTCACGTGTAGGCTGCAGAGCCCAGGGTTGGTGAGTTTCCCAGCCCTCCCACGTTCCGGGTAGGAGGCTCGAGGTTATCGCTGCCCGCGCTAGAAGCCCTTCTCTAGCGTCTTGCATGGTGGTGCCGCTTTTTGAGTTTCTGCAATTTTACTATTTCTTTGTCTAAACCTCAGGCTATAAGAGCTTCCGGTGAGAGCAGATGCTTGCTTTTGACAAGCCCTTCAGTCATTTTGAAGGAGGACAGCATATGTCCCTTGAAGAATATATCAAATTCCATGTAGACTAACCATTCTAAATTATGGATTCTACTCTCCTCTATTTGGAACCTCTTTAGTTTGACTATATTCAGTTATTAAGTTGGTGCAAAAGTAATGGCGGTTTAAAAGGTTAATAATTGCAAAAACTGCCATTACTTTTGCACCAACCTACTATAAAACATTTTCTGAAAAATCCAGATGTTTCTCCTATAATGTGATATGTGTGTTCCAGAAAATAACGGATTCTGCAGAAACCTAAATAACACAGCTTATGGGACAGGCCACTCCAAACACATACAGCTGGGTAGTCAGAGGACTAACCACTTAATACAAATAACAACGCGGTGAAAAGAAATGTCCCATTGCTAATTAGTGGGAACAGGACCGCACTGTGTCTGTTCTGACCGTGGACACCAGTGGAACCAATGCCTCTACTCTTCTGTGAATGACTCCCTGGGACGATGAGGCATTGCATTCAGTTTGTTAAAGTTGGAAAAGGAAGTTTTTGATTTAGGTATTCAAAACCCTGTAGATAATTGGCACTCAATAAATAGTGGAAGAATGAACAAAGGAAAACGTCTTCCCGTGTAGCCCTCAGGCTGGGCCCCATCTTCCAGACTGAACAGTCTCTGTTCTGTGTTCTCTACGTGGAGATCTCCAGCACCAAAGACGTTTAAATAGAATCTTACTTCCAAGAAGGAACTTCAGAAAACGGATGATGACAGTTCTGGTGGAGTTACCTTTTCTTTGGTGGATGATGAAATACTTCATGAAAGAATTGTTGAAATATTTCTGACGTCATATCAGCAAGATTTGCCACAAAAGGCAAGAGTTTATTAAATAGAGAGAGAAAGAGTGGGAAAAAAGAAAATTTGGTCTTGATAAAGAGTCTCTTGATAAAGTCAGCTGATGAGCTGTATTTTGGGATTGCGGTTTATTTGCTTGCAGGGGATACAGTTGGGATAAGGACATTCATATTTTTATCCTCTGTTTCCTCCTCAGAACAAGCTGCCTTTTTTATTGGCATTTTTACTTTCCTGTGGGTAGAGCGACCCATCGCAGAAGAAAAGCACCCCGACTTGGTTTTGCTGCTGAAAGCCTTGTTATTGTCGAGCTATGGGAAACTCTTGCTGATCCCGGCTGTCATTTGGGAGCATGACTACACAGTGTTGTGCCTGCGGCTCATTAAAGTGTTTGTCCTCACGTCCAATTTTCAGGCAATCAGAGGTACTTTGTGTTTGATTCTGTCTTCTCAGCCTTCAAGCAGGCAAAAGCTTACAGCTTTATTTCTAGATAACCTGTTAAACACTGGAAATCTTCACAGAACAATGATAAGGCCTGCCATTGCTCTCATGCCTTACAGGTAGCATGCATTCAGTTTTGTTCAGTGTAACCACACGGCCCTATTTAGTTTTCCAAACGCTTTCATATGCATTATCTTTATCCTGAGGGGATCGCAGGGCAGCCATTCTTACCTCCACTTGTGAATGAATGGTCCGCATTTCTGTGGTCTGGCAGTGGTCAAGCCAGGACCCTTCCTACTACTGTATGAAGGAAGGGAGAAGCCACCCGGTGTGTCTTCATTTCCCCGCACGTCATGACAAGTGCTATTTTAAATGAGCTGTTTAGTTGCCTGATACTTTTTATCATGATGCTTATCATTTTGTCAACTGTAAAGCCAAGAATGTCAATTTTTTCTGTTATTCTTTTTTATTTTCCCTTTTAATGTTAATGGAAATCTGTGTCTTGACTTCAAGAATATTTTTGTTACAAGCAGATACTTTGGTTCTCTCCAAAGTGGAAAAGTGGGAGAAAGTAACAGCATAGATTAATAGGAAAAAATAGAGATTTTCTAAAACAGCTTCACAAAACAGTTCCATTCATACTGCCCCATAATTTACATATCATTTAATGATTATAGTATAACGTAACTGAACTCTTAGGAACTTACCATTTGCCTCTTCTGTAGTGACCCTGAACGCCAGCCGGAAGCTCTCCTTTCTGGCCATCTTGAGTGGCTTACTGCTGGAAAGCACCGTGGTCTATCTCCTCCAGAGGATGGAATGGGATGTTGGGAGTGACTGTGCCATCTATACGTCTCAAGACTTCTGAGGAGGTACAGGAGTGTTCCTGCGTTCAGACAGGTCTCCTTCTCCAGTTAGACAGAGGCCGCTGACCATAATTAGGGCCCTTACATACCCATCAGTGCCCAGACCCAGTGCCCAGAGCCTACTGCCCAGCACCTAGTGCCCAGCGCCTATTGCCCAGCACCCAGTGCCCAGTACCCAGAACCTAGTGCCCTGTACCCAGCACCCAGTGCCTACTGCCCAGCAACCAGTGCTCAGCGCCTACTGCCCAGCACCCAGTGCCCAGTACCCAGAGCCTAGTGCCCGGCATCCAGCATCCAATACCTGCCTAGCCCCTATTACCCAGCACCTAGTACCTAGTGTTCTGTACCCAGCACCCAGTGCCTACTGCCCAGTGCCCAGTGCCCAGCACCTAGCCCCCAGCATCTACTGCCCAGCACCCAGCACCTAGTGTTCAGCACCTAGTACCTAGTGCCCGGCGCCTAGTCCAATGCTCAGCACCCAAAGCCTGGTGCCCAGTACCCAGCCTAGTGCCCAAACCACAGCATTTGTCCTGGATCTTCCGAGACTGTCCACATACTGTGCCCCACTTCCACAAGTGCTTCTACTTGTCATGATTTCTGGTAAAGAAAATAAGGTCACCTGTCTTTAACAAACCACCTGTCATTTGCAAACCATTATCCTCCTTTGTTATTTCACGTTTTATACTTGTCCATGTCTTATATTAAAATTCCTCATGTTCATTTATGCCTGACAGACTGGGTAGTGCGGTGCCAAGAGAGACCATGCCTGATCTGTGTCTTCCATTGTACAGGGCCTACCCTAATGAGTAGCTGTTGATTTGATTTCAGCAGAACGAGCCATTCTAATTACTTCTTTTATTATCCACAGTTTTATTCTTTACTGTTTGTGGCATGACCAGTTGCATCTGTAAAAGAGAAGACAAAAAATACAAACCAGCTCCTCGTTCCTGTTGCGTAAAATGAAGCAGATTTGGATATACTTCCTGAAAAAGAAATCAATGGTTATGGCATTTGAAACCAGCCCTGTGACACCACAGACCCCTCCCCCACACACAGGAAACACTAAATCACAATGCAGATCGCACAGACACACACACACACACACACACACACACACACACGAGGGGTGTTGCTACAGGGACCCATGTCTCAAAAAGTGAAGGTTTATACATTATAGACTACTTCAGCTAAGCATTTAAATTAAAAGAGGAACATAAATTCATGATTCACACGTAATAAAAGATCTATGTTTCATTCCTTGGAATGTTTGTATCTTCCCTAATTTAAATGTCAAAGGCTTTAAATAATGTATTTAAAATAATATTTTGTGTTGTTACAACAGAAACAATTTTAATAAAATCAGAATAAACTGAGCTTTTGTAAATTTTCAATTTAGTATCTTCCCCTGTAATTAAATTACTCTTTAAAATTAGCTGACCCAGAAATAACTAAAAACACCAGAATTGTACACTTTATAGGGGTAATTATATCTCAATAAGGCTTTTATTAAATAAATAGATAAGCATTACCTTTCCCTTTTTCTCCCTTTTTCATTCATTTATTCTCTCATTGTTTATTCATTCAACAGATAACTACTGAGCACCTACTATGTGTCAGATACTATGGGTACAGTAGTGAAAAGAAATGGCCTCTTAAAGCTTCCGGAGTAGTGATGGATTTAGAAATATCAGTACAGCGTGATAAGTGCTGTAAAGGGGGCAGTAGGGGGACTAGGGAAATACAGAGCAGGAACACATATTCCAGTCCTAGAAGTTGAGAAGGTCTTCCAAGAAGAGGGGGAAAGGAAAGGAACTTTCCAGTATCCCTGCTAGAGAATGACAACACATGCAAAGTCCTAGAGGGCAGAGGGTATGTAACGTGTGGGCAGGAACTGAGAGTGTACAGCACAACTAGGTGGGGCGTGGGCAGTGGGAGTTTTACAAATGACACAAGGAAGTCATGTCAAGGTTGGATTATGAAGGGCCTCATGATTGTAATTTATCCCGAGCACAATGAACCAGCATACTCGTAAATCCTTAAAAAGAGGAGAACAAATCCAATTAGGACATCACAGAACAGCCGCAGGATGGCGGATGTTGACCACCAGATGGAGCCTATCAATGCTGAGGGAGGGAGAAAACAAGGTTCAAAGGCAGCCAACCAAAAGGAAAGGGTCAGTTAAAAAACAGGTATTAAAAGAAAATGACAAAAATGTAACACACTGATCATAACTTTCAAATCTTTGATCTATTAACCCAGATAAGTGAAGACGCACATCACCCACTTAGAAATTCATACTCAACACATCCCTAGTCTTTCTTGATCATCATAAATGTATTTGTTGACTTTTTTTAAATCAAGTTTTAGATACCTCCGCCCTTGGTGGCAGTGAGGTGTCGTGGGAGGTGGTCAGCTCATGGGTGAAGGATATGCCGAATAACAGAGGAGACCTGTCTGACCCATCTTTGATCTTAGACTCCATTCAGGGTATTAGTAACCCCATCACTGCCTGGAGGGAGAACAGACAGGGCCAGGCTCCAGGATAAGGCCTAGGGCTGGCCAGCAGGCACACGTGGAGAGTGACTGTGCCCCCTGCCCAGCCCAGGCTCTGCATCTTCTCTGTGCTGTCCGTGGCCCTACAGTCCCAACAGTATTCATGAAGAATTTCAAGGATACAAAAAAGTTGAAAGAACTGTACAGTGGAAACATATCCACCACCTAAATTTTCTAATTGTTCAATTTTGTCCTGACCTCGTTTTGAAGTTTCAGTGTAATCCTGAGGCAGCAGAATTGCACTGGGAAGTTATAAGGTGCTTAGGATGATGTCTGCTCTCCGAGCCACCCCTGTCCCCCTACATCGAGATGTGTGACAACAGCGGGATTTATATGAAAATCTACTTAATAAAAATTAAGTCACCGTTAGATATCCCCATTTTGATTAAAAAGCACATACACTCTGCCATCCTACAAAACCCGCCTCATAGTCAGTCACGGGTCACTAATCGTCACACAGTGACCACTGACAGCCCACCACCGGCTGTTCAGTTTTCAACACAGCCAAGAACCAGAAGCACTCAACATGTGGGAGCACAGTATAGACTAATAAGGCACAAGAGGAACAGACAAGGGGTCTTTTGTAAAAGATTTTCTATCAGAGTGTTTGAAGCCCTTTGAGCTAAATTGGGAGGAAAGCATCATGGTGTGTATATGCGCCAAAGAAAGAGTACTTTCAGATATTTACAAGAAGACAAAAATGAATAAAAAATTAAAAAGATACTTTAAAAATCATAGTCTTGTATGAAGAAATTGAAGCTTAGAATGGTTAAAGGATTTGCTACAGGTCACACAAGTGTATAGTGACAGAACTGGGACTTAAACCTTGGCCTCTACTCCTAGTCTAATTAGGGATCCCTGGGTCTCTCTTCCTTTGTTAAGAAAAGAATAATTTACTGTTCTTCAAAGAAGGTTAGAAATAAAGCACAAGAGAGTTTTAAATAAATAGGGGACTCAAATGACCAGAAGCAGATTTAAATATTAGTCCTTTGTGAAGAAGTGAAGAAGCTATGGAAGAAAAGTAACAATTTATTATATTCTTTCCTCAGTGGGACAGCTGTGATCCTTAAAAGTTGTGTTGTATTCTCTGACATCTAACACATCTAACCCTAACCTTTGATTATAAAATCGGGAACTTTCTTAACTGTTCTTTACCCAAGACTGAATTTAAAATGTTCTCTGGGTCCTATTGAGACAACAGAGGAAAAGCATTACAAAAGCAAGAGCCTCAGTACCCAGACCGAATTCTATTTATTTATTCCTACTTGACAGCATTTATATACACGCTCCCCGGTGCCAGGCACTATTCTAAGTGCTCTATAACTATTAACCCGTTTAATCCTCCTAAGAATCCTGGAAGATGCCTGTTGACTCAAGTTGACGCCAAGAGCCCATCGGGAAATGGATCCTGAGTGCTGTATGTCGGGAGGGTTAGCACCTGGTAGTCGGCCAGCAGACTGCATGATGATGTCCCATCGTGACACAGCTGAACAGCGAAGGGAGGAAGAACACACAGGTGTGTGCAAATCTGTACCAGAGTCCTACGGAGGCCGTAACAAATTGCAAACGGTGGTTTAAAACAACACATCTATTCTCTCCCAGTTCTGGAGGCAGGCAGTCCACAGTTAGTCTCCCTGGGCCCAGGTGAAGGTGTGGGCAGGGCCACACTCCCTCCGGAGGCCGGAGGAGAGAATCCAGTCTTCACCTCTTCCAGCTTTGGTGGCTGCTGCCATTCCTTGGCTTGTAGCCACATCGATCTCTGTTCCATATTCACAGCACCTCCTCGGTGGGTGTCGAGTCTACCTCAGCCCCTCTTATTAAGACATTTGTGATGGCATTTAGGACCCACTTGGATAATGCGGGATACTCTGGTGATCTCAAGATCCTTGACTTAATCACATCTGTAAAGATCTTTTTTCCAAATAAGGTAATAGTTATACATTCCAGCAACCATATCTTTGGCCCAGATATCTTGGGGGGAGGTAGCATTTTTCAACCGACCACAAAATCACCTCGCTAACAGCAGCCCCCCCCCCCCCAACACACACACACACACACACACACACAAATACACACCCTTCCAAACTGGAGCAGGACTGTCCTGTGAAGTCACAGGGAGGCAGAGTTCAGGGCTGCAGAGTGCTCTCTGAAGGGCACCTTGCCACAGCCAGCTGCTGTTGGAGCTGGTGACGCTGGTGGAGCAGACCTCCATGGACGTGCGTGATGGAGGACGCCTTGCACTGGCTGGTTGGGGATTCCAGGAAGCCTTCAGATTCCCTTGCAACATCCAAAGCCTGCCATTGTGACTCTTCCCACATTTTCCAGAAGTCACCTCGCTGGGACACATCTGGCAGGGAGACACTGAGGCAAACACCTATTCTAGTGCTGAGCAGTTGCTGTCCATCTATGGCCTTAATTTGAACTCAGGGTCAGAATGTGCCATGTTCTGCGAGCACATGGCTGAGTTTTCCTCACAGCAGGCACCTCATGTGCTGATTTCACACTTGTCTTCGTCATGGCTGCCCTGTCCAGGCATTCCCTTTGTGCTGGTTCCTAAACCCACTTTTAAAAAGAACTGCATCTTACTGTGTTGTGTGAATTTTTACAAAGCAGCCTTAAATCATTTTTGGAACAAAGGTAGTATATAAATCACACCAGCCCACTTAAAATAAATAACTGTGTGATCAGGCCCTGTCTGTACTCCCATGGGTGGGCTTCCTTCCGTTCTTTCTTCGGTAGCACGGGAGATAAATTCGACTTCCAGGTCTTTGGTTGGTCCTCCTCCGATGTGAGGCCCCAGCCCAGGGGAAATGCTCCAGTGGGTGCCTGAATCTCTGTGGGCTAATGATCAATGAGGCAGCCACTAGGGTATGTCCGATAGAAGACTGTGGGGAGGATGCCCAGCCCATGCCTACAGGGCATTGAGATGCACTTGTCTCCCCCAGTATTTCTGCCAGAAAGGCTGGTGGGGGTCAGGCAAACAGAGGACCAGTGTTCTGAGGGGATGTTGCTGGCAGATGGTGACGAGTACCTGCAGGCTGGGTCTAGGGAGGGGTGCCTCCTCGCTCTCCCAACTCACCTCCATCTGCTCGGAGGCATCTATGCTTAGACACACACCAGACAGGTGGCACTATTACCAGCCTGCCCTTCAGCCTCAGAGCCCATGGCTTTCCCACCTGTGCGGGCTTTCTCATCTCTAACAAAGCATGTTCTCCAGGCCATGTTAAACGGTCTCTCTCCTCCTGAGCCTCATGCTGGCTTCTTAACATCCTGATGGCAGGAGAAAAGAGAATGAAGGGTCAGGTTCTAAGTTTCACTTTCCTCCTGAGCCTCATGCTGGCTTCTTAACATCCTGATGGCAGGAGAAAAGAGAATGAAGGGTCAGGTTCTAAGTTTGTCTAAGTTCCACAACAAAGCTGAGTGAACTCCTAACTTCTATGAGGCTGTGCCCTCGTAGAATTGGGACGTGGTCTCAGGTCGAAGGGTGACTGTGGCTTTAACTATGTTTATTTCTAATTCCAGTGCTCCTCCTACCAAAATCGGCGACCCCAGTAACAGTGGTGTCTGTATTCCTGGGGCCCTGTTCCCATTCATCACTTCCTTTCATTAGAGCTTCTCCATCTTGGAGATAGAATGGGACGAGGGGGCCTGGGAGCTTCTGCCTGAGGCTGGCAGTGCATGATTATCCTCTTGGCATCTCCCATCCTGTCTTCTCCCAGGGGTCTGCCTTTCTAGGCTATAAATCTTCCTGTCTCATGCTTTTCTTTTGCTAATATTGCTTTGTGAGTGTACTTAATAAAGGTTTTACTCAATATTCTGTAGATGCTAAGCTTACTTGTGCAAGTTCTTTAGGGGGTCAGGAGAACCACACAGGAAACGGGGTATCTAGGGACCTGTCCCCAGTTGGCCAGAGAAATGAGGTAGAAAGGTCACATACTCCCATCAAAGGCACCAAGTGGGCCATTGACACTTTCTCCAAAACCCACACTAGGTGGGCAGGAGGCTCACACATCCCATAGCATTTTCACCCATGCAATTATAATGCTGCAGGTGTCAGCTGTCCTTCAGGTGTACGCTCCAATGTTATCATCTGATATAAGTTTTACCACCTCCATACAGAGTGGGCTCAGATACAAACTTCTGAACCAAAAAGACGTGCTTGGGCTTTACCAGCAGTCAAGGTTCTTCAGCCAGAAAGATGAAACTGAATAGCCAACACATCTATAGTGAAGGGCCGTTGGTGGCTGTCACCCATACACTTGGCACATGTTTACAATACAGGCTCCGAAAGTAATTAGGACTATGCATGTAGAAGTCAGACCAAGATCCAGTAGGAAATACTGCACAGTAAACCACTAAATCATAAAGCACTGTGCTGTCGGATTAAGGGGCTGCACCAGACAATGTCCTTGGGTGTCACGTTACCCCAACACCCGCTTGTGCCTTAAACGCAGATAAAGCACAAACCGCATGAGAACTCCAGTGCTGCTGTCATTCAGCTGTGACCTTCGGCAAATCATTGAACATGTGTTTTAATTATAGAAATAAAAATGTTTTATGAAACCGCACACCGTACATAACAGATTCTGGAGACTTTGTTTATGCCTTTCCACTTGCCTTCTCTTTTCCTCGTGAAGAACTTATTCTCACGTCAGACCAGCTCAGATGTCATCTCTGCCAACACCCCGAGTGTTTGCTGAGTCTCCTTCGAGGCCTCAGTGGCCCATGGCACCTTCCCAATCACAATACTTAACCTCGTTTGTTAGGCTGTTTGGGGAACTGTCACATCCGCCAGACTCTTCCTGCAATTCATCTTGTGTTCTCTGTGCTTGGCTCAGCATGACCCAGAAAAGTGCTAAATGAATGTTAGCTGAGTGAACGACATCACCCTCAGTTACAGATAAATGAACGCGAGGAGTCAGGTTGGTTAACTGACTATTAGAAAGCTAAAGGGGCTTTTCTTTAATTACCATGCAGGTTGCCTGACAGAGTTAAGCATGATTTCTTCAGCCTTTCTGCTTGCCGAGCACTCTGCTGGCCACTGAGGAGGGAGACAGTCCCAGTCTGAACCTAAAGGTAATGACTGATGCCGCATAACAACAAGGACACCAGTTGAATTTATTTTCATCTGTGGAACCTTTGTAAGGAGTGTATTTTAAAAAACATTTTATGGTTTGGTAAATTTTAATATTCTTTGCCAAGCTCTATTTACAACAGTACACTATGCTTGCAGTAAGAGAAAGTTTGGGGTGATTTACATATACTTCAAATGGCGTATTAAAAACTGCAGTGGTTTATGATAGGTGCCACTTCTTTGTCGGAGTGAGGCATGTAGGGTGAGGCCCTCCTTGCCTTCACTTCTGACTCTGTCAGACTTTCCAGCAGGAAGGACACGAGAGCCCAGAAACCAAAGGGTATGAATCATCACGATTCCAAAGAGCCACGACGCAAACCCAGGGGGACCATGCACTGTGAACTGAGGGCTCCCCCAACCTGAGCCAGCGCAAGCTCCGTACCCGGAGATTGTTAGCCCCTTCGAAGACGACGGGGTCTCCTGGCCATTGCCAGGGGCCAGCGGCCGGGGTGCTGGCGGCGGGGAAGGCCAGGAAGTTCTTCAGTGCTTCCAGGACACGCTGCAGCGCTGGCGCTGGGCTGACATAAAGCTGTGCTTGCTGAACTCGGTGCAAAAGACTCATCGGCGGCATCTTCTCAAGACGCAGGGCCTGACTTGGTAGGTTAGTTGGGGCATGGAACTGTGCATCTCTAATGTTTCTGGTGACCTGCTCCATGGACCACATTTTGAATGCTGGATCTCAATTAGATCTGCATTAGAATCACCCGTTGGACTTCTATAACCATGCCCGGGCCCCACTCCTTCCTAAGCAAATCAGGATGAGTATTGGGCAGTCCTGAGCCAAGCTGCACATTTTTCTAAAAAAACCCCAAGTGGTGCTAATGTGATCAGGGTTGAGACAGCTCACCTAAGGTTCAACTCATAGTTAAGCAGGGGCCCAGCCTTGAAGGAGCAGGTTCCTGCAGATTGGGTGACCAGACTTTACTGGTCTTACACTTTCAATTTTCTTGTCCCCACTGAACAGTATATCACACGATGAAGGCAACTTACTGCTACGTCTCATTTAACAACTACTTTCAAAACAGGAAATAAGCAGGAGTGCTCTTCCTTCTAGGCACCGCACCTCAATTTCTGGCACAAAGTCAGATAGACAACAGGCTGCCAACAGGTGGCTCATGAAGGTGAGGTTTACTTCCCCTCTCTCTGACCCCAAAGAGGTGCTAATAAGAAGAGGAGCTAGGGGTCTGGAGTGTTCACTGTAAATGGTCGTCTACTGTGGCTACAACACTTCCCAAAAAAGCCAATAGAGGAAAAAAGCTTCTTTTACATTCTTCGGGATGAGAAAACAAATTGGGCTTCTAGTCAAGAAGGCAGAATAGGTAAATGCTGTGCTCACGCCTCCTCCCATGACCACATCAAAATTACAACTAAACTACAGAACAACTGTCACTGAGAACCACCTGAAATCTAGCTAAACAGAAGTCCTACCACTAAGGACATACAGAAGCCATGTTGAGACTGGCAGGAGGGGCAGAGCCAGAGTGGGCTGGTCCCACACCCACATGTGACAGTTAAGCAACAGAAGGGATATCTCAGCTGTGGAGAATCCCCTAAGGAGCGAGGGGTCCCAGGCCCACACCAGGCTCCTCGGCCCAGGGTTTCAGTGATGGGGAGAGAAGTCCCCATAAGTTCTGGTTGTGAAAACCAGTTGAGATTGTGGCTGAGAGAGAAGTAGGGCAGCGGGAGTCCCAGGTGCTCCTTCTAAAGGGTGCATGCACAAACTTACTCACTGACACTCACTCTGAGCTCCAGCGCTGGGGAAGCAGCTCGAAAGGCACCAGGGACATACAGGGAGGAACTGAGTTGTCTGGCTGCAGGACAAGGGCTGGAGGGGCAGCTCTGTCTGGGCAGGCTCCATTTTGTTCCTTTTTTGAGCCCTCCACCTCACCCCTCCCCACTCCCAGCGTGCAGACATGAGAGGCCACCATATCTGAGTCTCCATCAACCTGGCTAACACCGTTTGCCCCTCCCTGGTGATTCTCTGAGATGCTGCCCTACCCAACTTGTGGGTCCACCCAAGCCACTCCCAGTGGCTTTTACATCCAAATGGCCTGTCTTGGCTCATGCTGCAGACTTTCCTAAAATATCTCAAAGGTCCACAAAACCCAAACAAACAGCATCAGGCCTCAGCATGTACCTCTTGCAGGGCATTGGCATCAGCTGGCCTTAGTTTGCAGTTCTCCCAGCCACCTCCAAGCCCAGCACAAGTGGCAGCCACTTGCAGATCACTCTGTAGCTCATTCCAAGTGGTCCCAGGTAGGACACAGACAGTGACTGATCTTGCCCTGCAATGGAGCCCCTCCCAAGAAGCCCCAGAACCAATACACCCAGTGACCAGCTTCAGACCACACCAGAGCACCACCCAACCACCTCCACAAACAACACACCCAAAAGGCAGACTTCACAGGCACCAGAGCCCTGCTAAAGTGAATCCTGCTCCATAGGGTCAGCCCCTGCACAACAGCTCCTCAACTGTAGTCACAGCCAGTCCTCACAACCAATAATTTTGAGGGTCAATCCCTCCAAACAGCAACCAAGGCTCAACTACAACAGGAAGACACACACAACCCACACAAGGGACATACCTGTAGCACCCCGCTCAGGTGACCAGGGAGACTGCACCACTGGGCTTCACAGGACACCTACTACATACGGCCACTCTACTAAGATTGGGAGACATAGCAGCCCTACCTAACACATGGAAACAAACACAGAGAGGCAGCCAAAATGGGGAGACAAAGAAACATGTCCCAAATGAAAGAAGAGAACAAAACTGCAGAAAAAGAATTAAACAAAATGGAGACAAGCAATCTACCAGAGGCAGAGTTCAAAACACCGGTTATGAGGATGCTCAATGAACTCAGGGAGAACTTCAACAAAGAGGTAGGAAAAAAATGGGAGATAGAAAACATGAAAAAGAACCAGTCAGAAATGAAGAATACAATAATTGAAATGAAGAACACATTAGTGGAAATTAACAGATTAGATGAAACAGAAAATCTAATCAGCAATTTAGAAGATAAGGTAGCAGAAAACACCCAGTCAGAACAGCAAAAACAAACAAACAAAAAGAATCCAAACAAATGAGGAGAGTTTAAAGGGCCTCTGGGACAACATCAAGCATATCAATATTCACATCATAAGGGTACCAGAAGGAGAAGAGAGAGAGCAAGGAATTGAAAACCTATTTGAAGAAATAATGACTAAAAACTTTCCTAACTTGGCAAAGGAAATAAACACACAAGCCCATGAAGCACAAACAGTCCCAATCAAGATGAACTCAAAGAAACATCATAATTAAAATGCCAAAAATTAAAGACAAAGAAAGAATCTTAAAGCAGCAAGAGAAAAGCAGTTGATGACTTACAAAGGAGCTCCTATAAGACTGCCAGCTGATTTCTCAACAGAAACTTCACAGACCAGAAGGGATTGGCACAAAATATTCAACATGATGTAAAGCAACGACCTACAACCAAGGTTATTCTACCCAGCAAGGCTATCATTTAGAATTGAAGGGCAGAAAAGGAGCTTCCAAGACAGGAAAAAGCTAAAGGATTCATCACCACTAAACCAGTATTACACAAAATGTTAAAGAGAAGAAGAAGAAGAAGAAGAAGAGAAGAGGAAGAGGAAAGGAAGAGGAAAGGAGGAGGAAGAGGAAAGGAAGAGGAATATATATAATAAAATGTCAATGACTACATCAATAATTATTTTAAATGTAAATGGATTAAATGCTCCAATCAAAAGACATAGGGTGGGGACGGTGGGTTAGCTCAGTTGGTTACAGCACGTGGTCTTAACAACAGGGCTGCCAGTTCGATTCCCACATGGGCCAGTGAGCTGCGCCCTCCACAATGAGACTGAAGGACAATGACTTGACTTGGAGCTGATGGTCCTGGAAAAAACACAGTTACCCAATAAAATTAAAAACAACAAAACAAATCTGTTGCCTATTTAAAAAAAAAAAAGACATAGGGTGGCTAAATGGATAACGAAACAAAATCCTTACATATGCTATCTACAAGAGACCCACTTCAGATAGAAAGATACACATAGACTGAAAGTAAAGGGATAGAGAAAAGATATTTCATGAAAATGGAAACAAAGAACAAAAAAAGCTGGGGTAATAATACTTATACTAGACAAAATAGACTTTAAAACAAAGGCTATAACGAGAGACCAAGAAGGACCCAGTAATCCCAATTCTGGATATTTATCTGAAGAAACCCAAAATACTACTTTGAAGGTACATGTGCACCCATATATTCATTGCTGAATTATTTACAATAGCCAAGATATGGAGGCAGCCTGGGTGTCCATCAATGGATGAATGGATAAAGAGGAGGTGGTACATATACATAATGGAATATTACCCAGCCATAAAAAAGAAAATCTTGCCAACTGCAATAACATGGATGGACAGAAAATGTATTATACTGAGTGAAGTCACACAGGGAAAGACACATACCATATGGCAAGAAATCAGCCCTGAAGTCTCACTTATATGTGGAATCTAAAGAACAAAATAAACAAACAAAACAGAAACAAATTCAGATACAGAGAACATTTTCATGGTTGCCAAATGGGAGGAGGATTGGGGAGATGGGTGAAAACGACAAAGGAATTAAGAGACACAAATAGGTAGTTAGAAAATAGTCATGGGGATATAAAGTACAGCATAGGAATATCGTCAATAATATTGTAATAACTATGTGTGGTGTCAGATAGGTACTTTATTTATAGGGTGATCACTTCATAAGGTATATAAATGTCTAATTGCTATGTTGTACACCTGAAACTAATATAATATGTCAACTGTAATTGAAAAAATAAATTAAAAAAACTAATTTTCTTTCAGTGTTTGATTATATTCAATGCATTCAAGGTATGAAAGTTGATGATTCTGAATTCAGACCAAAATAATACACAGCTACAGACAGGGAGTTTAGCATTTTATCCTCATTTTTGACCCACAAGGTATAAAGTGTTCATCAAGGATTTTAATAAATATATTAAGGCTTAAGGTGATCACTGTTTTGAGTGAAGGCGGGAGACTCACTTTCTAACATACTAGTTTACATTCAGAATCTTTAGAAACAAAGACGTTTGCCACCGTACAGTGAATGATACAAAACATGAGCTGGCCCAGTTTCTTTCCCAATCGACATATCTTCGCATGCTCTTCCTTCCTCCTCTATATGATGAGCAAGGAATGATACACGTTGTTTTGTCAGGTTCAGAGAACGCACTTGATTGGTGTAACCTGAAATGTTTGCCTTTTCAGTACAGAGCTTACATGGAGTCACCTGGACAGTTGGTGATGCAGCTTACTAATAAATAAAGCTCAACCAAGAGGCTCAAAAGCTCATGAAAAAGCAAGCAAGGCTGAAGAAGGTACTAAGGAAGGGAGCCATGAAACGTTAGCTTTGACACATTTCAAATGGAGGCAAACCCTGCAACAAAGACAGTGGCAATCGTCTTCCAGCTGTCGAGAAGGAACGAACTAGAAGTCGTCTCGCAGGAAATTCCTACGAGGATCTTCTCCAGGATTCTCTTGTCATATTGTCTCTATGAGTCATCGGTACCAGGGTGTCAGAATACTGCTGTGCACCTAAGCAGAAACTCGGCCATCCAAACACACTGCCACCGGGTGTCCGTGCAGCTCTCCCTGCCTACAAATTAAACTGGCAGCACTGGTCCCGTAAGCCTGGGAACCACCCCCCATGAGCAGAGGAGCCTTCTTGCAAGAGGGAAGGCAAATGCTGACAGTGTGTTGGTAGTAAGAGTCACCTTCCTCCAGAGACCGTCTAGATGAACTCCAGAATCCAGTCGCTGCTGGAGAGGGGGGGTGCAGGCAGTGACAGGTCCTTCGGAGGGCCGCGTTCCCTCCCGTCATGGAGGGGGTCCTGCTCCTGGAAGTCCTCCTCGTCGTCATCGAAGAAGCCATTCTCCAGAGCGTAAGTGCCATCGGGGCTGGCTGCTGCCTGGCAGGCTCCCTTGTACTCCTGAATGGACTCATACAGGCTGTACAGTTGGCAGAGCAAGGACATGTCCAGCTGTCGGAGGCCAACCTTGAGGGGAGGGTGGGAGGTAAAAACAAGAAGTCAGCCCTGGAGTCTCATTTCGGTGGAACACTCCGCCAGCCATCTGCTCGTGCCAGCACATTCCTTCTGCATAGCCAGCGACTCGGGGCGTCACTCACATGCTTTGGCTTTCCAGTTTTGAGACAGCCTGAATTGTGGGATACCCACACCTCAGACATTACTCAGAGTGTCAGGGAAGGGTCACCCCTGAGGGGATGGGCAGAATCTCCCCAGCATTCAGCCGGCACACCCGCCAAGCAACAGCACTGCACATTCTGGTAGCTCCGGCTGGTTTCGTTCTGGATACCAAGACATAAGTGTGTCATTTCCTCTTGCTATGACCAGATTCAGAGACGACCCACATGTGCCTTCCTTGCTAACCCTGTCATTCTCAGCTCCCTGAAACAACACAGTCCTCTTTCAAGTGACAGGAGCGCACGGTTCAGTGTCACATACTGGCCCCTGGAGCACCCACCCTCTGACCAGCTCAACCTGTAAGCTCTCAAGAGAGGTGGTCTGATTCCCTCTCCTCCCGACTGGATCAGTCTGACCCCAACCGAGACGGTGCTGGGATCAGTTGCCAGAGCAAGCCATTGACTGTGCCTCGCAAGACTGGGCCTCAAAGAGTCTCCTGGGAACTATTTCCACCAGTGGTGATAGAATAATGAACATTTCAAAGTTATATCTTTGTTTCTCTTCAAGTTCCTCCCTTCCCCAAAGCCCATCCCACGGAAAAATATAGGACAAAAAAATACATCATTTTTATCAATCTCAAAGGGTTAATCCACCTGGAAATGCAGCCTAACCCAGAGCATCTGACACTTTCATGTGTGTGAGAATCACCTGGCGTTCCTGTTAACCACACAGATGCTGATTCAGTAAGTCCGGGGCCACTGGTGACAGTGACCTTGAGCAATGCTGCTGGGGAGAAACTCCAAACGAGATGCCAAGAGACCCGCCTTGTGCTTCTAGACGCTCGATCAGGTCATGTATCATCTCTATGCCTTGGTGGTGACAGAATGGAATAATAATTTCTCTGATGGGGATCCTGAGGGGAGTAAGTGAAATATCGATCCATTTTAATAAGCAGTAATTGAATGACTCTTGTACCAAGGCCTGGGCTAAAGCGCCAAAAATGCATGGCAATGTGTGCACAGAAAAACACAGAGACAGGTTAGAGGTTTCAGTTTTTCTAAGTCACACCCAGATAGGAGCTTTTGCTCCTCATAACAGTCTGACTTTTACACAAGTGAAGCTGGGGTCCAGAAAGAAACGTTTATGTTGTCCCAAGATTGGCTGTTAAATTCCAGGGTATTCTTCACACCCCTCAGCTACCGTGAGTCACCCAGCAAATGCTGGCTACCTTCCCACTATAGCGACACATACCGTAACACAGGAACCAGGTCACATTTACTTAGCACATTTTGCCAAGACGCTCAAGGGAAGACTTCCAGATCAAGAGGCAAGTTCTCTTGTTTCCACAGCAATTCCCATTATTCTAGAATTCCTTCTACCTTGGAACTTCTAAAATGAGCTTTTCTCAGGAAGAGACCTCACCACGAGCCAGGGGCCTGGCCTCCAGGCCCAGCCAGCTCTGCCACTTCCAATGGCTTTATGGAGGCCCCTGCCCTCACCCTGCCTATAAAATGAGGGACGTGGAGGGGATAACGTAGAGCTATCTCAAGCCCTTTGTGAGTGTGTAGTGAACGCCTGACTCTGTCCTAAATGGCACCCGTCTGGGAGTTTCCTGAGCTGTCAGAGGGCAGACCCGGCTCCTGCTCTCAAAAGTAGCTGACCAGGTAAGCTACAGGTGAGGCAAGAGATGCTCAGACTGTCACAGTGCCACACCCTAGGGTGACACCATTGCTCCTTGCCCTGGTTAGAGTGTGAGTATGCCGCGTGTGTATCTGTCAGGAGGAAAATGGGTCCCTGACACCTGCGTTTTAAAAGTCACCCAGATGATTCTGAGGTCCAGTTCCAGGGAAGAACAGTGTTGACACAAGTATCTTTCTGCCTCTCCCAGGCCACTTATGCTTATTTCAGGCCAGTCAGGCAGAGCAGCACGGAGAGTGCCTGCCTGAGTTGAAATGCTGGCTCTGCCACCCCCAGTTGAGCGACATGGACAAATTGTCCAGCTCCTAGGAAAAGCGACAGCTGCTGCTACCTCTGGCGCTGTTTTCGTTACTCTTCTCCACTCTGCTAGTCTGCGGAATCTCGCCTGGGAAGGAAAGGCAGGTACAGGGCACACCGGGCAGCAGGGCTCCATAATGACCGTGCGTCGTGTGCCACCCTGCCCCTACCTCCACCAGTCAATACCGACACGAAGCGAAGGCAGCAGTCATCTTCGGTAGAAGACGGCCAGCGTGGTCAGGCAAGGGTGGAAGCAGGAGCCGGCTCTGCGACCCTGGCCGGGTTTCAGAGGCCCGGACTTCCCAGTGCCTCGGTCCCAGGCTTCTCTCCTTAGGGGCCACTTCCAGGTGTCCCTGGCCTAGCAGGACATGCCCGGCCGGTGTGGGATCCTGTCCTGGATGTTTCTGCTCTGCAGCAGCCGATGACTCACAAAGCTGCCTTGTCATCGGGTAGAATGCTGGCCTAGAAACGGAGGTCTGACCCACCTGGGAAGTCAGCCCGTCCGGCACACGCACCTGTTACCCAAGCCAACACATGCCAAGGGTGTCAACTCATTGAACAGGCTTTAAGCACATACACGTGCACACACGCCTACACACGCCCCAGCTTCCCTGCTTTCCTCAGCACCGGCCCTCTTCTCATGTAACAGACACCCTCCAAATGAGCCGTGAGGACACGTAGGTCCTGCATAACCCTGCTTGCCACCAGGACACCTGTGCCTGGGCTGTGCTTGTTTACACACTAGCACTTGAGTCTTGTACAGGAAGCTGAAAACCCCTAGGCAGCATTCCATAATCTGCTCTACCTGCACCTCAGGCAACGGTCAGGTGGCACCCAAACTGTCCCCCACTTGTCCCCACCGCGTCGGTTAAAGCCCTGCTCCTGGCTCACCTGGCCCACGCCAGCGTCTCCTCCAGCCTTTAGACTGATTGGCTCCGCCCGCATCCCTCGCTTTTCCCTCGCCTCTGTCGGGTCTTGTGGCATTTATTGTCCTCTGCCTCACACTAATGACACGCACAGCTCTCCTTTCTCCTAATGGAGGACAGGCCCGTGAGGCAGTGACCCAGCTCCTTCCCATCCCTCGGCACCAGCACAGAGCCTTGCAGAGCAGGCACTGGGTGGGAGCACTCCCTGGAGAGACCTAAGGTCCCACCCAGAAGCAGCCTGCGTCAGTGGGCCCCTCGCTCCATTCCGGAGAGCCCCGAAGGCAGCAGGGCTGAACAGGTAGCCCTTTGTGTCCCGAGCGCCCCAAGGTGCCCTGAGGAAGCCTCACTCTGCACAGTTTTCACCACGTCATTAAAAAAAAAAAAAACACACACAACACTCACGTCTTGCCTGACAGAAGCAGAAGATGCAAAACCAAGTTTTTCTGAGTGCCGTGACAAGGTCAGGCGCAAGCGGTGTGCGCTGGGAGAGACAACAGTCGTCCCCAGAAATCAGTCTCTCCACACTGAAGTATGAGGGTCTGGAGACGTGGGAAGGGGACTGTCCAAGAGATAATACAATTAAATCCCCCGTGAACGAGAACTCATTCTTCCAGAAAAAAGTGTATGTACGCAAGCTAGCTACCCACCCGCCATTGTCTCCATTCTGCCAGCACCGGAAGCCTGTCATCTCACGGATGTGTTCCCACAGGTCCCTGAAGGACAGCTGACCCCTGGAATTCACAGCTGGATTCAGAAGATACAGCTGTTTTTGAAATTACACCTTTAAAAAATTCAGACAGGCTCATTTAAGGACAGCACAGCTTTCTAAGACCCTGTCACTGTAGCCCTCATTCTAGACCTTCAAGAGAAGAACAAGCCACACGTTTCCACTGCCTTCAACTGCTGACATGGTTCCTTCCTCTCTCTGCCCAGGCTTCCTGCTTCCTTCCTGATCCTTTCCTTCTCGTTCCCCGCAGAGCCCCCTGTACCCGCCAGCAGCACTCGCAGATGCTCACCAACCCACAACATAAACAATCCCGAACCACCCTTGCCATGCTTCAGAAATGCACAGAAGGCTGGCTTGTGAAGTCCACCTCACCCAGGGCGGGGGCTCCCAGCTGAGTTTCGCATCACTCAGTCTCTGAACATCTTTGGTGGGGAGGGACTTCTTCCTAACTTTAAAAAATTACAATAGAAACATTACCTGTAGGACACAAGGCTTAGAAGATGAAAGGAACTTTTCAAGTGAAATGTTTGTTGATTCAAAGCAAAGTATCAGAAAAAAGCTTAGGATATTTTTTAGAAATAAAAACTTGTACTAAAGTCTGTTTTATTTAAGAAACTAAAAATAAAAGTTGCAGTAATTCACTAGCATGTTTAAGAGACATAAACAAAAGCAACTTCTTCCCAAATACAGCAGTGAGTAGAAAGCAAAACCAACAGACAGGACATGAATTATCAGTGCCTGGCTCCATACTGAGCAGGGGCTGTGGGTCGGGCTGGGGAGGGAGCCAGTCGTGGTGCTGAGACGGGTTCTTCTCAGCAAATGCCACTGGGATGGACTCTGAAGTGACACCCCTCACCCTACCCCTGTCCACTGTCTCCTATCACTGCAATTCCTCCACCTGAGATGAAAAGTGCCCCCTCCCATGGGGCGGGGGGATGTACAGCTAAGCCGGAGGATAGGACCTATAGCATAGGGTCCTGAAATAAGGGGACAGATGCAGAAAACGTTTGTTGTGTGAGAGTTCACATCAAAACATAATGGGTGATAGCAACTTGGTGTAAGACAGTATGGCGGAGTCACACGATAAAAACCAGGCAGTCGTTTAAAAGAACGAGCAGTTCTGCATGTATTAGAGTAGAACAGTGACCAACATGAACTGTTCAGCACAAAAGTTCCAAGTTTCAGAACAGTATGTCTAGTAGGATCTCACTTTGTACGTATATGCACACACATCTGTAAGCTTCTGACTGGAAGACAAAATGTTAGCAGAACTTCTTACTGTACTGCTTAATTTCTTCCCAGCAATCATGATACTCGTAATTTCTAAAACTACGTAGTAATAACAAAAAGTATAATAAAATGGATGTACACTGCTAGCAAGACTGCAAGCTTATAAAATCTGGAGGACTAACGGGCAATGTCTACCAAAAGCCTTAAAATACTGCATAACTTTTAGTCAGCTAACTAGTTCACTTCTAGGGATTGATTGCAGAGAAGAACTGGGCTGTACATATTCCTCCTGAAATATGTAAGCCTCGGCCTTCTCCTGTGAGGGAGGTGTTGATTCTGTTGATGAGCAAATGAAGCCCCGGAAGGTGGCAGCCAGTGGCAGAGCAGGGAGCTGGCCGGGTCTGCAGGGCTGCAGGGCTGGTGCTGTGACCACCAGCCTGCACGGCCTGAGCAGACAACAGCAGAAGGAAGACACCACACTGCCAGCTGTGGGCTAGCAACAGGCTGAGATCACAGGTGATTTTCAGTGGGTTTTTTTGTCTTTTCTGAATTTTCTAGACTCTGTCATGAATATGTATTAACTTACAATGAGAGGACTTTGACAAAATTATCTTTTCAAAACGTAAAGGAGAAGCATCTACGGATGCTTGTAAATTTATTTCAGACGAGACTTGGTAAATGCCTGAAATCTAATTGAGCTGTGTAGTTTAAGTCTGCAGGACTGGAACATAATGAAGGAAGCAGTGACCTAATGGATCGTAACCTGATTTCTGGATAAAGGATGTGTTGACAGAAGGACACTGACCTGCATACTGTTTAGAAAAGGAAAAGCAAAGCAAAGACTGCAGCAGTGTGGATCTCGGGGCAGGGGCTGTTAACCCAGCTCCCAAGCTGCCAGACATGCCCCTCCCTGCCAGGGCCTCCGCTCCCCTGTGAGCTGTGGTTCTGTGCTCCCTGAGGCACAGTTCCCATCCATCATGTGGTCTCCTCCCCAGGGCGGAAATGCATTGGTGCCATCAGACCAGCTTCATCTCCCATAAACACTTTAGATTCACCAAGCTGAGGACTAGACTCTGAAGAGCCACGGTGATTCTGAGGCAGAAAACAGACCAGCTTGCATGACTGTGCCCCAGATTCAGCCAGACACAAAGCTCGCCCCACCTCTACACCTTTCCACAAATCCCTCTACTAGGTAAGGCAGTTTGGGTTGGCTTTTCTGCTTACCCTGAAGGCATCCACCCTGAGAGCCCATTCTGCTACTTAACTAACCTTAGTACCAATTCAGCCCATTTCCTCTTGTCCGGCCCTAGGCATAGATGAAGAAAAGGAATTGACCATTTTCTTTAAGAAATGTCTTTGCACAATCCTTTTACTTTTCCCTTGGGTGTAAAAACATTCTAATGTATTAAGAAATCAATGGTTCATAATTACATAAACCAGTCTTTCCTAATTCCACTTTCTAAAGCCACAATCTTCAAACATTTTGGTCATGGGACCCCTTTACTCTTAAAAATGAACATAAATAAAATTTTTAGGAAGAATCACATTTTGTAAATCTTTTTTAACATCTGCCTTATCTGCTTCTACATTTGATCTTTTGTGACATTTTGATTGAAGAAAACTTGGCCTCACACAGATATGTAATGGGGAAAGAAGGAGCCTTTCAGATAATTGTGGGTACTCTTCTTCGACACTCCCCTTTAGTTGGCTGCAGTGTGGGACTTAAAATTATGCCAGTGAACTTTTCATACTCTGTTACAATAAAATCCATCAGCCTTGCCCTCTGGATGGGTCTTTTAACCATGCATGACTTTAACATCAAGCATTAGTTATAAGAAAAACGTGGAAAATTGATTCACTGAATTATTCATATCTTCCAAAGGTTGATACATTTCCTTAGGTAATATTTTAAAAGTCATATTTGTCAATATGACCACCACATAATTATGGACCCCCAAAAGAATCTGGGGACCCCTAGGTGTCCCAGACCATACTTTAAGAACCACTGTTCTAAAGATTTCCACTTTTAGCCTTTGGATCTATCCCTCAAGACACTATGCATATCCAATTTGTTTTTCAGCTACCACTTCCATATATATGTTTTGTAACTTTATACTGTGAACATCTGTGTCTGCATATACAGTGGTACAGTCTTTTCAGCAGTCATGCAGTACTCCGTCAGTACTACATATTACACAACTCTGTTATGTATGACTGAAGTACACATCCAGGTACAAGTGTTGCTATTCACTTGTGTGACTATTTGTAGCATAAATGAAATTGCAGCGGAGAAGAGGAATGGATGCCTTCCTTCCAGTCCCTCCCCGGTCCTGGGGCCACAGACAACAGACCATTCATCCAAGGCCCAAAGGTTCAGGACCCAAGACGACGAACGCTGACATGGATGCAGCTGATGCTGAAAATCAGGGGGGACGGGAGGTAAAAACACGACTTCTAATGACAGTTGAAGGTTAGCTTGTGTTCTGTCATCTTCTTGAATGATCTCCAATTAATCGAGATTCCCTCCGTGTAGGAGCAGGTGCAGTTAAGAAAGATAACCTGAAGCTAAAATCAGAAAGCCCTTTCTTGGACAATGTATAGAAAATTTCCTATCAGCACCTAGTGTTTTCAGACAACTGACATAATAAGCAACAGAAAGTGGTTGGCGTCCATTCTGTTTTACGGTGTGTATTTCCCTAAATAAAATTATTTCACCATCATTATGATCATTCTTTTAAATCTCTGCTCTAAAACATTTAGGTAAAACATGAGACTTTACTGCTTTGATTTGCATATCTGTGGGTATAAGAATGTTAAACTCCTTGCATTTCTCTTTAACTGCGTTGAACTTGGCTATTTTATCTCCAGTTTGAAGCACAGTCAACAACCTAATAAAACACCCTCTTTCCATGTTCTCTAGTCTCTATATGTATTTCGGTAATCTTTTTCTGCTCAGCCACTCCAGGCTGAGGTGGCCTGGTGTCCACAGGGGTTACCCTCCCTTCTCCTCCCCCACCCCAAGGTCAGCACCTCCGTCCTCATCCTTAAAGACAGGATTCTCATACCTGCAAAACCAGGCCAGCCCACAGCTCTTAGGGGCGATCAAGGAAGTGAACACAACGTGCTCATAAAAACTGAAATGGCCACACTCCTAATAAATTTCTATAGAACTATAAGGAAGGCTAAGGGTTTTTCAGTCTCCAAAGTTCTTGGATGGAGAATAAACATCTCTGTGTCAAGTGTCTGTGAAGGAACAAGCCACAGGCGGGAAGGAGCAACTTAAGGAGCCCTCCCCACTTATCTGGAAACATCTGGAGCATGTGGGCAGGGAATGGGGAGGATGGCAGGTGAGGGCTCTGGAGAATGATGCTGGGCAAGAGGGGCAAATATCTGACCCAGCCAGTCTCAGTGCTGGTTTCCTGTTCTTGGACTCTGTGGTCTGTCTGCAGGCTTTCCTGCGCAGGACCCTGACAAATTTAGTTTTTCATACTGGGGTCTGAAGTCTCTGTGGAGTAAGGTGGGTATTCCAGGCGCTAAACGCAAAGCTTCCGGCTGCTGCGCGGTGTGGGTGAACTGCACAAGGGCCAGTCCGCTTCTCCAGCTGTCATGGACGTCCTCGCCCACCTGGCCTCTAAGCTCTCCAGCACTGCTGGACCAGGCCCGGAGCCAGGGTCATCACTGAGCTCTTCCCACGCAAACACGCCTGGGCACCAGCTCATTCAGGCACCTCTGTAAATGAAGAGGTGACCACAAGAGCAATAACGGGGCACTTTCATATACACATCTAACAGACAGACATCTTCAACCAGAAGGGGAGGGGGATGTAGAAGGCGTGCTATTTGTAGATACTTATGAGTTAGGAAAAATATTAACTTATGGTCCCTCTCAGTAGACACAGTGATAGTAAATATCAAAGTTGTATGAAAAAATATCTTTCAGTCCTTTACATCTTCTGATCCTGGGACTATAGGTAGAACCTCAGAGATGACATCAGAAGTGAGTGGAACCAGACCGCTGACCCCATAGCCAGCCCCACCACCACCACACAGACGCACAAGGGTTTTCACGTGCACAAACGATTGCATATATTTAGTTTTCTTTTTGTGTGTGTGGGGGGAGGCGGTTACCGGAATGGGGACAAGTATTGTACAGCGTAATTATGGCCTAAAAATTGTAAGAACTATCGCAGACAGCCTAATTTTTGATAAACAGCGTCCAAGAATAGCAATTGCCCCATTCCTTCTTTTCTGCTTCCAGCTGCATGAAGAGGGTTTGCAGCAGCAAGCACAGCAGTGCAGGGTCCTCAGGGGCACCACACAGCCTGTTCTCCTGCCCACGTGATTCCACAGGACTGACTCCTAGGCAGCTGTGAAGACCCAGAAAGGCACGAGAGGAAAAGAATCACACTGCTACAGCCAAAAGGACGCTTCGTGGCTTGAACCCTCATTTTCCCAACAGGGAAGCTAAGCCTCACGCAGAGAACAGGCTTACCGAAGTGATACCACAGAATTTAATGCCAGTTCAGCGTCCTGATGCTGGCTTCACGAGCTCGGCAGGCTCAAGGTCATCGGGCACCCCCAGGCTCCTGTGACCATGACAACCAAGAAGGCCACAGTGCGAGCTAAGGCCCTCATCTCAGACGGCATTTCACAGGCCCGATTTGAGGCTGGACCTTCACCACAAACCCTTTCAAAGACTACAAGCTCCTCTCCAAGACACTGGTGGCACGTGGAGGGGAAGACTGAATGCCACGGAGACGTCTGCCATTCAAGCTAACACATGGCTCCCGCAGTACAGCTCACTGCACAAGCTCACCAGGCATTTAGTTGTCTCACATGAAACGTGGGGCAGATAAGTGTTGTTGGTCTCAGAAATCAAACGTTCTCCTCAGATTAAATTCTTCTCCCAAATCTTTTCAGTTCAAGAACAAAAAGTTGTGTGTGGATGACTTCCCACTCGTGTACAGGTGGGTGCCCAAACTACTGAGTGATAGTCTAAAGAAAAAAAGAAACTGAGTCAAAGAGGTTCCGAGGCAGACCTGTGAGAACCTGCTGCTGCTGATCTGAGAAGCAGAACCCACGGATCCCCAGGGACGCTGCCCCCACGCCCCCTGCCCCCACGGACCCCTGCCTCACGTCTGAGGCCCTTTTTCTGCTTCTCCACTTTCATGTGACTCTTGGCTATCTTAGCTTGACGAGCCAACCTCACCTCACGGAGCTTCTGGGCAGGATAGTCTGTGGAAATCTGCGTGACAAAAGGTGAGACAGGGGGCCCAGTGGATATGGAGAGTCAAGATCTCCTTCAGCCACATGCAGGGATTTGAAACGCTGACTGAGATTTAGTGAGCAAAGCTAGCCTCAGCTTAGGCAGGTAAAACCCTTTCAAACCGTGGAGCGCTCAGGGCAAAGTATTTTTATACAGAAAGAGGTCTGTGATATCTAGTATTTTGGCTGTCCAGCAGCCCCCTTACTCCATCTCTGCAAACCGTCCTTTCTTTGAGGAATCCCCAGCCCCCACATGGTCACACCCTTTTAGTAACATACGATCGTGCCCTGGGTCACAACTCGCTGGCCCAGGCTGGCCAGGCCACCCAAGCTGGGCACTTTGAGTCCTTCCTCACAGCATTTACAGACTGGACCTAAGAAGCAAGGGCGAAACCGCGAGTGCAGACTGTTAGAAGCCATGTTCCAAAAGGTAGAAAAAAAATAAAATGGTGGGAGAAGGGGGACAATACAGTGGCCTTCCTGGAACCCCAACAGCCGGGTCCCGTCTCTGTATGTGCATCTAGCCGTTCAACAAGACTGTCCCTTCGCAAGAGCTCGCTAGTTCAGATGCAGTTTCTATTACTAAGGTAGAGTCTTCGGTCATGAAAACGAGAAGGGTCTAAACTACAGCAGTCATATTGCTGTGGAGATGCCCGTGTCTACCAGATGGGGTCAGCTCCTTCACATCTAGAATGTTCCTAGTCACCCCTGTATCCAGTACTTTACACCTAACATACACCCAGTAAACATCCGTTGAATATGATCTAAAAATACTCTCTGATATTTAAAAAAAGAAACTGACAAACTCAGCTTCTCGTTTTAATGGCATTTCTCTGGTCTATAGAACAATAACCATCTGAATGACCCTCACAGCTTTCTAAATGGGCCCATTGGGGGATGGGATGGGAATCACAGTGGTACAGAACTCCAGAAGGGGTCACTGGAACAGGAAGTGCTAAAACTTGGAGTACACACTATGACTCTCAGAGCAGAGCAGAGTGTCACCAATCATGGGACAGAACCCTCCACCCACACAGGCTCCCCCTGCCCTCACACGCCCTGCACACCAGCTTCCCCAGGTCCCACCCTTACCATCCTTCGAACCATTCTCTCCAGGCCAAACTCTCCCCTCCAGCCTCTCACTCTACATTCCGAAATGTTTAACACTCTTCCACTGATGTCCTGGCAAGCCACCTTCCCGCTGAAAGCCGCCACTTCTCCTGACTCCCACATTGAATGTGCAACAAACCCCACACTTCCACTGAGGGATTATCAAGGCTGTTGCTGCCATATAAAGGCATACAATGCAGTTATTGAAGCCATTCTAACATACAGAGTATGCCAAGAAAAATGTACACACATTTTAAGAAAGGAAAAAAACTATATTAAAGTTGTAATACAATGAATGATACTAGCATTCATTTGATTAATGCTATCTTTTGAGCCAGTGTCATACTACACATTGCTACTGTAATTCAATTCAACTTGAAACAGTAACACATAGGGTGGACGGGTGGCTCAGTTGGTTAGAGTGCGAGCTCTGGGCAAAGGGGCTGCCGGTTCGATTCCCACATGGGCCAGTGAGCTGCGGCCTCTGTAACTAAGACTGAAAGGACAACAATTTGACTTGGAAAACTCATGGAAGTACACACTGTTCCCCAATAAAGTCCTCTTCCCCTTCACTCATTAAAACTTTAAAAAAACACACAAAGTAATACATAGATAACATCTCTTAAAATGTGCACATTTTTTGGCACCCCCAGTATATATTGACCCAGAAGATGTTTGCAATATGTGCCCCGAGAAAGGCAATATAATGTGATCTCTGTGTGTGTGTACGAATGGGTGTGTGTGTGTGTGTATGTGTATGAGTAAGTGTGAGCGTGTGTATGAGTGTGTATGTGAATGTATGAATGTGTGTGCAGGCTTGCATGCGGAGAGTATAATGCAATAGTTAAATAGGCCTTTGGAGCTGTACACATCTGATTGAATTTATGACCTCAGGGGAGGTACTTAAATTATGAGTGATTTTTAAAAATATAAAAGACTTTGAGTATGTATCTCATGGAAAAATTTCAAGCTGATGTATAGAAAGCATTTACATTGTGCTTACACAGGAAATATCCCCAAATCTTACCAGTGGTTATCTCTCGGTGCTAGGATTGGGAGTAATTTTGAATTGGTTTGCTTCACTGCATGTCCCAGGAGAAGGTGAAGTCACCTCTGGTTCCTCTCACCACCTTCCCCAACTCTAATATTTAGTCAGCAATCCTGCAGCATCTGCTTCAGAGGAGCGTCTCCTGCAGGTTCCCCGCTCACGGGTCCCCACCTGGCTGGAGGCTCTACCTCCTGCTAGCCTCTAGCACCTCCCGCGCGTCCAGCTCTCCCTCCTACACCCGACAATCAAATCCATCTCTAAGAGTCCAACTCGGTGCCACTGCCCTGCTTCACCCCTTCCCTGGCAACCCTTGGCCCACCATCCCAGCCCCCCTTGCTGCCGCCCACTCCCAATGCCTGCCTGCTGCCCATCCTAGGGCCCTTGGCCCTGGTTAAAATCCTGTCGCCTCCATGTCACCGCTGCTGGAAGTCAGCCCTTTCTCTGCTCACAAGAAACTTTTTAAAAAAGGGATTAACCACATTCAAGGGCCATGAATTCCAGTTCTGTCCCTTGACACAGATTTGACCTCAGGCCTTCAAATTAAATAGATCAACACAAACTGTTCCTGGAAATAATTCAGGAATGAACTCCCAGCTCTTATCTCTGTGAGGCCCTCACAGAGGGAGCCTCAGCTTCAGGTCACCACTCAGACCCCCACCACCCAGGTGAGTAGGTCTCTGAAAAAGCCAAAAGACCAGAATACTTTCAAAGACCTTGTGACATTTCTTGAAAGGGACTTTGTCAAGGCCTGTAGCCTATCTTAACTTTATCTCAGCTAAATATCAGACAGACCTCAGTATGGCTGTTTATTTTCCTGCTGCTTCAGATAGCTAGGCTTAGAGAGAGCTCTGGCCCAAGACATAATTACAAGGTTGTGGCTGTACTTGAGTGGCACCAGGAGGGACCTGGAAAATTACTTTTGGGAATGGCATGTTGACTCCCAAGCCACCACAGCAAGACTCCAAAGCATGTTTATAAACCAGAAGCGTCACAAAAGGAGTGGCCCTGAGCTTTTCCTGTCTCAGTTCCAGTATGGAACTTAAGCTGGGAGGACTCTTCCTATTTCACCCCCGTATTTAAGCAATATCTAAGTTCAAACTATAAACAGACTAGGCATAAATTTATCTAATTCAAATGCAGCACTGCTGGTGTCTATAAATATTTATTCATAAATAAAAACAGTCGGCTTGGAATTTAAAGTCATTCTGTAAGAAGCTTAAAAATCTTTTCAAAGAGAATTGGAAATCACTTCAATGCCAGCTACAGAGTGAGAAGACAGTATCTAATTGATTAAGAAGTATTAAGACTGCTTTTCTAGATTTAATTCTGTTTTCAGAACAGATATGCTTCAGGGGAAAAAGATGCCCAAATGGAATTTTCTAACTGATGTCTTTAATGAACTAGATGCCTGTTTAAAGGATTTCCATTATGAATCTTTTGGCAAATTTATTCTTGGGGGCGAAACGGCTTTCACACGTTGGATTTCCTTAATGAAGTATTTACCTGTACTGGGAGAGGTAAAGAACCGGTACCAGGGGAAGGGAACGGGCAGATCCCAAAGGGAGGGGCGGCCGGCGGGGGCGCGGGGGACGGAGGGGGCGGGGATCGCAGCCAGCGAGAGGGTGTTCAAAGGACGCAGTTTTTCTGTTTTCTTCTGGCCTAAGCCGGGTGGAGAGAGCTGGGAAAGGCTCGATAACACCTAAATCTCTGTCCTTGCCCTGCTTTTGGCGTTGCCCTAAATCGTGCGTCTTGGTCCAGAAGCACCTAATGTACTTCCCTAGGACTGACGAAGACTAAGCCCCATTGTTTGGAGCCCAGACGGGAGGACCCCAGGGGCCGACGCAGAGAGGGGCTAGGTGCGCGCCCGCCCGCACGACCGTCTGGAGCCTGAGGCTCTGGCTGTAACCGGAGTCTGCACGCGCCGCCTGGGGCGCCGGGGAGGGGCGAGGGCTGTTCCAATCGACGCTCGCTCGAACCCAGCTGTCCCCATCCAGACAGGAAAGCACCACCGCACACCACTCTTAACCCCTTGGGCGCAGGGAAAGCCGTTCCCTGACACGGGAGATCTGTTACTCTCTGAGGGGATGAGAGAGCCACTCCCGCACCGAGGCCAAGGGCGAATCCCACGCCGCGCCTCCGGCCCCGGGTTTCCGAGCCAACCGGGGCCAGATTGGGGGGAGCCTGTCTCCAAAGCTGCCTCCGGAGAGTAGGGACCCTGTCTGGGTGAGGGTCCAATCGCGGACACAGAGGACAAGTAAAAGGGGTAATTGAGAGGACAGTGCCCGTCTTTCCACGCCAGCTCCTGGGGCACAAGAACCAGAGAAGGGAGGGTCGGCGCGGGGACTTCCGGAGCAGAGCTCGGGTCCCGCGAACTTGCCCGGACGGCGAGCCGGGTCAGGGAGACCCTCCGCCCCCACGCCCCGCCTGCGGAGCCCCCTTACCATCTCCTTGCGCAGCAGGGCCAGCGCGGCGTCCAGGTTTGGAGGTTTGGCCGGCAGCGCTGCGCTCCGGGCCCCGCCGGCGCCCGCGCCCCCGCGGCTCAGCTCGTCCTGGATGCGCGACTTCTGCGCGTACAGCCGCTCCAGGTGCCGCCAGCCGCCCGCCGCGCCGCCGCCCGACGCCGAGTGCAGCAGCCCGCTCAGGCTCTTGGGCAGCGGGGGCAGCCCGTCCACCCGCAGCCCCCGCGCACCGGCCCCGCTCATCGCCCCGGCCCGGCCACGCGCCCGGCCGCGACTGCCCCACCAATGCTCTCCCGGCCCGCCCCGCCCCCTTCCCGACGGCGCCCCGCCCACTTCCCGCCCCGCCCGCGCCCCGCCCCCTCGAGCCCCACCGGCCTGGCTCTCTTCCAGCCCCACCCACTTCCAGCCCCGCCCACGTACCCCGGACCCGCCCCCGGCTCCCCGCTCTCCTCCAACCCCACCCCCTTCCCGCGCCCGGTCCCGCCCCCGTATCCGCCGGGCTCACCTCTAGCCCCTCCCCAGACGACCCCCTCACCTGACTGGTCGGAGCCCCGCCCCGGCTGCACCAGACCAGGTAGGCTCCCTGAGCAGCCCCCACGGCTGCTCGTAATGACCGCGGGGGCCCCACCTCAGATGCGCCCCGACGAGGCCTCCGGCGCTGGGGGAGGGGGTGCAGAGTGCCCTCTCAGAGCTGCAGGACGCCAGTGAGGGCTGGCGGTGCTGGGGGTCCCGCCCGCGGTCGCCGTCCCCGGGGCCCGGACCCAACCGGCAGGGCCCGGCTGACCGAGGTCTGGCCTCAGGGCCCCGGCCTCCCCTCGAGGACGAAATCCAGACGCTGCCGCGAGCGCTTGCTCGGTGAGTTGCACGTCCCGCCTAGAAGAGCGCCAGGTCCACTTTGAGACTTCAAAACAAACGTGTCTTTCAGCCTCGCCGTAAGCACAAAAGTAATTCTAAATGGAAATGTTCGGAAAGTAGAGAAAAGGACTAAATCTAGGAAAGTATCCATCAACTCTGAGGCAAAAATAGCACGACTCACAGAAAACAGAGAAACAGGCTCTCCCCCTCCCAGGAAGAACAAAAACCACAGCTACACCAGATTAGAGACCGCGTCAGGAAGTCGGGACAGACTTGCAGACACAGCCCCCCCGCAGGTTAGAAACCAAGGCCGCATACAGTCAATGACTTTAACGCCCACTGATTATTGGTTTTAATTGTAAAAGATTCAGTTGGTCTAAATACATTCAATAGGATCATAAATTACAAGGTGCTCTGAGCGCTTTAGACAGCCAGCGTAAGAAGACCTTCACTTTGGGGGGCTTTCCCCCTTTAACCTACCGACCCTTTGGGGCCCACCCCAGAATGCAGGTTTTGAACGTTTGCACATGTTCTCCCCCGGACCCTTACAAGTGGCTGAGACCCACAATGAGAAGCCCCAGCTCAGGTCGGTAATTTGACGGCATCCGAGAGGCTACCCACCCCACCCGCTGCCCAGAATTGTCCACCTTATCACCCGGCCTCACCTCCCACTAATTACCTAGTCACATTTCCGGATTTCACGTATTCCTTCATTCGCCTATTTAAACAGTGGGTGTATTCCCCACAGAGTAACAAATTTGCTTGTGTGGGAGTAAGGGACAGGAGGGGACAGAACCATTTTGATCTTTCCATCACACGCTGGCATGAATTCCTTTAATTCCATGTGTCACGTTGCTGTCTGTCCTGCAGTCCCTAGCAGAGATCACCGAAGTTAGGTGATGGGAGGTTCGGTTATTCCACAGTGCAATGAGAAAAGAAATAATTTCAAAGCATCAGGGCCTGAAATCATTTTAAAGCATATGCTTTAGAAGACTATAGATGGCATAAAGGAAAGAGGGTTCAGGCCAGCTGTACAGCAACATGAGGTCCCCAGTGCCAGGACATGAGGGACATGAGGGTTTAAATAACGTCAACCCCACAATATTAAAGGCAGGCTCTGCGATCTGGGATATACTCAGTGAGGTAAACATATTGAATAGACCCCTTTATCTCTACAAATAACAACCCATGTGAATAGAAATTTCTACAGGATTCCTGTGGTACTGATTAAGACTCTATTTGTATAAACCCAAAACATAACTATGCAAGAGCTACCAAATATTTTCACACGCATGGGGAGTGTCAGTCGATGCCTGACTAATTAAAAGGTCCGTATAAGTACCTTTAAAGTTTCATGCATGAAACAGGAATGAAGTAATAACTTGTGAAAATGTGATTTTTTGGTGTTTATTGATTTCTGAAACACCAATATTCTGACCTCAAACCAGAATGAGACCCAGCAGTCCTATGCAGCTAAATCAGTCTTTTTTTCTTCTTCTTCTTAGTCTTTGTTTTGTTTTGTTTAGTTGTTCATAGGTTCTTGGAAGTCAGAATACACAGACTTCTAATCCAATTTTGTATTCATTAACTCACACTTTTTCTTAGACTTTGTAGATCAAGGTCAGGCACTTGAACCTTGGAGCATAGACCTCAAAGTCCCGACATCTGATGACACTTAGTGGATCTAAAGCCATGTTTCCAGCCTTTTCAGCTAGAAGCGTGCTATGAACTTTCAAGGACTCACCAAGAGGCATTCTCCTATCCACCCAGTAATCCAGCCATGTCTTCATCTCACCTCTAATCCCTACCACTTGGTGTGTGGTTTCTGGAACATCGCAGTCTTTTTGTGCTTTTTTTTTTTTTTTTTTTTTTTTTTTTTTTATAATTCTGAAAGTTTCATAACTTAGGTTGTTGAAAGAATAGAAAGAACCTGAAAAACACATTGAAAGTCCACATAGCTTTCTTTTTAGAGCTGATGACTTTAAATTCTGCAAACCGTAAAGAAGTTTATCTTCTTGTCCACAGTAGTCATTTTTCACTTGTTGCAGGACTAAATTAGAAAACTTTGAGAGCAGTTATACAATGTATTTGACCTACATTTTAGCAAGTATTTAATCATACTCTTTTATATAATTTTTAAGTTGTTGCTTTGTCACCTTAACATTATTTAAGTATTTAGTCAGGGACAAGGGCACAACTTTTTTGGTAACTATTCTAGTACTTAGTGCTATGCTAGGCAGCTAGTGATATAAAAAATTTTTTAAAGAATGTATCATTGCACATAACTCATTGAGCATGTACTATGTGTAAACCACAGGGCTAAGTTCCATGGTGACACAAAGATGAAGAGGAATGAGGACCTCACCAAAGGTTGTTGATTTGCCCAAGTTTGTTTAGCTAATAAGCAATGGTACATTGTCTCAAGCCTTGTCTTCTTATTGGGGAGATGCCAGGGACAGACTCCAGGTAGCTGGCTGTGTATAGGCTGGACCAGAGTCTGCACTTGGATGTGATGATCAAAACCCTTGAAATGGAAGAGATCACAAGGCAGAGCCCACAACCAGTATTTAGAAACACTTTCACTCACTAGCCCTTTGCAGTAATTAAAACAATGCAAAAGGACAAAAGAGAGTGCAGAAAACTAGAAAATACAGTAAAGCAATTAAACCATTTGGGAAGAACCTGCCACAACTTGATTTTCTTAAGTGCAAGATGAAGCAGCTAGCTGAGGAAGCTTGGCCAGGCAATAAAATGCCCTTTGGGAGATGAGAAGAAGGAAATAGGGTTTAGTGCATACCAAATTGTGGAAGAGGAGATAGGAAAGTGAGGTAGAGAATTGGAGAAGTATATGGGAAAACAAGGCAAGAGGAGACTGAAATAGATGGGCAAGCTGGTGGGAGGGAACAAAGCATTAGGGCGGGGAGGGAAGGGTGGGTGGAATGTTTTGGATTAATATCACTCATTCATTTCTCCCCTTCCTACTTCCCTCCTTTTTTTCCATCCATTTTAATCTATTTTATGCCAGGCAATGAGCCAGGCTCAAAGATACAAACAAGCTACTCTGAGATGATAAATGAAACACAAAATACAGCAGCCCGGTGCCTCAAGTGGTTGGAGCACCGTGCTTCTAACGCCGAGGGCCACCGGTTCGGTTCCCACATGGGCCAGGGAGCTGTGCCCTACAACTAGACTGAGAAACAATGGCTTAAAAACCGGGGCAGGGGCAAAAAAATAAAAAGAAATACAAAATACAATTTTTGTCTACAGGGTACCAGCCTCTACTTGAATACCTAAAATGCTTTGGGGTCACACCGGGTGGAGCCTGCCATTCAAATTTCAGACCCTTCTAATGTTTAGAAATAATATTGTCCGCGGTGACTTCTCTCTTTCTTTTTAAAGATTTTATTGGGGAAGGGGAACTGTGTATTTCCAGGACTTTATTGGGGAACAGTGTGTTTTTTCCAGAACCCATCAGCTCCAAGTCAAGTTGTTGTCCTTCAGTCTAGTTGCAGAGGGCGCAGCTCCCTGGCCCATGTGGGCATCAAAAGGGCAATCCTGTTGCTCAGAGCTGGGTCTCTAAACAACTGAGACATCCGGCCATCCGGCTTCTACTTTTAAAAGCCTTTTTCACATACATTGTCTCACTTGTCTCCACAAAAGTCCTTAGTCAAAAAATGCCTCGGTTAGAAAGCATTTTAAACTGTTAGGACCCTGGGTAAACACTGCTCTCAGAGATCATCTGAATGGCTGCTCTTCCTCCCAGAGAAACAGCTGGTCTTCTGTGAAGACAGGGTTTAGAGTTACTTAGCCGCCTTAATCACTCTCCTCCAGACACATACTGCTTGTCAGTGTTTTCTTTAAAGGTAGTGTTCATATGTAAGTGAAAATTCCACATGTGTTCTAAATAGCCTTGGACTGTTTCCTCCATTTTACGGTTAGCCTACTTCTTTTGAAGCTTAAAATCAAATTAAAGTTTGCAGTTGACACATGACATTTTTGAATAATTTTGAACTTTAATCCAACTTTAGTTTTAACCCCTTTGCAAGTAAGTTGCACAAAAGACTAACAGTCTACCCCATCAGTGTTAAGATTTAAAAAGGGTGGGGGTGGCCAGTTAGCTCGGTTAGTTAGAGCGTGGTGCTAATAACACAAAAGTTGCCAGTTCTGTCCCAATGTGGGCCAGTGTGCGCTGCATCCTCCTTAAATAAATAAATAAATAAATAAATAAATAAATAAATAAATAAATAAATAAATAAATAGATAAATAAAAAGGGTGAACATATATATGTTTGTTTAGGCCTATGACATTTCTAGAAGATGGAAGAAAGTGGCTCTTCTAGGAAGTAGAAAAACAAGGTTCTGAGAGGGAGAGTTTTAACCTTTTATTTGTATACACTTTTGTATTACTTGCATTTTACATTAAATATGGGATAAAATAAAAAGTACAATTATGATTTTATTCTTAACTATATTAATTAAATGCCTCTTTTTTTATGTACTACAGTTAAGCTGAAAGCTTATTTTTGTGTAGCTGGATATTTTAACCTAAATGTAATACTTTGACTTATGTATATTAAATTTCATCTTGTTTTATTCAACTTATAGGATCCAATCTGGGAAAAGCTTTTTGAATTTGATTCTTTAATCTAATTTAATACCTATCTTTCTCAAAATTAATATTTTAAAGGGCCTAATATGTTCTGTGTACTGGGGTAAGCATTTTACAGGCAGTCTCTCATTTATTTTTCATAATACTCCTTTGAGGCTGGTGTAATTATCCCCATTTACGGATGGGGATAAAGTGAAAAGAAGAAAATTAACTTGCGTACATTCACACATGTAGTAGTGGTATAAGTGAGATTTTAAATTAAGGTCTCTCTGACTCAGAGCAAGTTTTTTGTTTGTTTGTTTGTTTGTTTGTTTAGTTGTGATAAGCACGTGACATGCAATCCACCTATTGACTTGTGTTTAAGTGGACAGTTTGATTAACTATGTGCACATTACGAAGTGGTGCTCTTAACCACCGCAGTATTGATGAAAATGAGAAGCTGAGCAGGGTCAAGGACAGACCCTGTGCCAGAGACCTTCCTCCAATGTGACATCAGTTGACTCTCGTTCTTTGTGTACATTATCCTGTCACTGTGTCAGATTTCAAGGGCTAAGAGTGCTTAAAACTGAGCTGGCCATTGTGATAGCCACCAGCCCCCAGGGCTCGTGAACACTCGACATGTGGCCAATCCAAACTGCGACACACTGTGGTTATAAATCACACACTGGATCCCGAAGACTAGTACGAAATAAACAATGTTTCCATGTGACATGCTAGTGGCTTCGCTACCACGTAAACATGGCTGCTGCCTCACACGTGGCTTCTTTACAGTCCCAGCTTGGTTCTTCTCCAGTGTCTCTCGTCTTGGAGTTGTACCTGATTTTATTACAAATTTTCGTCTGAATCCATTTGGGAGTGGGACGATCCTGCTTTTGTTTCTTGGCCGGGAACTGCATGATCCTGAAAGTCTTGTGAAAAGACGTGGTGAGGACCAGAGCCAGCCACGCACGCCGCAATGGCCGGCTGAGGGACAGATGGGCAGGGTGAAGGGAAAGGGTGACACACCGAAAAACAAGGAAAGAACAATTGGGAGCTAAGGTTTTAGTCCACACAAGAGTGAAAGCCAGCCCTAGAGGAGGGCCAGCCTGTGAGGATGGAGAAGAGAGGAGATGTGAGGTAGATGGTTTTTTAAAAACATAGTACTCGATGCAGGTTGTGAATAGAGACTTGAGAATTACCCTCAGAGACTATGCATGCTTTTTTTTTATCCTGAGTAAATGAGAGTTGAGAGTGTGACTATCGTGGTCACTGGGACTGTCACACACAATAAAAGCCGTTCAGTTGACAAGACTCAAGTTGAAACAAGCCATTCAAAAGCCAGCATTTCCAAGAACCCTCTGGCTGGGACATTATTTGCAAATCCTGTTCAGATAACGGCCTAACTGAAACTGAAAATCATGGCGTCCCCCTCTTGGCACTGCTCACTGTTTAAATGAATATCAAACAATGGGGTTAAAATTCACTGGGCAAAAGTGGAGTACGACTGAACGCTCTCGGAATCTACCCAAAGAGCAAAGGGGGACTAAAATGTAAATAAGAACCGGGAGCATCAGACGGAATTAATTCAGATAAAGTCCTCTGTGTTCCAGTCAGCAGATTGGAAGTGAGCAGTGCTTTACTGAGCTCTACAAGTTAGCCAGGCTGAACGGCAGTGGTGTGGGCCAGCAAACAGGTTGCTGCCTTTTTTACTCTTCTGCTGGTAAGTTTGGTACCCAAGTTGAATTAATCATTTAAATAGACTTATGTACTCACTCCAGGCAAATTTCTTAACAAAAAATTAAAAATAACTTTTAAAGTAATGGCCGTCATCAATCCTAGATTCCCTGAGATCTACCATTATTCATTTATCTTTTCTCTTTATTGGTTTAGTCACTTATTTTTCAAAATTTGTTATTTATTAGACATCTACCATGAACCAACCTGTGTAATATGATAGGAATACAAGCAAACAGTTTCTGTCCTTAAGCACCAGAGACGGGCACATCCGCTGAAACGTTACATACGTAATTGGTCCTATGACTGAAAGAGGAGTGAACAAGCCTATTTCCCTGGGGACAATGGCAGGGCACTGGAGACGGGCAGGGGAGTGACATGGTCAGGTTTTATGTTCCATCCTCATCTCTCGGGTTCTGTATTTGCAGATTCTGGATTTGTGAATTTGCCTCCTTACTAAAATCAATACTTGTGGCATTCCCGTGGTTATTTGTGGACATGTACAGAGAGGTGAAAATCTGAGTCTCCCAGTGCACACATTCCTTTGGTACTTTCGCTTTGTGCCCTCCTCCTGCCCTGGCTTTTGGGGGTCTCCTCGCTTCCAGTAAGAAGCACCCCATTTTACGTCCATCCTGTGGACCCTCCTGGCCAGGTCAGTTCCCAGGCCCGGCAGAACATCACTGTGGAGCCTGTGCTCTAGGTGTCAGTCCATGTCCTAAAACAATGCTCAGGGGAAGCTGCACTTACTGCTTGTTTTTACACGTGGCTCGTCTCTTCTACCTGTGTGATGGCAGAGGTTGTGCTTTGCTCATCATCAAATCATCGTCAGCTTCTAGCATGGGGCAAAGCACTTAATAGGTCTTAGGAAAAGATTTGTAGAGTCAAACTTAAAAGTGGGACTTTAAAGCTGGTAAGAAGGAAAGGTGATGTCATGGTAGGTGGAGTAGAAAGATGTTCTGGTGAAATGCAGGATTTTTTTTATCCCTTAATTGTACCCTCTAGAGCACCACCAGTTTTCATCACGAAGCAGGGACTTGGATGTCTGTTCTCTACTATAGCCCCAGGGCCAGACCTGGCATGGAGGAAGCACCTGATAATTATTTATTGAATAACTTGTCCCTTGGTTTTGCTCTGTAGCTCTCCCAGGTTTTATAAGAGACCCAAAGAGGATTATGCGCCGGTCCCACACTCACCAGATTTCTAATCCCCAATATGGGCAATCTCTTTTAGGAGATGAAGGCTCTAACTTCAAATTTTTGTTTGAGGATTCTGACTCTGGCCATGTGGGGTTACAGGTACCAGATTTGTTCTCCCACCTTAAACAAAGAAAAGTGAACAAAATCCAGGAGAAGTCTGTTTTCATATATTGGACAACAGGCCACAAGGGATTGCGGCCCTTGAGAGAAGGATCACAGGTGAGTGTTATGGTTCCCCTGGCTCTCTGTCTGGAGGCACTTTGCAGAGCCAGGCACAGGGGAAGGGCTCACTGCAGAAGACACTGAGGTTGAAATCTGGAGTGGCAGAGGCAGCTGGAGCTTGTCGGGCAGGAAGAATCTCGGAGAGGAGGAAGGTACGCCAAATGGCGAAGGCTGTGTGGGGCTACGCTCAGATCTTTGCTGAACACCTAGCTGCTCATGTGTGGTGTGTGATGTCAGAAAACCACTGAGGAGCACCGCCCAACAATTGCCAGAGCTTCCGCAGGGCTAGGAGACTCCGAGCTCTGACCCTCCAGAGGGGACAGCCCAGGCGGACAGCCAAAGCAGTCCGTGGGGAAACCAGAGCTTCACTTCCTAGTACTAGCTCTAGGTAACCACGTTTGTTGTATTTAAATTAACCAGTTTTCAAAGAAGGGGCTTATTCCTTAGGACCATGAAAAGTCCTATTTCTAGTTTCCTGAATGTTTAAGTATAAAGCTTAACTATTTCCTACATGCTCAGATCTCACACCCTGACACCATCAGTTTGAGACTTAGAGTTAGCAACTGATGTATTTTATTAGGAAAATTAGCATCAAAAGAATAATTTTAATAACTTCTACTTGTGCAACACTGCATGTTTTTTAAAATAATAAAAATGATTAAATACATATTTTATTTATAAAAATATCAATAAACTTATTTTTTAAAGTATAAACTATAGATAACACAAAGAACAACATAAGGTTGGCCTGGAAACCTACCACTCACAGATAACCATTGTCTGTACTGTGTCCTTCTAAAGGGCCCTTTCTCACGCATTATCTCATTGAGTCATCACACCAACCATTAGCAGATGGAATGCGTATTATTATCCACATTTTACAGATGAGGGTAAGTGGCTTTCGGAGGACACATGGCTTAATGGCCAGAAAACCAGATCTGGGTTGCGATACTCTGACTGTAGGCGCCTCTAGGCTCCACACCTTTCCCTGAGTCAAAGCAGGGGCTGGGTTTCTTGTCACTTTCTGGTAGTAGATTGTAAGAGTGAGAGGAGAACATCCTAATTTATATTCTACACGCTGATCAAGTGGATTTCCAATTGGTGAGAGAACAAAGTAGCCCAGATCAAGAATTACACTGGGATAATTTGCGGAGGCAACTAAGTAAAATGGGGGAAACTGAAATTTAAATCGTCATTTTGTAACTCTAAGAACATAAAGAATTCTCCCATTTCCCAAATCTGCTATTTTTAAAAAAGCTGTTTCTTCAGTGACTCTAACCTTCTCAGAATCATTCTTCCAGTTGTATTCCGGTGTCCTTGTGTTCTGGAGCAGCCAAGCTCCGCCCCAGACTTTGGCTTGTCCTTTAGGTACTTAGCACCTAAAACACTTTCTCAAATTGTTAAATTGTTCAATCACCAGAATGAGTTAGTAGCAGAATAAGTCAAATTCACAAACAAGGCAAAAAGGTTTGTTTTCCACCTCATCTTTACCCCTTTGCCATCCTTATTTTAAGAGAAATTTTCTGCTTAAACAAAACACCACAAGCAAACAAATAAATGACCAGCAGCTTTCCACAAGGTTCGATGTTTACATCTAAAGAGGGAAGTGGGATGGGATACCCACACTCAGCAGAAGTGGTTCCTACTTTGGCTCAGGGTCTCCATGCTTCCCTTTATCCTTCTCCTACTGTGCTCCCACTCCTAGGAGGGGCTTCTGGTGCGAGTGAGAAGGATCCCAAACTATCCAAAATGCATACCTACTTTCTGTGCATATATTAACCCTCTTACCTGGAGCTATTTGGCAAGACCTGATGAACACAATGAATTCTGCCATCTGGACAGATTTTACTGCTACCAAGAGATTGTTGGGGCCCAAGACAGGCCACCGGAAAATATCCCACAGTGGCACATTGGTTACTTTAATTGAAGTTACTTGACAAGCAGACAGTGACAAAAGGGCACTTTGACACTCCATTGTCTCCTGGAATGCAGGAAATGAATCTCCCAGGTGAAAGGTGTCCTCCTTAAACCCGGAGACACCCCTGATCATTACAGTTAAACAACTCCAACTAAAGAGTGTATAAACAAGGCTTGTGGCCTCTTTGCTAATTTACTACCTGGTTTAAGTTCCTCACTAATGAATACCCAAACCTCGCTTAGATTCCTTTCTAATGAGCACTTTGTTTTTTGTCCTGTCAATTCTTCGCAGATTTATTATTTCTTTGTCTAAAAAGTATAAAAAGGTGCCTGGTTCAGCCATTTCTTTGAGCCTCATTCTATAATCTCAGCATCATCTTATGATTCTCCTATGCACACATATTAAATTGGTTTTTTCCCTGTTAATCAGGTCTTGCGTCAATTTCATTATTTTATTATTAGTCCAGCCATAAGAACTAAAGGGTGGAGGGTTCTCTCCCCTCTCGGACAAGATCATGTTCTGGAGGTAAAGTGAGTTTGTTACAGAATATTTTCCTGCTTCAATCAAAAAATATGGCCCATCAACCAGCAAGATCAAGTCTGCATTTTCCAAAGTTTATGATAAATCTTTTCATTCATGAACAGAGTTTAGATACTTATGTTTCCTCTTCTTCAGGTAATAGAAGAAGACTACCAGAGTTCTAGGTATTACAAGGATGAATGGAATACGTAAGGGAGGAAATAACAGGATTTCACAGGAGTTAAATCTACCTGCTGAGAAATGTTGTATATTTTTGAGAAGTAACAAAAATTGTCTAGCATGAGGGACCGTTAAATTTAAAGGAGACCCTAAAACCGAGTTGGCAGAAAAACTTGAAAGATTCACACTTCATAATTTAAAAACTTATGATAAAGTTGTAGTAATCAAAACACTGTGGAACTGGCATAAGGACAGACATATGAACCAATAAAGTAGAATTGAGAGACCAAAAATAAACTCTCACATCTGTGGTCAGTTGGTTTTCTGCAAGGGTGCCAAGACCATTCAATCAGGAAAGAATAATCTTTTCAACAAATGGTACGGGAAAACTGGATATCCACATTCAAAAAAATGAAATTGGGCCTTTAGCTTACACCATATACAAAAATCAACTCAAAATGAATCAAAGAAAACAATAACCAGAACAAGGACTTAAATTTAAGAGCTGAAACTATAAAACTCTTAGAAGAAAACACAGGGAAGTTCTTCATGATGTTGGATGTGGCAATGTATTCTTAAGTATGACGCCAAAAGCACAGACAACACAAGAGACAAATAAATTGGACTTCATCAAAACTGAAAACATTTGTGCATGGAAGGACACTCTCAAGAGGCCTAAAATACAACCCAGAGAATGGGAGAAAATATTTGCAAGTCATGTATCTGATAAGGTTCAGTATTCGGAATTATAAAGAACTCATACATTTCAACAACAGAAAGACGAACAATCCAATTTTAAAATGGACAAAAGACTTGAGTAGATATTTCTCCAAAAAAGATACACAAATGCAAAATTAGCACATAAGGGGGCCAGCCCAGTGGCTCAAGCGGTTGGAGCTCCGTGCTCCTAACTCCGAAGGCTGCCGGTTTGATTCCCACATGGGCCAGTGGGCTTTCAACCACAAGGTTGCCAGTTTAATTCCTCGAGTCCCGCAAGGGATGGTGGGCAGCGCCCCCTGCAACTAGCAGCGGCGACTGGACCTGGAGCTGAGCTGCGCCCTCCACAACTAAGATTGAAAGGACAAAAACTTGACTTGGAAAAAAGTCCTGGAAGTACACACTGTTCCCCAATAAAGTCCTGTTCCCCTTCCCCAATTAAAAAAAAAAAAAATCTTTAAATAAAATTAGCACATGAAAAGGTGCTGGATACCATTAGTCATTAGGGAAATACAAATCAAAACCATAATGAGCTACAACTTCACACCTATTATAATTTAAAAACAGCAATTAACAACAAGTGTTGAAAAGGATGTGGAGAAATTGGAACTCTTGTACAAAGTCATGCAGTCTCTGTGGGAAAGAGTTTGATGGTTCCCCAAAAAGTTAAACAGAGTTACCATAAGACATAAAAATTCCACTCCTAGATATATACCGAAAGGACTGAAAATGAGCACTTAAACAGTACACAAATATGTGCATCAGTGTTCATAACAGCATTATTCACCTTAGCCAAAAATAGGAACAACCCAAGTGTCCATCAATAGATGAATGAATAAACAAAATGTGGGACGTACTATGGAATATTAGTCATAAAAAGGAATAAAGTTCTAACACATGTCACAACATAGGTGAACCATGAAAACACTATGCTAAATGAAATAAGTCAGACACAAGCGGACAAATATTGTGTGATTCCGCCTATATGAAATATCTAAGGCCTAGAGACAGAAAGTAGAATAGAGGTTACCAGAAGCTGGGGTTGGGGGAGAATAAGGAGTTATTTCTGAATGGTTACAGAGTTTCTGTTTGGGATGATGAAGGGGATCTAGAAATAAATAGTGGTGATAGTTGCACAACATAGTAAACGTAATTAATGCTGTTGAATTGTATACTTAAACTGATTAAAATAAAAATTTTTACTATATATGTATATATATATATATATATATATATATATATATATATGCACAATAAAAAACACAGAGAGACAAATCAAGAAATCAAGGTTGGCTAGTTCAGCTACTACTATGGTTATGGCATTTGACCGGTACGTAAGTTGGCTTTGCTCTGGATCAAGAGAGACCATAATAAGTTACTGATCTCCGATGAGACCAAGGGAGTTGAGTCCCATGTGAAAACTTGTAGAAAGGCTTATGATAATTAGGAAGGTCCTAAGTGGGAGGTTGTTGGAGGGCTAATTTTAACCTATGCTTAGATTTCTAGGGAAGAGTTTCAGTTACCGAGGACGGGGTTAAGTGGTCTAGTGGCCTGGCAATTTCAGAGAAGCTGGAAGCTGTTTCCTGCAGAAGCCAGACAGACCCAGGAATCCTCTTAATTGTTCTTAGTTACTGGACTGGGAAAGTTTTGAAGGTCCTGCAGAATGGCAGAAGTAAGGGATTTACCTTCTTGGGATTAGAGCATGTCTCAGGAAATGAATTTTGCTTTGACAAAATTGTAACTTCTTTAGAAACCTATGCCCTTTCTGAGCTAAAACACCAAAATAGATGAAGTCCATCTTAGAGCTCACCTGATGTTTAGAACACAACAAAAGGCCATCATACACTGAACAAGAGTAGAATCATAAGGAAATGGAGGTCCTTGAGGCTGGGGTTAAAGACTTGTGAAGAGTCGGAGAGGGACTCAGTGACTCCTGAGACATAATGGTCCAGGTATGTTTATTTCTTAGGAGAATGTAAGCAAGTGTTGACTATTTTTATCTAAGGTGACACTGAGGGAAGCAGAATGCGATTTACAGCAGTTAAACATGCAGCCTCAGGACTCACTGAGATAGAATTGGATTTAGGTTTGGTATGCAAAGAATGACTATTTATGGTGTTGAAGTTGTTAAACAAAAACCTTCATGGCCAAAAGCTTTTCTGAAAGAAAGGGTTTATTGAGCCACATGCTACTCAGGAAAAGGATCTGGTCCTGGGGCATGCGGACTAAACCATCAGCAGAGGACTGGATGAAGAAGATGGCATGGCCATCACCCTGGTTGACATGTTGACAGGCTCTTCATATATTAAATTTGGTGGGGGGCGGGGGGAAAGATACAACTTGTTTAGACAAAATTTACACTGGCTGTAGATAAAGGAGGTGGAAGAAGTTCAAGTGGGGCCAGTCCTCGGACAAGTACAGAGTCTGTAAGACAGAAGTATTTGCCCCCCCCAAATAACATATAACAACAATGCCTGTATACAACTCATAACACAGACTCAAAATATGTCATTGCCAGTATTGAAAGAAGTTGACAAATCCACAATCAGAATAGGTGACTCAGGCGGCCAATTGGCTCAGTGGCTGGAGCGCAGTGCTCATAATACCAAGGTCACCGGTTCGATTCCCACATGGGCCAGTGAGCTGCGCCCTCAACAATGAGATTAAAAACAGTGACTTGACCTGGAGATGAACTGTGCCCCCCCACACACAACTAGATTGAAAACAACCACTTGACATGGAGCTGATGGGTCCTGGAAAAACACGCTGCTCCCCAATATTCTCCAATTAAAAAAAAAAAAGAATAGGTCACTCTCTCAGAAATGAATAGATCATGCAGTCAAAAATTGCTAAGATTATAAAAGATTTGAATGAAGCTATTTGAATAATAAAATTATAGAAGATTTCCTATAATAGAGCTGTATAGTACTTTGCACCCAATAAATAGATGACACGTGTCTTTCAAATATACATGGGTCATTGTGATGTTTGATCTGAACTGCATGTCAAAGAAAGTTTCGTCAAATTCCAGACTTGATGTAATACAGACCACATGTTTTGACAGCGGCATAATAAAACTCGAAATAAACCATTGAAAGAGAGCACCCCCCCAAAGCCCATTTGTTTGGAAACAAAGAAGCAAAACAATCCCAGTGCCAAATAATTCATAAGTCAGACAGGAAATGATAATAAAAATCATGAACATTTTAGAAGGGAACATTAATGGGAGCATGGCACCTCAAAAATTGTCATTCTGTCGCCAGAGAGAAGCGTCTAAATCTAAATACATTCATTAGAAATCAAGAAAGATTTAAAATAAATAGACGGAGGGTTCACCTCAAGAAGTTGAAAATAGAATAAAGGAGCAAACCAAAGGAAGTAGAAGAAAAAGGAAAAGTAAGGATGAGAGCCAAAAAGAATAAAATAAAAATAGAAGGAACAATGAAAAAATTGTGGGAGGGAGATAAGGGTAAGGGGGATCAAATATATGGTGATGGAAGGAGAACTGACTCTGGGTGGTGAACACACAGTGGGATTTATAGTTGATGTAATACAGAATTGTACACCTGAAATTATGTAATTTCATTAACAATTGTCACCCCAATAAATAAATTTAAATTAAAAAAAAAAAAGAAAAAGAAAAAAATGTGGCTGTTTGAAAAAAACTCTAGTAAATCTGGTAAAATATTATAATATGTCATAATAATAATAACAATAATGTTATTATGAACAATCAAGCAAACATAACCACAGACAGAGTAGAGCTATCTGGGGGGCTTTTGGGGGCTACTTACAAAAAGTGTTGCTCCTTTGGATGGTTGTGGGCCGCAGTGCAGGAAGTTCCCATATAAGCAAGTTCGGGGGTGCCTGGTGGCCGGCTACTAGGCTATCTCTGGAGATAATGGTGGAAATAGCTGCCAGAAGTTAATTCAAAATTTCAACGTACACTCAGGAATATAAGCAGCCTTTTGTTGGTTTTGGTCCACAGTTGTTAACTGATTAACTTCTCTTGACTCTTCCTTCTACCCTCCGGCCTGCTGAATTTAATTTAGGACATCTCATATTTTTTTCTTGTCCAACTCCTGAATGCATCTATAGCTTTACCTGTGGGGCTTTTTGATGGGGCATAAGCGTCTTGCATGGACTGGTACAAGCTGTTACGCTTTCGGTGATCAGCTTTATACCTTCCTTATCTTCTGGTTTAACAGGGTATTGTGGCGTCTCGACAGAGGTTTAGATACATCAGTCTGAACCTTAGTTGTTTTAGCTCCCAAATCTTGCCTGTATCTAAGAATTTTGGGCCTCTCTTTGATCTCTCCAACGTGTGCTTGATTGAGACACCAGGGGAACCAGCGACCAGACCAGCCATGGTTTCACTGTGAACAGGGGCCTTGTCAGGACAGGACTTCAGGAGCACATTTAATCGGCTGTATTTGCACAGCAAACCCACCCGTATCTCATTAGCGCTGTTGTGGCACAGAGGAGACTGTCCCTTGGTTACAGGGTGTGAGGGAATGTTAGAGGGTGATTAGAGAGACCCACCATCTGACTTGTTTGTTGACTCTAAAACAGGGGAGATTTCAAGTTCATAGTAGCACCTGAATTAGTTAAAAATGGGCAAAATTATCCTTTAATGTTGAGAGAGATCTCTCCTTTAGAGTTTGAGGGTAAAACAAAATCAGATGCTGAATCCCCTGCTGGAGCCCTTTATCTAGTTGATCACTCACTTCAGTTTTTACCCCTTTAGTTTTTCAGCTAATGCTGAATAATTGTCTTTCTCATGTCCTTTCTAGAAGTGTCTCTGCCTAGAGATTCCTTCCTGTGGGGATTCATGAGGTGGGGTGTGGAGAGCATCCAGCTCTTTCAGTTATAACACCAGAACTTGGCCAAGTTTGTCCGCAAAGGGGCAGAGGGTGAGCATTTCAGACTTTGCAAGTCATCAAATCTCTGTTGCAACTGTTTCACTCTGCTGTTGTGAAGACACCAGGGACAATATGTAAACAAATGAGGGTGGTTGTGTTCCAATAAAACTTTAGTTACGAAAACAGGCAGAAGGTCAGATTTGGCCCATGGGAGGGTCAGATTTGGCCCCAGAATGTATCTGTTAAATTCCCTCTCTCTGGATTAAGGGCATTTACAAAAAGTGAGACGAGAGCTGGGGTCATGTGTGCTTAAGGCTCTACTTCCCAACGCTGTTCAGAGGGTGACAAGGCCTGCTCCTGACGTCCCCAGGGGCCTCATCTCACCCTTTCCTTCCTGGAGGCCTGAATCTGAGCCCTGTCTATTTTGATAAGAAAGATCTGCCCAACATCTACAGCTCTTCTAAATCCTTCTGGTTTCTGCTGCCAGGTTAAGCCCCCTGAGGTCTTCTCATTCTGCCTTTCAACCCTTTTTTTTTCTCGCAGCTGAGGTTTCTGCTCACATATGAACTAGTTGGTATAGATCTGTGAGCCTTGGATTATTTGTCAGAAGACCATTCTAAACTCCTCTGTAAATTTCTCTCCCTCCTGTCTAATTTCTCCAAAGGCTTTGGAACGACTTTGACAATGACTGAGCTCAGAGCAGGAACAGGGCTTAACATCAACTGTGAGGGCTTTTCTCTGTTCTGAGGGGGAATTAATTTGAAAAGACAATTGAACCTTGAAATTTTGGGTTGCTCAGGAGGGAAGGGGAGAGAAAGGGCAGAGCGAGATGGAGAAGCAAAGAACAGAGAAGAAATAGTGACAACAAAGTCTGTCAGATCTGAATTGTAATTAAGGGATTAAAAAAGAGATACAGTTTTATGTTTTTCACATTTTTCTTTGCCTTGGCCAAGGAATCTCTTACTGAATCAGTTTTAGAATCTGAAATTTTTTTTTTGGACGTTTTCTCTGACCAATCCCCAAAATGTAGAACATTGTATGTTTGCAAATGTTTCCTTTTTGTTCTAAGGTGTCTCTCAAATAAACAATTTGTTTCTATCAAAAGTTTCCTGAAGTGGCTATTGTAATGCTTAATTACCCTTGATAAAGTGACAGCATTTAAAAAGATAAGCACACAAATTTGAATTACAGCATAACTACAGATACCGTGTTTCCCTGAAAGTAAGACCTAGCAGGACAATCAGTTCTAATGCGTCTTTTGGAGCAAAAATTAATATAAGACCCGGTCTTATTTTACTATAATATAAGACAGGGTCTTATTTTACTATAAGACCAGGTCTTATAATATAACATTATAATATAATATAATATAATATAATATAATATAATATAATATAATATAATATAATACTGGGTCTTATTAATTTTTGCTCCAACAGACGTGTTAGAGCTGACTGTCCAGCTAGGTCTTATTTTCGGGGAAATATGGTACGAAGTAGAAATGTGACCTAGAGGTGACTTGCATAGAGACTGAAACAAGCCCATCAGAGTCTTGCGATGCCTGTCCAAGGTGTCGCTTATACAACTGTGTCGCAGGTTCCCCAAGATACTGGCTGAACCATAAAACCACAAGCCCAGCAGATTTGCAGTTCCCAGAGGGCGGGAGATTTACAGAGTTCTCTCCCAGACCTAGACTCTCATGGAGGAAACAAGGTAGGACTGAGGAAAGTTCTCATAAGGATTTTATAAAACTAAAAAAAAAAAAAAACTTTATTGAAGTATACAAGGTGTGATAAAAAAAATACAGTGAATGTTTAAATTAAAAAAAATCATTACAGGGGCCGGCCCGGTGGCTCAGGCGGTTGGAGCTCCGTGCTCCTAACTCTGAAGGCTGCCACTTTGATTCCCACGTGGGCCAGTGAGCTCTCAACCACAAGGTTGCCAGTTCAACTCCTCGAGTCCCACATGGGATGGTGGGCTGTGCCCCCTGCAACTAAGATTGAACACAGCACCTTGAGCTGAGCTGCCGCTGAGCTCCCAGATGGCTTAGTTGGTTGGAGTGCATCCTCTCAACCACAAGGTTGCCAATTCGACTCCCGCAGGGGATGGTGGGCTGTGCCCCCTGCAACTAGCAACGGCAACTGGACCTGGAGCTAAGCTGCGCCCTCCACAGCTAAGATTGAAAGGACAACTTGACTTGGAAAAAACTCCTAGAAGTACACACTGTTCCCCAATAAAGTCCTGTTCCCCTTCCCCAATAAAATCTGTAAAAAAAAGTTATTACAGTAAAAGACATATTGCTATTAATCCCCCTAAAAATACTCCCCCTCACTTTGAACACACTTATCCCATCCTTCTTGCCACTTTCTGAAGCAGCTCTGGAAGTCCTCTTTTGCGTTTTTAGTTGCGTTGTGGTGGCTGCCACGATGTTCTTAATCATTTCAAAACGTTTACCTTTCATGGTTATTTTGACTTTGGGGAAGAGCCAGAAGTTGCACGGTGCCAGATCCAGTGAATAAGGTGGATGAGAACACACCATAATGTTTTTATTTGACAGCAATTGCCATATACCAGAAGCGATATGTGACACAGAGCATTGTCATGATGGAGGATGAAACCATTTGCCCATTTCTCAGGCCGTTTTCTACACACAATGTTTTTTAAATGCTCTAATAAGCCCTTAAAATAGAGTTCACTGAAGTATTCCTGGGTACAAACTTAGCTGGCACAATTCCATCAGGTTAAAAAACACAATTAATATCACCTGTCCTTTGGATGGCAATTGGCAGCAGTATTTACCATAGTTTTTGATCACAGATGCTATATTATAAAATTCATCCATCGTAAGTGTACAATTTGATAGCTTTTAGTAAATTGTAGAGTTGTGCGACCATTAGTACAATCCAATTTTAGAACATTCCATCACTCCAAAAAGTAACTTTTGGCCATTTTCAGTCAATTCCTGTTTCCACTCTCAACCCTAGGTGACCACTAATTTACTTTCTGTCTCTGTGCATTTGCTTATTCTGGACATTTTGTATAAATGGAATCATACAACATATAATCTTTTGTTCCTGGTTTCTTTCACTCAGCATAGTGTTTTCAAGGTTTGTTTCGTAAGGTTTTGATGAGTGACCCAGGACCAAGTTTGGTCAAAGGGTGCTGGCCTAAGAAGAAACCTTCTGGACTTAGTCCCCAGGCCGGTTTGAGGAATGGACTTATTGGGGCTCGTTGGGATCTTCTCCCCATGAGCTTCTTCTTATAGACATGCAACAAATATGAAAGAGAGACAGACAGTAGCATTCGCGGTGTTAGGGCAGATTTCCGCCATGGTTAATGTTTCTTCAAATCTGATCAGATAACCAAGAGATCTCTAAAAAGGGTTTTTTACTCCTAGGAAACAAAATAAACTAAGCATTAGTAGAGCTCAACAAAAAGAAATCAGAGTCAATATTCCCTTGACACATAGGAACCACTAAATATATGTAGGTATTATCATTCATTCATTCAACATATGTTGAATACCTACAATACATCAGGCTCAGTGCTGGAAATTAGTGATACAAAGCATAAAACTAGGTCCAGTTAATTTTTCAGTGCCCCTTGGGAAAAGGCTTGAGGGCAGAGTCCAGGACAGCAGCGATGAGGAAAGAGAGATCGGAGTGTATTCAAGAAGGTCCCAAGGAAGGAGACTCTGTAGGAACTGGTCACTTGAATGCGAGAGCGTCAGGTTGATGACGATCCCATCTGAGCAAACAGGGACCATGCAGGAAGAGGAAAAGCAGGTACTGAAGTCAGGTGATGGCTTCTGGTTGCGTTGAGTTCAGGGGACCCGTGGGAAAATTAAACGGAAAAGTGTAGTACTCATAAGTGTCTGGGGTCTAAGCTCAGAAGAGAGATGAGTGCTGGAGAACTAGAGTGGGAGGGGTAAGCTTGGGTGTGGGAAGTGAAGCCAGGTGGGGTATGCAGAGTGAGAAGAGAAAGCTGGTGACAAACGCGGGCTCTGTCAGCAAGGCAGACGCACTTTGCGTTGTGACTTCCTAGACAATGGTCTAAAGAATTGATCTTCCATTAGCATGTGCAAAGGTGAGTGACAATGTCTTTTCTTCAGTAAGATTAGGAATTTCTTACTTCACAGAGCGGGTCCCATGAGAAATTCTTATATTATTATGAGTAATCATAATGTTGCTTTATAGGACCCTAACTTAAAGCCTTTGTTTGTAAGGTCTTGCACACCTAAATAGAACACTCTCACCAAGAAAGAAAGAAAGAAAGAAAGAAAGAGAGAGAGAGAGAGAGAGAGAGAGAGAGAGAGAGAGAGAGAGAGAGAGAGAGGAAGAAAGAAAGAAAGAAAGAAAGAAAGAAAGAAAGAAAGAAAGAAAGAAAGAAAGAAAGAAAGAAAGAAAGAAAGAAAGAAAGAAAGAAAGAAAGAAAGAAAGAAAGAAAGAAAGAAAGAAAGAAAGAAAGAAAGAAAGAAAGAAAGAAAGAAAGAAAGAAAGAAAGAAAGAAAGAAAGAAAGAAAGAATCAGCAGCCCCTGACATGGGAGAACGTGCTGCTCAAAGACATGTTCTATTCAGACTCACAAGTGACAACTTCTGAGCCCAGAAATCCATCAGATGTTCTTCCCAGGTATCTCTGTTCACAGAAGTCATAAGTGCTTACAGGAACTGTTTATCCTTTATTCATCACCTCTGTGCATTAATTTATGAAATCCTGTGAGGTCACTAAGTCAGCCTCAGGTGAGAAAATGTATCCCATGGTTTACCATAGGCAGAGTTTCCCATAAGACAGCACTTAAGACAGCCATTTCCCATTGCACAGGCCAGAGTCTACAAACAGCATATTCAGAGGTGGGCAAATGGTTTTTCCTTCAGCATTCTAAGGCATTCTCTACATCAGAAAGGGCTAAAGTCAAAAGAACGGTACAATTTTTATTGAATGTTATGGGTTGAATTGTGTCTTGCCACAATTTGTATGTTGAAGTCCTAACCCCCAGTACCTCAGATTGTGACTGTATTTGGAAACAGGTCTTTTAAAAAAACTTTTTCAATTAAAAAAAATTTTTTAATTAAAATTTATTGGGGTGACAATAGTCAACAAAACTACATAGGTTTCATGTGTCTAATTCTATAATACATCATCTATATAGTGCATTATGTGTTCACCATCCAGAGTCAGTGCAGACTGGTCTTTAAAGAGGAATTATTATAAGTTTAAATGAGGTTATTGGGCTGGCCTGATCCACTGTGAATGGTGTCCTTATAAGAAGAGGAATTTGGGGCACAGATACCCACACAGAGAAAAGACCATGTGAAGACTCAGGAAGAAGACACCATCTACAAGCCAAGGAGAGAGGCCCCAGGAGAAACCAAACCTGCTGATACCTTCACCGTGGACTTCTGGCCTCCAGAACTGTAAGGAAATAAATTTCTGTTGTTTACGCCATTCAGTCTGTGGTACTTTGCTATGGCAGCCCCAGAAGACTAATACACCACATAACCAATATTTTCTCTCTCTATGTGACTATAAGCCAACAATGGCTGGATAGGGGTGGGGAGTTCTGGCCTGCAATGTTTTCATGGTGTGAGCCCGAACAGTGCTTGCCACCTTAAAAAACGGCTGCCTTCATCCTTGTGAGATTACAAGTGCAATGCTCCGGTCTGGGGCAAGCTGCTTTCAAAGGAAGACGAGACAGTGGCTTGGACTCCACCTGTGTGAAGGGCACAAAGAAAAGCAGATGTGTCTGCAGTGCACCTTGCCGTCTGCCCGTATTTTCTTTGGTCAGAACTCAGTAACTTGGCACATCTCAGTGTGCCATTTGTCAGCAATGCTGGCACCAGGGAGAGGCAGACATCAAGGCAGGAGGTCTGGGCGGGCCAGGATGGAGGGTGAGGCCCCGAGGTGCTCACTGCCAGCCCTGCCCACAGGGCTTTGTCTGAAAAGATGCAATTTCTCTAATCAGTGTTTGCTGGAAGTGATCTCTGTCTGGCCTGGTAAGATTAAGGCTGTTTCAGAAGTAAGCAGGAAAGAACTTTAAATTGCTTGCTTGTCTCTCTTTGAATTTCTTTCCTACAGGAAAATCTAACGAGTTGATTTTGAAAAAGATGTATGCAATTGTGCTTCTCTCAGTTGTAACATATTTCCTCCTGTAGACGGTTTGTAATTTTGGACTGCTTTCTCTTTTGTTTCCTCTTTCTTCTTTTTCTCTTTCTTCACTCCCTTCTTCCCCTCCTCCCTTCCCCACTCCCCCCCCCCTTCTCTTTGAACAGGGCCATCTTTAATATGCCAGTCAAAGGACACTTCCCAGCTCAGCATCTTGCTGCATTGTCTGCCAGCCCCGATCTACCCACAGACTCTGCAGAGGTGGGCCCCTGGGAAGGAGGGGGCCTGGGCTGTTGTCCTCAGCCCACCCGAAGTCGCAGGAACCAATCGCCAACAGATTGATAGTAGGGAGCAAGGGGGTTGGAGGAGCCTCTGCTAAGGAATATTATCCAGTGTCGCTTTTCTGTTCTAATCGCCCTCTCCGTGCAGCTCTTACCAGCTACTGTTCTGGGCGGTGCTCTGGTCGAAGCGGTGGGGGGGGGGGCCGACGTCCTTATCTGACTTCTGAGACCAAATTCTTCTGATGTGCCCAGGCATGTCTGCCTTTGCGTCTTCCCTAGACTTCCTCAGGGATTGTTGGCGAGTCTCTGCTCCTCGGATCATCTGTCGTTAACCAGGCAAAGGGCCAATTGTGGAGAAAAGCCCCAGGGCCTGCCCGCCCCAAGCTCCCTGAAGAACTGGATCTGCACATGTGGACCTTGCTACTTAAGGATTCCCCAAGAGATGGGGAGGGGACCTAGGAGGAAAGGGCGTCTCCACCATTGTGCCTAAGAACAAAGGAAGCAGCGCCAGAAGGAGCGCGCTACCATTCGCTCTCACTGGGGACGGGTTGAGTCCTGGAGCAGCTGGGCTTGAAAAGCAACTCCTTACAATAAGACTGGGTGTGAGTCGTCCGCCAGCCACTTGCTGACGTGGGACTGTGGACATCTCATCTGAAAGCTAAAGCTGCTTTCCACTGTGTGAAAGCCCTTCGCACCCCAAGGGGTGCTGTGAGTGCGGGATGGAAAAGCCAGCACAAAGCGCAGTATCATGGGCGGGGCTTGGGGAGGCCCCGCCCCTGTCCTGTCTGCTGTGGCTGGGAAATCTGCCTCCCGCGTGCAGCAGCACGTACAGCTATGGGTAAACCCAACTGTATACACCCAGGGCTAGAGGACAGCGGTCGGAGTGCTTGACAGGGAACACCACAGTATCTAGTAGGTACTTGTCCAGGTAAGTTAGGAAGAGACTTGAGCCAAATGCAATGCCTCCACCTGGCACAGAAGGTGGACCCTAATTTTCAAGGTTATACCAGTAGAGAGAGAACCGTAATCTCAGGGTGTCTGTCAGCGGTCTGACTGTTGAACCAGAGGAAGTTTGGGGCCTGTGGGTTCAGTCTAGTGGTCCTTTTGCACAGGGCGGGCCAGCAGGGGTGCAATGAGATCTGAAGGCCCCAGAAAGACCTTCTCTTTGGTCCCTAGTGAAGCTGTTACAACTCTCACTGGTACGCTCAGGTCTGCTCCTTGTGGCTTAGAGGCCAGGGACCCCAAGGCCCCATCACTTCCTACTGCAGTGGCTTTTAAACTGTGCTTGCTGAGGCCCCTGGGGTGCTAGGGGAGCCCCTCAAAGGCATCCCAGCAGAGGAAGGGAGGGGCTGATAGGAGTAGCCTCCCCTGCTCCAACAGAGCACCCAGAGGCTATCTCTCTGTATATACTGGGCTTTGGGGACGATTTTATTGTGTAAAACGTTTAGTTAGGTTCTTTGGTTGAAAGCTACAGAAACTGTCAGGCCAGTGAGTAAAGAGCGGATGTTGGATGTGTGTGGGTCTCACTGGAGAGCCACCTCCGAAGGTCTCAGCAGGGCGGCTGTCTGCTGGACGGAAGGAAGTCAGACCTTTGCTGCACCATCACCTCACCCCTCGCAACAGTGGAAGGCTGTGGGGGTGAGAGGTGGGCCGGGCAGGGCACCTCCAGGGACCTCAGACGCAGTGGGAGAGAGGGCCAGGCCACAGCAAGCTGCATGTGCTAGGAAGGGCACAAGATCAGCCACCTGCTCACTCAAGAGGTGACAAGACAACTGGCACTATCTGTGTACTAACTTGCCATGTCAAGCTCGCTGCTTTCCTGGTGTGTGTAGGAGCAGGTGCTGTATCCGACGGGCTGGTTCTCGGTGTCACCTAGGCCCTGCCTGACGGACCGCTGGTCGCTTCTGCTATCCCTGCTCTGCCTTCACAGACTCCATCTTACCCCCTAAGACTCTCCTTCACTTGAGTGCAACTTTCCTGGTGCAGGATGGGAGAGGGAGTGGGTTGAGGGGATAGAGAACAAAGAAGATGATGGAGGGGCAAGAAACAGATGGTGACAAAAACCCCTCATTGTTACTACCAGCTGCAGAAAGTGTCATTCCAAGAGACAGAAGTGTGACTCTGGCTTCCCCGAAGGTGTTCAACACCCACAGAGGGCCACCAGGGCCCAGAAGACTGTCAAGATGAGTGTCGTGCGGGGTGTCTGGAGGGGCGGCCTGCGGGGTCTCAGCTCCCACTCCCCACATAAGAACGCAGGACATGGTGAGGCCAAAAAGGAACACCCACGGAGCCATAGGCAGGGAAGTCATACCACTATGGTCTCACTGGAGGCTGGGTTTACACGACGTGTGATCTGCTGTCCGCTTTGCTGCCAGCCGACCAACTGTCCTCGACTCTCCTTACTCTCCTTCAGTCTCCTCCTTCACTCTCCTCTGCTCCCCTCCGAAGCAGCGGCAGTTATATCAGTGGCTTAATGGCTACAGCTGATGGCCAACCAGCCACAGCTGACGGCCATCCACTATCTGAGCCAGCACCTCTCCACATGAGGCCGAGAGCCTGGAAACTGCTTTCTGGGGCTCTGTCCCCACAATGAGCCAGCCTGCAGTCCACACAGTCGGAGGGCTTGCTCTCCCATCAGATCCTCCTCAGAGACAAGTTTACAAGGCTCTCAACAGAATGTGCCTCATTTTAATGAAATAATCATTTTAAAGAAATAATACCAAAATCTCAGCATCACCAGAAGCCCGTTTGCTGTCGCCCTAACCTCTGGACTCCTGACTCCTAAATCAAGCTTCACCAAGAGTCACCTCTACGTGTGTCCTCCACGGGGCAGCAAACAGGAGGACAGCATCCTGGATCTCTCTGGAAATGTGAGGAATTGTTGCAATTCTACTTTAGGTGTTCCCTGATTTCTAGACTCATTTAGAACCTCTCTCTGGTCCATTCAGGTTTGTTTAGAAATCTCACTGGTAGTGATTATTAAACCATTTTGCCCCGTTTGAGCACATGTTGAGAAGTCTTGCTATGTTGTTACCAACCCTTCTGGGTCAGAGACCCGCATTAAGGTCCTTCTGCCCAGTGCCTTTGGCGCAAATAGAATGAAAGCAGAGCAGAAACTTTGTTCTTTGATCAAAGAATATAAAGGGTGAGCTCATGCTGTAAGGGCACCTTCTCCCCTACTGGGAGGAGCCTTCTGTGTTTATAGACTGAGGCATGCAGTGATTCAGTCCTCTTTTAGGCATGCGTAGTTAACTCCTGTGTTGCACTTGGCTCTTTTGTACATGGTCCTTTTTGCACATGATGCTCCATCTTGGTTTTTGCACCTGGCACTTTGGTCTTTGCACTCGGCACCTTGCTCTCTGCACTCAGCCCTCTTCATTTTGTGGTCAGGAATCCTTTTCAGGTCCTGTAAACACAGGTCTCTCGTAACATAATTTGTATTGGGAACCATTAGGGTCTGTGGGGACAGAGCCAGGAGTGCAGTTTCCAGGCTCTCAGCCTCACATAGAAAGGTGCTGGCTCAGGTAGTAAATGGCCATCAGCTGTGATTGGATGGCCATCAGCTCTAACCAGTGAGCCATTGGCCACTAATATAGCTGCCGTGGCTAAGCTAGCAGAAGATGGGGGGCTAGCAAGAAGATGGTGGTGTGGCGTAGTGTGGTGGCATGGCATGGCATGGTGGAGTGTGGATTACGGACTGCAGAGAGGCAGGTTGCAGCTAGCAAGTGAGGTTGGTTGGCAGAGACAAGTGGACGGCGGGTTGCGAATCCTGTGGCTCCTGCTTCCTGTGTCTCCAACCCAGCTGCCTGTGAAACTATAGTGGTGTGACTCCCCTACCTATGGCTCCGTGGGTGTTCCTTTTTGGCCTCGCCATATCCTGCGTTCTTATGTGGAGAGTGGGACTAGAGACCCCAGATGACACCCTCGTGACAGGGTCTTTTGGGTCTTTTGGATGATAGCCCAAGGCAACTGGGCACTCAGCTCACTCTGAACGGGGGCTGGGGAAACCACAGTCTACGCCCTAAGTGACTTTTCAGGGTGGGATCTGGAAAGCCTGACATGGAGGACAATTAAGGTGGGAATAACACCTGTCACAAGCCAGTGCTTTGGCTCCTGGTTATCGCACACCCAGGGCGGCGTCAGCACGTGAGAGGGATGGGGGGCAGGATGAACCGCGGAATTGCAGGGCTGCGTTTTACACATGGGATCATCTCAACCAGGTTTGGGTTTAAGCCCCAGGCCTGGGCATTAGGAAAAGTGCTCCCAGGTCATTCTAGTTCGTTTGCCCTGCATATCCAAGCATAGAAAGCTAGGCTAAGGGTACTTATACCTTTCCACGTGGGGTCAGATGAGGTCTTCCTTCCAAGCTTTTCTGAACTTAGAAAGGGACAAACATTTAGGTGTACCTCATGTCCCACTAAGGAGACTTTACTGCAGCTGCTGAGAAAAAGACTTAAGAACAAAGATGTGGTCAGATGGAGGCCAGACCACAGCTGCTCGTCACTTTCGCATGAAACAGTGCAAACCTAGTGTTACCCGGCAGGTTTCATTGTCCAAATGAGCTTCCTTCTCTTCAGTAATTCATGTCCGCCTGCCCAGAGCTCTAACCCTTCATAGACTAGGGATAGTTTAACTATTTATCTATCTACTGGATATTTGAACTTGTTTACTCAAATTCCACCCTGCTCCAGAGAGGGTTTCAGGCAATGACTGAGACTTGGGTCGTAGGGGAAACCGAAGGTGGTGGAAATAATCCAAGACTGAGAGTTAGGGACTCAGTTATAGTCCAACCACTCGCCCACTAGGTGACTTCTACTTCCTCAGCCAGAAAATGAGGAATTTGGGTTTCCAGCTCCAACATTCAATGATCTGACACTAGAAGCCCAAATGACAAGAATAGAAAAGGAGGATACAATCAGAAATCTGTATCCCACACAGGACCTCCTGGCGCCTGGAACCTCAGAATGATTTCCAATTTTCCAAAGGATAGAACTGAAACTTCAGTGGAAAGATGTGGCTTAGGACTGTATCATCCCCCAATCAAAAGAAAAATCTGTTCCCACCAGATGCATATACATCTTCCTTTTGGGATGCTGCAACCAGACAGCGTTTCTGTAATTCATTATGTCCCAATAAACACTTTGGAAAAGAGAAAATAGCTGCTCCTCTTAAAAGACTATTTTACGCAAATCACTGTTCATAAAGAAGCTTTTAAAAACCCAGAAGCCCTCTGAGTGTTTGTGACTGTATTTGGAGAAAGTGTCTTTAAGGAAGTAATCAAGTTAACATGAGGTGTCCTTAAAAGAAGAAATTAGGACACAGAAACACACAGAAGGAAGACCATATGAGGACACAGGGAATAGGCAGCCATCTGCCAGCCAAGGAGAGAGGCTCAGAAGGACCAACCTGCCAGCACCTTGATCTTCAACTTCCAGCCTCCAGAACTGTGAGAAAACAAATTTCTGTTGTTTAAGAGCCCCAGTCTGTGGTACTTTGTTATGGCTGCCTGAGCAGACTAATACACACAGGTATTCATTCATCCATTCATTCATTCATTCATTCATTCATTCATTCATTCATTCACTCAAAGAAAAGATGTACAGCACCTATTGTGTTAAGCCCGAGCAAGAGGCTGGAGCTCAGAGCAGAATAAAACATAATCAGTGTCTTAGATACGGTCACAGATTAGTGAAGCGCACACATTGTTATGCACATGTAAGTGTTATTTTAAAGGAATTTTATTTCTTTGCATCCATATTGTTCTGAAAATTGTTTCAAAAGTATAAAGAGAGTATTGTAAAGGCTAGGAGGATTAACCTGGAGTTTAGAAAAACTTCACAGAGATGAACCTGTCAGATGAGGTATCTATTATAACTCAGGGGCTCAGGCGCTGCTGTCTTCTTGGGCGTCTTTCTCCATAAAAAAATATTTACCATTATATTTTACTGACTGAACCGGGAGAGAAAAGCATGTAATGTTCATATTAAAGCATTTTCTTTGACCTAAAAGTTCATTTTTCTCTTTTAATTTAAAAGGAAATTAAAACATTTTCATGGGCCCCTGAAAGTACTGTGGACACTAGCACAGAAACTCGTGCCTGACGGAGAAGTCAGCCCTAGAGATGAGGGAAAGGGCACCTTGTGTGACAACCTAAAGCCAGGAGACTGCACAACTTCAGGTTCAGTGTGGTTAGAGCTACGGGGAAACTAAGGGAAGGAGAAGAGGCTGAAGAGGCAGGCGTGGGCCAGCTGAGAAAGGTCTGGAATGTTACGCTAAGGCAGCGTGTGCTGGGAAATGCTTAACAACCAGCTCCTTGGAGAAAGAAAGCCCCAGATTGTAGAGTTTCCCAATGTCCTGGGTATCAACACTCCCACCGTGGCTGATTTCAAGCTGCCTCCATGGCGTCACTGCAGACTGGGTGGGGATGTGCCCCATCAGCTCCTGCAGGCCTTGCAGGCTCCATCCAGGGCTTTCTGCACTAAGGCAGTGTCTCCAGGAGTGGAGAGCCTTTGTGGAGGGGATCGCCATCACCACATTTTTACTTTAAACCACTCTGTGTCTCTGATACAATTCATTTGGCTGCGAGTCACAGAAAGGCCAACTGAAATTAGCTTACACTATTAGGAAATCCACTGCCTCATACAACAAGGAGCCCGAGGAGATGTGGGTCTGTGAACCCAGCACCCGGAGGTCCCCTCTGTCCATCCAGTCCGCTATCCACAAGGCTGGCTTCAGTGTAGGGCTGGCTCTTCCAGTAGTGGGAGAATGGCTGCCAGTACCAGTTGGGACTAAATGCTTCCTTTGTCACATCTGCTGAGTGCCTTCTCATAGTCCTCTAAGAATAAGAAAGCAATGTCTAAGGGCTTCCAACAAATGTGTCTTCCTTTCTGGTTGAGCAGAACAAATCACACGCCTGTTCCTCACCAATGGCTGACAATGGCGCTGGGACACCCCTTGTATAATTAGACCAATTCCTGGGACTAAATAGGGGTGAGCTTCTCCTGAGGCACAGGGGCTGTATGAGGAAGGGAGGATACCTGAACAAAATTGATGTTCTTTAAGGAAGGAAGAAGTGGGTAAATCATTGGGAAGGAAAAAGAAACAAATGGATCTGGGTAGGCACCTAGGAATCGTACCTCCACTCTACTAAGAGTGTGGAGATGGATTACATCAGAGAGAGATGGAAAGCCAATAAGGCCCCTCTTGTAATTGACAGGGTAAGAGATGGTGGACCTGAATTCAAACTGATCTCAAAAAGGGTGGAGAGAAGGAGACGAATGTGGGAATGCTCAGAAAATGGAATTAATGGCACTCGGAGCCTGACTAGGAGAGGAGAGACAGTTTGTGGAGATACTCGCCAACACAGGGAACATGGAGAGACATAACCAAGGCTGAAGATAATGCATTCATTGTTGCATATTTCGACTATTTGTGGGACATTTGAGGAGAGATGTCCAGTATCGAGTTGAAAACCAGGGCCTCAGAACCCAGAGGATCGTGAGGCAGGAACCAGAGAGATTTATGAGTCCCAGTTATATAGGTGGTTGACGTTTTTCTGGAAAAATATAGAGACTGAGGAGAGGGGTGAGATGGGAACTTTGTTAAATATCAGTATTTAGGGATGTGTTGGGGAAAAATGATGCAACAAAGAATAACCCAAAATTGGGTTGGGACTGCCTGGCCTTAGAAATTTAGACAGGATTTCTTGGAACCCCACATTCCAAGTTCCTATGCTCTGTTCCATTTCTGCAAGTTTCCATGGGTAAGCCTCTTGTGACTGCATGGAGCTCCCCAGCACCTGTGCCCTGACGTGTCCCAACAAGTCATTTCTTTGGTGGACTGGCAAATTCAGCACCTCCGGTTCCCAGCTCCAGACTGAAAGCAGTGACAAGACTGTAGATGTCACTGAAGGTTTAGAAGGGGTGATGATGAGTCTAAAACCTGTGGTGGTAGATACTTCTGTTTTACTGAACCGCTAGTGGGATTCACCACCATGCCCGTTCTGGATGTGACAAGAGCTCGACATATACTTTCTGAATAAGTGAATTAATGCGTAAAAAGTACTCTGTGGTCCTCTTCCAAACGAAGCTGTAGATTTCTCTTTTTCCTACCCAGCGCCTATGGTGGCCTCTGAGTTACTGCTAAAACATGCAAATTCATTTTCCTCTGGCTTTCACCCTCACCTTTGCCAACCACAAACACATCAAACTGCTTAGCAGAACTAAGACCTTTTTTAAAAAGATCACATCATGATCCCTCCTTAGAGACGTTTAGGTTTATTAAAAAACAAAATATATTTTTTTGATTACAAAGGAAAAAGGGAAAGTAATGTAATGCAGTAAAGGCCACTTGTATTGATTGAATACAATTCTGAAGCATGAAATGACTAATCGTAAATCTTGTTGGAATAAAAAGCTTTTTGTATGTGTGTGTGTGACTGTAAGTTACCAGAAAGACAGCAGCGGAGGTTCTCAGCCTTGGGTGCCCTAAGTCCCCAGTGCCCGGACTTCACCTGACCTCTGTGGCTGGGACCTGGGCACCCATGAAGGCTGTGACAGGTGAATGCAGCCAGGACATGGCGGGAATTGGGATGGGCTCTGCAGAGGAAGGTGCCACAACAAAACAGGCTGTGGGACCGGGGGTCTTCCCTGTAGGATGCAGTTTGGGATCTGGCCACTTCCATATGAAGAAAATGAACAGTATACACTCTGTGAGGATTAATGGGAATACATAACATGTTGTTGCTGTTTGCTCCGACTCTCCCCACACCAGTGAAGGCTAATTCCCTTTCTGTATGTTGCAGCAAGGGGCAAAAGAGCACTGACTTTGAATAACAGAGGCCTGTATTCAGAGGCTGTAGAAACATGACGTCTTTACTGACGTCTAGGAAACTGAACTCCCCAAACTTTACAGCCCAGGACAACTCCCTCAAAATTTACAACCCGTGCTCATCTCTTTGGCTCAGATCCATTAACTTCTGTCACCATAATTCAGTGGATCAATTTTCTAAATAGAAGATGGCAACAGAAAAACTTTTTTTTTTTTGTTGTTGTCCTGCTGTTCAAAGTCTTTTCTTATTGGTAGACCAAAATCCTTATCCCTTCATTCACTTTAATTACCTCATCCCAAATAACCTCCTGGATGAAACATTTTTAAAATGGACAATCTCTGTCCGTCGAAGGCCCAGTGGAATGTGAGCGCCATTTGGGCAGCCTTCTCTCTTGAGTCTTTAGCACCAGGTTTGCAAGACATTTTCGTTGAATGATAAGTCAGACTCATTGGCTTGCTGCATAGTTTTCCAGAACTTGATGCCCACATTCCTCTTAGCATGCCGGGAACACGGGTGTACAAAGATCTGTTCATGTCTCTACTTTCAGTTCTTCTGTGTACATTCCCAGCAGTGGGATTGCTGGGTCATGTGTAACGCCACCTTTAATTTCTTAAGGAGCCATCACGCTGTTTCCCGCAAGGTATCTCACTATGGTTTTAATTTATACTTTCCTGTTTGTTATTGAGATGGAGCATTTTTCAAGTTCATCGACCGCATGGATCTCCTCCATTGTGAAGTGCCCATTGATAACTTTTGTCCAGTCTTTCTTTTGGGTTATTTATTTTTTTCTTATGGATGCAGATTAAATGGTGATATATTCGAGTCACTAACCCTTTGTCAATTACATAGGCTGTGAATGTCTTCTACCAGCTTGTGGTTTATCTTTCCACTCTCTATGGTATCTCTTGAGGAACAGAAATTCTTACTTTTAATGTAGTTGAATGTATCCATCTTTCCATTATGATTCATAGTGGTTGTGTCCTGTGAAAAAATTCCTTTTGCCCTAATTTAAGTTCATTAAAATATTTTAGTATATTGTTTTTCATGTAGTTTCCTCACTCACCTGAAATGCTACTTTTGCCGTAAATGAAATATACACATGTGCACAGGCCTGTTTCCAGGTCTTTTATCATGTCCATTGTTCACTTGGCATATCCCGTGCCAATACTACACTGGCTTAATGATCACAGCTTAGAAAATTATAACTTAATTACTGTATTTGGTAGGTGGGTCTCCCTACCTTGTTCTTTGTAAGGAGTGTTATGGCTATTCCTAAGCCTTTGCTCATCCTTATAAATTTTAGAATAAGGTTTGCAAGTTTTATTAAACATGAAGGAGGAGGGTGTGGGGAAGGCAGGGATGAAGAAGGTGGAGAAGAAAAAAAGAGTAGAAAAGAACTGTGTAGGAATTTTATTTTTAATTTATCAAAAAGAACCTTTATTACTTTTATAACAGCCTTTTATGTTCTTATGCTTCCTTGCCAGATGCCTTTGGAGCAGGTGCTTTCTGGGCTGGAGCTTTCGGACCCTTCTGAGCTTTTGGAGGCACTGCCTTCTGGCCTGCAGCTTTCTGGGCAGGAAACTTCTGGGCTGGAGACTTGTTGCTGCAGCAGCCATCTTTTTTACTGGAAACTTTGCAGCAGCTGCTGCAGCTTCTCCTTTAGCAGCAAGTGCTTTTTTGGGAAAATCTTTCAGGAAAGCTGCCTTTTGAAGCTTCCTGACTTCAAGCTTAATTATTTGGTTTCTCATTTTCTTTGCCTTCATGACTTTGTAACGATCAAAGTCTGTCATCTTGGCTTTCTTTTCTCTGGCTTCACTCTTCTTGGCCCATCTTGTGGCTGCCCATTTTTGATATCTGCCTTCTGTCAGGCTTTTTGGACATACTTCGTAGGCACTGCGTGGGAACTTGAGGGTGAAGTCAGTGAGTTGCGTGCGTTTGAAAAGCATCGCCTGTCTCCTCACTTGAGTGCAAGGTCATCAATCAAAGCCCTGTTCTGATCAATAACATCCACAGTCGTGACCAGCTTCCAGCATGAGGCCCAAAGCAGACGTAGGCCACCTGGCCAACCTCCACGAAGCGCTGAACACCATGTTGGCCGTGTTCAGCAAGAAGCTGTGTAGGAATTTTTCATTGGAATTACAGTAAAATAGAGATTGATTGGAGGAGAAATTACATTTTAAGATATTGAAACTTCCTAATTAGGACTATGGCATATTTCTTCAATTATTTAGGTGATCTTTAATGTTTTTCAATAAAGTTTTACGGTTTTCCTTCCATAAAGGGCTTGCATATTAGATTTGTTCCTAGGCATTTTACATTTTTGTTGCTAGTATGCTGTTGATTTTTACTTTTATAACTGATCAATGTAGATATGTAGAGATGCAATTGAAATTCAGTCAAAATATTCATTTTGCGTTTAGCACACAGTGAATAATCACTTATTAGTTTTAATAATATACCAGCAGATCTTTTTGGGCTTTCTATATAGACCATCATATCATGCTCAAATCATGAGAGTTCTGTTTTTCCCTTTCCAATCCCTATCACCCCGCCCCCACGTCACTGCACTGGCAAACAAGTTCACTGCAACTCCCTAACAAGATGACTTCAACATTTCACTTTTAAGTATGTTTGCTGTAAGTGCTTTGAGGTGCTTTAAAGAAAAGTAAGTTAAGCTTATTAACATTGTTTTTCTTTTTCCCCCCAAATCATGAATGGGTATTAATATTATCAAATAATTTTTCTGCATCTGTTGAGATAATTATATAATTTTCTCCTTTAATCTCCATAAAACCACAATAATAACAGCTAACATGTAGGTTATTTTAAAAAAAAGAACTAAAATACAGGCATATAAGTTGGGAAGGTCTATGTTGAGGTAAATTATTCTGGTCTTTCCATTGTCCAAGAAGAAGTAAGAATTTTGTTAACATTAGACTTTGTTAAGTTAAATAGATATATGAAAATATTTAGTGTAATCTTTAAACTAAAGCTGTTCAACAGAAATACAATGCTAGCCACACTTGCAGGACATTTTTATAATTTAAAAAATGTCCAGGAGCCATGTTAAAAAAGGAAAAAGAAATAGGTGAAAATAATTTAATAATATATTTTATTCCTAATACATCGAAAATAATATCTTTTCAACATTTAATTAATATAAAAATAATGATGAAATATTGTACATTTTTTAAAAATTTGTCTTCAAAACCCGATGTGTAATTTACACTTACAGCATAACTTAGTTTGTGCTGTTCGTATTTTAAGTGCTTAATGACTACACATGGCTACTGGCTACTTTTAAGACAACGCAGCTTTAAACTATTAGAGCAAATTTCCAAACCATTAGAGTAACAAAATACAATAAGAAAAAGAAAAGGAAAAAAAGAAAAGCCCAATCAATACAAAAGAAGGCAAGAAAAAACAAAAAGATGCAATAACATGGATGGACCTGGAGGGTATTGTGCTGAGTGAAATAAGTCAGACAGAGACACATACCATATGATCTCACTTATGTGTGGAATCTAAAGAACAAAATAAATGAACAAACAAAACAGAAACAGACTCATAGATATAGAAAACAAACTGATGGTTGCCAGATGGGAGGAGGGTTGGGGGGTTGGGTAAAAAAGGGGAATGGATCAAAAAGTGCAAACTGATGGTTACAAAATAGCCACAGAGATGTACAGCATAGAGAATATGGTCAATAATATTGTAATAACCATGTATGGTGTCAGGTGGGTACTAGACTAACGGGGGGGTCACTGCATAAATTATATAAATGTGTAACTAGTATGTTGTAACCCTGAAACCAATGTAATATTGAATGTCGGCTGTAACAGAAAAATGTAAGTAATTTTTAAATAAATATTTTTTGTAAAGAAAAATATTTATTTGTAAGGGTATCTCTCTGTACCAGGAAGAGAAGGATGACCAAATCACAAGAAACTCTTATCAATAGAGAAGGCACCAAGTTAAATCTGTATAATGAAACTTATTCTTGTTTACCACATTTTTCCTGGTCACCTCCCCACAAGTGACCTTCCCCAAACTCTTCTCTGTTTTTCTGAAGATGACATTTAAGCCTGAATTCTAAGCCACCTCTGAGAGTTACTCATTTTTCCTTGATTATCTCCCAGGTATACACAAGGTATACATATTAATAAACTTCTATTTTTTAAAAAAATGAAAACAAACAATGAGGAAAACCAGAAAGCAGGAATAAATTTGAATATATCAGTAATCAAATAAATACACGTGGTTATACTGTAAAATTAAAAGACAAACATTGATTAAGTTTTACAAATCGAACTGTATGCTGCTTTTAGGAGACTCATTTTAAATTTTCAAGGAAAAGCTGAAAATAAAAAGGCACAAAAGTATACTCCAAGCAAATTCTAACCAAAACAGACTGGAAGCATAAAAACAAAAATACACATTAGTACACGTACAAAGGGAGGCTACAAAATGAGGAAAGATTTATCAGGAAGCTACAACAATCCTAAACTTGGTGAGACTAGTAAAGTTTACAGTCTTAAGTGCTTACAAAAGAAGAACAGCTCAAATTGAATGAGCTAAGCATCCAAATTGAGAAGTTAAAAAAGGAAAAAAAGAATTGTAGAGTAAAACCCAAGAAAAAGAAAATGATAAAGATGGCAGAAATTTATGGAATATATAACAATCATACAATGAAAAGGATTGATAAGGCTAAGAATCTTCCTTAAAGTGCTAATAAAATAGATCACACTGGCAATACTAATCGGGAGATAAGGAAGAAAGCAGAAATAAATAATATTAGTAATACAGGGGAGCTATGACTATAAATGCAGCAGTTTAAATATTATATGAATCAATTCACGCTAATACATTTCAAAACTTAGATGAAGGGGATGAATGCCAAAAGCAATACACATCATCAAACGTGACCTAAAAAGAAATGGAAAACTTTACTTGTTCTATAACCAGCAAAGAAATGAAATCTATAGTTCAAAAATCAATCATGGACTCAGATGCATTATAGGCAAATTCTATCAAACATTTAAGAATAGAACATTTCAATCTTACACAGAAAAGGACAGAACGTTCCTCAAGTCATTTTATGAGACTAGTAAAACCTTCATGTTGAAATTAGACAAAGATAGTACAGGAAAAGAATATTGCACATGGTTCTTACTCATGAAATTAGTTGCAACATTAAATATTAGCAAACAAAATCCGTCAGTGAGTTTTTTAAAAGTCATACATGTATTTTCAGGAATGAAAGATTGTGTTAAAGTGAGAAATCTGATTATGTAATTTGCCACACTGGCAAGCTGATCCCTTATGCCTGTAACAATCCCGGACCCTGCTTTCAGGGACGTTGGAGACGTGCCTCCCACCGGCTCCCTATGCTGCACGAGCTGAGAGCTATTCCTTGGAGTTGGCATAGAGGAATGTACCAGGGAGATTGTCGAGAACACGCCCGATGGCACATGAGGCGGTGGGGCAGAAATGAGAGTACCGGGCACAGAAGACAAGAGAGAGGTGAGGACACTTGATCCTGAGGGTGCCAAAAGATGGAGCCCAGGGCCAGGAGGCAGGCGCTGCTTCCCAGCCGCCGGCCCCAGGCCTGCTTCATGCTTCCCAGCTCCATTTTTGTTGATTTGAGTCTATTCAAATTGGTTTCTGCTCCAGTAATATTTGCCTAAGACAATCACCTTCTCTGCCTAGGCATTTCTACATGTCTTTAAGACAAAGCTCAAATTTTAACTTCTGTGACCCATTCCTCAACTGCCCCAGCAGATTTATTTGCTTCCTTCGATGTGAATCTGTAGCACCTTGTGTATAACCCACATTTATTGTCTAATTCCAATACCATGTGAGAAGCAGCACTGATCACGTAGTGTAACTATTATTTTTTAAGATATTGATTTCTTCCAGTGCCCGGCATGTATGTATTAATAGTGGGTCCTCGCCAGTGTTTCTTGAATAAATAATAACAGACATTACGATGTACTGGGCACTGTTTGGTGTGTATACACATTATCTCATCTAAGCTTTATGAGAGAGATACTGCGAGTGTCCACTGAATAAATTACAAACTGAGGACCAGAGAAGTGAAGTAAGTTGCCCAAGAGCACACAGGTAGGCTAGTGGGTGGCTAGGATCCCGCGGGGTTTCCAGAACACTAGCTCTTCGGATGCCACATTATGGTTTGGACACCAGTCCCAGGAAGCCGTGTCATCTTAATTTGAACCACTTATCACATTAGGGAAGGATTTTTCAAAGGGACCCTGTGAAATGAGGGAATCTACAGTTTACCTGTACACTATTTCTATGTTGCACGAGTGACTTCCATGGCTTTAGAAGGCTAGGTCGGCTTCTCCTCAGGCCATTTTCAGGGGGGCAAAGCCACCGTAAAGCCAGCGCGAGATGGATCCTGAAACTGACAGTGACACAGAGCTTCGAAATGGGTGGGCGACATTTTGCTCAGCGTTGCCCACACATGTCGTGAGGCTGTGGTCATTATCCATTTCTTTCTCCCTCTAGGATTTTTTCATATCTGTTTTGGAAAACAACATGCACAAGTTACGGAGTTCTTCCTGATTTCCAGGCACTGCGCTGAAAGTCCGTTTCGTCCTGTGGCCCACACAGCGATGGGGAGCCCCCGCGGGATCCGACTCAGACGCGGTCCTGCCTGAGCTCCACGCGGCCTGTGACGTGTGTCCCGCGCGTGCGGCCCACTGGGTGTCTGCTTGTCGCGGACCGGACGGCGGAAATGGCTGCTTGCAGAGCGGTGACCGTCTCGGTGATGAGTGTCTGTAAGGTCCGCGCCCCCGGAGCACAGGGAGCCGGTGCTGTGGGCACCCTCTGCTCAGACTCCAGGGTGCACGTCCCTCTTCCGCAGCAACAAAGGCCGCTCTGTGTGGGGGTCGCTGGGAGCTGAGCCGGCGACGCACACATTTCTCCAGTCTTTCTTGAGGATCGCAAAGGGATCTCATTTAAAACGGAATGAAGCGTGGGTCTGAGTGATGCCGGTGAGAGGCAAGAGAGACCTTGCAGATTTTGTGGGCGAGCCGAGCCAAGCAAAGCAAGTGGCACACACCAGGTCAAATTCGGGCTTTGTCAGTCACTAACTCTGTAAATTGGTAAATCACGTAATTGCTCCTGTTTACCCCATTCATTAATTGCCTGCTTTCCCCATCTGTAAAATGGGACTAGTATAGTAATGCTTAATTTGCATTTATGGGAATTAGATGAGAAGATGCAGCCCCAATGGTTCACAGATGTTCATTACTGAGAGTTGTCACTCTAGAGTGCTTGTGAGATCCAGCATGGTTTAGAGACAGGAGCACAGGTAGGTTTTGTTGGACAATTCAGAATTCAACTGCCAAAATGAAGGAAAGAAAAGTCCAAGGGAAATCATTTTATCTCTTGAATGTGTTTCTTTAAAAAAAAAAAAAAAGGAAGAAGGAAAGGAGACTATTTAGGTCACAATGTGTGGATTAATAGCTGAGTGTTACTAAAGGACTGGAAAGTGATGTGCCCAGTTATCTGGTCACCTTCCAAATAAAGGCAGTTAAATACATCCCCAGGGAGAATTTCTAGACACTGTCTAATTAAGGACAGCACGCAGCCCAGAGAACCTAGTGGGCCAGTTTCTCCCTGGTCTGCTCCCTGGTCCTGGAGGGATGGGCTGCAGAAATAAAATCACTGAAATAGCGCATGATTTCCTTTTCCTCTCTCCCTTTGAAACCTCCTGACGGGTGTTGCGACCCCAGACCTAAGGAACGGCATCCAGGAGAGGGTACTGGTGGGAACAGATACTGGAGCAGTGACATCATCGTCAGCCTTCCAGGACCTCGTGAGGGGGACACAGTGCCCTTCATTCTTGAAGAAAAAAGCATTCACGCAACTGACACCCCTGGCAACTAGCCTCGAGGTTTTATCAATCCCCTCTCTTCTGTGCTTCCCCATTTCGCCAGGCTCCTGCAGATGGAGCCGGCCCCACGTGTTCCCCTGCGGCTCCCAGGACTGGCGACCTCGTTCTGCCCTCTCTCCTGGGCTCCCATTCAGGCAGAAATCCCACTGGACTTCTTTGGGAAGACAGGCCTCACTGGCAGGTATTGTGCGGGGCTGAATGGGCCCAGCTGCTCCGTGGCGTTTTGATTGATGAGAGTCCGATGGAGACCTTTTAAAACCCGATTTCCTTTGGAAAATCACTCTGGTTTGTGCGTGTGTGTGTGTGTGTGTGTGTGTTTTCGAGTGTGTACACTGCACACTCCCAACAACTCAAATACAATATCTATTAAATGTAATTGAATTCAACTAATATGAATTTAATTGGGGGCTCTCCAGAAGTAAGGAACAAAACAAATTCCACATTCCTGGACTTTTATGGAAGAGTATCCAGGCCGTTTCATGTCTGACGCACACTAAAGATACTCATAATTTTACTTAGGATCAAATTTCCATGATGCCTCCAGTGTTTCCAGCTCTAGAAGCTCACTGCTGTGCCCACCGCTTCCAAGCAAGTTCAAAAAGTGTGGCTTCACCTGCTAGGATTTCCCCCCAAAATCCAACTCTGCATTTGTCCCCGGCTATGCTGGAAAACCAGGCCTGGTAATTCTGGAACTCAGTAGTCTACACAACATACAGGTGACAAGGCTCCAGGACAGTTGCCTCTGTGTAATCCAGTTAAGAAGAGAATCTGCCATCAGACATACACCCATGGCAGTCAGCGTGACTTGGTAGGTATCTCTGGTGTAAAGGCAAAGGGTCCCCAGTGGTTAAGTTATTTCCTTTCACACTGGGCATTTTTTTTCTGGCATAAGAAAGACATGAGAACACAAAGAAACTCATTTCCAGTTCATGGCACCACTAGACAATGACTTAAGAATCCATTTCCTGATTTTATGTTTTTTTCACTGTGTAGTCATCTCATGACACTCTACTCATTGAGGATGTCCCCCTGTACTCCCCAGTTCCTACCCAGTGCTAGGTTTCAAAGACACTCGTGGTGACCTCACAAGGGGACGCTCTCAGGACTCAGAGAAAGGGCACCATTTGAGAGAGACGAGTGAGAACTAACACAGCAGTTAGGAGTCACCTGACCCCCAAGAGATGATGCTGAAGAGGCTAGCCCCTAAGCCCAGTGGGGTACGCAGCTCATACATACCCTTGGGACTGGAATGTAACTCCAAGCATGCACCCCAACCAATTTGGGTAACCCATATCTGAATACAAGACATATTGACACGGGTGTGATCTGCTCACGGAACCTGGAAAAATGGGGAAGCAGAGTCAGAATGTGGGTTTTCCTGTCCTATGCAGGGGGAGGATGTCCTCATTCCAGAAGAAAGCTCTTATTCAGTAGCCAGAATGCCTCCAAGGGAGAGAAACGCACTTCTTTGGCCCACTTTGGGTGGATAGAAACATATCTTGGAGGCCGCCTGTTCCTCTTGCTTTCCTTTGGTGCTCCAAGCACAGTCTTCTGACCCGGGAGCTGGTGTTCTCAGTCATTCACCCCTGGGCTGTTCTAGCTCACGTTCTCTATCTGTGAACATTTCTCATTCTACGGACTGAATCAGCCTATCAGTCTGCACCATGTGAATTGGTTGGTTGGTTGGTTGGTTGGTTGGTTGGTTGGTTGGTTGGTTGGTTGGTTGATTGGTTGCAGAGATAAAATTGTGAGCAGATTATTGCAAACATACATTTGCTCTGATAATTACACCTTGAAGTGGGGTCAAACGGCCTGGGTTCTCGCACCAGCTCCATCTCTAGCTAGCATCACTCTCTGGGCATCTTAGTTTGGGTTTCACAAAGACAGAGTCTGAAACAAGGATTTGGGACCAGTCACTTATTTGAGAGGTGGTCCTAGGAAGAGTGGGGATAAGGAGAAAGTGGAGGGAGAAAAGCCAGTAAAGGGGTGCTAATGGCTGGGCCACACTGGGGCGCTGGGGTTCAATCCCTCTGGGTGCTTCAAGGAACAGTGTAGAAATACCTCAGTGTTGTCCATCTGAGAGATGCGAGCAACCTAACAGGGCCACCTGCTTTTGTAGAAGTTGGCCCTGCACCCAGGCTTCTCTGTGGGTGAGGACTAGAGAAATGATGCCCGAGGGAAGCCTTCAGCTTCTGAGGTCCCTCTGCTGAAGCTTCAGACTGACTCAGAGGTGAGCAGGGGTATTGGCAGCACCTGCTTTGGGGTCCCAGGCTGTTCGCGGTAAAAATGTGGGACTGGAGCAAGAGCATGTCTCCGGCTCTCTTCATCCCTCATGACCTCTGCACAGCCCTTTCCACCACAGACGTGTTCCATAGCAAGGAGGCAGCCATCTGCAAGCCAGGAAGAGGGCCCTCACCAGAAACTGAATCAACCAAAACCATGATCTTGGACTTCTAGCCTCCAGAACTGTGAGAAAATAAATTTCTGAGGTTTAAATCACCCAGTCTGTGGTGTTTTGTTATGGTAGCCTGAGCAGACAAATGCACAGCCTAAGTGTCCATCAGCAGATGCATGGATAAGCAAAACGTGGTTCATCCATACAAGGGAATATTATTGAGCCTTAAAAAGGGAGGACATTCTGATATCTGCTACAACATGATGCTGAGTGAAATAAGCCAGACACACACACAAAAAAATGCTGTATGTACCCACTTATAGAGGCACCTAGATTGGTCAAATTCATGGAGATAGAAAGTATAAAGGAGGGTGCCAAGGGCTGGAGGAGAATAATGGAGAGTTGTTTTATGGGTACAGATTAGAAAAGAGTTTTGGAGATTGGTTGTACAACAATGTGGATGTTTTAACACTACTGAACTGTACACTTAAAAATGGTTAGATTCTAAAATTTATGTTATGCATATTACATAGTTACAAAAATTTGTAAGCCTAACACATCCTTACTGCAGAAAATGAAAATGTGTAATGTTTAAAACAGTTTAAGGAAACAAGTAAATGTTTACTTATAATCCCACCATCCAGATAGCTTCATTATTAAAATTTCCTTCTAGTTGCTTTGTATGTAACCCGTATGCACTCTTCGCCGCTAGCTTGGGAAGCCAACAGTGCCACGGAGCACCGCCTTCACACTACCCCATAACTTGAACTTCCCATTCCCATTAATAGGAGTCGAGCCTTCCCACCACCGCCTTCAGGGGCCCTACACACCATAAAATTTCTGGGAGTCACCAAGACGGATTTGTAAATCTCACACATCCATCCTGGGGCTCACCTGCCCTGATTGCCAGTCACATTCACACCAGGCTATGGCTGCTCCAGGTTCTCCTGTCATTTCTTGCGCTTTCATAATCAGCTTTTCTAGCCTGTGGTTGTTCATAGTAGTTATCTACTGCTGTGTAGCAAATAACCCCCCAAAGTTGGTGGCTAAAAATGTGTCTTATTTCACAGTTTCTATGGCTCAGGAATTCAAGAGCAGCTGAGATGGGTGTTTCTGGCTCAGGGTCTGTCATGAGGCTGTAGCTGGGTGAGGCTGCACCCATCTAAAGCTCAAGTGGTGTGAGGAGACACTTTCAAATGGCTCTCGTGGTCGGCAAGGCTGAGGTTGGCAGGAGGCCTCGCTCCTCCCTGCTCCAGTGTCCTTGTAACATGCAGCTGGCTTCTTCCAGAGCAGGTAACCCAAGAGAGAAAGCAGTGCCAATGCACCAGTGGTCTGTTCTGTGAAGTCACACTTCCTACATGTAACCATGTCCTATTACTTATTCACTGTGGGAGGAGACTACACAAAGGCATGAAACTCAGGAGCCAACGACCAATAATACACACGTATGGCTTAAAAATTACGTTCTAACCAAGCTTATAATGAGAACTACCAATGCTTTTATCATATTCTTCTTTCTTTCGTATTTTGAAATAATGTGGTTGTAACAGTAACTCCTAATTCTTCAGTGTTGCTTATTACCAGGGACTTTCCACTGCAGGAGATACGAAGTCCAACCCCTTACATTGTTTCTCCAGGCCCGCACTTCATCACACACTTCTTTCTGTCTCTGTTGGTTACGGCAATGTACATCGTTTTATTAGTATGTTCATGTAAATACCATTTACAATTAAGTCACATTGTGTACTGTGATATATTTCCTTGTGTTGTTTATTTTTCCTGGAGCTAATAATTGCCTCATATTTTATTTGCTTTGTTTTGTATGCACCTTTTATCTCCAAGATCTCTGACAAAATTTAAAAAAGAATCTTCTCCAACAAGAACTCATAGACACAGACAATAGTTTAGTGGTTACCAGAGGGTAAGGGGGGTAAGGGTGGGAGATGAGGGTAAGGGGGATCAAATATATGGTGATGGAAGGAGAACTGACTCTGGGTGGTAAACACACAATGGGATTTATAGATGATGTAATACAGAATTGTACACCTGAAATCTATGTAATTTAACTAACAATTGTCACCCCAATAAATTAAAAAGAAAGAAATCTTCTCCAATATGTTCAAGTAGTATGGCGGTCCATTCACCCCAAGGCGTCTTTTCTAGAGCCTTCTGTCAGTTCACTCCAATTTGGTCTCCTCCCTAGACCTGCTGCACCATTGATTCTCTAGGATTCTCTTCTCCAGGAAAACCTAGGAATTCCTCCCCAGCACCCTCTCGGATTCTCTATTTTCTGAATACCCCATCTTCCTCTTTCTTTGCTCACTAATTTATTTTGGTGAAATACATCGTCCAGGAGCTTTCTGTGGAAGGGTACCTGAGATTCAAACTTCTCAAAGACCTCACAGTGTTTGAAGATGTCTTTATTCTCTCTATAGACTTAATATGTAATAATATTTACGTGGCTGCATTTGGAATTTTGTTTTGAAAACAACTCCCTAGGATTCTGAAAGCATCCTTCCATGGTCTTCTACCTTCTGGGCTGCTGTCAGGGGGTTCAATGCCTCTGTCTTTCATGTTATAAGCGTCTCTGGGATATCTGATAATTCTTAATGGTTTATTCATATTTAAAAGTCCCTAAAATCCTGTTTTGGAAGCTTTACGTGTATGGATGGGAATTTTTGACGTTTGGCTTCCTGTAGGGTGATCAGGTGGGGAACGTTTTGTAGGAAAACCCCCAAAGGCCATTCACTGTACTTGTTTTCCATTGGGCTCATTAATTTCCCCAGAGAAAAACCCTCCAATCTCCTGCCTATGAACATTCTTACCACAAGATGGGGAGAAAACTGGGATGAGGGCTGTCACTACTTAGTGTGTGGACTTCTGCTTTTGGCCTGTGTTCAGTCGCACCTGGTGTTTCCATATCTGGGGAAAGAGTCACCTCAGTTTTCTTGAGGACAGAGGAGGGACTGTCATGCAGGGTGTCGTGCAGGGACTCAGCTCCCGCTCCCCACATAAGAATGCAGGACATGGTGAGGCCAAAAAGGAACACCCATGAAGCCATAGAGAGGGGAGTCATACCACTATATCCTCTCTAGTAGGTAGATTGGAGACAAAGGAAGCAGGCAGGAGCCACACTATCTGCAACCTGCCGTCGGCTTCTCTGCCAACCAACCCCACTTGCTAACTGCAATCCACCGTACTAACTGCAATCCGCTCTTGCTAGCTCAGCCCCCATCTTCTTGCTAGCCCCCCGTTCTTTCTGCTAGCGTAGCCACGGCAGTTATATTAGTGGCCAATGGCTCACTGGTTACAGCTGACGGCCAAGTAGCCACAGCTGATGGCCATGCAATCACAGTTGATGGCCATTTACTACCTGAGCCAGCACCTTTCCACGTGAAGCCGAGAGCCTGAAAACTGCACTCCTGGCTCTGGCCCCACAGGGACAGAGCTTAGCTACTGGAGGAGAGAGGGTCCCTGAAGTATAACTACGCTTGTTAAGTACTTTCATCAGAACCTCCTGGTTTGGACCTCACCTCATACCCCTGTTTTCAGAGGTGCCCAGAACCCCAGTGTGGGGACAGAGCCCCAGAGAGCAGTTTCCAGGCTCTCGGCCTCACATAGAAAAGTGCTGGCTCAGGTAGTAAATGGCCATCAACTGTGATTGGATGGCCCTCAGCTGTGGCTAGTTGGCCGTCAGCTGTAACCAGTGAGCCATTGACCACTAATGTAACTGCCGTGGCTACGCTAGCAGAAAATGGGGGCTGGCAAGAAGATGGTGGGTGGGCTGGCAAGCGCGAACTGCTGTTAGCATGGCGGATTGCAGCAAGCCAGGGGAGTCGGTCATTTGGCAGAAAAGCGGACAGCAGGTCACACGTTGTGTGAATCCAGCCTCCAGTGAGACTACAGTGGTGTGACTCCCCTACCTATGGCTCCGTGGGTGTTCCTTTTTGGCCTCACCATGTCCTGCGTTCTTATGTGGGGAGCGGGAGCTGAGGCCCCGCAGGCCGCCCCGCACGACACCCAGTCCCTGTGCTTTTGGGGTTTGCTGTATGACTCAGCTTCCTCCAGGCTTCAGTGTGGGTCTCTGCTCCACATTGTGGCCTTAGCGTCTGCTCAGATGTCTAAGAGCCGCATGTCCGTCTGCTTGCGGCTCTAACAATGACAGCATGTGACTCAGGTGCCCTAATTTCTTTCTCACTGTGGAGTTGTGCTTTTTCAGCTCTTTCTGCAGTTTTAGCAGGGTACAGGAGGAAGCAAGGATAAATGTGAGCTTCGGTTGCCACGCTTACACAGAAGTCTTTTCGTTCGTTTATGTCCCATTTTAATCATTTTAATCATTCTTGCGCCTTAGCTGTTCATGTTCTTCTCTATGAATAAGATTATTTATCTTTTTAATTAATATTCAAGAGCTCTTTACATGTAAAAGAATGTGATCAATTTAAATATATTGTGCTTTCATTTCAGTGAGAATTAAAAAAGACAAAAGTATATTCTGGATTATCCAGTGGACCAGCTTATAAATGAACGCCGGCAGCACGCTTTACTGCCTGCATTTGCACCTGTGATGTTTGTGAACTGAAGCCCAGGTGGTATCATGGCACCCTGGGTGAAGGAAGGCTTTGTGACAGCTCGAATAAAGCGGTGGACGAACTGAAGCAGCTGCAGCACATGATTGTGTGAGCTGCTGCTTGTAAAGACCCGCCTTCTGGCAGGCAGTACAGGCTTCCTAGTTCAGAGAAGCTGTACTGAATTCCCGCATTTGTGTGCACCGGCTAAAGGAGTTCATTTACAGTGAAGGAAGTTTTTCTTCTCAGTCCCAATAGTAATTGAGTTAGATAATATTTAACGTACGTCTAAGTAATGCTACACTGCTAATCTTATCCACCACTGAATAAATCAGCTTTATAGAACTATAAAGAAGATTGCTTGTTGGTAAAATTTTAATTAAGTGTAAGTTCTGATTTTCCAGGACTTTCAAAAAAAACAACTGAAGTTATTTATAGTGTTATGTACAATGCATTTATATGAACAACTCTTCTTGGCATTTATGTTTTTAAAGTCAGATATAGAAACACATGAAATATTGAAACAGCCCTGAGAAGCCATCTTTCCACCCTAAAACCCACCACCAGAGATCCCAACAAATTGACGACCTCTGTCACATTATGTTAGAACTGTTCATTTTAATTTTATTGGTTTTGTAGTCTGAAGATGTTTAACTAGTGGATTTGTGTATTAGTCAGTGTTGTCTGTTGAAACAGAACCAATAGGCTGTGTGTGTGTGTGTGTGTGTGTGTGTGTGTGTGTGTGTGTGTGTGTGGAGAGAGAGAGAGAGAGAGAGAGAGAGAGAGAGAGAGAGAGAGAGAGAGAGAGAGAAGAGAGATTTCGAGGAACTGGCTCACACGATTATTGGAGCTGGCAAGTCTGAAGTCTGCAGGGCAGGCCACAGACAAGAGACCAGGGAAGAGCGGAGGCTGCAGCTGAGTCCCATGACCGCCTGGAGGCAAATTCCCTCCTCCTCTGGGCAACTCATTCTCTTCTCTTAAGGCCTTACCTGGATGGACAAGGCCACACACGTGACAGAGAGCCATCTGCTTTACTCACAGTCTACCATCTAAGCATTAATCTCATCTAAAAATACTTTCACAGTGACTGGAGTTTGACTAAATACCTGGGTACCACGCCTAGCCAAGTTGACACATAAAATTAACCAACACAGCTCATCTTGGTTTTAAGGTTGTACAAGAGTCACAAGGACCAGGGCTTCAAATCATGTCTAAAACACATATTTTTAAAGGATTGTAATAAAAACACTTTAACTCAGCACTTGGGGTGGGGGAGGTCTGTACATTTTTATCATTTTTATCTTTTAAAAACATCTGAACTATCCTCAAGCTAAAGAACACTGTTTATAGAACTGAAAAGCCTGTGAGACTTTTTTTCCCCAAAAAGTAAAAAGCAGTCTCCATGAAAGATTAATGCTGCCCCTGCTTCCAGTGAGGGGACTTGTGGGCATATCCATCCAGGTCTTGGGTGTCAGGGTTTCAGAAATGTGGGTCTCACGGGCGGCTGGATGGCTCAATTGGTTAGAGCACACCAGCTCTTAACAACAAGGTTGCCGGTTCAATTCCCTCATGGGATGGTGGGCCGCGCCCCGGCAGTGGAAGCTGAGCTGCGCCCTTCACAACTAGATTGAAGGACAACGACTTGACTTGGAGCTGATGAGCCCTGGAGAAACACACTGTTCCCCAGTATTCCCCAATAAAAATTATTTTTAAATATGGGTCTCATTACTTACACAATTGCTTTCTTCTCTTAATATTTAGCATAAGGCTCTAGGTCATTCTTGTTGATTTTGCTTTTCTCATTGGTTTGATTTCTGTGATGATTTTAGTGAAACATTATAAAGTTATTTATGTAATATATTACAGAATTGTACACCTGAAATCTATGTAACTTTACTGACACTTGTTGCCCCAATAAACTTTAAAGGGAAAAAAAGTTATTTATGGTGCTTTCTGAACATAGCAGCTACAATATAACCCGAAAAACCAGCATTGTGAAGAAGAGTTAAGGTGTATTGAGGGCAGTAGTGTATGTATGAAGTTCACGTGTATTTAGCAAAAGGTTTTATACAAAAGGATCCTTTCCCTTCTTTCCCTCCAATCCCTGAATAACAAATTCATCCCAGAAATGTCACCTTACACAGAAAACAGAAATGAACTAAGAATTTCATCAAAATGGAAAAATCATGTGAATAAAAACATCCCACCTCGTGAGCACAGAGATGATTTACTAAGCAAGCCTGAACCTACTACTGCCTTAAAATCTTAGGTTTGCTAGAATTTATATTTCCTGTCAGGAATGCTCATATTTCAGCTATAAATAGAACATGACAGCAGATAGAGTAGCCCTTTAAATAGGTCTCTCCTGAGTCTGCATGACTTATTTTCTTTGAGTCTTTGCTATTTTTTCCTTTAGATTTGGTCTCTTTGTGATGATGATGATGATGATGCACTGTGACAGAATCATATCAGGCTTCCACAGAGCTCCTCTCTCTCTCTCTCTCTCTCTCTCTCTCTCCCTCTAACAAGTACACACTGAGGGCCAGCTAGTTTCAGGCTCTTTGCCACGTGTCCGGATTAGAAGGTAACAGTCCTTGTGCAGTTCACAGCCAAGTGGTGAAGACAGAGAAGTACACCGGGATTTTAAAACTGTGTGATAAGAGTGCTGATAAAGGTGTATAGATATCACAAGGGCACAGAGGTCAGGCATCTAACGCTGCGTGACAAGGTCAGTTTTGCATTTTAGAGAGATCACTCTAAACACTAAAGACTATGGCTTGAACACAGGGAATAGTCAAGCATAATAACTACAAGGTGGAGTGAAGGATTGTAGGGTCTCATCCACGGGGTCCTGGCTTCAAGCTACGGGCAGTAACTGAAGGAGATAGCCCTTAGGAGAGGGGACCAGAGGTAAACATGACCTGAGTTTAATACACAATCAAAGACGGTTCTCTGTGACAACATACAGCTCCCGTCTACTCCCACCAAAATGGTACCACTGTCCTCTTCCCAAATAATCTGCCCAAGACAGCAGGTGGCAGTGTGGATACTTCTTCCCAGCTTAATAGGAGCCTTGGGTCATAAAGCGTAGTTTCCCCCTGATTCCTCAGGGACGGCCTTTTTGAGGAAACAAAGGATGAGAAATTCCATCCTTCGTCCCCATCAAGTGTGGAGCTGAAACTGGGGACTGCAGGGCTGGTACCAGGGCCAGGGGACACGCCTGTCCGAGGATCAGCAATGACTGTGTCACAGAGTGTATGCAGGTCCAGCTCTCCTTTTGCTCCCGAAAGACCATAAAATGAAGGTGGGAATCAGGATATGTTTTGCCAACCCTAACAGACACCTTTCAGCTCCATACGGTGTCCCTTTTGTGCACTTCCAAAGCATGTTGCATCATCCTAATTCAAATACTATGACAAGGTAACTGAAGGGCTGTGGGGAAACAGGAGGTGTCGGAGTACTTCCTGCATAAGAAATGATGTTTTCAGTTTTAGAACCCATATTTCCCCTCCTGGCCATAGCCCAGAGGCTCAGACAAGAGCTCTAATAATGACTAATGTGCTTCCCTTAATGTACCCGCTAAGTACCAACCAGTCAGGTTATTTTTGCATTAATATCACAAATCATGAGGTTCTGTAGCCACTTACGTGACTAGCAGGAAATGCAGTTTTTTCCAGGGGACGTACCTCCCCAGATTTATGTGAGAAATCCTAGGCACAGTGCTCGGCAGTCCACTGCTGCCCGGCGGGGAGGGGCAGTTTGGAGCTGCCCCAACGGCTGTCAGAGTGGCCACTCCCGTTGATCCTCCAGCGTCTGCTGATCTCGGCTTCACAAGCACCAGGGCGGCCTCTACTATAGGAGCATGGAGGCTGCGATCACTCTGGTCAGCACAGTGGGACACCTGCCACTGTCACATGTGCTGCTGCATGGATCCTGCTGGCCTCGGTACAGACCCCTGTCAATTCATCAAGGCAACAACCATCCCATCAGATGAGAGGTGGCTTCCTGTCTACGTCACACACTATATCAGGTTCCCTAGCCTCAGCTAAGTGGTCTTCCTCCCAAGGTATGATGGCTCCCCAGACTCACTCAAGAGCCATTTCCCAAGGTGAGCTCACAGGTTTGGCATAAGTAGCTTGGATGGTTCCACTGCTGGCTTCGAGCCAAGCCTTCCTTGCTTCTCTGGCTAGTTGAGGTCCCTCTGTTTTATATTCCAAGCCACCCAGTATCTTATTTTTTGCAACCTTATTACTAACATGCCTTAGACTCTTGGACCTTAGTTGTGATTTTTTTGTCCCTCTTTCCTTTATGCTGAGTCAATTCTCAGAGCTCTGCTCCTTGGCCTTAATTCAGCCCTTGCCTCGACCATAAAAATTGGTTTAATAGTCTGACAATTCAATGGGGGACGTCTGTTTCTGGGAAGATGGAGTATCCATACTCTGCCCTATTCTTCATATTAAGTGCAGCTAAAAACCCCGTACATTGTATAGAAAACAAACATAAGAAAACTTTGAGAGGTGGAGAGAAGGCACTAGGCTAGGGGCCTTGTGACCTGAGTTCATGAGCTGAATTATGTCTCTCCTCAAAATTCATTTGTTGAAGTCCTAACTCCTGATCCCTCCAAATGTCACTGTATTCAGAAATCAGGTCTTCAAAGGGGTACTTAATGTTAAATGAGGTCATTAGGGTGTGTTCTAATCCAATATGACTGGTGTCCTTATAAGAAGAGGAGATTAGGACACAGACACACACAGAGGGAGACCACGTGAAGACACAGGGAGAAGACAGCCATCTACAACCCAAGGAGAGAGGCCTAGGAAACACTAACCCTACCAACACCTTAATCTTGAATGTCTACTTTCCAGAACTGTGAGGAAACACTTTTCTGTTGTGTTTGCCACCCAGTCTGTGTTACTTTATGGGAGCCCTAGCAAACTAATATACCAAGGGATCACACACTCGTGAGCTCCTTGGGTCTACTTTTTGCATCATCCATCCCAGAGTTGGAAGTTAAAAAGCCAGCAAACTGGAAACACCAATGAACATGGATAGAAAAAGCTCCACCTGAAGCCTGCTCGCTCTAACCAAAAGTCAAGGGCATCCTAGCAAGACGGAAACATTTTTGACAATAACAGCTCTACTCCCACTAAAGTCACACTCCCATTAAAGTCACAGAAGAAACTGTGACTCCATCCCCACCCACGCCAGCAAAGGCTAAGTGGGGAGCCCCGACTTTCATCCTCACTAAGCTGTAATAAGGCACCCCAATTCCCCCACTGGGGTCGTATCAAAGAAGGCTGAGTAGGGAACAGGAATTTTCATCTCTGGGGAAACTTAACAAGCCTCCCCACCCCCACATGTCATTGGAGGCCACATGGGGAGCAGTAATGAGACTCTCCAGACCCTCCCACGAGGTATCAGTGGAGGCCTAGTGAGGAGCTGGAACTCCCATCCCTGCCCAGAGGAAACCGTCAGGTTTCAACAGAAGCTGACTAGGGAAGCTGGCATTCTCCCTTAACCCTAGCAGAATGGTGTCAGAGGAAACCAGCTAAGTCAGAGGTTTAAATAAGATTTGGAGTCTCATGATGCAATATGAAAATGTCCAGGTTTCAATAGGAAATCACTCAGCATACCAAGTACCAAGAAGATCTCAAACTGGATCTAAAAAGCAAACGGTCAATAGATGCCAGCACCAAGAGACAGTGATGTTACAACTATCTGAGACAAATTTTTTTAACTTAGTCATCATGAAAATGCTTCAACAAGAAATTACAAACAAGCTTGAAATAAATGGGAAAAGAAATCTCAGCAAAGAATACAAGAGAAAAAGAAGAACCAAATGGAAATTTTAGAAGTAAAAAATACAAAAACCAAAGTAAACTCAGCAGATAGTCTCATCAGAAGAATGGAAGGGATAGAGGAAAGAATCAGTGAAGTGGAAGATAGAACAATAGAAATTATCCAATCTAAACAATTGAAAGAAAATGAACAGAGCCTGAGGAACCTGTGGGACTACAACAAAAGATCTAATGTGTGTCATTAAAATCTCAGACGGAGTGGATAGAATAGGCAGGGCTGAAAAAGTATCAGAAGAAATCATGGCTGAAAATATCCTAAATTTGGCACAAGACATAAATCTGCAGATTCAAGAAGCTGCACTAACACCAAACAGGGGAAACCAAAAGTAATCCACACCAATACAAATCATGGTCAAACTTCTGAAAATTAGAGAAAAAGAAAAGTCTTGAAAGAAGTATGCAAAAAATGACACCTTACACATAGGGAAAACAAATGAAATGCAGAGGATTTCTCCTCAGAAATCATGGAGAGAAGGAGGTAGCATATTTTCAAGTCCTGAAATAAAAGAATTGTTCACACAGACTCCTATATCCAGTGAAAATATTTTCAAGAATAAAGGAGGAATCAAGACAATCTTAGATGAAAGAAACTAAGATAATTTGTCACCAGCAGACCCGCCCTAAAAGAATGGCTAAAGGTAGTTTTCTAAATAGAAAGGATATGATTTTTAAAAAGGGAATCTTGGACTGTAGGAAGGAATACAATATGGTGAGCAAAAATATGGGTAAATATAATATACTTTCCTTCTTCTCTTGAGTTTTCTACATTATGTTTAACAGTTGAAACAAAAATTATACCAGTGTCTGATGTGGTTCTAAATGTATGTAAAGTAAATATTTAAGGCAATTTTATTATAAATGGAGAGGATAAAGTGATGTAAAGAGAGGTAAGTTTTCTATACTTCATGGGAAACATACTCAATTTGATAAAGAGCATCTACAAAAAACCTGCACCTAACATTATACCTGACGGTGAAAGACTGAGGGATTCCCCCTAAGATCAGGAACAAAGCAAGGATATCTGCTCTCACCACCTCTTCAACACGGTGCTGTGCAATAAGGCTATAGAAAAGAAACAAAAGGTACATAGAGAAGGAAGAAATAAAATTGTCCCTGTTTGTAGATGACATGATTGCCTACATGGAAAATCCTAAGGAATTGCCTATAATTAATAAATGAATTAATCAAGTCACAGAGTACAAGATAAACAAGAATCAAATGTATTTCTATATAATAGCAGTGAACATGTAGACAGCCGAATTAAATATACAATACTACTCACAATTGCTCAAAATAACATGAAACACGTAGATGTGAATCTAACAAAACATGTATAGTACCTGCAGGCTGAAAGCCACAAATCACTGATGAAAGAAATAAAAGAACATCTAAACAAATGGCAAAACATATCATGCTTGTGGATGGGAGGACTCAATACAGTAAAGATATCCCTTCTCCCCAAACTGATATGTAAGTTTAATGCAATTCTTATGAAAACATGAGCAAGATTTTTTGTAGACATGGACAAGATTATTCTAAATAGTACCTAGAGAAGCAATGGAACTAAAGTAGCTAAAATAATTTTGAAAAAAATAAATAAAATGGGAGGAATCCGTTACTGCATTTTCAGGACTTATTGTACACCTACAGTCACCACGACTCTGTGGTATTGGCAGCAGGATAGAACATGGATCAATGGGACAGAACAGAGAATCCAGAGGCAGACACACAGAGTATTCTCAATAGATTTTTGACAAAAGTGCACAAGCAATTCAATGAAAGAGAGAAACCTTATTAGCAATTGGATTTTCATAGGCAAAAACAAAACAGAACAAAACAAACCTCAACTTAACTCTCACAGTTTATATAAAAATTACAGACTTAAATGTACAATGCAAATCTATAAAACTTATAGTAAACAAATTAGGAGAAAATCTTCAGGGTCCAGGGCTAGGCAAAGAATTTTTAGATTTGACACTAAAGCATGAAACATAAAATTAAAAATTAATAAAATGAATTTCATCAAAATAAAGAACTTGTGCTCTGTTGACAGGGTGGAAAGACAAGCTGCAGACTATAAGGAAGTACTTGCAAACCACACATCTGCAAAAGGAATAATGAACTCTCAAAATTCAACAATAAAACCCAAACAATCCAATTAGAAAATGAGCAAAAGACATGCAGAGACGTCTCTCCAGAGGAAACACAGATGGCAAACAAGCATCTGTATATGAAAAGATGTCCAGCATCACTAGCCATTGGGGAAATGCAAATTAATACCACAATGAGTTATCACAACATATCTACCCAGCATGGCTAAAATGAAAAATTAGTAACAACAACAAATGCTGTGGAGATGCAGAACAATGGGATCAACCATCAATTGCTGGTGAGAATGTGAAATGATACAGCTACTTTGGAAAACATTTTATCGTTTTCTTTAATAGTCAAATAGGCAAACACCAAACAATCCAGTAGTTTCACTCCTGGCCTTTATCCTACAAATATAAAAACTTACATTCACACAAAAACCTGTACATGAAGGTTAAGGTTTATACACATTTTATTCATCATATCCCCAAATTGGACAATCCAGATATTCTCCATTGGGTCTGTCCTACAATGAACTGTGACACATCCATACTATGGAATACTACTCAACAATGAAAAGGAATAAACTATTGATATAGGCAACAACCTAGGTGGACCACCAGAGAATTATCCGAGTAACCACAGCCAATCCCCGAAGGTTACATACTGTGTGGTTTATGTAACACTCTTGAAAAGATAGAAATGGCTGCCAGGGGCTACAGAGAGGCCGATGAGGGAGGGAAGGGAGCATGGCCGTGAAGTCCTTGCGGCCTTGGAAACAGTCTGTGTTTTGACTGTACCAAAGACAGTATGGTGGTTGTGATATTGTTTTAGTTTTGTAAGGTGTTATCACTGGGGAAGCTGAGTAAAGTATTCACGGGATCTCTCTGCATTATTTCTTACAACTTTATGTGAATCTACAATTCGATGGTAAATAAAAATAAAATTAAACAAAAAGTTTAACAAAATTTTCAGTAGTTGCTTCTAGCTTATATTGTCAGTTCAGTGACACTGTCAGTTATTTTGTCCTTCAGTTCCTCTCAGAAACCAAACAAAAGCAATAAAGAGAACAGGAAACAGACATGCTAACATCATCCTTGACAAAACTAGGCAACACTAGAAACCCCAAACCAAAAGATAGTAGGCAGGGCTAACAGTGAGGGCAAGCAAGGTGAAGAAAATGCAGAGCCCACTGAAAGATGCAGGTTTCTGAGAGGAGACCTACAAAGTGCAAAGTGGATCAATGGGCACCCACGCTGGGGAGACCCCGCGTGGCTCCAGTTTGATTCCAAAGCAGAGCACAGGAAGTGGGGGCTGAACAAGACACCATATAGACAAGCCACATTTTAGGCAGCATTTTGTCAGTGTGGCAGGATGGAGGAGAAAGACTGCACCGTAACCCACCCTCCGCAACCCATCTGTTGTAGTCATTAGAGAAATCAGCCACATACTCAGTCCTTAGGACAAGACGACTCTGGCCCCACCCAAATGGGCTTCCCACCAGTAACTGGTCCAGGAAGGACCCACTTCATTCAAAGACAGGTATTCAAAAAGAAAAATCACAAAACTAATCTCAAGCTACTACAAGAACAGAGCAAAAGTTAAGTAAAAAGCAAACGGCAAAGCAAACAAAAAAAAAGACTTCTTTGGGACTTCTACTAATGTCTGTGGCATGAAGTTTGCCAGCAAGCCCTCCCACAAAAATTTGTTATAAAGACTGTAAATTTTTAAAAATTATTTTTATTGGAGCGCATTGGAAAGTGACCCAAATGGACAGAAACTACGAGGGAGTTTACCCTTGATTGTAAGAGTAAGAATTACAAGTTTGTGGCTTATTTTGCCTGCGAGCACTTTCCACCCCAACCCCAAAATCACAGCATTACTGACTAACGGTGGCAGAAGACAGAGTTTAAGAGTGGCAGAGCAGAAGGCCATTTAGGGGTGATACCCTCAAATCTGGAGCGTTCCAGAAAGAATGAACCCCCAAGTATGAGCACAAACTGCTCAGCTCCCTGGCTAACTGCTGAACTGTGTGCCTACCTGGAATACTCAGGGGTTCTGGGGAAATGCGAGGCTGGCACAAGAGAGAAATCTACATCTGAAAGATGGGGCTGCACTGAGTAAGATTTCGTTTACTGTCCTCCTGACTCTGCACATTCTCCAACCTGCATTCAGCTTAGGCCTCAGAACACAGGAGCCTTGGTGGCCTAAGGAGACAGAGGACAGAGCTGAGGACTGCAGAGCACCTGGAATGAGGAAAAAGTGCTGGAAGCTGAAGAACCCCAGAAAGGGTTGGTCACCAAATGTGAGTATAAATTCCACACAAATGCTTGGCTGACTGCTAACCATGCAACCCCAGGGCTCAAGGAGACCGCAGGCAGCTGAGACAGAGGTGTGGGTCCTTGAAAGCCACAGCGCATCAGGTGCAAGGTGTGTATTTGCTGCCCTTTTGACTGTTTCCAACTCACGCACAGCTCATGCGACACCAAGCTGAAGCCCTAGTGGCCTGTGGTTTCAGAGAACAGAGCGGGGACCGGCAGAGCAGCTGGAGGCAAGGAAACCTCAGAGACAACAAGACTTTAAATGTGAGTATTCACTCTCCCCAAACTTTGGCTGATGTCTTAACCACATGGGTGGAGAGCACCCCCAGAGGTAAGGCTATGAAAGCAGCAGCTGGAAGCTGAAAAAAGCTGAGCACAGACAGCAGTTGCTGTCCCAGTGGCGGACAAAACTCACAGTTAGAATTCAGAAAAGACAGCTGCTGAAGAGAACAAAATCCAGCCATCATCAGATGAACATGACAGAATGCAGAGTCTCTACGACGCATCACTGAGAATCACACCCCAGCCAGTGAGCAACACTCAGGGACTGGTGCCCGCGTGGCCCCTGCCTCCACGCTCCGGTCACGTAAGCCCCCTGCATGCCCAAGTCCATTGTGGAAAGAGGTCAGGGGAGGATGAGGCAATCTGAAGAATGGATTCTCCAAGAGGAACTGATTTAAAGGACTGGATTGGACTGCAGTTGACTGATGGCAATACGTTTTTAAATTTTCTCCAGGACCCCGCTGGTGGCTTTGGGGAAGATTAGATCAGTTTTGGAAATTAAGGAGCCTTTTTCTGAGGGCTGAGTACAGTGTGAGTAAACATGCAACTCTTTCACACATGTATTTGTTGATATGATTATTTGTTTAAAATCTACCTCTCACATTAAATTTAAACTCCACAAGGGAAGATAATGTTTCATGGTGGTGTTTTATTGCAATATCTGCAGTGCCCAGCCTGTGTCACATTATTTATTACTTATTATTTATTACTTATTATTTATTATTTATTATTTATTACTGTGTTACATTATTTATTACTAAAATTAATGAATGCCTACAGATTCAGCCCTCTACTTTATTAATGATCCTGCTAGGCAAGTCTGTCACTTAAAATTCATCTAGTGTATTCTAGAACTCTAAGTGCTCTCCAACAAAAGAGGTTTCATTGGGTGAAAAGCTGGTGAAGGCCAGTACATGTGGTTATGTTTCACATAAACCATCACTTGCTCGGTGACTGCCCCCAGAGTGGATGGTTGTGCCACTCACTGGTTGCATGACCTGAGTGAGTCATTCAACCTCCATGGCAGGGGAGGGAGGCGGTGGTCTCACATTGCTTTCTTCTCCGCGGGAAGAAAGGACTATCACTCCAGCTGCAATGGAAAATGGAGAATAACTAATAAATATGATTAGAAAATGTGCATACTAAGAAGACACACCTACAATACAAGCTTGCTATTCACATACTTTATGCCATTTAAAAACTTCCTTTCCAAGGCTGTGCTGGGAAATCCTGGGCCTGATCTTCACTGGGTTTGGGAAGCTGTGTGTCCCACAAGAGGGCCGGTCATAGTCTGAAAGGAGGAGCTTCACAGTGAGTACAGCTCTGTGGGAAGTCAGCAGTGAGAGGTGGTTTCCTTCTGAGGAGACGGTATGGACCAAAACCCAGAAATCTCTTCAAGTCCCCCACCTCTGTTTAAAGAGAAAAATCACAAACCACAGGACAAAGGGCTGGAAAGCTGCCACCACCTCAGTTACAATAGTTTTGTTAGTTTGTGCTGTGGCATGAATATTACTTACTACAAGTGCTAAGGTTCCAATCCAAGTTGTTTCTGGCCTAAGCCTCTTGCTCCTGTCACCATAAGTGTGACACTGTATAATGGATTATGCACCTGGAAACAGTTTTACTAATGAGAATGAGTCTTCTTAAAAAAAAAAAAATGATTCAGCAGTCAGTGTTTATCTCATGGCTACTTCTCAAAGATAAATTATTTCAGTAGTTGTGCTTGGTCTAGGCATGGAGTGAGGTTGGGCTTTAATTAAATAATTAATCAATATCTTATAAAGTGCTTGTAGGCCAGGCACTGTCAATTTCCTGAGCAAAAAGAATAATCTTGGAGCTCCTCTAGTTTTAGTCATCTCTTCTGCTCACAAGTCATGGACATGCATTCAAACGAGCAAAAACAAAAGGCAGGGAATGGAGTGAAATGATGCAGGAATATTCATGGAACCAAGTGCGAGATTCTGGGACTGGAACCAAGACCTGGAAAGCCAGAGAAAGTTCCTCTCTGCTTCTATTTGGAAGTGCATGGTCCCCCAGCTCTGCTTTTCTCCGAGCAGCTGCTTGATTTTTCTCTCTGCAGACTCAGTTTCTTGTACAGGAAAATGGCCCCTTCCATCCTCTGCATGCTCTCATTTACAGTCCCACCAACTACTACGGGTCCCTTTGCCTCATCTGCACATTCCCAGGAAAGGAGACTCTGGTGGCTCAGCCTAGCAGAAAATGGATGGACTCCCCTCTGTCATGGTGCACCATGGTCCATCCAGGAGAGGCCAGTCTGATCAGGGAGACAGGAGCCTTCCATGCATGTGAGGACAGGGAATAGGAAGGTCACATAGCTGCTGGGGAATATAGAAGATAGAAGTCAAGCTAATAACTGCCAGTCATCTCAGCCTGCACAGCCAACCAGTGGTTTTCAAGAACTCAGGTAAGATCCATTGTGAATCTCAAGAGCTTTGGGGTTACCCTGCCCACCTGCCTCCGTCCACAGAGTGTGGTTGTCAGGAAGTTCACCCAGGAGCTGCTGACCAAGAGCCTCCTGGAAGCTCCCTCTAAGTCAGCCTGCAGCCAGATGAGTGACTCTCTGAAGTGGCTACCAGCTTCCTCAGCTGCACATACCCCCAAACTGGGAGACTCACAGGGGCTTGCCTAGAAATTGCTGCACACCTCATGTCTCCCCGCAAACGCCTGCAGACAACAATCGCTTCTCCTCTGTCTGCTACGCCTCATGGAGGCTTCTTGTTGGAAAACTGATCAGAAGCTTATGTGGAGGGGGATTCTGGGAAATGCTGTTCCACGCCTCTCTTGTGGCTTGTATAGGAGATGGTGGAAGGCGATGGCAGTGGGCTGAGCTCCTGGAACCCCAGAGCTGCAGGACCACTTGACGAGGGGGCTCTCATGAGTGCATGCATGTGTGTGCATGTGCACATGCAAGTGTGTATGTGTGTGTGCACTCACAGGGAGGGGATGGTGGGAAACAGACAGGTTTCAGGTCTGGGCATCACTTGTGCCCAGAGTACAGATTTCTGAGATGTTCCTTCCTGTTCCTTCCTATGCAATCTGAGACTGTTTCATTTCAGCTTCTTTTAAGAAAACTCACCATAAACCATCCCAAAGAATGAGTCTGGAGTGAGCATTTGCTGCTCCCATCTCCTCGGCATTCCTGCCTTCTCCTTCTTGCAACAGACCCCCGCTTTAATGTGAAGAGCCATCTTCTCGGTGGGAATGACATAAATATTACTCTACAGGCACGCGAGCAAGGACCACCCATCCTCCCCACTGCCCCAGCCTGAAAGCCTAGCAATTGGTAGGACCATGGGCAGGGCCAGGCCCAGCCAGTCAAATCCTCCCTGTCAGGGACTGGAAAACTGAAAAATTAGAGAAATATGGGGTTGGGTTCCCACTCCTCTCACCGAGAGAGACTTCCAAGAGATGGAGAGACGCACAGGCCTGATCATCTCTTTTGTGTCTTAGGATTCCATAATACCTGAGGCCAATTACTTCTGGGCTTCTTAATGACATGAGCCAATAAAATCCCCATTTTACTTAAGTCAATTGGAGTCAAACGTCTCCAGCAAACATTCTAACTAATAAATAAACGTAACTAAACGTAACTAAATTTGTCCTAGACAATTCCTCGGCTCATGTGTTCTCTGGGCCCTGTCTTCCTGCCACATCTTTGTCTGTTGAAATCCCCGTTACCCTTTACCTCCAGGCAAATGCCTCTTCTTCCAGATGGACTGTCCTGTTCCCTGGACTCTGCTTCCCCCACACTGTGGGGGCACCATATCGACTCTGAGCTGTCTGTCCTGAGTGAGTTGTTCACATGCACTTCCCCACACAGTGTGAACACTGTGACACTACAGCATTTAGTTGTGTGGGAGCCAGTGTCTTATTCATCTTTGTATTTCCCACTGACCTAACTGGGTTTCTGCATGGTAGATACTAACTCAACATTTCTTGAATTTAAAAATGCCTTAAATCAACAACACCAAAAAAAAAAAGTCAACTCAAAACTGGGCAAAGGACTTGAATGGACTTTCCTCCAAAGAAGATACACAAACGGCCAACACATGAAAATATGCTCAACATCACTCGACACTTGGGAAATGAAAATCAAAACCACAGTATCATTTCACACCCATTAGGATTGCTATTGCCAAAAACAAACAAACAAATAAAACATAAAATAAGTGTCAGTGAGGATGTGGTGAAACTTGAACCCTTATAAATTTCTGGTAGAAATGTAAAATGGTGCAGTCACTGTGGAAACCAGTAATGGTAGTTGCTTAAAATTTAAAGCTAGAATTACTGTATGATACAGCAATTTCATTCCTAAGTATATACCCAAAATAATTGAAAGAAGCAACTCAAACAGATATTTGTACACCCACGTTAATAACAGCATTATTCACAATAGCCAAAAGGTGGGAACAACCCATTGACAGATGAATAGATGAACAAACTATGGTCTATCCAACAGTGAAGCATTAGTCCACCCCAAAAAGGAAAGAATTCATGAATATGGGGTGTCTTTCCATTTATTGATGTCTGCTTTAATTTGTTTCAGCAACATTTTGCAGTTTTCAGTATATAAGTCTTTTACCTTCTTGGTTAAATTATTTCAAGTATTTTATTCTTTTTGATGCAATTGTAAATGGAATTGTTTTCTTTTTTTTAATTTATTAAGGTGACAATTGTTAGTTAAATAACATAGATTTCAGGTGTACAATTCTGTATTACATCATCTATAAATCCCATTGTGTATTCATCACCCAGAGTCAGTTCTCCCTCCATCACCATATATTTGATCCCCCTTACCCTCATCTCCCACCCACCCCCACCCCCTTACCCTCTGGTAACCACTAAACTATTGTCTGTGTCTATGAGTTCTTGTTTCTCATTTGTTTGTCTTGTTCTTTTGTTGTTTTTGGTTTATATACCACATATCAGTGAAATCATAGGGTTCTCTGCTTTTTCCATCTGAATTATTTCGCTTAGCATTATATTCTCAAGATCCATCTATGTTGTCACAAATGTTCCTATATCATCTTTTCTTACCGCTGAATATGTATACCACAACTTCTTTATCCATTCATCTATCGAAGGACATTTTGGTTGTTTCCATGTCTTGGCCACCGTAAACAAAGCTGCAATGAACATTGGAGCACACGTGTCTTTATGTATAAATATTTTCAAATTTTTTGGGTAGATACCCAGTAGAGTGATTGCTGGGTCAATGGTAATTCTATTCGTAATTTTTTTCAAATTTTTTGGGTAGATACCCAGGAGAGTGATTGCTGGTTCAATGGTAATTCTATTCGTAATTTTTTGAGGAACCTCCACACTGCCTTCCATAGTGGCTGCACCAGTCTGCATTCCCACCAACAGTGTATGAGTGTTCCTTTTTCTCCGCAGCCTCTCCAACACTTGTTACTATTTGTCTTGTTGATGAAAGCCATTCTGAGTGGGGTGAGGTGATATCTCATTGTGGTTTTATTTGCATTTCTCTGATGATGAGTGATGTTGAGCATTTTTTCGTATGTCTATTTGCCATTTGTATGTCCTCTTTAGAGAAATGTCTCTTCAGATCCTCTGCCCATTTTTCAATTGGGTTGTTTGTTTTTTTGTTGTTGAGCTTCATGAGTTCCTTGTATATTTTGGATATTAGACCCTTATTGGAGGCACTGTTTGCAAAAATCTTCTCCCATTCAGTTGGTTGCCTCTTTATTTTGTTGATAGTTTCTTTTGCTGTGCAGAAACTTTTAAGTTTCATATAGTCCCATTTGTTTATTTTAGCTTTTACTTCCATTGCCTTTGGAGTCAAATTCATAAAATGCTCTTTGAACCCAAGGTCCATAAGTTTAGTACCTATGTTTTCGTCTATGCAGTTTATTGTGTCACATCTTATGCTTAAGTCTTTGATCCATTTTGAATTAATTTTGGTACATGGTGACAGATAGCAGTCCAGTTTCATTGTTTTGTACATGGCTATCCAATTCTCCCAGCACCATTTATTGAAGAGGCTGCCTTTCCTCCATTGTATGGTTTTAGCTTCTTTGTCAAAAATTATCTGTCCATATTTATGTGGTTTTATTTCTGGGTTTTCAATTCTATTCGATTGGTCTATGTGTCAGTTTTTCTGCCAATACCATGCTGTTTTGATTATTGTAGCCCTGTAGTACAAGCTAAAGTCAGGTAGTGCAATACCTCCAGTATTGTTCTTTTTTTCTGAAGATTGCTTTGGCTATTCGGGGTCTTTTGTGATTCCAAACAAATCTGATGATTTTTTGTTCTATTTCTTTAAAAAATGCCATTGGGATTTTGATGGGGATTGCATTAAATCTGTATATTGCTTTGGGTAATATGGCCATTTTAACTATGTTGATTCTTCCAATCCATGAGCACGGAATATCTTTCCATTTCTTTGTGTCTTCTTCAATTTCTTTCAAAAATGTCTTTATACTTTTCAGCATACAAATCCTTCACATCCTTCTTTAAGTTTATTCCTAGGTATTTTATTCTTTTTGCTGCAATTGCAAAGGGAATTGTTTTTTGTATTTCTTTCTCTGAGATTTCATTGTTAGTATATAGGAATCCAATGGACTTTTGTACGTTGATTTTGTAGCCAGCAACTTTACTGTATTCGTTGATTGTTTCTAACAGCTTTTTGGTGGAGTCTTTAGGGTTTTCTATATATAACATCATGTCATCTGCAAAGACTGATAAATTAACTTCTTCATTCTCAATATGGATGCCTTTTATTTTTTTCTCTTGCCTGATGGCTCTGGCAAGGATTTTCAACACCATTTTGAAAAGCAGAGGTAATAGGGGACAGCCCTGTCGTGTAACTGAACATACAGCAAAGGGCTTCAGTTTTTCACCATTAATTATGAGATTAGCTGAGGGCTTGTCATATATGGCCTTTATTACGTTAAGGTATTTTCCTTCTATACCTATTTTATTAAGTGGTTTAATCATAAACGGATGTTGTATCTTGTCAAATGCTTTTTCTGCATCAATTGATATAATCATATGATTTTTGTCCTTTATTTTTTTTATGTGATGTATCACATTGATGGATTTGCGAATGTTGAACCATCCTTGTGCCCCTGGGATGAACCCCACCTGGTCGTGATGAATAATATTTTTAATGCATTGTTGTATTCGATTAGCTAGAATTTTGTTTAGGATTGTTGCATCTGTATTCATCAGAGATATTGGTCTGTAGTTTTCTTTTTTTGTGTTGTGCTTACCAGGTTTTGGTATCAGAGTAATGTTGGCCTCATAAAATGAGTTAGGGCATACTGACTCTTCTTCAATTTTTTGGAAGAGTTTGAGCAGGATTGGTATTAGATCCTGTGTGAAGGTTTGGTAGAATTTACTAGTGAAGCCATCTGGTCCGGGACTTTTGCTTTTAGGAAGGTTTTGGATGACTAATTCAATTTCATTACTGGTGATCGGTCTGTTTAGATTTTCCAGTTCTTCATGGTTCAGCCTTGGAAGGCTCTATGTTTCTAAGAACTTGTCCATTTCTTCTAGGTTATTGAATTTGGTGGCATATAGTCCTTCATAGTATTCTTGCATGATCCTTTGTATTTCTGTGGTGTCCGTGATAACTTCCCCTTTTTCATTTCTGATTTTGTTAATTACTGTCTTCTCTCTTTTTATCTTAGTGAGTCTAGCCAAGGGTTTGTTGATTTTGTTAATCTTTTCAAAGAACCAGCTCTTTGTCACATTAACGTTTTCTATTGTCTTTTTGTGCTCTATTTCATTGAGCTCTGCTCTGATTTTTGTTATTTTCTTTCTTCTGCTGACCTTGGGTTTCACTTGTTCTTCTTTTTCTAGTTCTTTAAGTTGTAACATGAAGTTATTTATTTGGGATTTATCTTGTTTCTTGAGATAGGCCTGTAATGATATAAATTTCCCTCTTAAAACTGCTTTCGCTGCATTCCAAAAATTTTGGTAGGATATATTTTCATTGTCATTTGTTTCTATGTATCTTTTGATCTCTCCTCTAATTCTTCTTTGACCCAGTCGTTCTTTAAAGGTATGTTGTTTAATCTCTATGTATTTGTGTTTTTTCCTGCTTTCTTTTTGCAGTTTATATCCAATTTCAAAGCCTTGTGATCAGAGAATATGCTTGGTATAATTTCAATCTTCTTAAATTTGCTGAGGCTGATTTTGTGTCCCAATATATGGTCTATCCTTGAGAATGTTCCATGTACACTCTAAAAGAATGTAAAGTCTGATGTTTTAGGATGAAGTGTTCTATATATGTCAATTATGTCCATTTCATCTAATGTGTCATTTAGGGCTGCTATTTCATTATTTATTTTCTGTTTGGATGATCTAACCATAGCTGTCAATGATGTGTTTAAGTCCCCTAGTATAATTGTGTTTTGGTCAATTTCTCCCTTTAGTTCTATTAGTAGTTGCTTGGTATATTTTGGTGCTCCCTGATTGGGAGCATAAATATTGATGACTGTTATGTCGTCTGTTGTATAGTCCCGTTTACCATGATGAAATGTCCATCTTTGTCTCTTGTATCTTTTTCACCCTGAAGTCTGTTTCATCTGATATCATCATGGCTACACCTGATTTTCTCTGGATACCATTTTCTTGAGTGTCAATTTCCACCCTTTCACTTTGAGCCTATGCTTGTCCTTGTAGCTGAGATGTGTCTCTTGGAGACAGCATATGGTTGGGTTTAGTTTTGTGATCCAATCTGCTACTCTGTGCTTTTTGATTGGTGAATTCAGTCCATTTACATTTAGGATAATTGTTACGTGAGGATTTCCTGTCATTCTATCTTTAGTTTTCTGGTAAGGCTGTGTCTCCATTGTTTCTTTGCTTTTTTGTTTTTGTCTGTTATTTCTGTGTGGTGGTATTCTATGATGTTTCCCTCTGTTTCTTCTTTTATTACAGTATACATTTCAGTTCTGGATTTTTTTTGAGTGGTTACCCTTAAGTTTATGTAAAAGAAAGTGTGATATTTAGAGTATTCCATTTTCTTCAGCACGTTTACTTTCTCCATTCCCATATTCCGGTTCAGGCCTTTACTCTCCCCCTTTTTATGTTGCCACAAATTGTGCTTGTTGATGGTGTTCAAATAGCCTCCTTTAGTATTTCTTGTAGTACAGGTTGTGTATTTGAAAATTCCCTCAGCTTCTGTATGTCTGGAAAGGTCTTTATTCCTCCTTCATATGTAAAGGATATCTTTGCTGGATATATTATTCTTGGCTCATAATTTCTCTCTTTCAATAGTTTGAATATTTGGTTCCACTCCTTCCTAGCTTGTAGAGTTTCTGCTGAAAAATCTGATGATAATCTAATGGGCTTTCCTTTGTAGGTTACCGTCTTCTTTTCCCTGGCTGTTTTGAGAATTTTTTCTTTGTCGTTGATTTTAGACAGCTTCAATACAATGTGCCTTGGAGAAGGCCTATTGGGATTGAGGTATTTAGGTGTTCTATTTGCTTCTTGGATTCGAGGATCCAGTTTTGTCCACAAGTTTGGGAAGTTCTCGTCAACAATTTGTTTGAATATATTCTCTGTTCCCTTCTCTCTTTCTTCTCCTTCTGGTATGCCCCTTATTTTTATATTGCTCTTTCTGATAGAGTCAGAAAGTTCTTGTAGAGTTCTTTCATTTCTTTTCAGTCTCAAGTCTCTTTCTTCTTCCATCTGTGTAATTTCCAGGTTTCTATCTTCGATGTCACTGATTCTTTCCTCCATCTGGTCAACTCTACTACCTAAGCTTGTTATTTCATTCTTTTTTGGGGGGAGGGGGTTATTTCATTCTTAATTTCTTCTATTGAGTTCTTAATCTCCAGAAATTTTCTTTAGTTCTTTTTTAAAATTTCAATCTCTTTCGTAAAATGCTCATGTTGTTCTTTGATTGCATTTAATAGTTCATTAAATTGCCTTTCTGTGTTTTCTTGCATCTTGTTGAGTTTTTCAGAACTGCAATCTTGAATTCTCTGTCATTTAAGTCACATATTTCCATATCTTTAAGTTCCTTTTCTGGAGACTTTTCACTTTCTTTCTGAGCTGTCTTGTTGCCTTGGTTATTCATGGCAATTACTGATTTATTATTTCTCTTCCTAGACATCTACAGGAGTGCCTACTGCAACAGGTTGATAGGAAGAAGTCTTTCTTTTGTTTGCCAATACTTGTTGGTAGAATGTTGTATTTTCTCTCCGACTACAGCCTTTTTTTCCTCTCTCACACAGTAGCGCTATGTTTTCTCTGCACTATTCCAGCTTCTCACACAATGGAGAGATTTCCTGGGAAACGGGCTTCCCCTCTGTTAACAGTTCGCCTGAGTCATAGGGCGCCACATCTCTGTGGGGATGCAGAGAGCTTTTGAAGTTCCAAAGCTCTTTCTGCACCAGATTCAGAGCCCATATGTTTCAGCAGTTCTGTTTACTCCTGCAGGGATCCGCCCAGTTAGGTGGGGCCAGGGGCGGGGTGAGTTGTGAGAGGTGGCTCAGAGCAATGGCGGCGACCACTACCACATCCGGTCCGCTTCCAGAGCTCCCTCCCCTTTGCCGGAACTAGTTGGGCTGCGAATCTGTGTCTGTGGCCCACAGTTCTCAGAACAGCAAATATTCTGTTCTTTTGATCTGACACTGCTACTGTTCCACTTCTAGCACTGGGCAGGTGGGGGAGGGGCGAGCTCTGGGAGGGTAGGGAGGGGGCGGCTAGTCTCAGTGCCTAAGGCTTCCATTCTCTGCTCGGCAGTGAGGGCTTAAACCACCATTTTCAGCCTTCTTCCCTCAGTCTTTTCTCCGAGTTCTCTGCCGTGAGCGTTGGGTTCAGCCATGTTATATGCTGCCCCCTCAGCCCTGTGGGACGTAAGCAGAGCCCTAGCAGTTCGAGTTCTTCCCTCTCCCGCAGCTGCGGTAGTTCCAGGATGCAGCGAGCTCGAAGCACTGAGCTAGGTCTGCATCCGTCGCCCGAGCGGCTCCATCCCAGCACTTCTCCCTTCCGTCCTCCCCCGCTCACGGGATTCTCCCACCTTTAGGTGAATTCAGCAGTCGGCCTCTTCGCTGGCCTGTGTGCTGTGCAGGGAGTCCTTTGTGGAGTTATTGTTGTTCGATTAGTTGTAAATTCTAGGGGAGCTTTACAGAGGCTCACCTCACGCCGCCATTTTGATGACGTCTCAGAATTGTTTTCTTAACTTTTTGGGTTGTTCATTGTTAGTGTAGAGAAATGCAATAGCTTTTTGGGTGTTGATTTTGTATCCTGCAACTTTTATGAATTAATTTCTTAGTTTAACAGTTTGTGTTTTTGTGTGTGTTTGTGTGCGTGTGTGTGTGTGTGTGCGCGTGTAATCTTTAAAGTTTTCTACATATAAGATCAGGTCATGTATGAACAGAGATAATTTTGCATCTTCCTTTCCAATTCTGGTGCCTTTTATTTATTTTTCTTATATAATTTCTCTGGCTAGGACTTCCAGCACTATGTTAAATAGAAGTGGTGAAAATGGGTATCATTTTCTTATTCTTGATCTTAGCAGAAAAGCTTTAAGTCTTTCACTATTGAGTATGATGTGGACTTTTCATATATGACCTTTATTATGTTGAGATAGCTTACTTCTGTTGCTAGTTTGTTGAGTGTTTTTATCAGAAAAGGGTGTCAGATTTTGTCAAATGCTTTTTATGCATCAATTGTGATGATCTAGCTTCCCCCTCCTTGTTTTGTTAATGTGGTGTGTTACATTGACTAATTTTTGTATATTAAACAATCCTTGCATTCTAGGAATAAATCTCATCTGGTCATTATGTATAATTCTTTTAATGTGTTGTTGAATTATGATTGCTAGTTTTGTTAAGAAACAACTCTGATTTTTACAGATAAGGAAATTAAACCCTGAAGAGGTGAAACAATTTCTTCATGGCCACTCATAGTAGATGATTGGATTGGGGTTCAAACCAAAGCCTGTCTGGTTGCAGAATCCATGCCATTTTCACTATACCAGGCTGCCTTTTGTTATTCCACAGTGCGGTAAGGGAGGGCAAGTGTGGGTTACCAAATACTAGCTCTGTGACTTCACAAGAAATGAAAGAAATGTAACCATTACTGAACCTCAGTTTGTGCATCTGCAAAATAGGGATAATGATGCCTACTTTTCAGAGTTGTTTGTAATGTCTAGATAAGGAACGTAATGCCTCTGGAACATCCTGAGCTTTTAATTAATCGTAGCAAGTATGGCCCTCAGCCCTCATGTTGGGCCTCCTATCTCAAATGCAACTTTCTCTCCAACCTTAGACAGAGGATTCTTGTGCAGCCTTTTAACCAAATTACTGATTTCTTTTCTTTGCTACATTCCAGAGGCATTAAAACCTTCAACCTGTGACTTTATGTTCTGACCAACAAGGAGGTTTCCATTTCCCCGATGACTCATCTACTCCTTTTTGCAGCTCCCTTCCAAACACCTCCAGCCACTGACATTTCAAACATCCTTGTCGTTTGGCTCCCCTTCGGTGGCCTCAGCACGTCTTAAATTCTTTCGCTTCCTTTTCTTCTATTTTTGAAAGCTCAAGGATCAGAGCATTGCTGATGGAGATACCTAGCATTTTTAGGAGTGTTTTCCCCCATTTAGCACACTAGCTCCATGCAGATCAGGTCTGGACCAGCATGCAGACGGGGAAACTGGTGTGCACAGTGGTGATGAGATTTTTCCAAAACACACTAACAGGGAAAAGGAAGAAGAGATTGGCAATTCCACAAATTCTACTGTTGGCTTTCTGGGCTACACACTCTTTCACTTGCCAAGAATTTGTTCCTTTCCTTGGAAATGAGAAGCACAAAGCATGAATCTTGAGGATGCCCTCACAAGGTGGCTTGGGGAAGGGGCTGTGTGTGACCACGGGGGACCCAGGGGAAGGGGCTGTGGGTGACCACGGAGGACCCAGGGGAAGGGGCAGTGTGTGACCACGGGGGACCCAGGGGAAGGGGCTGTGTGTGACCACGGGGGACCCAGGGGAAGGGGCTGTGTGTGACCACGGAGGACCCAGGGGAAGGGGCTGTGTGTGACCACAGGGGACCCAGGGGAAGGGGCTGTGTGTGACCACGGGGGACCCAGGGGAAGGGGCTGTGTGTGACCACGGGGGACCCAGGGAAAGGCACTTGTGTGTGACCATGGGGGACCCAGGGAAAGGTGCTTGTGTGTGACCACGGGGGACCCAGGGAAAGGCGCTTGTGTGTGACCATGGGGGACACAGGGGAAGGCGCTGTGTGTGACCACAGAAACAGGTTGTGACTCTCTCTACAAGGGCTGTAGTCAGTAGGGCTATTAAACTGAACATCATTGAGAACTGAGTTGTCAGGGCTGAAGTTTATGTGGTGCTTTCCCCTCAAAAGGCCCAAATCCCCTACTAAAGCTATAAATACCAGAATCTCTTCATCTTTGAAATACAGCCAGTTTTAGGCCCAGCTTAAATAGCCTGAAGCCGGTACATACAATGCATGTGTGGATGGTGAAAGAGGCCTTTATGAGTTGCCGCTGCTGGAGGCCAGAGGGAAGAGTGAGTGGAATGTACTGGAATGTCTGGCAAAAGGCAGAGGCAGATTCTGGGGCTAAACTGCTTAGTGGGCCCTGCAGGGCTGAGTTCTAATCTCTGGCACACGTGGGACTACATGCTGCCTGGTTAACCAGCCTCTGTACCAGCTCCACAGCCAGGAAGAGTGGCATGGAGGAGGGAACTCCCTTTCCCCAGCTCCTGCCAGAGAGAACATGGGAGGTGTTCTCCGGCCCCCTGAAGGTTGGGCATTCACAGCCCTAGTGCTTGCCTGGCACTCCCCCAAGCCTGAGAGAGGCCTCCTTTCCTCCTAGACTGGGTCCCAGCCTCCCCCTTGTGTTCAAGAATGTGGGTGACTCATATGCCTGAGGGCCAGAGCTTCATCTTGCTCACTTATCTACGCTGATTCACATGCTCTTTCCATGATAATATTGTTTAGGACCTACTGGTGCTGCAGCTGTGCTGGGCTGTAGGGATGGGACAGTGAACATGACAGACATCGTCTCCGCCCTTTAAGCATACTGTGAGGTCAGGGGGCAAAGCACTGAAAAGTAAACAAACGGAAAGCAAGATACTTGCAGATTATAGAAAGTTCTCTAAAGAAAAAACAAAAACGGGAAATAGCAGCGAGGAGGAGGGGCTGTGCTCCTTATATGGGTGTTCAGAGAAGGCTCTTCAGGAGCTGGTGGGTGTGGGGAGCATTCCCAGCAGCCAGAAGGTCAAGTGCAAGGGCGGGAGGTAGGAAAGGGCTTGCAGTGTCTTGGGAGCAGCAAGGAGACCAGCAGGGCTGGAGCTGATGAGCAACAGGGAGAAGAACATCAGATGACATCTGAGAATCCGAGCCAGCTGTGTCCTCATAGGATGTGTGACCCTAGTGGTAAGTTGAGGTGTATTCGAAGAGCAGGAGAGGCCATAGGTGGATTGTAAGCAGTGATAAAGTGATACTGTATGTGAGTGTGTGTTTTAAATCACTGTAACTGCTGAATGGAGAATGGATTAAGGAGGCAAGAGTGAGATAGGGGCAATCAGTTAGAGGGCGTCAGAATAATTTAGGGGTAAAGTGATGGTAGCTTGGACTCCAGGGGTGAGGATGAAATTGGGCGTGAGTAGGTCGATTAGAGGTCAATTTTACAAGCAGAGCCAACAGGACTTGGTGGTGAACTGGGATGAGAGACAAAGGTGAGGAATCCAAGGGGAGTGCTGGCTTTTTTACTTAAGCAAATGGGCAGTTGATGTTGCAACTTTCAGATATGGAAAAGCCTGTGGGGGGAAGGAACATGTCTTAGCAAAGCAGTCACTAGGGACAGGGCAGCTTTGGGGAGGAAAGATGAAATACAAGTGGTTGGGTGTTTCTACCAGGCTCAACCCAGCCTTTCCTGGCCTCCGGAGCACCTGGGCTGAGCTGCTCCACCTGCCATGTGCTTCCCCTTCTTATCCACCCCTGGGAAGGCTCTTCCCTCCCTTCTTCACCACCCCGTGCTCCTTGCCAGCATGCTCTCTCTCCACTTCTCTGGGATGAGGAGGGGACCTGCTGGTACTTATGCATGTTGGTGTTACCTTCACTTTCTTTCTGATGCTCAGGTGTCAGCATTCAGACTGGATAAACCATTCTGAGATCTGGAAGTGCAAGATGGGGGAGGAGGGAAAGAAACCAGGGCCAGGAAAGCTAATCCTAGTAGAAAAGGCCTCCACAAGTACAACGACCAGCAGAGTTGGACCAAGAGTCCCAACAGGTATGGAAAAGGTCACCCCTGGAACTCAGGAATATAAACCAGCAATGGAGCAAGGTGCAGTATCCTGTGGTTCTGAGTGATGATCTTATTGGAAGAAAGACACTAGTGAGCAGCCCAAGGAGAGGGGACAGGGTCCAACACCAAAAGAAGCGGAAAGGGGGGTGAGCAAGAGGTGGACAGAGAATAAAATCCAGACACACAGACTGGGTCAACTCAGCAGAGGACAGATACATGGTCTACCCTGTTTTCAAACAGCATCACACCCCAGGCCATCAGTATACCAGACCCCTCCATCAGGTATATCCAAGTTGCCATTTACTGAGTGCCCACTACTCTCCAGGTACAATGGCAGACCGCAACTTCATGTCATGCTCACAACAACCCTATGAGGAAAGCACTAGTAGCAGTCCCATTCTATAGATATGGACACAGACATTCAGAAGCCACCTAATAAGTGGTGGAGTCAGGAACGGATCTCAGGTGTGTGTCACTCCAGAATCCTTATGCTTTCCACCATAGTGCCTCACTGTGGCCGGTTAAGCTTGGGATTGGCCAGGGCTCTTTGTGTCGGCTGAGGCATTTGTGCCAACACCTTCGGGGACCTCGGGGACAGTCAAGCCAAGCAGCAGCAGCAGCAGGTAGCTCACCATTCAACCTGCTCCCTTCAGAACAAAATCAGCCCGAAGTCCAATCCCTCCCATTGATATGCAAACAGCAACCAAGGCTCAGTTACAACAGGAGGACACACACAACACACACGAGGGACATGCCCAGAGCACCCAGCTCGGAGACCAGGGACACTGTGCCATCAGTCTAGTCACAGTCCCTGTTCTGTTTCTTCCTCTGTGGTGTGCAGCAGGGGAGTATATCAATAGCCTTGGTCTCCCAACACCTAAATCCCAGATCTTTCTGCTGTTTTATAGCTCAAAAAAAATCTGCCAAGAGATTTCTCGTCAAGATGGCAGAGTAGGTGAACACTGTGCTCACCTCGTCGCACAACCACATCAAAATTACAACTAAACTACAGAACAACCACCACTGAGAACCACCTGCAGCCTAGTTGAACAGAAGCCCTACAACTACAGACATCCAGAAGAAGCGATGTCAAGACTATAGGAAGAGCGGAGATGCAAAACAGGCTGGTCCCACACCCACATGTGGTGTTTAAAAATCAGAAGGGATATTTCAGCTGCAAAGGTGCCCTCCTGAGGAGCCAGGAGTCCCAGCCCCACACCAGGCTTTCCATCCCAGGGTCTCAGTGCCAGAGAGAGAAGTCCCCATAATTCCTGGCTGTGAAAACCAGTGGAGATTGTGGCTCAGTGAGCTGGAGAGTGGCTGGAGTCTCAGGCATTCCCCTTAAAGGGCCCACAAATGGATTTACTTGCTGATGTTCTCACTTGCTCTGAGCTCCAGCACTGGGGCAGCGGCTCAAAAGTCACCAGAAATATGGAGAGGAACTGAGTTTTCTGGCTTCAGAGCAAGGGCTGGAAGGGCAGCTCTGTCTGGGCAGGTGCCATTTTGTTCTTTTGTTGGGCCCTCCACACTCCTGGCGTGCAGACGTGGATAGCAGCCATATCTGAGTCTCCATCAACCTGGCTAACACCATTTGCCCCACCCTGGTGATTCCCTGAGAACCTGCCCCACCAAATCTGTGAGCTCACCCTAGCCATTTCCAGTGGCTTTTCCATAAAATGGCCTGTCTTAGTTTATGCTGCAGACTTTCCTAAAATCTCTCAAAGGTTCACAAACCCCAAAACAAGCAGCATCTGTCCTCAGCATGCCTTGTACTTGCTGAGCAGACACAAGCTCAGCATTAGTAGCAGCTGGCCTCAGTGCACAGCTTAACCTCTCCTAGGCACCTCCAAGCCCAGCACAAGTAGCAATAATTGGTAGATCACCTTGTAGCTCATACCAAGTGGCTCTAGGCAGGGTACAGACAGTGTTTGGGCTTGACCTGCAACAGAGCCCTCCCAAGAAGCCACAGAACCAATACACCCAGTGACCAGCTTCAGACCACACCAGAGCACCACACAACCACCTTCACAAATGACTCACCCAAAGGGCAGACTGCACAGGCACCAGAGCCCTGCTAAATTGAATACTGCTCCATAGGGTCAGCCCCTGCACAACAGTTCCTCCACTGTAGTCATGGCCAGTCCTCACAACCAATCAGCCCAGGAGTCAATACCTCCCACTGACATACAAACAGCAACCAAGGCTCAACTACAACAGAAAGGCACACACAGCACACACAAGGGGCACACCTGGAGCACCCAGCACAGGTAACCAGGAAGACTCTGCCACTGAGCCCCACAGCACACCTACTATATAAGGCTACTCTACTAAAACCAGAAGATATAGCAGCCCTACCTAATACATGGAAGCAAACTCAGGGAGGCAGCCAAAATGGGAAGTCAAAGAAACATGTCCTAAATGAAAGAACAGAATAAAGCTCCGTAAAAACAACTAAACAAAATGGAGATAAGCAATCTGCTATACGCAGAGTTCAAAACAGTGGTTATTAGGATGCTCAATGATCTCAGGAGAACTTCAACAAAGAGGTAGGAAACAAAAATGGAGATAGAAAACATAAAAAAGAACCAGTCAGAAATGAAAACTACAATAACTAAACTAGAAGAGACACACTTCAAATCAAAAGACATACAGACTGAAAGTAAAGGGATGAAAAAATATTTCATGAAAATTGAAATAAAAAACAAATCTGGGGTAGCAATATTTATACCAGACAAAATAGACTTTAAAACAAAGGCTATAAGAAGAGACAGAGAAGAACCCAGTAATCCCACTTCTGGGTATTTATCTGTAGAAACCCAAAATGCTATTTCAAGGAAATGTTGTTCACATGTCCATATGTTCATTGCAGCATTGTTTACAGTGGCAAAGATATGGAGGCAATCTGGGTGTCCATCAATAGGTGAATGAATAAAAAGTAGGTGGTACATATATATAATGGAATATTATTCAGCCATAAAAGGAGTAAAATCTTGCCATCTGCAACAACATGGATGGACCTAGAGGGTATTGTGCTGAGTGGAATAAGACAGGAAAGACAAATGCCATATGATTTCAGTTATATGTGGAATCTAAAGAACAAAATAAACAAACAAAATAGAAACAAACTCATAGATACAGAGAACATTTTGATGTTTGCCAGATGGGAGGGGAGTTGGGAAAGTGGGTGGAAAAGGGAACGGTGTAAAGAAGTAGAAATTGATAGCTACAAAATAGTCATGCGAATGTAAAATACAGCATAGATAATATAGTCAGTAATATTTTAATAACCACATATGGTGTCAGATGGGTACTAGATTTATCAGGGTGATCACCTCTCAAGGTATATAAATGTCTCACCACCATGTTGTACACCTGAAACTAATATAATATTGTATATCAACTATAATTGAACATTTAAAAAATTATTTTAAAAAATCTGATACACACACACAGATGTGCCAAGTACTTCTGTGGGATTAAAGGGCAGATCCACACCCTAGAACCCTTCCTTACGGGACATGATTCTGTTCTGCTGTTCCTTTGTTTTCTCTCTCACTTCTGCAGGAACTTTGTCTTGCACCCCAGACCAGTGTTTCTCAAACTTTTCTTTTTTACCTGATAGCACATTTTTTAAATGATGACATTGGTATGGATCAAAAGGATAAACAGAGGAGGTTGCTCTGGCTGTCCCTGGCCCCTGACACCTCTAACCCATTTAAGACATTCCCACGGGAAGCCCTGCTTGAGACATCTAAGTGTGGGCTATTTATGGCTTTATCGCTATCACCCCTCCATTTTGGTTCCATTCTTCTCTGCCTTGTTGGGAACAGAATCCCAGAATGACCCAGCTTTGCATTCTGACATTTCCATTCTTCCAATTCTGTGCATTGGAAATTGTGTCTGCCTCTCATCCCCCATCATCCCCACTCCATCATTTCCATTGAATCGAAGGCCCTTTGATGCTTTATTTATGCAAAATGTCTAGCATGTGTCTGGTACATGGAAGGCATTCAAAAAACGTTAGCTTAATCTCTCTCTGTCATATCCTAACATATGTAGCAGGAAAATAACTAGATCATATGGCAACAATATATCCCAGATTTTCTGAGACAGTCCCAAATTTAAATAATTTTATCCTTTTCAAAAGGCAACATTTTAAATGAATAATTACATGAAATTTAGTTTTTAAAGGAAGATTCATTCAAGCATTGTGTGAATTCAAGAATTCCTTTGCCCCACATGATCCCCAGGACTGCGTATACAATGCATCTTACTCCTGTACTCAGGTTACGTTATGCAGCCCAGTTGTCCACAGAGTCAGGACATCATGTAGGTGGGCTCATCCTTTTCACACGAGCCCTTTAAAGCAGGGAGCATCTTCTGGCTTGTCTCAGAGGAGGAAGCCAGACATTCAACAACATACCTTTGCTGTCTTGAAGATGGAGAGAGCCACGTGGGAAGGAATACAGGCGGACTCTAGGATCCGAGGGCTGACCCAGCTGACAGCCAGCAAGGAAATGCTATCACAAGGAACTAAATTCTGTCAGTGACAAAAATGAGTTTGCAAGCAGATTCTTCTCCAGAACATGCAGACAAGAGGTCAGCCGGACTGACCCCTTAGTTTGGCTGCACTGAGAATCCAGCCCCAGGACACCAGACTTCTGACTGTAGAACTGTGAGCTCAACTGTGTTTTCAGATGCTAAACTGTAAAGATGTGTTACAGCGATAGAAAACTAACACGGGCATAACTTACCTAAAACGAATTCAGCACTTTTAAGTAGTCAGCTCAGTGAGTTTTGATAAATTTATTTGGTCATGCACACCATCACCATCACAACCAACACAGAGAGCATTTTCGTTACTCCCAGAGTTCCCCTGTGTCCCTCTATGCCCAAGGCTCTTTGTCCATCCCAGGTCCCTGAACTACTTGTTTTCTATTCCCAACATTTTTTTACCTTTTCTAGAATGTCATATAAATGGGACTTAGAATAGATAGCCTTTGTGTCTGATTCATTTCACTTAACATAATGTTTTTGACATTTTGTGTTGCTGCGTGTATCAGTAGTCATTGTTATTGCTGAGTAATATTCCATTGTACGTATGTATCGTGACTTATCTGTTAACCTGTTGATGTATGTTTGGATGGTTTTCAGTTGTTGGCAATGATGAATAAGGCTGTTCTGAACATTTGCATAAAAGTCTTTGTGTAAACATATATTTTTATTTCTCTTGGTAAATATCTAAGTGTTGATTGTATGATATATTGTGTTTAACTTATGAGAAACTGCCGAACTCTTTTTCAAAGTGACATTTAATGGAATTCTAATATGACAGAGGTAAAAGCTACCATTTGCTGTTTGTTTTTATTTGTCCCATCTGCTCTTTGATCTTTTTTTTCTCTTTTACTATCTTCTTTTGAATTGAGAATTTTAAAAGTGATTGCATTTACCTTCACTGTTGACTAGCTATTCCATTGTATTTTATGTTTAGTGATTGCCCTAAGGTTTACAATATATACCTTTAAGTTATCACAGTCTGCTGTCTCTCTCTTT